>NC_042621.1:27784343-29028718 GCF_901001135.1 Rhinatrema bivittatum | reverse complement strand
TAACGGGAGTTATTTGGGGGGCGGGGGGGAACCGGCACACCAAAACAACCCCTAAACCCACCCCGACCCTTTAAAACTAATCCCTTACCTTCCCCCACCCTCCCAAACCCCCCCAAAACATTTTAAAATCACCTGGTGGTCCAGTGGAAGCCCCGGGACCAATCGCCCGCTCTCGGGCTGTTGGCTGCCACTAATAAAAATGGTGCCGATGGCCCGATAAAAAAAAAACCCACCCCGACCCTTTAAAACTGACCCCTTAGCCTCCTCCACCCTCCCGACCCCCTCCCCAAAACGTTTTAAAATTACCTGGAGGTCCAGTGGGGGCGCCGGGAGCGATCTTCCACTCTCGGGCCGTCGACTGCCACTAATAAAAATGGCGCCGATGGCCCTTTGCCCTTACCATGTGACAGGATATCCGTGCCATTGGCCGGCCCCTGTCACATGGTAGGAGCACTGGATGGCCAGCGCCCCCACTGGACCACCAGGTAATTTTAAAATGTTTTTGGGGGGGTTGGGAGGGTGGGGGAGGCTAAGCGGTCAGTTTTAAAGGGTCGGGGTGGGTTTTTTTTATCGGGCCATCGGCGCCATTTTTATTAGTGGCAGCCGACAGCCCGAGAGTGTGCGATCGGTCCCGGGGCTTCCACTGGACCACCAGGTGATTTTAAAACATTTTGGGGGGGTGGGGGAGGGTGGGGGAGGCTAAGGGGTCAGTTTTAAAGGGTCGGTGGGTTTTTTGTTTATCGGATCGGGCGCAGCCGATAAACAAAAAAACCAATCAGGCCGGACGATAAAAATTATAAGATTTGAATTGGAACCGGAACCGAACCGATTCCGGTTCCGATTCACATCTCTACAATTTACACCACCATGGGAAGCTCAACTAGTGTGCTGAAAGAAAAGGACATCTACCCACAGTGAAACACTCTTATCTGTAAAGACATCATCTGTAACTGCACAAGGAATGTTCCTAGAGGAAGAACTTGAATCCTGGGAGAAAATGGGTGAGGTGGAACAATTGTGGACCAAACTGAAAGGAGCTATTATAAAGGCAACAAATCTTTTAGAAAAGTAAACAAAGAGGAAAAAGCAAGTTGCTGAAAAAATAAAGGTGAAAAAAACAGCATTCAAGAATTATAAATGATCCCAAAAAAATGAACGCAGGGCAGAATATCTGATGAAACTGATGGAGACAAAGAAAGAAATCAGGAAAACAAAAGGTGAAGTGGAAGAAAGGATTGCCAAAGAGGTAAAAAGGTGACAAAACATTTTTCAGATATATCAGATAAAGAAGGAAGTTCAGTATGGTATAGTGAAATTGAAAGGTGACAAGGAACAATGTGTGGAGAGAGATGAAGAAATGGCAGAAATATTAAACAAATACTTCAGTTCGGTGTTCATTAAAGAAGACCCTGGAGAAGGATCGTTGCTCATAGACAAGTTCGTAGATGGGAATGGGGTAGACGAAACTCCGTTTACGGAACAGAATGTATGGGAAGAGCTAGGCAAACTGAAAGTGAACTAGGCCATGGGGCTGGATGAGATACATCTCAGGATACTGAGGGATCTCAGAGATGTGCTGGTGGGTCCGCTGAAGAACCTTTTCAATAGATCCCTGAAAACGGGAGTGGTGCTGTGGGATTGGAGAAGAGCGATGGTGGTCCTGCTTCACAAGAGTGATAGCAAAGAGGAGGCTGGAAACTAAAGGCCGGTTAGCCTCACTTCAGTGGTGGGAAAATTAATGTAAAAGCTGCTGAAGGAAAGGAAGGCATGGAGATTACTACACTTGTAATCCATCTTCAACATTGCTCCCCACTTAGATGGCAGGGGGATAAGAGGAATTTGATTCAGATGACAATCAAGGGCTCCAACTTCCATGGTCTGGGATACTGTTACGTGGATATAAGGGAAAAAGCACAGGAATGCTTCTATGGCCTAAAGGAAATGAAGAAAACGTACATGGGGTTAACTTGCTGGTGCGGTGGTTACTATCCTTAACCAAATAAGCCTTGATACTTTGATGCAACTCCAACATTGCTGTCTGCTTCAACACAGGGGAAAAAGGGAATTGGATTTAGATAGCAACAATCGAGGGCCCTGACTTTTCTAATCTACGGAACTGATTAGCATGGGGGTAACCAGCATAGTGCAGCGGTTATTATGCTTAATAGAAGCATGGGATTACTACCCTTAACCAATAAGCCTTGATGCTTTTGATGCAACTGCAACATTGTTTTCTGCTTCGAAGGAGGGGGGTGGGGGCTGAAAGGAAAGAGAAATTTGGATTCAGGGACAACCAACACAAGCAATGACTTTTTTACAGTCTGGGGTAATGATGCTCAGATAGTAAGGAAAAAAACAGGACTGCTTCTACGTCCAAATCCATAAGCAAAGCACGCCAAACAAAACTGACTGATACATGGGGCAACCTGCATGGTGCGACAGATACTACCTTGGGAAGCTTGCTAGGCAGACTGACCTGGTCCTTTTCTGCCATCATTTCTATGTTTCTATTGGACTTTTATTTGCCTTAAATCAATCAGTAAACTATTATTTAACACCTAGCAACTGGTCCTTTTAGGTTATTCACAGTATCTCCCTCCAGAGGATGCCAGAACTATAAATATACACACAAGGGACATATTAAAATTTCTTTCATTGTCTAGGCCATAGACGAGAGTCTTCCCCCATAGAAAGAATCCCCCCCCCCCACCCCCCCAGGATTCAAGTTGAGCTGGGAGGAAGTCAGCTAGCCAAAGCAGCCCCAGAGGCTATGAATGTGATTTTGTGCCCTTGGGACGAAACACCCCAGGAAAGGGATATAACAGTAATCAAGACTGGTTAGAATTAGTGCTTGCAGCTCTACATGGAAGACATTTTGATCCAATAGGGGCCTTTGAGTAGGTGTATTTTGTAAAAGGAGGATTTGAAAATGGAAGATATGTGATGTGTCATTGAAAATTCAGTGTTACCTTAAGGTTATGGGCTTTTAGTACAATTGGGATATAGTGACCATCAATTGCTATGGAGTTAGGTGGACAGTGTGATGGGTTTTCTATTGCTGATAGATGCATGATTTCCATTTTGGCAGAATTGAGTTTAAGGTGATTATGAGATAACTACATATTAACTGAATTGATATAAAGTTACTGCGTGTGCCGGCCGCGGCAGGTCCGCGGCTAGGCTCTCTTACCTGCTTCTGCCTGCTCCAGCATCTGGTTTCACTTCCCTCATGGCTATGGGCTGCTGCCTTTGACCTCGGGCTACCCTTGGTGCTCATGTCTCCACGGCAGACGCCTGTGTTCCGCAGCGGGCCTCCCGGCATGGTGCTTGGAGAGATGCCTCCATCCCATGCAGCACTCCTCCCTAGGCGCGCGCGCATCTTCTCTTTTAAAGGGGCCGTGGTGGGAATCCAACCCATGGCCCCGGATGATGATGTCACTGGGCTCTGGTATATAAGGCCGGGCCCAGCCTCAGTTAGTTGCCTTTGCAACAGGTCTCCAGCTGGTCGTGTATTTCATTACCTCCTCTGGTGATTCCTTCGTGTTCCTGGTTCCTGTTTCTTCCGTGTTCCTGATCGTTACTTCTCCTTGTTCCTGTGTCTTGTGTTTACTCTACTTGTTCTACAGAATGACTCCTGCACCCGACCTCTGCTTTGCCTGACTACTCTATTGATCATCTCCTGGACCTGACCTCTGCCTTGCTATACCTCCTTGCCTGCCGCCTGCCCTGACTTCAGCCTGTTCAACAACGCCTCTACAGTTTCTACTCTGGACTTGGCCTTCAGGCTTCAGCCTGTTCTTACCCAGGCGCCCCCTGTCTGACTCTCGTTCCTCTTAGCGCCAGGATCTCCGGGACTCAGCCTCGTCTAGTCTCTCCATTACTTCTATTGCTGGCCTCTGGCTGACCTTCTCCTTGTCTACCAGAAGACCTCGGATGGAGGCCCACCTAACTCCAGCCGGCCCCGGCACCCAAGGGCTCAACCTGTGGGGAACGAGGGCTGGTATTGGCAAAGCTCCAGCCGGCCTCCGTCAGTCAGCCATCTCCACCTATCGATGGTGGTGACCCGTAGAGCCTGCCCTACAGGTAGCGTCAACCCCACCTCGGCTCAAGGGTCCACCTCCTGCGCAGCAAAAGTTTTACAAAAGATAGATTATTGGACCATGTTGTGTTATAGGGAAAGAAAAACTGAATATCATCAACATAAATTTTGAAGTTTATGCCAAAACCAGAAAGAAGTTCTTCTCCCATCCTCTTTTACCTATTGGTGTTTGAAAGCAAACGCAAGGAACAGTTCTAAGATCTTGATGTTGCTTCTACAATGTCTGGAATGAATGGATAAAAATTGGTTCACAATGAAATTCCCTCTTGATGATCTCAAATTACAGCTATTTTGCTTATAGCTTATAATGTGTACAAATTTTCACGCAACATAGATGATATCCATGTAAAGAAGGGAATGTACCTAAGTAGTAGCACTTTACATATTGTAGTATAATAGAATGCTGCTAAGTACGGCTGCTGAACAGAATTCCACATGCTGTCCTGTCTATTCACAGTGGGGCTGATGCAATAAGAGGCATGCTGAAAATGGGCACTTGTATTGAGTGCCCATTTTCCTAATGCTCACGCAGCCATATACCCTGGGTTCCCGATGCAATATTTAAATGAAAGGCAGTATTATAAAGGGCATGCTAATCGAGAACTGAGCATCCGTAGTGCTCCATATTGCATCAGGCGTCCAATTACAATGGACGCTCAGTCGAGCTTCCATTTTGATCCCACTTCTTTTTTTGCTATAATCCATTTCAGCAACCTCAGCAAAATATAAGTCGCTCATTGCTATGGATGTCCAAATTGTGTGGCGATAAGAAAAGTCTTTTTTTTTAAGAAGTGAAAATATTCAATTTTCTCCAGCAAAAGGAGTAAATTAAAGTGTCTCAATGATTTTAAGAGGAAGAACATACATCATAACACAGAGAACCTATTTTTTATGTTTTTCATGAGTCCTTGACTGCAAGCTGACTTCACCTCCAACACTGGGATTAACTGGGATTAACTGGGATTAACTCCCAGTGTTTACTTCGTTAAAAAGTGTGCATTGGGCACCCAGCGCTTTACTGCATTGGGTGTAATAATTTATGTCCTCATCTACATGCAATTAACATCTGATGAGTGCTATCAGGTTTGCCTTTGTTAGGGTGCACGTTTTGGATGCGCTAATCTCCTTTCTGCATTTGGCGCTAATCTAGCACATCCAAACATGCCTCCAACTGCGTGTAAACCTGTGTGCTAGGCTGGGTGCATTTTATTGCTTCGGCCCCAGTATTTGTGTTTGAATGTATTGTTTATTCTACTGCAGTTTTTCAATTCTTAACAGTAAATGGTAAAAGAACTGTTATCTTCCATGGGTTAATTATTCATATTGTGTTCCAGTTCCCATGAAGAGACTTGTAGTTGATGTGAATGTGTCCTGATGCAGTTTGTGGCCATCCCTACACCACTGGTATCACTTCTGCTGACCTGAGAAGTTAATAATTTCACAGCCCATCAGGTCTTACATGGGCATAAGAAATGCTGCCTTGCACAAACTGGGCCTCCTGTGAGATCGATGTTAGTGTTAAACTGCAGACACTAGATGCCGCCCAGAGGTTTTCTCTGTTTTTGTTTCCAGCCCTTATGCCACATTATCAATGCCCCTTTATAATATTGAAAATGTTAATTAGGTACTCACTGAGCACTCTGCTTTCCAGTGAGAATAAGACCAGCCTGTATTAAGCTTGCTACAGAACCTACTGTAATTTTGCAGAATTGTTATCATTTTGATTGCTCTGTGATGCACCTCCCAGGGCAATTATATTCCTGTAAACAGTACTCTAGTGTCTTACATAATAAAACAATCATCTCCTTTGATTTATATCATAGGCTTTCGGCAAGACAGCCTAATGCCCTGTTTGCCTGTTTCACAGCACATTGGACTGAAGATCTTACAGATATTTCCGTATTAACTCCCAAACGCCTTACCTTATTAGGATGTTTAACGTTTTCAATTTAGTAAATATTTTGTCCTTTGGATCTTTGCCTCAAGGCTTTTTATTCTATACCCACACTAAATTGCATTTCAGATCTTTTAGTTCAGCACTGTAATCTTTCTGCATCTCTCTTCCTCCCCCCCCCCCCCCCCGCCACTCCCCTGAATCAATAGTGACCTTAGTTTTCAAACTTTTTAACAAAGAGATACAGGAAAGAACAAATCTTTTTCGAAAATAAGGCTCAAGGTCTTCAGCCTTCCATTGCTGTATCTGAAAACTTAAATGTATTTTCTGCCCCTCTTTGTTATCATAATTGTGTGCTGAAAATATTAGAGAAAAGATTATATTAAGATGGGGTTGAATACTCGGTAAAACTGGGACAGACTGAAAACTGAAGCAGATAAATCTGCATCGTTTATTTCATGATGTGGGATTGTTCTGAACTGATTTTGTCTTGACCATATTTGTTAAGTTTGTGTCTTTTTGATCCAATTTACATGGGTACTGTCCTAGAATATTTTGATTCTGTGGTTCTTTATATAAAACCAGACCAATCTGAATAAATCCAAATGCTTTGAATCAGGAACAAAGCAAATTCTGATCATGTGAGTATATTCAGGTTAAAATGTGAAGCTCTGAACCTGAGTTGGTGAAGGTTTGCCATATGATTAATTCTGACAATTGGACTGTACTCCCAACCTGCATCCTTCTTTCTCTTCAACTGAAATAGCAAAGAAATGCCATTAAGAATTCCCCTTTCATCTCTGAAATTCTTTTTCATGATTTCCAATGACCCAATCAGCAAGAAAATACCCTCCTCCTGCATATGAAATTTTGATATGTATGTCTTTTCATGGGTAGGAAAGTGAGTTGGGCCATCTCTGTGCACTCTTTCTTGCTTGTCTAGAAAGTATAGCTATTAAATCTCTTGGCAGACAGTGTGTGGACTGGGATGATTAGGAAATAGAAGCCTCATTATAATAGATGGATTTGGCTTCCTTTTCTCCATTCCTTCCTTGTGTCTGACATTTCTTTGGACGAGGCATATTTCCTCTTATGCACAGTGTTCCTCTGCATTGTTGCCAACATCTCCGTTGATATAAACCTGGTCTCCCCCAAAGGGAAACCAAGAGCAGGGGTTTGATCACTCAAGCTGTCAGGATGCAGTAGCTACTATTTGTGATGTATTTTCCTTCATAATAGTTCATCACGCGTTTAAAAGGGGGCAAATTTCACTCTTCATAGGGTGGTAAAACACGTGAATTAATTTCTCACATGTTTCTGTGAGCATTGAACTTGTGCTAGATGATGTAAAGACTAGTGTTTTCTTCATATATTGACACATGTAGGACATTGCCTGACAATTTGCCAGCTTATATATCAGCCCACTGCCACTAAGATGATGTGCTTAGTGGCAGTAAACCTCTATGGATACCATAATCTGATCTAGCCTTCGTCATTCAATTAATGACACTTACAGTATACTTATATATTAAATCAGAAAACAATTTGGCTGCCAGTGTTTTCTTGGAAATCATTAGGTAAATCACAGACTTCAAACATGCACTGTCCAAGTGGTTCATACTCAGTAGCTCTGAATTTTGAAGGAAGCTTAGATACATGTGGAAGAATAGAAGATACCAGCAAAGAATTTACCATAAGAGTGAAATGATTTTTCCAGTTTGGGGACTTTTGTAGCCTGACCATTTATTTAAGATCACATTAGACTAAAATCATTCCTGTCATTTCACTCTCACTTATTCTCGTTATCCAGGACTTTCTCCAATTTAATAGCCAAATTCCCCTCATCTCACACACAGCTGAACCCCTTCCCTTTATTATTACTGTAAATGACCAACATGACAGTGAACCCTCCAAACACATTTAATCCAATAATTTTTATATCATGTTAACTGTTCTTTTTCCTATCTCAGTGTATCCCTTAATTTGAAAATATTTTCTTTTCCTCTGTTCCAAAGGCCAAGATGTAGAGAAGTAGCAAGTACATGCAACTTGCATGTATTTCGATAATTTTTGTGTGAAGTAATGTTTATGTTTATTTTGGTCATGACTTTTCTTGTCTTGCTCATTTTTTAATACTTACCAGCCCTGTCCCATATAGTTTGCTACATTAAAAAAAAGCAGTTCTGGCATTTTATTCATAATTATCACTAAAAATGTGCATAAGTTAAAACTAATTGAAAATAAAGGGGCACATGCTTTACAGTACAGGCTATTGAAGCTTTACTCTACCTTTGGATCTGACTGAGGTAATTTCAGCTTCTTCCCAACAATAAGCAGTGGTTTTCTGCAACTCTACCTTAATAATGGTTAATGGACATATCCTCCAGGAACTTGTCCAAACCTTTTTTAAACGCAGGTACACTAATAGCTTAACATATCCTCTGGCAACGAATTCCAGTTGAGTAAAAAAATATTTTCTCTTATTAGTTTTAAATGTATTAATAACTTCTTTGTGTCTCCCCTGGTCCTTGTACTTTTTGAAAGAGTAAACAACTGATGAGCATTTACTTGTTGCATTCCACATTATTTTAAGGACCTCTATTATAGTTCCTCTCAGCTGTCTCTTCTCCAAACTGAAGAGTCCTAACCTCTTTAGCCTTTCCTCATAGGAGAATCGTTCCATTGCCTTTATCATTTGGTTGCCCTTCTCTGTACCTTTTCTAATTTGGCTGTATCTTTTTTGAAATGTGGTGACCAGATCACAACATGGAGCAATACAGAGACATTATGATAGTCTCTGTTTTATTCTCCATTCCTTTCCTAATAATTCCTAGCATTCTATTTGCTTTCATGGCTGCTGCAGACTGAGCAGAAAATGTCAACGTATTATTCACGATGACACCTACATCTTTTTCCTGAATGGTTACTCCTAATGTGGAATCTTGCATTACGTAGCTATAATGTCCTTTTGCAATTTCTCACACCCCTCTTGTGATTTAACAACTTTGAATAAACTAGATGCTTAAAATATTGAAATGTTGATAGAGCAAATGAGGGCTAAGGAGACAAGAATGAAGACTGCACTTGATTGAACAGTCTTTAATTTGTTCTGCATTTATAAGGTGAATTTTAAAAGATTTCGTGGGTACAAATTAGCACATGTACATGCAAATAGCGCATATTTGCACAAGTGCTATTCTATAAACCTCAAACTTACGGTTGGAGACGTGGACCCTTGAGCCGAGACGAGGTTGACTCTACCACCAGGAGTGGGCCCCTATTGGTCCTCATCATTGGGAGGCTGTACAGGCAAGGAAGACCCAACTGGACCTTCACTTATACCAGCTCTCATTCCCCGCAGGTTGAGTCCTTGGGTACCGGGGCCGGCAGGACTTTGGCAGGGGTCTCTCAAGGCTGGGAACCAGAGGATGAAGCTGAAGCGGAGTCAGATGAGCAGGTGTCGAGGCAAGCGGCGGAACCAGGAACAGGTCAAAGGTCAAAGGTCAGGACAGGCAGCGAACAACTGGAGTCGGGAGGCCAGGTAGAAAGTCAGGGCAGGCAGAGATCAAGCAGAGTCGAGATACAAGGCAAGAGGCAAGGCAGGTGGAGGTCAGGTGGAGTCAGGTAGGTAGGGTCAGAACCAGAAGATCAATCCAACGGGATGAAGAACAAGGCAGGGACTGGAGACAAGGAACAGGAACGCTGGAACCAGGAATCAGGAACAGGAAGCAAGGTAGGAATGCTGGAATAAGGCAGGGATCAGGAACGCAGACAACTCTCACTCACGAATGAGCAGGACCCATTGCTGAGGTGAAGTGCTGGTAGCAGGGCAGGGTATATATATCCACTCTGCCTGATGTCATCTTTGTGGGCCACAGGGGACTTTCCCATCGCTGGCCCTATAAATTTGTAGCAGAAGCGCGCGCGTGCGCCTAGGGAGCCGAGCGCGGAACTCGGCATTGGTAGAGTGTGGTGGCACCACGCGAGCAGGCCTCTGCTGTGCCCGTTGGTGTCGGCTGCGAGAGGCAGCGATGGGGGGAAGCAGGAATGGGTTGCCTGCCAGCCCAGGTAAGGAGACCCGATTGCTGTCTCACGCAACCGGGGATCCTAACCCATAACCGTGCAAGAAATGGTGAATGTATAAATTTTCTTGTGTGACAAAGGGAAGGGCCAGGGTGTTCTGGGGCAGGGCAACCATTTACACGTATAAATTGCTGTTTTATAACCTGTGAAAGCGATGCACCTACAGCTCTTACCCGTGCATATTTACACTTGATAATTATTTGGTGTAAGTTAGAATAGAATTTTTTATAGCCAAATACTGACAGAGTGAGGGGACTGGGTAAACTGTAGGGTGTTCAGGCTGAAGAACCAGAGGGAGGGTTCTTGATTACTTAGGGATAGACTGGGCAAACTGGGGGGCTAATTGGTAAAACTGGTAATTTCCTTTATATGCTCTTTTGTTGATTTGCTCTTATGATTTGTTGATTTACATGTGTAAAAGCTGATAAGTGCTATGAAAAATATGTGAGCTAAATGTCCTTGTGTGTAAAAGATTAAAATTAGGAGCCCAGTATATACGCACATCAGATGTGCGCCACTTATCCAGATCAATTTTGACTTTTGTAATTTAAGATTATATTTTAAAGGTTGAGCAAAACATTTTTAAAAAACCCACAAAAAATTCAGCAAAATTGTGTTTTGGAGGCACTATAATTCTGTCCTAATTTTCAGGTGTTAAGAACATAAGAACATAAGAAAATGCCATACTGGGTCAGACCAAGGGTCCATCAAGCCCAGCATCCTGTTTCCAACAGAGGCCAAACCAGGCCATAAGAACCTGGCAAGTACCCAAAAACTAAGTCTATTCCATGTTTCCATTGCTAATGTCAGTGGCTATTCTCTAAGTGAACTTAATAGCAGGTAATGGACTTCTCCTCCAAGAACTTATCCAATCCTTTTTTAAACACAGCTATACTAACTGCACTGACCACATCTTCTGGTAACAAATTCCAGAGTTTAATTGTGCGTTGAGTAAAAAAGAACTTTCTCCAATTAGTTTTAAATGTGCCCCATGTTCTTAAAAAAAGTCCTGTGGTTATACCATGATGTGATAGAAAAACAAATGTGCAAACCCCCATCTGCCAAACCCCCCCCCCCCTGAAATCTATAGCAACAAAGCAGCAAATAATTTATCCTATGCAAAATTTGAAATAATGCAAGTTTTGCCCAAGGTGTAAATCTGGCATTAGAAAAATCTTGTGAAGAAAAATGTGTATGCTTAAAGATGTGGAAATTACCCTTGCAAGACTTCTGCCCTATTCTGACCCTTGAAGTTTTTTTTAAAACTTACATTCTGTTTCGCACAATTGTACATCATCCCTGACACACATGCAGCTCGGGGAGGACAGTTTTCAAAGCCTTATTTGTAAGTGAATAGTGATTTACTCAGGTAAATTAGACTGACTGGAAATTCACAGTGTGCATACTTGCAACCAGGCTAGGATTTAGATATAAACAGCATAGGCAACTACCTCTGCACAGTGCCAGTGGAAGGGTGTCCAGCCACCCTAGACGGTGATGTTGTCATGTGATATCTCTCTTTCTCTTTTTCTCTCTCTAAGTGCACACAAAAAACAACCCCAAGTCCTCAAAGGAATACATATCCAAAAACGGAAAATGCCCTCCAGCTCCGTGCCTCACAGATGCCACTTCTCATCTCATCTGTCCTTTAAAAACTGTTGCCTTTACCGGCTACTCTTCTGTCACACCCACTTCTTGCACCCTAGGCTGCTGCCTACCCAACCTAATGTTTCCGCCAGCCCTGATCTGGTGCCAGATTTTATATTCAAACGTTTTATTGAAAAATTAACAAAATATCCAACTTGTCTAACAAATACAGAAAATGATGGGAGGAGTCAAGATAGCTGCAGTTGGACTGTTCTAGTCAGCCTAACTCTGATAATTTTCTCTCCTTTTTTTTCCCATGAGGAAACGGAAGAGGAAGATTCACACTTTTCCCAGATTACCTGTACTTCCACCAGAGATAGGTCCCATGGACAAGCCTTTCCTCAGATTAGGGATGGTTGTCCCTCAAGTCTGTCCACAATCGTGCTGTTGGAGGAGCTGGCGGCAGTGGGATCCCAGTTGGGCTTCCCTGACAAGGATGTATCACTCTCCCCAGAGCAGCATGTAGGTCCCGTGTGGCTAGAACTGAGTGAGTTGGACCAGGAAGGTACAGCTCTGATTCTGGTGTAGAAAGATGACATCAGCGGTTGACGAGAGTTGAGGACCTTTATCTTTGATAGACATGCACCTTGCTCATATCATGGGGGAGAAGGAAAATGGCTCTATTTCTTTGCGTGTGAGGTCTTTTCTTCACTGGGGACTTCTGTGGCTTCTGTAGTGCAGGAACAGCAATTGAAAAATGCTGTATCAGGATATGTGTTAAATTTAATTAAACTTGCTGAGAGCACATTAGAGATTATATGGGAAGCATTATATGGAATGGGAAGCATTATATGGAACTCCATGCCACTCTAAATAAGACTGCAAACACATTTGAAACTATTTAAAACTAAGCTGAAAACATGGCTTTTTAAACAAGCTTTCTTGAAAAACAAAGAGAAGGAGTAAAACAGTCGATAGACAAGGACGCACCGAGCAATCAGCTTTTTTCTCTTATATCTTCCAATACATATTAACATAGATTTGAACCGCTTTACAGTTTCCTAACCGACATTTAACCTTTACTCAACACATAGTCTCTATTATTAAAATAAGTTACCGTTTTTTAGAGAAATATTATTATTATTCTCGGAGGAAGAAATTCCTCCAATTAACACTTGTTATTTCTTTTCTCAAAAATCCCCAGTGCCTGAAAATACTAATTTTTTAGAGGATTCAAATTTGGATGTTATGCACAGGAACACATTGATAGTATCCTTTATAATAACTCAAGATATAAACACTGTAATGAAAACATTTTAAAAAATTTTCAACAATATTTCATGGGCAAGTGGTTAAAATGTACCCAGATCTAGTGCCAATTACTAGAACAAGGCGAAGAGAATTTCTAGCCTTACGGCAACAGATTATTTCATTAGGTTTCACATTGTTTTTACGTTATCCATGTAGATGTGAAATTAAGAAGGATGAACACACATATGTTTTTTATCAGATTGATCAGATTCAACAATTTGTTGAGGCCCAACAATCAATGGTTCCATCAATAATGCCTATTGCAGAGTCATCTCCTTCAAATGTTACACTAATTACAATTAGTGAGTAGCTAAAGAAGGGCATAAAGGAAAATCCAATTGACTAGGTATGGCTTTCTTAGTTAATTCTGATATTTATCTATCTCCATGTTTACTTAATTTTCCTTAATCAGCCTCTTTATTTTCATTTATAAGATTAGCTGAATGATTTTGATTTCAGATATGATCAAGATTGTCTCTTAAATGACTATTTACCTATATTGGTCTTTAATTATAATGACTTATTTCAAATGGATCTGAAATGTTATTTTCTGTATATGTGAAATGAAAACATAAATAAAGAATTTAAAAAAATATATGTTACCATTCTATGTTGGCACATGTTTAATTTGTAATTTATATCAATTATATTTTTTCTTATTGTGCCTTTCTGTAAACCGTTGTGATGGTGAATTAACTTAACGACGGTATAGAAGAGCTATTTTAAATAAATAAATAAATAAATAAACAAATAAATAAATAAATGAACTTTCCTTGCAACTAGAGCAATTTGTTGTAAGGTGCGGTTGGAGATTAACTCGCTGTGGGCGCACAATTGGGACGCGTAAGGCGATCCTGCGATACAGTCTCCAGTTTCACGCGTCCTTAGCGCTTCTTGAAACCGACCCGTAACCTTTCCCGCACGCAGCATGTAAATGATATGTAAATGAACGAATTAGCTATTTAATGAACGAATTAGCTATTCCCTCCGATACTGTGATGCTCGCTCCGACTATCGCTTTTTTTCCCTGCCGATTTGCCGCGCATTTAACCTGTTAGTTTACCGCCTACCCCTACCCCTGCATTAGAGGCAGGAGTAAGGGTAAGCGGCAAACTTTCCCCCAGCCCCCGCTCACCTGCCCTGGCCGCGTCCATGGGTGCCGGTATCCGGGGTAGCCCCAGTCCTCTCCCTCCTCCCGAAGCAAAAAAAAAGCGAAAAAAAAATCCAATGCGGCCCCACTTCGGCAGCCCCCCTTCGGCGGAGACGGCAGTGTAAAGTGAGACGGACCACGGCGGACCTTCGGCGGAGACGGCACTGTAAAGCGAGACAGACCGCGGCGCAAGGAGAGGAGGAGAGAGAAGACGCAACTTACTCCAGCCAGCCAGCCCTCCTCCGGACAGCGGCTCCTCTGCCTCCCAGCTGCCGGCGAAGATAGACGCCCGAATGGGTAGGCCCCTAGTGCAATTTGACCTCAAGGCGTGACGTCACGACATTTGGCGTCACGGCATGCGACGTCACGCCTTGAGGTCAAATTCCAGTACCCTCCAGCCCTAATTCCCCTCCACCCAATTTAGAGAGCAGCTTTGAATCTGCATCCAAATGACCTCCAGCTCAATTGGGGGTAGCAACCGCTGCAACAAGCAGGCCACCCCCTTGCCCCATACTCTTACCCACCCCTGTTTATTTTGTTTTGTTTTTTTTGGAAATAGCAGCCCTCCATCCTTCCGCTCCGTGAAGGTGGAACACCAACTACTGGCAACTGGCATCCCGCTCCGTGAACGCCTCTGTGGCTACTGCCACTCCGTGCAGTGTTTGAATGCCGCTGTGGCTAAAATGGGTTGCGCGGGCCTTACCTTCGTCTAATGCTTCGCAGATGCGGCATGCATTTGCATGCAATTTGAAGAGAGTATCGAGCGGTAGGTGAAGAGAATTGTGCGTGCGGGGAACGAGGGTGCGCCTGGCACTGCCGCACTCTTTCTAACGCGGCATAACTGTATCGACCTGCAACAAGGGTTTTTAAGTGAGCTTTCCAAAGATAAAATGGAGATTTTTGAGGCTGTACAGCAAGTTGAAAATATAAAGTCTAGTATTCAGACTGCTCATGACTCTGTGAGGCCAATATTCAAAAGCCATTTAGCAGATAATTCACAAGTTATCCATCTAAATGGCTATTGTGGCATATTAATCCACTTATCTGACTAAATTATAGCTAGAGACAGCGCTGGGAGTGGGGCAAAGGGTCCCTTGCTCCCAGCAAATATAGAAACATAGAAACATAGAAACATAGAAATGACGGCAGAAGAAGACCAAACGGCCCATCCAGTCTGCCCAGCAAGCTTCACATTTTTTTCTCATACTTATCTGTTTCTCTTAGCTCTTTGGTTCTATTTCCCTTCCACCCCCACCATTAATGTAGAGAGCAGTGATGGAGCTGCAACCAAGTGAAATATCAAGCTTGATTAGTTAGGGGTAGTAGGGGTAGTAACCGCCGCAATAAGCAAGCTACACCCATGTTTATTTGTTTTACCCAGACTGTGTTATTCAGCCCTTATTGGTTGTTTTTCTTCTCCCCTGCTGTTGAAGCAGAGAGCTATGCTGGATATGCGTGAAGTATCAGTTTTTCTTCTCTCCTGCCGTTGAAGCAGAGAGCTATGCGTGAAGTATCAGTATCAGTTTTTCTTCTCCCCTGCCGTTGAAGCAGAGAGCTATGCGTGAAATATAAGGTATTGGGGGGGGGGAGGGGTGGTGGCGCTACGATAATGTAAAACCTTTCATGTGGGTAGCTGGATGGGAGGGAAGGGAGGGAGCAGATTGATTTTAGAATTTCTGAAACACCCAGATATACTACTTGAGGGATGTCTCGGTAATATTTTAAGAGCGGTGTTGGGCACGGCTTGACAGGGCTTTTACAAGATATTTGGAGGGGAGGGGGAGGGAAGAAAGAGGATGGCCCACTGGCCGATGTATTTACTTGTTGTTTTTCATTTTTGACAGAGCTACTTAGCCGGGTATCTTTAAAGACTAAATATATGGGACAAGTTATCCAGCTAACTTTATCTGGATAACTTGCCCACTAAATGGCTATTGAATATTATTAAGAGTTTAAGTAATTGTCTCTTATTTGTTTAGCATTGCAGCTCAAGCCCCTGACGAAGTTACTATAACGAAACACGCGCTGTGTCGGGTGCACTGGGCAGGATCTTTAGATTCGCTGCTGCCTATCAGGCATTTCAGGCAGGACGTTCAATCCACTGCTGCCAATATATCGCTGCATGATTAAGATAAGTGTCTTCTTTTCCGTGTCTGTAAAGCGTTGATAAAAAGATTTGAAAAAAACAAAACAAATTGAAAAAGAGTGTAAAACAGTTAAAACAAGTCGAGTTCCTCTTAAGAACTTTAACAAGACAAGCCCCATGATTATATGAAACAAGGCAATAGTGAGCTGTTCACTTGATATTGGAACAACTGATCCTTAGTTGTGAACGCTCCGAAACACGTTCTAATACGTGCATGTTGGCTCACATATGAGGGTTTGACTTAGAAAAAGAAAACAAGCATACATAATTTTAAAGCGTTGTCTTACCCTGAATTCCATTATTAACTTCTTCCACCCTTTCCATAATACAGCTTCTTATGTTTTCCTTCACTATTCCCTCTCATATAATTTTTTTTCCATTTACTGAAATTCATAGATGTAAAATCTTGTAGACATAGACCCGGTTTCCCTCTCCCATTTATATGTTGTACGAAATGAAAAAGTGAACAAGCATTTTCATATTTCTCCAATTTGTTTTGTTGTAGGGAGCCCAGGATATTTGAAAGCCTCACCAGACCAATTTCAGTAGTAGGTACTCCACGGTATTATTTTTTCATTACAAAGTCTGCCTTACTCAATAAATATTTTAAACTGCTTAGGAATTGCATACACCTGCAGAACAAAAGGTCTGTATTGCTTTATTCTAGAAGCAAAAAGCGAGGAAAAACAAGCCCAGGGTATGTCTATATCCCATAGTACTTTTGGAAACAAACACACCGTTTTAACATTGCAAACCTCATCTGCTGTAGCCGGTGATTGTAACTGTTCTCTGACCCTGTTTTACCATAAATTAATTTACAGATGTGTTTAAATGTAGTGTAGAGACTGAAGTTTAAGTCCCAGGAGCAAGCAAAATAATTTTGTCTTTGAGATGTAGAACAGAGAACCTGTGTATATTTACAGTGCATAGGAGCTGAAGTCTTTTTTTGTTTAATAATTCTCTAAAGCATGTAGTTGACAGACAATTTGGCGACACAAGTAGAAAACCTGAAATTTCAGTAGTCTCACAAAATATCTGGCTATTAACCACTATTAAACTGCATCTGTATACAAATGTATTTAACTATTCCCACTGGTATACAAGCTCAGCAAGATTATTGATATAAACATTTGGTTACACTGAGAAGATACTATGATAGAGAGGAATGATGGACCGAGCAGGAAGACAGATGCCAGCCCAGAGCAAACAAACACACTAAAGAATGGGTATCATATAATCTCTAAGGATAAAGTCACAGTTCTGTAATCCAATATAGTGATTGCCTTACAGCATTAGAGGCTGTGAGTGTATGAGGCAGCCTGGTGACTCAGTGGCAGGAGTTGCATACTGTCAGGCTGAAGAGCTGGTTCAATTCCCAGGCCAGGCCATAGAAGCCCCTGGGGGGGGGGGGGGGGGGGGTTAGGATTGTGAAATTTATTGTTACTTGATAACTTTCTTTCCTTGATTCCAGCTACACTAGCTCTTATGTATGGGATTTCTCCTTCCATAGCTGACAGAGACAGAGGACACGCCTCCTTTATGACCTCATTCTGGGCTTATATGGGAGGTGTGGTCCTAGCCAGTTTCCAGTAGCCTTCTGCCAAAGCATAATGACCAAAATAAAATCCCCTAATTGAAACATACACCAATAACATTATGATAAACAATAGGGTCTACAAGACAGTTCTGAGAGAGGCAAGAGGAGAAAGAAAGATTGAAAAATGAGGATAAGCCTTAGATAGTGATATTGTTTCTCACTGACCCTGTTTCTGGGCAAGTTTTGGACTGGTCTAGCAGGAATCAAGTAAAGAAAATTATCAGGTAAAAATACATTTCACTTTCCTTTTCTTTCTGCTAAACCAGTCCTTATGTATGGGAGTTTCCTATGTTATTCCTTACCAGGAAGGGAAGCAGATGGGGCTGACTTGGCCTGTATGTCCAATCTATAATACCTTGCAAAGGAATGTAAGGATGACCAAGTGGCCATCTTACAGATTTCTTCCAGGGAGGTTGAAGATACTTCTGCCCAAGATGATGTTTGCATCCTTGTTGCATGGGCCTGAAGCTGTTTGCTTGGAAAAAGGTAATCCAAGACTATTGCTTCCTTTATCCATCTAGCTAAGGTGTCTTTGGAGGTTGCTTCTCCTTTTTGAGGGCTGTAAAACAATACAGCTTGTTTATTTTCCTAATGGAATTTGTCACCTTTAGGTATCTCAGAAGTATGCGCCACACATCCAGCAGTTGCAGGCTCCTATCTTTCCCCTGACAATCGCTGCTACGAAACACTGGAAGCGAAACCAACCGGTTCATGTGAAAAGTAGATACTACATTGGGCAAAAAAGATGGTATTAGATGAAAGGTAAGCAAGTCCAGAGAAAACACCAAATAAGAGTCCATATATGAAACAGCTTGTAGCTCAGAGATGTGCCTTGCAGAGCAGGTAAATATTAAAAAGGTGGTCTTGAGAGACAGATTCTTTATGGATGCCTCTTTTATTGGCTTAGAGGGAGACTTAACCAATGCTAAGGTTCCACTGAAGGATTATTGGTCTGTATCACTCCTTTTAGGAATTGTATTTTATCTGGGTACACTTCTACTTGGGTGCCTTTATCTCAGCCCCTTAAGCATGATATAGTTGCCCATTTTCATTTTTTTCATTTCATTTATTACAATTTATTAATTGCTTAACACTTGCGGGCTAAGCAATGTACAGCAAACACTCATAACCATAATATAATAAACAACAATACACAACTTATTATTATATAAACATAAAGAGGCCACTGTATCTTTGGGGAGTTGAGGGCTAACCCTTTGTCCAAGTCTATCTGCAGAAAGTCTAATATTTGTGAAATGTCTGCCTTCCATGGTGAGCCAACATTGTACTGACAGAACCCTTCAAATACTTGCCAAATCGTGATATAAAGTAGAGGTCTTACATGCTTTCAGCATGGTTGAGATTACAGTTGAGGAGTACTCTGTATCATGCAGGGATGCCCTTTCAAAGGCCAGGCCATAAAGAAAATGTACATGGGTCTTCCATTGGAATTAGCCCTTGCCAGAGCAGGCTCCATTCCCTGGGTAAATGTAGTGAGATTTCACTCAGTAACCATATTAGGTCTGCATACCAAGGCCAGTCCAGAGCTACCAGGATGACCATGACTTCTATCCTATGAAAGGCCATACAGCAGGATGTGTCTTGGTCATTGACATAGGCGTGCATATATTCTAGGGATGTGAATCGTTTTAGGACGATTAAAATTATCGTCCGATAATTTTAATATCGTCTTAAACCGTTATGGAACACAATACAATAGAGATTCTAACGATGTATCGTTATAAATCATTAGAATCGTGAGCCGGCACACTAAAACCCGCTAAAACCCACCCCCGACCCTTTAAATTAAATCCCCCACCCTCCCGAACCCCCCCCAAATAACTTAAACATTTCCTTGCCAAATCCTACCTCCTTCAATCCCCCACCCTCCCGAACCCCCCCCCCCCAAATGACTTAAATTACCTGGGGGTCCGGAACGGCAGCGGTCCGGAACGGGCTCCTGCTACTGAATCTTGTTGTCTTCGGCCGGCGCCATTTTCCAAAATGGCGCCGAAAAATGGCGGCGGCCATAGACCAACAGGATTCGACGGCAGGAGGTCCTTCCGGACCCCCGCTGGACTTTTGGCAAGTCTTGTGGGGGTCAGGAGGCCCCCCCCAAGCTGGCCAAAAGTTCCTGGAGGCCCAGCGGGGGTCAGGGAGCGATTTCCCGCCGCAAATCGTTTTCCGTATGGAAAATGGCGCCGGCAGGAGATCGACTGCAGGAGGTCGTTCAGCGAGGCGCCGGAACCCTCGCTGAACGACCTCCTGCAGTCGATCTCCTGCCGGCGCCATTTTCCGTACGGAAAACGATTCGCGGCGGGAAATCGCTCCCTGACCCCCGCTGGACCTCCAGGAACTTTTGGCCAGCTTGGGGGGGGCCTCCTGACCCCCACAAGACTTGCCAAAAGTCCAGCGGGGGTCCGGAAGGACCTCCTGCCGTCGAATCCTGTTGGTCTATGGCCGCCGCCATTTTTCGGCGCCATTTTGGAAAATGGCGCCGGCCGAAGACAACAAGATTCAGTAGCAGGAGCCCGTTCCGGACCGCTGCCGTTCCGGACCGCCGCTGGACCACCAGGTAATTTAAGTCATTTGGGGGGGGGGTTCGGGAGGGTGGAGGATTTAATTTAAAGGGTCGGGGGTGGGTTTTAGCGGGTTTTAACGATTTTAACGATATATCACGATATTTTACCCCCCCAAACGGCAACAATACGATTCCCTCCCCCTCCCAGCCGAAATCGATCGTTAAGACGATCGAGGACACGATTCACATCTCTAATATATTCCGCTGGAGCCTGCCTCCGCCTAGCAGCTAAAGAATATGTTTGCCTATGCCTTTGCCCATATCACCATTAGGTCTGTGCCCGAGTGACCCCACCAATGCATCTTTTGGAAGTTTAAGCTCAGCCCCATTCTCCTGGGTCCACTCTGTTTCTGCTGAGAAAATTGGCTTGGATATTCTCTTTCCTTGCTATGTGGGATGTTGAGTGAAGAAGGAGGTTCTTTTCCGTGCATTTGAACAACTGAGCCGTTTCCTATGCTAACATGAGGCTGCAGGTGCCTTCTTGTTTATATATGCCACCACTGACTGACAAAATTCTGTCTTCCCTTTTATCAGAAGAAGGAAGCATGGCAGAACCAGTCAGAAGTCTCTAGCCTGTTTATTGGCCAAGACATTTCTTCTCGTGATCAGTGCCCCTGGGTTAGATGATCCTGGCAACGTGCTCCCCATCCCCTTAGGCTGGAGACCATAGTAATTATGGTCTAGCTGTGTGAGATTACAGAGTTATTCCTTTTAGTACGTTGGAGGATGGTAGCCAGCATTCCAAGCTCCTTCTCACCAGGAGTACCTGGAGCCAAATCTGGTAGTGCTAGGAGGAGGGAGACCAGCATATCAGTAGAGACTGTTGCAACGGTTGTATGTGTGCTCTGGCCCATGGGACTAGGCCAGTTCCTTCATCAAATTACAATGGATGGCACTGCGGGATTCCATTTGGACAAAGGTCCGTTGAACAATGATCCGGTCAAAATGTCTATAATACGAACTATCTGAGAAGAACACACTGAAAAGGCAAAAACTCAGATAGTTTGAATTATAAAGAGATATTGGCATTTGATTCAGACACATGATATTTTCTCTGATGAAGCCTCCATGTTTGTTTATAGGACAGCATGGAATCTGTAGTATTTTTTAGTATTCTCACTTTTTTTTACATCAGAATGTAGGTACAATAGGGGCCATAAATATAGTGACCAATGTCTTCTATCTATCACGCCAGACTTTTGTACACCCTGTTACATTAAAGTATTATGTGTTGCAATCAAGTGCCACTTTTGATTCTTCTTAGTTGGTCTTCGATATCCTAGGCTCATGTAAGATGTTCTTAATAATGTAAGATGATCTTAATAATGTATCACTATAGTACCATCCATTGTAATCGGACAGAGGTGCCTTTGATGGCACATTGGTTGGAGTATAATCATGGAGTGCATGATATTTGTTTTTTCATACTTTGGAAGGTTTCAAGTAGACCGTTTCTTAGTGCGATGTGAACAAAGATGAATTTTTTAATTTGAATTTATTTATTTAAATATTTTTATAATGTAAATCTGAATTTCTAACCGGTTTCCATAGTTACATCCATAAAATAGTAAAATGTGGCATACAACATTAATTAATACATAAAAAGTAAAATCAAACATGCAATTAAATCATAATAAAACATAACAAATAAAAACATAAATTAAAAATGAGCTATACATCTTCCTTCTTCATTACATTCTCCTGCATTAAATTGCCCATACTTTGCTTTTTATAATAAATATTGTTGCATTGGAGATGGACCCTTGGCCTGGTGCAGGATTGGTATGGCCCTCTGAAGGATCCCAGAGGGCACCTGCTGCCAGGAGGCAGAGCACACAAGGAGACAGAGGCAAGCTGGAGCTTCACCAATAATGGCCCGGGGGCTCTGTGGGTTGAGCCCTTGGATTCCCAGGCTGCCTGGGCTTAGGTGGGCCTCTGGGGGGTCTCCTGGAGAGATGGTGGAGCGATGTGCCCACAAGGAGTAGAGGTGCGCGGCTAACGGTGAACAGACGAGCTAGACCGGAACAGAAAGTACCAGAGACTATGGGTACAAGGCAGGAACTGAAGGTCCTCCGGGCAGGGTAGGCAGCGCCTAGTGGTCTAGCTCAAAGAAGGCTACAGTCAGCGACAAGGCAGGTGGGCCTGGTGGTCACAGGAGAAGCAAAGAGATTGTCCGAATGGAGCGCAAGGGTCAAAGCCAGGGTATCCATCCGAGGATGGTCAGCCAAAGCAAGGGTCAGTTCCAGGTATCAGTCTGAGCGTGGTCAGAGGCAAGCAGAGGTCAGTTCCAGGTATCGGTCCAAGCGTGGTCAGAGGCAAGCAGAGGTCAGTACCAGGTATCAGTCCGAGAAGGTACAACCTGGGTTGCAGAACGTGGCACAAACTCAGGAACTCAGGAACACTGGAACAAGCACAGGAACACAGGAATCCTGGAACGTTATGACCAGGCATTGTTTGATTTTATTTTATAACGCTTATTTCTAATGTTACGTTACGTCCTGTTTTTCCTATTTATTTTGACTCCTCTGTTCTCTGTATTGCCCTGAGCGAAAGTTATTGTTGCAATGTAAACCGGTGTGATATGTATTTGCTACAGGAACATCGGTATAAAAAAAACTAAAAATAAATAAACAAACAAGCACAGGAATGCAGGAATGAGGACGGCAACTAGCTCACACAATGTGACAACCCGTTTACCAAGGCAAGGAATGGAGGGTTGAGCCCTTCCTTTTATGCAGGGCTCAGGTGACGTCATCGCCCGGCGCCGCTGAGCAGTTTCCTGCCGCAGTGCCTTTAAAGGTCGGCCCTGTGCGTGCACGCACGCCTAGAGGCCAACTGCAGGAAGGCGTGGCGTTGGCCTCTCCATGCCACGAGGGACGCGGAGCACCAGAGCAGGAGGGAACTGGGTCCGGAGTTGAGGAGGCTGAGGAGCTAGGAGCCCGAGGACGTAGACGGCTAGCTACGACTGTGGGAGAGACCGGGGGAGCAGTGGAGGCTGGATCTGGAAGGTGAGCAGGGCTGGTTGCATCCCTAGCGCGGCTGGGGTGCGCAACAGTACCCCCCCTCTAGGCCTCCCCCTCACCGGCCTAGGCTTCTCAGGGTGCACTTGATGGAAGGTCCACAGAAGCTACTTGCCCAGAATGTTGTGAGAGGGCTCCCATGAATTTTCTTCAGGTCCGAACCCCTCCCATGACAGGAGATACTCCCAGCATCTTCTCCTTCGACAGACATCTAAAACTTCCTTTACTTGAAGGCAAGCTTCTGGTTCCGCAGAGACTTGGGTCGGAGGTGGCGGTTGTCGTGAGGGCCAAGACATGACAAGAGGCTTGAGGAGCGAGACGTGGATCATGTTGTGAATGCCTAAGCTGGTAGATAGGTGAAGCTGATATGTGACGGCCTCCACTCACCACAAAACTGGGAAAGGGCCCACATATTTTGGAGTCAACCTCTGGGAAGGTAAACAAAGTTGGATATATTTGGTGCTAAGCCATACCTTCTGGCCAGGAAGGAATGTGGGGGCAGCGTGGCGATGGGCATCAGCAATCTTTCTTGCCCGCTCGGCAGCCTGGCCCAGTCTTTGTGTGACTTGCTCCCAGAGGTGCTGAATTAACTGGGCTGTTACTTGAGCTGCTGGAGATGGCATATTCAGAGGGACTGGAAGCGGCAGACGGGACTGTCGACCATAGATGATGTGGGAGCCCCCTGTGGCGGCTGCAATGTGGATGTTATGCGCAAATTCTGCCCATGTGAGGAGATCAGCCCAGTTGTCCTGCTGGTTGTTTATGTAGGACTGAAGAAAGGCCTTTAGGGACCGGTTTGTTCGTTCGGCCTGGCTGTTCGCCTGAGGGTGATAAGCGGAGGTTAAGTTTAGGGTGATGTTAAACTTGCGGTATAAGGACCTCCAATACTTTGCAGCAAATTGTGGGCCTCCATCCGACATGATCTCCTGTGGGAGCCCATGGAGGCGAAAGACTTGGGTGAAGAAGAGGCGCCCCAGTTTGAGAGCAGAAGGCAGGTTAGGCAGAGGTATGAAATGGGCCATCTTGGAGAAACAGTCTATGTTGACCCAAATCATGGTATTTCCCTTGGATGGGGGTAAGTCCACAATGAAGTCAGTGGCAAGGTTTGTCCATGGTTCTGTAGGCGCCGGAAGAGGCTGGAGAAGACCCCATGGGTGTCCAGCGGGCTTCTTCTTCTGGGCGCAGATGTGACAAGAATCTGCATAATCCCGGGAGTCCTTCATCATACTGGGCCACCAGTAATGCCTGTGGAGTATCTACAGGGTCCAAGCCCGACCGGGGTGACTAGCGAGTCGAGAATCATGGGCCCAGCATAGTACTCGCTCTCGGAGGTGACGAGGCACCACCGTCTTACCGGGTGGCACGGTGGTAGTAGCTATGAGGGAGATGTATGCGGGATCAATGATGTGGGTCGGACCTTTGGGGTATCCTCTAGATCTACCGAGCGTGAGAGTGCATCGGCGCAGAGATGTTTCACAGCCTGGCTGTAGCACAACTCAAAATTGAACCGCGCAAAGAAGAGGGCCCAGTGGGCCTGCTGTGCGTTCAGTAGCTGGTCTTCTTTAAGGTGTTCTAGATTCTTGTGGTCCATGTAGATGGTAAACTTGTGCTGAGTCCCCTTAAGCCAGGGGCGCCACTCCTGGAGAGCCAGCTTCATGGCCAGGAGTTCGCGGTCCCCAATAGTATAGTTGCGATCTGCGGGTAAGAACTTGTGGGAGTAAAAGGAGCACGGGGCTAGGGCTCTCTTCGCGGCGTACTGGCTGAGGACCACCTCCGACCCAATGGCGGACACGTCAACCTCTACGATGAAGGGGCGGTTTGGGTCCGGATGAAGAAGACAGGGACCAGTATGGAAGGCTTCCTTAAGGGCCTGGAATGCAGACTGGGCTTTGGGACTCCACTCCTGTAGGTTACATCCTTTCCTAATCATGGCAGTGAGTGGAGCGGCTAGTGTGGAGTTGTTTGTGATAAAATGACGGTAATAGTTTGTGAATCCCAAGAACCTTTGCAGGGCCTATAGACCAACAGGCTGGGACCAGTTGCAAATACCTTGGAGTTTGTCTGGGTCCATGGTGAATCCCTGGCTGGAGATGATGTAGCCCAGGAATGGGAGACGAGACTGTTCAAAAAGGCATTTCTCAAGTTTGGTGTAGATATGGTGGTCCCTAAGCCGCTGGAGGATGGTCCAGATATGAAAGCAATGGGATTCCAAGTCTTTAGAAAAGATCAAGATGTCATCCAAATAGACTACGACAAAGGAGTATACGAGGTCTCGGAAGATCTCATTCATCATTCTCTGGAAGATGGCAGGGGCGTTGCATAGCCCAAAGGGCATCACTACGTATTCGTAGTGTCCATCTCGCGTATTGAACGCCGTCTTCCAGATGTCTTTGGGTTGAATGCAGGCCAAATTATAGGCCCCACGCAGGTCCAACTTGGTAAAAATCTGGGCCCCCTGGAACCGATCGAATAGCTCACTGATGAGCGGAAGTGGGTACCAGTCTTTGCAGGTGAGGGCGTTCAGGCCCTAAGGTACCATCCTTCTTCTTGACGAAAAAGAATCCGGCACCCGCAGGGGATGTAGAGGGCCTGATGAATCCTTTGGCCAGGTTCTCTTTGATGTAAGCTGACATGGCCTGGGTCTCGGGAAGTGAGAGTTGGTATGTGCTCCCTTTGGGAGGCATGGTACTGGGTAACAGCTCGATTGGGCAGTTAAACTTCCAGAGAGGAGGTAAAATGTTGGCTTGTTGCTTTGAGAAGACATCTTGGTAGTCAGCGTAGGGCGTAGGTAGCCCAGGAAGGGTTGTGGATGGGGACACCCACCACAAGCAATGTGTCTGCTACCAAGAACCCTACTCGATGAGCTGGAGCGACTCCTAGTCGAAGTGTGGGGAATGTAGGTGTAGCCAGGGTAGGCTGAGGACGATGGGGTGTACTGACCATTTCAGGACCAAGAGAGGAATCTCTTCATCGTGGAGAGTCCCTATGGTCATCCGGATGGCTAGGGTGTGATGGGTAATGCGGTCGGGTATGGGTTCTCCATGGATGGAGGCTATTCACAGCGAAACCTCAAGGGGTTGAGTAGGAATCTGGAGTAATGTGACTAACTCCTCAATAATAAAATTCCCACCGGCCTCAGTATCCACGAGGGCGGTGGTAGAAAATGAATGTGCCTCCCTGAAGAGGAATATGGGAAGCAGTAGTTGAGGGCCTGTAACTATAGTGCCCAAGCTCAGGACCCCCGCTGGGCTTAGGCTTTGGAGTTTCTCGGACGCACCGCCTTCGGAGGTGTTCTTTGGGAGAAAGACGACCGCGGTTGATCTGCATTGGTTATTTGACGGGGATACCGCTGGTGGTGCCCTTGATCTGGGGCTAGCGGACCAAGGTGGTTCTGGGGCAGCTCGACGTATGGCCCTTACCTCCCGATGCTGTTCCTGGAGGCGATGGTCAATCCGCCCAACCAAGGAGATGAGGTCCTCCAACAACGCAGGAATCTCTCGGGCTGCCAGTTCGTCTTTTAGAGCGGATGACAGTCCTTCGAGATAGAGTGCCCGCAGGCAGTCCTCCTGTTATCCCAATTTCATTGCCAGGGTTTGGAATTCCACGGTGTATTCTGTGAGGGAATGGGTGCCCTGGCAGAGGTGGAGGAGATGGTGTCCGGCGACTGCCTGTCGGCTTGGGTCATCGAAGGTGAGGGAGCTGCTGTTGTAAAGAGTCAGAATGCTCCCAAAGCAGGGAGGCCCATGCCAGGGCCTTCCCCTCCAAATACAAAAGGGTAAAAGTGATCTTTGTCACTTCGTCCGGAAACAGAGAAGGTTGTAGCGCAAACTGCATGTAACACTGGTTAATGAAGCCTTGGCAGAGACGAGGGTCCCCATTGAATTGGGGAGGAGCTGGGAGGGCCAGCAGTGCCCGTGAGAGCGATGAACCAGAGGAAGCGCTATGAGCAAGAGTCCCAGGGTTGGCCATGGTGGACTCTTCAAATTGTGACCATAGTTTCTCCACTGAGGTGGCCAATGGCTCGAGGTATTGCTGCTGCTCCCGGCACGTGTAGCCAGACCCAGAATAGCCTGCAAGGTGGAGGACTCTGCCAAGTCCATGCCTTGGCAACCTGTTGCATTGGAGGTGGACCCTTGGCCTGGCACAGGATTGGTATGGCCCTTTGAGGGATCCCAAAATGCGCCTGCCGCCAGGAGGCAGAACACACAAGGAGACAGAGGCAAGCTGGAGCTTCACAAATAATGGTCCGGGGGCTCCGCAGGTTGAGGCCTTGGGGGTTGACCGCCGCTGAACGACCTCCTGCAGTCGATCTCCTGCCGGCGCCATTTTCCGTACGCCATTTTCCGTACGAAAACGATTCGTGGCAAGAAATCGCTTCCTGAACCCCGCTGGACTCCCAGGAACTTTTGGCCAGCTTGGGGGGGCCTCCTGACCCCCACAAGACTTGCCAAAAGTCCAGCGGGGGTCCGGAATGACCTCCTGCGTCGAATCGTTTTTGTCTATGGCCGCCGCCATTTTGCGGTGGCCATTTTGCAAAATGGCGCCGGCTGAAGACAACAGGATTCAATTGAGGGGGCCGTTCCGGACCGCCGCCGTTCTGGACCACCGCTGGATCCCCAGGTTATTTAAAGCATTTGGGGGGGGGGGTTCGGGAGGGTGGGGGATTTAATTTAAAGGGTCGGGGTGGGTTTTAGGGGGTTTTAGTGTGTCGGCTCACGATTTTAACGATTTTCACGATAGTTTACACACCCAAACGGCAACAATACGATTCCCTCCCCCTCCCAGCCGAAATCGATCGTTAAGACGATCGAGGACACGATTCACATCTCTAATATTAGGTGCTACAACCCAAGAAAGAGATCTAGGCGTCATAGTGGATAACACATTGAAATCGTCGGTTCAGTGTGCTGTGGCAGTCAAAAAAGCAAACAGAATGTTGGGAATTATTAGAAAGGGAATGGTGAATAAAACGGAAAATGTCATAATGCCTCTGTATCACTCCATGGTGAATCCGCACCTTGAATACTGTGTACAATTCTGGTCACCGCATCTCAAAAAAGATATAATTGCGATGGAGAAGGTACAGAGAAGGGCTACCAAAATGATAAGGGGAATGGAACAGCTCCCCTATGAGGAAAGACTAAAGAGGTTAGGACTTTTCAGCTTGGAGAAGAGACGGCTGAGAGGGGATATGATAGAGGTGTTTAAAATCATGAGAGGTCTAGAACGGGTAGATGTGAATCGGTTATTTACTCTTTCGGATAATAGAAAGACTAGGGGGCACTCCATGAAGTTAGCATGTGGCACATTTAAAACTAATTGGAGAAAGTTATTTTTTACTCAACGCACAATTAAACTCTGGAATTTGTTGCCAGAAGATGTGGTTAGTGCAGTTAGTATAGCTGTGTTTAAAAAAGGATTGGATAAGTTCTTGGAGGAGAAGTCCATTACCTGCTATTAATTAAGTTGACTTAGAAAATAGCCACTACTATTACTAGCAATGGTAACATGGAATACACTTAGTTTTTGGGTACTTGCCAGGTTCTTATGGCCTGGATTGGCCATGGTTGGAAACAGGATGCTGGGCTTGATGGACCCTTGGTCTGACCCAGTATGGCATGTTCTTATGTTCTTAGATTTGTGGCTATATAAGATAGGAAATTATGGGAGAAAAAGACCAAATTGACCGATCCAGTCTGTCCAGTTGCAATTCTTCCATTTTGGGTAAAATAAGGCTTGTCATACTGGGTCAGAGCCAAGGTCCAACAGTGTCCAATCCAGATCACAGGTATTTCAGAGGATCCTAAGGGGTAGATAGATTCAAAGCTGCTTACCCCAACAAAAAGCAGTGGATTTCTGCAACTGCTTAATAGACTTTTCCTGCAAGAACTTGTCTAAAACATTTTTAAATTCAGCTGCACTAATATCTTTCACCACATCCTCTGGCAACGAATCAAGAGCTTATGCATTGAGTAAAAGAATATTTTTTTCTATTAGTTTTCAATGTCTTACCCACAGATTTCATTGTGTGTCCCCTGGTCATTGTACTTTTCAAAAGAGTAAACAACTGATTAACGAATACTTGTTCCATTCCATTCATTATTTTATAGACCTCTATCATATCTCCCCTCAGCTATCTCTTCTCCAAGCTGAAGAGGCCTAACCTATTTAGCCTTTCTTCATATGGAATTGTTTCATCCCTTTTATCATTTTGGTCTCCCTTCTCACAACCTTTTCTAATTCTGCTTATATTTTTTTAAGATGTGGTGACCAGAACTGCACACAATACTCAAGATCATGGAGTGATACAAGGCATTATGATATTCTCTGTTTTATTCTCCAATCCTTTCCTAAGAATCCCTGGCATTCTGTTTGCTTTCTTGGCTGCTGCTGCAGAACATTTCAACATATTACCAGCAATGACACCTAGATCCTTTTCCTAAATGTTGACTCCTAATATGGAACCTTGCATTCTGTAGCTAAAATTTGGGTTACTCTACCCTAAGTACATCACTTTGCATTTGTCCACATTAAATTTCATTTGACATTTGCATGCCCAGTTTCCCAATATTGCAATGTCCTCTTGCAATTTTTCACAATCCTCTTGTGATTTAACAACTTTGAATAATTTGGTGTCATCAGCAAATTTTATCACCTCACTTGTCGTTTATAAATATGTTAACAAGCAGTGGTCCCAGAACAAATTCCTGGGACCCTCCACTATTCATCTTTCTCCATTGGGAAAATATACCATTTAGCCCTACTCTCTGTTTTCTTTTAACCAGCTGGCAGTCCATAATAGAGCACTGCCTCCTATCCCATGATGTTTTAATTTTCTAATAAGTATCTCCTGAGGAACTTTAATCAAATGCTTTCTGGAAATCCAGATACACTATTATCAACTGGCTCACCTTTATCCACATGTTTATTTACGCCCTCAAAAAAAGTAGCAAATTTGTGAGGCAAGACTTCACTTGGCTAAACCCATGTTGGCTTTGTGCCATTAAACTATGTATATCTATATGTTCAGCAATTTTATCTTTTATTGTAGATTCTACCTTTTTGTCTGTCATAGATATCATACTCACTGGTCTGAGATTCCTGTATCACTCCTTGATCCCTTTTTAAAAATTGGCATTATTTTGGCAACCCTCCAGTCTTCAGGTACCATAGACGATGCTACTGATAGTTTACAAATTTACAATAGCAGGTCCACAATTTCATTTCTTAGTTCTTTAAGCACTCTGGGATGTATACCATCTGGTCCAGGTGACTTGCTACTCTCTAGCATATGAATTCCCATACTCGTTGCAACACTAGCTCCCCACCTCCCATGTCTTTACCTGAATTTCAACCCTTTTCCTATCACTGACTTTCATCTCATCTTAGTCCTAAGCATGCCCTGAATGTGTCGATGTATTGGCCTCTACCACCTCCTATGAAAGGCCACTTTAGACATTGTAATCTTCCTCTATAATTCTTACAAGGCTAACACTAAATCTAATAAACAGATCAACTTCTATATCTTATTACCAAGTTTACTAATTGCACATATAGCTCTCATTCTGGCATCCAGGTTTCTCCCATGTGACTCGTGGAGACCTGACACCAGCACATCAAATGACAATATCAGCAGTTAAGGCAAGCTCAGCAGCAACCATCCACCATTTATCCAGATGCGCATCACCAGAGGAAAGTATAGGGATGCTTATCAGTTAATTATGAGCAGAGACTAATGAGGAAGATAATGTGTTCTGAGACAAAGGGAAGGAACAGGATTTGCAAACTCCTGAAGGAGTAGAGAAAATTAAAAGTGATTTAAGAAAGCTTGAAGAGTGGTTGAAGATTTGGCAGCTGGGATTCAATGCCAAGAGCAGAGTCATGCATCTGGGATGCAGTAATCCAAAAGAGCTGTATGTGATGGGAGGTGAAAGACTGATGTACATGGAACAAGAGAGGGATCTTGAGGTAAGAGTGTCTGGGGATCTGAAGATGGCAAAGCATTGTGACAAGGTAATAGTTAAAGCCAGAAGAATGCTGGGTTGCATAGAGAGCGGAATAACCAGTCAAAAAAAAAGAGGTGATAATGCCCTTGTACAGGCCTTTGGTGAGGACTCACCTGGAATATTGTGTTCAGTTCTGGAGCTTGTATCTAAAAAAGGATAGAGACAGGATGGAGGCGGTCCAGTGAAGAGCAATGAAAATGGTATGGGGTCTATATCGGAAGGCCTGTGAGGAGAGGCTGAAAGATCTGAATATGCATACCCTGGAAGAGAGGAGGTGCAGGGGAGATATGATTCAGACCTTCAGATACCTAAAAGGTGTCAATGATTTATGGATTTCAAACCTTTTCTGTTGGAAAGAAAATAATACAACTAGAGGTCATGAAATGAAACTCCAGGGGGATGACTCAGAACCAATGTCAGGAAATATTTCTTTATGGAGAAGGTGATGGAGGCCTGGAATTATCTTCCGGAGAAGTTGGTGAAGCAGAAAACAGTCAAAGAATTCAAAGGGTCCTGACTTCCATAGTCGGGGATACTGATATGCAGACATAAGGGAAAAAGCGAAGGACTGTTTCTATGGCCAAGTCCTAAAGGAAATGAAAGCATGCATGGGGGTGTTTGCCTGTGCGGTGGTTATTACCCTTAATTAATAAGCCTTGATACTTTGATGCAACTCCAACATTGCTCTCTGCTTCAACGATAGAGGAAAAGGGGAATTGGATTCAGACAACAACCAAGGTCCCCAACTGTTACATCTGGGGAACTGATAAGCATGGGGGTAACCTGCACAGAGCAGCAGTTACTACCCTTAACAGAAGCATGGGAGTACTACCGTTAACCAATAAGCCGTGATGCTTTTGATGGAACTGCAACATCACTCTCTGCTTTGGCGGAGAGGATGGGGTGGAGTTAAGGAGGAATTTGGATTCAGAGACAACTAACATGAGCCTTGACTTTTTTCATAGTCTGAGGTACTGATGCACAGACATTAAGGAAAAAACACAGGACTGCTTCTGCAGCCAAGTCCATAAGCAAAGCATGTCAAGCAACTCTGACTGATACATGAGGGTAACCAGCACAGCATGGCAGATACTACCATGGCATGCTTGCTGGGCAGATTGGATGGACCATTGGCACTTTTCTGCCGTCATTTCTATGTTTCTATATCAGATGAAGTGCTGAGATATCACTGCAGGGTAGCATATTTCTGAATTCCAAATACAATTATCTCAGTGCATAACAGTCTGCATACTTTTTACATTTCTCTGAGTCAAATCCTTTGCTCTTTGTCTAGGTTCTCCAAGCAATGAAATCAGACGTTTCTTGGAGCTTGCTTTCATTGAATCTCAAAAACTAAGATCCAAAAATGTAGCAAGAAGAAATCATAGTCACCTAATGATTGACAAAGCTCTTGAATCATCAGAGCTTATCAGCACGATAACCATTTTTTGGTATGTATGAAGGTAGACTATTAGACCTATAGAGAAATTGTAGTTAGCAAGTTCGATATATATCTTCATTGAATCTCATGCATCTGCCGATGTTGTCACATAAGGAACATCCCATAATTGCTGACCTGCCTTTGCATGCATATTTTCTCTGTGAAGCCACGTATTGCAGTGGTCATGGAGAGAAGAAATCATATCTCCCCTCTTAATGATTCTCTTCTAAACTCGTATGCCTAGCAACTAGGGGTGTGCATTCGGATTGACCGCATTAGTAAAACGCAACTCATATTTTTTTTTTACTTAAAAAATTGATTCGACATAAACGATCGGATTTCCCACATATCGAACATAGATATGTTCGATATGTGGGAAATCGCGATTGTTGAGCCAAAATAAAAATATAAACCCCCTCACCCTCCTTAATCCCCCGCCCCCGACTTACCACAACTCCCTGGTGATGGAGCGAGGAGTGAGGACGCCATTTCTGCAATCCTTGGCGAGAAGCATGTGACGTCGGCGGCACGTCGAGTGACGCCGGCGTCACGTGATTCCCGGCTCGTTCGCGCCGGACGGCTCGTTCGGCCCAAAAAGAACTTTTGGCCAGCTTGGGGGGGCCTCCTGACCCCCTCAAGCTGGCCAAAAGTTCTTTTTGGGCCGAACGAGCCGTCCGGCGCGAACTTGCCGGGAATCACGTGACGTCGCGTCTGAGTGACGCGGCGCCACGTGATTCCCGGCGAGTTCGCGCCGGACGGCTCGTTCGGCCCAAAAAGAACTTTTGGCCAGCTTGGGGGGGTCAGGAGGCCTCCCCAAGCTGGCCAAAAGTTCTTTTTGGGCCGAACGAGCCGTCCGGCGCGAACGAGCCGGGAATCACGTGACGCCGCGTCACTCGACGTGCCACCGACGTCACATGCTTCTCGCCAAGGATTGCAGAAATGACGTCCTCACTCCTCGCTCGATCACCAGGGAGTTGTGGTAAGTCTGGGGGGGGGGATTAAGGAGGGTGAGGGGGTTTAAATTTTTTTTTTGCACATATGTACATATACCCAACTCATTGGATTTTTTTTATGTCCATATTGGCCGCAAGTGGGACCCCCTTTCGAACATAAAAAATATGAACATAAAATTTTGCTCTGCACATCCCTACTAGCAACCCTGGTCTCCATCACAGGAAACAAACTGAATGCAGCAAGTACTTCCCTGACAGGCAGTTTTGTAGTTTAGTAAACATGTTCTCTTTCTTTCAGTTTTGAACATTTTTTTTTACTTTTACTTTTTTCAGACTTGAATGGGCTTCTGATATTTTTGACTCCAGTATAAAAGGGAACTCTTTCCTTGAAAAGCCCTCTAAAGGCACACAGATTTCTATTTTCTGGAATAGAAAATGTAAGGAAATTCACTTCAGCATACGGTGCCCATTAAGTTTTTCAGTTTTCCACAATCTGCTTTGAAGTTTGGGGAAAGGATGGGGTTTCTTAGTGTCAGATTATGTTGTTTCCCTTTAGAATTGGGGGTTGTGTCTGAGAAGCAGTTGGTTTGGAGGAAGATGAGAAAAAGCGAGTAATATAAAGTGCTGGGAGCATGCATACTATTTGGGAAACAGGAAGCAGATCTGGCCCTTAAACCATGGAGCCATAAGGGGCCAGATGTACTAAAGGATTTCCCCTACTATCTCCATTTCATGTCCATGGGCAAAAATGCTTAGCACATCTGACCCAAAGGGATTGTTTTATTTTTACCTAAAATCCCACTTCATCCTTAGGTAAACATACCAACAGAATAATTTGCCCCTCAAACACCTTGACAACTATCTCCCAGGGAAACTGGGAACTGATGATTTCAGAAAGTATATAACAACAATAGTTTATGAGACAAGATTCTGGACATATTGCTTCCTGAAGCTGCATCTATCTTTTGACAAACAGCTTGGCACCAACAGTAATGAGGCTAAGTTTGGGTTTTCTTTGGTAATTGTGTGTTTACAGAACAGATGCAGGGTATAAATCAGACTGCGTGCTTCTGTCAGCTTTCAGGGATATATTTTCCTGTGCCTAGGTTTTCATGAATTGGTACCCTGTTCAAAAGTAGAAATATATTTGGAGGAGCACAAATGGGCATAACAAAAAGTAAAAAGGGAAATAGCAGAAATTAATTTGGGGTAAGTTATTTTTTAAATTAATAAAAATCATAGTTTTAGGAGCTGGGTGGAATAAAATGTCACAAAACTGTTTCCATTTTACATTATAATGACAATACCCTTCTCTTTTTTCAGAAGAGGAAAGAAAAGAGTAGGGTGCAGGTAGAGTATATGACTTCTGTGCTAGTAAATAAACAAAAAGAATAAATGCATGGTGAGTCACTCCAGCTGAAATTGTTGACCAACTCTGAACAACACACAGATCTGCGGTTAGATAAAGATTGCATGTTGGGATGTGCACGCGCCACACCCGTAGACCCAGCAGAGAGTGGAGTTACAGTCAGAAGTGAACAAAAAGCTGATGTTAACCCAGGGACAAAATACATGTTAATGGCATAGAAGGAACAGAAAGCTGCTTTTTTGTGTCAGAATTATTTATTACATAGGTTTGTTCTGATATATGTTTTTATAATGTATGTACAATTGTACCAACACGACAAAAGGAAGTCCCTGAGTGAAGCTTGGAGGGACTGAACTCCAATTATATCTCTCCAGGAACGTAGTAAAAGGGTTCAAGGAGTACAGAGGGTGATAGGCAGCAGCAAGCCTGGTGGGAGGGTCAACAGAGGAGAGGCTGGCCTCTGGTGCAACCTCTGAAGCAGTCAGAGCTGGTGCAAGCTTATTTGACACTGTGGTAGCTGGGAGCGGCATTGACTTGAGAAACAGTCAGGGAAAAGGAAGCAGATAGACTGGCTATTTCACATACACAAAGGATTATTTACAGAACAAAAAACAAAACAAAACAACTGTACACAGGCTGCTTAAGTCAGCAGACCTTAAATGCAGCTTCAAAAGAATTGCACATAAGTTACCCGTCTGTATGCCGGGATCCGGTCTCTTCCAGGGGCAGATTGTAGGAAAATATTGGCCTGGGGGATATTTTTCAGAACAGGCCCACGGTTTATATGTCTGACAACTTTGTGAGTTTTCTGCTCAGCATATGTTTCAACAGCTCCCAAAAGCATTCTAAGCCAACCCTTGAGAAGTCTATCATAAATTTCACATTTTTTCCTAAATAATTAAGAAGTAGAGCACACCATAGACCAGGGATGAACAAACTGAATTGCAGTTCCCCTTCCATCCATTAGCTGGTTGGCCCTACACCCATCTGGTTAATCAAGGAGATATATATATATATATATATATATATATATATTCTTGTCCTGGTGTTGCCAACCAACTTGCTTTTGAACCAGTTGCCAAGCAATGAGGCAATTACACTGCCACATTGCCAACCAGTAAGAACATAAGAACATAAGACCATGCCATACTGCGTCAGACCAAGGGTCCATCAAGCCCTGCATCCTGTTTCCAACAGTGGCCAATCCAGGCCATAAGAACCTGGTAAGTAGCCAAAAACTAAGCCTATTCCATGTTACTGTTGCTAGTAATAGCAGTGGCTATTTTCTAAGTCAACTTAATTAATAGCAGGTAATGGACTTCTCCTCCAAGAACTTATCCAATCCATTTTTAAACACAGCTATACTAACTGCACTAACCACATCCTCTGGCAACAAATTCCAGAGTTTAATTGTGCATGGGGTGAAAAAGAACTTTCTCCGATTAGTTTTAAATGTGCCACATGCTAACTTCATGGAGTCCTTTTATTATCCGAAAGAGTAAATAACCAATTCACATTTACCCATTCTAGACCTCTCACATTTACCCATTCTAGACCTCTCATGATTTTAAACACCTCTATCATATCCCCCTCAGCCATCTCTTCTCCAAGCTGAAAAGTCGTAACCTCTTTAGTCTTTCTTCATAGGAGAACTGTTCTATCCCCTTTATCATTTTGGTTGCCCTTCCCTATACCTTCTCCATCAAAACTATATCTTTTTTGAGATGCAGTTACCAGAATTGTACACAGTATTCAAGGTGCGGTCTCACCATGGAGCGATACAGAGGCATTATGACATTTTCCATTTTATTCACCTTTTCCTTTTTTATATTTCCCAACATTATGTTTGCTTTTTTGACTGCCGCAGCACACTGAACCGACGATTTTAATGTGTTATCCACTATGACACCTAGATCTCTTTCTTGGGTGGTAGCTCCTAATATGGAACCTAACATTGTGTAACTACAACATGGGTTATTTTTCCCTATGTGCATCACCTTATACTAATCCACATTAAATTTCATATGCCATTTGGATGCCCAATTTTCCAGTCTCACAAGGTCTTCCTGCAATTTATCACAATCTGATTGTGGTTTACTCTGAATAATTTTATATCATCTGCAAATTTGATTACCTCACTCATCGTATTTCTTTTCAGATCATTTATAAATATATTGAAAAGTACGGGTCCCAATACAGATCCCTGAGGCACTCCACTACCCACTCCCTTCCACTGAGAAAATTGTCCATTTAACCCTACTCTGTTTCCTATCTTTTAGCCAGTTTGTAATCCACGAAAGGACATCGACACCTATCCCCTGACTTTTTACTTTTTCTATAAGCCTCTCATGAGGAACTTTGTCAAACACCTTCTGAAAATCCAAATACAATACATCTATCGGTTCACCTTTATCTACATGTTTATTAACTCCTTCAAAAAAGTGAAGCAGATTTGTGAGGCAAGTCTTGCTTTGGGTAAAGCCATGCTGATTTTGTTCCATTAAACCATGCCTTTTTATATGTTCTGTGATTTTGATTTTTAGAACACTTTCCACAATTTTTCCTGGAACTGAAGTCAGACTAACTTGTCTGTAGTTTCCCGGACTGCCCCGGAGCCCTTTTTAAATATTGGGGTTACATTAGCTACCATCCAGTCATCAGGATGATTTTAATGATAGTTTACAAATTTTAACTAATAGATCAGAAATTTCATTTTTTTTAGTTCATTCAGTACCCTACCTATCCCATGAATTTTTACTTTTCCTAGAAGCCTCTCATGAGGAACTTTGTCAAACGCCGTCTGAAAATCCAAATATGCTACATCTACTGTTTCACCTTTATCTACATGTTTTACTAATAGATCTGAAATTTCATTTTTTTAGTTCCTTCAGAACCCTGGGATGTATACCATCCGGTCCAGGTGATTTACTACTCTTTAGTTTGTCATTCAGGCCTATCACATCTTCCAGGTTCACAGTGATTTCATTCAGTTCGTCTGACTCATCAACCTTGAAAACCATCTCCTGAACTGGTATCTCCTCAACATCCTCACTAGTAAACATGGAAGCAAATAATTCATTTAGTCTTTCTGCAATGGCCTTATCTTCCCTAAAAGCCCCTTTAACCCCTCAGTCATCTAATGGTCCAACCGACTCCCTCACAAGTTTCTTGCTTTAGATATATTTTAAAAAGTTTTTATTATGAGTTTTTGCCTCTATGGCCAACTTTATTTCAAATTCTCCCTTCGCTTGTCTTATCAATGTTTTACACTTAACTTGACAATGCTTATGTTTTATCCTCTTTTCTTCAGATGGATCAATTTTTGAAGGATTTTTTTTTTGGCTAAAATAGCCTCTTTCATCTCACCTTTTAACCATGATGGTAATCGTTTTGCCTTCCTTCCACCTTTCTTAATGTGTCGAATACTTATGGACTGCGCCTCTAGGATTGTATTTTTAAACAATGTCCATGCCTGTTGAACACTTTTAACCTTTTCAGCTGCACCTTTCAGTTTTTTTCTATTTTCCTCATTTATCAAAGTTTCCCTTTTGAAAGTTTAGTGTTAGAGCTGCAGATTTACTTATTGTCCCCCTACCAGTTATTAGTTCAAATTTGATCATGTTATGATCACTGTTGCCAAGTGGCCCCACAACCGTTACCTCTCTCACCAAATCCTGCATTCTACTAAGAATTAAATCTAAAATATCTTCCTCTCTTGTTGGTTCCTGAACCAATTGCTCCATGAAGCAGTCATTTATTACATCCAGGAATTTAATGTCTCTAGCAAGTCCTGATGTTACATTTACCCAATCAATATTGGGGTAATTGAAATCTCCCATTACTATTGCTCTGCCAAATTGTTTAGCTTCACTAATTTCTCTTAGCATTTCATCATCTGTCTGACTATTTTGTCCAGGTGGACGGTAGTATACTCCTATCACTATACTCTTACCCAAAACACATGGGATTTCTACCCATATAGATTCTACTGAGCATTTAGTCTCTTGTATGATATTTATCCTATTGGACTCTATACCCTCCCGGACATAAAGTGCCACACCCCCACCAAGTTGATCCTCCTTATCATTGCGATATAATTTATACCCTGATATAGCACTGTCCCATTGGTTATCCTCCTTCCACCAAGTCTCTGAGATGCCAATTATGTCATTCTCATCATTTGCTACTATACACTCTAACTCTCCCATCTTACTTCTTAGACTTCTGGCATTGGCATACAGACATTTCAAAGTGTGTTTTTTGTTTGTATTAGCAACCTGCTTTTCAGTTGTTAGGGATAATTCAGAAATCATTAGCTTCCGTGATTTTTTACATATAGGCACATGGAATATGTTTGCTTTTAATGGAACCTCTCTGTTGGGATGCCCTAACTCTCCTGTTTCATTATTATCCTCCAAGGATACATTTCTCCGAACCATGCACTGCTGAGTGACTGTTGGCTTTCCCCCTTATTCTAGTTTAAAAGCTGCTCTATCTGACGGAGGCAAGATGGCCGCCTAGACGTTGTCCTGTGCAAGACGCCGGAGGGAGAACGCTGTCTTTTCCTCTAATTACTTTGGTATAATGCCGCATACTAAAAGAAAAGGACGACTAAGGGGTGAGTTTATCAACTCACCAACAGTCGATCCACGACAGCCTACGATTCCCGGCATATTGGCAGGCATTGCTGCTTCAACCATTCCGGAGAGCTTGGTCGCTGGAGGATTGATTCAGGAGCAGGAACCATCCCCCTTGACCTTTGATACAACGTTAAGCCCCGGATCGCCGCGAAAACCCGTTAACCCCAGAAACATCGTGATACCTTGCCTGACTTCGGTGGAAGTCGGAGGGGCCATGGCTATGGCCAGGGCTGGTGACTCCGGAGCATGGCGAATGGAAGCTTCGGGAGGGGAAAATCTTCCAGAGGAAGGAACTCCAGGAGGAATGGAGGGACCCCTGAGTGCTTCTACACCGCAAGCATGGAAGGAAACCACTCCATTTGCATCTCAAGGTATCGGGGGAAGTGAAGGGACTGTCGAAGTAGGGGCACTAAAACAGCTTGAAGAACTCTCCGTTTGTCCCCTTACGAAGAAACCTGATGCAATGTCTCTAGAGGGGATTTGGACTATGTTAAGTTCTATAGAAAATTCCATTAAAACCTTGTCCAAAGTGACAGTGGAGATACAGAATCAATCTGTGAGGAATAATAATTTAATTACAAATTTCTCTAGTAGAACAGAAGAACTGGAAAGAAAAATGGTTACTGTTGAAATGAAACAAGCAAAATTAATGGACTCAGAACATATAAATTCAAAAAGATTGGAAACAGTTGAAAACGCATTAAGAGCACATAATCTACGTATATTAAGTTTTCCTGTTATTAATTCCATTTCTCCACTAGAACTATTTAAACTTTATATGAAAAAGAACTTAAAAATTCCTGAACAGGCTCTTCCAGTGGTTACAAAGGCTTTTTATCTCCAACAACAATCTTCTCAAGAACAGGAACAAATTTCTTCTTTAAATTTAACTAATATTTTGGAAATGTCTTCTGAGCATGAAATTAATCAAAGGAGACCTTTATTAGTCTCCTTTGCATTTCTTACTGAGAGAAATCACGTAATGCGTTTATTCTTTAGAAACCGTCAGATGCCTTTTTATGGAAGTCCTATATGGATCTATCCAGACGTGATTAAAGCGACTCAAACTCGTAGGAAGGACTTTCTTTCTTTGAGATCAGATGTTGTGAAGCTTGGAGCGAAGTTTACTTTGAAATACCCCTGTAAAGCGTGCATCAGATACCTTAATGTGAATTATATATTCTTAGAACCGGACCAACTGAAGGTGTTCTTGGCTGGAAGAGCCCTTATAGTTACTTCGACAGATCCGGTTTAAAATAAGGAAGCAGTATTATAGGCGTGCCATATTTTCATTTTAGTTATAGTTTGAATTTCTTGATGATATTGCTCCTTCCGCCTCCTAATTACATTTATTTTCTTATAATTTAAATGTCCGTACATATTATAATATATGATGTTTAATATATATTGCTTGTGAATATACAATTTGTAGGACACTGAATTTACTGTAAGGAGTTTTTTCCTGGTAGAAATGTTCAAAAATTGAAAATAAAGAATTGGAAAAAAAAAAAAAAAAAGCTGCTCTATCTCCTTTTTGAAAGTTAGTGCCAGCAGCTTGGTTCCACTCTGGTTAAGGTGGAGCCCATCCTTTTGGAAAAGTCTCCCCTTTCCCCAAAAGTTTCCCCAGTTCCTTACAAAACTGAATCCCTCTTCCCTGCACCATCATCTCATCTATGCATTGAAACTCTGGAGCTCTGCCTGCCTCTGGGGACCTGCACGTGGAACAGGAAGCATTTCAGAGAATGCCACCCTGGAGGTTCTGGATTTCAGTTTCCTACCTAAAATCCTAAATTTGGCTTCCAGAACCTCTCTCCCACATTTTCCTGTGTCGTTGGTGCCCACATGTACCATGACAGCAGGGTCCTCCCCAGCATTGTCTATAATCTGATCTAGGTGACGCATGAGGTCTGCCACCTTCGCACCAGGCAGGCAAGTTACCAGGCGGTCCTCACATCCACCAGCCAGCCTGCTATCTACATTTTTAATAATCGAATCACCAACTATGATGGCCGCCCTAACCCTTCCCTCCTGGGCAGTAGCCCTGGGAGACTTGTTCTCAGTGCGAGAGGACAATCCATCACCTGGAGAGCAGGTCCTTGCTACAGTATCACTTACTGCTTCACCAAGATAGCAAATAGAAAATAGCATAAAACATTGTAAATAAACTGATCACCCATTTTGTGCAGACCTGTACATATAAGGCCAGATTTTAAAACCCCGGTGCGTGTATATCCCAGGATTTGCATGCGTTGTCGGGCCTTGCGCTCGCCGGGCCAATTTTTAAATAGGTCTGGCCATGCGTGTAAACCCCAGGATGTGTGTAAGTGCCGGACCTTAAAAGGGGGCGGTCTAGGGGTTGGGGCGGGCCTAGAGGTGCGCAACTTGCTCCTGCTAATTTGCAAGAGCAAAACATAAGTAAAAAAAATGGGGGGAAGCTAGGATAGGGATGGGGGAGGGTAGGATAGGGGAAGGGGAAGGGAGGTTAGGGTAGGTGGTTGGGAAGTTCCCTCCCAGTCCGCTCCTTAATTGGAGTGGACTGGGAGGGAACTGGGGAAGCCCGAGGATGTATCGCTGCGCGAATTTGCTAAATTATACCACCCCGTGCGTGCTGAACTGGAATTTTATAACATGTGTGCGCTGACGCGCGCATGTTATAAAATCACACATCTATGTGTGCGTGATGAGTAGTGCACGCACATGGACGTGCACGTGTATTTTCTGAAAATCTACCCCATATTGTTTGAAATGGCATCATTACATATACAGGTTTAGCATCTTATCATTTTGGCACAATCATGATTGCAACAAAGAACTTAGAAAGTGGAAGTGGCACCCCCAATAGCTACAGTACAGCTCTAATGTTGGAGATGATAGCCTTACTATGTGATGGCAAAGAAAAGGCCCCAGATAGTCCATGTTGAAAGAGTGCACTCAAGGGGATAGCCTAAGGGTCAAAGCAGCAGAGTTCAAGTGAAAGTCCAAGGCAGTCCATGTTGAAAGAGTACACTCTAGGGGACAACCTAAGGGTCAAGGCAGCAGAGTTCAGCAAGAAGGCAGCAGGTCCAGGACCAAAGAGCGCAGCATGGAGACTGTGGAATAGGAGAAGACACAGCAGCATGTGGATGCAGCAGCAGCAGCTTGAGCTGAGATGAGACAAATACCAGCATCTGGAGCAGGGGTTGAGACATGATGAGAAGAGGCAGCAGCTGGACCATGATTGAAGGCTACATCAAGGAGGATGGAAATACGGGCAGAGCATTGAGGAGGGTTTTAGAGCTAGGCTGAAGGATCACAATGGCAGACAGTAGACCATCCCTTTGGCTAGCCAGCACAGGAACTCTGTAGTGACGATGGGCCCAGCAGGCTTCTTTCATCTAGCCCACATAAGAACTCTAGTGAGGACGGGCCCAGAAGTCTTCTTTGACTTAGTCGGCACAGGAACTCTGTAGGGGACCGCCCAGGATTGTTAGTACAACTCTTCTTGTTTGGCATTCAATGCCACGACCTTTGCTGCTTCATGGCCCCTTGCCACGGCGAGATTTGCCACTTGGGGCAGATCATTTCTTTTGGGGGCCTATCTCTCAGGCAAGTAGCAGGGCGGGACTGCTGCAGGGCATGTTTTCCAGTGATGCTGGGGAAGACATGGGTGGATGCTCAGGCATCCTTTGAAGGATCTATGTCAGCATGTTAGTCATACTGTTCATTGATGTGTGTATGCGGCAGTCTGATCATGCAGGACCTGGCTCTGCCTGTTCACAGCCCTCTTGAGGTGCACTAGCTTGGCCCATATCTGGTGGAGCTGTACCTCATGCCTCCTTTCCAGCTGGACTAGCTGCTCGTGCATCGACTCTTCTATTGGTGGTGAGGATGTTTTTGGTGCTGGTGCCGGTGCTGTGATGGTGGTATGGAGTCTTCAAATTTGGGCCTCCAAAAGTGGCATGAGGGGGCTGCTGGGCTGCTCCTGCCGAGGGCCTGCTGCTTCATGCTGGCTTGAGGTTGTGCTACATCAACTGGCTCCCAGTCCAGGCTGGGTTCCTCCATGAAGCCGGAGATGTTGAGGGACTGTTAAGTGGGCTGGCTAAGTCCAGGAGTTGAAGCATCTGCATAGCCTCCTGAGGCTGTTGCTGCTCCTCCTCACCTAAGTCTGGGCATCCATCATCTAGGCCCTCTACAAAAGGGCTGGTGCGCTACTGGTCCCTGGGGCTTGCTGGCTGGGTCTGACAGTTTTGTAGGCAAGAGCTGTGGAAACAAAGAATAAGACATGAGTACCAATGGCAACAAGGATCCATTTTGCATTTGGCATCAGAGGCACAATCCCTTGCAGGTGAAGTGAACTTACCGGCTGCAGCTCATGTGGTGTCCAGCTGCTCAGTCATGCCCTTGAAAACATCCATTCCCAGCCATTGCACGAGATGCTTTTCTATAGTGTGAGGATGATAGGACAAGGGGCTCCTCCTCTGGGTCCGGCGTATGCATTTTGGTTCGCCACCTTTGCCTTCAACTGCGCCTTGATGACCCGGCATCTGTGACTACCTGCTTCCCACTGCATTAGACACCACTGCGCCTGGAGATGGCCTAGGCTATGGTGCGCCTTGGCTGCCTTCGAGGTCTTGTCTACACAGTTGCCTAACAGCATGGCATAATGTTCCAGGACCTCTGCAATCATCATCTTATTGTCCTGCACACTGAACTTGATAGCCCTGAGATGAGGGTGTTCTGCTACCTGGCTGCCAGAAGGGGGTGCCACCTCCACGTCCGGAGAGGTGTCCTCCCTTTCCTCACTCTCTCCCACTCCTCTCTTCCCTGCCTTCCTCCCCCCCGACCCTGCCCTACAAACTCCCTTCCCCCTGCCCTCTCTCTCTCTAGCCAGCCGTCTTCCTCCCTCCATCCTTGTCTGCCTATCCCCTTCCCCCTCCCAGCTCTTCCTATCCCTTCCCTCCTGCCTATCTCTAATCCTGCCTCTGTTCCTCCTCCTACTCCTCCTAGCACTCCTGCCCTTGTCCTCCCACTTCCTCTCCTTCCTCCTCCCCCTCCTCTCCTTATACCTCTCCTCTCTTCTCTCCCCACACCTCTCATGCTCCATCCTCCTCTCCTCCTCACCACTCCTCCTTACTCCTCCTCCACCTGTGAAGAGCTATTGCACAGCCATAACCATACAGTGAGGTTTCATTGCCATTTGTCCTGTAAGGCTTATTGTTGATGATGAGAGAGAGAGAGAGAGAGAGAGAGAGAGAGAGAGAGAGAGAGAGAGAGAGAGAGAGAGAGAGAGAGAGAGAGAGAGAGAGAGAGAGAGAGAGAGAGAGAGAGAGAGAGAGAGAGAGAGACCATAATATCATGGCCCATAGGCAGGTATTTGTATCCCTATGGTAGGCCCACCTAGTAACTCGAGGTGGGGATTAGGTAAGTGTGTAGGGGGTTAGGGGCCACTTTGACATGCTACGTGACACCTACGAACAGAACAGTGGTCTCTTGTGAAGATTTGCTAGCCTTCGGAGTGAGGAAACTCACTCCAAGATAAGATTTGGGCAGTGTTCTCTCAACCTAGCTTGGGTTGAGAGAACACTGCCCAAATCTTATCTTGGAGTGAGTTTCCTCACTCCGAAGGCTAGCAAATCTTCACAAGAGACCACTGTTCTGTTCGTAGGTGTCACGTAGCATGTCAAAGTGGCCCCTAACCCCCTACACACTTACCTAATCCCCACCTCGAGTTACTAGGTGGGCCTACCATAGGGATACAAATACCTGCCTATGGGCCATGATATTATGGTCTCTCTCTCTCTCTCTCTCTCTCTCTCTCTCTCTCTCTCTCTCTCTCTCTCTCTCTCTCTCTCTCCCCCCCCCCAGTGGTTGAACACAGGAAATACAAAAGGTCTGGCACTTATCACAGAATCTGAAATGGTATTACAATTTGCACTAACTTAGCTCTTCACACAGGTAATTATTGCAATAAATACTATATTAGCATAAAACACACCCCTTTTGCTATCGCATGCGGTACTTACCACATTTTGATAAATCCAGGCCTAAGTGTCTTGGCAGATACATACTAATATTAAATAAGCAATTCTTTAAATACTCAGGAACCTTGGCCATGTAAGGCTTTGTGATCCTTAAACTTAAATGGGTAACACTTATAAAATCATTATGTGTGTGTGTTTCTGTTCTAGCGAATAACTTTTTAACAATTAACCCATTTCATTCAGATTTCTGCCACAGTTAGTAGAGCACCCAGTGACCCTTGGCTTACACTTATCATATGCTCCTGACATCTGTAACAGAATCCCTGTTTGATTTTTTTTTTTTACCTTAGTTTCATATATGGAAATAGGCCAGTTCAGATCCCTTACAATCTCAGAGAAGTCCGAGTACAATATCATGTCAATGGGCATTTTTAAGCTGCCCTACCATTGGTTAGTAGTCAGAACTACATGTAAATTTCTGTACCTAAAAAGTAAACTAGGCAAAATGAAATGTTCACATGTATCCTTGTTTAATAAAAATAAGTTGGCAGATAAATCGAATCCATGGTTCTTATGGACAATCCACAGATTTATTTAAGTAGCACATTTAAAACCAGAGAAAATTATTTTTTGCTCAATGAACAATTAAGCTCTGGTATTCATTACTGGAGAATATGGTAAAGGCATTTAACATAGCTGGATTTAAAAAAGGTTTGGACAAGTTACTTGTGGAAAAGTTCATAAAAGTATATATTAAATATTTATTGTGACCTTGTGACCTTCATACTAGGCACTGACTGCACATAGAATATGTGTCTAAAGTCCAATTTCTGTGTCAAACGTTGTAAACATTGTTCACTTAATCATTCCCTGTCATGTTATATTTTATATTTTTAAATTTTTGTTGCAATTAAAAAGCACTTATCTGAATCAGTGGATGATTATGCCTCCAAAGACTGTTAAGTGAATATCCAGTCCCAAAAACATTAATCTGGATTGATGATGATTCTGCCTCTAAAGACTACTAAGATTAAATATCCAGTCCGTCTTGACACTGAATCAGTGTTTCGAAATGATAATTTATGCTTCAGTGGTAAGCTTTAATATTCATACTGTTTCTTAAAATGACGTTGTGCATGGCAATATTCTTGAAAGCATATCACTGAATCCACAGCTATCTTTATTCACGAAGTGCTCCAAATTGTCCAATTTTTGCTTTTGAAAATGGCTTGGCTGCATTTTCTATAAAGCTGCAGTGGCTGCAAAGAAGTGTTTGTGCTGCTGATGACTTCCACAGTCATTCCTTAAACAAATCATTTGCATATTGTGGATTTCACTCATTTTTGCCTTTGATACCACACTATGGAAAAGTTCACAAACCATTATTGTACCAGGTAGAAAGCAACTACCTTGTCCTCGGCATAAGCAACATGGTATCTATCTACTATTTGGGATCCTGCCAGGTGTTTCTGGCCTGGATTAGTCATTAGGGATGTGAATCGTTTTTGAACGATTAAAATTATCGTCAGATAATTTTAAAATCGTCCAAAATCGTTAGATACATGATACAATACAAATGCCCCCGATTTATCGTCAGGGGCATTTATATTGTATTGTTAAATAGGGCGCGGGAAAACCGGCACACCAAAAAAACCTTAAAACCCACCCGAACCTTTAAAACAAATCCCCCACCCTCCCGAACCCCCCCCAAAAAAGTTTTAAATTACCTGGGGTCCAGTGGGGGGGGGGGGGGTCCCGACGCGATCTCCTCCCGCTCTCTGGCCACCGCTGCATTGAGAAATGGCGCCGGTGGCCCTTTGCCTTATCATGTGACAGGGCAAAGGTAGCGCCGGCGCCATTTTGTTTCCTGGCTCCCGACGTCACGCATGTGGGAGATCGCCCCCGGACCCCCGCTGGACCCCCAGGGACTTTTGGCCAGCTTGGGAGGGCCTCCTGACCCCCCACAAGACTTGCCAAAAGTCCAGTGGGGGTCCGGGACGACCTCCTGCACGCGGGCCGTATTGCCAATCTTCAAAATGGCGCCGGCGCTACCTTTGCCCTCACTATGTCATTTTGTCATAGTGAGGGCAAAGGTAGCGCCACTATTCAAAATGCCGTCCTTCCAAAGCATTATAAATCAGTTGTTCGATCCTTTTTTCTGCCAGGGCTCCAAACCCATTGGTTCCCAGCAAAATGCTATAACAATATCATCAACAACTCCACTGTGGGCCACCCTAGATAGGCTGAAGAAGGCTGAACTTCTGGATGACACAAAAGTGGTCTAGAAATACTTTTAACTTCCAAGAGAATCTTCTCTCAGCTAAGGATCCTGTGCAAGGGTGCCCCACACCTCTCGTCTCCTTCTTCTTCTCAGCTCTCTCCTTAGCTTCTATCCAAGTGCCCATGGAAGCACCTTTTATATCCTTTCATCAAACCCATTCTCTTTGGGGTAATGACACCTCCTATTATCACTCAACACTAGCTATAAGACCTTAGTAATCCTTTCCAAAACCCCTCCTACACAGGAAAGACCTTGCCCCTTGCAGAACACTCTCTATTCTCTTATTGAACCCTTTACTCTCCAGAATTCATTTCAAGTGATCCTAGCTAGGGTTACATATATATATGATTTCTATTAGGAATTGTGGACTCTTAGCCCGAGGTGGGGTTGTTGCTACCTGAAGGGTTGGGGATCACAGGTTCCCACCGTCGGGAAACCAGGCTGGCCAGGAACAGAGGCAAGCTGGAACGTCGCCTCTACTAACCCTCATTCCCTGCAGGTCAAGCCCTAGGGTGCTGGGGCTGGCAGGACTTAGGAGCACCTCTGTATGGCTGCTCCTGGAGAGAGTAGGCAAGTGGGTGCAGAGAGTGTCAGAGAGGTGTCTTCTGTTGGAGACAGGAGCACTCTTGAAGGGAGGAGGAGAAAGAGTCTCAAGGAGTGCAAGGCCACTGCAGCTCTGAAGGGAGTAGAGCAGGACCACGTGGGAGTGGCCTTGAGGCAAGGAGGTGCAGATGCAGAGGCACGAAATTGCAGAGGCATGAAATTGCCTAATTCGTTGTGGTTCGGGGGGACCTGAACCACGAAACGGATTTTCCCCGAGCTTCGGGGAAAATTTGTTTTTCGGGTTAGTGCGGGGGGCACATTTATTAAAAAAAAAAAAACCCACCCTAACCCTTAAATTTTACTTTCTTACACCCCCCCCCCCCCACCATCCTGATCCCCTCCCCAAGACTTACTAAAAGTCCCTGGTGGTCCAGCGGGGTCCTGCGAGCGATCTCTCCCTCCATGCTGTTGGGCCTGCTATGACTCAAAATGGTAGCAGCATGTGACAGGGGCTGACCAATGGCACCGGTAGCCCCTGTGACATCATAAGGGCAAGGCTATCAGTGGCATTTTGAGTCATAGCAGGCTCGACAGCTCGACTGGATGAAGAGATCGCTCACAGGACCCCACTGGACCACCAGGGACTTTTAGTAAGTCTTGGGGAGGGGGAGGGATCAGGATGGTGGGGAGGGGGGTGTAAGAAAGTTAAATTTAAGGGTTGGGGTGGGGTTTTTTTTCCTAATTCATGGTTTTTTTCCCCAATTCGTGTTTTTTTTTATTTGTTTTTCCGGTTTCGGGTTCGGGTTCCAGTTTCATTTTTGGCAAAAAACGATCCATGGAAAAATGAGTTTTTCCATGAAGTGCCCAAAACGAAACCTGACCCGATCCAGAAAAACGAAGCTCATCTCTAGTTTTCGCACATCAAGATCTCATACTTGGTAAATTACATCAGCTTCAGAAGACAGTGGTTGCGGCTTGGGCGGCTTCTTCGAGAATCTGGAAAATACCAAGGGTTCTAGCAAAGATACATGAAAGGCGTTGTAGATTTATTTATTTTTATTTATTTATTTAGTGCTTTTTTATACCGACATTCATGATACAGATCATATCATATCGGTTTACATTTATTTAATTTTATTTTATTTAAAAACTTTTCTATACCGTCGCTAAGTTATATACCATCGCAACGGTTTACAAATAGGCACATAGACTAAGGTTAGTAAATCTAGGATATCGTACATTCTAACAGGTGCCAATAAAGTTCAGTTACAATTTCATAAATAAAATCATTATTTGAGTAATGTTGGTCAAGTCCAGGTATATTATTGAGTTACTATCTCTTTGAGATATTACTTCTTAAATGGAACTTACTTACATGGAACAAGGGGTAATAACGTTAACATAAATATCAAGGAAGGCAGAAAGTTACAATATAACAGGTGGTATTAGAACTGGGGAGTAGAGGAGCCAGTGGCAGAAGGTAACTCAGAACTAAAACAATAACAAATCATTTATAATATCGGAAATGGAGTGCATTGAATAGATATCATTGGAGTGTGACTATAGCTGGAGTGGGCCTAGATTAAGAGAAGACTTGTTGAAACAGCCAAGTCTTGAGTTTCTTTTCTGAATGTTAATAAACAGGGTTCTTGTCTGAGGTCAGGGGGCATAGCATTCCAGATAGTTGGCCCCGCTGTCGAGAAGGCTAGTTCTCTGGTGGCTGAATGAAGAGTGGATTTGGCTGGGGGGGAGTGTAGAGATCCCCTGAATGCTTCTCTGATAGGTCTTGAAGAGGTGTGGAGTGTGAGTGGGCAGTGGAGATCGATCGGGATCCGGTTGTAAATGGTTTTTGTGAATGATGGTGACAGACTTGTGTAAGATTCTAAAGCTTACAGGAAACCAGTGCAGATTTTTGAGGATGGGTGTGATGTGGTCTCTTCTGCTGGAATTTGTTAAGATTCTAGCGGCCGAGTTTTGAAGCACCTGAAGTGGTTTGGTGGAGGAGGCGGGGAGACCTAGTAGAATAGAATTGCAATAGTCTAACTTGGAAAATATAATGGCCTGGAGGACAGTTCTGAAGTCATGGAAGTACAGAAGAGGTTTGAGTCTTTTTAGTACCTGTAGTTTGTAGAAGCAGTCCTTGGTTGTGTAATTGATGAATTTCTTTAGATTTAACTGGTTATCAATTATAACTCCGAGATCTCTTGCTTGGCTGACCAGGGTGTTGGTGTGGGTCAGTTGAGGGTTATCGCTGTGGCTGGGAGATATAAGGAGCAGTTCCGTCTTAGATGAGTTCAGAACCAGGTTTAGGCTAGTGAGGAGGAGGTTGATATCTTGGATGCAGTTGTCCCAAAACTTAAGTGTTTTTGTGAGTGATTTGGTTATAGGGATCAGGATTTGTACGTCGTCGGCGTAGAGATAGTGTTTAAGTTTTAGATCCTGAGAGAAGGTGGAAGCCAGAGCTTGTTAGTAACCGAGCCCAACTGGCGGAGCACTGGAAAAGGGCCGATGTATCTGGGTGTGAATCATGAAGATGGCAGCTTACCTTGTCACCCGGTTTGAACTGAGGGCCTATACAGTCATGGGCATCAAAGAAATTCTTGGCCCTTTGGGCTGTTTTTGTAGTAATTGTTGAGTACTATTCCAGAGCTGGTGTAGCTCTCTTGTGTGGAAGACTGAGCCGCAGGTGAAGGAAAGGATAATGGCAATGGTAGTGGTAGTGGAGGAAGAGGTTGTCGATCGTAGACTACCTGGAAGGGTGAGGAGCCAGTGGCTGATGAGGGATGAGAATTTAGTGTGAACTCCATCCAGAGAAGGAGGTCTGCCCAATCGTTTTGCCGGAGCTTGACATAGGCACGTAGGAACTGATTGAGCGTCCTATTAGTTCTCTCTGCTTGTCCATGGCCTGAGGGTGATTCGTGGAGGTGAAGTCCAGAGACACATTGAATTTTCTACAAAGGGACCTCCAAAAGTGGGCAGTAAACTGAACGCCACGGTCAGAAAGGATATGCTTAGGAAGTTCATGGAGCCGGAACACATGGTGGATGAATAGCTGAGTGAGTTGTGGGGCCAATGGAAAGCCAGGCAGAGCAACAAAGTGGGCCATTTTCGAAAAGCAGTCCACAATGATCCAGATGGTGTTGTTGCCACCAGAGAGTGGAAGGTCGACAATAAAATCTGTTGCAATGTGGGTCCATGGCTCGCTAGGGATTGGTAAAGGTTGTAAGAGACCCCCATGGGCATCCCATTAGAGGTCTGTGGCGAGCGCAAGTAGGGCAAGACTCTATGTAGGCTTGTGCATCCTTCCTCATGGTTGGCCACCAGTAAAATCGCTGGAAGGTGGCCAAGGTTATGGACTACCCAGGTTGCCCTGCAGTGAGGGAATCATGGGCCCAGCGAAGCACTCTCTGGCACAGCTGGCACGGAACCACCATCTTTTGAGGCAGAACCGGGTAAATGGCAGCCAGGATGACCTTTGCAGGGTTTATAATGTGGCGAGGAGGGTCTGGATTGTCCTCAGGGACAAAGGACCTAGAGAGAGCATCAGCCCCGCAGTTCTTACTGTCTGGTCGGTAGCGAAGCAGAAAGTTAAATCAGGTGAAAAAGAGGGCCCAGCAGGCCTGACAGTGATTCAAGCATTGAGCCCGGTGCAGGTACTCGAAGTTCTTGTGGTCAGTGTACACTGTGATCTGATGCTGAGCTCCCTTGAGCCAGGGACGCCACTCTTCAAAGGCTAGTTTAATAGCCAGGAGCTCCTTATCTCCTATGGCATAGTTGCGTTCAGCAGGGGAAAAATGTCTAGAGAAAAAGGAGCATGGTGTAACGTTTGATTGGCCGAGAACTGGCTTAAGACCGCCCCATCTCCCTCGTCGGAGGCTTCAACTTCGAGAATAAATGGACATCTGGGATCAGGATGTCGAAGGCATGGCTCATGGTGGAAGGCGGTTTTAAGATCTTGAAAAGCTGTTATGGCCTCTGGTGACCAGAGAGAGGGATTAGAGCCATTGCGGGTCATGGCCGTTAGAGGTGTGGTCAGAGTGAAGGATGAAAGAACGATAATAATTGGCAAAGCCAAGAAACCTTTGTAGAGACCAAAGGCCCATGGGCTGAGGCCAATACCAGATGCTTTTTAGCTTCTGAGGGTCCATTCGGAAGCCTTAGCTCGAGACGATGTATCCAAGGAATGGTATGGTCTCTTGCTCAAAGGAACATTTTTCTAACTTTGTGTAGAACTGTTTTTTTCGGAGATGCTGGAGAACGCAAGCGACGTCCTGATGGTGGCTTTGCAGATCTTTGGAAAAGATTAGGATGTCGTGGAGATACACTATGACGCATTGGTGCAATATATCTCTGAATATCTCGTCCATTAAGTTCTGGAAGACAGCTGGGGCATTGCAAAGGCCAAATGGCATCATGAGATATTCGTAGTGACCGTCTCTCGCTTTAAAAGCTGTCTTCCACTCGTCTCCCTCACGGATACGAACCAGGTTATACACTCCTCTGAGATCTAGTTTGGAAAACATTTTCATCTCTTGGAGTCTATCGAAGAACTCTGAAATGAGAGGAAGAGGGTAACGGTCTTTCTGAGTGATCTCATTCAAAGCCCGGTAGTTGATGCAGGTACGGAGTGAACCGTCATTCTTCCCAACAAAAACAATACCTGCTCCAGCGGGAGACTTGGATGGTCAGATGAATCCTTTGGCCATGTTCTTGCGGATGTATTCAGACATGGCCTGCATCTCGGTGAGGGACAGTGGGTAAATCCTGCCCCAAGGAGGCTCTGTATTGGGAAGCAGATTGATAGTGCAATCGTAGGCTCAGTGCAGAGGCAGGGTGACAGCGGCCTTCATGGAGAAGACGTCAGTGAAGGCTGAATATTGAGGAGGAAGGCCAGGAGGCAGAAGTGACGTATTAAGACAAAGCAGGGGAGAAACATGCTCCAGACAGTTGAAATGATAGGAGGGCCCCCAGCGAGAGAGTTGCAGCTTGGCCCAGTCCAAATGGGGAGCGTGCTTTTGTAGCCACATCAAGCCCAAGATCACCGGGTGTATGACTTTGTCCAAAACATGAAAGGAGATGGATTCTACATGCATCGATCCAGTTCGTAGATGGAGTGGAGTTGTAATATGGGTGATCCGTCCAGGTAAGGGGTCTCTGTGGATAGATGAAAGGAACAGAGGCACCGGGGTGTGGATGGTGGGAATCCGAATGTGTTCCTTCAGTTGCTTCTGAATAAAATTACTTCCAGCTCCTGAATCCACAAGAGCCAAGGTATGGAATTCTTCGTTGTCTGCTTTGATTGACACTGGAAGGGTTAATGGAGGAGATGGAGAAATTAGACCTAGGAGCAGTCCTCCTGCCAAACCTAGGCCCGAGAGTTTCCCAGATGCACGCGACAGGTGGGTAGTGTGTGTCCGGAGTTACTGCAGTAGAGGCAGAGGCCCGACCACTGATGTCGGCGTCAATCTTCCGGTAAGAGCTTACCATGACCAATTTGCATGGGCTCCTCTCCAGTCTTGTTTTTGGGAAGCAAATCCACCCTTGGGGTTGGAGAGCGTCGAATGCGGCGCAAGCTTGCTGAAGGCTTCTTGAAATCTTGGACTTCCTACGAACGCTCCTGGAGATGCCGATCTATATGTCCAGCGAGGTGAATTAGGGTGTCAAGGGATGAAGGCAACTCACGGGTCGCCAACTCTTCTTTGATATGAGAGTTTAATCCCTCCAGAAAGATGGCCTGAAGACAATCAAGGTCCCAATGTAGCTCGGAAGCCAGAGTGTGGAACTCTATGACGTAGTCAGCTAAGGATTGGGTACCTTGCTGGAGATGAAGGAGAGTGGATCCGGAAGCAGAGTGTCTGCCGGGGTCATCGAAGACAGAGCAGAACAAAGCAAGAAACCCGGGCAGGTCTCAGAGGACCAGGTCCGCACACTCCCAAAGGGGTGAGGCCCAGGCCAAGGCCTTTCCATTCAGGAGAGAGAGGATGTAGGTGGTTTTAGTAATCGCGTTTGGAAAATAAGCTGGTTGCAGGCAGAAATACATATTACATTGATTTAGAAATCTCATGCACAACAGGGGGTTCCCAGAGAAATGAGGAGGTGCCGGGAAAGGAATGGTCAGCCGTGAGACCGGCATGGAGTCTGAGGTGTTAGGTCTGGGAGACGGTGTGTTTAACGCTATGGCGGCGTCCAATTGGGTACTTAGATTCTATACTGCAACTGGTTTCCAGGATCTTTTGCTGTTCGATGATCTTCTGTGACAGGCCAGGAATAGCCTGAATTGCCGAGGCCTTCACTGGGTCCATGGACTTGGAAACCTGTTAGGAACTGTGGATCCTTGGTCCGAGGTGGGGTTTTTGCTACCTGAAGGGTTGGGCCCCACAGGTCCCCACCAGGAACACAGGCAAGCTGGAACTTCACCTGTACCGACCCTCGTTCCCTGCAGGTTGAGCCCTTGGGTATTGAGGCCAGCAGGACTTAGGAGCACCTCTGTGTGGCTGGTCTCGGAGAGTGGGTGCAGAGAGTGTTAGAGAGGTAAGGCACAGTTCGAGACAGAGCACTCTTGGAGGGAGGAGGAGAAAGAGTCAAGGAGTGCAAGGCCACTGCAGCTCTGAAGGGAGTAGAGCAGGACCACGTGGGAGTGGTCTCGAGGCGAGGAGGGGCAGCTGCAGAGACACAAACTGTAGTATACTGAATAAGGGCTAGAGCGGGGGACCCACTGTAGCAGGTGCCAAGAAAAAGCAGCGCAGAGGTATGCCAATGCGGTGACAGGACCTTCTGTAGTAGCAGCGCTGGGGAGTGCCCTGAGGAGCGGGGCGCCAAGACACAGTTTGGTGGACTACTGCACTGAGCCAAGTCTTGATGAGAAAAAGCACTGTAGCAAAGTCCTTAAAGAAAAGTACCATGGGGGTCTCAAGGAGCAGAGGGCACTGCAGTAGGGACTTGCAAATAAAGTAACATTGAGCATGTCCCCAAGGAGCAGGAAGTGCTGAGAGAGAGTCCGGGTGAAGTAGCGCTGAGCCAGGCCCGTGGAGCGGGAAGCGCTGAGAGATAGTCCAGATGAAGTGGCACTGAGCCTGGCCCCGAGGAGCGGGAAGCGCTGAGAGAGAGACCACGTGAAGTAGCGCTGAGCCAGGATCCGCAGAGCGGGAAGCGCAGAGGCAGGAACCCAGATGGAGAAGCACAGAGATCCGAAGGCAGGAACAACTGGTCTGTGGAAAAGGAACTCGTTGCCAAGTCGGTTAGTGGTGGCTAGAAGTGAGGCTTAAATATCCCGGGCCAGTGATGTCATCATCCGAGGACGTGCCTGGAGTTCCCGGCATTGGCTCTTTAAAGGGAAGACAGACAGCGCGCGCGCCTAGAGAACCCCAGAATCAGAACGTTGGTCGGCAGCATCTCAGCTGCCACGTGGAGTGCAGGGAGTGAGGAGGAACGCAGCGGCAGCGACTGGCCACCGCCACGAGAGTACCAGGGGTAGAGAACCAAGCATGACATGACGTGAGTTGAGCCTGCCATAGGCGGCCGTGGCCGGTGGTCATAACAATTTTCAGTCTGTACTTTTAGACCTGCCATCATTAGGAATTTATAACAAGGATAAAGAGATTTTTGAAATGTTGGACTTCACACTACCATCTAGAAATGGAGGGAAAGCTATGGAAAACTGGTGAAAAGAGAAATAAGGAGATGAGCTTGACAGTTTGAAGAGTGCGAGGCCATAACTCATGCAGTGCATGGGCCTCCTGCATAACAAGAGAATGGCAAGAAAGAGAGGGTGGGGTGAGGAAAGAAGAAGGACAACAGGGTAGTCGGGACAGGGAAGAAAGGGAGATATGGGGGAGGGAGTGGTGACGAGAAAGGTAGTGATGTAGGTAATCATGGGCCAATAGATAGGGAGAGCGTAGAAAGGGATGATGTGGTGATGTAGCTATTTGAACGACCGCAATGCTGCACTTGCCCCTTTTTTTCCCTCTTTTCCTTGAGTGGATTTTCTATCCATCCCACCCTCATGGGCACAGCTTGAGTGGCACTGGGATGGCGAGGCGTGAGAGGGTTGCTATAGTCAAAGCAGAGGTGATGGGTGTCCACACCTGAGATACAGGCTAGCCAGAATATTGAAGAGTTAGAGGCATGAAACATGGAAGAAAAGATTTTATTGACAAGGAAATTTGTATTGCATTAAGTAAGTAATGAGTCAATTTTTCAGTTGAGGCAATATCGGGTTTGATAACTTTGACACGTTCCCCATTATAAAGACATGTTTGAGGCACACGTTTCAGGGTGACCACGATACTTCAACAGACCGAGGTTGGACCACTTAACATGATATGTACGCCCAGCAGAAATTCTTGGAGGACAGCAATGGGTCCAAGCTTTATGGTATGGATCCCCAACAGTAATAAGAACTGACAAGTCAGGGTGCGCTTCCACGGCTACCCTATAGCAAATTAAACTGAGTCAGAGTCAACATTTCCTGCAGCCTAGCATGATGGAGTGTCCAGGCAAGGATGTGATCACCCTGGGTAATGGGACTGCATTCATTATCGTGTTTAAGAAAGTTAATAATTAATATGTCGGTATAGAAAAGCATCAAATAAATAAATAGTAGTTTCGATTATCTGTCAATGTTGCATTGCGTAAGTTTGCGGAGGCCATATATTCCATTAAATGTATTTGCAATAAACTTTGTTTATCGTTTGAAGTCAAGTGTCCATCTCTCTTTTTGTAAGCAATGAATAAAGTGAGTGTGTGAGCAAAGAAGACAGAGGACCGGGATAGCACATGCAAAAGTTGAGTTATGTGAGTTAGAGAAGAGGTATTTATAATTGTTGGACATTGCTTTGTTTGAGTTAATCCCCCAAAAGTCTATAAATGTTTAAATTAAAGGACTGGATCTACATGGTAGTGCATACTAATGTATAGAAAGCTGAGACCTAAATTATGAAGCTGGGCTGCTAACCTATGGGATTGCATAAGCTTCAAGTACTACTTAAGTTTGTGTTTGTCTAGTCAATGACATCATTGTAGCTCTTGTGGAAGCACAGTCCTGCTAATGCAGATTTTCTATCTATTATTCTAATTGCAATATGCTGTTGTCTAGGAAGACATTGTAATATTTTTTTCAATTATAATTTTAGAACTTTATAAGTAACCCTTGTGATTCAGATCTGCCAGGAGAAAAATGTGTCATGCTTTTTGTTTTAAATGAGGTGTCTTCTTTCAATATGTTTGTGCTATCATACAGTCCTTTTTTGAATTTTGTGATGATCCTTCAAGACATTTCGGTGCAGGCTGATCTGATATGGATCAGACAACCAAAACATTTCTTGCTTGTTTGTTCTGCTTTTTTTTTTCTAATGTATGTTGTGGTTTTGCAAGAGTGAGTATTTACCTTTATCCAACACGCTACCAACACTGATGAATGTAGAGGGAAGCACAGCAGCACCCATTAGCGAACCTCTTAATAAAACATTAACCATGCACATGTAAATCATAAAACAAAATTGGCACAAACCACATACTAAAGAGAGATTATGGGGTTTATTTCCTTGCAATATCCGTAGCTCATTGAGAGCCCAGCAAAAGTGAAATCTTGGGGAAGCAAATAGCTCTGATCCCTGGGACACCATCCATCCAGGAGTTAATGCTCTGCTTTCTGTATTGTTTATAAGAAACCTTATGTACCACAGCAAGCGCAGTCCATTATCAAGGATTTGATTGGTAGGAAAAATGTGTAATGCATTCAATTTACACCAGGTAAAAGGCGAGATAGGTTTGGCATAAAATATGTGACTTGTACGATAACAGCAAATGTTGCATCCAAGGAAAGGATTTGTATTTTGGCAGGGACTCTTCATCATGTTCTGACAAGAGGGCCCGTATTTTTGGTGGTAATGAAATTTTATACATTTAACAAATGCTACCATCTGTTGACTGACAGCTTTTACTGCAAAATCAGATTGGCAGAGGAGATGTAGAGCAATGTGTACTCTTCACTGAAATTTTATGGACCAACTCTAGGCTCACCACCAAAAGGTTTATACATCAGTCCTTAACCTCTACAGATATGTTTACTGAAAATAGAGAGAAAACAGTTTTTATTATTTTTGTCCCAAATCTTATTTTATTTATTTATATTATTGCCTTTCTGCTTTAATTCTTCTTGCCTTCTATCTGCTCCCATGCAACTTATTTAAATTACTGCTGTTTTTTTCTCGTGTCTTCACAGATAAAACAATCTAAGGGGAAAATGTACACAAAGTTGCTGCTACCATGTGCCCCATTCATTGCACTATATGATTCATCGAAGATATGGTTTTACTGTATAAAGAGTGCAGGGAAGACCAATAAAACTGCCCATAGCAATTATCTTTACTGATAATCACATTAAGGTTGAAATATATTTTTAAATTTTCTGCTGGGCTAGATAATGTTCTCCAAATTAGATTGCTCTTTATAGGGAAAAATAATGTGATTTTGGGGTAGGGCCATTGGAGAAGGGGCTGTTTGAATGGGCAGATGGGTAAGGTGGGAATTCAACTTTTTCACTTGCAACCAGGTTTAACCTGAACTTATGTAGCTTGTAGGTTATAGACTCCTTGATGAGAATTTTAAGGTGGAATGTACTAGGAACTGTGACAGTCTACCAGGAAAAATGTCAACAATTTGGGAAATGTCATTGGTTTTTCATGAACTTTGATAACATTTAAAAAAAAAAAATCAATCTTAAAATGTAACTCTCTGCAAACCACCATGGACTTAGGTATCCTAGACCGAGCCGAGGGGTGAGAGTAAGGACTCTCGATATTCCTTTGAGGGGCACCTTTGGAAACCCTCTTTCCTGCTGGGCTTTGTGTGGTTGAATGTGACCTACCAGGTCTGTCTCCATAGGATATGGAGGGCAAGCAGGGATAAAATTAGGAAAATATCCTATGAGAGGATGTTTCTCAAAGAACACTCTGCAATAAGAGATTCCTGCAGTAAAAATGATAACCGTTTAATTGTACTACAAAAATCAAATATAGCACAATTTTAAAAAGAACTGTTATAATCTGGTATGTTTGTAGACCCTGGATCGGGGTGAGAGCTGACTCCACCCAGAAGGAGGAGCCCTGTGGGGACTCACCATGATAGGCGTGGCCTCAGCTGAGACAGACACAACAGCAAAGAGACTTTATTGTACTGGAATGTAGGAAAACCCACCAAGTGGGAAGAGAGTGGCACAGTCCAGAGGAATGAATAGTTCAATGATGAAACCCCGGTAGTGGTCTGCGGAGAGGGGTATGCCGGGGAATCCCTCCTTCGATGGAATTTCTCTGTTTTGATCTGGTAATGGCCCGCAGCGCGAGTTACGCCGAGAATCACAGGAGAATGTTGAGAGTAGAGCAGGAGGTCAGCAGAGCTGAATAGCAGATGGTACTCACTCTGAAGTGTGCAAGGAAGGTTGCTGAGGCGAACACGGTAGTGGCCCGAGGCATAGGGAACACTGGAGGTTCCATCAGCTGAAGGTAGCGAAGTCACAAGGCTGAACCAGACAAAGCCCAGAGTGGATGAAGAGAGACTCCAGGCAGGAAGGCCCTCCGAGGAGCAGATAACCGGAACGTGACAAGGCCCCCGAGGAGCGGGTACCTAAAGCATTCGAGTTTCTGGGTCAGGAATTAGTTCAGTGTAGCAAAGTAAAGCGTCTCCGAAGGAGTGGAATTCAGCAGGAAGGAAGTCCTTGCTAACTCGTAGGTAGCTCAGACTGGCTGGCTCAAATACACGCAGACAGATGACGTCATGCGGAGGGGACGCCCCCCAGGTTCCCGCCATGACATGTATAAGATGGAGCCTGGCATGCGCGTGTCTTAGGTAATCCCCGATTCAAGATGGCGGACGGGATTGCCCACGCTGTCCAGGAAACCTGAGGAGAGTGACATGCAGAGGTAGGGGTCGCCAATTATCCGAGAATTACTGATGCAGGAAAAAAGGAGGAGAGCAACAAAGGTCGCAGCCGTCAGCGACCGACGGGAGCAACAAGAACATATTAGCAATAAACCATATAATAGATACTTGACATCTTTGAACTAGTATTTTCTTTTCAAGCAATACTTCAAGCAAAGGTCTTTTAATATACTCTTACATATGCTTAAACAAAAATGAGAAATTTCAACCCAAGCATTTTATTCTTTAGAGCAAAATACCTTCAACTGCTATTAATAATTATATTCTTTTTCTTATAACATGTCCAACTAAGAATCAAATAGGTATTGTCTTTGGATACTTCCTTGCAGTACTCTAACTACATGTGTACTTTCAAATTCATATTTTAAGAAAATGATTCTTTGTATTTTTTTTTCTCTTTACAGGTTCTTCATATACAGAGTCTCTTAAGGTATATACTCTTTTTCTCTTTTGTGTTTTTCTCGGTGTTGCTAGACTAGCAGATCTAGTGTATGTGTACCCTGGGTATAAGTGTGCACATTTATTTCTGGTCCTTTATTCAGATAGAAGATAGGATGTGATGGTCTCTCTAGCAGCGGGCATTTCTGAGTGGAGAGACACGTGGCAGTGGGTGTCGGCCCTTTCTTCTATCATTCCCTAACAGTACAAACTAAAAAAGACAGCCTAACTACCTGGTATTGAAAATCTTCCACAAGCTAGGTGTTTGCTGATTAGGATAGGTAAAATACCATTGTCTTCCTGTCAAAATCTTTACAATTAACTGTCCTGCCCCTTACCTTGGCACAGGGAACCAGCGGTAACTTCTAGTGAAAATAAAAATCTTCTGAACCACTCTAAATTTACTCAGGCACACACTAATACTGATATTCATAATAATCTTTAGTTGTTCCTACTTAAATTTGTGGCTGGATGCTCTAAGTTCCCTTTTTTTTTCTCCTGCTAGGGCACTCCTGTTCTTGTGCCACCATACCCATCTTTCCTCTATGAACCCCCCACCCCAAGGGAGAGAGAGTAAAGAGCATGCTAGCATTTAAGTGAACTGCAGCAGAGAAAAAAGAGGACAATGCAGCTATGTAACATGAGCTGCCAGTCCAGGAAACCCAGAATGAGATTGAAAAGGTTGCTAGACCCCCTTACTATGAAGGTGCTTAAATGACCATTGAATAGATGAGTCAGAGACTCAGGTAGGGGATTTGTATATCACAGCCCACTGAACTACTGTTGGTAACTTGCAGTGATATATCACTTTAAATCAAAGGATAGCAAAAACCTAAATTACAGAACTATGACTGGAAAAGTCCTACATTGGAGAATTCTGAATGAGAGAGGGATTTGTGAGAAAAAATGTACTGAAAAATAGTCCTAGGAAGCAAACAGATTCTCACCCTGACTAACAAGGGGAGTCAGACCCTTGGGTAACCAGTTCTCAGACAACAAAAAATAAAAAGGCCAGGCAGGATGGAAGGGTGTACATATATTCTCTCCCCATGGTTCTGGTTGGGTCTTGGCCTTTTGGTTGAGAGAAGGTGACCCATCCAGGCTGGATAACAGAGAATCACTGGCCATGAGCTTAGTGGAGCTAAAATCACTAAAAGCTGACTATGGAGGACCTGAATCATAACACTAAACAAGCCATGAGCTTAGTGTAGCTGTGAACCCAAGTCAGGGAAAACCCTCCTACCAAGGGTGAAGAACTGAAGGACAAGCCCCAGATCCGAAGGTGGAACATTCCCCCAGGAGGAAGTGGACCCCAGTGGCAGATTGGGAGGTGACCCTCTGTCCCCCAGTAGGGTGTGGACCCCAGTGGCAGATTGAACAGTCTCCCAGGAGGGTGTGGACCACAGTGGCAGATCAAGTGGTCCTCCAGGAAGAAGGAGATCCCAGTGGTAGGTCCAGAGGTGCAGTTGGATTCCCCAGGAAGGCATGGACAACAGCAACATTCCAGGAGGCAGAGTCAGGTCCCCAGGAGGGTGTAGACCCCACTGTTGGCATGGACCTATCAGCAGAGCAGAAGTGGCACCAAGGAGATGGCAGTGGTTTAGATACAATAGACCCCCCAGGCCAACACTGCCCACCAGCCCAGTTGTATCTTTTCACATGGGTGAGAAATGGGAAAAAGGGGGATGATAATAATAACACTTGATTGTGGGAACTCAAGAGGTCACTTCTATTCTGTATGGTGGTATACTGTGGGGGCCAACAATCCCCAATTGCCAAATATTAAATGTTCTTGCTACATTGTAGAAATATATATAGTTGTGTGGCCTGAGACTATTAACCACGAGTAGATAAGTGTGCTGTTTGACATCCTATTAGGGATGTACATAGTCACGTAGAAATGTATATACATGTACAGTCGAATAAACCTGTATATATTTGTACATATTGCCAGCCTTGTTCACAGTCCCATTTGTTTTCCTGGGGTGAAGGAAGGGAAATCCCATCCATTAACACCTTCTTCCCCAGGCAAAGGCACCATGCACTAAGAACGTGAGGACCGATGGAGTCTGTTGTAAGAGGCCCTCCCACCAGGTTGGTCCCAGACCCAGAGGTAAAGTGATCAAGGGGGAGTTAAATCTAGTTCTTTTTTTTTTTTAACTCTTTGTCCTTAGAGAACAGATTCTCGCTCTGCTAACATCACAAAAATGTTGCCATTTTAAAACTTCTCACAAACCTTATTCCTGTGCTCACCGGCCTTACGCATTTCATGGCCCAGGTGTCAGCTGCTTCTAATTAATCTTTAACATTTCTTAATGTAGCTATGCAGTCCCAAAAATCACCAGGGGCTGGCCACCTTACTCTCTTGGTGTTCCTAAACTAGCCATTTCGCTCCCATAAGCAATGAGGCTATTCCTTGAGCTACTGTGGTTGCCAGGGTAGAGTGCATTGGGGGTGAGGGTAAATCTACAGGTAAAACTTGTACTGGATTCCTGTGCAGACAGGAGCCTTTGTATAGGGGAATTCCTGCTTACAGAAAATGTGCCCACACACTTTTCTTTAGGTAATGGGGGCATGTCCTGGGCACCCCATCTCTAATTTCACCCAATCATTCAGTTTAAATTATTTTCCCTGGGGTGGCATTGGTGCTTGGCTTCTGGATTTTGCTTCTAACACAGCAGCAGGGTTTTCTCATGGCTCCTTTCTGTTTGCCATATCCTGCTGCATGCTTAGGGGTTTGTTCATGTTGGGGCATTCTCAGGCGCCCCCTGCTGCTTCCTGCACCCTCTCCCTATGCTTTATTTTTTATTTTCTTTGTTTCCTTTTCTTCTATTTCTTCCTTTTTTTCCTTTATTTTTTCTTTTGTTTTTGCGCTTTCCCCTGCCTATACTGCTGTGACCTGGTCCCTTTAAAGGTTGCAGTGTCGATGACATCACGGCTGTGATGTTGGGCCCAGCCTCAACCTAACTGAAGTGGCAGGAGCTTCCCTTCATCTGCTGGCCCTGCACTACTAAAGGTAGCTTGTGTCTTCTTTTTTTGCCGTGGCATGACGTGCTCTGTCTCCGTCCACCGAGGAATGAACAGCCACGTGAGGTGAACAGTAGGGATGTGCAGACCAAAAGTTTAAGTTCATAAGTCCATAAGTCGAAAGGGGGTCCCATTTGCGGTCAATATGGACATATGGAGAATTCCATAAGTTGAGTCTATGTCCATATGTGCAAATAAAAATTTAAACCCCTCACCCGCCTTAATCCCCCCCCCCCAAGACTTACCAAAACTCCCTGGTGGTTCAGCAGGGTCAGGACGCCATTCCTGTACTCCTTTGCAAGGAGCACGTGACGTCGGCGTCACGTCGGAGTGACGCGGCGTCACGTGATTCCCCTCGGGTTCGCTCCCGGACCCCTCGTTGGGCTCAAAAGGCACTTTTGGCCAGCTTGGGGGGGCCTCCTGACCCCCCCAAGCTGGCCAAAAGTGCCTTTTGGGCCCAATGAGGGTTCCGGGAGCGAACCCGAGGGGAATCACGTGACGTCGGCGCCACGTCAGAGTGACGCGGCGTCACGTGATTCCCCTCGGGTTCGCTCCCGGACCCCTCGTTGGGCCCAAAAGGCACTTTTGGCCAGCTTGGGGGGGTCATCCGACGTGGCGCCGACGTCACGTGATTCCCCATGCGTCCGCTCCCGGACCCTCACGGAACTTTTGGCCAGCTTTGGTAAGTCTTGGGAGGGGGGGGATTAAGGAGGGTGAGGGGTTTAAATTTTTATTTAGATCAACAATCGCGATTTCCAACGTATTCAACATAGCTATGTTGAATAAGTTGGAAATCCGATCGTTTAAGCCTCATCTTTTTTTTAAGTTAAAAAAAAAAAATAAGTTGCGTTTTCCATTTAAGTTCAAAATGAATGCACACCCCTAGTGAACAGCTGCACTCCTGCGGCTGCAAACAGATACTTCCTCATCTCATGCTCCATCACAGACCCTTTTTAAATATAGGCTGTGGCAAAAAACTGTTTTTGCTCTCTAAAAAAAAAAATAGGCAAGACCCTACAGAAAGCCATGACACCAGTATAGCTACTGCACATAGTGCTCATGGAGCACCAGTCTGTGCTAGGGGGCACCTCCAACAGATTAAAAAAAAACTTTTTTTCCTTCTGTGCACACTATCGCCATATCAGGTTGGACTTCAGTCAACCCAGTTCCAAACTACATTAATCTTGAGAAGTTTTGACTGCCCATAAAGTATGGCCAACCATTCTCCACTAGGTTTCAGTGTACTCAATTGCTATTAATTTATTGCAGAACATTCTTTCTGGCTTAGATTTCATAATTTCAGAAGACAATTTCTAATTGATTCAGGCCAGATATTAGGTAGAGTGACTTCTTCATCTGTAAACCTTGACTTGGTTAATCCAATTGACTATTTTGATGATACATGCACTGCGTAGTGTGGCCAAACATTTCAGTTCAGGCTGGGCCTGTGCTGTTGACCATAGTAACATATGTCAATAAAATGGCCATTTGCTGTCCTTTGGTCTGTAGCACAGGAATTTGCATTTCCCTGGATGATAATGTATACCCTTACATGTGAATTTTCAAAAGGTTACTTGTGCAAAAATGCCCACATATGCACATTTGTGGACTGGGCATGAGTAACACAAACTTTTAAAAAGCTGCAAAATACGTGCGTATATACCCTCGTGTGCCTAAGGGGCGGGCATAGGGGTTCCAGGGTGGGGCCTAGACTTGCATGTGTAACTCCATATTTTAAAAAGGCCCACCATGGCTTGTGTCAACTTGTTAATCGCATAAATATCCTACTGCTCCTGATGAGGAGCAAGTCTGTAGTCCTCGAATTTTAGGGTTTATAGGACAGGGTGAGGGGTCCGGGTTACCTAGGGAACATGCAGGATGAAGAACCTGAGGATTCTGGAAGACTGGACAAACTGGTGGACTAATCTGAAAAACTGGGAATGTTCCTCACACAAGCATGTTCTAAAATCTGCCTACATACGCACGTTAAAGCTGGCAAAGTCCTATGGAAGATACGTGAAGTAGTTTTGCGCAAGTAATCACTTAAAATTAGGAGCATACTTACACGCAATAGGCACATTTTAAATAGTAAATGCACAATAGTGTGCACGATATGAGCAAGTTTGCTTACCGTAAACGGTGTTTTCCATAGATAGCAGATGAATTAGCCATGCTGTCTGGGTACGTCTTCCGTGCCACTAGGTGGCAGAGCTCTCTAAGTCTAGTAAAGTCTTTCAACTAGATGCTCTCTCTTGTATCTCCTCAGGTTTGCCTGAGGCTCCTCATTCAGTATCAAAGCAAGTGGTTATGTATGCCTGAACTGTCCGGGGAGGCGGGCGGGTCAGCATAGCTAATTCATCTGCTATATACGGAAAACACCATTTATGGTAAGCAAACTTGCTCTTTTCACGTAGATAAGCAGCTGAATTAGCCATGCTGTCTGGGAGTCCCCAGCTAACGTATTGAGCAGTTGATGTGTGTGAAGTTTGTAGGGATGTGAATCGTGTGCCCGATCGTCTTAACGATCGAAATCGTCTGGCAGGAGAAGAAAATCGTGTTTGGCACGATTTTTTAGTTAAAAAAAATCGGTTTTTCTGATTAGTGCGCACTAACGGGAGTTAGTGCGCACTAACCATGGTTAGTGCGCACTAACGGGAGTTAGTGCGCACTAACCATGGTTAGTGCGCACTAACAAAAAATGATACAATTTGACACTTTTCAGGTCAGTTAAGGTCAGTTTAGGAATGAATATGTATTCCTATTGGCTGCCCTCTTATTTATTCATGTTACCAAGGTTCCCACTGACAATATATGGGGAATGGGAAATGGAAACAGTTGGTAGCTTGACAAAAAAAATAATGTAAGAACATAAGAACTTGCCATGCTGGGTCAGACCAAGGGTCCATCAAGCCCAGCATCCTGTTTCCAACAGAGGCCAAAACCAGGCCAAAAGAACCTGGCAATTACCCAAACACTAAGAAGATCCCATGCTACTGATGCAATTAATAGCAGTGGCTATTCCATAAGTAAAATTGATTAATAGCCATTAATGGACTTCTCCTCCAAGAACTTATCCAAACCTTTTTTGAACCCAGCTACACTAACTGCACTAACCACATCCTCTGGCAACAAATTCCAGAGCTTTATTGTGCGTTGAGTGAAAAAGAATTTTCTCCGATTAGTCTTAAATGTGCTACTTGCTAACTTCATGGAATGCCCCCTAGTCCTTCTATTATTCGAAAGTGAAAATAACCGAGTTACATCTACTCATTCAAGACCTCTCATGATCTTAGACCTCTATCATATCCCCCCTCAGCCATCTCTTCTCCAAGCTAAACAGCCCTAATCTCTTCAGCCTATCCTCATAGGGAAGCTGTTCCATCCCCTTTATCATTTTGGTCGCCCTTCTCTGTACCTTCTCCATTGCAACTATATATTTTTTGAGATACGGTGACCAGAATTGTACACAGTATTCAAGGTGTGGTCTCACCATGGAGCGATATAGAGGCATTATGACATTTTCCGTTCTATTAACCATTCCCTTCCTAATAATTTCTAAGATTCTATTTGCTTTTTTGATTGCTGCAGCACACTGAGCTGATGATTTTAAAGTATTATCCACTATGATGCCTATATCTTTTTCCTGGGTGGTAGCTCCTAATATGGAACCTAACATCATGTAACTACAGCAACGGTTATTTTTCCCTATATGCAACACCTTGCACTTGTCCACATTAAATTTCAGCTGCCATTTGGATGTCCAATCTTCAAGTCTTGCAAGGTCCTCCTGCAATGTATCACAGTCTGCTTGTGATTTAACTACTCTAAATAATTTTGTATCATCTGCAAATTTGATAACCTCACTCGTCGTATTCCTTTCCAGATCATTTATATATATATTGAAAAGCACCGGTCCAAGTACAGATCCCTGAGGAACTCCACTGTTTACCCTTTTCCTCTGAGAAAATTGACCATTTAATCCTACTCTCTGTTTCCTGTCTTTTAACCAGCTTGTAATCCACGAAAGGACATCGCCTCCTATCCCATGACTTTTTAGTTTACGTAGAAGCCTCTCATGAGGGACTTTGTCAAATGCCTTCTGAAAATCCAAATACACTACATCTACCGGTTCTCCTTTATCCACATGTTTATTAACCCCTTCAAAAAAATGAAGCAGATTTGTTAGGCAAGACTTCCCTTGGGTAAATCCATGTTGACTATGTTCCATTAAATCATGTCTTTCTATATGCTTTACAATTTTGTTCTTGAGAATAGTTTCCACTATTTTTCCCGGCACTAAAGTCAGGCTCACTGGTCTATAGTTACCTGGATCGCCCCTGGAGCCTTTTTTAAATATTGGGGTTACATTGGCCACCCTCCAGTCTTCAGGTACAATGGATGATTTTAATGATAGGTTACAAATTTTAACTAATAGATCAGAAATTTCATTTTTGAGTTCCTTCAGAACCCTAGGATGCATGCCATCCAGTCCAGGTGATTTGCTACTCTTTAGTTTGTCAATCTGGCCTACTACATCTTCCAGGTTCACAGTGATTTCATTCACTTCGTCTGACTCATCACCCCTGAAAACCATCTCCGGAACTGGTATCTCCCCAACATCCTCATTTGTCAATGTGACTAGAACTTGTGCCCTATCCCTGATACCGGGAGTGTTGTGATCTTCCTGCATGCAGTGCCGTATCCCTGATACTGGGAGTGTTGTGATCTTCCTGCACGCAGTGCCCTATCCTTGATACCAGGGGTGTTGTGATCTTCCTGCATGCAGTGCCCTATCCCTAATACCAGGAGTATTGTGATCTTCCTGCACACAGTGCCCTAACCCTGATACCGGGAGTGTTGTGATCTTCCTGCACGCAGTGCCGTATCCCTGATACTGGGAGTGTTGTGATCTTCCTGCATGCAGTGCCCTATCCCTGATACCAGGGGTGTTGTGATCTTCCTGCATGCAGTGCCCTATCCCTAATACCAGGAGTGTTGTGATCCTCCTGCACTCAGTGCCATATCCCTGATACCGGGAGTGTTGTGATCTTCCTGCATGCAGTGCCATATCCCTGATACTGGGAGTGTTGTGATCTTCCTGCACGCAGTGCCCTATCCCTGATACCAGGGGTGTTGTGATCTTCCTGCATGCAGTGCCCTATCCCTAATACCAGGAGTGTTGTGATCTTCCTGCACACAGTGCCCTAACCCTGATACCGGGAGTGTTGTGATCTTCCTGCACACAGTGCCCTATCCCTGATACCAGGGGTGTTGTGATCTTCCTGCACACAGTGCCCTAACCCTGATACCGGGAGTGTTGTGATCTTCCTGCACACAGTGCCCTAACCCTGATACCAGGGGTGTTGTGATCTTCCTGCACACAGTGCCCTAACCCTGATACCGGGAGTGTCGTGATCTTCCTGCACACAGTGCCCTAACCCTGATACCAGGGGTGTTGTGATCTTCCTGCACACAGTGCCCTAACCCTGATACCAGGGGTGTTGTGATCTTCCTGCACACAGTGCCCTATCCCTGATACCAGGGGTGTTGTGATCTTCCTGCACTCAGTGCCATATCCCTGATACTGGGAGCGTTGTGATCTTCCTGCACACAGTGCCCTAACCCTGATACCAGGGGTGTTGTGATCTTCCTGCACTCAGTGCCATATCCCTGATACTGGGAGCGTTGTGATCTTCCTGCACAGAGTGCCCTAACCCTGATACCGGGAATGTTGTGATCTTCCTGCACACAGTGCCATATCCCTGATACCAGGGGTGTTGTGATCTTCCTGCACTCAGTGACATATCTCTGATACTGGGAGTGTTGTAATTTTCCTGCACACAGTGCCCTAACCCTGATACCAGGGGTGTTGTGATCTTCCTGCACACAGTGCCCTATCCCTGATACCAGGGGTGTTTTGATCTTCCTGCACGCAGTGCCATATCCCTGATACTGGGAGTGTTGTAATTTTCTTCCACACAGTGCCCTAACCCTGATACCAGGGGTGTTGTGATCTTCCTGCACACAGTGCCCTATCCCTGATACCAGGGGTGTTGTGATCTTCCTGCACTCAGTGCCATATCCCTGATACTGGGAGTGTTGTGATCTTCCTGCACGCAGTGCCCAAAACCTGATACCAGGCGTGTTGTGATCTTCCTGCACACAGTGCCCTAACCCTGATACCAGGAGTGTTGTGATCTTCCTGCATGCAGTGCCGTATCCCTGCTCAGTGCAGGAAGATCACAACATCCCCGGTATCAGGGATAGGGCACTGCATGCAGGAAGATCACAACACTCCCGGTATCAGGGTTAGGGCACTGCGTGCAGGAAGATCACAACACCCCTGGTATCAGGGTTAGGGCACTGCGTGCAGGAAGATCACAAAACTCCCGGTATCAGGGTTAGGGAACTGTGTGCAGTTGGGAATTATTAGAAAAGGAATGATGAATAAAACGGAAAATGTCATAATGCCTCTGTATCGCTCCATGGTGAGACCGCACCTTGAATACTGTGTACAATACTGGTCGCCGCATCTCAAAAAAGATATAATTGCGATGGAGAAGGTACAGAGAAGGGCTACCAAAATGATAAGGGGAATGGAACAACTCCCCTATGAGGAAAGACTAAAGAGGTTACGACTTTTCAGCTTGGAGAAGAGACGACTGAGAGGGGATATGATAGAGGTGTTTAAAATCATGAGAGGTCTAGAACGGGTAGATGTGAATCGGTTATTTACTCTTTCGAATAGTAGAAAGACTAGGGGGCACTCCATGAAGTTAGCATGGGGCACATTTAAAACTAATCGGAGAAAGTTCTTTTTTACTCAACGTACAATTAAACTCTGGAATTTGTTGCCAGAGAATGTGGGTCGTGCAGTTAGTATAGCTGTGTTTAAAAAAGGATTGGATAAGTTCTTGGAGGAGAAGTCCATTACCTGCTATTAAGTTCAGTTAGAGAATAGCCACTGCCATTAGCAATGGTTACATGGAATAGACTTAGTTTTTGGGTACTTGCCAGGTTCTTATGGCCTGGATTGGCCACTGTTGGAAACAGGATGCTGGGCTTGATGGACCCTTGGTCTGACCCAGTATGGCATTTTCTTATGTTCTTAAGATCACAACACTCCTGGTATCAGGGAAAGGCACAAGTTCTAGTCACACTGACTGATCACATTACTTTTTTTGTCAAGCTACCAACCGTTTCCATTTCCCATCCCCCCAACCATCACCTCAGTGGGAACCTTGGTAACATCAATAAATAAGAGGGCAGCCAGCTAATAGGAATACATATTCATTCCTAACTGACCTGAAAAGTGTCAATTTGTATCATTTTCTGTTAGTGCACACTAACTCCCGGTTAGTGCGCACTACCCCGATTAACGATTTTTTAACGATAAATCGTTAGAATTCCTATTGTATCGTGTTCTTTAACGATTTAAGACGATTTTAAAATTATTGGACGATAATTTTAATCGTTGAAAAACGATTCACATCCCTAATAGTTTGCTCAATACGAGAGGTATTGGTGGACAGTTCCTATGAAGGCATTGTATGTGAGGAACATGTGCTCTTTTGTAGAATAGTCCATCCCATGAGTGCATCTTTCACAGTTTGTTTGTCTAAACAATAGTGGGATGTGAAAGTGTGTAGCAATGACCATGTTGCCGCTTTACAGATGTCTATGAGAGGTACTTAATGGAGATGGGCCACTGAGGTCACCATCGCACGCACTTGATGTGCTTTTGGAGTCGCAGATAGTGTTTGTGATCGTTTTTGACAGCAAAACTGTATACAGTTGGATATCCACGTGGATAAAGTTCTCTTTGTCACTGGATGTCCTTGTGCATTTGGGCTGAACGAAAGAAAGAGTTGTGAGGGTCTGTTGGATGAATGGGTGCGCTGTTTGTATTAGGCAAGTGCACGCTTACAGTCTAAAGTATGGAGTTTTCTCTCATTGTCATTTGCATGAGATTTTGGATGGAAGGTGGGTAAGGTGATGGTCTGGTTAATATGGAAACTGGAAATCACCTTTGGTAGAAATTTAGGGTGAGTGTGTAAGGTCACTTTGTCATGGTGAAATTGAAGATGGAGGGTAGTGAACCAAGGCTTGCAGTTCACTTACCCGTCTTGCTGAAGTTAAAGCAATCAGGAAAAGCACCTTCCATGAAAGGTATCGAAGGTGACAAGTGTCTAATGGTTCAAAGGGTGGAAGCATCATTTGTTCTATGACTATATTAATGTTCCACAGCACTGATGGTTTTTATAAAGGTGGATGTAGGTGTAACACTCCCTTCATGAAGCTGGATACCAGTGAATGACAGGAAATGGGTTCTCCATTCAGGTGAATGTGGTAAGCTGCTATAGCGCTTAAATGAATTCGGAATGAGGAGGTAGCGAGGCCTTCACTGTAGAGAAGATGGAGGTAGGAGAAAAGGTGTCCAGGTGGACAAGTTAGTAGGTCCATACCCGTTGTTGATCACCAGGAAGTGTAGCGTGACCACTTTCTTTGGTAATTGAGTCTGGTTGACAGTTTTCTCAAGGACAGTAATACATCTTGAAGAGCACCTCCATGCCGTGAGCACCTCCATGCCGTGAGGTGCAGGGAGAAGTGAAGAGGATATAGTAGAGATCCGTTGTCCTGGATAAGAAGCTGAGGGATGCTGATCAGGGGAATTGGGTTGCAGATTGATAGGTGCAATAGGTAGCTGTACCATGGTTGTCTTGGCCATGCTGGCGCGATTAGGATCAGATCCGCTTGGTCTTCGATGCATCTCTGGATCATGTGAGAGATAAGTGGTATTGGAGGGAATGCATACAGTAGGTTGTGAGACCAACTTACGAGAAAAGCTTCTGGAGCGAGTCTCAGTGAGCTCAGGAAAACAGAGCAGAAGTTTTCCATTTTCCTGTTGCTTTCTGTATGAAAAGGTCAATGGAAGGAAGGCTCTAAATGGAGAATATGTGGTGAGCCACCTTTCGATCCAGTTCCCATTCGTGGGGATGAAATATTCTGCTGAGTTTGTCTGCTCTGGAATTGTATATCCTGGGCAGATAAGTTGCATGAAGAGAGATGGATCATTGGTGAGCCCACTCCAGTATCTGAATTGCTTCCTTGCAGAGGTTCCAAGAACCAGACCCTTCTTCTTTGTTTATGTAGAACATTGTAACTTGGTTCTCCATGTGAATCATTACTATTTTCTCCCATAGTGAGTCTTCGAAGGGTCGAAGGGCGTTTTTTACCACTTTGAGTTCCAGAAGGTTTATGTGCAGTGTATGTTCATACGAGGTCCATAGTCCCTGTGTCTATAACTGGTTCAGGTGAGCTCCCCATCCCTTGGGGGATGCATCTGTGGTGAATATTATCTGATGTTGAAGGGGTCGTAGAGGTGAGTCCGTCAGTAGTGTTAACGGGAGTAGCCACCACTGCAGGTATTTTTTCATGCTGTTGGTTAAGGAGATGGGAGTGGACAATGGATGGAGAAATTGAGTCCACTGGCATTTCAGACCCCATTATAGGCGACGCATATGTAGACGCATATGTGGGCCTACATAGATGGATGCTGCCATGTATCCTAGAACGGTTAGGACTTGGCGAGGGAAGTCTTGCCTAACAAATCTGCTTCATTTTTTTGAAGGGGTTAATAAACATGTGGATAAAGGTGAACCGGTAGATGTAGTGTATTTGGATTTTTAGAAGGCGTTTGACAAAGTCCCTCATGAGAGGCTTCTAAGAAAACTAAAAATTCACGGGATAGGAGGCAATGTCCTTTCGTGGATTAAAACTGGTTAAAAGACAGGAATCAGAGAGTAGGATTAAATGGTAAATTTTCTCAGTGGAAAAGGGTAAACAGTGGAGTGCCTCAAAGATCTGTACTTGGACCGGTGGTTTTCAATATATATATAAATGATCTGGAAAGGAGTACGATGAGTGAGGTTATCAGATTTGCGGATGATACAAAATTATTCAGAGTAGTTAAATCACAAGCGGACTGTGATACATTACAGGAGGACCTTGCAAGACTGGAAGATTGGGCATCTAAATGGCAGATGAAATTTAATGTGGACAAGTGCAAGGTGTTGCATATAGGGAAAAATAACCCTTGCTGTAGTTACACGATGTTAGGTTCCATATTAGGAGCTACCACCCAGGAAAAAGATCTAGGCATCATAGTGGATAATACTTTAAAATCGTCGGCTCAGTGTGCTGCAGCAGTCAAAAAAGCAAACAGAATGTTAGGAATTGTTAGGAAGGAAATGGTTAATAAAACAGAAAATGTCATAATGCCTCTATATTGCTCCATGGTGAGACCACACCTTGAATACTATGTACAATTCTGGTTGCCACATCTCATAAAAGATATAGTTGCTATGGAGATAAAGGGGATGATAAAGGGGATGATAAAGAGGATGGAACAGCTCCCTTATGAGGAAAGGCTGAAGAGGTTAGAGCTGTCCAGCTTGGAGAAGAGATGGCTGAGGGGGGATATGATAGAGGTCTTTAAGATCATGAGAGGTCTTGAACGATTAGATGTGACTCGGTTATTTACACTTTTGAATAATAGAAGGACTAGGGGGCATTCCATGAAGTTAGCAAGGAGCACATTTAAGACTAATTGGAGAAATTTCTTTTTCACTCAATGTACAATAAAGCTCTGAAATTTGGTGCCAGAGGATGTTGTTAGTGCAATTAGTGTAGCTGGGTTCAAAAAAGGTTTGGATAAGTTCTTGGAGGAGAAGTCCATTGACTGCTATTGATCATGTTGACTTAGGGAATAGCCACTGCTATGAATTGCATCAGTAGCATGGGATATTCTTAGTGTTTGGGTAATTGCCAGGTTCTTGTGGCCTGGTTTGGCTTCTGTTGGAAACAGGATGCTGGGCTTGATGGACCCTTGGTCTGACCCAGCATGGCAATTTCTTATGTTATTATGTTCTTACTGTGAAGAAGAATTGTAGACAGTGTGGAGAGAGCTAATGCTCTCAGGTGAGGAAGGAAAGCCTTGTCTTGAATCATGTCGATGTAGGCTCCTATAAATTGTAAGGTTTGAGTGGGTTCCAGATTTGCCTAGACAATTATAATAGATTGTCTAGGCAAGAAATCGTTCGAAGAAGATTGCCTCGTAGCAGTGTTTGATTGGATGCTACTAGGAGCCAATCGTCCAGATAGGGAAATATTTGCACCCCCTGACAACAAAGGTGCACCACCGCCACTGCCAGACATTTGGTGAAGACCCTGGGGGCAGAGGAAACGCTGAATGGAAGAACTTTGTATTGGAAGTGTTGGTTGTCCACCTGGAAACAAAGGTAACACCAGGAACTGGGGTGCATTGGAATGTGAGCATACACATCCTTCAAGTCCAGTGAACACATCCAATCCCTGGGCTGAAGAAAAGGAAGAATGGATTTGAGAGAAGTCATTTTGAACTTCTCCCTGTGGAGTTGTTTGTTGAGTGAACGTAGATCCAAGATGGGATGCAGACCTTCTGATTTCTTGGGAATTAGGAAGTATTGTGAGTAAAACCCTTGATGAAATTGCGGGTAAGGCAGCTTCTGAATGAACTTGTTTTGGAGAAGAATCATGAGTTCCTGTAGAATAAGTCCTTAGTGTGATGTTATTTGTTTCTGAGGAACCCAGTGCAGGAGGGCTGGGAGGGATGAGAAATGGAGCGAGTAACCTTGCTCTATTATTGAAAGGACCCACTGATCTGAAGTAATGAGGTTCCAGGCTGGAAGAAAGTTGTACAACCTGCCCCCCGTGGGGAGTGACTGTGTTGGTGGCAGCACATTTTTTAAAAACCCGGCTGGGTTTTTGCAGGCTGAGCTTCAGCCTGTTGACGTGGCTGATGAGGTTTTCTGGCACACTGGTGTGGTGCTTGGTGCTGATAAGGTTGTTGCCTCAATGGTTGATATGATTGAGGCTTGTAGTATGAGTAAGGTTTGAATGTTTTAAAGTGGTTCTTCTGTATGGAGCAAAAGAAGAATAGTGATGCCGTGATGTGGATGGTTGGTGAGGGGATGTTAGCAAAAGGACTGCTTTTTTTTGTTCCTTAAGCTTCATCACTGTGTCTGTGAACTTATCTCCAAACAAGTTTTTCGGACGACATGGCAGGTTCGCTAACCTATCGTGAACATCGTGCTCTGGAACGGAGCCATGTGAGAATTCTTGCTGCTAAGGCATTCACTGAAGTTTTGGAAGAGACATCAAATCCTTTGTAAATAGACCTTAGCAGGTGTCTCAAACCTTCCTCTAGCTTATGGTATTGAGGAGGCAAACTGGTGTCCTGGGGGCCTTGTTGGAGATGTGGTTTCAGTGCTTGCAAATTGTCGAAAAGATATAGTGCGATGTAAAATTGGTGGTTTTGAATATGGGCGTTCAGCATCCTAGATTGAAAGGACTTTTTTTGCAAAGTCATCAAGGGTTTTGTTATCTCTGGTCGGCGGTGTATTGGAATGGAGTCTCGATTTATGAGCCTTCAGCATTGCTGACTCTACTACCACTGAATGATGTGGGAGCTGTACCGATGAATGGAAGGGAGAATCTTTCATTCTGTATTTGAGATCTACCTTGCGGGATGTTGGAGGAATAGACAATGGAGTATCCCATGACTTCTCCATCAACGCTGTCAAAACAGGATGTTGTGGTAGCGCCACCGGTTCATTAGGAGTATCAAAAATCTTCAGAATGCCTAACATCTCCTGACATGGATCAGGGACTCTCCTTGTCTCCACATTAATCATCTGACTGACCTTTTCTATGAACTGGGAGTATGTAAGATCCTCTGAAGGAGAGGAGGGCTTGGGGGGCACCTCTGCTGGCTCAGACGGGTAGCCTGTCAATGAATTTGATGAGGAATCCAAGTCTGAAATCTCCTCAACTGGAGATGAAGGTGAGGTTGGAAGGTCTTTTGGTGTTGGACCTGGTATTGCGGGGTCCTCTGGAACTGTCGGTGATATAGGAGGAGACAGTTGTGGTGGCAGATGAGATTTTTCTACTGACTGTAAAAACTGAGTCAATATATTGGTAATCTGAGACATAGCTTGATTAGCCAGTCCAGATGTAGATGGTGTAGGCGGTGGGTCTGCAACCGGTGGTAGAGTGGACCAGAGTACATCTGCCTGGGAGTCTTTTCTGTAGGTGGGATAACTGGTGGAGTTGTCTGAGGTTGATCAGGGGCAAGGGTGCCCATGGAGGTCAGAGAAACAGCTGATAATGCACCAGGTGATGTGGAAGTCATGTCTGATAGACGAGGTGGAGAAATGTCTGGATCAGATTCAATAACCAGAAGGGGTGAAACCTCTCTGGGTCTTTTGTGGCCTGAGTGGTGTTTTTTAGGCTGTTTTTGGTCGGGTGAGTCGGTAAGGTGCCATGTGCGCCGATACGCGCTGACTGCATTGATGGTGTGTTAATAGGGCAAAGATGCGTCACAGTGCACTCCTTGCGTCGATGTGTCGAATGCATCGATGATGCACTGGAGTGGCGTGGTTTCGATGCAGCTCCCTCCTTGCATCAATGCATCGATGCTTCGCTCCTTTGGTGGTGCTTCGATGCTTCAGTGCTTCGGAGTGGAGCCGGCGCGTTTATCCTCAGAGAGCCCATGCGCTGACTGCGTCGGTGAAGCATGCGGCTGCGATGCCACTGATGCATCCCCTGCGCCGTGCGCCGATTTTTGGTGGGCAAGCAATGGCGGGTGTTCTGACCAGGGGAGGGGGGTCAACTGAAGAAGCCCTCCTCAATGAAGGAGACTTTTTTTCTCCTTTTTGGGCCTGGGGAGGACCTGACAGATGCCTCGGAAGGGGCATAAGAGCCCGATGGTCTGGATTTCAGCTCCTGAAACTTGGCAGCCCGTTGACGCTGGGCTCGTGGGGACATGTGTCCGCAGTCCACACAATTTGCCTGGTCATGTAAGAGACCCAGACATATATAGCAAGAAATGTGGCCATCGGTGGCCGACATTATCTCGCTACAGGAACAAAACTTGTATCCCGGACGAGACATGTCCCTGGATGTTGTCCTGTGGATTTTAAATCCTTTTTTTTTTTTTTTTTTTAACTTTTTCCTCATAGAAACTGTAAGTCTCTCAGGAGAGAAGAGCTCCACATGCTAACCACCACACGGAAAAAAACTGACTGAGGAGCCTCAGGCAAACCCAAGGAAATACAAGAGGGAGCACCTAGCTGAAAGACTTTACTAGACTTAGAGAGCTCTGCCACCTAGTGGCATGGAAGACATACCCAGACAGCATGGCTAATTCAGTTGCTTATCTACGTGAAAACTTTTTTTAGCTCGTATATGCACGCATGCACGCTCCGTTTAAAGTTATCCCCTTATTCTAGCATATGACTCCCGATAAAAATTTAAATACATCTTCATATGAAATCTGTTTATTGGTTCACCACTTTTAGGCTATCACTCACTACACAAGAATGCAAGTAACTTTCAATGTATTTTTTCTTCACTTTTTAAGAAAATAATTCTTTGGAAAGCTTTCAGAAAGCTAACATTCTGTTTATGAATGAATTTCTAATTGCAAAGCAGACACAGTATATGCAAAATGTTATTTCAGTTCCCTTCTCTCTTACCAGAGACTGGTTAACTTCTGTTTGTGTATTCATAGTTCCAGCTACACTTTTAGGGATTTATTGCTTTAAGTCACATCCCTAGGCCATCCTTGTTGACAGTAAAGTAGTAACTAAGATGTCTTACATTACACAGTAAGATGTCTAAGCTGTACTGCAATTACTTTGTCCCACCAGCAGTGCAAATAATGGTGACTTATTACAGAATTTTGACAGCACTTCTGACAGGCTGTGTCTAGAACTCAACTGCATTAAATTTAACCTTCTAAAATAAGCGTACCATCTGTTGTTATAGGCTTTTTCAGGATTAAATTTATTTTTTTTGGGGGGGGGGCAGGGGACAGTGGGGAGATATTTCAATTTCTGGAGTAATAAAGCAGCGTGCAGCCTATCTCACTTCCTCTTCCCACTCCCATTCTATGACCTTCATGGCTGCTGGCAATATCTACAAAAGTTCACTGCCTGGAAATCCAAGTGAACCTGAGCACTTCAGGATGGGAAAATAAGTGTTTAACTGGACTAACACAGCAAAAGCACTGTATGCTTTTGCTGTTTTAGTCCAGTTAAACACTTATTTTAGCAGTTTTCTTTTCCTCTCAAGGTAACATTATAGCAGCACAGGTTCTTCCTTGGCCACTCACTGGGCTCAATTTTGCTTTTTTTTTTTTTTTTTTAAAGCTAGCATCTTACATCAGGAATATATTACTTACAAGTGCAAGCTATTTAGCCTGTTATTCTCATAGGAATCAATTAATTGCCTTCTGGAAAATAAAAAAAAAGCTTTCAAAAGACGTTTAAACTTCAGGAATTTTTTTCTCTGTCTTTACATCCTTTAGAAGAAAGTTCCATAGAACTGGAACAACACACGTAAAGGCCCAAGATCTGGTTCTGGTCAGCCTTTTCCTACACTATGGAACAAATAATAAGCAATACTTAACTGTGACCAGGGACATGCTTTACAAGTTCCTTTCAAATACTCTGGGACTTGACCATTCGGTGCCTTAAATCCCAAATATATAATCTTAAATTATGCTCGGTACTGAATTGGGAGCTAAAGGTTTTTGGTGGATTATGCTCCTTGGCTCCAAAACCAGAAATCAGTCTTGCAGCGGCATTTGGAATGACCTGCATGCCTTTCAGGGACTTTACAAAGAGCCCCACAAATAAGGAATTACAATAAATCATTGGGACAATAATTAGGGCTTGGACAATCATTTGAAACTGTGTCACTGATAAATATGGTTTCAAGGAATGAATCAAATGTAAGTTATACCAAGGCCTTCTTCAAAGCTGTACAATATGTTCCATAAAGTTAAGATGGGAAGCCAAGCTACCCCTAGGCTTGGCCTTTAAAAAGAGGGTTGCACTATCCAAAATGATCTGTACCCATGATAAATCAATCCCCATCCTTACTAACCACAAGCACAGGGTGATATTCGTGGTTAGCCGATTAACAAAAAAAAATTGAAAAAACTGCCTTTGAAACTGAGAAGAGATTTCTGTGGGGAAAGCCATGATTCTGAGAATCTGCTAGAAGCAGACGTAAATCTACGCGCGCCAGCAGACTGCTGGCGCACCGTCATCCGACCCGGGGGCTGGTCCGGAGGCCTCGACTACGCCCCCGGGCCGGCACCACGCCCCTGGTCCCGCCCCCAAAACGCTGTGTCCTGCCCCCGAAACGCCGCGTCTTTCGGCCCCGCCCCCGACACGCCCCCGGCACGCCCCCTTAAAAAACCCCGGGACTTACGCGCGTCCCGGGGCTCTGCGCGTGCCGGCGGCCTATGCAAAATAGGTGCGCCGGCGCGCAAGGGCCCTGCTCGCGTAAATCTGGGCGGATTTACGCGAGCAGGGCATTTAAAATCCGCCCGATTTTGTTTGCTATTGTAAATAAACAGAGCCAGTAAAGTTACAATCTGACCTTTCTTGGTTAGGAATTGGTTTCCACCAAAGGACTAATAGCAATCTGTCTGGTGAACCCCTGCATCTGTGCAGTACCAGAGGAGTCAATCCCTGGAGGGGGTCTGGTTGACCCTTACCAGTGAGTGATTCACCATGAGCTGGCCCACTATATCATCTGACTGAGAATACTTCTAAACCCGCTCAGACAGGAGAAGATTGGAAGCTGCCTACTGAAAAAGGGCTGCATATATAGTATACTACTATGCAGTTACTAACTAGATACAAGATAAGTGATTTGGGGAGTCAAGATGGAGTATACATGTAACATCTGTTAGGTTTGGAAGAAGCTCTCATTAATGCAAATCTGAGCATTCCTTGGAGAAATGTCCACATGTCTGTGTATGCACGCACACACACACACATGCTTTTTAGCAAAAATGCTACATTTTTACTTAAATTGAATGTGAAAGGTCTAAGATCTGAAAGCACCCTGGTTTGGCCTGAGAAGATTGCAATTTAAATTGAGGTGTCAAAAAGCTGGGGAATGATATCAAACACAGTTTCTTTGTCTGGTAATGGCAGCTCGGCAATTCTTAGAGAAAAAAAAAAGAGAGAAACCCTTCAGGTGCTGGAAACCAAAATAATAACAGTCTTGTAAACAAGACTCTAGTATGATTGATCTTGACATTTTAATTTGCTGCTTGTTAAAAGTCCATTTTCTATGGTTTGAACAGACCCAATTGGAAGGAATTTGAACTTGTTACTGTAGAAGGTTTGATAAAAACTGCTTATTATATAGCCAGAACTTCACTTAACCCCCAAAAGGATTTTATATGCGATTGCTTCCCAATGGAATAAGAAAATATCTGGTCACGGTTATTTTTGTTTTTACTTATTCTCCTTATTCATCTTGTATTTTCAAGGGCATCTTCAAGGTGCTTTCAATTTTTATGACTTCAGTTTCCTATGACACAATTAAAGATGTAGAGGTGCAAATTTTGCAAGGAGACTGCCTAGTTCTGGACCACGCAGGCACATTTAATATAAGTCTGCACATTAAAAATGTCCTCTCCCCATGCTTTGTACCTGCTGTTTGTGCGGGTGGCAAAGGAGTGGCAAAATAGGGAAAGCACACTTGCAAATCAAATGCACATGGTCTGTTGTGGAGCGCTAGGAGAGCGATCCCACTCCTGGGAGATGTGTGTGCCCTTGGGCCGCGGCTCGACGCCAGAGGGGTCTGGAGAGGTGCCGCGGGAGGCGTGGCATGCCCGAGCATGGGCTGGACGGGAGCAGGGCTGGAGTGAAGACTGGCTGACAGGCCCTCCTCCGGACCTGCACGCTTCGGAAGACCCAACAATGCAATGTTGGTCTTGTGAACAGTCCTCTGACCGTTCCCAGCCCTTTCGGACCTGCCGCAGGGTACGGCACGAAGCGGCAGGCCAGATGGAGGCCAGGACAGTGAAGACTGGAACATGGATTCAGACGAGACTCAGGAACGACGTAGACTCAGGCGTAGACGTGGACTCAGGAATGAGGTGCAGGATACACAGACGTGGACTCAGGACGAGGTGCTGGATGCACAGATGTGGAGACAGGAACGAGGTATGATGCATACAGGAGACTCAAGGGCGAGGTACGAGACTGGCAACATGAAGCGCCCTACACAGCCCTCCCGTGGGGCTGGTCACGGACCACAACAGGGGTTGCCGCAGGATACCAGGCTTTCAGAAGATTCAGGAACAAGGTAAGGCATTCTCACGGACTTAGAAACGAGGTGCATGGCTTGCATCACGAAGCGCCCTACACAGCCCCGCCCCGTGGGGCTGGTCACAGACCACGACATGGCTTGCCGCGAGGCACCAGGACATTTTGAAGACACAGGAACGAAGTGCTAGCTTTCAGAAGATTCAGGAACAAGGTAAGGCATTCTCACGGACTTAGAAACGAGGTGCATGGCTTGCATCACGAAGCGCCCTACACAGCCCCGCCCCGTGGGGCTGGTCACGGACCACGACATGGCTTGCCGCGAGGCACCAGGACATTTTGAAGACACAGGAACGAAGTGCTAGCTTTCAGAAGATTCAGGAACAAGGTAAGGCTTTCTCACGGACTTAGAAACGAGGTGCATGGCTTGCATCATGAAGCGCCCTACTCAGCCCCGCCCCGTGGGACTGGTCACGGACCACGACATGGCTTGCCGCGAGGCACCAGGACATTAACCAAAGCAGGAACAAGGTGCTAGCTTACAGGAGATTCTAGAACGAGGTACTTAGCTTTCAGGCGAATACAGGAACAAGGTTTGCATCATCAGGCTGGAAACAACAGGAGAGGAACATCAGGACTGGAACAGGAGACACACCTCAGGGCTGGAACATGGACATCAGGAACATCAGGACTGGATCAAGAGACAGACCTTGGGACTGGAACGACAGGCAGACATCAGGACTGGACGAGGAGCTCCAACAGAGAACAAGGAACAGAGGACCTTGCAGAAGTGCTGGAACACGGACGACTTCCTGGAGCGAAGGATCTCAGGAGGACCAACTCCTTGCGAAGGCAAAGACACAATGAAAGCTGAGCCCTTTAGTAGAGCTGAGGTGGACAACGCCCAGGGAGGGGTCAGCAGGGGGCCACACCTGGCTGGCCCTTGAAGAGGAGCAAAGAGGCGCGCGCTCGCCCCCTAGGAGGCTGGAGAAAAGAGCTGGAAGCTCGTGGCGTCCTCAGCCACGTGGAGGGCCCAAGGAAGCCGTGGAGCAGCCCTGGACTGGAGCTGGGTGAAGGCAGGTCAGTGGAGCAGCTCCCAGCTGCACGGACAGAAGCAGAGAGAGGCAAGGCTGGCTGCGGGGGAAGGGCTGACTGCAGGAACGGCTCCATGCCGTGAGGACAGCCCCAGGAGGAGAGGTAAGACTGCAGGGAGAGTAGAGAGCTGCAGGCACCGGCAGGGACGGCTTCCCTGCTGGGCAAGGACCCGGGCTGAAGCAGGCACTGGGAGAGACGGCCTGCTCGCTGAAGGTCCCGGGATCGCAGCAGCACGTCGGGGAAAGGCAGAGACAGCAGCCGAGGAGCAGACCGCATGGCAAGAGCTGTGGGAACGGCCCCAGCTGATTCAGGGAGAAAGAAGCAGCCCGGCTGGCTGTGGCTGTAACAAGGTAAGAGTCTGCACACGCTTCTTGTGGGCAGGAGCATAACATGGTCTGTTTTCTATCACCCCCACTTAAACATGCTTCAGGAATGTCTCTTTGTCTTGTGGCTAAAAGCATGCATACAGGAACGTAACTTTCAAATCAGCACATTGTTGTGATGGCTTGTGCCCAGAGATGTGGCTATTTTATAACATGCACGCATATTGCGAGCTTGTTATAAAATAGCCTGGCTGCGCTTACATGTACTCCTAATTTTTAAGTGGGCATGTGCATAGCTATGCAAACCCCGCTTCCACCACATAAATCGGGGAATTTTATAGGGGCATGTGTCCATGCCATTCCCAATTTACCAGTTTGTCCATTAGTTCACCCTGTTAATAGCTAGGTCCTCCCCCCTGGTTTGTGTTATTAAATTGTTGGGCCGCGTGCACAAGCACACCAGATTTTGTAATCCGCGCGCTCAAGGGGGGTACACATCTGCAAATTTCACGTGACGACGCATCCCGGCCTTCTCCAGTTCCCTATCCCCTACCCTAACCTCCCTTTCCCTTCCCCTTCCCCTTCCCCTTCCCCTTCCTCTCTCCTCCCCAGCCCCTAATTCTTACCTTTCTCCTTTTCTTTTTTTTTCCCCAACTTACTTCAGGACCTGACCTGAAGTAAGTTGCACATGCTGGCAGTTGGCCAGCGCGCGAGGCTCCGGAACAGCCCCCTGGCCCCACCCTCCCCACCCAGAACACACCCTCTGGCCCACTCTTTGCAGGAAGGCTGCCGCTTATGTGCGTACCAGCCTTTATGCGCGTGGCCGGGCCTTTTAGAAAATAGGCTCGGTGCACGCAAGGCCCGGCCACGCGTGTAAAGGCCGGATTTTAGGCGCGCGGCCTATTTAAAATCTACCCTTATATTTCTAATTCATATAACCGTGTGAACATGTGTTTAAAAATGTGATCTCATCATAGAAGCTTGAATCAACCTATCTGCACAGAGACTCTAATTTAAAATCCTTACTTCTATTCCCTTCTGGAAGAACTTTACTATTTCAATGGTCTTATACTGAAGCAAGCTATAATGCATACCACTGCTGAAACCACCATGAGCCACAGTGTATGACGTACTGAAATACTGAAAACAAAATATATTTCTGGGCCTGTTTTATTAAGGCTTTCCTCCTATTCTGCTTCTATGGGAATAAAGCATAGGAAACCAGCCCCTGTATTTGCTTAGTTATCCTTCCATCTGTCGGAGAATGCTTCAGCTAGTGCCAAATGCTGCAGCACCTATTTTGTGAGGTTTATCAAAGTTCAATCGTGTATCTTCCACACTTCAGCAATTACACTGGCTCCCAGTCAGATGTCAGGCCAGATTCTAATTGTTGGTAACAATACATACATTATTATTTAGGGAAGATGCTTGTGAATGGAAAAAAAAAGTCTTATATTCCACAGAGGGCATTACAATCTCAATTGATTGGCTTATTGAATGAGCCACCACTGAGTATGGGTAAACTACATTTGCGCCATGTGAGGGCATTTTCTTTTGAGGCACCCACACTATGGAACAGCTTACTGGTTCAGTTGAGAGAAGTGCGGGACTTAAAGGAGTTTAGAAGGGGGGATTAAAGCTTTCTTTTCCAGAAGGCATATCGGAATGAATGAGTTGTAAGGCTCTGTTTCGTAATGAGTATATAATAGGATGGTTTTAATTTGTTTTATGTTTTATTATGTATGCACTTATGTAATCCGCACTGGACAAATTTGTAGTTGGAAGATAGTGGAATATAAGTATTTTCAATAAATAAATAAGTAAATCAATCAATCAATCAATCAATCAATCCTGTGGTCAGAAGAGCCATTTTTCATCTTTTAATTTAACCAAAATATTTTGAGAGCCACATAAACACACCTGAATATTAATACATCTCCCCCCCCCGACACATAAATGATACATGCATATGTATGGCAAATTTTTCAAAGCCGTTTCTGTGCATAAATGGCTCATTAGAATATTTGCCAGGTCTTTGCAGAAATTATTCAGGTAACTCATACTTCTGTGCGTGCACAACAGATGCAGTGGGTGAGGGAGGAGGCAGAAGCGGAGCAGAGTTTCAATTTATGTGCACACTTTTGATTTTTAAAAATATGAGAATAGAGAGAACACGTGGTGTGGTGAGCCTGGTTGGTTGGGATTACCAGAGTTCCGGGTGCCACCATTCCCCCAGTTTTTGAATAAATAACATTTAGAATCTGAATTCCCTTGATTCCTATGTGCTGTCTTTAAATAAAGTCTGCACACTGGGGGCACCTAAGCCGAGTAGGTGCCCCCAGTGTGCAAAGAGAAAGACAAAGTAAAGCAGCAGAGATCAAGATAGCTGACAGGAAAATTTCCTTTGGTGTGGTCAAGCTGGATGATCAAATGGTTTGCAAACTGACACAAGCAGTGGTTGCTACACTTGAAACCAAGTTTGAAGCCATCAGTTCAACTTTATTGGAATTGAAAGACACCATAGGTGAAATCGGATGGCATGTAGAAGTTGCTGAAGGGAGGATTTCTTCAGTTGAGGATGACATGCTTGCCCTCACGAGAAAGGAATTTGTCCTGGAAAAAGCACTGGCGGCGAGCGAGACTACATTAGAAGACATTGAAAATTGCTCCCGAAGGAATAATTTGTGATTTCTTGGCTTCCCTGAAAGTATACCAGAATGAATTGCTGTCCTTACTAGAGACCTAGTTACCAAAAGAGCTGAAAATATCAGGTCTACAGGGAACTCTGATTATTGAAAGTGCACACAGAGTCAGGCCTAAACTACCGGAGGGATCTCATCCGAGATTAGTAATCACAAGGTTTCTGAATTCAGAAATCCATGGATCTTAAATATAAAGATCAGAAAATCTTAGTTTTTCAAGATTTTTCGGCCCAGGTTTCAGTGCAGATGAGGGCTCTCTCATCAATATGTGGCGACCTGATCAATAAGAATATAAAATTTGCAATGCTGTTTCCAGTAGGGATGTGAATCGTTTTTTGACGATTTAAAATATCGTCCGATATATTTTAAATCGTCAAAAATCGTTAGGGCCACGGTACAATACCAATTCCCCCGATTTATTGTTAAAAAATCGTAAATCGGGGGAAGGGGGAGGGCAGGAAAACCGGCACACTAAAACCCCCTAAAACCCACCCCCGACCCTTTAAATTAAATCCCCCACCCAATGCTTTAAATAACCTGGGGATCCAGCGGTGGTCCAGAACGGCGGCGGTCCGGAACGGCCCCCTCAATTGAATCCTGTTGTCTTCAGCCGGCGCCATTTTGCAAAATGGCCGCCGCAAAATGGCGGCAGCCATAGACAAAAACGATTCGACGCAGGAGGTCGTTCCGGACCCCCGCTGGACTTTTGGCAAGTCTTGTGGGGGTCAGGAGGCCCCCCCAAGCTGGCCAAAAGTTCCTGGGAGTCCAGCGGGGTTCAGGAAGCGATTTCTTGCCGCGAATCATTTTCCGTACGGAAAATGGCACCGGCAGGAGATCGACTGCAGGAAGTCGTTCAGCGGGGGTTCCGGACCGCCGCTGGATCCCCAGGTTATTTAAAGCATTTGGGGGGGGTTCGGGAGGGTGGGGGATTTAATTTAAAGGGTCGGGGGTGGGTTTTAGGGGGTTTTAGTGTGTCGGCTCACGATTTTAACGATTTTCACGATAGTTTACACACCCAAACGGCAACAATACGATTCCCTCCCCCTCCCAGCCGAAATCGATCGTTAAGACGATCGAGGACACGATTCACATCTCTAGTTTCCAGCAAAATTGAAGGTTTTTAGGGAGGGGAAAACCTATATTTTGACTCTCCGGAAAAAGTCAAAGAAATTCTACCACCTTAAATTACTGCCTGGAGCTGGGCTAGTTGCAGGAAGCAAGTTGGAAATGGTGGCGGTTTGTTTAAGAGTGTCCCTATAGAATACAAGAATATCATTGATCTTATTTTGGAGCTATTTATTTTTTTATATTCTGCTTTTCGGCACTTCACAGTGTACATCAAAGCAGATTACATTCAGGTACTATAGGTATTTCCCTATCCCCACAGGGCTTTCAATCTAATTTTCTACCTGAGGCAACGGAGGGTAAAGTGACTTGCCCAAGATCACAAGGAGCGACAGCGGGATTTGAACCATGGTTCCCTAGGTTTCAAATTCTTTCATCATCTTTCATCATTCTTTCATCTTTCAAATTATTTTCAAATTTATTTCATTATCCATAACAATCTGACAGACATATTTCATTTTACACGGAGCTAATGACCGCACCAGTATTTAAGAGAGGAGTAATCAAACGTACCGAGGCTCCAGACTATTTGCAGGCTGTCCAGCCACTTTTTTAATGATGTGGCCATAATTTCAATCTTCGTTGAAAGACTATGCTGTTTTGTTTTTGAGACTTATACAAGTCAAACTTCATTTGCAGGATGATTTCCCAAACTCAAATTTCTGTAGGATGGAGATGAGCTTATACTTTCTACTTGTAATTGATTACTTAAGCGCTGGGACCAAAGGTTTTTCTCTAGGGAGAGAAGGGTTGGTGATGTTCTCTAATTGTTCACATGGTATTTTTCTTTTATTGTTCCTGGTTCTTGGTTAAGTTTGATAGAAACTGGGGGGCACCCGAATGCACAATTCACGGATCTGGATACCCCATGGAGGGGTATAAGAATTAGGTTGTTCTGGGAAAAAAGTTGCAGTCAACAGGGGGGTGGTAGGATGGAAGGGGGGAGGGAAAAAGGGAATGACACTTGCATGATACTTGATGGGAATCAGTAATTATGTAGCAGATGTAGAACTGGAGTTGTTCAATCACAAGCAGACTGTGATACATTACAGGAGGACCTTGTAAGACTGGAAGATTGGGCATCCAAATGGCAGATGAAATTTAATGTGGACAAGTTTATTTATTTATTTATTTTTAGTTTTTATATACCGAAGTTCTTGTACAATATACAAATCAATCCGGTTTACATGTAACAGAGTGGGCGCCCAAGGGCTTTACAAGGAACAGTAAAACAGTTGAAAACAATTAAAGACGAATTAAAACAATTAAAAACAATTAAAGCAGTTTAGAACAATTAAATAATTAAAACAGAAGAAACAAAAGAACTCCAAAACAATTGAGTAATAAATCTTACATAGTTATACATAAAACAAGTGCAAGGTGTATAAATAACAAGTGCAAGGTGTATAATAACAAGTGCAAGATACAAGGTGTATAAATAACAAGTGCAAGGTGTATAAATAACAAGTGCAAGGTACATAAAACAAGTGCAAGGTGTTGCATATAGGGAAAAATAACCCTTGCTGTAGTTACACGATGTTAGGTTCCATATTAGGAGCTACCACCCAGGAAAAAGATCTAGGCATCATAGTGGATAATACTTTAAAATCGTCGGCTCAGTGTGCTGCAGCAGTCAAAAAAGCAAATAGAATGTTAGGAATTATTAGGAAGGGAATGGTTAATAGAACGGAAAATGTCATAATGCCTCTGTATCGCTCCATGGTGTTACGGCTATGGCTGCTATGCAGCCGCCTCACCACCAGAGGTCCCCCACGAGCATGTTCTTCTGGCTGGCCCACTCCTTCCTTCCTGTCTACTCTATACCCCAGACTTTCCTTTACAACCCTGTCTAGCAGTTCCATCGGTGCTTCAGCATCGAGCTCGCCTGGGCTCCCTGCTCTAGCCTTCCTTGCTTACTCTGTGTATGGCCTTCTACCCTATGTTGCCTTGCCTTGCCTTGCCTACTCTGTGTTTGGCCTTCGAGCATTCTACCCTGCGTTGCCTTGCCTACTCTGTGTATGGCCTTCGGGCCTTCTACCCAGCGTTGCCTTGCCTTGCCTTTCCTTGCTTACTCTGTGTTTGGCCTTTGGGCCTTCTACCCTGCATTGCCTTGCCTTGCTTACTCTGTGTGTGGCCTACGGGCCTTCTGCCTGCTGTGTGTGGCCTACGGGCCTTCAGCCCCGCTGTGTGTGTGTGTGGCCTTCGGGCCCTCAGTCCAGCCGTGTGTGTGTGGCCTTCGGGCCCTCAGTTCTGCCGTGTGTGTGTAGCCTTCGGGCCCTCAGTCCTGCCGTGTGTGTGTAGCCTTCGGGCCCTCAGTATTACTGTGTGTGTGTGGCCTTCGGGGCCTTCTGCCATTCCTCGCTGTGTGTATGTGTGGTCTTAGGGTCTCTGCCTTGTCTGGCCTTGTGTTAGACCTTCGGGTCCCCTTCTTGCCTTGTTGCCTTTCGGCTTATGTGTTTCATGTCCAGTGTAGGGTTGTCCTGGGTTGTCTGTCTGTCTTGTCTCCTTAGGTTCCCTCAGTCTAATCACATATACCTCCAGTCAGTTTCACCCTTACCTGCATGCTTTCAGTATTCAGCCTTACCAGCACCCAGTTCCAGTTCCTGTTCACTTTTACTTGCAGTCACTCTCATACATACCTTCATGCTGATCCAGTACTAAGCTCACCTATACTTCCATGCATCTAGTATCAGATATTGCCAGCCTGTGTTATACTCCATCTGTCCATTCCACCTTCAGAATTACCATAGGGTTTTCTCATTCCTGCCTGCACCAGCCAGTACTAGACACTACTGTCTCTCTCCACCCCAAGACACTCCTCATAGTGGTGTTCACAACATGAGACCTGTGCCCAGTCGTAACACATGGTGAGACCGCACCTTGAATACTCTTTTCAATTCTGGTCGCCGCATCTCAAAAAAGATATAATTGCGATGGAGAAGGTGCAGAGAAGGGCTACCAAAATGATAAGGGGAATGGAACAGCTCCTCTATGAGGAAAGACTAAAGAGGTTAGGACTTTTCAGCTTGGAGAAGAGACGGCTGAGGGGGGATATGATAGAGGTCTTTAAGATCATGAGAGGTCTTGAACGAATAGATGTGACTCGATTATTTACACTTTCGAATAATAGAAGTACTAGGGGGCATTCCATGAAGTTAGCAGGTAGCACATTTAAGACTAATCGGAGAAAATTCTTTTTCACTCAACGCACAATAAAGATCTAGAATTTGTTGCCAGGGGATGTGGTTAGTGCAGTTAGTGTAGCTGGGTTCAAAAAAGGTTTGGATAAGTTCTTGGAGGAGAAGTCCATTAATGGCTATTAATCAATTATACTTAGGGAATAGCCACTGCTATTAATTGCATCAGTAGCATGGGTTCTTCTTAGTGTTTGGGTAGTTGCCAGGTACTTGTGGCCTGGTTTTGGCCTCTGTTGGAAACAGGATGCTGGGCTTGATGGACCCTTGGTCTGACCCAGCATGGCAATTTCTTATGTTCTTATGGAGGGCATGTCAGTTGTAGAATTGTTTGGAATATTAGCGGGATCAACAGGGAATCAAAAGTCCTGTGGACTGAGGGTCCAGGCTGAAAGGGCCTCAGTTGTACCCATCTGGAAAATTACAGATGATATCATAACAGTTGTTGGGAAGGGTGATATTTGATATATATCCTGGAACGTTGATGGGTTAGGTTCCCCTATCAAATGGAATTTGGTTGCCCTCCAAAGACACAAAGGGCTTATTGTTGGAATTCAAGAAGCACATTTATCCAACACAGAAAGTTAAAAACTTAAAAGGAGTTGGGTGGGTCAATCTTTTTTTGCATTAGTTGTTGGGAGAAAAGCAGGAGTAGTAGTGCTGATTCATAGAAATCTCACTTTCCATTTAAGTCACCAGGTTACTGATTACAATGGGAAATACTTAATCTTAGTTCGTAAAATCAAAGACCAAGAAGTTACTGTTTGTAATGTTTATGTGTGCAACAGTTATGATCATGATTGTTTTCACAGGAATGTCTGCCAGATTAATATCACTCATGAAAGGGCTTTAATTCTTTTGGGAAATTTTAATTGTGTTCATGATCCTCTTTTGGAAAGATCTGGTGGATCCAAGTCTACCTCTGCACATAGGGGAAAGTGTATATCTTTCTATTTGAGGAATTGAATCTATTGGATGTCTGGCAAATGCTAAATTCTCGAGAATATACTCATGTTTCTCAAGCTCATTTCTCTATGTCCTAATTTCAAATTTCTTTTTTCCAAAAGTTTTGAGGGTAGAAATCAGACCCACAGAAATCTCCTATCATGCAATGATCTGGATTGATATTCAAATCTCAGGAGACAGTAAAGGGGCTACAATATGGAGGTTCCCTAGTTATTTGTTAGAAGATAAAGAATTTAAAACATATTTATAGTCCAAATGGAAAGATTTTGAAATGCATAATGCCACTCATAAAGGCATGAAACTGTATATTGGGAAACCAGTAAGGCTGTTTTGAGAGGTGATATTACCTCGTTTGTTATATTGCTCATTCTAAGGTCTTACACAGAACAATTTAGAGAGACTTATAGAGAGCTGCTCATCAAGTCTTGAATGCTGCTTTACATCAAAAAGCGCAAAAGGCTATGCACTACGAGGCTCATAGGTTCTTCAGATATGGTAATAAAGCAGATAATCTTCTGGCAAATTTAGTGAGATTAAGCAGAGGAAGGACTTTTATTGAAAGGTTGCGGCATGAGCAGGGCAACTTTACAATGAAGAATGTTGATATATGTCAAATCTTCCATATTTTTTATCAGCAGTTATATAAGGATGATAGGAGAAGTGGCGCCGGCCATACGCGTATGGCCGGTGCCATTGTCCGTACGGAAAACGATTCGCGGCAGGAAATCGCTCCCGGACCCCCGCTGGACCCCCAGGAACTTTTGGCCAGCTTGGGGGGGCCTCCTGACCCCCACAAGACTTGCCAAAAGTCCAGCGGGGGTCCGGAACGACCTCCTGCGTCGAATCGTTTTGGTCTATGGCCGCCGCCATTTTGCGGCGGCCATTTTGCAAAATGGCGCCGGCTGAAGACTACACGATTTAGTGTGCCGCTTTTCCTGCTCTCCCCCTTCCCCCGATTTAGCTACGGACCGCCGCTACGGAGGTAATTTAAGGCTACGGACCCCCAGGTAATTTAAGGCATTTGGGGGGGGGGGGTCGGGAGGGTGGGGGATTTAATTTAAAGGGTCGGGGTGGGTTTTAGTGTGCCGTGTTTTAGTGTGCCGTGTTTTAGTGTGCCGCTGGACCCCCAGGTAATTTAAGGCATTTGGGGGGGGGGGGTTCAGGAGGGTGGGGGATTTAATTTAAAGGGTCGGGGGTGGGTTTTAGGGGGTTTTAGTGTGCCGGCTCACGATTTTAACGATTTTCACGATACTTTACACACCCAAACGGCAACAATACGATTCCCTCCCCCTCCCAGCCGAAATCGATCGTTAAGACGATCGAGGACACGATTCACATCTCTAATCTTGACATCAGCCATAAACTTCTGAGATCATTTTTGTGGGGCAAACATAAAGTTAGGGTTCCTTTAACTACCTTGTTGGCTGGCCCAGGGCAAGGAGATTTGGGTTGCCCAGAATAGCGGGATTGCAACTTGTGTGTGTGCTGAGGTATGTCAAGGATTGGCTGCTGGGTTCTAGTTTTTTTTATCTCCCTGTGATTTTGTCAAAAAATGGGTATACCCTTATTTGCTGGGGAATTTGGTACAAATAAAGCTCTCAGAAGTCCCTGTACAGTTTAGGAAAAGTATATTAATTCAATCAGGTAGAAGGGCATGGAGATATTTATATAAGTAAAAATTTCACAGATTATGAATTTCAACACCTTTTCTGACCTTAAGGGACAATCCTCAATTTTCTCCAGGAGTAGATAATCCTATCTTCCAAAGTTGGGAAAGTAAAGGTCTCATAAGTCTTCAGCAATTTCTAGGGGATCAAAGGCAGATGTTCAAGAGTTTCAAGGACTTACAGGAAAACTATCATTTAGTCGAAGTATTTCTTTGCCTTCCTGCAAGCCCGACACTATATAAAATCTTTGTGTCTTCACAATATGGCCTTCTGTGGTTTTATTGGAGTTAGAGAGGTTCTTTTGTGGAAAGGGAGTAGGTTTAATTCCTGTGCACCTCTTAGAAAAGCGATTCAAAGTATAAAGGATGATAATGTAATAGATAGTATAGCAGCTAAGTGGGAAAAACAGGTGGCTATTCAGATGACAAGATCAGAAATTTCAATTTTTCTTCAGGTTAATTTACAGATTTCTGAAAGTGTACATTTAAAAGAAACGAGATATAAATTACTCCATTGCATGCACATGTCTAGAGCTTGGCTTTATGCGGCAAAATTATCTGAGATTGATATCTGTGTAAAGTGAACAACTGATAAGGGCACCTTTTTTCACAGGAAATGTGTTCTGATCAGAGGTTATTACAGACCTGAGTATGATGTTAAATTGGTCTATGCCCAAGTCTCCAAAAGTTTTTTTTTACTAGATTTGTTTGGAGATTTGGGCATGACCTCTCTGAATCAAAAAAGTCATTCTTTAGGAAATAAATCTTTTGTTTTAGCTCTACAATCCATTCTGGCTGTGTGGATCCATTCAGAACCACTTTCTCTTGAACACTGGAATTTGCGTTTATACAACATCTGACAGCGAAAAACAGATTGTTGGAATATAGACAGAAATGTATGAATATTTGGCAAAGTTATTGGGACTCACTTCTCAGGCGCTGCAAGATTACATTCAACAGATGAAGAATAGTAGACACCTGGACCGCTTGACATCCATTACTGTTGGTATTTTTCATTTCAATATCTGCTTCATCTTAATCAACTTATTCCTAGTTTATGGGGTGGGGAAGGGGGGAGATGGGGCACAGAGGAATAAGAGGAGCAGTTGCTATGTTAGTTAAAGTGGAATTCCTGATGTAACTATTGTATTATGTAAAAATGAATAAACACATAAATAAAAAAAAAGTATGGGGATAACTTTAAAACCTATTTGTGGTACTGGAATTGCACATGTAAGTGGATGTGAGGAGGTTTATCTTAGTATTTTGTCGACTGTGGAGCGGGTTGCTGCACAGTTAATAAAATACTGTGTAATTCTGCTCTAAAAGCTCATGTGTATGTTTCAGTATGCAAATTTTTTCAACACAGTAAGAATGGGTATTTTTCTCTACCTAATTTCTAAACATATGTGCATACATTTTACATTCTTATTAATATAACATGTATGCGTAAAATCCTGATTTATACACCGAAGTTGGTATATTTTTTTAAAAATGTGCAAGGACTTGAATCTTATGTGCATATAGGCTAATTTTCCATGCATAACCCCTTTGAAAATTTACCCCTAAGAGGATAACTTTCAAAACTGCACGTGTGCAGTTTTGAAAGTGCATCTTTTTACACACATATATGAACTCTGCAAAGTTGCTACTGTATTTTATAATCTGCATGAAAACAATGTGCACAGATTAAAAAATGCAGGTACATATGCGTGCACAAATGATCGCGTATGTATAAAACCATGAGTCGCGCAAGTTTGGCCTTATCTGGATAAATGCCAATTTAGCCGGCTAAGTAGCAGCACTTAGCCAGATAAGTCCAAAAAGCATTACTTAGACCGACATGTAGCGCTTTTCAGACTTATGCTGGATGAATTGGAATATAGCTGGATAAGTGCCGCTCTTTATCCGGATATGTTCAAATTTGTCCGAGTGGTGGCTAAGGTGTTCCTTAGCTGGATAACTTGCCATTTAGCTGGATAATTATTTGGAAATCATATACCCACATATTTGTACTTCAGATTTTAAAAAGATACATGAGCAGATTTTATTTGCATTAATTAGATGTTTTACCCCACCCTTAAGTCGGCTTTTACATGTGTAAATCAGGGGATTTTATAACATGTGCTGCAATGAATTAACACATGGAGGCAGTGCATACAAATTTTCTCTCGTGCATATTTATTGTGGATATCCTGAAAACCTGACTGGCTGGAGGGGGGGGGGGGGGGGGGGGGTGTTCCCAAGACAGGGTTGGGAACCACTTAATTAACAGTTTTACCAATTAGTCTATCAGTTTGCCCAGTCCATCTGCAGCTCCTGAAGACCCTCCTGGCTCTTCAGCCTGAAACTCCCCATTTCACCAGACCCTCTACCCAATCATTGTTTCACTTTTAAGATATTTACAATCACTTATTCCAGATATTGAGCAGGAATAAATATAGACACAAGTAAAAGACGCATGCCTCTTTGGCAGGTTTTAGTGAGTGAAATGGTTGACCCATGGAAATGGACTGTTTGAACCTTGCTTCTCCTCTATAAGTGTAAGACAGCATATTATCCCACACTGCACATATTTTTATCTGCATGATGCAGGGGTGTTCCCGAGGGCAGGATTAGGTCACGGGAGGTAGAGAAAGCAAGTATACATTTCTGCAGGTACATTATCCTGTGGCATTAATCAAAGCAAACAACATGCACTGTTTTGCTTTATTGGTACCAATCCTGCGTAATGAAAACTGCTTGTGGGAGTTTAATTATTGCCCCCATAATGTGGATGCACAAACCCTAATAGATACATAACATATGGCAAACTAATTGTGACTGATGTGTGGGGTAATAAAATTCCTTTCACACAAATAATTTTCTTCTATTTTTTTTCCACATGGCTCTAGTACTCTTCTAGCATAGGCTCAGTCCTAGAGCCCCAGCACTTTTGCCCAGTCCTCTTCCCCATCCCTCTTTCTACAAGGCCTCATTACTCTTCTTGCACAGGCCCAACACTTACTTTCCCAGCCCTTACAGCACCATTTCCAGCACTCTTCCCCACTAACAGCCCTAGCCCTTCTAGTCCAGCCGTCTTTCCCCCATGCTCACCTTCATCTCAAATTTGCAGCTCCTCCAGCCCTCCCCGTCCAGCACCTCCAGATAAGAGCTGATCTTACTGCTGTGATCTTTTCTTCAGGTGGCAGCAGAAACAAAGTTTATTTTCGCAGATACACTAGCAACTCGTTGCTGCACTCTGTGATGCACGTGTTACTTACTGGGTAAACAGGAGCTGCAGATGGACGTTCTGTGGTGCCCCATTAAACTGTGTGTGATCTTGTGGGACTTTCCGCTGCAGCCCAAGACTGCAGACAGCATGTTTTACAGGAGAGCAGCATCAGAAGTGCAGCTGCTAGCATAAGTTAATAGTCTCCTACTGGGCTTGGGAAGGAAGGGGGAAACAACGAGTCTCATTTATGTATTCAAAAAGCCACATGCAACTTGGGAGCCTCAGGTTGCGAGTCCCCTGTCCTAGGTGAACTGTTCAGCTGGGGGACTGGGGAGTGGCAGATGGAAAGTGACTGAATTATGCTGTCACCCCCAACGAAAAAACTAGGTAAGTGAAGAAGGATACAAAGATCTTTATCTCCCAATCGCAGGGAGAACATGGGAGATAGATATAAGGATTATACAGCTGGAAGTTGAGGGGAAGGAGGAATACCTTGAAGGCTGTAAACACAAATATCCTAGATAATTGTTATGGGAGAAAATGCATCACTGATGGAACCCAGGACTTTGAAAGGTCAATTATTTCCAGACTATGACTTCTCAGAAATGTCTAAAGGCTTAAACATGAAACATTGAGCACTGATATGCTGAGCATCATCAAACTAAGATGATTACTTCAATTGAAAAGCATCATAGAGTGGCGGCAACATGGGATGGCATTTTTGCTTCATTAAAGGGGTTTGTAAACATCCTGTTGCAATACATCAGAAAAGAAGGCTGATGTACAAGCTATTTAAGAATGAATCCTATCATTAAAATGCATGGGTAGAGGCGTCATGAAAGGAAATAGGTAAAATGTTAAAGCTAGTTGACTGGCAATTTGTCTTTGATGTAGTATAAATATCAGATTTGAATAATTCCAGTTTTAATTTTTGTTTAACTTCTGAATATTGCTGAGAGCCCTTAGATCCTCTGATAGTTAATAACGTTCAAGGGTAACTCTATAAATATCTTAGAAGGTAATTTTCAAAGAACTCTGAGTGTCTCCATATACACGTGCATATAATTGTGCTGAGATCTAGTATAGTATTTTATAACTTGTGCATATCTGGTCCACGCAGATTATAAAATGCACGTATATCCATCCCCCAACATTCAGGCTTATGATTCCTTATGCATGAATATATGCAATCAATTGAAAGTGTGTACTTTTTCTACATATTTTAAAAACGTGCATATATTTTATGTGCAAAAAAAAAAAATCTTGGGTAAAACCCTGATTTATACTCGGAAGTATGTTTTAAAATATGCACACGTAGTTGAATACACCAGTTTGCCGATATCGCCACCAGTTCACCCAGTCTGTGTCCAGGTCACTGAATTGCTCCTAGTATTCCATCCTGAATTCCCTCCAGTTTACCCAGACCTCCCACCCAATAGACAACAGATAGTCTGATATCAATTGTGTTAAATAGCAGATTAAAATTACACAAATGACATCTAAAATATTCATGCAAATCTGTTATAAAATAGCAACTTGTGTGCTTACTTCTTGCTCCTCCCACAAAATGCTCCTACACTGCTCCTTTTTTGCGTAGGTAAATGTGCACATGAAACTGAAAAGAAGCACATACTATTGATGTTTATAATATTATATGCGTAACTCCTTTGAAAATTAACTCAATAGTGAGCCCTGTTTATTTTAGTAAACACCCTACAAATCTCTTACTAGCTGTCAACCTATGTGCAACATGTATATTTGTACTACTATCCATTGTACTTTTCCTGTGTATGACTGTAAATAATAGATGAATGATCATATATCCCCTCTGACCACTATGATAATGAGATAGTATTTCTCATGGGATTCCTGTAGCAACAACACTGGTCAATTTGCAAATCAATGGAATACACAGCACAGTATTCTCTGACTTGTAGCATTAAACGAAGCTAAAGGAGGTCATTGTACTTGGGGAGTTTAAAAAAAAACACCTTTTGTCTGTGCTAAATCACATTGTACAGCAACAACCAAATAATGTGTCATGATGCATCTGCCATTAACCTGTGTCACTTCTGTATCCCACCAGGCACAATTTGAAGTAAGTGGCTAATGGAGGAGCTAACTAACTGGCGGGTTTGATTGATTGACTAACAGATAGGGTAACTGACTGATTAATTAAAGCAGGAGAGAGAAGGACAGAAGGGATGAGATGAGAGAATGAGGAAATGAGGAATCTGGTCCAAGCAAGCACTCTAACAACAGAATGCTGTTCCTCTGATTATATGTAGGAAATGTAACATGTTCCTTAAAGGAAGGTGCTTGGTTTGGCTGCATCCATGCCATTATACCACGAATAATTGTGTTGCACTTGACTCGTACAGTGGCTTAAGGAGAGAGCTGCATAAATAGTGATAGAATGGGAGGCAGTGTACACCGGCACTGGATCAACAGGTATCATCAGCTATCAAGAGACACCCGCGGTGACTTCAAATTGGTATTTCTTTACATTTTTTTTATCCAATGTATGATAAATCAAGTTTTAGGCTTGAAAGTCACAGTAAAAATTCATACTGGCTGCTCAGTCAGCAACACAGTCATGGCAGGTTATTCATAGCTCAGCAGGTATTCTAGGTCCTCATCTTTTCAGATTATAGTTATAGATACTTTGTTAAATCTCTTCTTTCATACTTTTCAGCACATCTCTGTGTAATATGTACAGCAACAATTCACCTATAACATTAAGGCCACAAAACATCAAGGGGCAAAATACTTGAAGCTAGCAGCATAAACAATATCATGAACAGTGTGGTATTCACAGGCAATCAATACAATAATTGCAATACTAAAAACACCAACAGAAATTATAAAATGGAGTGCAGCCATAGGGGCCGATGCAATAAATCAGCGTGGAAAATGGGCACCTGCTTTCCTAACGCGTACCCAGCACCTCTTCTGGACCCATGATTCAATATTTAATTGAGGGGTCACACTGCCAAGGAGGCGCTAGGGACAAATGTGTGCCCCTAGTGCCTCCTTGGCAGCGGGCATCCAGGAGAGGGGGCTGTCAGTGGGTTAGGAAAACAGATGCTCAGTTTTTCAAGCGTCCGTTTCCCTTAAGAACATAAGAACATAAGAAAATGCCACACTGGATCAGACCAAGGGTCCATCAAGCCCAGCATCCTGTTTCCAACAGTGGCCAATCCAGGCCATAAGAACCTGGCAAGTACCCAAAAACTAAGTCTATTCCATGTAACCATTGCTAATGGCAGTGGCTATTCTCTAAGGGGTAGATTTTCAAACCGCGCGATTTGGCGTACTTTTGCTGGCGCATCAGGCGCAAGCAAAAGTACGCGTGATTTTAGTAGATACGCGCGTAGCCGCTAAAATCCTGGATCGACGCGCGCAAGGCTATCAATTCCGTATAGCCGGCACGCGCCGAGCCGCGCAGCCTACCTCCGTTCCCTCCGAGGCCGCTCCGAAATCGGACCGGCCTCGGAGGGAACTTTCTTTTGCCCTCCCCTCACCTTCCCCTCCCTTCCCCTACCTAACCCACCCGCCTGGCCCTGTCTAACCCCCCCCCTTACCTTTGTCGGGGGATTTACGCCTCCCGGAGGGAGACGTAAATCCCCGCGTGCCAGCGGGCCGCTAGCGCGCCGGGACGCGACCTGGGGGCGGGTCCGGAGGGCGCGGCCACGCCCCCGGGCCCACCCCCGGAACGCTCCCGACACGCCCCGAAAACGCCGCGCGGTTCGGGCCCGCCCCGACACGCCCCCCTCAGAAAACCCCGGGACTTACGCGAGTCCCGGGGCTCTGTGCGCGCCAGTAGGCCTATGTAAAATAGGCTCACCGGCGCGCAGGGCCCTGCTCGCCTAAATCCCCCCGGATTTGGGGGGATTTAGGCGAGCAGGGCTCTTAAAATCCGCCCCTAAGTGAACTTAATAGCAGGTAATGGACTTCTCCTCCAAGAACTTATCCAATCCTTTTTTAAACACAGCTATACTAACTGCACTAACCACATTCTCTGGCAACAAATGCCAGAGTTTAATTGTGCGTTGAGTAAAAAAGAACTTTCTCCGATTAGTTTTAAATGTGCCCCATGCTAACTTCATGGAGTGCCCCCTAGTCTTTCTACTATCTGAAAGAGTAAATAACCGATTCACATCTACCCGTTCTAGACCTCTCATGATTTTAAACACCTCTATCATATCCCCCCTCAGTCGTCTCTTCTCCAAGCTGAAAAGTCCTAACCTCTTTAGTCTTTCCTCATAGGGGAGTTGTTCCATTCCCCTTATCATTTTGGTAGCCCTTCTCTGTACCTTCTCCATCGCAATTATATCTTTTTTGAGATGCGGCGACCAGAATTGGACACAGTATTCAAGGTGCGGTCTCACCATGGAGCGATACAGAGGCATTATGACATTTTCCGTTTTATTTACCATTCCTTTTCTAATAATTCCCAACATTCTGTTTGCTTTTTTGACTGCCGCAGCACACTGTACCGACGATTTCAATGTGTTATCCACTATGACACCTAGATCTCATTCTTGGGTTGTAGCACCTAATATGGACCCCAACATTGTGTAATTATAGCATGGGTTATTTTTCCCTATATGCATCACCTTGCACTTATCCACATTAAATTTCATCTGCCATTTGGATGCCCAATTTTCCAGTCTCACAAGGTCTTCCTGCAGTTTATCACAATCTTTGTGATTTAACTACTCTGAACAATTTTGTGTCATTTGCAAATTTGATTATCTCACTCGTCGTATTTCTTTCCAGATCATTTATAAATATATTGAAAAGTAAGGGTCCCAATACAGATCCCTGAGGCACTCCATTGTCCACTCCCTTCCACTGAGAAAATTGTCCATTTAATCCTACTCTCTGTTTCTTGTCTTTTAGCCAGTTTGCAATCCACGAAAGGACATCGCCACCTATCCCATGACTTTTTACTTTTCCTAGAAGCCTCTCATGAGGAACTTTGTCAAACGCCTTCTGAAAATCCAAGTATACTACATCTACCGGTTCACCTTTATCCACATGTTTATTAACTCCTTCAAAAAAGACCACCGGCACACGTTTAATTTTTTATTTTTTTCTTAAACCTTTTGGTTCCTCCGACAATATCACCACAATATTAAGTCAGAGGATGTACATAAAAGCAATATTTTCTGCTTTTCAGTATACTATTTTGGGCTGCTCAGAAATTAACACCTGCTCTGGGCAGCCATTAATTTCTGAGGGTAAAAATGTATGGATCGGGCACACAATCTTTTTTTTTGGATCTGGGGAGAATAGCTAATAGCGTCATCAACATGCATTTGCATGTGATGAGTGCTATTAGTTTTGTGGGGAGTTGGATGCACATTTTGGATGCGCTAATCCCCTTAGAGCATAAGGGGTTGTGAACGCACGTCCAAAACGAGCGTCCAACCACAGGTTAAACAATGCGCTTAGCTGACTATTTCATCGGCCCCATAGCGAGGCACTTGTATTTTCAAAACCTTACTTCACAGCATATTTGAGTTTCTGGTATGTTGTTTTCCTTTTCCCAATAATATACTTCAACATATTTCACCAGATGTGTGACTGGTTTTTGGTTTAAACCACAATTCTTCCCCCCCCCCCCCATGAAAAATGTGCCTTTAATGTTCTCACAAATTTACACCTTACTACATCGTCCTCTTCCATCAGATTCTTGTGCTATCATCATTTATTTATTTTTAGCTTTTTATATTGCACTTGTTGACACTTCAGAGCATCTTATATTGATATATTCAGGTACTGTAGGTATTTCCCTCTCTCCACAGGGCTTACAATCTAATTTTGTACCTGAGGCAACAGAGGGTAAAGTGACTTGCCTAAAGTCACAAGGAGAGACAGAGAGATTTGAACCCTGGTTTCCCCTGGCTCATAGCCCACTGCTCTAACCAGCCGGCTACTCCGCATTGATGTAGCTCTCACTCAATCTGAATTTGCACAATGTGTATAGTCCAGTACTGTTCATGTGAGAACAGTGATGGACAATAGGAATTGTATGGGGCTCAAATTCATGGAGACCTGCATGTTTTTTTAAACTTTTTATTTTGCAGAGCAGGAAAATGCATACATATCAATGATAGATCATTTACAAGAGAATGTGTCTTAATTAAAGGATACAATTTGTGAAGAGACTGTTACATGTGCCGGCCGCGGCAGGCCCGTGGCCAGGCCCTCTTACCCCCGTTTGCCAGCTCCAGTGCCTGGCTTTGCTGCTCTCGTGGCCAGTGGTCGCTGTCTCTGACCCCGAGCCATTCCTCGTGCTCCCAAATCTACAGCGGATGTTCCTGCTTCGCGGGGAGGCGCCGCCATCTGCTGTCCTTTTACAGGAGCCGTGGTGGGAACCTCACTTGCGGCCCCAGATGATGACATCACTGGGTCCCGGTATATAAGGCTGGGCCCAGCCAACGTTTCCTTCCCTTGGCAATAGGTCTCCATGCTGGTCGTGTCCTGTGTTGCCTGTTCCTGCATATCCTCCATGTTCCTGGTTCTTGACTCGTCTATGTTCCTGTTCCTGACCTTGGTACCCATTCCTGTTCCTGTGTTCGTCATTACCTCGCCTGTTCCTTTGACTGACCTCCTAACTTTGACCACAGCTTCGCCTGACTACGCTACTGCTTGTCTCCTGGTACTGACCTCTGCATCGCCTGACCACGCTACTGCTTGTCTCCTGGTCCAAGGGTCCACCTCCTGCGCAACAGGTTGCCAAGGCCATGGACTTGGTGGAGCCAACTGCCCTCCAGGCCATTCCCGGACTGGCTTCCAAGGTGCAAGAGCAACAGCGGTTTCTCGAGGCACTGGCCTCCTCCATCGAGCGTCTCCCCGCCCGGCTTCATGCCCAATCAGGTCACTCAGTTCCGGCACCAGCTCCAGCCAGCCAGTTGCCGCCTCCCTCGCCTTCCAGGGCTTTGTTGGCCCTACCAGCTCTGCTGAGGGTTTATCAACCAACCAGTTTTACATACAATTTCTCTGCAGCCATCTATCTTCCAAGATGAACTCAAGAAGGTTACCTTCATCCTGTCTCGCCTGGAGGGTAAGGTGTTGGCATGGGCTTCACCCTTGTAGGAACATTTGGATTCGCTCTTACAAGAACTATTGCGCTTTGTGGCTGTCTTCCATCGGACCTTTGATGATCCTGGATGGCAGGCTGTGGCAAGCACCAATCTTCTTCATCTACGGCAAGGTCAACAGGCTCTGTACGACTATACCATCGAATTCCGGATGCTTGCTACGGAGTTATCCTGGCAAGAGGATTGCCTCTGAGCTATCTACCTGGACGGACTATCTTCCTAGCTCAAAGATGAACTGGTGGCCCGTGAGCTCCCATTCTCCCTGGAGGACCTCATCGATTTGACAGGCCACATCGACCATCACCTCCAAGAGCGCCACCGCGAGGCTCGGACACCAAGACGACTCATCTTGGAGTGCTCCCGCTCACCACCTACCTCGGGCCCGGCTGCTAGTGGTACCCCATCCTTTGCTAAAGCGGAAGAACCCATGCAGTTGGGCCATGGGCATTTGTCTCTGGAGGAGTGACTCCAGCAAAGGCAGTCAGGCCTATGCTTTTACTGTAGAGCTCCTGGTCACTGTCTCCAGATGTGTCCTGTCCGTCTGGGAAACTTCTGGACCTAAGTTCAGTAGGGGTCCTGAACTTGGGCACTACTTCACCAGCCCCACAATTGTCTCTACTTTTGTCCTGGCCTGGGACTCCTGTTCTTTCCCTGTCCTTGCTTTCATCGATTCTGGAGCAGGGGGGGGGGACTTTATTTTGAAGGACTTCTGGATATTTCTACCCGTGCCTTAGAGTCTTCCTTGTATATTGCTTCCATATATGGTGAGCTGTTGCCCGGCCGAATCTCTCTCAGAACTGAGCCAGTCCACCTTCTCACCAGTGCCCTCCACGAAGAGGAGGTAGAACTCCTCATCTTAGAAAAATCTATACACCCGGTGGTCTTAGGACTACCCTGGCTCCAATGTCACTCCCTCCAATTTGATTGGGGAACACTCCAGCTCACGGAATGGAGTCCAGCTTGCCAACAGACTTGTCTGAAGAAGGTGGTACCACCTCCTACAATCTCTCTTGTGACCACTACTTCTGGCATCCTGACTCCCTACGCAGATTTTGAGGATGTCTTCTCAAAACAGAAAGTCGATATCCTTCTGCCTCTCCGCAGGTTCGACTGCCCATTCGAACTTCTACCTGGCACTATGCCTCCCCGAGTTCAGACTTATCCTTTGCCACAACCTGAGACCTGTGCCATGTCGGACCACATTCGAGAGAACCTGGCCAAAGGGTTCATTTGACCTTTGACTTCCCCTGTGGGAGCGGGATTTTTCTCCACTGTAGCTCTAATCCCCAAGCGAATCTGCCGTCATCCGGCGCCCAAAGGCCTAAAAACGACAGCCTCGGGGTCCCATCAACTGCCACGGGTCCCCAAGGCAAAGTCTGTGTAAATTGCCGGCGATCTGAGGGTGATCAGGGGGAAAGGACCCATGGGGACCGCAGAGCTCAGTTTTCCTCCGTCGGTCTCGGTGATGTCATCACCGGAAGCTCCATGTTCTTATGTTCTTATGAATGTTACTCAGCTTTCTCAGCACTGTCCCTGAATGCCAAACACTCCAAAAATGTATCCAGATAAAATCTAGCTAGATAAGAGCTGCAAGTATTCAAACATTGGCTTTTATCTGGATAGATCAAAATTTATCCGGCTAAATGCCTTTGAATATTGGAATCAGGATGTTCTTTCACTTGGGATGAGGAACTCCTTGAAAAGCTGCAATGTCAAGTGGAAGACTAACTTGCTGAAAAAAAAAAATTAAATGACTAAATTTGATCAGCAAAACTCATAGAGTTGCTTATAATATTCTTTCTCCTTCTTAGTCTTGTTGTGTAGCAAAGATGAGCAAAACATTAATAGGAAATAAACTTCAGCAAGAAAATAACCATGGAAGGGAAAATAATTTCCATTTTCTGTCAAATCAGAGGTCCTGTAAAGTTAGAAATATTCTGAGGAGGAGGATAAGATGGGGAAACCATTAGCAAATTGACTCTTCTTTGGCTCAGATGCATCTTTCATAATTTTGAAAAGGTTTATGAATATGAATCTCTACTTGAAACCTCAGCCAGCGCTTGCTGTGCTCAAAACGGGGTCTGTTCCTTGAGCAAATAGCTTTCTGTACATCTGAGCCAAACAGATGCTGTAACATTCACAACATGGTGTATTGCATTACAAAATACGGTTTTACTTCAAAGAGCTGACACCTGGTCTGCACCCTCCTGGGAGGTAAAAAACCTAAGATTCAGAAATCACACTAATGCACTGAACAGTAGTCAAAAAGAGAACAGCATACATTACACAGTGAATAGGGTAATGCTATCTCTACAACTTCCTGCTGGCATCCCATTTACTCTTGTCTGTTGGTGACTAAGTAGTAATCACTTCAGGCAGTACATTAAGACTTGAAAGGAACAATGCATTTTACAATTTGGTCGCCAAATGTAAACAGTGGTGAACTATCCAATGGTAATTAGAAATCAATTATGCTATGTGTTTTTAAAGAAAATCTGTTTTACAAATCAAATATTCTCTCTGGCACTGGAGATCTTTACAACTGTGTATTAGAACTGTGAAGGACTTCAAAGGGGCGTGGGATAAACACTCTGGATCCATAAAGTCAAGAGGCCGCCAATGAAGAGTGGGTGACTCGGCCAGAATGATGGCTACTGCCTGGAGACAATACCCTTATTAAATAAACATACACATGCTTACTGTGACTCCAACATCGCTCTAAGCTTCAACAGCAAGAGGAAATGTGGAAAAAAAGGATTCACACTCACAAAGAGGGGAGTAGCTGGCTTGTTACGGCGGTTACTACCCCAAATCAAATAAGCCTGATACTTCACTTTCAATGCATATACAGCATAGTTCTCTGCTTCAACGGCAGGGGAGAAGAAAAACTGATACTTCACACATCCAGCAGAGCTCTCTGCTTCAACGGCAGGGGAGAAGAAAAGAGGGTTCACACTCACAAAGCGGGGAGTAGCTGGCTTGTTACGGCGGTTACTACCCCAAACCAAATGTGCCTGATACTTCACTTTCGATGCATATCCAGCATGGCTCTCTGCTTCAGCATGGGAGAAGACTGATACTTCACGCATATCCAGCATAGCTCTCTGCTTCAACGGCAGGGGAGAAGAAAAACAACCGATAAGGGCTGTATATCATAGTCTGGGTAAAACAAATAAGCATGGGTGTAGCTTGCTTATTGCGGCGGCTACTACCCCTAACTAATCAAGCTAGATATTTCACTTCGATGCAGCTCCATCACTGCTCTCTACATTAAAGGTGGGGGTGGAAGGGAAATAGAACCAAGAGCTAAGAGAAACAGATAAGTATGAGAGAAAAAATGTGTGAAGCTTGCTGGGCAGACTGGATGGGCCGTTTGGTCTTCTTCTGCCGTCATTTCTATGTTTCTATGTTTCTATGTAACTGTATGTTATCTACAATAGTGCTTAACCCTGCAGCTATCCGTGCAGTACAGAGCAAATTGCAGCCAAACATGACTTAGCTTATAAAACAGAGATGTAAAATTCATTGGTAAGAAAGATTGTCCCAATTTGTGACCACACTGCTGACATGCTGTGCAAGGATATTGTCAAAAGACATACTCTACCATACTCACTGGAAATAATCATATAGGCAGATACAATCAGCAAAATGAACTGATCACTCCTTTGATTAACAAATATAAATCAATAGGGATGTGAATCGTTTTTTAACGATTTAAATTATCGTCCGATATTTTTAATATCGTCAATAACAGGAAGTGCGCACTAACAGGAAGTTAGTGCGCACCAACAAAAAATGATACAATTTGACACGTTTCAGGTCAGTTAAGGTCAGTTAGGAATGAATATGTATTCCTATTGGCTGCCCTCTTATTTATTGATGTTACCAAGGTTCCCACTGAGGTGATGGTTTAATATATGGGGGATGGGAAATGGAATCGGTTGGTAGCTTGACAAAGGGAAGAGAAGGGGGAGGTGAAGGGCCAAGCAGTCCCACTTCCTGGTCTCTGAAGGATAGATCTCTTCAGAAAATCAGAGCTGCTGAATGCAGGGGCTGTCTCTCCCTTTACATCCCTCTCCCCCCCCCCCCCCCCCCCCCCCCATTCACTGTGCTCAAGTTTGCAGTTCCTGTGTTAAACTAAACTTTTTTTTCACTAGAGTAGAATAAAATAAAATGAAGTACTTTGTGTATTAAACTAAAGAAACTTTACATAACATGAAATTAAGTACTTCTCTATATTCTACTTTAGTGAAACAAAACATTTAATAAAGAAACTTGCAACCTGAGCTTCAAAACATTAACATACTATAGAAAAACTAAACAAAAAACTTTATTATTAATTTATTATATTTACAGTGGTTAAATTTAAAGAGCAGGCTGAGGCTAGACTGGCTACTGGCTAGTGGCTACTGCTGGCACTGGCACTGCTGCAGCCTGCTGGCACTTTTTTTCTCTTTCTGGCTAGTGCGTACTATATCTGGTAGCAAAATGGCCACGGTGGACAGCACCAAGCATGCGCGGCTTAGTGTGCACCTCTAGCTAACGAACATGTCCTCAAATGTTACTTTTAAACCATTAAGTAACAATTTTTTGATAGTGTGCACTAACTTGCATTAGTGGAGTGTGCACTAACTTGCATTAGTGCACACTAACCTTCGTTAGTGAGCACTAACTCGCGTTAGTGCACACTAACCTTCGTTAGTGAGCACTAACTCGAGTTAGTGCACACTATTCAGAAAAATGATTTTTTTGCAAAAAAATCATGCCGATCAGATTTTTTTCTCCCCCCAGCTGATCCAGATCATTAAAACGATCGGGCACACGATTCACATCCCTATAAATCAATAAAATGTTATTGAAGAAAGGTTCGGTAATATGCTGAGATAATGGAGTGACATCCTTAATATTATAGGCCAGCTGTCACTGTGGCCAATGGAACATTTGTACGCAGAAAGCGAGTGCTGAAAGGTCAACACCCGCTTTCCTAATGCACTCCCTGGCACCTCTCCTGGGGGTACCATGCAATATTTAAATTAGGGGTCACAAGCCCGAGAGCATCGGCTGTCCGCTGGTTAGGAAAACAGACACCAAATTTATCGGTGTCAGTTTGCCTAAACAGTGCATAGCCAGGGATTCAGGAAACAGACGCTTGTCAATTGATCATTCATTTCCTGCATCTGCCGGCGCTTTTTTTTAAACTATTTTTTAAAAATTGGTTTATAAAAGATTTTTTCTCCAACGATATAAAGTAGGAGGCTGTACAGAAAAGCAGGTTTTTTTTTAGCATTTTAGGAGCACTCAGCAATTAACGCCTGCTCTGGGCAGGCATTAATTTCTGATCGCAAAAATGTGTGTCTTAGATGCACATTTTTTTTTTTGCATTGGAAGTGAATACCTAATAGCCTCATTGACATGCATTTGCATGTGATGAGTACTTTTAGTTTCACTCCACATTGGATACACATTGTAGAGGCACTAATCCCCTTATTGCGTCTATACAACCTGCATCCAACTGCGGATTATACAGTGCACTCGTCTGTATAACTGTAAGTGGACAGTGTGGCCGGGGTGTGCACATGTGTGGCCAACATGGGTAAGCCATAGCTGAAGCAACTCAAGAAACAGAAGACCATCATACAGCACAGCTCACAGGGAAGCCAGGGCCCATGAAGTGCAGAAGAAGGGCCAAGGCAGGCAGGGAGCACGGCGCATGCTTGCCACAACAGCAACAATAAAGTGGACCAGCTACTGTGAAGGACATGCCGCATGAGTTAAGCAGGAGCCCTGGCAGCTAAAGTAGTAGGAACAAAGCATGCATGTGTGGCGTGGCTACTAGAAAGAACATATCCCAGACTTCTGGCGATGATGTAGTGGAGTCGGAAATCAGGGGAAAGAGCTCCTCAGACCCTTCTCCGAAAAATGTGCTTTTTTTCTAAACTAACACTCCGTTTTCCAAATTCAGCGGGAGACATGGTAACAGAGGCGACCGGGGCAGCGTATTGCTCTGAATCGGGTGGGGAGATGATGCTGGATGTGACACCGAAGCACCCGCAGCGCGGTAGCACGTCGAAGCAACACACTTAAAATGGCGGTGGAACCCGAGGCTCCGAAGACGCTGGTAAGCGTGGCCACGGAGGCGCTTCAACAAATTTCCACCAGTGTTACTGTGGCCCTCAATGAGCGGCTCATCAAAATCCAGACAGCCATGGAGGAAATTAAAAGCACCATCAAGGGATAGTCTAAACATTTATACTAAGCAGAACAACACCTCTCCGACCACGGAGACCGGCTCGCCTTAGCCGAGCAACACGTGAGGGAGCTCCAGGTCCAACAAACAACACTGCTAGACAGAATTGAGGATCAAGAAAATCAATGCCACCAAAATAATATTAAAATCATTGGGTTACCTGAATCCTTGAAGGAGGAGGCCCTACATACCTTTATAGAGCAATGGCTTCAAGTTGGCCCTGCCTAATGATCATTTACACTGCGAACAGATCCACCGAGTAGGCCCACCACCCAGGCCACGTCCGGTGATGGCTCACATCTTAAATTGGGCTCACAAAACCCAGCTCTTGCAGGCCTATAGGCAACAACCAGCAGTGGAGTATCAGGGGAACCGTATCCTCCTTTTCAACGATTTCTCTGCCAATACAGCAGCACAATGGAGGGAGATGTCCCCCCGCCTGCATGGAACTCCACAGAAGGGGAATCCATTTTGCCCTCTTATACCCTGCTAAATTGCGGGTCTCCCACAAAAATAAGGTGCTCTTCTTTAATACTAAAGAGCAAGCGGCACACTTTCTAGCCTCACTACCTGCAGAGCCTGCACCATGAATTGGAGCTAATGCTTGGCCTGGACATTGATTTTTGTCCACAGTATGGACCCTGCAGTAAGGATTGCCCGGCCAGGCACATATGGTCGGGTTATGACTAGGCCAGCCTACTGCCGCCTGGACATTGGCACTTGTCTGAGTTCTCAGGTTTATGGTTCAGATGTTTGAATTGTGTTGGCAATACCTAGAACAACTATCACAACCTTCTTCTAATATCCCAGGCGTTCCTGGCAGTACAGTTTATGAGCAGTCAATCTTTCTAAAACTATGTTCAATCAGGTTTGAAAGGGGTGTTACCTTAAGAAATATTATGGAAATGGGGAGGGGTGTGGGGGTGGGGAGGGCATTCCTGCTTGCACTCAAATATATTTTGGGAGGTGGGTGGGGAGGCCCCGAGCCTCTAGGAGTCAAATGCAGATGCTTGTAATTCAATGTGTGTGGAGTGTGTGTGTGAATGTGTTAGGGTGTGTGCAGGGAGGGGGTGGGGATGGATGGAGAAGTGAGGGCAATGAAAGGAGACTGAGGGTTTTCTATGCATATCAAGGACATTACAGGGAAGCCGGAGCGATGCCATTCTTGGGGCTTTGGCTGGGAGGCCCCAAGATATTAGATCCACATATACATACTTGGGGTCCTCCTGTACTTCCTCTGCATACCGTAGGAAAATATGGTTAAAGTCAAAGTTACCTCTTTAAGGGCCTCATTTCCTAAAGTATCGCAGGCCTGCGATACTTTAGAAGATGAGGGGGGGGGGGGCCGAAACGGGGGGAGGGCCTGCACTAGCCAGCAGCGATCGCACCGTCGCGGTGCGATCGCTGCTGGTTTCGCACCCAATAGCGCCACCATAGGAGGTGTAGCTATTGGGAGCGAAAGCTGCCACGAAAAGGCACTTACCTTTTCGCTGTCCGTGGCATCGGCGCAGAGTCGGCCCCGGTGATGCTCTACTCCTCCTCTTCCGGGGCCGAATCTGTCCCGACTCCACCCCCATCCTGGTATCGCATGCGATAAGGGACTTTTCGTGTGCGAAAGATCCCTTATCGCGTGCGAGCGGCATGGAAAATGAGGCCCTAAATGTTGATGGGATCCATTCACCTATAAAACGGGGGAAGTTACTCTCTATATTTCGACGCATGTGATCTACTGTGCTGTTTTTGCAGGAAACCCACCTGTCCAAAAGTGAACATGGGAAGTTGAAAAGAGATTGGGTAGGACAGTGCGTATACTCCTCTTTTTCCTCTCGAAAACATGGAGTGGCTATTCTCTTTCACAAACCGTTACCCTTTCAAACAGACCGGGTGTGGCAGGACCCTGAAGGTCGATATGTAATAGCTGCGGGGATTAGAGATGTGAATCGTGTCCTCGATCGTCTTAACGATCGATTTCGGCTGGAAGGAGGAGGGAATCGTATTGTTGCCGTTTGGGTGTGTAAAGTATCGTGAAAATCGTTAAAATCGTGAGGCGGCACACTAAAACCCCCTAAAACCCACCCCCGACCTTTTAAATTAAATACCCCACCCTCCCGAACCCCCCCCAAATGCCTTAAATTACCTGGGGGTTCAGCGGCACACTAAAACACGGCACACTAAACCCCCTAAAACCCACCCCGACCCTTTAAATTAAATCCCCCACCCTCCCGAACCCCCCCTCCCAAATGCCTTAAATTACCTGGGGGTCCGTAGCCTTAAATTACCTCCGTAGTGGCGGTCCGTAGCTAAATCGGGGGAAGGGGGAGAGCAGGAAAAGCGGCACACTAAATCGTGTAGTCTTCAGCCGGCGCCATTAGACCAAAACGATTTGACGCAGGAGGTCATTCCGGACCCCCGCTGGACTTTTGGCAAGTCTTGTGGGGGTCAGGAGGCCCCCCCAAGCTGGCCAAAAGTTCCTGGGGGTCCAGCGTGGGTCCGCGAGCGATTTCCTGCCGCGAATCGTTTTCCGTACGGAAAATGGCGCCGGCAGGAGATCGACTGCAGGAGGTCGTTCAGCCGGGATCCGGAACCCTCGCTGAACGACCTCCTGCAGTCGATCTCCTGCCGGCGCCATTTTCCGTACGGAAAACGATTTGCGGCAGGAAATCGCTCGCGGACCCCCGCTGGACCCCCAGGAACTTTTGGCCAGCTTGGGGGGGCCTCCTGACCCCCACAAGACTTGCCAAAAGTCCAGCGGGGGTCCGGAACGACCTCCTGCGTCGAATCATTTTGGTCTATGGCCGCCGCCATTTTGCGGCGGCCATTTTGCAAAATGGCGCCGGCTGAAGACTACACGATTTAGTGTGCCGCTTTTCCTGCTCTCCCCCTTCCCCCGATTTAGCTACGGACCGCCGCTAAGGAAGTAATTTAAGGCTACGGACCCCCAGGTAATTTAAGGCATTTTGGGGGGGGGGGTTTCGGGAGGGTGGGGGATTTAATTTAAAGGGTCGGGGTGGGTTTTAGGGGGTTTTAGTGTGCCGTGTTTTAGTGTGCCGCTGGACCCCCAGGTAATTTAAGGCATTTGGGGGGGGGGGGGTTCGGGAGGGTGGGGGATTTAATTTAAAGGGTCGGGGGTGGGTTTTAGGGGGTTTTAGTGTGCCGGTTTTCCTGCCCTCCCCCTTCCCCCAATTTACGATTTTTTGACGATAAATCGGGGGAATTGGTATTGTATCGTGGCCCTAACGATTTTTGACGATTTAAAATATATCGGACGATATTTTAAATCATCAAAAAACGATTCACATCCCTAGCGGGGATGCTACATGGACAGAAATTGGCGTTTTGTAATGTCTATGCACCGAACGTATACTCCCACTCATTTTTTTCTCAACAAAGTCGCGCGTCTCACTGACCTAAGTGACTACCAATTAGTGGTGGGGGGAGAATTCAATACAGTAATGGATAAAGCTATTGACTGTAAACCCCCCAGGGCGGTGGGCCACTGGGACCGACAAATGGGGTTGGCTTTGTATCACAGGATCTCAACTTGTTAGATGTTTGGAGGGTGCTGCACCCCAGGGAGCAGGAGTTTACTTTCTTTTCTAATCCCCATCAGGCGTACTCCAGACTAGACTACATACTGACTTCAATAGTCCTGTTTCCGAGGGTGGAGCACGCCGCCATTGGCACCATCTCTATTTCGGACCACGCCCCCATGTCTGTCTACCTGGAGATTGGATGCTCACCACATGCTCCCTTCTTGTGGTGCATGCGTCTTGACTTGTTTCTAGATAAAGCCTTCCAAACCTATTTGCATACTTGTTGGGAGAGCTATATTAAAGCTAATACTACACCAGACATCTCTGTACCCACTGCATGGGAGGCTGGGAAAGCCTATGTTGCCAAATTGAACAGAGCCCGCAATAGCGAGATCTTATGCCTTACCCAGGTGCTCAAATCACTCCAATTACAACATGTCAAACACATGTCTGACCAGATCGGCTTCAGGAAGAGCATGCTTGCGAATTTTTTATTATACCAAAGGGCCGCTAAGTCCTTACGCTATTACTAGTATCAATTATACAAAGATGGTAATCGGCCAAGCAAACTACTGGCTAATTTGGTACGGGGCCGGCAACACAAAGCTATTATTACGGGCATAAAAGACAAGGATGGCACCCACAGGGTTACACAGAATGATATCTCAGCTCGCTTTTAGAATACTACTGTGCCCTATATCGTCCTTGGCCTAGAAATACTGAAATTTCTGCACAGTTTTTTACTGATTTCCCCTGGCCGCAGCTGTTACCTGATCAAATTGCCCATTTGAATGCACCCTTCAAGGATGGGGAAATTTACACTCCAAGAACTTATCCAATCCTTTTTTAAACACAGCTATACTAACTGCACTAACCACATCCTCTGGCAACAAATTCCAGAGTTTAATTGTGCGATGAGTAAAAAAGAACTTGCTCCGATTAGTTTTAAATGTGCCACATGCTAACTTCATGGAGTGCCCCCTAGTCTTTCTATTATCCGAAAGAGTAAATAAGCGATTCACATCTACACATTCTAGACCTCTCATGATTTTAAACACCTCTATCATATCCCCCCTCAGCCGTCTCTTCTCCAAGCTGAAAAGTCCTAACCTCTTTAGTCTTTCCTCATAGGGGAGCTGTTCCATTCCCCTTATCATTTTGGTAGCCCTTCTCTGTACCTTCTCCATCGCAATTATATCTTTTTTGAGATGCGGCGACCAGAATTGTACACAGTATTCAAGGTGCGGTCTCACCATGGAGTGATAAAGAGGCATTATGACATTTTCCGTTTTATTCAGCATTCCCTTTCTAATAATTCCCAACATTCTGTGTGCTTTTTTGACTGCCACAGCACACTGAACCGACAATTTCAATATCTTATCCACTATGATGACTAGATCTCTTTCTTGGGTTGTAGCACCTCATATGGAACCTAACATTGTGTAATTATAGCATGGGTTATTTTTCCCAATATGCATCACCTTGCACTTATCTACATTAAATTTCATCTGCCATTTTGATACCCAATTTTCCAGTCTCACGAGGTCTTCCTGCAATTTATCACAATCTGCTTGTGATTTAACTACTCTGAACAATTTTGTATCATCTGTAAATTTGATTATCTCACTCGTCGTATTTCTTTCCAGATCATTTATAAATATATTGAAAAGTAAGTGTCCCAGTACAGATCCCTGAGGCACTCCACTGCACACTTCCTTCCACTAAGAAAATTGTCCATTAAATCCTACTCTCTGTGTCCTGTTTTTTAGCCAGTTTACAATCCACGAAAGGACATCGCTACCTATCCCATGAAGCAATCATTTATTACATCCAGGAACTTTATGTCTCTAGCAAGTCCTGATGTTACATTTACCCAGTCAATATTGGGGTAATTGAAATCTCCCATTATTATTGCACTGCCAAATTGGTTTACTTCCCTTATTTCTCTTAGCATTTCATCATCTGTCTGACCATTTTGTCCATGGTAGTATACTCCTATCACTATACTCTTACCAGAAGCAACAAGGGCTGCTGAAGCTCTTTCCTCACAGTCCTCTTCCTTAGCGCCCACAACCCGTCACTCACACACACACACACACACACACACACACACACACACAGACACACACACACACAGACACAGACACACAGACACACCAGCTCTCACCCAGGCACTCATTCACACCCACACACACAAACTCTCACCAAAAACTTCTTCTTCCTTCACTGCAGGGATGGGCTCCAGTTCCGCCGTGGCTTTACTCCGGCGGGCCTTCTTTTTTTGCCGCCACGGGGATGCGCTCCCGTGGTGGCCTTGTTTGGTCGGGGTTGGGTTTTCCTCTTCGCCGCCATGGGGATGGGTTCCCTTGGCAGCCTTGCTTTGTCGGGGTTCGACACTGCCATTCCTCCCACCCCACCCCCGGGCTATGCGATGCCTGCCTCACTGGCCAATCAAAGGCTTCCTCCCTTCTTCCTTACCAAAATTTCATTACTTTTTTTCTTAATTGTCCTTCTATTGATCGCTCATCATGAGTTTCAGATAATAATATAGCAATAAAATACAGGATACATGTAAATCACAACAACCATATCCAGAAAAAAAAATTCCACACAATAAAAATGACTCACAACACTCAAATGACATAGTTAATGTACAAACCTTAGCAATTCTGTAAGGGCGGTTCGGCCGGAGTGCCGGGGTGCCCGAGGCTAACGGGCGCACCAGACAAGCTCTGGCAGCTTGACGCCGGAAGGGGCGGGCGTGGGGGGGTGGGGGAGGCTGAGTCCCTGGATGACAATTTAAAATACTCCCTCGCGGTGCGATCGCATTGGCGAGCACCGCAGGGAGTATCAGGAGTGAAAAGCCCTATTTAAGGAAATGGTTTACCGGCTGTGCTCCTCTTCTCCACGGGATTGCAGCCTGAGCAGTGAGCAGATTTCATGGCCTCGGAGGACCAATTTATTGAGGTTGCAGTCAGTGATCATGAATCAGATGGTGAGTGCCCGGCGCTTCCGATGGGAACGTGTGAGGGAGCTCGAGGGCTGAGCAGGGGGAGGTGGAGTCTGGTGCTCCTTACACGAACACACTGGGCTTGATGGCGTTGGGGAGTGCAAGGGTTCGGCCTAGGGGGAGGGTGTCTGTCACTCTAATTGGTACAATGGCGAATGTGGGGGCTGGGCCGGCGAGAGGGGGGAGGAGCAGGAGTAGGGGAAGAAGCTTAATAGCTGCTCAAGTAGAGGCCAGTTCTATGGGATTTTTTGATGCTGCAAATGTCCCTAGCACATCCAGCAACGGAGTAATGGAGGCCTTGACTCACCTAGGCGTGGGGTCCAGGAGGAGGGTTGGAGCGTCTACCCCTATTGGGTTGCAAACTACCCAGAACAGGGGTAGCCAAGCACAGTGGGGGAGAACTACATCTGAAAAGTCTTTCTCCTCCAGCGGCATTCCTGGGCATGTGGTACAGGGTGTTAGGACCAGTGGGGGAGGGGAGTGGCCAGAGACAGAATGTATCTGCCTCAGTGTGTGGGTCCAGAGATGCTTTGGAGGGAGCTTCTGACCAGGCAGGTCCTATCACTGGTGCTGACTGGATGGGGATGATAGATGAACAGGGTGTTGTGGGAGAGGGATCGGGATTGTCTCAGGGTTGGTCTGGGGGCCTGGCTTGGCTACATTTTCAAGTGAGTGGGGCTCCCCGCAAGGATACAGACATGTTTTTGGCATTGGAGGTGAAGGGGGAGTGAACCCCTGGGGATACCCCCCTTCGATGTGGGGTTATGGGGGACCTGAGGAAGGCATGGGTTACATTCCACCCCACAGCAGGGGAGAATGGTTTTCCTCTGCTGGTACCACACAGGGGAGTGGTTATCCTCCCTGTGCTCCCCCGTTCTGGGGTTATCCTTATAGGTTGGATAGGGCCTGTGGCTGCGGCGCCTTCTGCTATATTACAGGTCGGTTGACCAGAGCAGCAAAGTGACAGGATGACCCCCGGTAACCTCGCAGAGACCACTTATACTGGACATGGAACAGTCCCGGTGGCAGTGGCTGGGAGAGAGATGGATGCAGCGGCAGCCGGTGCATCCAGGATGAGCATAGCCCCTCTTGCACAGGTGAGTTATGCGCAGTGGGTGTCCCTATGGGTGAGGTTGTGAACGAGGATGGTGGGACTGCAGGGCGATCAGAGTGGGGGTGAGGCAATTGTGTGGGAACGCGTCCCGGACAAGCAGGGGGAGTCAACTTGCGCATCCCAAGCAGAGGCCGGAATCAGAAAGCAGGGAAGGTCAAAACATAGACAGAGGCGAGATCGATACAGCTCCCCTAGTTCATCTTTTTCCTCGACCCCATCATCCAGTTCCTCATCTTCCTCATCCTCTGATAAGGTCGCTGTAGCCAGTGAAGGGGGACCACAATCTTTGGATGGGGCGCACCTGCTTTAGTGAACCTATCTGAATTATGGGAGCACATATCACACTCCATGCAGCAGAAAACAAGGAAGCATAAGTACATAGATATTTTTAAGCTTCTAGAAGGCTGTAGGGATGGGACGAAGGAGGGCAGGAAGAAAAAAGACAGCGAGCACCCGCAGGGGACACAAAGAGAGGTACCTAAGACGATCCTGAACTGCATTCGTTGCTTCCTGAGAATGATTAGTGTCATAGGGCACTTGAGGTACTAAGTATGTAGGACTGTGGCTAACACAAATGACTAACAGGGCAGCTCCTGTGAGTCAGGGCAGTGTTCCTCTAGGGACGATCAGTGGTAGGTTAGGTGTTAGACTCTTTCGATCAGGGCCTGCGCCAGCTTGTGCAGGAAAACTTGCGGCTTGAGTCTCCGACGTGTGCTGGCATTTTAATAGGTCAGTCTGCAATTTCGCAGACTGTAAATTTAAACACATATGTGCCAATTGCGGCGCCAGTCATCCAGCAACCAAATGCATGAAGAAGGGGCCCTCCGGGGGCGGGATCCAGTCCTGGGCAGGCGGGAAAATGAAGTGTTTCTGAAGGCACATTCCCTGGTGAGGGCTGAGGCCATGGTGGCTTGGCTTAGTATTTATCCTAGGGCAGGGACTACGAGGATAGTCAGGGAGAGTTTTTCAGTAGGTTTCCATCCATATTCCCTATACTGGTTTTCTTGATCAGTGTCAGGTAAGGCGTACCACTTCGGGGGTTAAATAGAAGGAAGTGATTGCCAAGAAGTGGGCAACTGAGCTATCAATGGGGAGAATAGAAGGACCTTTGAGGAGCCTCTGTTTGCGAGGATGATTCTTTCCCCGTTGGCGGCAGTTTCAAAAACGGAACCAGGCAAATTTCGCCTCATATGTAATTTGTCTTTCCCCACTGGCAACTCGGTCAATGATTTTGTACCTTGGGAGCTTTGTACAGTGTCGTACGTGTCTTTTGACTCAGCAGTCCTGATTCTTACCCAGTGTGGCCCAGGGGCTCTTATGGCTAAAGCGGATATTGAGTCGGCTTTTTGCCTATTACCCATACATCCTGATAGTTTCCCACTATTAGGTTTTCAGTTTTTGGGGAAGTTTTACTTTGATAAGTGCTTACCCATGGGTTTTTCCATCTTCTGCACCTACTACGAGATGTTTAGTACTTTTGTGCATTGGGTAGTGGAGCAGAGGGCGGGTTTTTTCAATGTAGTGCACTATCTGGATGACATTTTGTTTATTGGACCAAAAGATTCAGAAACTTGCTGGGAATTACTGGCTTGTTTTCTGAGGACAGCTGAGGAATTTGGTATCCCTGTGGCGTCCCAAAAGACGGAAGGGCTCAGTACTTCTCTGACATTCTTAGATATCGAGTTGGACTCGGTGAATATGGTGTCGAGACTACCCGAAGAAAAGCTGGAAAAGTTGAAGGAGATGGTAGAGGGAGCTCGTGGGTGTCGAAAATTAACTTTACAACAAGTACAGTCATTGGTGGGGAGCCTAAACTTTGCATGCAGAGTTATTCCCATGGCAAGAATCTTTTTGAGGAGGTTGTCCCGAGCAATGGCTGAGATATGCAGACCTATGCACCGGATTAGAATTTCCAGAGGCATGAAGGAGGATCTAGGAGTATGGCAGACGTTTCTGGCTGAGTTTAATGGAGTTTGTTTATGGCAAAAAGAGACTGTATCTAGCCGAGACCTAGAGCTTTTTTCTGATGCTTCTGGGAGAAAGGGTTTTGGTGTATATTTCCAGGGCTCTTGGTGAGCGTCTGCGTGGCCGGAGGAATGGGGGCAACTGGGAGTCACAAGAAATATAGCCTTCTTGGAATTGTTCCCATTAGTAGCTGCGTTACATATATGGGGTCCACGAATGTGCAACAGGAGAATAGCTTTTTTATGCGATAACTTGGGGGTCATCGAGGTGATCAATAAGAGGGTTGCTAAATGTTTCTTAGTGTCTGAACTGTTACGTGAATTTGTATTATCCTGCAAGCGATTGAATGTTACTGCCTGGGCGTGGCATGTCCCGGGTGTGCGCAACAAACTAGCAGATTCTTTTTCTCATTTCAAGTAGGCTCTGTTCTGGACCCTTGCTACTTCAGCAGATCTTGTCAGGGTGTCCGTGCCGTTCCTTGTGGAAGTTCGGTTCCCGGAAGCCTGGCAATTGTTGCGGGCATCACTAGCTCCTTCAACTTGGGTGGGCTACCTAGCCAGAGCTGCTAAGGTGATGGATTTTCTTCTGGGTCAGGACGCACGCAGGTCTGGGAGTACCAAGTCGGCAGTGACCCAGCAGCTGATGGGGTTCTCGTTTTTTATGAGAGCCCATGGATGGGGTTTCCCTATGGGTCGTTTCACAGTGCGTAAGTTGCTGCTGGCTGAGCCAGGGGAACGGTATGTCGCAGGATAATAGGGGTCCCATCACACATGACATATTGACGGCGCTATGGGAGGTGGCCACAATAGTATATTCGTCTGAATATGAGGCTTGCATCTTCCACACGGCTTTTGTTTTAGCCTTTTTTGGGGTACTTCGCATTGGGGAACTAGTAGCTAGGGCTAGCAAGGGTGCAGAAGGTACTGGGTTACAGCTACGACACGTGCAGGTTGAAAAAGGTTTTGTTAGGCTACTAATTCTGAAGTCAAAAACAGACCAGGCTGGTAGGGGGATGAAGTTCGTTTTAAGGGCAGTGGTGGGGCTTCGCACTTGCCCAGTGGCAAATTTATCGGGTTACATGGCCATCTGCCCGACGGGGGCAGTCATCTGTTGATCCATCAGGATTTGCACCCACTAACCAAATATCAATTTGAAATGGTTTTTAGGGCAGGGTTAGTCAAGGTTGGTTTGGGGGATGCCAATTTCGGGACACATTCCTTCTACATAGGGGCAGCCACCTCTGCCGCTGGGTCAGGTTTGGGGGACGAGGTGATACAGAGGATTGGGAGATGGAGATCCAATGCCTTCCAACTCTACATTAGGCCGGGGGTGGGGGACTATGGTACCTTGCATTAACTGTTTTATTTTTCTTTTAGATATTGCGCCCAGGTGTCGACAGGCTTGGGTCATCGGGCACTCCTTTTTGGTCTGGGCACATAAACATGCATGTCATTGACCTTATTTATTTATCTATGTATTTATTTATTTATTTATAAGCTTTTATATACTGAAGTATTGGTGAAGGCCTTCACTCCGGTTTACATTTTTAACAACGCTATACATTAAATTCAGCGGAACAACTTTGACAGGTTAACAATTATAACGATGATATACAATAAAATCAGGGGAGCAACTTAAACTTGGGTTTGGCTGCACAGGATGTGGCCGTCCTTTGGCTGGGACGACGTGGGATGCGCTGGTCTGAGTTCCTACCACTGGTGTGGCATTCATTGAGTTCCCAGTCCCTCCCCGACGTGCTAGTGGTGCATTTGGGGGGTAATGATTAGGGTAAGTTATTGGGCAGACAGTTCATTAGCATGGTGAGGAAGGACCTTTCCACATTGATGGTCTGGATGCCCGATGCGGTGTTATGCTGGTCAGACATCATTCCAAGGCTGGCCGAAATGGGGCAGCACATTTGGGGGCACTGTAGGGCGAAAACCAATCAGCAGATTGGTTCCTGGTTGAGGGTTATGGTGCGGGGGGGGGGGGGGGGTGCACATAAAACACAAATGTTCCTGGGACCTACAGGACAGTTTATTTAGACCGGATGGGGTTCACTTATCATTTATCGGCAGGGACTTGTTCATTAATGCGATCCAAGAGGCCTTGGAATGCGTGTTTAGTAGGGAACCTATGGTTGCATCTTTGGGGAGGCGCGGGATAGGTTCGCCTTCCCGCTTCTTTGGCGGTTTGCTCAAGCCTCTTTAGTGACAGGTGGTGGCTCAACGGGTAGCCAGTTTGGGGCACATACTGGCTGGAGCATTACCCGTTGGTCAACTAATCTGGGTTTAGCTCCTTGCTGGTCGGTGGCGGTAGCTGAAGTTAGACGGTGGGTGCTGTCTAACTAGGACCAGGCCGGGTGGCCTGTGGTTTGTTATCTTGCTGGCTGGTGGCGGATAACTGGAGTTCTATGTTGTATAAGGGCTTGGGCTAGTTATGTTGTTAATAATAATAGGGTCTAGATGTTTCCCATACCAGTGTGTTGTATCCTTATTGAATATGATGTGAAAGGCGGTGAAAGAAGTTGGAGTGAGGTTCTGGCTGCGTCTGTTTTTCTAACCTCTCCTTACATGCCCCCTACCCAGTTCCAACCCTTTGCCCAAACATAAAATGAAACTCCTAAATCCAATTAACAATATAATCAAAACAACAACTGCAGCAAGTGGTCTAGAACATAATCCTAAATTAATTCCTTAATCTCACTTAATCTTTCCTGCACTACTGCATACTATTGTGCAGTAGTATAGGAAAAGTAAATGAAAAACATGAAGGTAGAGTACTCACTAGTATTTGTCAGTTTCTTGCTTGTAAATATGGAAGTGTCATTTTATTGTCAATGATTGTCAATCGGCTGTAGTTGTGGTGATGCCTGTTTGTGGAAGGGGGTCCTTATGACTATAGGCACACATTAAGCCTTTCAAACTCATCTGAGTCATTAGAGATCACAGGTAATTTTTAGCATGATGGAGTGTGGAAAGGCATCTCTTTGCTGTAGGGATGTGAATTGGGCTTCGGACGATTGAAAATATCATACGATATTTTCAAAATTGTCAGAAATCGGGGGCTCCCCCAAAACGATAGGAAAACCCCACGAAATTCTTTGTGGGGGTTCTCTTATCATTTTGGGGGAGGGCGGGAAAAACGGCACACAAAAATAACCCCTAAACCAACCCCAACCTTTTAAAACTAATCCCTCAACTAATCCCCCAACCTCCCAACCCCCCAAAAAACTTTTTACAGGTACCTGGTGGTCCAGTGGGGGTCCCGGGAGCGATCTCCCGCTCCCGGGCCGTCGGCTGCCACTAATAAAAATGGCGCCGATGGCCTTTGCCCTTACCATGTGACAGGGTATCCGTGCCATTGGCCAGCCCCTGTCACATGATAGGAGCACTGGGTACAAGGAGCTCAAGATCTGGCTTTTCAGGCAATCATTCACAGCTGGTGTTGGCTAAGCTGTCCGCCTAAACACCGAGACATGAAGTCGCATGCAAGTTTATATGCAACTCGTGCTCCCGTACTCACTGAATCCATGTCTGTATACTGTATCACCCAATTATTCCCTGTTTGTACAATGCCTGTTAACAGTTGATGTTTTTTTAATATAATCCCTTTTCAATTTGACTGAACATAGTAGAATGTTGTGCGTTATTGTTATCAGTTATATTTTTCACCTGTAATAAGTTGTTGAAAATATAAACCGAGTGAAGGCAAATTGCTATACCTCAGTATATAAACTTTCCTAAATAAATAAATAAATAAATAAATAAATATATAAATGTGATTGATATCTACAAGCTATAAGAATTGGACATGAGAATCAATCTGACAATTTTATGCCTGAAAGAGGTTAATCAGCTTGCTGATCTGTATTCCCAGGATCAAGTGAGTAAGTGAGGGGATACCAGACTGTGTGTGGTCCAGGTAAAGTGAAGACATTTGGGTGTCAGATTCAGTAACATTTCTCCTCAGAGAAAACTGAGACATCACTACCCAGTGCTCTGAATTTAAGACTTTATTCATTGTGTAAGCAGCGCTGAAGCTCTGGTACTGAGAGATCTGTGGTAGTGTCCATGATATTGGAGTTGGGTTTGAAGGAATGAGAGACTGTGGTTTGTTTTCTTCCAAGATCCTCACTGATCCAGTTTTGCTGATCCCTCTGCATCAAGTAGATAGGGCTTGCTGCAATTAATTTTTATTTTCTCCCTAAGATAAGCAAGTTCAATTAGACGGCGAAGACACGTACTGAGTAAGATATTAGCACTTGCAGACGATTGCAGAGATAGTGTGGCCAGTTACACTATGTTATTTTATTTAAAGCATAGGGAAGAATTTTCTTTCTTCAGTAAAGGAACAACATCTGAGGACAGTGTGCTCCAAGGTTACTGAGGATCGGAGGAAGAGAGACAGTATAGAAAAAGGTCATCATTGGAGTATAGCAGCATCAGCTTCAGCGCTAGCCAATGGTGTCCACAAGTCACTGGAAGGAGAGGACCACACTTCTGTCTGTAATAGATAGTGGGTGCACTCACTGGGACACCAAAACACATAGAGAAGAGAAACAAAGGGCAGATATTAACAAAGCAAACATATAAGAAAAGCACAGAAAGAAAGAAGGACAGAGAAGAAATTATTTACTGTTTCTTGCTAATTTCAGTGAGTACTTTCTTTTCATTGGTTGAAATTTGATAACACTAAATCTGTCTAGAGTCAACAGAGAAGGGAGAATATAAAAATATCAAATCCTTGGGTTTAACTGATGGTTCAAGTACTCTTGTAAATGCTGCAGTGAACTGTAAAGGATGGTTATTAAATATTAGATACTTTTCTGAGAGAACTGTTCTTCTTTGAAGATTTCATATACAGTATAACCTGTACAGTACCTAGAAACTTGTACCATTACTATTGACAGACATATTACTGGTAAATTATGGTTTTCTTTTTGTTTCTATTTAACCTCATTTTTTTTTATTCTAAACAATAAATGTTGTTATTCACCAGCAGAAGCTATCCAACTATTTATTACTCCCTGCTTCCTCTTCTAGCCTTTGGAAGCATCACTGGCTGGGTAGCGTTTCCTAAACACACAATATTACCTGGTTGGGAAGAGAGCAACATGAGGAACCTCTTTGGGTTGCAACCTTGATTCCAGTACCACTCGTATACCCCAACGCCATTTGGCTCACGTTAACCACTGTAGCGGAGAGAGCCATCATTACACCGGTTGCCTCAAGGGGCTACACAAACAAATCTAATACTTCTGAAATAATTAATTTATCTAAACTTGATTACTCACCATACAGACAAAACATCAAGGCAAGAAACAAACAAAATTATAAGCAAAACCAAATACAGCAATTCAAAATATAACCACATTAAAAAATCAATACATCTCAAAGAAACATAATAATAATAATACCTTTCTAATTGTCTCCTGTAATATTCTGCTGGACTCTTTAGCCAGCTCCTCCCCAATCCAGCCCCTTTGAGGATCTCTGGTGCCTGGCAGCACAGATACATCTATCAAATCTGTGACAGCCTTGGTCACGGACTTGTAGAAACCTTTGCTGGCCATTTCTCATCACTATTGCTAGTTTCACTGCTATCCAAGCTTTACTTAGTATTGTGTTAACTCCTTGCAATGTTTTGGATAACTGTTCTGTGGCAGAGAAGATAAATTAGAAGAACACAGACCATAAAAATTAACTTAATTTTCCTAGCATTGCCAAAACGCCGCAAGCTCTTCCACCATATTCTGCAGGCGACTTCTTGTTGATCTCTGACATTATAGTACAGAAAATGCTGTAACTTAGGGGTATGCACAGACATTTTTTCATTGCACTGCATTTTTTCATTTTGTTTTATCCTTATTTTTTTCATTTTATTTATTTATTTCATTTCTTTTAGTTGATTTCACGCAAATATCCCAAACAAATGGGGAAAAAAAGGAAATGAAAAGCAAAACCAAATTTTAAAAAAAGGTCTGGTTCCTGCTACTGCAAAAAAGAATGCAAAAGCCCCATTCCTGGGCCCTCCACTTGATCCCCTCTGCCCCTTCAGCTCTTCTTACTCTATTGAGGTCTGTCCTGGTCCATTGGTACTGTGATTACAAAGCTCAGCAGTGCATGGTTCGGAGGGAGGTATCTTCAAAGGATACTAATGATGCATTAGAATTAGGGCATTCAAACAGTAAGGTTCCAATAATAAGAAAAGTAGTCCAAGTGCCTGTAAATAAAAACTCACCTGAGCTAAAAAATTCCAACTTATCCCTATCAATTAAAAAGAAGAATGAAAATACAAACAAAAAACAAACTTTGAAATATTTGCATGCTAATGCCAGAAGTCTAAGAAGTAAGATGGGAGAATTAGAATGTATAGCAGTGAATGATGAAATAGCCCAAAACAAATCCTTCATGTTGCATGTATGACTTCTCTAAAATAAGATTCCTTAATTCTCAAAAATAGAGTATGATAGTTCAAACGTTGTGAGGCAAAAAATATTTATGGAAGGAGAGGAACGTTTCATATACAATGATCATAAATCCCCAGCAGGGTGATATTGACTATCAATTTAATCATCAACGAACCTCCTCCAACCAAAGTGTGTAGTGAATGTGCAAACGTTTTTTCAAAAATGAATTTTTCTGTGTATATCTTTTAAAACATTAATCATTTCACTTGTTTATGAAGGTGAAGTGAATCACTCCAAAATTCCAAATATTTTTTTTAAAAAATTTTTTTTGAATAAACACTCCTCGCAGCTTGATGACTGATCCCAATGAAGGGTATAAAGCAATGCTTTCAAGACAACCTAGATCGGCATGCTAGACGGACTCTGAAGGCTTAAAAAAGCTCATGCAACATCCCGACTTATCTGGTGGTTGTGCGGGTCACTGACGCGGCCACGTTTCAGGTCCACTCTCGGACCTTTCATCAGGGAAATTCGTCCTCTGGCGATATCTAGTCGGTCGACGTTGAGCCGTTGCCTACTAGGTGCTTAGCGTGAATCGTCCGATTCTATCCAAGGCTGACAACGCTGTGGGCTAACGGAAGTGTCTTATTTAAACTGATCGCTGGAATAGCTGCGTGTCCAATCCCCAGCAAGCTCTGAACAAGTGACGTATCCGATCATACGGCCAATCAAAATAAACAGACCCCATCGATTGCTCTATGTATAATTGCGAATTATACAATGAAACTCCAATCTAATAGTTCATTCAATCCTCCGGGGGCTTGTGATTGTAAGGTAAAAATCCAAAAAGCTTCTCGTTTATTTAACAATCTGGTTCTATCCCCCCCACGCCGGGGGGATGGAACCTGATTCAAAATTGTCCATTTCAGATCTGAAAAACCATGGCTTAACTGCACACAGTGAGACACAATTGGTGCTGTTAAAGTAACAGTGTGTAATTTGGACTTGTGTTCATTTAAACAAATTCTGATTTTTCTGGTGGTTCTGCCAATGTATGTCTTGGGACACGGACACACAATGGCGTAGACCACATGATCTGATTCACAAGTGGTATGAGTCTTGCGAAGAACCTTATAACCCGTCACTGGATCAGTCCATATGTCTCCATTGATACTTTGAGAACAATGGGCACAATGTCCACATGAGTTATGGCTGCCTCCCAATTCACCACTACAGCGATTAGTCACAGCATGTATCAGTGTGTCACGGATGTTTTTGCCGCGTGTGGTAACTATCAAAGGAAGCTCTTTGAAAATTTCGTGTAACACTAGAACTGGCCTATGTGAACGGATTGAAGCAGCTATAGCAGAAGTGGCAACTGATTGATTTAATACACATACAAGACCGGGATCCTGTTTGCGGGGTTTATAGGCTAACAAAGATGACCTATCTGAATATTTCGCACGTTTATAGGCTCGTTTAACCACGGACTTGGGATAGCCACGTTCCAAAAATTTATGGCTTAGAATTTGAGCTTGACTTTCAAACTGGCTCTGATCTGAACATATCCTTTTAATTCTGAAGAATTGACTAACGGGCAAACCCCGTTTGAATGCTGGAGGATGATGACTATGGAATTTTAAAAGATTATTTTTATCAGTGGGTTTACGGTATACTGTGGTGGTGAATTGTCCCTTCTTTAAACCCACTAAGACATCGAGAAAAGGTACTTGGGTATATGATTGATGTTTAGTAAACTGAAGGTTGGAATCTTGATGGTTCAACCAATCGAAAAATAGTGATAATTTTTCTTCTGAATTTTTCCATACAAAAAGTATGTCATCGATGTACCGAACCCAAATTACAATGTCCTGCCACCATTCAGACGCATACACCGTCCTGTGTTCAAAATCAGCTACGTAAATGTTAGTGGTAGTGGGAGCTAACGGTGATCCCATAGGGATTCCATGTATTTGGGCAAACAACTCATCGTTGTACATTAAATAATTATGGTACAGTACCACTTCTACTAATTGCAGTATAACAGAAGTCGGAATTCTATGGTGTGACAGCCGTTGTAATAAACATTGTTCAATCACTTGAAATGCTTGTGGCTGTGGGATATTGGTGTATAGGGCACTAATGTCCATGGTCACCAATATGTATTGAGTTTGATCATCCAAGCTGGTACTTTGTAATTTCTGCAACAAGTGAATGGTATCTTTGATATATGAAGCGGCTGATGTAGCATAAGGTTGTAATAATTTATCTAATAGTATAGCCGGTGCTTCCAATACCGAATCATTCAAAGAAACAATGGGACGTATCGGTGGATTTTGAAGATCTTTGTGGATTTTGGGGAGGGAGTATATTACGGGTAGTCGAGGATGTTCAATAATTAAAAACTTCTTCTCTTTCTCTGTAAAACATGTAGTCCCGTTAATTATGTCCTGAAGGAGATTCAACAATCCTACTGTAGGATCGATGGTCAACTTTTTGTAATATACAGAGTTGTTCAAATGGTGGAGCAGCACCCGATCATACACGATTTTGTCTTGCAGGACTACTCCGCCCCCCTTGTCCGCTGGTTTAATGATTAAGTCCAAATTCTGAGCAAGGGACTGTAAAGCTGATCTCAACGGAGCTGAAAGATTATATTGCCAGCGATGTTCTTGGTTCTCATATATCAGCATATCACGAAGGACTAATTGCTCAAAGGTCTTAACATGAGGATCTATGGCTCCAGGCAGATTCCAAGTTGAACGACGATAAACTATGGACATGTCTTGCGTTGTCTGATGGACGGCTTGTGAAAAAAACACTTTTAAATTCAATTTGCGTATAAATCGCTGAAACATGATGCGAGATTCAAAGGGAGAATGTTTAGATGTGGGCACGAATGATAGACCATGATTTAAAACTGATATTTGATCGGTTGATAATTCTGTGGAGGAAAGATTAACAACAGCAGATGGTGTCTGTACGGGCTTCTGTGTTTGTGATCTGGTGATGACAGATGTTATTTGTTTCTTGTTCTGGTGTAAACCCCGGATTGTAGTGGGGCTTGTACGGTGTTGTCTTGACGAGAACGTCCTTTTGGACGCGTCGGTGCTTTGCCTCGGCCTGGCCGAAAATCCGGCTGATCTGAAGCTTTAGGCACTAAAGCTGAGCCATCTGTCTCATCGGAACCACTAGAATTTTCATCGGACGAAAAATTGTATCTGACGCGTCTTTGTTGGGCTCTATTACCTAGCCAATTATAAACTCGATCTGATTTGTAATCCGTTTGATCTCGGCGGAATTTACTGATTTTTGTTTCTTTGATGTTGTCTCTAAATTTATCTAGAGTGGCCTGATGTTCCTGCAATTTCTCATCAAACTGCTCAGGAGATGAATCTAATTTCAACTGATCTATCTGTTCTTGGATCGGCCCTGCAATTTCTTCAGTAAATTTCTTGACTTGACCAACAATTAATAGCATCAAATCTAATGCGCATTTATTAAGAATAGCGGTCCAAGTCTGCATGAAGGATTTGTCGTCAGTGAATAATAAGGGTTCCTTTTGCACCCGTAACCCGCGAGGGATTAACTGATGTTTAATGTACTCCACTAGAGTTGTGCCATGTGCAGTTAAGCCATGGGATTAACTGATGTTTAATGTACTCCACTAGAGTTGTGCCATGTGCAGTTAAGCCATGGTTTTTCAGATCTGAAATGGACAATTTTGGATCAGGTTCCATCCCCCCGGCGTGGGGGGGATAGAACCAGATTGCTAAATAAACGAGAAGCTTTTTGGATTTTTACCTTACAATCACAAGCCCCCGGAGGATTGAATGAACTATTAGATTGGAGTTTCATTGTATAATTCGCAATTATACATAGAGCAATCGATGGGGTCTGTTTATTTTGATTGGCCGTATGATCGGATACGTCACTTGTTCAGAGCTTGCTGGGGATTGGACACGCAGCTATTCCAGCGATCAGTTTAAATAAGACACTTCCGTTAGCCCACAGCGTTGTCAGCCTTGGATAGAATCGGACGATTCACGCTAAGCACCTAGTAGGCAACGGCTCAACGTCGACCGACTAGATATCGCCAGAGGACGAATTTCCCTGATGAAAGGTCCGAGAGTGGACCTGAAACGTGGCCGCGTCGGTGACCCGCACAACCACCAGATAAGTCGGGATGTTGCATGAGCTTTTTTAAGCCTTCAGAGTCCGTCTAGCATGCCGATCTAGGTTGTCTTGAAAGCATTGCTTTATACCCTTCATTGGGATCAGTCATCAAGCTGCGAGGAGTGTTTATTCAAAAAAATTTTTTAAAAAAAAATATTTGGAATTTTGGAGTGATTCACTTCACCTTCATAAACAAGTGAAATGATTAATGTTTTAAAAGATATACACAGAAAAATTCATTTTTGAAAAAACGTTTGCACATTCACTACACACTTTGGTTGGAGGAGGTTCGTTGATGATTAAATTGATAGTCAATATCACCCTGCTGGGGATTTATGATCATTGTATATGAAACGTTCCTCTCCTTCCATAAATATTTTTTGCCTCACAACGTTTGAACTATCATACTCTATTTTTGAGAATTAAGGAATCTTATTTTAGAGAAGTCATACATACAACATGAAGGATTTGTTTTGGGCTATTTCATGATTATTGTAATAATCCTTCTTAAATTGATTTGGTGCTCATCGATTGATATTTTAGCAGTGAATGATGACATCGACTTAACTGGCATCTCAGAGACGAGGTGGAAGGAGGATAACCAATGGAACGGTGCTATACTGTGGTACAAATTATATCGCAATGACAAAGAGGAGCACCCAGGAAGTGGTGTAGTGTTTTATGTCTGGGACGGCATAGAGTCCAACAGGATAAACATCCTGCATGAGACTAAATGCACAATCGAATCTTTATGGGTAGAAATCCCTTGTATGTTGGGGAAGACTATTGTTATAGTATACTAACGTCCACCTGGTCAAGATGGTGAGACAGACAGTGAAATGCTAAGAGAAATTAGGGAAGCTAACCAAATTGGTAGTGCAGTAATAATGGGAGATTTCAATTACCCCAGTATTGACTGGGTAAATGTAACATCGGGACATGCTAGAGAGATAAAGTTCCTGGATGGAATAAATGACTAGGGATGTGCATTCGTTTGCAACACATTGGCAATCCGCAACGTATATGTCCCTATTTGTTATATTTGTGGGTTCGCGAAATGCATCGTGATCTCCCACGAATACAACATATCATATTAGTTTCATTCTTTTGGCTCACAGTGATTTCTTAGCGGCTATTTGAAATAGGAGATAGCAAAAACCAACTCTTTCCTGTGAGTCATAAGTGACCTCACAGCCCTGTCACAGAGTGGGTCAGATAGGTTGGCAAGGAGACCAGAATGCAACCTATCAGATCTAAGCATTTTTCTAATGCAGCCAATTGTCACTCTCACTCAGTGCTCTGTGACACTATTCCTGATGACGCAGCACTATTTATACATTAGGCATGCGGCGTGCCACGCACTTTCTTGGCGTGGATGGTCTGGGGAGGAGGTCCGGAGAGGTGGCTGAAATCAGAGCTAGTCTGAGTGTCTCAAATCTGTATTCAATTGCTAGCTACTTTGATAGAATTTTCCATTGAAAAACATATTTATTCAATTTTGTTGCAGTGCTGCCGCCAGCTAGCCATACTTTTTTTGACCGCACATTTTATTTATTGATCTGAGACGGTCTCTCTGTCTGTGCCACTGAGAGAAGCTGCTAGCAGTGGCATTTTTCTGCTTATTTTACCCCTGGGATAGACTGCAAGCAGGATTTGGGTGTTGTGGATGGGAGATATATTCAATTGCTAGCTACTTTGATAGAATTTTGAAAAACATATTTGTTTGATTTGGCTGCAGTGCCAAACAAGCCATCCTTTTTATTTAACTGCAGTTTTTTTTTTATTGAACTCAGGCTGTATCTTTGTCCTCTTTTAAGCCAAGAAGACAGGGAACTCACTGGGCATCAGTGGACACTGGGCAGTTTTGCAGACTCACGTACATTGGGACAGTAGTGCTCTCTGAAGTCAAATCCCCAGTTGGCCTCTTTTGTAGTTACAAGCTTGGTGCATGCACATACAGTGGTCCCACTTTTAGTGTACATCCAGGCGCAGCCTCGTGGGCCTGGGGGCAGTTTTGCAGACTCATGTATATTGGGAGAGCAGTGCTCTCTAAAGCCAAATCCCCAGTGCGCCTCTTTTGTAGTTACAAGCTTGGTGTGTGCACATACAGTGGTCCCACTTTTAGTGTACATCCAGGAACAGCCTCGTGGGCCTGGGGGTAGTTTTGCAGACTCACGTATATTGGGTCAGCCATGCTCTCTGAAGTCAAATCCCCAGTGGGCCTCTTTTGGAAATAATTCTTTTAAATGAACTCTCTAGTAGGCAGTGACATTAAATCCATAATGTCAGGGAAAGCTAAATGTGGTCGAGTGATTGGGACTGGCATAGGAGGCACTTCAAAAGGCAGTGCCAGTCCCCCATTAAAGTTAAAAAGGGACCTGTTCCAATCTAAAATCTCTGGAGGGGCAGGCAGATCCACCCAGAAAAAAATGAAATTTAAAGATGATGCATCGCCACCACCTGTTTCTGACCCTGTCGTTTTGGAGGTGAGGGAAGGGAAGGCTGAGTCATGCCAGACAAAATGGCGACACCCAAAAGCAGCAGTGTGACAGCAGACTTGACTTAGCATTGACAATGTAGTGCAGGCACTGTTTGCTTCTGATTCCGATGAAGAAACATCTTGTGTAAGATTCTCAACATTAGAAATGGAAGAAGTAATAACTGAAGAATGTTTAGGAGGATTAGTTAGTCCTGTCTTAGCCTCCATGTCAGTGCAGCAGGGGAGAGATTAAACTGATGATGATGATGAGGAAGAGCAGTCAGTGCAGGCACAGAGTGTGACTGATGCCCCTGGCATTGCTTCTCAGGGTGAACCTACTACTTCAGCTCCAGTGCCAGTATCCACCCCGAAGGATATAGAGAAGGGATCATGAAAGAAATCTGCGATCTGGAACCAATTTAAAGTGACGGAGGACCCGCGTTTTCCTCAGTGTAATTACTGTGCCAGGGCTATTAGCAGAGCAAAGCAAATGGGACTTCTATCTAATTTTGGCATGACACATCATATGAAGAGGCAACACCCAACAACAGTACTGCTATCTGGGGATGGTGGCAGTACCAGTCAGGGTACCCCTTTTTCCAGGCAGTGTAAAGTGGTTGAAAAGGAGAAGAGTCACCCCACACCCTCAGTCCCTTCTAGCAGTCAGGTGGAAGGCCAGCAGCCCCCTGCCATGTGGCAGAAGCGACAACCCACCATGGAGGAAATGGGGTGGAGTGCAGTAATGTATCCCGGGGTAGGAGGCAGGCAGCCTCAAAAGTTGTAACCAGGAGCATTGGGGAAATCATTGCCCTTATTGACCAGCCCTTGCAGATAGTGGAGAATGTGGGTTTCAAGCATTTGCTGAAGGTCATAGTTCCAAATTACAAAGTCACCTCCAGAACCACATTTAGCAGAAAAGTCTTTGCCAGCCTGTACAACCAGTGTCGCAGTCACATCCAAGTGCTGCTAGCTAAGGCAGAGGGGAATGTGCATTTCACCTGTGATATCTGGACCATCATGAATGCTGCATACTCTTACCTCTCCCTGACAGCACACTGGTGGGACCTGGCTGAGGCAGGGGCAGGCAGCAGCTCTATTAATGAACAAGTATCAGGTGGAGGTGGACTTTACTGCACACCTACCTGACAGACCAGGCCCATACTGCAGCCAATATTCTAGCATGCATCAGACAGATGCTGGAGGGCTGGCAACTACACCAGTGAGACAGGAATCCTGAGGCAGGGTTCTTTGTCACAGACAATGGTGCAAACATGGTTAAGGCAATAACCAACGGGCGCTTTAAGAACATCCACTGTTTTGCACACACTCTGCACCTGGAAGTGAAGTCAGCTCTGGGGTTGGAGTCCAATCACCAAGAGAATGAATACCTGCATACGTTAATACTAGGGATGTGAATCGTGTCCTCGATCGTCTTAACGATCGATTTCGGCTGGGAGGGGGAGGGAATCGTATTGTTGCCGTTTGGGGGGGTAAAATATCGTGAAAAATCGTGAAAAATCGTGAAAAATCGAAAAATCGCAAAACCGGCACATTAAAACCCCCTAAAACCCACCCCCGACCCTTTAAATTAAATCCCCCACCCTCCCGAACCCCCCCCAAATGACTTAAATAACCTGCGGGTCCAGCGGCGGTCCGGAACGGCAGCGGTCCGGAACGGGCTCCTGCTCCTGAATCTTGTTGTCTTCAGCCGGCGCCATTTTCCAAAATGGCGCCGAAAAATGGCGGCGGCCATAGACGAACACGATTGGACAGCAGGAGGTCCTTCCGGACCCCCGCTGGACTTTTGGCAAGTCTCGTGGGGGTCAGGAGGCCCCCCACAAGCTGGCCAAAAGTTCCTGGAGGTCCAGCGGGGGTCAGGGAGCGATTTCCCGCCGCGAATCGTTTTCGTACGGAAAATGGCGCCGGCAGGAGATCGACTGCAGGAGGTCGTTCAGCGAGGGTCCTCCTGCAGTCGATCTCCTGCCGGCGCCATTTTCCGTACGGAAACGATTCGCGGCGGGAAATCGCTCCCTGACCCCCGCTGGACCTCCAGGAACTTTTGGCCAGCTTGTGGGGGGCCTCCTGACCCCTACGAGACTTGCCAAAAGTCCAGTGGGGGTCCGGAAGGACCTCCTGCCGTCCAATCGTGTTCGTCTATGGCCGCCGCCATTTTTCGGCGCCATTTTGGAAAATGGCGCCGGCTGAAGACAACAAGATTCAGGAGCAGGAGCCCGTTCCGGACCGCTGCCGTTCCGGACTGCCGCTGGACCCGCAGGTTATTTAAGTCATTGGGGGGGGGGGTTCGGGAGGGTGGGGGATTTAATTTAAAGGGTCGGGGGTGGGTTTTAGGGGGTTTTAGTGTGCCGGCTCACGATTCTAACGATTTATAACGATAAATCGTTAGAATCTCTATTGTATTGTGTTCCATAACGGTTTAAGACGATATTAAAATTATCGGACGATAATTTTAATCGTCCTAAAACGATTCACATCCCTAGTTAATACACAAGTGCAGGAACACAGCAGCGCACATCCACAGAAGGATGAAGGCGGGTCAGGTTCTCCGACAAAAGCAGACTGATTTGGACATGCCTCACAAGTGTCTCATTCAAGATATTGCTACCTGGTGGAATTCCACTTATATGATGCTCCAGAGGTTAGTAGAGCTGCAGACACCCCTTCATGAACTTTCTGGTTCAATGAACATAGGTGTGCATAATCCCCTAGGGCATCATGATTGGTTAGTAATGAGTCAGCTGGTAACAATCCTGCAGCCCTTCAAGGATGTCACTGAGGAGCTGAGTTCCAGAAGTGCCACCTTGGCTGACATCATCCCTATAGTTAATTTTCTGGAGGAAAATTTGGAGGGCTTTAAACAGGAAGAGGGAATGACAACTGAGGTGCTACATTGTCTGGACATTTTGCAGAAGCAGGTGCAAGAGAGATTAAGGCCTTTAACAGAACTGTTGGAGCTAAATGTCCCTATTGAATCACAACTGGAGGTGGTAGACATGCATAATGCAAACTTACAACCCACTATAGTGGGGGAAGAGAAAGAGGCGGGATCTGGTGATGTGACTGGACTACAGGTTCCTTGTCCAGCAATCAGAGACCCGCAGTCAGTGACTCTGGTTGATGTATGGAAAGCAATCAATGACCTGCAGAAAATAATGACTGGCTTTATGGACCAAACTAATAAAGGGAATATGGAAATGAAAAATGTATTGCAGACATATGATAATCGTTTGAAACAATTAGAGGAAGTAGGAAAGGCTAATACTGTGCAGATAACATCTTTACAAACAGTAAATAACTCTTTTATTAAGGATAGCCTAGTTAACCACAGACAGATAGAGAGCCTAGAGAATGAGAATAGGGCTAAAAACCTGAGGTTTTTGAACTTTCCCAAGACTAGGCTTCTCTCTGCTACTGAATTGTTGAAAAAATATCTAGTTGAAAACTTGTCTATATTAAATGTAGATGATCAATCTATTTCCAAAATTTATTACGTATTGAGTTCAAGAATTAAGAGACAGGAAGGAGAGGAAGGAATGGACAGTGTCCAGCACACGTCCCCAAATCTAACCTCCTTCCTAGAGTCATCTGTAGATGATATTCCGCAGAGAGCTACATTATTAGTGACTTTCTGCAGAGAGAAAGATAAAATAAATATTCTTCAGAAATATTTTAGAAATAGGGAACATTTATTTTGTGGTTATAAGGTTCAAGTATTTCCAGATGTTTCGCGATCCACTCAATACAGGAGGAAGCAATTCCTTTTATTGAAACCTAGAGTATTGTCTTTGGGGGCAACATATTTTTTGAGGTTCCCCTGTAAATGCCTTATAGTATATCAAAAGAACAGATTTATCTTTCAGGATCCGTCACACCTGGAAACATTTTTGGTTGATAAAGAAGCAGGTTGAGATATAAGTAGTTGTAAAAATAAAAATAGATCCAGCTTAATGTAATTATTGAATTTCAATTTCCTACATTGTTTATGTATTAACTGTTTATATCCTCCCAATTAGTGGACTATAATTTTGTCATATAGTGGATGGATGCCTGTAAATTGGTTCTTGATTTAATTTTGCTATATGCAATTGTATTTCTTTGATTTTTTGCATTTTTATAATTTGTAAAAACTCTAATAAACTATAAATAAATAAAAAAAAAGGCCTTTAACAGAAGAGCACACATACATGCTTGCTCGCCACAGTCTGTGATCCCCATGTGAAAGGGAAACTCACCCTACAGTCCAATTGTCTCTCATTTGTGAAGGAACTGCTGTTAGCAACAGTCCGTGATCAGGAGCGCCATAGGCAGAGACAGATTAGGCATGAAGCAGAGGAGGAAACAGTGGCAGGCACTTCAGAGAGTTATGCTAGCCCAAGCAGGAGCAGCACTCTGTCAGCGACAGCTATTACCTCCTCCTCCTCCACTTCAGTACACCAAAGGCATGTTGCACAAAAAGAATAATCTGTTCTACTACAGACTAAGAACATAAGAACATAAGAAAATGGCATACTGGGTCAGACCAAGGGTCCATCAAGCCCAGCATCCTGTTTCCAACAGTGGCCAATCCAGGCCAAAAGAACCTGGCAAGTACCCAAAAACTAAGTCTATTCCATGTTACCATTGCTAATGGCAGTGGCTATTCTCTAAGTGAACTTAATAGCAGGTAATGGATTTCTCCTCCAAGAACTTATCCAATCCTTTTTTAAACACAGCTATACTAACTGCACTAACCACATCCTCTGGCAACAAATTCCAGAGTTTAATTGTGTGTTGAGTAAAAAAGAACTTTCTCCGATTAGTTTTAAATGTGCCCCATGCTAACTTCATGGAGTGCTCCCTAGTCTTTCTAATATCTGAAAGAGTAAATAACCGATTCACATCTACCCGTTCTAGACCTCTCATGATTTTAAACACCTGTATCATCAGCCGTCTCTTCTCTAAGCTGAACAGCCCTAACCTCTTTAGTCTTTCCTCATAGGGGAGCTGTTCCATTCCCTTTATCATTTTGGAAGCCCTTCTCTGTACCTTCTCCATCGCAATTATATCTTTTTGGAGATGCAATGACGAGAATTGTACACAGTATTCAAGGTGCGGTCTCACCATGGAGCGATACAGAGGCATTATGACATTTTCCGTTTTATTCACCATTCCCTTTCTAATAATTCCCAACATTCTGTTTGCTTTTTTGACTGCCGCAGCACACTAAACCGACGATTTCAATGTGTTATCCACTATGACTCCTAGATCTCATTCTTGGGTTGTAGCACCTAATATGGAACCTAACATTGTGTAATTGTACCATGGGTTATTTTTCCCTATATGCAGCACCTTGCACTTATCCACATTAAATTTCATCTGCCATTTGGATGCCCAATTTTCCAGTCTCACAAGGTCATCCTGCAATTCATCACAATCTGCTTGTGATTTAACTACTCTGAACAATTTTGTGTCATCTGCAAATTTGATTATCTCACGCGTCGTATTTCTTTCCAGTTCATTTATAAATATATTGAAAAGTAAGGGTCCCAATACAGATCCCTGAGGCACTCCACTGCCCACTCCCTTCCACTGAGAAAATTGTCCATTTAATCCTACTCTTTGTTTCCTGTCTTTTAGCCAGTTTGCAATCCACGAAAGGACATTGCCACCTATCCCATGACTTTTTACTTTTCTTAGAAGCCTCTCATGAGGAACTTTGTCAAACGCCTTCTGAAAATCCAAGTATACTACATCTACCGGTTCACCTTTATCCACTTGTTTATTAACTCCTTCAAAAAAGTGAAGCAGTTTTGTGAGGCAAGTCTTGCCCTGGGTAAAGCCATGCTGACTTTGTTCCATTAAACCATGTCTTTCTATATGTTCTGTGATTTTGATGTTTAGAATACTTTCCACTATTTTTCCTGGCACTGAAGTCAGGCTAACCGGTCTGTAGTTTCCCGGATCGCCCCTGGAGCCCTTTTAAAATATTAGGGTTACATTTGCTATCTTCCAGTCTTCAGGTACAATGGATGATTTTAATGATAGGTTACAAATTTTTACTAATAGGTCTGAAATTTCATTTTTTAATTCCTTCAGAACTCTGGGGTATATACCATCTGGTCCAGGTGATTTACTACTTTTCAGTTTGTCAATCACTCCTACCACATCTTCTAGGTTCACCGTGATTTGATTCAGTCCATCTGAATCATTACCCATGAAAACCTTCTCCATTACGGGTACCTCCCCAACATCCTCTTCAGTAAACACCGAAGCAAAGAAAGCAGCTGACATGAGTGACTCTCAGCCCACCCAAGCAAAGAAGACACCAGCACAACTGTCAGTGACACAGTATCTCTCAGAGCCCACAGAGTACATGAATACAGATCCGCTGGTATATTGGGCACACAAGTCCACTGTCTGGCCACACATAGTCAAAGTGGCTCAGCGATATCTGTCATGTCCACCAACCAGTGTGCCCAGTGAACGTGTATTTTTAATGACAGGAGATATCTTGAGATCTCACTGCTCAAGTCTGGCATCAGAGTTGATGGAAATGTTAGTGTTTTTGAAAATAAACCTGCCTTTGCTTGGGTTTCCAACATTGTATATCACTCCATCACACATTCGAACAATTCAAATGGCTCATTCTTGAACAAATCACCCCATCTTGGCACCGCGGTGATAGACAATCTACACTTAACTTTAAAGAAAACCAGTGGATCCACCAGCTTCATTCAGTGAAACCCACGGGCCTGAATGAAAAAGTCAAATGGTTCTCCTTAATTTGAAACTGTGTATTTTGAATGTCTCCTCAGTGACATACATATCCCCAGTTGGACAGACGTCTTGGTCCTTTGATGACAGCATTAAGTCAGGCTGTCTATTTCAATAACGGACGGCTCGCGTCCTTCAATTTCCACCGTCAATGATGGACATTTCTCGATGTGACAGTATGCACAGTGGATCCGCTGGATACACTCAGTGCTGTCCATGAAACAACAGAAAGGTTCTTCTCATATTGACAGCATGCATACAACAAGTTCTTATAAATGATGCTCATACCCTCATTTGGACAGGCATCCTTCTCATGTGATGACAGCGATTTCAAAATAGTGCCTGTGACGTATATGCCTATATTTGGACAGCTCACAATTGGCGGGATGCTTTGGTGACAGCGAGCAGATTCAAAATGGCGCCTTGATGTCGTACATACCTATATTTGGATAGTTTACTTTCGTCACTTCCAGCTGTCAGTTCTAACAAATGGCGGGATTCTGTTCTTTAAATGTCAGCGTCTTCTTTTCACCGCCGTCAATGATAGACCACTCACGGCGGGGCAGCAGACAGCTTTTTAGCATCGCGCAAGTAAGCCTTTTTCACTGTACAGGTAACATAAGGACTTTCCTATTTTTATGACATGTCTTATGGGCAACCTGTGTTCTTTCTACAACATTCATTAAGAAATATGGTCGAAGTGATATAAGAACTTTTTGGAAATAAGTGTCCTCCGATACCGGCGCCATTTCTCTATGATGTTCTATTTCAGGGTCTAATGATATACACTTTCTCTTAAGTTCACAGTCCTCTGCGCCGGCAATAAGAATCCTCAGATTCCCTGAAGAAGGAGTAATCTCCGAAACACTGCAGTGTCGGATATCATTGGATTAGTTTCATTAAGCCTGGCTCTTTGTTTCTACGTGGACTGCATCGATCACCACTACCAGCGAAATTTGGACTGGAGGGCGATTTGATCCATTTACAAGATAAGTGTTCTCATGTTCAGATAACTTCATCTTTTGAAGAATCCCTCAAATACTGTTTAGCTTCTATTGGACGTATTGTTAAATCATTCTCAGTGACCAATGATTAAAAAGGCCTAATGCTCCCCAGAGCTTCGTGAGCCTGTAGCTATCTGGGCATATTATATGAGGTCACTTTGAATTCATAATTTGTTGACCCATACATATTTAGCAGAATTCAATTTTTGTGTTGTTAGTACTGTACATCATGCTTGTGGGCTTATTTTACAGTGTTGTTATACTGTATTTAGAGTGATATATTTATAATTGTATATATTTTATTGGAACGTGTTTTGAGGGCTTGAACAGAAAGACGGGACAGAAAAATTAATGCATAAGATAGAGGCCGAGGTGGTAGCAGTTCTGTGCTGGTAAAGCGTGTGACTCTCTTCTGCATTCTTCTCTGTGGCCTTGCTGGCTGGAGGTGGGGCTCTCATTGATAATGCCATGCATTACCCTTCCCCATAGCTCAATAGGGCAGTAAAATACTAGCCCTAGAAATAGAGATGCTAAAAATTGGTCAGACCAAGGCCCAGGTATCCCACCCCATTCCAGAATTTATGTTAACCAGCACCATGTGGACAAGTAAAGCATTGTATATGTCTTAACAATGAACATAATCATAAAAAAAAATTAGAAGCAACTGCTCCAAGCATGTAAGTCTTTTAGAAATAAATCAGTTATTTTGATAGCCCTTCAGTGATGTTTCACAATACAAGGACTCAGAATGAGATGGACAATGGCTCTCCTATTTCGGAGGTCTTGCTTTGGGCTCTTGGCTCTGTCCCTTCCTTCAAAAGATAAGCAAAATCCTCCATGCTAACCAGTCAGCTGCTTTCACTCAGGAAGAAATAGCTTACAATAAAAGGGTGAAAAACAAGGGCCGACAGTTAATGTGCCCTACAGTGAATCTGCTGGCATTCTATTTCATGATGTGAGATGCTGATATTGCAGCTTTGTGGCAGTTCCCATCTAATATGACAAGCTTTACAGCAGCTCCAAATTGGAGTACAAAGGAATATACACATTGCTAGAGTAAGGGAGGAAAACATCGCAGGCCATTGCTGTGGAATTTGTTGTCACTTTTTGTCTCAATGAAATCTGTAAATATTAATGTCTGTTTCCTTGGCTGTAGCTGTCAAAAGAAAATATCATTTCTCTTGTTTTTTTTCCTGCTCAAATTTTCTGTTGAGTAATATTACCGGTTGTCAACACAGAAATAAAATGTAAGGCGAGGATGCAGAAATGCTACATTTTTCAGATGGCTGGTTATCAGCTAGTTTGAGGGTGTACTGAAGCACAGCTCTGGTTCCCTTGATTCTTTCTCCTAAGTTGCTTGGAATCCTTTAATAATTTTTCCTGTAACAACTTCATGCATCCCCACTTAAGAAGGAAAATACCCTTTGAAAGGTGGAGCAGGGATTCCTCTCCTTATGAATTACAACTATACTCGAGAACTGGGATAGATTATGACACCGTTGTCAATAACATGAACTATGTTAATCGTTGCAGATCGTTAAAATTTGAATAGTTAGATCATTTGAATTTAGCTGCATTAAAAGTAGTAATGTAGGAGACATAATGAACATATATGTTTTTTACTTATTAAAGTAACAGAACATTTTGTAAACAGATTTTATCAGAGAATCCAGCAATATATTATTAATTATAATTAGGGCTTCAGATTTTTGGTTTAGCCCTTATAGAACCCTATGAAACATGAAAATTGGGATTAATTTATAATCAGCAAAACTGCATTTCAGTCAATTAGTTTTAAAATGAAATGATATAAAATAAAAGCTACAAACATAATGGGGAAGAGTATAGCAATGGTTGTCTACTACCACCCACCTAACCAGGATGAAGAATCCCACAATGAAATGCAAACAGAAATTAGAAAGGCAAATAAAATTGGCAACAGAGTAATAATGGGAGTTTTCAGTTATTCTAGTACTGATTGGGTAAATGTCTCTTCGGGATATGCTAGGGAGGTAAAGTTTTTAGTTACCATAAATGAATGCTTCATGGAGTAATTGGTCCTGGAACCAGAAGGGGAATTATTTTAGATGTAGTCCTCAGTAGAATGCAAGACCTGGTACAAAGGGTAATGGGCCAAGTAACCATAGTAATCATAATAAAAATTTGATGTAATCACTGGAGGGAGAACATTAACTTAAATGGTGCAGAAACTTTAAATTGTAAAAAGGGAGGCTCTACTACAATGTGGAAATTAGTTAGAAAATAACTAAAAGAAGTTGTAAGGATTAAAAGTTTGCATGAGTCATAGAGAATGTAGAAAAATGTTATCTTGGAAGCCAAGATAAAATATATTCCATGCATTGTAAAGGGTCTAAAGAAGACCAAACAACTGCGAGAGTGATTAAAGGGTGAGGTGAAAGAGACAGTTAAAGCCAAAGGGCATCTTTTACAAAATGGAAAGCAGGTCAAAATGAGAGAAACAGGAAAGACTATGAGCATAATCATTGGCAAGTTAAGATGTGAAGCATTAATAAGGCAGGCGATTAAATAATTTGAAAAGAAGCTTGCCAAAGAGGTAAAAACTAATAATAAAACCTTTTTCCAGGTGTATTTGAACTTGAGAGGGAATCACTTGTACCAATAGATGATCGAAGGGTAAAAAAGGTTGTTCAAGGAGATTGAAACCAAAGCAAAAAATCTAAATGACCGATTCACTTCAGTCTTTACTGAGAAGGATTTTTGGGAGACTTCCATCCTGGAAACCTTCGTCAATCGTGATGATTCAAAGGTACTGGGGCCAAATCACTGTGAAAATGGAAGATGTATTAGAGCAAACTGACAAACTAAGGTGTAACAAATTACTAGAACCAGATGGTATGCACCACAGCCTTAGAAAAGAACCAAAATATGAAACTGCAGACTTATTACTAGTGATCTGTGACCTATATTTAAAAACAGCCATAGTTCCTGAAGACTGGAGGGTGGCTGGCCAATGTAATGCCGATTTTTAAAAATGACTCCAGAGATAATCTGGAAATCTGTAGACCAGTGAGCCTGAAGTTGGTGCTGAGTAAAATGATAGAAGCAATCCTTAAAAACAGATTACTGGTCATATGGATGGCCATGGCTTAATGGGGAAGAATTAATAGGGATTTAGCAAAGGGAAGCCTTGCCTTATCAGTCTACTAGATATTTTGAACGTGTTAATAGACATGTGGATATTGGGTGAACTGGTTGATATAGTATATCAGGATTTTCAGAAGGCATTCGATAAAGACCTTTCATGAGAGAATCCTCAGGAAACTGAAAGGTCAAGGAATATGAGGCAATGTCCAGTAGTTGATGTTATGACTTGAGAGGTGGACCCTTGGTCCGGCGATGAGCGTAAGTCCCACCGTCGGAAGGTGAGGCCAATCCTGAGGGTCACTGGTGGTGATAGATGAAGATCTGGATGCAGGCGCCTCCTGCAGGTCATGTAATCTAGATAGCTGGCACCTCCAGCGGGTCGTGTATCCAAAGTTGCTTTAACTGTGTGGCAGTAAGCTGAGCCGCTGGAGAGGAGACAGATAGGGGTAGAGGTACCGGTGGTGTAGCTTGCCGACCAAAGACAATTTGAAAAGGAGAAGACCCAGATGAGGTACAGGTGTGGAAGTTATGAGAGAATTCCTCCCAGGGCAACAATGCTGCCCAATCATCCTGTCGAGCATTAACAAAGGAGCGCAAGAACTGTTTTAGAGTACGATTAGTCCATTCTACCTGTCCATTGGCTTGAGGGTGAAAGGCGGTGGTGAAGTCTAAAGCAATATGGAACTTGGCACAGAGGTTCTGCCAGTATCGAGCTGTGAATTGCAATCCTTGGTCAGATGTGATGTGCTGGGGTAGACCATGAAGCCGGAATACATGTGACATAAATAATAGGGATGTGCAGACAAAAGGTTTTCGTTGAATCGGTGATACGTTTTCGTTGAGGGTCGATTCCGTTCAATATGGAAGTATGTAGAATTCCATAAGTTGCCGATCTGTCCATATGTTTCCCGGTTCCCATTAAAGTCAATGGGGGAAGGATTTCCAGCCTATTTTTGGCTGCAGAATTGGGGTTTTCTTATCAATTTTCATGAAATGAACATCAGTATATAAAAATCGTAAATAAATAAATAAATCACAACAACAAAAGAGCTCCAAGGTAGTTAGACTGTGGAAAAGTGGCACCTAAGTGGCATGAATAGCCTAAGGCACTGGAAAGGTGCAAAGGGGTACCAGAAGTGGCAAGAGTGCTTTAACAGAGGCACAAAGCAGCAGTGAGAATGTCAAAAACACACCACAGCTTCAAAACAGAGCACCGATAGCAGATGCATGAACCATCAAAGGCAGCACCACAGGCAAAGCGGCAAGACAAGTGGCATTGACATCCAACAGCACAATGAAGGGGGAACATAGCAAGCAGATAGACTAGCACCAACACAATGAGGAACCATGAGAGTGGCAAGAACATCACAAGGAGTAAAGTGAGTCATCTGCTGTATGGCAGCAAAGCAGAGTGGCAGAAAGCTGATAGGGGCAAGACAGGCTGGCAGAGTGGAGGTAGTCTGGTCTGGTCCCTGTGGTTTTGATAGGTGAAAGACAGGCTGGCCCAGGAGAGAGTTTCATTTCCTTTGTGCAGGGAAGGACTCCCTGGAACGGGTCCACCACTAGAGTTGGGTGTACTCGGTGTTTACATTGGCGTCCAGTGAATATCGTTGGCATCTAGTAAATTCCTTTGGCGTCTAGTGAATTCTGACTGTACTTACGCACTTCAGCTGATGACAAAGGAAATGGAAGATCTCTCAGAAATAAGAATACTGCTACTCAAGTCAAAATCTGCAATATCAACCTATGTTGACTTTGTACCGTAGAGGTCAAACACTTCTAGGAACACAAGGCCTGGATGAACAGGCGAAGCAATCGAGGTCAAACACTTTTAGGAACACAAGGCCTGGATGAACAGGCACAGCAGTCGAGGAAAGAGGTCAATCCCACCTAGGGACACAAGGTCTGGATGAACAAGCGAAGCAATCGAGGTATAACACTTTTAGGAACACAAGGCCTGGATGAACAGGCGCAGCAATCGAGGTCAAACACTTTTAGGAACACAAGGCCTGGATGAACAGGCACAGCAATTGAGGTCAAACACCAGTAGGAACACAAGGCCTGGATGAACAGGCACAGCAATCGAGGTCAAACACTTTTAGGAACACAAGGCCTGGATGAACAGGTGCAGCAATCGAGGTCAAACACCAGTAGGAACACAAGGCCTGGATGAACAAGCACAGCAATCGAGGTCAAACACTTTTAGGAACACAAGGCTTGGATGAACAGGCGCAGCTATCGAGGTCAAACACTGGTAGTAACACAAGGCCTGCACAGTAGACGGTCAGGCACAGCGATTCATGTCAGGAACATGTGCTGCAGTGCTTACATTATCTTGAGCATAGGAGGCAATTGGAGCTACTGCAAGGCTTTGAATAGCTTTTATTCATCTTGCCATTCACAGGGAAAATTTGGAAAGCCAAGCAAAGGCAGGTTTACTTTAAAAAACACTAGCATTTCCATCAACTCTGGTGCCAGCCTTAAGCGGTGAGGGCTCATGATATCCCCTGTCATTGAAAAGACACGTTCACTGGGCACACTGGTTGGTGGACATGACAGATATCGTTCAGCCACTTTGGCTAGGTGTGGCCAGACAGTGGACTTGTGTGCCCAATATGCCAGCGGATCTGTCTGCATGTTCTCTATCGGCTCTGAGAAATACCGTGTCACTGACAGCTGTGCTGCTGTCTCCTCCTGTGCTTGGGAGGGCTCAGAGTCACTCAATCCAGCTACTTTCTCTCTCGCTCGTTGCACAACTGATGAATCTTTATGGCCAACATGCCTTGGGCGTTCTGACGTGGAGGAGGAGGTACTATCTGTGACTGACACATTGCTGATCCTGCCTGGGCTAGCAGCACAACTCTGTGACGTGCCTGCTGTTTCCACCTCTGCTTCAAGCCTACTCTGTCTCCGCCTATGGCGCTCATGTTCACGGACCTTAGCTAACAGCAGCTCCTTCACAAATGACAGACAATTGGTCTGTAGGGCGAGTTTACCTTTCACACGGGGATCACAGACAGAGGCGAGCATGTATTGCTGTCCTCTGTTAAAGGCCGTAATCTGTCTTTCACCTGCTGCTGCAAAACGTCCACACACTGCAGCACCTCAGCAGTCATTCCCTCTTGCCGTTTAAAGGCCTCCAAATGGTCATCCAGGAATTTAACTATAGGGATGATGTCAGCCAAGGTGGCACTTCTGGAACTCAGCTCCTTCGTGACATCCTTGAAGGGCTGCAGGATTTTTACCAGCTGACTCATGACTAACCAATCGTGATGCCCTAGGGGATTCTGCACACCTATGTCTATTGTACCAGAAAGTTCATGAAGGGGTGTCTGCAGCTCCAGTAACCTCTCCAGCATCATAAAGGTAGAATTCCACCGGGTGGCAATGTCTTGAATGAGACGCTTCTGAGGCATATCCAAATCAGTCTGCTTTTGTCGGAGAACCAGCCCCGCCTTGACACTTCTGTGGAAGTGTGCTGCTATGTTCCTGCACTTCTGTATTAACCTATGCAGGTATTCATTCTCCTTGTCCTTGGACTCCAAGCCCAGAGCTGACTTCACTACCAGATGCAGAGTGTGTGCAAAACATCGGATGTTCTTAAACCGCCCATCGCTTATTGCCTTAACCATGTTTGCTGCTTCAAGATGGCCGCGGCGTTGTTCCTGATCTTGGTTCCTGCTTGCTTCCTCCGTGCTTGATTCCTGGACTGGCTGCTGTATCTTCTGGATCTCGATCACTGGATTGGCTGCGATACTCTCTGGCTCTTGAGCCTTTGGACTGGCTGCGGAACTCTCTGGCTCTCGATCCCTGGACTGGCTGCGGAACTCTCTGATTCTTGATCCCTGGACTGTCTGCAGTACTCTCTTGCTCTTGGTTCCTGGCTGGGCCACTGAGGAATCCTTGGTTCTGGATCTTCGACCTGCTGAAGGTGTCAGCAACTGCTTTCTCGACCCGCTGGAGGCGCCAGCAATCTGGAGAACACAACCTGCAGGAGGCTCCTGCATCCAGATCTTCCTCAACCCTACTAGCAACTCCGAGAACTGGCCTCACCTACTGACGGTGGCCCAACGGACATCGCCGGACCAAGGGTCCACGCCTCTGATCATAACAGTATGTGAGAGAGAGAGCCTTCATGTGTATGAGAGAGAGCAAGCTTCATATATGTGTGTAAAGCCTGCATGTGTATGAAAGAGAGAGAGAGCAAGCTTACATATATGTGTGTGAAAGCTTGCATGTGTATGAAAGAGAGGGGGAGAAAGCTTGCATATATGTGTGTGAAAGCCTGTATGTGTATGAAAGAGAGAGAGCGAGCTTGCATATATGTGTATGAAAGCCTGCATGTGTATGAAAGAGAGAGAGGGAACTTGCATATATGTGTGTGAAAGCCTGCATGTGTATGAGAGTTAGTGTGTTGATAAAAGTTCTGCATAAGAACATGCCATACTGGGTCAGACCAAGGGTCCATCAAGCCCAGCATCCTGTTTCCAACAATGGCCAATCCAGGCAATAAGAACCTGGCAAGTACCCAAAAAATAAGTATATTCCATGTTACTGTTGCTAGTAATAGCAGTGGCTGTCAACTTAATTAATAGCAGGTAATGGACTTCTCCTCCAAGAACTTATCCAATCCTTTTTTAAACACAGCTATACTAACTGCACTAACCACATCCTCTGGCAACAAATTCCAGAGTTTAATTGTGCGTTGAGTGAAAAAGAACTTTCTCCGATTAGTTTTAAATGTGCCACATGCTAACTTCAGGGAGTGCCCCCTAGTCTTTCTATTATCTGGTAGAGATGTGAATCGGAACCGGAATCTGATCGGTTCCGGTTCCGATTCAAAATCTTAAAATTTTTATCGTCCGGCTCGATTTTTTTTTTTTTTTTGGCTGCGCCCGATCCGATAACAAAAAAACCCTCCCCCACCCTCCCGAACCCCCAAAAACCATTTTAAAGTTACCTGGTGGTCCAGTGGGGGCGCGGGGAGCGATCTCCCGCTCTCGGGCCATCGGCTGCGTTAATAAAAATGGCACCGATGGCCCTTTGCCCTTACCATGTGACAGGGAATCCGTGCCATTGGCCGGCCCCTGTCACATGGTAGGAGCACTGGATGGCCGGCACCATCTTTAAAGATGGCGCCGGCCATCCAACCTCTTTAGTCTTTCCTCATAGGGGACCCTTATCATTTTGGTCACCCTTCTCTGTACCTTCTCCATCGCAATTATATCTTTTTTGAGATGGGATAGGAGGCGATGTTATTTCATGGATTGCAAACTGGTTAAAAGACAGGAAACAGAGAATAGGATTAAATGGGCTGTTTTCACAGTGGATAAAGGTAAACAGTGGAGTGCCTCAGGGATCTGTACTTGGACCAGTGCTTTTTAATATATTTAAAAATGATCTAGAAAGGGGTACTACGAATGAGGTGATCAGATTTGCGGATCACACGAAATTATGCAGATTATGATAAATTGCAGGAGGATCAGATGGTATACACCCCAGGGTTCTAAAGGAACTAAAAAATGAAATTTCAGACCTATTAGTAAAAATTTGTAACCTATCACTAAAATCATCCATTGTACCTGAAGAATGGAGGATAGCTAATGTAACCCCAATATTTAAAAAGGGCTCCAGGGGCAATACGGGAAACTACAGACTGGTTAGCCTGACTTCAGTGCCAGGAAAAATAGTGGAAAGTGTTCTAAGCAGCAAAATCACAGAACATATAGAAAGACATGGTTTAATGGAACAAAGTCAGCATGGCTTTACCCAGGGCAAGTCTTGCCTCACAAATTTGCTTCACTTTTTTGAAGGAGTTAATAAACATGTGGATAAAGGTGAACCAGTAGATGTAGTGTACTTGGACTTTCAGAAGGCGTTTGATAAAGTTCCTCATGAGAGGCTTCTAGGAAAAGTAAAAAGTCATGGTATAGTGGCAATGTCCTTTCATGGATTACAAACTGGCTAAAAGACAGGAAAAAGAGAGTAGGATTAAATGGACAATTTTCTCAGTGGAAGGGAGTGGGCAGTGGAGTGCCTCAGGGATCTGTATTGGGACCCTTACTGTTCAATATATTTATAAATGATCTGGAAAGAAATACGACGAGTGAGGTAATGAAATTTGCAGATGATACAAAATTGTTCAGAGTAGTTAAATCACAAGCAGATTGTGATAAGTTGCAGGAAGACCACGTGAGACTGGAAAATTGGGCATCGAAATGGCAGATGAAATTTAATGTGGATACGTGCAAGGTGATGCATATAGGAAAAAATAACCCATGCTATAGTTACACAATGTTAGGTTCCATATTAGGTGCTACCACCCAAGAAAGAGATCTAGGCGTGATAGTGGATAACACAATGATATCGTTGGTTCAGTGTGCTGCGACATTCAAAAAAGCAAACAGAATGTTGGGAATTATTAGGAAGGGAATGGTGAATAAAATGAAAAATGTCATAATGCCTCTGTATCGCTCCATGGTGAGACCCCACCTTGAATACTGTGTACAATTCTGGTCGCCGCATCTCAAAAAAGATATAATTGCGATGGAGAAGGTACAGAGAAGGGCGACCAAAATGATAAGGGGAATGGAATAGCTCCCCTATGAGGAAAGACTAATGAGGTTAGAACTTTTCAGCTTGGAGAAGAGACAGCTGAGGGGGGATATGATAGAGGTGTTTAAAATCATGAGAATTCTAGAACGGGTAGGTCTAGAATGGGTAGAACGGGTAGATGTGAATCGGTTATTTAGTCTTTCAGATAATAGAAAGACTAGAGGGCACTCCATGAAGTTAGCATGTGGCACATTTAAAACTAATTGGAGAAAGTTCTTCTTCACTCAACGCACAATTAAACTCTGGAATATGTTGCCAGAGGACGTGGTTAGTTCAGTTAGAATAGCTGTGTTTAAAAAAGGATTGGATAAGTTCTTGGAGGAGAAGTCCATTACCTGCTATTAATTAAGTTGACTTAGAAAATAGCCACTGCTATTACTAGCAATGGTAACATGAAATAGACTTAGTTTTTGGGTACTTGCCAGGTTCTTATGGCCTGGATTGGCCACTGTTGGAAATAGGATGCTGGGCTTGATGGATCCTTGGTCTGACCCAGTATGGCATGTTCTTATGTTCTTATCTTGCGAAACTGGAAAATTGAGCTTCCAAATGGCAGATGAAATTTAACGTGTACAAGTACAAAGTGATTCATCTAGGGAAAAATAACTCTTGGTGTATTTACCAATGTTAGGATCTATCTTAGGAATTACCACCCAGGAATAAGATCTAGGTGTCGGAGAGACCGGATTGCTGGGCCCCGATTCAGGGCCGGACCATCATCCCTCCCCGAGCCCGGATGTGAGTGGGAGGAGCACTGTGGCATAAGAACGCCACACTGAGCGGAGACGCTGAGAGACCGGATTGCTGGGCCCCGATTCAGGGCCGGACCATCATCCCTCCCCGAGCCCGGATGTGAGTGGGGGGAGCACTGTGGCATAAGAATGCCGCACTGAGCGGAGACGCTGAGAGACCGGATTGCTGGGCCCCGATTCAGGGCCGGACCATCATCCCTCCCCGAGCCCGGATGTGAGTGGGAGGAGCACTGAGGCATAAGAACGCCATACCTGTGGCGCATCACCGCCGCCGGCGCATCGCCAAAGCTGTGCGCGCCCAAGGGGTGCGCACGGCTTTGTTCCGCTTAGTTCGGACTAGGGCAGACTGAAGGAGGAAAGCCCTAAAATCCTGTCTCTAGATACTGAGAAATTGACATAAGAGACGCTCAATCAACGGTCAACCTCGCAATTTCCTTGAAATGCCTCCTAAAAGAAAAGGCAAGGTGAGGGTGTTTCCTCCAGAACCCTTACCTTCGCTCCTACAATTAGAGATTGACAGTTTTATGACTCAGCTAGTAAAAGAGAAGACCGAGGAATCCATTGGTGGCACTCAGGAAGGGGAACGGGTGACCCCCCAGGAAGAGGCCTCTCTAAGTCCTGATTTGCGACCGCCTCCTGCCCAACGTGGTGCCAACGGAGCTGCAGCAGCAACTTCTACCGAAGAGGTTGAATGTTTGTTGGCTAAAGGAGGAGCAAGCTCCGAACTGGATTCAGAGGATGAGGAGGAAGCATCTGCTTCTGCAGAGCAACAACAACAATCCCCCTACCTTGAAAATCCAGGAGAGGTGCGGCCTAGAAATACAAGGCCAGAGACGGTAACTTTGGGGTCATTGTGGGATCTAGTAAATGGATTAAGCACTGTTGTTAACAGATTAGAGGGAAAGATAGATTCAGCTACCTCTAACTGGCAGAAACAGTTAATGGGGATACAACATCAAGCAACTGAAGTTGAAGTTAGAATGGGGGAGGCTGAAGAAAACATAAAATCTTTAAAAAGTTTGAATACTATGATTATGAAAGATCAAATGATGTGTTCTAGATGTTTAGAAACATTAGAAAACAATATTAGACATCTAAATGTAAGGATGGTTAAATTTCCTAAAATTGCTGGTGAGATACCTTTTGTCTCATTGAAAAGGTTTCTTGCAGAAATTCTTGGTTTTTTGGATAGTAATAAAAATGAACTCTCTATAAACACATGTTTCTTTGTAAAAAAAAATTCTGCTCCTGCTGTGGCAATTCCAACAAATCTTACAAGCTTTTTGGAAAATTCCGCCTTACAAGTATTAAGTAGTGACACTGTCTCTTTCATAACATTATCAGATATAAGTAAATTGATGGTTTACTTCCAGAAATTCCCAATTACTTATTGTGGGTTAAATGTAAAGATCTTTCCAGATCTAGCACCAGTTACATGTGTAAAGAGGCATGAATTTCTGGAATTTAGACAAAGGATTATATCCCTAGGATTTTCCTTTTTGCTAAAGTACCCGTGTCGATGTACTATAAAGAGAGGAACTGAAATATATAGTTTTGCTCAGATAGATCAATTACGTCAATTTGTTGAGGCACGTGAACCACTAACTCCATCCCCGATAGACCCTAATGTTCAGGTTTAAAAAGTAAACTAGCTGTATTTTGAGCTTTTTTTCTTAAATGTGTAATTTCTTTTTCTATATTAATCTCCTAATAGAATATGTCTTGTATTTCTCAGGTGTAATGTTATTCCTTTAGGATAATTGTTAAAAATGGATAGTTTCTTTTCTCAACAAATGGTGAGTTATTCTTATAATGAAGATTTCTCATTTATGATGTATTGGAATTAACTGTTGAGAGGAAGTTATGTAAATTCAAAATTTTTGAATGTGATGATTGCAATAATTTGTAATTCTAAAATGCATAAATAAAATAAAAAAAAAAAAGATCTAGGTGTCACGTGGATAATACATTGAAACTTCAGCTCAGTGTGCTTTGGTAATCAAAAATTAAACAGAATGTTTGGAATTATTAGGAAGGGAATGGCAAATAAAACAATGGATATCATAATGCCTCTGTATCGCTTCATGGTGAGACTGCATCTTCAATACTGTGAGCAACTCTGGTTGCTGCATCCCAAAAAAGATATAGTTGCACTGGAGAAAGTGCAGAAAAGGGCGATCAAAATGATAAGTGGCATGGAACGGCTGTCCTATGTGGAAAGGTTAAGGAAGTGAGGGCTGTTCATTTTGGAGACGAGACAACTGAGAGGGGATATGATAGAGATCTACAAAATCATGAAAGGATTTGAACAGGTTAATGTAAATTGGCTATTTACTCTCTCAGATAATAGAAGCTCTAGGGGGCACTCCATAAAGTTAGCACGTAGCTCATTTAAAACAAATCAAAGTAAATTCTTTTTCACTCAGCACATAGTGAAGCTCTGGAATTCATTGCCAGAGGATGTGGTTTCGACAGTTAGTATAACTGGGTTTAAAAAAGGTTTAAATAAGTTCCTAAAGGAAAAATCCATAAACTGCTATTAATTAATAAGCAATAGTTGATTGAGATTTATTTAATACAAGCCATTAAGCCCGTTAAAACGGGCTACATCCCTCTGTCTCTCACCTCCCCCTCATTCTCTCTCCCCTCACTCTTCACCACCCCCGACCGACCGCCCGCGCACCCATCCTCCTCTCTATCCACTCCTACCTCCCCCCTCTCTACCCTCCCTCTCACACACTCAGTCCCACTCACTCCCCCTCAGTCCCACTCCCTCCCCCTCAGTCTCACTCCCTCCCCCCCTCCCCCTCTCTCCCTCCCTCTCACTTCCTCCCTCCGTCCCACCCCTCTCTCTGTCCCACTCCCTCCCTCCCCCCTCTCTCTCTGTCCCACTCCCTCCCTCCTCTCTCTCTCTCCCCCCCTCACTCAGTCCCCCTCTCACTCAGTCCCACTCCCTCTCTCTCCTCCCCCTCTCACTCAGTCCCTCCCTCTCTCTGTCAGCCCTCCCTCTCTCTGTCAGTCCCTCCCTCTCTCTCTCCTCCCTCGCCACCGCTGCCACCCGCCGCCGCCGCTGCCACCCGCCGCCGCCGCTACCACCGGATGCCCGCCGCTGCTGCCACTCAACGCCGCCGCTGCCACCCGCCGCTACCACCGGACGCCGCCGCTGCTGCCACTCAACGCCGCCGCCGCCGCCTCCCGACGCCCCCCGCCGCTGCTGCAACTCAACGCCGCCGCCGCCGCTGCCTCCCGATGCCGCCGCTGCCACTGGACGCCGCCATTTTTTTTCGGCTCAGACCGACGTGCTCGCCCGCACATGCGCGGTAGAGCTGGTCTCTACTGCGCATTTGCGGCACGTCGGTCATCCTTCGTTTATTAGGTAGGATTTGGGTACTTGCCAGGTTCTTGTGACTTGGATTGGCCCTGATTGACCCTTGTTCTGACCCAGGTTGGCATATCATATGTTCTTATGTTGTAAGAGAACATGTGTGTGAGAGAGAGAGAGGGAATGTGTGTTTCAAGCAAGTGTGTGAGGGAGTATTTGTGTTTGAGGGAGAGAGAGAGAGAGAGGGAATGTGTGTTTCGAGCATGTGTATGTGTGTGAGGGAGAGAGTGGGAGTCTGTGTGTAAGAACATGTGAGGGAGTATATGAAAAAAATGAATATGTGTGTGTGTGTGTGAGAGAGAGAATAAAGTTTGTGCATCTTCCCCCAATCTACAACAATCTCAGGGTGACTAGAAATCAGAAGATTCCAGGTATGGAGAGTGGGATATTTTTTAATTCTTAATTTTTATTTTTAGATGCTGTTTTGGAATATTTTATTGTGTTTGGGAAATATTCAAACACATTATCTGAGTTTTTAATTATTGGAAATTCTAATCAGCTGTTTTGACATTAATTTTTAAAATATGATTTTATTATGAATACTTGTTTATTTCTCTTGATTTTATTTCTTGAAGTTTTGTGAGAAATGATGGTTTCTGTTTTTCCATTGTTGCACTGAATAATATAGTTGGGCTTGTTGCAGTTTTCAGTTCAATTTTTGTCAGCAAGTTTGGAGTATTTGGGGGGAGGGGTACCAAATTACTAGCCTGTCCTGGGCACCAAAATATCTCATTCTGGCCCTTGCCTAAGCTCGACAAAAAAATTAGCCTCACCTGCCACTGACTGCCCCTGGCAACCTTTCTCCCTTCCCTCTCTGCTGGTCTTGCTGCCTGGTTGTGTCACTGTAACTGTCTCCACTTTCTCCCCTGGGCCCTGTCCCTTGATTACAGCTATGAGTTGGAGACTCCTGCTGCTCCTGGCCCATGCTGCCTGCCTGTATCCCAGCTTATCTCCTGACTTGCTTAGTCCTGTCCTGCTCATGCTGACCTCCAGCTGCTGCAGCCACCAGTGCTGCTTGATCGCATTGTAGAGGATCAGGAATGGACACTAGTACTGCGCTAAAAATGGTAAATAAATACTGTGGGTTTATTGGTGGGATTGCTCCTCCTAACTGTTGAATGTTGTTCTTGGCCTTGGTTTGTGGATATTGGGGTGGGGAGTGTCATACTGCTGGGCAGGGGAGCATTGTAGAGAAGAATGTGCATTGTGTAATTCTGCTGGGCTTGGGCCTATGGAAGAGGGGGCATAGGGGAGAAGAAATGGGTGGCAAGGATGGGAATAATAGACATGTCTGGAAACAAAAGGATACCATTGGTGAAAATTTAACTTGGCCCGTCCAAGCGTTCGGAATTTTCATAGTAGAAATTTGGCAACCCTAAACCAGGGAGTCTCCTAGAGAATGAGATTGGGAAAGGGAGGGGGCTGCTGCAGAATGGGGAATTGCTGGCAGCAAGCAAGAACTATGAAGCAGCAGTGCTAGATTGGGGGCAATCACTGTGTGTGTACATAAGCAACTGTACAACAGTAGCATGTCAGAGAGAGTTTGTGTGAGTGTGAGACACATACACCTATATACACTTTGTGAGAGAGAGTGTGTGTATGTGTGTATCTGTGTCTCTGAGACAGACACACACACTCTCTCAGGGTGTTGGTGTGCCTGAGAAAGAGTATGTGTCTTTGTGGGTGTTCGTGTATATGTGCCAAAAGATTTCTGCAATCTAAAAACTCTGTGATTGAGCATGTGTGTGTCTGACACTGGCTGGCAGTGTCATTACTTGCAACTGGTTCAAGAGCCAGACTGGGAATCCAGAATATATCTCTATAAAAGATATAAGCAGATGTGTAGGGGGCCCAACCAATTTGCATGGCTTGAACGGGGACTGCAGCTCTGCTTGCCCTGGTCTAGAATGTGTTCAACTTCTTAGCTGTTTAGGAAAGATGTTTATTTTGGAGATATTTTGGCTCAATTCTGCTGGGTTCCAGGGTTGACAACATGCTTTTGGGAGCTGTTGACACATGTGCTGTAGGGAATGTGCATGAGGGCATCAGATGCCCCATGGGCCAGTTTTGAAAAAAATCCCCTGGTCCAATATTTTCCTGCAATCTGCCCCTGAACAGCTCCCTTATGAAAAAGTTTAAACAGGTTAGGGGATATAATAGAGATTTATAAAATCATGAGTGAGGATGCAGTAGGTAAATAGGTAGGAATCAAGTTAGGAAAGGGGAGAGAGAAAGAAGAGGTTGCTGGTGGAAAGAGAACATGGGATGCTGGGCTCTGTAGGGGGAAAGAGAGCAGGGCAGAGGAAAGTGTGGGAGGGGAAAGATGGGTAAACAGTGCCAGAGCTGCTGCCAAGAGTGGAGGTGTCATCACCAATTTCAATTTTGCACAGGGCACTAGTTAGCCTAGAGTCAGTCATGGGAAGGGAAGCAGATTTAAAACAATTCAGAGAAAGTGTTTTTTCATTCAACGCATAATCAAGCTATGAAATTTGTTCACAGAGAATGTGGTCAATGTATCTAATATAGTTGGGTTTCAAAGGGGTTTAGATAAGTTCCTGGAGGAAAAATCCATAAACCATTATTAGCCAGGAAAATCTGGAAAAGCCACCTCTTATTCCTAGGAGTGAACAATAAGGAATGGATCTTCTTTCTGGGATGTTCCAGGTACTGGGGATTCAGATTGGCCATTGTTGGAATCAGGATGCTGGGCTGCATGGACTTTGGTCTAGCTCAGTATGGCATATCTTATGTTCTTATGTAAATCACCCTGATGATATTTATTGCCTTTTGATTGCAAAGAAGTGGTTCTTCTATAGAAACTATTATCCAAATTTTGGAAAGTCACTTGCCAGCTCTGTTGTGAACGTGGACCCTTGAGCTGGCTCCAGAGTTGGAAGATCCACTGAAGGATTCTACAGGGGTACTCGTAGCTGGGAGGCGGAACTGGACCAGGACACCTGACAGGAACTTAACCTATACCAGCCTTCTTCCCCGCAGGTTGAGCCCTTGGGTACCGGGGCCGGCAAGACTTAGATGAAGGTCTCCTGGAGGAGGAAGTGTGATGGGCGGTCCGGGTCGAGGCTGGGAGAAGACTGAAGAGGCAGAGACAGTCCAGGAGTCAAGGTGGGCAGCGATGGTGCAACACGAGGAACCAGGCCAGAGGTCGGGGCAGGCAGCAGACAAGCCGAAGACGGAGAAAATGCCAAGGATCAGGACGGGCAGCAGACAGAGGAATCAAGGAACCAGGCCAAAGTCAAAACCAAAGAAGCAAGCAAGGTTGGAGCAAGAACACAGGAGCGGAGTCAGGAACAGCAACTAGCTACTCAGGAGAGTCGACCTGTTGCCAAGGCAAAGCAGAGAAGTGGCCTTATATAGGCCTTTACCGGTGATGTCAGGTTTGGGGCCAGGCCGAGGTTTCCTGCTGTGGCCCCTTTACATTATGGCCTTTTGCGCGCACGGGTGCCTAAGGGGCGGAGTCCCCTGAAGAGGTCGGCGGCATCTCCCTCATGGAGAGAAAGCCGTGGGAAGGCCCCGACGCAGATCAGGCCGGCATGGAGAAGCCAGCGGGAAGCTCTGGCGTCTGCGGGTAAGAGAGGGGGGACCCGGCTGCGGCTGTCCACGGCCAGGTTTCTCAACAGTATCCCCCTCTTACACCCCCTCCCCGGGGGGGGGGGGTCTTGGCTTTTATGGATGATCTTGATGGAATTTGAGGAGAAGAGATTTGTCCAGGATATTTGAGGCAGGCTTCCAAGTGTTCTCCTCCAGGCCGAAGTACTCCCACGAGCTCAGGTATTCCCAACGTCAATGATTAAACTGGACATCCAAGATCTCCTGCACTTGGTAGATGGGATCTTCGTCCGCCACTGCATCCAGAGGCTCCAGTGGATTGCGGTAAAAATGTGAAAGAACCAGTGGATTTAGCAGCGAGACATGAAATACGTTGTGTATCTTTAGGCTAGATGGCAAACATAAGCAGTAGGAGACGGAACCCAAGCGTTTGGTGACCGCAAAGGGTCTGATGTATTTAGAAGCCAACCGCATGGAGGGGATCCAAAGGTGGATGTGGCGGGTGCTCACCCAGACTCGATCTCCGGGGTTGAAAAGAGGAGCCTTACGGTGGTGTCTATCCATATCCTTCTTAGTGGCCTCCGCCGCTCATAGCAAATTGGCTTGGGTGGAATCCCAGAGTGAGTGGAGTTGCTGGGCTGTGAACTGGACTGCAGGTGAGGGCACTGACAGAGGAAGTGGTAAAGGTGGTTTAGGTTGCTTACCAAACAACACTTGGAAAGGATAGGGTCCTGTTGCTGAGTGGATGTGATGATTGTAGGAGAATTCTGCCCAAGTTAACAAGGTCACCCAATCAACCTGTTTGTCTCCCATGAAGGTACGGAGGAATGTCTTCAAGGAGCGGTTGGTACGCTCTGCTTGGCCATTGCCTTGTAGATGAAAGGCTGACGTGAAGTCTAGCTAGTCCCCGAACTTTTTGCAAAGTGCCCTCCTGTATTTTGCGGTGAACTGTGATCCTCAATCAGAGGCAATATGCTGTGGTAGCCCATGCAGGCGGAAGATGTGTTATGTGAAGAATTGGGCGAGTTCTGGTGCAGTAGGGAGCTTGAGGAGGGCCACGAAGTGGGCCATCTTCGAGAATCTATCTACAGTGACCCAGTTGACCTGCTTTCTTCGGACAGAGGTAGATCAACTATGAAGTCCGTAGAGATATGGGTCCAGAGCTCCACTGGTATGGGTAGTGGCTGCAAAAGTCCCCACAGATGACCGGGTAAGGGCTTCTGCCGGGCACATGTTGGGCAGGAACTCACATACACCCTGAACATCTCGACTGACTTGTGGCCACCAGTAGTGGCGGGTTAAGAGTTCTAGCGTCCGGACCCTGCCTGGATGCCCGGCCATCAGGGAATTGTGTGCCCAAGCGAGGACTTTCTTTCGCAGGCGGATGGGTACAACTGTCTTGCCCACGGGGCCTAAGTCCGACGTTGCTAGAAGGACCTTAGCTGGGTCTAGGATGAATTACAGTGCTAATGGTGTGTCCTCAGGTTCGGAGGTGCGAGAGAGGGCATCGGCTCTGATGTTCTTAGATGCCGGCCAGTATCGTAGCGAGAAGTTGAACCGGCTAAAAAACAAGGACCAGCGAGCTTGTCGAGGGTTCAGCCATTGGGCCCGGCACAGATATTCTACGTTCTTATGGTCAGTGTATACCACAATGGGATGCTAGGCCCTTGCCACTCCTCAAAGGCCATTTTTATGGCTAGGAGTTCCATGTCGCCTATGCCATCATTTATTTCGACAGAGGAGAACTTCCTTGAGAAGTAGGAGCAGGGAAGCAGCGTGCCCTTGCTGGAGACTTGGCTAAGGACCGCACCCACAGCCAAGTCAGAGGCATCTACCTCGATGAAGGGTCATGTGGGATCTGGGTGGCACAAACAGGCATCGAGAAGGAAGGCTTGCTTTAAGTCTTCAAAGGCCTTGAGGCCTCTAGTGGCCATTCCCTGGAATTAGCGCCCTTCTTGGTTAGGGCGGTGAGTGGTGCTACCATTTGAGAGTAGTGGGGAATGAAGTGGCGGTAGAAATTTGCAAAGCCAAGGAAGCGCTGGAGAGCTTTAATTCCTACTGGACGCAGCCAGTCTCTGATGGCGGAGACTTTCTTGGGGTCCATGTGGAATCCAGTAGTAGACACAATGTATCCTAAAAATGGCAAGGATTTCTGTTCGAATAAACACTTTTCTAGTTTAGCGAAAAGGCGGTTCTCTTGAAGATGCTGTAGTACCAGACATACCTTCTGACGATGGGTGGAGAGGTCCTTCGAGTATATAAGCACGTCATCCAGGTATACTATTACAGAGGAATGGAGCATGTCCCGGAAGACCTCATTCATGAGGTTTTGAAAAACCACTGGAGCATTACACAATCCGAAGGGCATTACTAGGTACTCATAATGCCCATCACTAGTGTTGAAGGTGGTTTTCCATTTGTCACCCAGTCTGATCTGTACTAGATTGAATGCCCCTCTAAGGTCAAGCTTAGTAAAGACCTTAGCCCCTTGTAGATGGTCTAGAAGCTCTGGGATGAGTGGGAGAGGATATCTGTCTCGGCGAGTAATGGCATTGAGACCTCGATAGTCTATAAATGGTCTGAGGGTACCGTCCTTCTTAGCGACGAAGAAAAATCCAGGTATATGAGTCGCAGGCTGTCCTCCTGCCAGCCCAGTTCTGACGCTAAGGTGCAAAACTCGACTGCGTAGTCGACCAAGGGCTGGGACCCCTGGCGTAGGTGGAGGAGTTTGGTAGCTGCGGTGGATTGCCGAGCGGGCTCATCAAATACTTGTTTGAAGGCATGGATGAACTGTTGAAGATCACCGAGCAGGGAATCACCCCACTCCCACAATGGACAACCTATATACTTTCCTTATTGGATGGCTCGGCCATCCAATAAGGAAAGTATATAGGTTGTCTTACTCTGGTCAGACGGAAAATGCGCAGGCTGGAGAGTGAAGTGCATGAAGCAGTGGTTGAGGAATCCCTGGCACTGCTTGGGGTCCCCGGCATAGCGAGGTGGTGCCGGCAAATGCAGAGACACGGTGGACCCAGGAGCCAGGAAGGGAGCTGGAGGTGGAGCTGCAGCCGGAGGAGCCGAGTCCAGGCGATTGGCCAACCTCTCGACCGTGGCTGCCAAAAGGTCCAAGCAGTGCTGCTGTTGCTGCAGGCATTGAGCCATGCCTGGAATGGCTTGGAGGCCAGAGATTTTTGCTGGGTCCATGGCCTTGGCAAACTGTTGTGAACATGGACCCTTGAGCCGGCTCAAGAGTTGGAAGATCCACTGAAGGAGTCTACAGTTGTACTCATAGCTGGGAGGCGGAACTGGACTATGAGACCTGACAGGAACATCACCTATACCAGCCCTCATTCCCCGCAGGTTCAGCCCTTGAGTACTGGGGCCAGCAGGACTTAGGCGAAAGTCTCCTGGAGGAGGAAGTCCAATGGGTGGTTCGAGTCGAGCCTGGGAGAAGACTGAAGAGGCAGAGACAGTCCAGGAGTCAAGGCGGGCAGCGATGGTGCAACACGAGGAACCAGGCTGGAGGTCGGGGCAGACAGCAGACAAGCCGGAGATGGAGAACATGCCAAGGGTCAGGACGGGCAGCAGACAGAGGAATCCAGGAACCAGGCCGAAGTAAAAACTGAAGAAGCAAGCAAGGCAGGAGTGGGAACACAGGAGCGGAGTCAGGAACTCAGGAGCGGAATCAGGAACAGCAACTAGCTACTCAGGAGAGTCGACCTGTTGCCAAGGCAAAGCAGAGAGGTTTGAAGTGGCCTTATATAGGCCTCTGCCAGTGATATCAGGTTTGGGGCCGGGCTGATGTTTCCCACCGCGGCCCCTTTAAATTATGACCTTGTGTGTGCGCGCCTAAGGGGTGGAGTCCCCTGAAGAGATCGGTGGCATCTCCCTCATGGAGAGAACGCCATGGGAAGGACCCGACAGATCGGGCCGGCATGGGGAAGCCAGTGGGAAGCTCCGACGTCTGCGGGTAAGAGAGGGGGGGATATTGTCTCTGAAATGTCTAATTACAGATCCAGAGAAACTGGACTGCCTCATTTTTTTTTTACACAGGGAAAGATTTTTCTGGGTCTCTATTGGTTATCATTTGTATGTATGTTGCTGAGCGAAACAGCTAATAGAAGCATATTATAGGGATCCTGTTAGTCCCCTACTAATTCTGGATAAGGATTATACTAATTGGTTTGGAGGTAGATTGGGTTACTGTAAGGTTTGCAGCTCCCCAATGTGGCAGCTAGCAATGGTAGTGTCCCCAGTGTTTTTCTAGTGAGAGCATCATTTTTTCTTTGTGGATCTTTTTTGCTTTCAACCTCTGCTCTCATTTTTCTAAGTCATCTTTAAGATCGATGGAGATATTTTGGATGAGAGTTTCTTTCCACCTTCTCATACCACCTTTATTGTATTTTAATTTGGAGTGCCAAATCCTTTTTGGACTCATTTAAGTTGTTTGAGTTTCTCTTCTAACCAATGGACGAAGTTCCCTTCTTGCAAGTGGAACCTGAGATCATCAGAATCCAAGGAGAGGATGACTTCCAGCCATCCTATGAGAAGAAAGAAGGAGAAAGGGGAAAGACAGAAAGAAGGAGAAAGGGGAAAGACAGAAAGGAATGGTCCATGAGTATCTCCTGAAGATTGAGAGTGGACTGGGAGGGAACTGGGAAAAAGCCAAATTGAGTTGCCATGCGCAATTTGAAACCCCCCCTATGTGCAGAAGAGCTCACCCGCGCACGGATATTAAAATCCAGCGTGCATGTGCGCATGGGAACTGGATTTTATAACATGCATGTGCTGATGCGCACATGTTATAAAAAAGCTGCGTCCATGTGCACACACCAGGAACCACTTACACATAGACACACATGCATTTTGTTTAAAAATCTACCCCAAAGAGCAATATGTAGGCCTTGAAAGGAAACTTTCCCCCTGTGCAGGAAATCTGGAAGTAAATTTTTTGGTATAGCTGCAGTATCCAACTAAGTGAAAATGTGAGATGTGGCCTCTGGAATTGTTATTCAGGTTCAAGCATCACATAGGTTACAATGCAATCAAATGAACATCTTAAAGTTAAGGCACAGGACTGTGAATCCTGGAGGTACAGGTAGCAAGGCTAACTTTCCTAATTTCTATAATCTGCTTTGAGACCAAACCTGGCAAAAAGTGGAATATCAAATATTCATAATAAATAAATAGTTAAACATGGAGAACCAAGCCACATTTTGGTTAAAAGAAAAACATTTTCTGCTCCATCCAGCAAAAAATGTCTTGTAATTCATTGCATTTCAGTGAGGCTGTTAGATGGGTTCGTCTTTTGCATCATGCACAATCCTAGAAGTAGCAGTTGGAAGTTCACCATCGTTGACCCAGGACTGAATTCCAGGTCTCTCACATTAGTGATCAGCCTCCTAGAATCTCATGCTTTACTCTTCCTGCATTAAGGAGCTTCTTGCTGCCATTTGCTTGAAATTGCTCAATTATACAAGTAAGATGGAAAGAAATACAGAAAGCAAACACAAGTTATAGGGTTAAAGATTGCTAGTTTAAAAGTACTTCTGGCATATATATATATATATATATATATATATATATATATATATACACAATATAATAGTACTTTAGCAATAGTAATAGCTTTGTTCAAAAGATGCTAGATGGATAATGATAGTAATAATTATCCTCTTTATTATTTCATATTCAATAGGTCTCAGCTGCCCAATAATAATTATAAAGAAGGCAAGATTGAACCAAACCTTTAGGAAACTGAACACTATGAATACGTACGGTTTGATGTATAAAGCTTTTTTTTTTCTCCATTATTTGCCTATAGGTCTAGCTTTTTATAAATCTAGCCTTTAAGTCAGAAATGAAATATTTTGCAAAAACGCCACATTCCATGTTGTGAAAAGAAGATGAATAGGAGCCAGAAAATTAACAACATGATCTGAGATGATTAATTCCTTTTCTTCACCACCCAGGAGTGCTGTTTTGTGTAAGGATCTGGCGCCCTGAATTAAAAACTAAGGTGAACCTTTCATTTGCAAGGTTGGATCAATAACAGACAGCTTCACAAAGGTAGATGTGGTGCTATATTTAATACAATGCCATTTTTTGATGTGATTTGTGGTGCAGAAACCACAGAAGAAATCCATATGGTAAATAGATCATAACTTCTGAGAAAGCAGCTTGCATCTTGCCTTGATGATCATTGAAGTAAGAACATCTGCTGGCCTTATTGGGATGGATAGACAACCCACCCTAGTTCTCACGTAAAGGCTGTGAAATGGAATGACATTTTCTAAGGAGGATGTGGTGAGTGTCCCCAGGGACCATATCCTTCCTGACACCTAGCATTTAATATGGATAATTATAGATGTTGGTTATATGGGATAAGGCTGTTAACACCCTGCAGAAGTCTTCCCCACACATTTGTGGTATACCATAACATTGGCACAGGATCTGTGCAAGAAATCATATAACTAATCAACTTTATGCTTCCTTTGCCAATACTACATGCATTGCTAACTATAAAAGCTGCATTAAGAAGAAAATTTGGAGTAGGGATAATAAAATACCAAGCTGTGCCAGCCAAAATTCAGTCTGCAAAAAGAAGATAATGCAGAAAATGTCACCTGGGATGTTTTGTTTAGAACTTTCTTTGTGGATGTCTGTGGGGTTTTTTTCTATCTGCAATTTTTTAATAATGGAGAAATATATTTTTAGAATTTTTATCTATATAAAAATAGAAAACTCCGCTTTATGTGTGGATGCTATAGTATGGCACACAGTATTGTCATAGATATATAGTTTTTGAATTAAAGCACTGAACAGAATTGTAGAAAACCGTAGTTTTCCCAAAATTGGTCACGTGAACTCAAAAAATGAACAAACACGGAAATAAACACAGACCCCATCAGCTGCCCAAGAGGGGAAAGAAATTAATATTTTGAGGTTCCATGAGGAGAGAGAGATCTGTGTTGGTTCCCATAAGCACTGGGGAGGGAAAAGATAATATCACGGTTGTGTGCCTCATGGGTTCCAGATGTGGAGTAATATTGGATCTAGGTGCTCTTATGTCCCTGAATAGGGAGAGATTGGAGCCAAGTATACTGACATCCATAGAAGGGAGAGATCTGAGCTTGTTGCCCTGATTTCCCAGCAGAGAAATCCATGCTTCTGGTAGGCTGAGTTCTGCCTGAGCAGCAGGTGCACTGACAAAGGAGACAGATGGTCACAAACATCTGGATCCTTATGCAACTCTGAACTATTCACCTTGTTAGATTTTATTGTTATTCACTTAGGGGCCAATTTTAAAAGTTATGCGCGCGGGGTACATTTGTGCGCGCCTGTTATAAAATGCAGGGTCGGCGCACGCAATGGGGTGCACACTTGTGCACCTTGATCATGCCGAGCCCTAGGGGAGGCCCGATGGCTTTCCACGTTCCCTCCAAGGCCGCTCCAAAATCAAAATATGATTGGGTGGGAGGCAGCATGACAAGGAGGTGTGGGTGCGAGGCACCTAGTCCCCTTGCACCGATCCTGGAAGTAGAGGAAAAAAATTCCTAGTTTGTGAAGATTTGCAGTGACTGTAACCTGTTGACTATGTACTATGCTTTTTTGGTATGGATTGCACCATGCTCTAATTGTTATGAACTGCTGCCCGCGGGTCTCCCCGCGAGCAGACTCACTCACTGTTGCTGCCCTTCTTCAGCCAACGTGGCAGGACGCCACCGTCGGCCTTCCCATGCGGCTGGAGCTGCGGTCTGTGCACTCCCTTGCGGCCCGGAGGCCGCCCATTGGGCCTCCTTCCATTGCGGCTGGAACCGTGGACTATCTGGCCCTCTCAGCACGGCTGGAACGCCGTTGATGTCATCTTCATCTTCACGGCACTAAGGCCGCATCCCCGGGCTGGATTGGCGACAGGGGCCGCCCCCGGGGTTTCCTGCAGCGGCTGGACCCTCTGCCGACGTTGGAGCCTGCGTCCAGGCTCAGCCCTGCCTCCCTCACGCTGTACGTCGGTGCAGGCCGCTGTCCGAAGTCCTGCACAGTTCTCCTGCTTCCTCTAGGCGCGCGGCCGCGCCTCTCTTCCACATTTAAAGGGCCAGGCACAGGAAGTGTGCTGGCCCCACCTTGGGACTAACTTCCTCCCTTAGCCCTATAAAGAGCTGCTTCGTCAGTCTGTTCCTGGCCTTGCATCATCGTGACTTCTCTCTGGAGGCTCCTGCCTACCAGAGCCTTGTAAGGTCTTCTATTCTTCGTGGAGCTCCTCGTCTCGTCTGCCTTCTACCACATCTTCATGTCCTGGTGTTCCGCCTGAGGTCCCAGTCCACATTTTGATGTCTCGTCATGATCTTCACCTCCTGATATGTCTTCCTTCCAGGATGTTCTTCCCTGTGTCTTCGTCTGGTGCTCTCGAGCCTTCTGTTCCTGTAAGCCGGTGCTCTCAGATGGTGTATGCCCGAGAATGAGGTGGCTTGCAGGTGGAAAGTGTTCCTGTGCTCCAGAGCCTCCGTTCCCGCCAGCTTTAGATGGAGCTTTGGGTGACACCGGCTTCGTCATTGGAGTCCCTCTTTGCCTGGACCTTCCCTGCACTGTCCCGTTCTCCTCGTGGTCCGTGACCAGCCTGCAAGGGCTGTGTAGGGCGCGCAGTGGGACAGGGTGGTCCGTGACTCAGTCCCACGGGTGGCCTGAGTAGGGCACCCTGAGAGACAGTGCCAATATCCATGCCTTGTGTTTTGCCTATTTGGATGTCAAGTTCCTCGTCATGCCCGTGATGCCGTCGCATCAGCCAAGTGTCTCCGTCATGGATGCCGTCACATCAACCCAGTGTCTTCATCAAGGATGCCATCACATCAACTAAGTGTTTTGTCAGTGATGCCATCGCATCAGCCAAGTGTCGTCGTCATGGATGCCGTCGCATCAACCCAGTATCTTCGTCAAGGATGCCGTTGCATCAATTAAGTGTTTTGTCAGCGATGCCGTCGCATCGACCATAGACCTGTCTACGTGTCAAGGCCTCCGTCTGCCCTCAACCTTAGGCCAGGCCTGCTGCTCCATGCTGCTCGCAGCAGGTCCGAAAGGGCTCGGAATGGTCGGAGGACCATTCAACTTACAACATCCTTGAATGTTGGCCTTGGGAGCTTGCAGGCCTGGCAGAGGGTCAGCCCATCAGCCACCGTCAACCCTCGGCTCGGCCCTGAAGGTCTGGGCCCGGGCTGAGGCCCAAGGGCACACTAAACACCCTGAACGTAACAGAATGCAAGGCCTTCGAGGCCCTACATAACACTAATGATTATTTAAGGGAATTTATTAGTCCGCAAGACTGAAAATTCTTGCCCTCTGGTGAGGCACATTATAACATCCACAGTTTACAAAATTTACATACATAAAACACCACAATTCTAAACATCATAGCATGATTACAATAATAAAATAAAGAAAATAAACTATTAAAAGCTAATAAAAACCAGTAAAAGAATAACTAAAAAGCTACAGCAACACCTGCTTGTTGAACATATGGTTCCTGAATTCCGTTACTGAAAATCAACAAAGACTAGGTGAAAAAGATATGCTTTGGGTTTTTTCCTAAAGGAAACAGTCTTATTCTCATTGAAGATCTGGAGGAAGTGTGTTCCGAACAGTAGAGCTGGCAATTGAAAAAGCGTAAGTCCTCGTGATACTTAGAATGGCATAACTAACAGCTGGACTACAAAGACTCATTTCCCCCTCAGAATCCCCCAGATACTCAGATCTAAGTTTGTAAATAGTGTAAAAAAACTAACGTTGGTAGTTTAAACTGTATACGCCAGGCAACTGGTAACTAATGAAGGTTATAGAGTATATGTGTAAAATGAGACTGATGGAATTTGGGAGATAATCTTGGCTGCTGCTGCATTCTAAATAATTTGCAAAACTCACAGCAGAGTGCCAGGAATACCACCATATCCAGTGTTACACCTGTAAGAACCAAGACAAGGACAAAGACAACAGACTTAAAATCTTATGGACATAAAAAGCATTCTAAGTCTTGCCCCAGTTTTTAATTAAAAAAACAAACACGTGGGCAATTGTACATAATTATATTCTCATGGAAAGATTTTGACTCCACAATTTTGCACTTCAATGTGTAATCTATCAGGTCCCAGTCCTTTGAAACACTCCGCCCCTAGACATCCATGCTGAGCTAAATTTTTGAAAATTTATAAAGGCTGTTAAAATCTGGCTCTTGGCTCAGGTTTTTAATTAACTCCAGAGCTCTGTATTTTTGCAAGCTGTTTGCTTGTCCCTCTTAGCTTAATTTTGTGACTATATACAATCCTTTTGATGCACACAATGCTTAGATACATTTTTGATACAGATGTTATAGGTAATATACTAAATGTAAATAAATGAATACAATTTATAGGCCATCAAACAGGTTGATAGATAAACAATTAATTACTATTGCTTCAGTTTTGGTGAAATGTAACTTGAGATTTATTTATTTATTTATTTGCTTTTATATACCGACATTCGATCGAGATATCACATCGGTTTACATATAACTGAGTGAATAGGGCAGGATCTGCCTTATTTTACATTGTAACATGTTAACTTGTCTAGGAACTAAAGAGATGAGTATATATTTTAACATTTATAAGATATTAAAGTAATAGCAATTCAAAGTAACATTTATAATATATTAATATAAATACGGACTTACATCGTGAGGAGGTATTTTGTAACATAACAATTTACATTGCAAAGGGGTGACTAGAGTATGGAATGGGGAGAAATATTTCTGATAGGATGAGGTAATATTGGATGGGAGAGGTTGGCTGGAAGAGGATTGGGGGGGCTTCATGGGGCTAGTTAGGGGAGGCTTTTAAAGAGGGTGGGGGGCGGGGGAGATAGGAATAAAGGGGGGCTGGGGGGATTTACATCGGAGGGATGTGGGCTGAGAGGGGGTGGTGTCATGGTGGGAGAAAGGCAGGAGGAGGGTTTATTAAGGGTGTGTGTTGAATCCGGGGGGGGGGGGGGGGTGAGGAGTCTGGCTGGAGGGTTTCATTGGTAGAGCGGAATTGAACTCAGGGAGGGGTTAAGGATCTGGTGGGAAGGCTTTTCTGAATAGCCATGTTTTAAGTTGGTTTTTAAACACTTGGGTTGAGGGTTAATTTCTGAGAGGGGGGTGGGAGGGAGTTCCACAGTGTTGGGTCCGCTACTGATATGGCTCGTTTGCGGGTGGATGTTAGGTGTGCTGTTTTGGAGTTAGGGATGGTGAGGAGGCTGGTGTCAGATGACCTGAGGTTTCTCTGTGTGGTGTATGGGCGTATCGATAGTTCTCATGAAACCAATCAAAGACATATTTCCTTAACATAGGGTGCACCATGACTCTTTTGAAAGAAGCAAGCATGCATCCTCCTTGGAGAGATTGATTTATTAATGTGGTGAAGGTTTTATTAATTTCGTGGGGTTCTCTTATCGTTTTTTGGGAGGGCAGGAAGAAAGGGCACTTAAAAATAACCCCCAAACCCACCCCAACCCTTTTAATTTAATTCTTTCGAATCCCCCACCCACCCAACCCCCCCCCAAACGTTTTTAAAGTACCTGGTGGTCCAGCAGGGGACCCAGGAGTGATCTCCTGCTCTCGGGCCGTCGGCTGCCACTAATCAAAATGGCGCCGATGGCCCTTTACCCTTACCATGTGACAGGGCTATCGGTGCCATTGGCGTGGGCCATCCAGTGCTCCTACCATGTGACAGGGGCCGGCCAATGGCACGGATACCCCTGTGACATGGTAAGGGCAAAGGGCCATTGGCGCAATTTTGTTTACTGGCAGCCGACGGCCGAGAGCAGGAGATTGCTCCTGGGACCCCTGCTGGACTACCAGATACTTTTAAAAAGTATGGGGGGGGGGGGGGGGGGGGGGGGGATTCGAAAGAATTAAATTAAAAGGGTCAAGGTGGAGTTTTTTTTTCGGCACAAGACAGCTGACAAAAACCAGTAAAAACCACGGGAATGAAGATTTCCCGCAGTTTTTACTCGAACCCGATACCAGAAACGAGTCCGGTACCAATTCACTCCATGGCACCCCCGCAGTGTTTCAGCACTTGGTTGTCCACCTGCTCCACCCACATCAAGTGTATGCAGCTGCCTACTGGGATGACATCATGTTGTACAGCCAAGATTGAAAGACACATCTAAGACAACTCCAGGCATTCTAACCAGTCTGAGGAAAGCAGGATTGACAGCCATCCCTAAGAAGTGCTTGCTGGGAGGGCAAGAAGTCCAGTATCTTGGTTACACCTTGGGAAGGGCAAGATCCATCCACAGACCTGAAACATCGAGGCAATCACCTGAATGCCAGTCCCACAAACAAAAGCAAAAGTGAGAGAGCATTCCTAGGCCTCACAGGGATTTACATAAGAACATAAGAACATAAGAACATGCCTATACTGGGACAGACCAAGGGTCCATCAAGCCCAGCATCCTGTTTCCAATAGTGGCCAATCCAGGCCATAAGTACCTGGCAAGTACCCAACAACTACGTCTGTTCCATGCTACTGTTGCTAGTAATAGCAGTGGCTATTTTCTAAGTGAACTTAACAGCGGGTAATGGACTTCTCCTCCAAGAACTTATCCAATCCTTTTTTAAACACAGCTATACTAACTTCACTAACCACATCATCTGGCAACAAATTCCAGAGTTTAATTGTGCATTGAGTGAAAAAGAACTTTCTCCGATTAGTTTTAAATGTGCCACATGCTAACTTCATGGAGTGCCTCCTAGCCTTTCTACTATCCGAAAGAGTAAATAACCGATTCACATCTACCCATTCTAGACCTCTCATGATTTTAAACACCTCTATCATATCCCCCTCTCAGCCATCTCTTCTCCAAGCTGAAAAGTCCTAACCTCTTTAGTCTTTCCTCATAGGGGAGCTGTTCCATTCCCTTTATCATTTTACGTCCATGTTGCATCCGAGTGGAGACCAAGTCTAACCAGCTTATTTTTTGACGACATTGAATCCATGCTTAAACAGTGAACTGCTAAAGCCGTAATATACTTCCCTGCCCCTGAGGCAGGCCCATGTGAGGCAAAACTCGGCCTGAGTCGGGCACAAACACAGACTTGTCTCCATTCTAATAAAGTTTAACTTGGACATTTTTTTGGCGTCTAACCTACAAGAAAATCTTGTGGCATACATTAGCTGGAAGTTGTTGCCATGGGAGAGGTGCTACTCAGCAGGCAAGAAGAAGGCCTTGGTAGTCAAGTGGACCTTAGAGGCCTTATGCTATTACCTGCTGGGACATCAGTTCATCATTCCACAGCTCCAGATGATGGCGTCATTGGGCCCTGCTATTTTAGGCAGGCCCCGCCACTTGGTCTTTGCCTTGGCAACAGGTCTCCACATTTGTCATGTGCTTAGTTGCTACTCCATCATTCCTGTTCCGGCTCCTGTGCTTGTTTGTTCCAGTCCTGCACTCCTGTTTCCAGTTCCTGAGTTCCAGTACATGTTACCTGTTCCTGATTATCTTGGATGGATTCCTGGCTTTGACCCTTGCTTGCTTCTGACCACGCTTTGGACGGATTCCCCGCTCTGACCTATGCTTGTACCTTGACCTCGTCTCCAGCCACCTGCTCTGACTTCAGCCTGTACTCAACCCTGTCTCCAGCTGCCTGCCCTGACTTCAGCCTGTACTCGACCTTGTCTCCAGCCACCTGCCCTAACTTCAGCCTGAACTCAACCCTGTCTCCAGCCGCCTACCCTGACTTTAGCCTGTACTCGACCTTGTCTCCAATCACCTGCCCTGACTTCAGCCTGAACTCGACTCTGCCTCCATCTGTCTGTTTGGACTTGGCCTTTCTTAGGCTTTTGCCTACTTACAAATCTGGACTTAACTTGTTCCTATTCTCTAGCCTGTCTCAACCTGTCCGGGCTTCTGGATCCAGGCCCTATCTTGAACTCAGCTCCTTCAGACCCTGTGTCTCTGTTGATTTCTGGCTTCCTGCCTCAAACATCTTCCTTGGGATCAACCACGCGGAAGCTCACCTAAGATCACCTGGCCCCAGTACCCACTACCCAAGGGCTCAACCTGTGGGGAAAGAGGGCTGGTATTGGCGAAGCTCCAGTTCGCCTCCGCTTCCTGGTCTGCTCTGCCTCCCAACAGTGGGGGCCCATGGGGGAGGGTTTCCCCATGGGTAGCATCAACACCTTGGGCCAAGGGTTCACCTCAGCAACAATAGTGTATAATTCTCATGGCTTCCTCATGGCAAGAATTATACAATAGTGTATAATTCTTGCTTCCTCCTAACTCAGGCTGATTCATTGCCCTACCACATTCAAGAAGAGACTCAAGACATGGCTATTCATTCAAGCTTTCCCATAATGTTCTTGAGTCATCTGCAGCCTCCACCAACCGTCACAGATTATAGCTTCCACAGACTGCCACAAACTTTTAACTACCCTTGACTTTAGCATATATTCTCTCAGCCACAGTAGCCTCTCCCCACCATCCATTACTTAATTCCCTCCTATTGTAGCCTTACCCTTTTATCCAATTCATTGAATGGCTTACATGTTACATTGTTGCTCTTCCCTACATTGTTGCTCTTCCCAGTCATGTTCACATTGTTCTCTTCCCAGTTATGTTCTCCAAGTTGTTCACATCCTTGTTCATTGTAAAACATATTTTTCAGTACGTGCTACTTGTTGTAATGTAAACCGGAATGATAAGTAACCCTGTTACTTGAATTTCGGTTTAAAAAAGTTATAAATAAATAAATAAATAAATGGGCTGATTTAGAGAAATTTTAATCCTGTTCATGAAAAAAGCTTTTCACAAACAGGATCAATGTTTGTTTGGACTTCCTGCACTCGGGCCGTATTGCAAAATGGTGCCGTATACGTATGGCCGTATTGTCGTATTGCAAAATGGCGCCGGCCGTACGGCAATACGGCAATACGGCCCGAGTGCAGGAGGTCGCTCCAGGACCCCCGCTGGACTTTTGGCAAGTCTTGTGGGAGTCAGGAGGCCCCCCCAAGCTGGCCAAAAGTCCCTGGGGGTCCAGCGGGGGTCCGGGAGCGATCTCCTGTGCTCGTGACGTCGGGGGACAGGAACCAAAATGGCGCCGGCACCATTTCTATTAACGCAGCTGTGGCCCGAGAGTGGAAGATCACACCGGGACCCCCCCCCCACTGGACCCCAGGTAATTTAAAACATTTTGGGGGGGTTCGGGAGGGTGGGGGATTTATTTTAAAGGGTCGGGGTGGGTTTTAGGGTTGTTTTAGTGTGCCGGTTTTCCCGCCCTCCCCCTTTACGATTTAAACGATTTAAAAAAAACAAAACAAAACTGCGACGATCAGATTCCCTCCCCCCCCCAGCCAAAATCGATCGTTAAGACGATCGATCTCATGATTCACATCTCTAGTGCTCACTCCCACAAATGTATATGTGGGTGCTCGTACGCTCGTTTTAAATTTACCATCTAAGGGAGCATCTATGATGGCTTTTCCTCCTGCATACTCCAAAAATGTATATTTTTTTTCATGCCTTTTCATACATTTTCTTTTATAGCTAAGTATTTTCCAAATATTAGTGATGGTGATTTGAGATTATGTTTGTTGGCCCATTCAGTTTGCCCAAATTGAGGATCTTCCTCTCTAGTATTCTACCAGCTTGGGTAACTGGAGCGCAGAGCTTCCCCACTGCCCAAACCAACACCATCTTTCCTCCCTCCAAGATCCCATTCATCCTCTCAACTCTGCTCTTTCACTGTGTTTCACAACTGTCTCAAATATGCCTCTCTCTTTCTTTTCTTCTATCTGTTATCCCTCACCAACTCTTTCCCACCATATTATATCTTTTTTTTCTCTTTTATAGTGTATTTTACCCAGGGATCCTTACAATATAAGTACAAGAAAAAATATATGGAAGAGCACAAAGAGAATGAATGCAGCTTTCCCTAATGCCACAGCTCTGAACGCTGTTCATCTCAGCTCCAAGAAGCCCAGTATGGACCAGTAATCTCTCAGCTTTCCCCATGTTTCTTTCTGAAGCACAGATCATCTTGAAAGACAGAAGATAAAAGAGATAAAGTGACATTACTTCTTCTTGGGTGGGGATCAAACATTGCCCTCAGCTTCTTCTTTTATCATTGTATCTTGCAGTTGTGCAGAAAAATCCGGCCACCTTGAGCACTGACTGACAATAGAATCAGCTCAAGCAATTCACATTGCATTTTCCTTTTAAAAAATCAGGATCTTTGCTCTGTACTTTGTACAGAGTCTTTAATTAAGAAACCAATGAAAAAGATGGGCCTCCTATTGTTTACTAACCATGAGAACAGAAATGGATGTAGCAGGCTTTTTCATTTTGTAAAAATGGTTATGAAGACCATCTAGGCCTGGTTTAAAACAGATTTCTGAGAATGAATAAAGGTATCCTTTTGTAACCCCCTGGGTTAAAAATTAAAAGAAGGGGGGAGGGGGGTTATAATTTTTTTCTTAATTAAAAGTAGAACTAACACAACTTCGGGGATCTTGGATAGGAAAGCTGGAGGAAGAGATCTGTTAGGAGGACTGTCATAGCCCCTTCTGAAGAAAGTCCAATATTTGGACTTGATTTGTGTTGCTATTCTGGCCCATACATAGGGAGATATTGGAAGTCTGATTCAGTCTGCTGCTAAAATGTAAATAGTAACAAGCTGTAGAAAAAAAGAAATGAAAACAGCATTATGCTGTCCTAGCCAGGGGCCAGCAGGAAGTCCAAGGATAGATATTGACATTGGGGGTAGAGGAGGAGATGTGATAGCCAGCAAATGGACGGGCTGCTACTGAGCTCTCAGCTCTCCTCTGTGCAGCTAAGAGAGGGGTGGGATCAAAGCAGTGCAAGACCTGAGCAGAGCAGGGCAGGTCTGCAGAATTGAGTCTGTGTAAATCAGCTAACTCCTTCCCCTCCATTCTGTGAAAAAAATGTGGGAATCTTCAGTAATGTCACAGGTGGCAGCATATACCTGAGTTGTAAAAATGCTCAAAAATTCCCAAAAAGCTTATTTCCATAACACTATACACAGAAGGTGGGTACTAGAATGATAAATAAATAAATAAATAATAATAAAAAAATAAAAAAAAAATATATATATATATATATATAAAAAGCTTTCTCCAAAGACTTCCCAGGGACTAATTAAGCTGATGTCAGCATGAGTAGAAAGATCTTCTGGGATGTGGGAGTTGTGAATGGAGGCAAAGAGATGAGAGGCACAGCTCAGCAAAGGAGCTCAGAGTAGCTACTCTTTCACAAAGCTCTGTTTAAGTGCCATATTTTCTGTAATAAAAAAGACCCTGAGGAAAGAATGAATGGGATATGTGTGTGTGTGTGAAAATGACAATGGTTAAAAGCAAATTTGAAAAAGTTTGTCCAGGTAAGAGTCAGAACAGAATCAGATAAAAATAAATTTTAACCAAGGCAGTGGAATATTTTCTTGCCTTTTATTAGAAAAAGTGTGAAAGGTTAAAAAAATTCTAGAAGTGTGAAAGGAATCATTTTTTAAAAAGTGTATTCTCTTACCTATCAGCTGCAATGGTACCATAACCTGTAATCATTATTTGGGGATAAAATAACTTATCTTTCTGGAAGGAATATTGTACAAGGATATTGTCATAATCTCCAATAAAATCCCAGATAAAATAAATGTGCTGTACAAGAAGGCAAGGGAAGAGCCCACTTCTTTAAATAAGCACTCCTAATCTTGAAGCTGTGTTGTGCACTAAAAATTGTAAAACTTAAGGGGCCGATGCAAAAAACTTGCGCTGAAAGCGGGCGCTGTGTATTCAGCGCCCGCTTTCATAACGTGCCCCCAGGCACCTCTCCTGGGGGCGCGATGCAATATTTAAATAAGGGCTCATGCTGTCGATGAGGTGCTAGGGGCGATTGCGTGCCCCTAGCTCTTCCTTGACAGCGCAAGCTGGTGAAAGGTCCGCTATCGGTGGCTGTCCGCCGGTTAAGAAAATGGATGCTGAATTTATCAGCATCCCACTTTCCTAACCAGTGCTCATGCAGGGGTTAGGAAAATGGACGCTGATAAATTCAGCATCCATTCTCCCAACCTGACTACCGGCACAAGAAGGAGTGTATAAAATCAATATTAAAGTGCCGGGCACTTAATATTAATTCACTCCTTCACTTATTGCGGATTGGTCCCTTTACTGTCACATGTCAGTGAAAAGGACCAATGGGCAATACGTGAAAGAGTGAATGAATAAATATTAAGTGCTCGACACTTAAATATTGATTTATATATTCCTTCTGGTGCTGGTAGTCAGGTTCAGAGAATGGACACCAAATTAACCAGCATCCATTTTCCAAACCCCTGCCTGTGCTTTTTTAAAACTTTTTTTTAAATTATTTTTTTAAAGAGTTGTTCCTCCCACTTAATATCCCAAAAGGAGGTTAAAAACAAAACAAAACAAAAAACTGAAAAGGATATTAAGTAGGAGGCAGTACAGAAAAGCAGTTTTTTCTGCTTTTCTGTACTAGTTTTAGTAGTGCTCAGCAATTAACGCCTGCTCTGGGCAGGCATTAATTTCTGATCACTAAAATGTGCATCCTAGATGCACATTTCTTTTTTTGCATAGGGATTGAATAGCTAATAGCCTCAGCATTTGCATGTGATGAGCGCTATTTGTTTCTCTCCACATTGGACATGTGTTGTAGGGGCGCTAATCCCCTTATTGCATAAGGGGATTAGTTAGTGCCTCTACAACCCGCGTCCAACTGCGGGTTATATAGTGCGCTGGGCTCAGTGCACTGTATTATCATCGGCCCCTAAGTAAGCCTGATATTTTAAATTTGGAAAATGAGGTTAAAAACAAACAAAAAAAAAAAAACCCAGAAAAGAACTGATTGGAAGAGAAAAAGATCCTTGTCTAATTATAGCCACAGCATAGAAGAATCAAAGGTGTTCTAGATTAAACACTTGTTTGTGTAGAGAAGGAAAAAGTGCAGGATAATTTGCAGTGGTAGTTCATAAAGGTCTCCTCACAATTCAAAACTGCACTTGTATTATCTGTATAGGTTAAAACTTTAAGGCTCTAGTGACAACCTTGAACTGACACAGTTTAAACATAGAAAGAGAAGAAGATTTTTGTGTGTTTGAGTCAGCACTTGCAATAGTACCAAAACTTCCCTTTTTGTCTTGATAGAAATAGGGATACTTAATTATTATTTATTGTTTGAAGCCATAGCTAGTATTAAATGACACCAAGCTGGCAAGTCAACACTTATGTAATGGCTGGGGAGTGGCTAAGGTCACTAGATGACTCATTCTTAATTCCCAGAGACAAACAAAAAATAACTCATACTGTAATTTCGAATAATAGAAGGACTAGGGGGCATTCCATGAAGTTAGCAAGTAGCACATTTAAGACTAATCGGAGAAAATTCTTTTTCACTCAACGCACAATAAATCTCTGGAATTTGTTGCCAGAGGATGTGGTTAGTGCAGTTAGTGTAGCTGGGTTCAAAAAAGGTTTGGATGAGTTCTTGGAGGAGAGGTCCATTAGCTGCTATTAGTCAAGTTTGCTTGGGGAGTGGTCACTGCTATTGATTGCATCAGTGGCATGGGATCTTCTGGGTGTTTGGGTGGTTGCCGGGTTCTTGTGGCCTGGTTTGGCCTCTGTTGGAAACAGGATGCTGGGCTTGATGGACCCTTGGTCTGACCCAGCATGGCAATTTCTTATGTTCTTATGTTCTTATGTTCTTAATTAGTTGATTTAAAGGGCCAGCCACAGGAAGTGGATGATGTCTTGCCCGAGCATGGACTAGCCTGCAGGTGGACTGGTGTCCTGTGCTCCTGAGCCGTCATGTCCTGCCAGCCTTTGTGGAGCTTCGGATGACATCGGCTCCATCGTTGGAGTTCTGCCTCGACTGGATCCTTCCCTGCGCTTGTCCCGTTTTCAGCGTGGTCCGTGACCAGCCTCCTCGGGCTGTGTAGGGCGCAGTGGGACAGGGTGGTCCGCGACTCAGTTCCGCGGGTGAACTGAGTAGGGCGCCCTGAGAGACAGTGCCAATGTCCTTCCGCCCAGCTTCTCATCTCGTCTGGACTTTGTCAAGTTCCTTGTCTCGTCCTGGATGCCGTTGCATCACTCTTGGTATTATGTCAATGTCTTGTTCCTGATGTCGTCGCATCGACCCTGATCCGGGATGCCGTCACATCGACCATTGGTCCGTGATGTCTTCGCATTAGCCTTGGTGTCATGTCTTCGTCCGCGATGCCGTTGCATCGACCCTGGTGTCATGTCTTCAGCTACCTTTGTGTCTTGTCTTGTGCCAGCCCTCGTCTCTGATGCCATCTGCATCAGCCTTGGTGTCAAGTCCTTGTCCGCGATGCTGTTTGCATCGATCCTGCTGTCATGTCTTCGTGTCAAGACCCGTCTGCCCTCGATCTCAGGCCAGGCCTGCTGCTCCATGCCGATCCAAGCGGCAGGTCTGAAAGTGCTCGGAATGGTCAGAGGACCATTCAACTTTCAACATCATCCTGTTGTTGGCCTTGGGAGCTTGCAGGCCTGGCAGAGGGTAAGACCGTCTGCCATGGTGGAACATGCCGTCAACCCTCGGTTCGGTCCTGGATCCGTTTGGGGTCGGGCTGAGGCCCAAGGGCACACTAAAACACCCCGTTCTCAACAGAATGCAAGGCCATGTGCCCGACGGTGGTGCCCCGCTGATGGATCTGCCTTGTTCCAGAGTCTTGTCTGTGTTCCTGGACTGGTTTTGGTACCGGAAAAATGCTTTCAGGATTTTTTATGTCCTCGACCCGCTGGAGGTGCCAGTTTTGCCACTGTCACGACCTGCTGGAGGCACCAGCTGTCTGGATTTCTTTTTGTAACGACCTGCAGGAGGCGCCTGCATCCAGACCTTTTGTCATGTTGACCAGTTTGGGGTCTTTACAACCTGCAGGAGGCGCCTGCACCCCTACTGGTGTTGCTGGGTTTTTTTTGCCCGCCCTGAATTCCCTCCCCCAGGTCTTCTTGGTGCTTCTTGTCTGGGTCTTGTTTGTTGCTTGTTCTGTATTTATTATTTATTTGTTTGTTTGTTTGTTTACTTATTTATTTAACATTTTTATATACCTCAATTCATGTAGCAATGTTACATATTATTTCGGTTTACATTATAACATTAAACACGCATGAAAGAATGCGATTACATCAAACAGGTTGATGAACTTGGATCAAGAAAAAACTTGGGAATAAAAATACAATGAATACTAAATGGTAATGAGATTTTAGGCCAAGTCATGGAACATGGTGTACATTTGGATAGATTGAGGTGAGATTATTGGTATGGATGAAAAGCTTGTTCGAATAGCCAAGTTTTGAGTCTCTTTTTAAAGGTGATTGGGCAAGGTTCCTTCCGGAGTTCTGGAGGTAGAGAGTTCCACTGCGCAGGGCCCGCTGTCGATAGAGAACGTTTATTTAATGAGGTTTTGATGGGTGGGGTGAGGAGAGTATCTTTATACGCTGTTCTCACCGGTCTGGAGGTTATATTTGAATGCAAAGGGATATTGAGATCCAGTGGGATGAGCTTGTGAATAGATTTGTGTATGATTGTTAGTATTTTGTAGGAGATTCTGAACTTAATTGGAAGCCAGTGAAGGTTTCCTAAGATGGGGGCAATATGATTTCTTTTGTTAGATTTTGTTAGAATCCTGGCTGAAGCGTTTTGAAGCATTTGTAAAGGTTTTATGGTGTTAGCTGGGAGGCCAAGTAGAAGGGAGTTACAATAGTCAATTTTTGAGAAAATGATTGCTTATAGAACTGACTGTTAGTCTTGGAAGTGGAGGAGCGGTCTGAGCCGTTTCAGGACTTGCAGTTTATAGAATCCATCCTTGGTGGTATTATTTATAAATCTTTTTAGGTTTAATTGATTGTCCATGACAACTCCAAGGTTTCTGGCTTGAGTGGAGAGGGAAAATTGGCTAGTAGGGAGTAAGTTAGTCATAGTATAGTTACTGTCCTGTGAAATGAGAAGTAATTTGGTTTTATTGGAATTAAGGATTAAGTTAAGGCTCTTGAGCAGGTTGTTGATGGCTTGGAGGCAGTTGTTCCAGAATTCTAGTGTTTTTTGTAGAGATTCCGTAACCGGGATGAATATTTGCACGTCGTCTGCGTAGATGTAATGGATTAGTTTTAGTTTGGAGAGGAGCTGGCAGAGCGGTAACAGATAAATGTTGAAGAGGGTGGGGGATAAAGATGAGCCTTGGGGGACTCCCAGAGAGGAGCGGACTGGGTGAGATTCATTATTGTTGACTCTAACCTTGTAAAATCTGTTTTGTAGAAAAGATTTGAACCATCTGAGAGCAGTGCCTTTAATGCCGATTTCAGATAGCCTATTCAGAAGTGTTGAGTGGTTTACCATGTCAAATGCGGCTGAAAGGTTGAGGAAAACGAGTAGGCCAGGTTGTTTTTTATCTAGATTCAACAGTATTGTGTCTGTTAGAGAGATTAAGAGGGTTTCTGTGTTTTGGGTTTTTCGGAAGCCGAACTGAGAGGGGGAAAGTATTTTGTTATCCTCTAAGTACTCCGTGAGTTACTTATTGACTATTTCTTCTAAGATTTTGGAGATGAAGGGGAGTTTAGCAATCGGGCGATAGTTGGCTGGGTCGTCTGGAGACATGTTGGGTTTTTTCAAGAGTGGTTTTAGAATTGCGAGTTTCAAAGGGTCAGGGACTGAACCATGCCTTAGTGAGCAATTAATGATGTTGGCAATAGTTTGGAGACTGTTTTTGAGATGGTGATGAGTAGGTTGGCAAGGATCGCATCTGTGGGGTGCGAGACAGGTTTGAGTTTCTTTAGGACTGATTCAACCTCTAAGGAGGAAGTCTGCTCGAAGGTTTCCAGACTAGTGTTCTGTTGAGTAACTGAGTAGTATGCTGGTGGAGGAGGGAGAGCATTATTTGTGTTTAAAGGTCTGAGCAGATCGGAGATTTTGTTCTTGAAGTGTGTGGCTAACTCTGAGGCTTTGCTGGCTGCTTGATCGTCCGGGATGGTTGTGGGGGGGATTTGGTGAGAGACGAGACGAGGGAGAATAAAGCTTTAGGATCGAATATGAAGTGGTGTATTTTCTGTGAGAAAAAATCTCTCTTCGTTTGTAGGATGGATAAAAGGTAGAGGTGCATGGTAGATTTGTAGGCTTCCAGGTTTGAAAGGGATGGATTTTTTCGCCATGCATGTTCAAGTCTTCTAAGATCTTGTTTCTGGGTTTTGAGTTGAGGGGTGTACCAGGGTTTCCTGTTCTTCGAATTGGAGTGGAGAACGTTAGACGTTAAAGGGCATGTTTGGTCTGCTATGTTCTTAGTTATTTTGATCCAGGATGATGTGGCTGAGTTAGCATCCATGAGGTCTAGTTTGTCTAATGCTGAGGAAAGTAGTGGGCTAAGGGTATCTGGGTTGCATAACTTCCTGTATTGGACTTTGTTTTTTGTGAAGGTGGAGGGATGGTTTGGATGCATTTGAGAGTTGTGGAGATCAACCTATGGTCCGACCAGGGGACTGGGGAGCAAATTGTAGATGCAGCAGTGGTCAGACTTTCATTTATGAAAATTAAATCCAGTGTGTGTCCCGCTTTGTGCGTCGGCTCTTTGATAATTTGTTTGAACCCCATATATTGAAGTGAGGTGAGAAAGGTTTCACAACTGGAGGATGCCGTTGCATCGACCCTGGTGTCATGTCGTCAGCTACCTTGGTGTCTTGTCTTGTGCCAGCCCTCGTCTCTGATGCCATCTGCATCAGCCTTGGTGTCAAGTCCTCATCCGCGATGCTGTTTGCATTGATCCTGCTGTCATGTCTTCATGTCAAGGCCCGTCTGCCCTCAACCTCAGGCCAGGTCTGCTGCTCCATGCCAATCCAAGCGGCAGGTCCAAAAGGGCTCGGAATGGTCGGAGGACCATTCAACTTCCAACATCATCCTGTTGTTGGCCTTGGGAACTTGCAGGCCTGGCGGAGGGTAAGACCATCTGCCATGGTGGAACACGCCAACAACCCTCGGTTCAGTCCTGGATCCGTCTGGGGTCGGCCTGAGGCCCAAGGGCACACTAAAACACCCCGTTCTCAACACCACTAATGTTTTAAAAGATTTTAAAGATGCTTAATGTTGCAAACTTTATTACATAATGGCAAAGAATACCAAAACTATTCAAAAAATAATTCAAAAAATAAAATTGGTTCACATCACAGCATCTGTACTGCAAAGAGGTATTGAAGTCTGCTCCAGATACAGTTCCAGCAAAGAGACTTGAAAATGTTTCCAACATACTAAGAAGACATTGTAAATTCACAGATGATTATGCTGCAATTAGAAAACTGCTAATTAATAACAGTTAAAGTCTTAAGACACTGAGGAGGTTATTTTCCAAGCTGTGTTATGGGTTTTTTGCATGCGAAAAATGCAATAGTGCATACGAAAAGCACAATAAAGCATGGTGCGATGCTAATTTCGAAAAGGGGTGGAGTTTGGGAGCAGGATTTCTGGCCAAGTGGGTTAGCTTTGCAATTTGCGAAGCCATATTGCACAGTTTTAATGCGGGAAATAACTACACCTTTTTCATTAAGCTGTGCGATATGGCTTTATCGCACTTTGCAATGTTTTAGCAAATAGCGTTTTCAGTATTTTAAGCTGTTGGAGGGAGGGAGGGAGACGGAGGGAGAGGGAGGGAGAGTGCCAAGCTATAAGGCCCTCATAGTAGTTAGGTATTTATATGAGGCCCACCTAGTAACTCAAGGTGAGGTTTAGGTAGTATTGTCGGGTTTAGGGGCCACTTTGACATGCAGAGTGAGACATAAGAACATAAGAACATAAGAAAATGCCATACTGGGTCAGACCAAGGGTCCATCAAGCCCAGCATCCTGCCTCCAACAGTGGCCAATCCAGGCCACAAGAACCTGGCAAGTACCCAAAAACTAAGTCTATTCCATGTAACCATTGCTAATGGCAGTGGCTATTCTCTAAGTGAACTTAATAGCAGGTAATGGACTTCTCCTCCAAGAACTTATCCAATCCTTTTTTAAACACAGCTATACTAACTGCACGAACCACATTCTCTGGCAACAAATTCCAGAGTTTAATTGTGCGTTGACTAAAAAAGACCTTTCTCTGATTAGTTTTAAATGTGCCCCATGCTAACTTCATGGAGTGCCCCCTAGTCTTTCCACTATCCGAAAGAGTAAATAACCGATTCACATCTACCCGTTCTAGGCCTCTCATGATTTTAAACACCTCTATCATATCCCCCCTCAGTCGTCTCTTCTCCAAGCTGAAAAGTCCTAACCTCTTTAGTCTTTCCTCATAGGGGAGTTGTTCCATTCCCCTTATCATTTTGGTAGCCCTTCTCTGTACCTTCTCCATCGCAATTATATCTTTTTTGAGATGCGGCGACCAGAATTGTACACAGTATTCAAGGTGCGGTCTCACCATGGAGCGATACAGAGGCATATTGACATTTTCTGTTTTATTCATCATTCCTTTTCTAATAATTCCCAACATTCTGTTTGCTTTTTTGACTGCCGCAGCACACTGAACCGACGATTTCAATGTGTTATCCACTATGACACCTAGATCTCTTTCTTGGGTTGTAGCACCTAATATGGAACCCAACATTGTATAATTATAGCATGGGTTATTTTTCCCTATATGCATCACCTTGCACTTATCCACATTAAATTTCATCTGCCATTTGGATGCCCAATTTTCCAGTCTCACAAGGTCTTCCTGCAATTTATCACAATCTGCTTGTGATTTAACTACTCTGAACAATTTTGTGTCATCTGCAAATGTGATTATCTCACTCGTCGTATTTCTTTCCAGATCATTTATAAATATATTGAACAGTAAGGGTCCCAATACAGATCCCTGAGGCACTCCACTGTCCACTCCCTTCCACTGAGAAAATTGCCCATTTAATCCTACTCTCTGTTTCCTGTCTTTTAGCCAGTTTGCAATCCATGAAAGGACATTGCCACCTATCCCATGACTTTTTACTTTTCCTAGAAGCCTCTCATGAGGAACTTTGTCAAACGCCTTCTGAAAATCCAAGTATACTATATCTACCGGTTCACCTTTGTCCACATGTTTATTAACTCCTTCAAAAAAGTGAAGCTGATTTGTGAGGCAAGACTTGCCCTGGGTAAAGCCATGCTGACTTTGTTCCATTAAACTATGTCTTTCTATATGTTCTGTGATTTTGATGTTTAGAACACTTTCCACTATTTTTCCTGGCACTGAAGTCAGGCTAACCGGTCTGTAGTTTCCCGGATCGCCCCTGGAGCCCTTTTTAAATATTGGGGTTACATTTGCTATCCTCCAGTCTTCAGGTACAATGGATGATTTTAATGATAAGTTACAAATTTTTACTAATAGGTCTGAAATTTCATTTTTTAGTTCCTTCAGAACTCTGGGGTGTATACCATCCGGTCCAGGTGATTTACTACTCTTCAGTTTGTCAATCAGACCTACCACATCTTCTAGGTTCACCGTGATTTGATTCAGTCCATCTGAATCATTACCCATGAAAACCTTCTCCATTACGTGTACCTCCCCAACATCCTCTTCAGTAAACACCGAAGCAAAGAAATCATTTAATCTTTCCGCAATGGCCTTATCTTCTCTAAGTGCCCCTTTAACCCCTCGATCATCTAACGGTCCAACTGACTCCCTCACAGGCTTTCTGCTTCGGATATATTTAAAAAAGTTTTTACTGTGAGTTTTTGCCTCTACAGCCAACTTCTTTTCAAATTCTCTCTTAGCCTGTCTTATCAATGTCTTACATTTAACTTGCCAATGTTTATGCTTTATCCTATTTTCTTCTGTTGGATCCTTCTTCCAATTTTTGAATGAAGATCTTTTGGCTAAAATAGCTTCTTTCACCTCCCCTTTTAACCATGCCGGTAATCGTTTTGCCTTCTTTCCACCTTTCTTAATGTGTGGAATACATCTGGACTGTGCTTCTAGAATGGTATTTTTTAACAATGACCACGCCTCTTGGACATTTTTTACTTTTGTAGCTGCTCCTTTCAGTTTTTTTCTAACAATTTTTCTCATTTTATCAAAGTTTCCCTTTTGAAAGTTTAGCACGACAGCCTTGGATTTGCACACTGTTCCTTTTCCAGTCATTAAATCAAATTTGATCATATTATGATCACTATTGCCAAGCGGCCCCACCACCGTTACCTCTCTCACCAAATCCTGTACTCCACTGAGAATTAGATCTAAAATTGCCCCCTCTCTCGTCGGTTCCTGAACCAATTGCTCCATAAAGCTATCATTTATTCCATCCAGGAACGTTATCTCTCTAGTGTGACCCGATGATACATTTACCCAGTCTATATTGGGGTAATTGAAGTCTCCCATTATTACTGCACTACCAATTTGGTTAGCTTCCCTAATTTCTCTTAGCATTTCACTGTCCCTCACCATCTTGACCAGGTGGACGGTAGTATACCCCTATCACTGTAGTCTTCCCTGACACACAAGGGATTTCTACCCATAAAGATTCGATTTTGTATTTAGTCTCATGAAGGATGTTTATCCTGTTGGACTCTATGCCATCCCGGACATAAAGCGCCACACCTCCTCCCGACTGCTCCTCTCTGTCGTTGCGATATAATTTGTACCCCGGTATAGCACTGTCCCATTGGTTATCCTCTTTCCACCATGTCTCTGAGATGCCAATTAAGTCTATGTCATCATTTACTGCTATACATTCTAATTCTCCCATCTTACTTCTTAGACTTCTGGCATTAGCATACAAACATTTCAAAGTTTGTTTTTTGTTTGTATTTTTATTCTGCTTTTTAATTGATAGAGATAAGTTAGAATTTTTTAGCTCAGGTGAGTTTTTAGTTACAGGTACTTGGACTACTTTTCCAATTATTGGAACCTCACTGTCGGGATGCCCTAATTCTAATGCATCATTAGTATCCTTTAAAGATACCTCTCTCCGAACCATGCGCTGCTGAGCGACTGTCGGCTTTCCCCTTTGTTCTAGTTTAAAAGCTGCTCTATCTCCTTTTTAAAGGTTAGCGCCAGCAGTCTGGTTCCACCCTGGTTAAGGTGGAGCCCATCCCTTCGGAAGAGACTCCCCCTTCCCCAAAAGGTTCCCCATTTCCTAACAAAACTGAATCCCTCTTCCTTGCACCATCGTCTCATCCACGCATTGAGACTCCGGAGCTCTGCCTGCCTCTGGTGACCTGCGCGTGGAACAGGGAGCATTTCAGAGAATGCTACCCTGGAGGTTCTGGATTTAAGCTTTGTACCTAAGAGCCTAAATTTGGCTTCCAGAACCTCCCTCTCACATTTTCCTATGTCGTTGGTGCCCACGTGTACCACGACAGCCGGCTCCTCCCCAGCACTGTCTAAAATCCTATCTAGGTGACGCGTGAGGTCCGCCACCTTCGCACCAGGTAGGCATGTTACCAGGTGATCCTCACGCCCACCAGCCACCCACCTATCTACATTCCTAATAATCGAATCACCAACTATGACGGCCGACCTAACCCTTCCCTCCTGGGCAGCAGGCCTTGGGGAGATATCCTCAGTGCGAAAAGACAATGCATCACCTAGAGAGCAGGTCCTTGCTACAGGATCCTTTCCTGCTACACCTGGTTGGTGCTCTCCCATTATGAGACCTTCTTCCTCCAAGGCAGCACCAGGGCTGCCAGTCTGAAGTTGGGACTTGACTACTATGTCCCTGAAGGTCTCATCTATATACCTCTCTGTCTGCCTCAGCTCCTCCAGGTCTGCCACTCTAGCCTCCAGAGATCGGACTCGTTCTCTGAGAGCCAGGAGCTCTTTGCATCGCATGCACATGTACAACTTCTCACCGGTGGGTAAAAAATCATACATGTGACACTCGATGCAAAAGACTGGGAAGCCCCCCTCTTGCTGCTGGACTGCTGCCTTCATCTCAATTTTGATCAGTTCCTAGTTAAGTTTTAGGTTGCTATGGGAGTAGGAATGTGTCTAACTTCCTTTAAATGTATTAGTGAATTCACTATGTGTCTGGTAGTGGCCTACCGGGGTCTGATCGAATTCTCAATAAAGTTTTTGTTGATGGTTTTTTTTGTTTTTGTGAAAGTGGCACCTGCCTATAAATTAAGGGATGAGCTAGGGGTGGGTGGGTTGGGAAATACAGTCTAACTTCAGTTAGTCAGCCTGAGTGACTCACTGCTCCCTTGATTAACAAATGTTGGTCCCTATTCAAACCCAATCACACTACCTCAACACCTTTCCAAGGTGAGTAACTGAGCTGAACTATTCAACTTTTTTACTTTGGTATATACTGCTCCTAGCTTATTTCTAGCTTCTGGCTAGTTTTTTGTGGGGTTTTTTTTTTTTGTGGGTTTTTTTTTTTTCAATACAATGCACTCAGTTAGTATTAAAAACAAACAGTCAGCTCTTTAAAAGTCTGGAGAACACTCAGTTCTGCAGACTTTTAAAAAATAAACACACTATCTACTGCTACCTTATTGACTGACTAAAAATACAAACAGTCTAACTTGTTTATTCACTGCCTACCTACTGCTACCTTATTGACTGACTAAAAATACAAACAGTCTAACTTGTTTATTCACTGCCTACCTACTGCTACCTTATTGACTGACTATTTAAAAATGCAAACAGTCTAACTTGTTTATTCACTGCCTTTCTGACTATTAAAGGCACAAACACACAAACACACTAAATAATATTCCCAAATAGTTAACTTTGCCCCAATACTTTTAAAAAAGTCAATGTCCCAAGCAAAAACTTACTGATTCCTTTCAGCCACCAGCAAGGTGATCCTCTCCTCTCAGTGTTTCCACTGGAATGTGGGTTACTGAGCTCTTTCCTTCTAATTTATAATGTGCTTCTAAGGTTAATTAGTGCAAAACAATCCCTTAGGAGATGTACACTTCAGTTAGATTTCCTGAGTGACTCTTCAGTTAGATTTCCTGCGTGACCTTTCAGTTAGATTTCCTGTGTGACCTTTCAGTTAGATTTCCTGAGTGACTCACTGCTGTGCTGATTAACAAAGAATAGTACCTATTCACAAACACACAATCTTCACACTTAGTTAGTCAGCCTGAGTGACCGTATAAACAGAACAGTACACTTGTGAAGATTTGATGACCCTCGGAATCTTTGTGTGAGGAAATTCACACAAAGATGACATTTGTACAACCTAGCTTGATGGACTCTCTACCTTTGAAAGATGCTTAATGTTGCAAACTTTATTACACAATGGTAAAGAATAACAAAACTATTGTCTTCTTAGCATATTCGAATTGCAACAATTGTGGTACTTACTGCAAGGTGCAAAAATGTTATCGAACTCTGCAGTAATACCTATGCGAAGAGCTAAGATAGTGCATTTTGCAATAAATAAGATATTACCATAAAACACGCCCCTCTTCCTATCGCATGTGATAGTTTGATGAATCCTGGCCTGAAGTGGCAAATGGACATATAAAGCTGAATCAACAATAAGAGATTGAGTCCTCTTCACTAAATACAGTCCATAGTATCAATGCAAGAATAGTTATGAACAATATTTTACCCTGAGGAAGCCTGGACGGTGAAAGAGGCCTTTGTAAGGGCAGAGAGAATACAGGATATAGCAGAAGTAGAACATAGATTACGGAAACATCATTGGAACAACAGTCCTGTGAAACAATTACAAAGTATTCTTTCTTGTGGACTGTGCTTCAACTGTATCCCCTTTTTAATGTAGGTATCTTCCATGTGACTCATTTGCAATTCAAAAAGAAGCTTTCTTGAAGTCTAGCTCTATTGCAAGTTTGTCATTGTTTCATTACAAGCACTTTGTATATATTTTGACAATGTTTTATGTTGATATCTATACATGTTATAAATGCATAACACTACAGAGCGTTTAGAAGCAGTGTGAATGAGGAATGATTGACTAGGGTAATTGATAAATATATACGTGTGTTATTTTACCAATTTTATTTAGTGGTGTTACTTACCCTATTTTAGGGTTCTCTGACATATAGGGGCAGATTTTAAAACCTGCAGATTTGTTCGCGCAACCCGGCACGAACAAATCTATGCCCGATTTTATAACATGCGTGCGCAGCCACGCGCATGTTATAAAATCCAGGGTTGGCGTGCGCAAGGGGGTGCACAATTGTGCAACTTCCGCGCGCCGAGCCTCGCACCCTGCCTCCATTCCTTATGCCCCCCCGCATCTTCCCCTCCCTTCCGCTACCTAATCCACCCCCCCCAGCCCTACCAGAATCCCCCCTTACCTTTGTTGAAAAAGTTACGCGTGCCAGCCGATGGCCGGCCCGTGATCCCGGGCACAGCAGCAAATGGACGCTGTGCCTGGAGGCTCAGGCCCCTCCCCGGACTGCCCACCCCCCGCCTCTTTTTGCAAGCCCCGGGACATGCACGCGTGCCGGGACTTGAGCGCACCGCCGAGCCTATGCAAGATAGGCTTGTCACACGCAGGGGCAGCTTTTCGGGTGTTACGCACATATCTTATGCGTGTAACCCTTTGAAAATCTGCCACATACTTTTTTAGGTATCCACATATCATTTTTATTTTATTTAAAACCTAGATCCAATATACTATATATGTTATGAAAGTGGACCCTTGTTTCACGGTAACAGCTACCGTCGAAGGGCGAGGCCTTTCGGACCGAAGACTCTTGCTAGAAGACTTCACCCTGGAAGCACGCAACCCCCCCAGGAGAAGCCCGTAGGGGTCCGGCCGCTGGGACTTAGGAGACTCCTCTGAAGCCTGCAAGAGGTCTGGATGCAGGCGCCTCCTGCAGGTCGTGAGTTCCAGACGGCTGGCGCCTCCAGCAGGTCGTGACAGTCTTGAGGATAGAATTGAAGAAAAGTCCAAGTCCAGTCCAAAGTTCAAAATACCAGCGGGGTCCGAATCCAGTCCAGGGTTGAAGCAGGAGAAGGGTCCGAAGCCGTACCAGGGTCAAGGCAGAAGAAGGGTCCAAAGCCGTACCAGGGTCGAGACAGGAGAAGGGTCCAAATCCGTACCGGGGTCAAGCCAGAGAAGAATCCAGAACCGAACCAGGAACAAGCCAGGAGAAGACACGAACACTAGTCCAAGTCAGCAGCCAAGAATCAATCCACGGAGCAGGGGAGAAGACGGGATGAAGAAGCAGGAACCAGGAGCCAGGAACACACTCAAGGCAGGAACCTTAATACCAAGGCAAGGACTGACTGCTCAGCCCTTGCCTTAAATACAGGAAGCAGGAGGAGGAGCATCAGGGGGAGCCATGACACTTCCTGTCATGGCCCCTTTAAGAATATCCTGCAGCCGCGCGCACGGCCCTATGAGGCACAGGGGGAGGAGTCAGATGGCCGCGGATCCTCGCTGCCGGCTCGGCGAGGGCAGCAGTCAAGGGAGGAGCAGGAAGGGCAGCTTTCCCCGGCAGACCCCGCAACTAACCCCAGTGAATCGGGTGAGTGAAGCTTACTGCCCCTGGTGCTGCCTACGTCTCAGCCGACCGCGGCCGGCGGCCATGACACCTGGTCCCGGTCGCGGTCTGCCGCGGCCCCTAACAATATATATATAATGTAAAACTACATCTGTTCACTTCCCTGAGGTCATCCCATGAATTTTAGGTTTGGAACAGTCAGAACTCTTAGGACTTCAATGCTGGAACATGAGCATGTCATGGATATCTTGTGTTACTGCCAGTACTGAGGCATTGATCTTGTAAGATTTATATAGAATATCTTGTTCTTTGTCTGACTTTTCCTGCCAATGCCCAGCCATAAATCATGCTGTATACCCTTTCTTTTCCCATGTATTCCAACCTTAGGACAGTGGAATGTGACCTATAGATCGCTTAATACAGAATTCCTGAGGGCCTCATCGACTCATCACTAGCACACAAAATTCAGTGGTTTAGTTTTCCAAAAAAGACAGAGCTTCGCAGAAATACAAGTCTAAAGGCTTAACAAATCTTAAATATATATGTTCATGATTTATACAGCTCAGTCAGTGATTCAATTCTTCAGGGTCCTAACTGGCCCTGCCCGTACAGCGAAGTTCTTCACATTGTTGGCCCCTGTCTAATACAACTTAGTATTCATTTTATTTTCCCTGACCAAAAGATTTTATAGTGTAAGCATAGTTAGGAATCTTGTTTTTTCATTTATCTAAAAAAACAACTTAGGAGAAGATCAGCGCATTTGGATAAGAATTATTCCTGAGACAGACCTACCAGTGCCTCTCAGCTAATTGAGCAGTGAATGCAAACAGCGCCCCTCATCATTGACCCCAGACATGGTGAGAGGACGAAGACCAGCACACTCTAACACCAGTGTGTCACTCTCAAATTACTCAAAGACACAGATAAGTGCACACTGACATCACCACCATTAAAAAAAAAAATTCTAGCTAGACCAACAGCTACCTGGAGAGAGTAAAGAAAAAAAAGGAAAGGACACTCGCAAACAGAAAATGCAACAGTGAACACTACAAACAAAGTAAGAGAGAAAGAGAGAAAAGAATTAAAGAAACTACATCAGAGAGTAGAGATGTGAATCGGAATCGGAATCAGTTCAGATTCCAGTTACGATTCACATGTGGGGTTTTTTGCATCGGGCCCAATTGCGGTTTTGTTTATCGGCTGCGCCCGAGGTCTAGTATGGCCGTATTGCCATTTTGCAATACGGCAATACGACCTGAGTGCAGGAGGTCGCTCCCGGACCCCCGCTGGACTTTTGGCAAGTCTTGTGGGGGGTCAGGAGGCCCACCCAAGCTGGCCAAAAGTCCCTGGGGGTCCAGCGGGGGTCCGGGAGCGATCTCCTGCGCTCGTGACGTCGGGGGACAGGAACCAAAATGGCGCCGGCACCATTTCTATTAACGCAGCCGTGGCCCGAGAGTGGAAGATCACACTGGGACCCCCCCACTGGACCCCAGGTAATTTAAAACATTTGGGGGGGGGGGTTCGGGAGGGTGGGGGATTTATTTTAAAGGGTCGGGGTGGGTTTTAGGGTTGTTTTAGTGTGCCGGTTTTCCCGCCCTCCCCCTTCCCCTCCCCCTCCCCTGATTTACGATTTTTAATGATAAACCAGGGGAATTCCTATTGTATCGTGCCTCTAACGATTTTTGACGATATAAAATATATCGGACGATTTTTTAAATCGTCAAAAAACGATTCACATCCCTAATATACTGCACCATATAAAATCGATGCTGCTGGATATGAGAGGAAAGCATGAAACTCTGGAAAACCTTATTTGCGAAGTCATCAAGTATCTCATTATACTTTCCCAGAGGGGAGGTAGCATGGAGTTTTCACCTTTTTTGCTCGCTTTATAGCCGACTCAACCACTATTGAAGAGTGTGGGAGGTGAACTGGGCCATAGCACTGAGATTTTTTAAGGTGGTACTTCAAGTCTAGTTTCCTAGCTGGTGGCAAGTTGAAATGAGGAAACTCCCAAGATTTGAGTAAGACTGATTCCAGTATAGAATGAGGAGATAAAGCTGCTGGCTCAGAAGGAATATCCAGAGTAAGAGTCCAAAATCTCTTTACAGGGGTCTGAGATCTTTTGAATCTCCACATTTAACGTAACTCCCATTTTTTCCACAAAAATAAGGGATATGAGAGGTGGGGAGGTATGCTCTGGAGGGTCTTCTGGTTCATCAGAAGGGAGACCAGTAGAAGAAGTCTGAGAAAAAGAAGGTGACTGGTATGGATGAGGGGACTTTGGTTTCTCTACCTCCTCATCTTGATTCGGGGAAGTTTCCAGGGACTCAGGATTCCCTGGGCTTAGTGTTGAGGTTTGATGATGACATTTTGGAGAAACCTGACCCTGTCTATGCTGTGATGCTCAGAACTTGGGATATTAAACTTTGGAGGACTGACTTCTGGGTGATAGGTAGAAAAGAAACCAGAAAGAATAGCTGTCTTCTTCTGGATTAACTTAATAAGCCAGAGTATACTTCTTGACTGAGATGAGAAGATCCTGAGGAGATAACAAAAGGGAATTGGGCTTGTGGGGACTAAATCTGGATGTAAAGGTTTGTAGTATGGGTTCCACCACTATATCTATGTCATGGGATGCTTGTTCCCTAGGAGCACTATGAATATCTCTAGGAGTTGTCCTTTGTTGGTGATTAGGTTGAGGGGCTGGAATTATTTGAAGGCTTTGATGGTCAAGATTTTCCAGTGGAGGCTTTACAAATCTTGAATTCATTGTAGAAAGTTTCATATCTCCATGTGCATTGAGATTGCGTGATGCCGGAGGCTGTTTTGCTTCGTGTTTGTGCTTTGCTTGACTGTTGGTGTTGTGGATCGACATAGATGCGTCGTGTTTCGACACAACATTTTTACTGGATGGTGCAGTAGTCTCCCTGAATGAAGCAGGTGAAGTGTGGGACAACGCAGGTACCTCGCACGACTACTTTGTGGGACAACGCAGATATGTCGCACTGCGGTGCATGATGCGCCAAACCGAATGGCCTCTGTGGCCCTGGGTGCGTTACTGAAACACTGGTCTTTGTATTTTTGGGCCTGGTTTCAGGCAGTTTAAGATGCTTCTTTTTTTGATGAGTGGAAGCCATTGGGTCTTCCTCTTTCGGGTATCCCTTGGCCGCAGCTTCGGGCCCAGTGAGGATTGGGTCGAATGTCAAGGATAGGGAGCATAACTACCTGAAGGTGAGGAGCACATCTCTTCATGAAGTCTGGACATTTTTTCAACCTTTTCCCTCCGTTCGCAGTCCCTGTAGTTAGCCTGGTCATACTCTGGACCGAGACATAAATAACAATAATTATGTCCGTCCGTAGCAGACATAATATGCCCAATAGCTCTGCTATTGGAGAAAGTTAAGAACTGCGCTGTTGGGAGACGTCACACTCAGACAGCATGGCTCTTTCACTCGATTATCGACGGAAAATATCTGTTATTCTGTTTCGTAATTAAAATATTCATTGTTAATACAACATTGATAATTCTTGCCTGAAAATAAAATTTATCAGTTTTTCTTTAGGTGTCTTGAACACTTAAGTATTTTCATCTGATTACATTTAAATTTTGCTTTGGCAATTTGGGTTCTGCTTTATAGGGATGTGCATTCGTTTGCAACGTATTGGCAATTCGCAATGTATACGTCCCTATCTATTCTATTCGTGGGTTCGCGAAATGGATCGCGATCCCCCACGAATACAAACATATCATACATTTCATTCTTTTGGCTCGCAGTGATTTGATTTCTTAGCAGCCATTTTAAATAGGAGAAGGCCATGGGGGGAGTATGAATAGCAAAAACCAGCCCTTTCCTGTGAGTCATAAGTAACCTCACAGCCCTGTCATAGAGTGGGTCAGACAGGTTGGCAAGGAGACCAGAATGCAACCTTCAACTGCACTCTGCTCATGCTCATCTAAGGTTACTGATGTATTTTATGCTACTAGGGTTATTTTAAAGTTCGTCTAATGTTATTGGTGTATCCTTCTATACTGCGCTGTAGTTTTTTTTCCCACTCCCAGTTTCCAAGCCCTATTAAATTGTAATTTTCTAGCCTGTTGTTCATATGTGAACCGATGTGATGTCCCCACTAACACCGGTATATAAAAGTTTTAAAATAAATAATAAAAAATATAAACCTATCAGAGCTAAGCATTTCTGTAATGCAGCCAATCGCCGCTCTCACTCAGTGCGCTGTGGCGCTATTCCTGATGATGCAGCACTATTTATATGGTAAGCACGCGGCATGCCACGCACTTTCTTTGCGGAGAGGTGTGGGAAGGTGGCTGAATGTCTCAAATCTGTATTCAATTGCTAGCTACTGTGATAGAAATTTCCATTGGAAAAGATATTTATTCGATTTGGCTGCAGTGCTGCAGCTAGCTAGTCATACTATTTTTTGAACGCACTTTGTTTTATTGGTCTAGTACAGCAGTGCTCTTTTAAGCCAAGAAGGCAAGGCACTGCCTGCTCGTGGGGGTCTGTGGGCAGTTTTCCAGACTCACCTATATTGGTACAGCAGTGCTCTTTTAAGCCAAGGAGGCACTGCCTCGTGGGGGTCTGTGGGCAGTTTTCCAGACTCACCTATATTGGTACAGCAGTGCTCTTTGAAGCCAAGAAGGCACTGCCTCGTGGGGGTCTGTGGGCAGTTTTCCAGACTCACCTATATTGGTACAGCAGTGCTCTTTTAAGCCAAGAAGACAAGGCACTGCCTGCGCGTGGGGGTCTGTGGGCAGTTTTCCAGACTCACCTATATTGGTACAGCAGTGCTCTTTTAAGCCAAGGAGGCACTGCCTTGTGGGGGTCTGTGGGCAGTTTTCCAGACTCACCTATATTGGTACAGCAGTGCTCTTTGAAGCCAAGAAGGCACTGCCTCGTGGGGGTCTGTGGGCAGTTTTCCAGACTCACCTATATTGGTACAGCAGTGCTCTTTTAAGCCAAGAAGACAAGGCACTGCCTGCGCGTGGGGGTCTGTGGGCAGTTTTCCAGACTCACCTATATTGGTACAGCAGTGCTCTTTTAAGCCAAGAAGACAAGGCACTGCCTGCTAGGGTTGTCCAGCCAAAAAAAAATTCCGTTGCATTCGTGATACGTATTCGTCGGGGGTCATTTCCATTGCATTCCGACATATGGAGAATCCGATACGTCGATATGTCAATACGTTTTCCGGTTCCCATTAAAGTCAATGGGGGAAGGATTTCCAGCCTATTTTTGGCTGCAGAATTGGGGTTTTATTATCAATTTTCATGAAACTTCTGGGGAGCAATCATCACAACAACAAAAGAGCTCCAAGGTACTTAGACTGTGGCAAAGTGGCACCAAACTGGCATGAATAGCCTAAGGCACTGGAAAGGTGCAAAAGGGTACCAGAAGTGGCAAGAGTGCTTTAACAGAGGCACAAAGCAGCAGTGAGAATGTCAAAACCACACCACAGCTTCAAAAGAGAGCACCGATAGCAGATGCATGAACCATCGAAGGCAGCACGACAGGCAAAGCGGCAAGACAAGTGGCATTGACATCTAACAGCACAATGAAGGGGGAACATAGCAAGCAGATAGACTAGCACCAACACACTGAGGAACCATGAGAGTGGCAAGAACACCACAAGGAGTTAAGTGAGTCATCTGTTGTATGGCAGCAAGGCAGAGTGGCAGAAAGCTGATAGGGGCAAGACAGGCTGGCAGAGTGGAGGTAGTCTGGTCCCTGTGGTTTTGATAGGGGAAAGACAGGCTGGCCCCGGAGACAGTTCCCTTTCCTTTGTGCAGGAAAGGACTCCCTAGAACAGGTTCACCCCTAGAGTGGGGTGTTTCCGTTGGCATCTAGTGAATTCCGTTGGCGTCTAGTGAATACCGACTGTACTTACACACTTCAGCTGATGACAAAGGAAGAGCTCTCAGAAATAAGAATACTGCTACTCAAGTCCAAATCTGCAATATCAACCTATGTTGACTTTGTACCGTGGCATACAGTGCCTCTGTAAACAATGGGAACACAGAGGATGAACTAGAGTACAACAACCACCAGTTCTCTATAGCACTAGAAACATTAATGTAGCAACAAAGAAACAGCTTGGGAAAATGGCCCGTATTATGAAGGTCATGAAAACTATATCCTAGCTCCAAGCTGGACAGACAGGCACAGTGTTAGAGGTCGAGCCCTGGTAGGGACACAAGGCCTGGATGAACAGGCACAGCAATCGAAGTCAAACACTTGTAGGAACACAAGGCCCGGACTGACAGGCAAAGCAGTCGAGGACAGAGGTCAATCCCACCTAGGGACACAAGGCCTGGATGAACAGGCACAGCAGTCGAGGACAGAGGTCAATCCCACCTAGGGACATAAGGCCTGGATGGACAGGGATAGTAATTTTTTGTTCTTAATTTATTTATATTCTTATTTTCAAAAGTTTCCAGCACTTCATAGTTGATTACACTCAGGTACTATAGGTATTTCCCTATCCCCAGAGGGCATACAATCTAAGTGAAACCCTTGTAGGACACAAGGCCTGGATGGACAGGCACAGCAGTCGAGGACAGAGGTCAATCCCACCTAGGGACACAAGGCCTGGATGAACAAGCACAGCAATCGAGGTCAAACACTTGTAGGAACCAAGGCCCGGACTGACAGGCAAAGCAGTCGAGGACAGAGGTCAATCCCACCTAGTGACACAAGGCCTGGATGAACAGGCACAGCAATCGAGGTCAAACACTTGTAGAAACACAAGGCCTGGACTGACAGGCAAAGCAGTCGAGGTCAAACACTTGTAGGAACACAAGGCCTGGACAGTTGACGGTCAGGCACAGCGTTTCATGTCAGGTACATGTGCTGCTGTGCTTATATTATCTGGAGCATAGGAGGCAATTGGAGCTGCTGCAAGGCTTTGAATTGCTTTTATTCATCTTGCCGTTCACAGGGAAAATTTGGAAACCCAAGCAAAGGCAGGTTTACTTTCAAAAACAATAGCATTTCCATCACCTCTGGCGCCAGCCTTGAGCGGTGAGGGCTCATGATATCCCCTGTCGTTGAAAAGACACGTTCACTGGGCACACTGGTTGGTAGACATGACAGATATCGCTGAGCCACTTTGGCTAGGTGTGGCCAGACAGTGGACTTGTGTGCCCAATATGCCAGCGGATCTGTCTACATTTTCTCTATCGGCTCTGAGAGATACCGTGTCACTGACAGCTGTGCTGCTGTCTCCTGTGCTTGGGCGGGCTCAGAGTCCCTCAATCCAGCTGCTTTCTCTCTCGCCCGTTGCACAACTGATGAATCTTTATGGGCAACATGCCATGGGTGTTCTGACATGAAGGAGGAGGTACTATCTGTCGCTGACACAGTGCTGCTCCTGCTTGGGCTTGCAGCACAACTCTCTGACGTGCCTGCTGTTTCCACCTCTGCTTCAAGCCTAATCTGTCTCCGCCTCTGGCGCTCATGTTCACGGACCTTTGCTAACAGCAGCTCCTTCACAAATGACAGACAATTGGACTGTAGGGCGAGTTTACCTTTCACATGGGGATCACAGACAGAGGCGAACATGTATGTGCGGTTGTCTGTTAAAGGCCTTAATCTGTCTTTCACCTGCTGCTGCAAAATGTCCAGACACTGCAGCACCTCAGCAGTCATTTCCTCTTCCTGTTTAAAGGCCTCCAAATGTTCATCCAGGAAATTAACTATAGGGATAATGTCAGCCAAGGTGGCACTTCTGGAACTCAGCTCCTCTGTGACATCCTTGAAGGGCTGCAAGATTTTTACCAGCTGACTCATGACTAACCAATCATGATGCCCTAGGGGATTCTGCACACCTATGCCCATTGTACCAGAAAGTTCATGAAGGGGTGTCTGCATCTCCAGTAACCTCTCCAGCATCATAAAGGTGGAATTCCACCGGCAATGTCTTGAATGAGACGCTTGTGAGGCATATCCAAATCAGTCTGCTTTTGTCGGAGAACCTGCCCCGCCTTGACACCTCTGTGGAAGTGTGCTGCTATGTTCCAGCACTTCTGTATTAACCTATGCAGGTATTCATTCTCTTTGTCATTGGAATCCAAGCCCAGAGCTGACTTCACTACCAGGTGCAGAGTGTGTGCAAAACATCGGATGTTCTTAAACCACCCATCGGTTATTGCCTTAACCATGTTTGCACCACTGTCTGTGACAAAGAACCCTGCCTGCGTTTTCCTGTCTCACTGGTGTAGTTGCCAGCCCTCCAGCATCTGTCTGATGCATGCTAAAATATTGGCTGCGGTATGGGCCTGGTCCGTCAGGTGTGTGTGCAGTAAAGCCCACCTCCACCCTGATACTTCTTCAGTAATAGAGCTGCTGGCTGCCCCTGCCTCAGCCATGTCCCACCAGTGTGCTGTCAGAGAGAGGTAAGAGTGTGCAGCATTCATGGCGGTCCAGATATCGCAGGTGAAATGCACTCTTCTGTCTGCCTTAGCTGGCAGTGCTTGCATGCGATTGCGACACTGCTTGTACAGGCTGGGGATGACCTTTCTACTAAATGTGGTTCTGCACGGGATTTTGTAATTTGGAAGTACGACCTTCAAAAACGCTTGAAACCCACATTCTGCACTAGCTGCAAGGGCTGATCATCAAGCGCAATCATTTCCCCAATGGTCCTGGTTACAACTGCTGCCTGCCTCCTACCACGGGATAGCATTACCGCACTCCACCCCATTTCCTCCATGGTGGATTGTCGCTTCTGCCACATGTCAGGGTGTTGCTGGCCTGCCGCCTGACTGCTAGAAGGGGATGAGGGCATGGGCTGACTCTGCTGCTTTCCTACCACTGCACACTGGTTGGAAGGGGTCCCCCGACTGGAACTGCCACCATCCCCAGATGGCAGTAATCTTGTTGGGTGTTGCCTCTTCATATGATGGTTCATGCCAAAGTTAGATAGATGTCCCATTTGCTTGCCTCTGCTAATATTCCTGGCACAGTAATTACACCAAGCATAACACGGGTCTTCCGTCACTTTAAAGTGTTTCCAGATCGGAGATGTCTTTCGTGATCCTCCCCTCTCTAACACCTTGGGGGTGGATGCTGGCACTGGAGTTGAGGTAGTGGGTGCACCCTGAGAAGCAATGCCAGAGGGGGCATCAGTCACCCTTTGTGCCTGTACTGACTGCTCTTCCTCCTCCTCGTTATCACTGTCATCTCTCTCCTGCTGCACATTTCTGGAGGCTAAGACAGGACTAACTGATTCTACCGAAGATTCGTCAGCTATTACTTCTTCCGTTTCTGATTAGAATCCCACACAAGAAGATTCTTCATCTGAATCAGAAGCAAACAGTGACTGCGCTACCTTATCAACGCTAAGTGTTAGTCGAGACTTCTGTCCCCCTGCTGCTTTTGGGTGTCTACATTTTGTCCAGCATGACTCTGCCTCCCCTTCCTTCACCTCCAAAACTACAGGGCCAGAAACAAGTGGTGGCGATGGCGACGTATCATGGTCAGATTTCATTTTTTTTTGGCATGGAACTGCCATTCCCTACAAAGAGTTTAGATTGCGACAGTTGCCTTTTTAGCTGTACTGGTGGTGTTGCACTAGTGTCTTTTGAGGTGCCTCCTCTGCCAGTCCCAATCACTCGATAACATCTCTCTTTCCCTGACATTATGGATTTAATGTGACTGAGTAGTAACACTGCCCACTGTCACGGTGCCTGACTGTGCACTAATATGTGGCGTGCACACAGACGCTGCTTGCTTGTAAGCACAAAAGAGGCAGACTCCCGGGGAACTTGACTGCACAGACCCATCCAATAGTTAGGATCAGTCTGTTTAAACTACCCACTGCCCACTGTCACGGTGCCTGGCAGTGCACTAATGTGTGTGGCGTGCACACAGACGCTGCTTGCTTGTGAGCACAAAAGAGGCAGACTCCCTGGGCACTTGACTGCACAGACCCAACCAAATACTTTGGATCAGTCTGTTTAAACTACCCACTGCCCACTGTCACGGTGCCTGGCAGTGCACTAATGTGTGTGGCGTGCACACAGATGCTGCTTGCTTGTAAGCACAAAAGAGGCAGACTCTCTTGGCACTTGACTGCACAGACCCACCCAATAGTTAGGATCAGTCTGTTTAAACTACCCACTGCCCACTGTCACAGTGCCTGGCAGTGCACTAATGTGTGTGGCTTGCCCACAGACGCTGCTTGCTTCTAAGCAGAAATGAGGCAGACTCCCTGGGCAATTGACTGCACAGACCCACCCAATAGTTAGGATCAGTCTGTTTAAACTACCCACTGCCCACTGTCACGGTGCCTAGCAGTGCACTAATGTGTGTGGCGTGCCCACAGAAGCTGCTTGCTTGTAAGCACAAAAGAGGCACACTCCCTGGGCACTTGACTGCACAGACCCAGCCTGTTAAACTGCCCAGTGAAGCCCAGTGCACTGAGAGACTAAGTAATTGGAATTAAAAAAAGCAGGAATTTTTGTCACTCCAGAAAAATGGATGAAATTGAAAATAATATCTCTCTCCAAGCCAGCCCAACACCCTAAATGGTGGTCAGTGCTAGCTGACCTAGCACAGCTTCTCTTCTCAGTCAGAGATGACCAAAATAAACAGCTTGAAAGAAACAGGACTAGTAGTAGCTGTAGCTGACCCTGGCACTGCAGCAAACCAAAGAATAATTGTCTTTCCTTTACTAGTAGCCTATCTCTCTTAGTTCAGTAGCCTATCTCTCTTACTAGTAGCCTATCTCTCTTCAGTAGCCTATCTATCTCTCTTAGCTCCTCCCTCTTCCACCCAGCAGCCCACCTCCCCACAGCATCGCTGGAAATAAGTGCGTGGCTCCTCGTGCTGATGTTTATATACTGCTGGCTCATCAGTGAAATCGACAGAGAGCACTGAATGACAGCACTATTGGCTGCATGCAGTGCAGCTCAGACAATGTCAGCGCGGATACGCTGCATTTCGGTATCCATGCCGACCTGTCCGACCGTTTCCTGTGAGTCACTGTGACTCACAGGAAAGGGTCAGACAGGTTGGCATGGTTACCGCAGGGGGGCTGCCATTTTGTGCAAATCGTAGATAGTAAGTAGCTAATGGGGGCGAAGAAAAGCACGCGCCACTGGGCGCACCGAATTAAACAGAAAATCCGTTAAATACGTGGGGAGTCACGATGCGTTTCGCCTCCCCACGTATTTAACGGATAGGACAAAATACGTTGCAGATCGCCAATACGTCGAAAATGGATGCACACCCCTACTGCCTGCTTGTGAGGGGCTGTGGGCAGTTTTCCAGACTCAATTATATTGGTACAGCAGTGCTCTTTTAAGCCAAGGAGGCACTGCCTCATGGGGGTCTGTGGGCAGTTTTCCAGACTCACCTATATTGGTACAGCAGTGCTATTTTAAGCCAAGAAGGCACTGCCTCGTGGGGGTCGGTGCGCAGTTTTCCAGACGCACCTATATTGGTACAGCAGTGCTCTTTTAAACGAAGAAGGCACTGCCTCAAGAGGGGTCTGTGGGCAGTTTTGCAGACTCACCTATATTGGTACAGCAGTGCTCTTTTAAGACAAGGAGAAACTGCCTCATGGGGGTCTGTGGGCAATTTTCCAGACTCACCTATATTGGTACAGCAGTGCTCTTTTAAGCCAAGAAGGCAAGGTACTGCCTGCTCATGGGGGTCTGTGGGCAGTTTCCCAGACTCATCTATATTGGTACAGCAGTGCTCTTTTAAACCAAGAAGGCACTGCCTGGTGGGGGTGTGTGGACAGTTTTCCAGACTCACCTATGTTGGTACATCAGTGCTCTTTTCAGCCAAGAAGGCACTGCCTTGTGGGGGGTCTGTGGGCAGTTTTCCAGACTCACCTGTATTGGTACAGCAGTGCTCTTTTAAGCCAAGAAGGCACCGCCTCGTGGGGGTCTGTGGTCAGTTTTCCAGACTCACCTATATTGGTACAGCAGTGCTCTTTTAAGCCTAGAAGGCACTGCCTAGTGTGAGTCTTTGGGCAGTTTTCCAGACTCACCTATATTGGTACAGTAGTGCTCTTTTAAGCTAAGAAGGCACTGCCTTGTGGAGGTCCGTGGGCAGTTTTCCAGACTCATCTATATTGGTACAGCAGTGCTCTTTTAAGCCAAGAAGGCACTGCTTGCTCATAGGGGTCTGTGGGCAGTTTTCCAGACTCAACTATATTGTTACAGTAGTGCTCTTTTAAGCTAAGAAGGCAGTGCCTTGTGGAGGTCCGTGGGCAGTTTTCCAGACTCATCTATATTGGTACAACAGTGCTCTTTTAAGCCAAGAAGGCACTGCCTCGTGGGGGTGTGTGGGCAAGTTTCCAGACTCACCTATATTGGTACAGCAGTGCTCTTTTAAGCCAAGGAGGCACTGCCTCGTGGGGGTCTGTGGGCAGTTTTCCAGACTCGCCTATATTGGTACAGCAGTGCTCTTTTAAGCCAAGGAGGCACTGCCTCGTGGGGGTCTGTGGGCAGTTTTCCAGACTCGCCTATATTGGTACAGCAGTGCTCTTTTAAGGCAAGGAGAAACTGCCTCGTGGGGGGTCTCTGGGCAGTTTTCCAGACTCACCTATATTGGTACAGCAGTGCTCTTTTAAGCCAAGAAGGCAAGGCACTGCCTGGTCATGGGGGGTCTGTGGGCAGTTTTCCAAACTCACCTATATCGGTACAGCAGTGCTCTTTTCAGCCAAGAAGGCACCGCCTCGTGGGAGTATGTGGTCAGTTTTCCAGGCTCACCTATATTGGTACAGAGGTGCTCTTTTAAGCCAAGAAGGCATTGCCTCTAGAGGGGTCTGTGGGCAGTTTTCCAGACTCACCTATATTGGTACAGCAGTGCTCTTTTAAGCCAAGGAGGCACTGCCTTGTGGGGGTCTGTGGGCAGTTTTCCATACTCACCTATATTGGTACAGCAGTGCTCTTTTAAGGCAAGGAGAAACTGCCTCGTGGGGGGGTCTGTGGGCAGTTTTCCAGACTCACCTATATTGGTTCAGCAGTGCTCTTTTAAGCCAAGAAGGCAAGGCACTGCCTGCTCATGGGGGTCTGTGGGCAGTTTTCCAAACTCACCTATATTGGTACAGCAATGCTTTTTTCAGCCAAGAAGGCACCACCTCGTGGGAGTCTGTGGTCAGTTTTCCAGACTCACCTATATTGGTACAGAGGTGCTCTTTTAAGCCATGAAGGCACTGCCTCGTGGGTGTCTGTGGGCAGTTTTCCAGACTCACCTATATTGGTACAGCAGTGCTCTTTTAAGCCAAGAAGGCAAGGCACTGCCTGCTCATGGGGGTCTGTGGGCAGTTTTCCAGACTCACCTATATTGGTATAGCAGTGCTCTTTTAAACCAAGAAGGCACTGTCTTGTGGGGGTCTGTGGGCAGTATTCCAGACTCAACTATATTGGTACAGCAGTGCTCTTTTAAACCAAGAAGGCACTGCCTGGTGGGGGTGTGTGGACAGTTTTCCAGACTCACCTATGTTGGTACATCAGTGCTCTTTTAAGCCAAGAAGGCACTGCCTCAAGGGGGGGGGGGGTCTGTGGGCAGTTTTCCAAAGTCACCTATATTGGTACAGCAGTGCTCTTTTCAGCCAAGAAGGCACTGTCTTGTGGGGGTCTGTGGGCAGTATTCCAGACTCAACTATATTGGTACAGCAGTGCTCTTTTAAACCAAGAAGGCACTGCCTGGTGGGGGTGTGTGGACAGTTTTCCAGACTCACCTATGTTGGTACATCAGTGCTCTTTTCAGCCAAGAAGGCACTGCCTTGTGGGGGGTCTGTGGGCAGTTTTCCAGACTCACCTGTATTGGTACAGCAGTGCTCTTTTAAGCCAAGAAGGCACCGCCTCGTGGGGGTCTGTGGTCAGTTTTCCAGACTCACCTATATTGGTACAGCAGTGCTCTTTTAAGCCTAGAAGGCACTGCCTAGTGTGAGTCTTTGGGCAGTTTTCCAGACTCACCTATATTGGTACAGCAGTGCTCTTTTAAGCCAAGAAGGCACTGCCTCGGGAGAGTCTGTGGGCAGTTTTCCAGACTCACCTATATTGTTACAGTAGTGCTCTTTTAAGCTAAGAAGGCACTGCCTTGTGGAGGTCCGTGGGCAGTTTTCCAGACTCATCTATATTGGTACAGCAGTGCTCTTTTAAGCCAAGAAGGCACTGCTTGCTAGGGATGTGCAGAGCAAAATTTTATGTTCATATTTTTTATGTCCGAAAGGGGGTCCCACTTGCGGCCAATATGGACATAAAAAAAATCCAATGAGTTGGGTATATGTACATATGTGCAAAAAAAAAAATTAAACCCCCTCACCCTCCTTAATCCCCCCCCCAGACTTACCACAACTCCCTGGTGATCGAGCGAGGAGTGAGGACGTCATTTCTGCAATCTTTGGCGAGAAGCATGTGACGTCGGTGGCACGTCGAGTGACGCGGCGTCATGTGATTCCCGGCTCGTTCGCGCCGGACGGCTCGTTCGGCCCAAAAAGAACTTTTGGCCAGCTTGGGGGGGCCTCCTGACCCCCCCAAGCTGGCCAAAAGTTCTTTTTGGGCCGAACGAGCCGTCCGGCGCGAACGAGCCGGGAATCACGTGGCGCCGCGTCACTCAGACGCGACGTCACGTGATTCCCGGCAAGTTCACGCCGGACGGCTCGTTCGGCCCAAAAAGAACTTTTGGCCAGCTTGGGGGGGTCAGGAGGCCCCCCCAAGCTGGCCAAAAGTTCTTTTTGGGCCAAACGAGCCGTCCGGCGCGAACGAGCCGGGAATCACGTGACGCCGGCGTCACTCGACGTGCCGCCGACGTCACATGCTTCTCGCCAAGGATTGCAGAAATGGCGTCCTCACTCCTCGCTCCATCACCAGGGAGTTGTGGTAAGTCGGGGGGGGGGGGGATTAAGGAGGGTGAGGGGGTTTATATTTTTATTTTGGCTCAACAATCGCGATTTCCCACATATCGAACATATCTATGTTCGATATGTGGGAAATCCGATCGTTTATGTCGAATCAATTTTTTAAGTAAAAAAAAAATATGAGTTGCGTTTTACTAATGCGGTCAATCCGAATGCACACCCCTACTGCTTGCTCATAGGGGTCTGTGGGCAGTTTTCCAGACTCAACTATATTGTTACAGTAGTGCTCTTTTAAGCTAAGAAGGCAGTGCCTTGTGGAGGTCCGTGGGCAGTTTTCCAGACTCATCTATATTGGTACAACAGTGCTCTTTTAAGCCAAGAAGGCACTGCCTCGTGGGGGTGTGTGGGCAAGTTTCCAGACTCACCTATATTGGTACAGCAGTGCTCTTTTAAGCCAAGGAGGCACTGCCTCGTGGGGGTCTGTGGGCAGTTTTCCAGACTCGCCTATATTGGTACAGCAGTGCTCTTTTAAGCCAAGGAGGCACTGCCTCGTGCGGGTCTGTGGGCAGTTTTCCAGACTCGCCTATATTGGTACAGCAGTGCTCTTTTAAGGCAAGGAGAAACTGCCTCGTGGGGGGTCTCTGGGCAGTTTTCCAGACTCACCTATATTGGTACAGCAGTGCTCTTTTAAGCCAAGAAGGCAAGGCACTGCCTGGTCATGGGAGTCTGTGGGCAGTTTTCCAAACTCACCTATATCGGTACAGCAGTGCTCTTTTCAGCCAAGAAGGCACCGCCTCGTGGGAGTATGTGGTCAGTTTTCCAGGCTCACCTATATTGGTACAGAGGTGCTCTTTTAAGCCAAGAAGGCATTGCCTCTAGAGGGGTCTGTGGGCAGTTTTCCAGACTCACCTATATTGGTACAGCAGTGCTCTTTTAAGCCAAGGAGGCACTGCCTTGTGGGGGTCTGTGGGCAGTTTTCCATACTCACCTATATTGGTACAGCAGTGCTCTTTTAAGGCAAGGAGAAACTGCCTCGTGGGGGGGTCTGTGGGCAGTTTTCCAGACTCACCTATATTGGTTCAGCAGTGCTCTTTTAAGCCAAGAAGGCAAGGCACTGCCTGCTCATGGGGGTCTGTGGGCAGTTTTCCAAACTCACCTATATTGGTACAGCAATGCTTTTTTCAGCCAAGAAGGCACCACCTCGTGGGAGTCTGTGGTCAGTTTTCCAGACTCACCTATATTGGTACAGAGGTGCTCTTTTAAGCCATGAAGGCACTGCCTCGTGGGTGTCTGTGGGCAGTTTTCCAGACTCATCTATATTGGTACAGCAGTGCTCTTTTAAGCCAAGAAGGCACTGCTTGCTCATAGGGGTCTGTGGGCAGTTTTCCAGACTCAACTATATTGTTACAGTAGTGCTCTTTTAAGCTAAGAAGGCAGTGCCTTGTGGAGGTCCGTGGGCAGTTTTCCAGACTCATCTATATTGGTACAACAGTGCTCTTTTAAGCCAAGAAGGCACTGCCTAGTGGGGGTGTGTGGATAGTTTTCCAGACTCACCTATGTTGGTACATCAGTGCTCTTTTAAGCCAAGAAGGCACTGCCTCAAGGGGGGGGGGGGGGGGGGGGGGGGGGGTCTGTGGGCAGTTTTCCAAAGTCACCTATATTGGTACAGCAGTGCTCTTTTCAGCCAAGAAGGCACTGTCTTGTGGGGGTCTGTGGGCAGTATTCCAGACTCAACTATATTGGTACAGCAGTGCTCTTTTAAACCAAGAAGGCACTGCCTGGTGGGGGTGTGTGGACAGTTTTCCAGACTCACCTATGTTGGTACATCAGTGCTCTTTTCAGCCAAGAAGGCACTGCCTTGTGGGGGGGTCTGTGGGCAGTTTTCCAGACTCACCTGTATTGGTACAGCAGTGCTCTTTTAAGCCAAGAAGGCACCGCCTCGTGGGGGTCTGTGGTCAGTTTTCCAGACTCACCTATATTGGTACAGCAGTGCTCTTTTAAGCCTAGAAGGCACTGCCTAGTGTGAGTCTTTGGGCAGTTTTCCAGACTCACCTATATTGGTACAGCAGTGCTCTTTTAAGCCAAGAAGGCACTGCCTCGGGAGAGTCTGTGGGCAGTTTTCCAGACTCACCTATATTGTTACAGTAGTGCTCTTTTAAGCTAAGAAGGCACTGCCTTGTGGAGGTCCGTGGGCAGTTTTCCAGACTCATCTATATTGGTACAGCAGTGCTCTTTTAAACCAAGAAGTCAAGGCACTGCCTGCTCATGGGGGTCTGTGGGCAGTTTTCCAGACTCACCTATATTGGTATAGCAGTGCTCTTTTAAACCAAGAAGGCACTGCCTAGTGGGGGTGTGTGGATAGTTTTCCAGACTCACCTATGTTGGTACATCAGTGCTCTTTTAAGCCAAGAAGGCACTGCCTCAAGGGGGGGGGGGGGGGTCTGTGGGCAGTTTTCCAAAGTCACCTATATTGGTACAGCAGTGCTCTTTTCAGCCAAGAAGGCACTGTCTTGTGGGGGTCTTTGGGCAGTTTTCCAGACTCACCTATATTGGTACAGTAGTGCTCTTTTAAGCTAAGAAGGCACTGCCTTGTGGAGGTCCGTGGGCAGTTTTCCAGACTCATCTATATTGGTACAGCAGTGCTCTTTTAAGCCAAGAAGGCACTGCTTGCTCATAGGGGTCTGTGGGCAGTTTTCCAGACTCAACTATATTGTTACAGTAGTGCTCTTTTAAGCTAAGAAGGCAGTGCCTTGTGGAGGTCCGTGGGCAGTTTTCCAGACTCATCTATATTGGTACAACAGTGCTCTTTTAAGCCAAGAAGGCACTGCCTCGTGGGGGTGTGTGGGCAAGTTTCCAGACTCACCTATATTGGTACAGCAGTGCTCTTTTAAGCCAAGGAGGCACTGCCTCGTGGGGGTCTGTGGGCAGTTTTCCAGACTCGCCTATATTGGTACAGCAGTGCTCTTTTAAGCCAAGGAGGCACTGCCTCGTGGGGGTCTGTGGGCAGTTTTCCAGACTCGCCTATATTGGTACAGCAGTGCTCTTTTAAGGCAAGGAGAAACTGCCTCGTGGGGGGTCTCTGGGCAGTTTTCCAGACTCACCTATATTGGTACAGCAGTGCTCTTTTAAGCCAAGAAGGCAAGGCACTGCCTGGTCATGGGGGGTCTGTGGGCAGTTTTCCAAACTCACCTATATCGGTACAGCAGTGCTCTTTTCAGCCAAGAAGGCACCGCCTCGTGGGAGTATGTGGTCAGTTTTCCAGGCTCACCTATATTGGTACAGAGGTGCTCTTTTAAGCCAAGAAGGCATTGCCTCTAGAGGGGTCTGTGGGCAGTTTTCCAGACTCACCTATATTGGTACAGCAGTGCACTTTTAAGCCAAGGAGGCACTGCCTTGTGGGGGTCTGTGGGCAGTTTTCCATACTCACCTATATTGGTACAGCAGTGCTCTTTTAAGGCAAGGAGAAACTGCCTCGTGGGGGGGTCTGTGGGCAGTTTTCCAGACTCACCTATATTGGTTCAGCAGTGCTCTTTTAAGCCAAGAAGGCAAGGCACTGCCTGCTCATGGGGGTCTGTGGGCAGTTTTCCAAACTCACCTATATTGGTACAGCAATGCTTTTTTCAGCCAAGAAGGCACCACCTCGTGGGAGTCTGTGGTCAGTTTTCCAGACTCACCTATATTGGTACAGAGGTGCTCTTTTAAGCCATGAAGGCACTGCCTCGTGGGTGTCTGTGGGCAGTTTTCCAGACTCACCTATATTGGTACAGCAGTGCTCTTTTAAGCCAAGAAGGCAAGGCACTGCCTGCTCATGGGGGTCTGTGGGCAGTTTTCCAGACTCACCTATATTGGTATAGCAGTGCTCTTTTAAACCAAGAAGGCACTGTCTTGTGGGGGTCTGTTGGCAGTATTCCAGACTCAACTATATTGGTACAGCAGTGCTCTTTTAAACCAAGAAGGCACTGCCTGGTGGGGGTGTGTGGACAGTTTTGCAGACTCACCTATGTTGGTACATCAGTGCTCTTTTAAGCCAAGAAGGCACTGCCTCAAGGGGGGGGGGGGGGGGTCTGTGGGCAGTTTTCCAAAGTCACCTATATTGGTACAGCAGTGCTCTTTTCAGCCAAGAAGGCACTGTCTTGTGGGGGTCTGTGGGCAGTATTCCAGACTCAACTATATTGGTACAGCAGTGCTCTTTTAAACCAAGAAGGCACTGCCTGGTGGGGGTGTGTGGACAGTTTTCCAGACTCACCTATGTTGGTACATCAGTGCTCTTTTCAGCCAAGAAGGCACTGCCTTGTGGGGGGTCTGTGGGCAGTTTTCCAGACTCACCTGTATTGGTACAGCAGTGCTCTTTTAAGCCAAGAAGGCACCGCCTCGTGGGGGTCTGTGGTCAGTTTTCCAGACTCACCTATATTGGTACAGCAGTGCTCTTTTAAGCCTAGAAGGCACTGCCTAGTGTGAGTCTTTGGGCAGTTTTCCAGACTCACCTATATTGGTACAGCAGTGCTCTTTTAAGCCAAGAAGGCACTGCCTCGGGAGAGTCTGTGGGCAGTTTTCCAGACTCACCTATATTGTTACAGTAGTGCTCTTTTAAGCTAAGAAGGCACTGCCTTGTGGAGGTCCGTGGGCAGTTTTCCAGACTCATCTATATTGGTACAGCAGTGCTCTTTTAAGCCAAGAAGGCACTGCTTGCTCATAGGGGTCTGTGGGCAGTTTTCCAGACTCAACTATATTGTTACAGTAGTGCTCTTTTAAGCTAAGAAGGCAGTGCCTTGTGGAGGTCCGTGGGCAGTTTTCCAGACTCATCTATATTGGTACAACAGTGCTCTTTTAAGCCAAGAAGGCACTGCCTCGTGGGGGTGTGTGGGCAAGTTTCCAGACTCACCTATATTGGTACAGCAGTGCTCTTTTAAGCCAAGGAGGCACTGCCTCGTGGGGGTCTGTGGGCAGTTTTCCAGACTCGCCTATATTGGTACAGCAGTGCTCTTTTAAGCCAAGGAGGCACTGCCTCGTGGGGGTCTGTGGGCAGTTTTCCAGACTCGCCTATATTGGTACAGCAGTGCTCTTTTAAGGCAAGGAGAAACTGCCTCGTGGGGGGTCTCTGGGCAGTTTTCCAGACTCACCTATATTGGTACAGCAGTGCTCTTTTAAGCCAAGAAGGCAAGGCACTGCCTGGTCATGGGGGTCTGTGGGCAGTTTTCCAAACTCACCTATATCGGTACAGCAGTGCTCTTTTCAGCCAAGAAGGCACCGCCTCGTGGGAGTATGTGGTCAGTTTTCCAGGCTCACCTATATTGGTACAGAGGTGCTCTTTTAAGCCAAGAAGGCATTGCCTCTAGAGGGGTCTGTGGGCAGTTTTCCAGACTCACCTATATTGGTACAGCAGTGCTCTTTTAAGCCAAGGAGGCACTGCCTTGTGGGGGTCTGTGGGCAGTTTTCCATACTCACCTATATTGGTACAGCAGTGCTCTTTTAAGGCAAGGAGAAACTGCCTCGTGGGGGGGTCTGTGGGCAGTTTTCCAGACTCACCTATATTGGTTCAGCAGTGCTCTTTTAAGCCAAGAAGGCAAGGCACTGCCTGCTCATGGGGGTCTGTGGGCAGTTTTCCAAACTCACCTATATTGGTACAGCAATGCTTTTTTCAGCCAAGAAGGCACCACCTCGTGGGAGTCTGTGGTCAGTTTTCCAGACTCACCTATATTGGTACAGAGGTGCTCTTTTAAGCCATGAAGGCACTGCCTCGTGGGTGTCTGTGGGCAGTTTTCCAGACTCACCTATATTGGTACAGCAGTGCTCTTTTAAGCCAAGAAGGCAAGGCACTGCCTGCTCATGGGGGTCTGTGGGCAGTTTTCCAGACTCACCTATATTGGTATAGCAGTGCTCTTTTAAACCAAGAAGGCACTGCCTAGTGGGGGTGTGTGGATAGTTTTCCAGACTCACCTATGTTGGTACATCAGTGCTCTTTTAAGCCAAGAAGGCACTGCCTCAAGGGGGGGGGGGGGGTCTGTGGGCAGTTTTCCAAAGTCACCTATATTGGTACAGCAGTGCTCTTTTCAGCCAAGAAGGCACTGTCTTGTGGGGGTCTGTGGCCAGACTCAACTATATTGGTACGGCAGTGCTCTTTTAAACCAAGAAGTCAAGGCACTGCCTGCTCATGGGGGGTCTGTGGGCAGTTTTCCAGACTCACCTATATTGTTACAGCAGTGCTCTTTTAAGCCAAGAAGGCACTGCCTTGTGGACGTCTGTGGGCAGTTTTCCAGACTCACCTATATTGGTACAGCAGTGCTCTTTTAAGCCAAGAAGGCACTGCCTCGTGGGGGTCCGTGGGCAGTTTTCCAGACTCACCTAAATTGGTACAGCAGTGCTCTTTTAAGCCAAGAAGGCAAGGCACTGCCTGCTCGTGCTGGTCTGTGGGCAGTTTTCTAGACTCACCTATATTGGTACAGCAGTGCTCTTTTAAGCCAAGGAGGCTCTGCCTGATAGGGGTTTGTGGGCAGTTTTCCAGACTCACCTATATTTGTACAGCAGTGCTCTTTTAAGCCAAGAAGGCAAGGCACTGCCTGCTCGTGGGGGTCTGTGGGCAGTTTTCCAGACTCACCTATATTGGGACAGCAGTGCTCTTTTTGGCCTCTTTTGTAGTTACCAGTTTTTTGTTTGCACACACATTACATTACTGCACATCAAGACACTGTGCCTGTGGGCAGGCAGTTTAGCAGACTCACGTATATTGGGACAGCGATGGTTTGTGAAGCCAAATCCCCAGTGAGCTTCTTTTGGAAATAATTCTTCTAATTGAAATCCCTAGTAGGCAGTGACATTAAATCCATAATGTCAGGGAAAGCTAGACGTGGTCGAGTGAATGGGACTGGGAGACAAGACACCTCAAAAGGAAGTGCCAGTCCCCCATTAAAGTTAAAAAGGGACCTGTTCCAATCTAAAATCTCTGGAGGGGCAGGCAGTTCCATCTGGAAAAAAATGAAATCTATATATGATGCATTGCCACCACCTGTTTCTGACCCTGTAGTTTTGGAGGTGAAGGAATGGGAGGCTAATTCTTGCAAGACAAAATGGTGACACCCAAAAGCAGCAGCGTGACAGCAGCCTTGATTTAGCGTTGACAATGTAGCGCAGGCACTGTTTGCTTCTGATTCCGATGAAGAATCATATTGTGTGTGATTCTCATCAGAAATGGAAGAAGTAATAGCTGACGAAGGATTAGAAGGATCCTTTAGTCCTGTCTTAGCCTCCACTTCAGTGCTGCAGGGGGAGATAAAACTGATGATGATGATGAGGAGGAAGAGCAGTCAGCACAGGCACATAGAGTGACTGATGCCCCTGGCATTGCTTCTCAGGTTGCACCCACTACTTCAGCTCCAGTGCCAGCATCCACTCCGAAGGCTATAGAGATCTCGAAAGACGTCTGCGATATGGAGCCACTTTAAAGTGACGGAGGACCTGTATTTTGCTCAGTGTAATTACTGTAGCAGGGCTATTAGTAGAGGCAAGCAAATTGGACATTTATCTAATTTTGGCATGACACATCATATGAAGAGGCAACACCGAACAACAGCACTTCCATCTGGGGATGGTGGCAGTACCAGTCAGGTGACCCCTTTTTCCAGCAGCGTAAGGTTGTTGAAAAAAAAGTAGAGACACCCCACGCCCTCAGCCCCTTCTAGCAGTCAGGTGCAGGCCAGGAGCTCCCTGCCATGTGGCAGAAGCGACAACCCACCATGGAGGAAATGGGGTGGAGTACGGTAGCGTTATCCTGGGGTAGGAGGCAGGCAGCCTCAAAAGTTGTAACCAGGAATACTGGGGAAATGATTGCCCTTGATGACCAGCCCTTGCAGATAGTGGAGAAAGTGGGTTTCAAGCATTTTCTGAAGGTCATAATTCCAAATTATAAAGTCCCATCCAGAACATCATTTAGCAGAAAGGTCATCCCCAGCCTGTACAAGCGGTGTCACAGTTGCATCCAAGTGCTGCTAGCTAAGGCACAGGGGAGTGTGCATTTCACCTGTGATATCTGGACCACCATGAATGCTGCAAACTCTTACCTCTCCCTGACAGCACACTGGTGGGACATGGCTGAGGCAGGGGCAGGCAGCAGCTCTATTAGTGAACACGTATCAGGGTGGAGGTGGGCTTTACTGCACACCCATCTGATGGACCAGGCCCATACCACCGCCAATATTCTAGCATGCATCAGACAGATGCTGGAGGGATGACAACTACAGCAGTGAGACAGGAATCTTCAGGCAGGGTTCTTTGTCACAGACAATGGTGCAAACATGGTAAAGGCAATAACCGAGGGGCGCTTTCAGAACATCCAATGTTTTACACACACTCAGCACCTGGTAGTGAAGTCAGGAATGGGGTTGGAGTCCAAGCACCAAGAGAATGAATACCTGTAGGACTTAATACACAAGTGCAGGGACATAGCAGGGCACTTCCACAGAAGTGTGAAGATGGGGTAGGTTCTCCGACAAAAGCAAACTGATTTGGACATGCCTCACAAGCATCTTATTCAAGACATTGCCACCCGGTGGAATTCCACCTCTATGATGCTGCAGAGGTTAGTAGAGCTGCAGACACCCCTTCATGAACTTTCTGGTTCAATGGACATAGGTGTGCAGAATCCCCTAGGGCATCATGAGTCAGCTGGTAAAAATGCTGCAGCCCTTCAAGGATGTCACAGAGGAGCTGAGTTCCAGACATGCCACCTTGGCTGACAACATCCCTATTATTAATTTCCTAGATGAAAATTTGGAGGGCTTTAAACAGGAAGAGGGAATGACAGCTGAGGTGCTGCATTGTCTGGACGTTTTGCAGCAGCAGGTGCAAGAGAGATTAAGGCCTTTAACAGAAGAGCACACTTACATGCTCGCCACAGTCTGTGATCCCTGTGTGAAAGGAAAACTCACCCTACAGTCTAATTGTCTCTCATTTGTGAAGGACCTGCTGTTAGCAAAAGTCCGTGATCAGGAGCGCCATAGGCAGAGACAGATTAGGCCTGAAGCAGAGGAGGAAACAGCGGCGGGAACTTCAGAGAGTTGTGCTAGCCCAAGCATGAGCAGCACTCTGTCAGCGACAGCTAGTACCTCTACCTCCTCCACTTTAGTATGCCAAAGGCATGTTGCCCATAAAGATTCATCTTTTGTGCTACAGGCTAGAGAGAAAGCAGCTGGCATGATTGACTCTTATCCCACCCAAGCAAAGGAGACACCAGCACAACTGTCAGTGACATGGTATCTCTCAGAGCCCACAGAGGACATGCAGACAGATCCGCTGGCATATTGGGCATACAAGTCCACTGTCTGGCCACACCTAGCCAAAGTGGCTCAGCAATATTTGTCATGTCCACCAACCAGTGTGCCCGGTGAACGTGTATTTTCAATGACAGGGGATATCATGAGCCGTCACCTCTCAATGCTGGCACCAGAGTTGATGGAAATGCTAGTGTTTTTGAAAATAAACCTGCCTTTGCTTGGGTTTCCAAATTTTCCCTGTGAATGGCAAGATCAATAAAACACTGTGCCTGTCCATCCACTGTCCAGGCCGTACGTCCCTACAAGGTCCTGACCTGAAACACTGTGCCTGTCCATCCACTGTCCAGGTCGTATGTCCCTACAAGGGCCTGACCTGAAACGCTGTGCCTGTCCGTCCACTGTCCATGCCATACATCCCTACAAGGGCCTGACCTGAAACGCTGTGCCTGTCCGTCCACTGTCCAGGCCGTACGGCTCTATAAGGGCCTGACCTGAAACGCTGTGCCTGCCTGAGTTTAGTTCTGGTATTTCTAATTTCAGTTTCATGTATTTGTGCATCACTTCTTTCCAGAATATTCTTTTCCTGTTTTGCAACATTTGGAATGTAAGAACATAAAAAGCTGACTTCAGATGTATGGAGCTTGCATAGTTCATATGTTCAACTCTCCCAAATTCCTCAGTATAATGCAAGCATCTTCCCCAAATTCCTCAGTATAATGCACGCAACCTTGCAAGTACTTGATAACCTTCCCCTAATATACTTGAAGAATCTTTGTATACATGAAGCAATCTTGCTACTAATTTTTTTGCTGTGTATATAGTGTATATAGCTCCCTCCTCCTGCATTCGTATTTCCATCTTTAATTAATCTTCCCGACTGAAGGTTTCCCTGTACCCTTATATTTCCATATTTAGTTAATTTACACCTTCATATATCTTTTTATAGTTAATCACTAGCGGCTCGATACTGTAAGGCCGCGGTAGAAACAGTGAGGCAGTGTCAGGCGCACCCTTCCTCCCCGCACGCACAGTTCTCTTGACCTAGCGCCTGATACTCTCTTCTAATTGCATGCAAATGCATGTCGCGGCTGTGAAGCGTTAGGGAAGGGTTATGCCCGTGCAACCCATTTTACTGTATAGGCGCTTAATACAGCGCCTATACAGTAACCTGGGTGCGCTGGTACCTGTCATTTCAAATGACATTTGAAATGACAGGTACCAGGAAGTGTAAAAAAAAACCAAAAAACCAAAAAGATGTAAAAACCTGAGTGTTAAAATTTTTTTTTTAAATACCTGTCACTTTCGTGCGGTCATCCAGGCAGCGGCGGGAGCCGGAGGGCCGCGTGGGTCCAGGCGATACTGGCCGGTCCAGGTGGCCGATGGGCGGCGGTGGGAGCCGGGTGTTCAAGGCCGCGGACCGCGGGCGGGTAGGCGCGTGTTCAATCGGGCGGGTAGGCGCGTGTTCGATCGGGCGGGTAGGCGGCGGGATCCGGGGGGCGGGTAGGCGCGTGTTCTATCGGGCGGGTAGGCCACGGGCTGGGTCGCACAGGCGCGCATTCATCCAGGCAGAGGGAACCGTAGGCCGTTTTCGCCACCGGTTCCCTCTGCCTGGATGAATGGCCGTGCGATTTCAGCGCTAAAGGCAGTCACATGCCGTGACGTCGTGACGTCACGGCATGTGACTGCCTTCAGCGCTGAAATCGCACGGCCATTCCTTCACTGCCGGTGGCCGTGCATTCATCCAGGCAGAGGGAACCGGAGGCCGTTTTCGCCACCGGTTCCCTCTGCCTGGATGAATGGCCGTGCGATTTCAGCGCTGAAGGCAGTCACATGCCGTGACGTCGTGACGTCACGGCATGTGACTGCCTTCAGCGCTGAAATCGCACGGCCATTCCTTCACTGCCGGTGGCTGTACATTCATCCAGGCAGAGGGAACCGGAGGCCGTTTTCGCCCCCGGCTCCCTCTGCCTGGATGAATGCCCGTGCGATTTTGGCGCTCATGGCATGAGCGCCAAAATCGCACGGGCATCCATTCCGGCGGGGGCCGTGCGTTCATCCAGGCAGAGGGAACCGGAGGTCGTTTCGCCGTCGGCCCCCTCTGCCTGGATGGATGCCCGTGCGAAATCGGGAGGAAGGGAGAAGGGACTGCCGTAGCAGGCCCGAGCCTTGCTACTTTTTCTTTTTTTTTTTTGCTTCGGGAGGAGGGGACCGGACGGGCTGCAGGAGACCGGACTGGGGCTACACCGGAGACCGGACGGGCTGGACCGGAGACCGGACGGGACCAGGGCGGGTAAGCAATGTTTTTTACACTACACTACACTACACTAACACCTACTAGGGGGAGGCGGTAAACTAACACGTTAAGGCCGCGGCAAAACAGCGGGTTACTGAGGAGATAGTATCAGCGCCCGTTACAGTATTGGAGGGGAATAGCTAATTCCTTTATTATACAGCTTTTTCGTTCATTTACATGCTGGGTGCGGAAAGGGTTATGTGTCTATTTTAGGAAGCGCTAAGGACGCGTGAAACTGGAGACTGTATCGCTGGATCGCCTTACTCGTCTGTATTGTGCGCTCCCAGCACGTTACAGACGGGGAATCTTTAACTGCACGTTACTGTATCGACCTGTATGTCATATACATTGTTCATGGCATTGCATATATTTGTTCTCCTGTTTCTTGTCCAACACATCTTAAGCGTAGTTTATTGTTTACTGTTAACCGATGTGATATCATTGATGAATGTCGGTATATAAAACCATTAAATAAATAAATTATAATAAATAAATAAATAAATAAATATGCTCAATAGTTCTCCTGACCTTCATAATATGGACCATGTTCCCGAAATCTTTCTTAGGTGCCAACAGTAATGTTTCTAGTACTATTGAAAACTGATGGTAGTTGCACTCTAGTTCATCCTCTGTCTTCCCATAGTTTACAGAGCCACAGTGTAAACCACAAAGTCAACATAGGTTGATATTGTAGATTTGGACTTGAGTAGTGGTTTTCTTATTTCTGAGAGCTCTTCATGTTCCTTTGTCATCAGCTGAAGTGCATAAGTACAGTTAATAGCTTCTGGGTATTCATAAATAATCTCCAGCTCAGTTCTTGCTTCACAAATGGCAGTCTCTATTGCTCTAAAAGCATACTCTGTTGAATTATCTTTCAGAAATGAAGAAGATGCCATTTTAATTTGGCAGTGAACCAGTTCAAGAAGAAGTGACAGTTCAAACCACAACATACCAGCAGAAAGGAAATCCTCCCATCGCTGTGCATGTCCGTCCAGGCCTTATGTTGCTATGAGGGTTTGACCTCTAATGCTGTGCCTGTCCGTCCAGACCTTAAGTCCCTATGAGGGCTTGACCTCTAATGCTGTGCCTGTCTGTCCAGGATTTATGTCCCTAAAAGGTTTTGACCTCTAATGCTGTGCCAGTCTGTCCAGGATTTATGTCCCTAAAAATGTTTGACCTCGAATGCTGTGCCTGTCCTTCCAGGCTTTACATCTCTATGAGGTTTGACCTCAAATGCTGTGCCTGTCCATTCAGGCTTTATGTCCCTAAAAGGGTTTGACCTCTAATGCTGTGCCTGTACACCAGGCGTTATGTCCCTACGAGGGCTTGACCACTAATGCTGTGCCTGTCCGTCCAGGATTTATGTCCCTAAAAGGGTTTGAAACTCTAATGCTGTGTCTGTCCATCCAGGCCTTATGTCCCTACATGGGCTTGACCTCTATCCTCGAATGCTGTGCCTGTCCATCCAGGCTTTATGTCCCTATGTGGGCTTGACCTCTATCCTCGAATGCTGTGCCTGTCCGACCAGGATTTATGTCCCTAAAAGTGTTTGACCTCTAATGCTGTGCCTGTCTGTCCAGGATTTATGTCCCTCCATGGGCTTGACCTCTATCCTCGAATGCTGGGCCTGTCCGTTCAGGATTTATGTCCCTAAAAGGGTTTGACCTTTATCCTTAATTGCTGTGCCTGTCCATCCAGGCCTTATGTCCCTACATAGGCTTGACCTCTATCCTCGAATGCCGTGTCTGTCCGTTCAGACTTTATGTCCCTAAAAGGGCTTGACCTTTATCCTTGATTGCTGTGCCTGTCCATCCAGGCCTTGTGTCCCTATGTGGGCTTGACCGTTATCCTCGAATGCTGTGCCTGTCCATCCAGGCTCTATGTCCCTATGTGGGCTTGACATCTATTCACAATTGCTGTGCCTGTCCATCCTGGCCTTATGTCCCTACAAGGGCTTGGATTGATAAAGAAACAAGGAAGAACATAAGAACATAAGAAATTGCCATGCTGGGTCAGACCAAGGGTCCATCAAGCCCTCATCCTGTTTCTAACAGAGGCCAAACCAGGCCACAAGAACCTGGCAATTATCCAAACACTAAGAAGATCCCATGCTACTGATGCAATTAATAGCAGTGGCTATTCCCTAAGTCAACTTGATTAATAGCCATTAATGGACTTCTCCTCCAAGAACTTATCCAAACCTTTTTTGAACCCAGCTACACTAACTGCACTAACCACATCCTCTGGCAACAAAGGCTGTTTAACCAAGCTGTGGAGGCAACAAGTCGAGAATTAGAAGCCAAAATGTCCAAATTTTGGGTTCTTTATTGTCAAAATAAATATCTTATTTTTAAGATATCTTATTTTTAAGATATTTATTTTGACAATAAAGAACCCAAAATTTGGGCTTGACCTCTAATGCTGTACCTGTACGACCAGGCTTTACTTCTCTACAAGGGTTTGACCTCGAATGCTGTGCCTGTCCGTCCAGGCCTTATGTCTCTATGTGGGCTTGACCTCTATCCTCGATGGTTGTAAGGCTTTATGTCCTTACATGGTTGTAAGGCTGTTGTAAGGCTTTATGTCCTTACATGGTTGTAAGGCTTTATGTCCTTACATGGGCTTGACCTCTATCCTTGATTGCTGTGCCTGTCCGTCTAGGCCTTATGTCTCTACATGGGCTTGACTTCTATCATCGAATGCTGTGCCTGTCCGTCCAGGATTTATGTCCCTAAAAGGGTTTGACCTCTATCCTCGAATGCTGTGCCTGTCCATTCAGGCTTTATGTCCGTACGTGGGCTTGACCTCTATCCTCGAATGCTGTGCCTGTCCATCCAGGCTTTATGTCCCTTCCTGGGCTTGACCTCTATCCTTAAATGCTGTGCCTGTCTGTCCAGGATTTATGTACCTACGTGGGCTTGACCTTGATCCTTGAATTGTGTGCCTGTCCGTCCAGGATTTATGTCCCTAAAAAGGTTTGACCTCTATCATCGAATGCTGTGCCTGTCCATCCAGGCTTTATGTCCCTATGTGGGCTTGACTTCTATCCTTGAATGCTGTGCCTGTCCGTCCCGGCTTTATGTCCCTAAAAGGGTTTGACCTCTATATCCTCGAATGCTGTGTCTGTCCATCCAGGCTTTATGTCTCTACGTGGGCTTGACCTCTATCCTCGAATGCTGTGCCTGTCCATCCAGGCTTTATGTCCCTTCCTGAGCTTGACCTCTATCCTTAAATGCTGTGCCTGTCTGTCTAGGCTTTATGTACCTACGTGGGCTTGACCTTGATCCTTGAATGCTGTGCCTGTCCGTCCAGGATTTATGTCCCTAAAAAGGTTTGACCTCTATCATCGAATGCTGTGCCTGTCCATCCAGGCTTTATGTCCCTATGTGGGCTTGACTTCTATCCTTGAATGCTGTGCCTGTCCGTCCCGGCTTTATGTCCCTAAAAGGGTTTGTCCTCTATCCTCGATTGCTGTGCCTGCCCGTAAAGGCCTTATGTCCCTACAAGGGCTTGACCTCTATCCTCGATTGCTGTGCCTATCCATCCAGGCCTTACATTCCTAAAAACGCTTGACCTCTAACACTGTGCCTGACCATCCTGGAGCCCTTTCCTGCTCAAAAGAAAGGGAACTCTTCCCAGTGTAGCTGACCAGCCTGTCTCTTAGTACCTGTTGACCCATGTTAAACCGCTGTTCACAGTGAGACCTCCTCCACATCACCATGCTTTGAAGGCTCGTGCTCCACTCTAGGGGCCAACCCATTCTAGGGAGCCCTTTCCAGCTCAAAGGAAAGAGAACTCTTCCCGGGGCCAGCCTGTCTTGTCCAGATGAAAACCACAGGGACCTGACTACCTCCGCTCTGCCAGCCTGTCTTGCCCCTATCAGCTTTCTGCCACTCTTCCTTGCTGCCATACACCAGACGACTCACTCAACTCCTTGTGGTGTTCTTGCCACTATCATGGTTCCTCAGTGTGTTGGTGCTAGTCTTTCTGCTTGTGCTGTAGGATGTTGATGCCACTTGTCATTCCACTTTGCCTATCATGCTGCCTTCGAGGTTTCATGCATCTATTATCGGTGCTCTCTTTTGAAGCTGTGGTGTGTTTTGACCTTGTCGCTGCTGCTTTGTGCCTCTGTTAAAGCACTCTTGCCACTCATGGTACCCCTTTGCCCCTTTAAAGTGCCTTAGGCTATTATGCCACTTTGGTGCCACTTTGCCACAGTCTAAGTACCTTGGAGCTCTTTTCTCGTTCTGATGATTGCTCCCCAGAAGTTTCATCAGAATTGATAAGAAAACTCCAATTCTGCAGCCAAAAATAGGCTGGAAATCCTTCCCCCATTGACTTTGATGAGAAATCAGAAAATGAATAAAACGTATCAACGAATAGCGTTTCCTCTCTACACAACGAATGCAACTGATACAGGTCCCGACGTAATGAATACCGAATAGCAACAGATTTTTTCCTTCTGCACATCCCTACTGCTTTACCCCTGGGGAATGTGCTGGGCGGATCCTGAACCCCTTTTCCATTTTAAAGGAGACTCAGGTGGAAGGAGAATTTCTTTTCTGCTCCCCCTTCTTGATTTTCTTCATAAATTGAACCTTCTGATAACATCTGCAATCCTATTATTCTATTATTGCCTCTCAGACACTTTAGCGGGAAGGTCACTATCTTACGCTGGAGGGGTGGGGCTTTAGACTTTTATTGCCCTCTATAATTTTGGATGGATATTTTTTTAGTTAAGAAGATTTTATTTTGTTCTCTATTTTTATTCTCTGACCAAAACACATCTATGGGAGTGTAGATCTTTCTATGTAAGAAAAAGTCCATGCAATACTTTTATTTAATATAAAACAGACTAAAATATTTTGGGGCGGATTTTCAGAGCCCTGCTCGCGTAAATCCGCCCAAAACCGGGCGGATTTACGCGAGCAGGGCCCTGCACGCCGGTGAGCCTATTTTACATAGGCTCACCGGCGCGCGCAGAACCCCGGGACTCGCGTAAGTCCCGGGGTTTTCGGAGTGGGCGTGTCGGGAGGCGTGTCGGGGGCGGGGCCGGAGCGCGCGGCGTTGCGGGGGCGTGTCGGCAGCGTTTTGGAGGCGGGTACGGGGGCGTGGCTACGGCCCGGGGGCGTGGCCACGCCCTCCGTACCCGCCCCCAGGTCGCGGCCCGGCGCGCAGGAGGCCCGCTGGCGCGCGGGGATTTACGCCTCCCGGAGGGAGGCGTAAATCCCCCGACAAAGGTAGGATGGGGGTTTAGACAGGGCCGGGCGGGTGGGTTAGGTAGGGGAAGGGAGGGGAAGGTGAGGGGAGGGCAAAGGAAAGTTCCCTTCTAGGCCGCTCCGATTTCGGAGCGGCCTAGGAGGGAACGGGGGTAGGCTGCGCGGCTCGGCGCGCGCAGGCTATACGAAATCGATAGCCTTGCGTGCGCCGATCCAGGATTTTAGCCGATACGCGCGACTACGCGCGTATCTACTAAAATCCAGCGAACTTTTGTTTGCGCCTGGAGCGCAAACAAAAGTAGGCTGTTCACGCTCGTCTGAAAATCTACCCCTTTATGTCTTATTTTCAAAAGTGTCCTACTGCAGATACAGAATGGGGTAGATTTTCAGAGCCCTGCTCGCCTAAATCCGCCCAAAACCGGGCGGATTTAGGCGAGCAGGGCCCTGCGCGCCGGGAAGCCTATTTTACATAGGCCTCCCGGCGCGCGCAGAGCCCCGGGACTCGCGTAAGTCCCGGGGTTCTCGGAGGGGGGCGTGTCGGGGGCGTGTCGGGGGGCGGGGCCGGTCGTCGCGGCGTTCCGGGGGCGTGTCGGCAGCGTTTTGGGGGCGGGTACGGGGCGTGGCTACGGCCCGGGGGCGTGGCCGCGCCCTCCGTACCCGCCCCCAGGTCGCAGCCCGGCGCGCAGCAGGCCCGCTGGCGCGCGGGGATTTACGTCTCCCTCCGGGAGGCGTAAATCCCCCGACAAAGGTAAGGGGGGGGGTGTAGACAGGGCCGGGTGGGTGGGTTAGGTAGGGGAAGGGAGGGTAAGGTGAGGGGAGGGCAAAGGAAAGTTCCCTCCGAGGCCGCTCCGATTTCGGAGCGGCCTCGGAGGGAACGGGGGGAGGCAGCGCGGCTCGGCGCGCGCAGGCTATACAAAATCGATAGCCTTGCGCGCGCCGATCCCGGATTTTAGTGGATACGCGCGGCTCCGCGCGTATCTACTAAAATCCAGCGTACTTTTGCTTGCGTCTGATGCGCAAGCAAAAGTAGGCTGTTCGCGCGCCTCTTAAAATCTACCCCAATGGGAAGAACCCTTTGAAAAACAGAGCTGCTTGGGGACAGTCCAGTTGGTTGGTGGCAGTGCCGTCCACTGTTATGCAGGAGATTCAGGATCATTTACCAAGCTGAATTCCTTTCCTTTGGGTCAGCAGAGAGAGCATTCATAGCTTCCAGGAAGAAGAAGATACCCTGTCATCATTCAATAGCAACACCTACTGGTTGGACTTAATATGCAAACAAGTCACGTCATAAAAGGCCCTGATATCTGATGACTGGGCAATTACAAATGAAGGCTCATCTGGAGGCCGGTTCTGATTGAGATGGGAACCCAAAGGAACAGATGGAAGATACCAGACCCAAAAAAATGTGAAAAAGAACAGTAAAATGGACCCACTATTTACCTGTAAAGGGCAATATTTTTCTGTGAGTGCTCAAATGCTGTTTGATTTCATGTGGTATCTTAGCCAGTTTGAAATGTTCTTGGTTAGGATCTAGATATTTTTCATGCTTTAATGCTAATGGTTGTACTGCACTAGTGTAAAACATTTTCTGCTTTTTTGAAAGCACCATTTCTTGAAGCTTGTAAGCTCCTGTTAATGGCAATGGGTTTATAATACACAAAGGAAAAAAAAATAATTTTATTGGCTGCTGTTATGCCTGTGCTATCAGGCTGTACACTTGGGATTAAATTCACATGCAGTTTGAATGCCGGCTGTTTGGTCATTTTCTCAAGTATAGCTATGTATTAAATGCCTAAAGTATATTTGAGCTGGTGGCTCATATAGTGAATAACAACACATTTGATTGGATTAAGGATGATTATGGACTTCTATATTCTGTATGCTAGACATTAATGTGACTGAATCAATATATATCACTTTATTTCCCCTGTATTAATGGCCCTAATTTTTCAGGAACTAGAAATGAGATCATTCATTAGCTCAGGCTAACACTTCAGAATTGCACTTGTTGCATGACATTAAATGATATATTGCCAAAAGCAAGATTTTGTTCTTGAGGGTTATCGAGGATATTAATGGTTTTGTAAATGTTGGAGGGAGTCAAAGATACCTATCACATCCTGGATGTTTCTCAAACCAAAGCACCTCAGAGGAAATGGAACCATTTCCTTGCTCTGTAAATGAGGTAACTTCAATGTACTGATGGTTGGACAATGGGCATGTGATTTATCCTTCTAAAAAATATCCCATTAGGATGAAGCAAAATACGGTACCAATTCTCAGTGGTGCCTCTGAAGCAAACACAAAACCATCAAGGGCTTGAAAATGAAGTAACCCCTATGGGTTCCAGGCCCCAAATCTGGAGCCTATAAGCAATTTTGTTGTTAGGGGGTGTGGGAGAAGGGCTTGGGGGGTGAGGGATTGGGTTTCCATGGGAAAGACCTGGGGGATCAGGGGAGATGGGGAGGTTGGAACCCTATACCCCAACTAATCTGTTTTTATCATTGGGGGGAGGAGGAAGGGAGGGCACCATGCTGGGACATTATAGATTTGAAAGGGGGGTGGGGGATACACTTTATTGATTTTCAACATGGTTGCGGAGGGCTATCATGTGAACAAGGCATTTCTATTTTTTAACTTGACATGTTGGGGCCATCTCGAGTGGCAGCCCCGAGGTGAGCAGGGGATCAGCTTTGACCCCTGCACACTTTTTTCTTTTTTGAGCCAGTTGTTTTTTAGGGTTTTTTTTATGGCCCTTTAAATCTAACGTGGGAGTAACATCAGATGGCCAATTAATGAGCTGCTTTGCATGGTTTTGCAAAATTCATGCATGCAAATCACAAGCAAAGCAGCTCATTGTAATAGGGTATATTATCTGGGCAGGGTATGCAAAATATCAATTATATCATGCAATATTGCCATGATAGGGCTACATTGCCTGATAAACATCATATATGTTGTGATATATGCTGTTTAACACGTTCGAGCCTTATCACTGCTTGATACATCTCCTATTTAATTCATTAAGTTAGATTTGTGACTTTTCTTCTTTTTAAGATATGTAACTGATAGTTCATTTAACAGTCCAATTAATAAATCCTATTTCTCTTGTCTCTCTAAGCAATCATAGGGCAGTTGGTAAACTCTCTCCCAATATATGGAGAAGAGTCTTTATAGTTGAACTGATGATATCATAGACAATTCCAAAAAACTCCTACCTCTCCTGAAGCTCTTCTTCCTTCTTTTTACTCATGGTCCTTGATGAGACCTTTATACTCTTCCCACACAGAGGGAAAAATGTCAAATTCTTCAAGACCCTTAGGGTTTCCTCTTACTGGAGTTCTTCCACTCATCAGTCTAGCCACGTGCCAAAACAAAACTCCCCTGGCACTTATGATGGGAAAACACAAAATCCATATTAATGATATGCCAGTGAATAGTGCACCACACAGCAAACAAGTCTAAAAACAGTACAAAAATAAAGGATCAGCTTCCTTCAGCAGCATTCACCTTCTTTCAGACAGGGCTGCTCTTAGTGGCAGAGACCCTTTCTCCCTGGGCCTTCCCCCAGCTCTGTAGAGTAGCTATCTTCCTTTCTTTCAACAGCTTCTTGCACTCTGAGGAGCTTCTGACTGAACGCCTATGCCAGACAAGAACTCTTACAGGACCTTTCTTCCACTGAGTACCAGTCCTCTCTGGAACACACTTCAAGGAGTTTCTTAAGAATGGATGAGGTATCCTCCTCACAAGATGTCTTCTTGAGTAAACACATACCAACTCCCAGGCATTCACTTCTTTGAAAACCCAAGATTCCTTCTTTCCAGTAAGAGCCAGGCAACCTTTACCTTGGAACTGAGCTACCTTTCCTAGATATCAATAATTCAGTTTCTCTGCACTCCTTTCCCTTGGACCTTCTCAGGCCCCTGTGGAACTATTCTGTGGAGAGATGGGCACTCCAGAGTGCAAAGACTCAGATTTTCAAAGACTCTTCCTGCATCACCAGTGTGCAGGAGGTTTATCAGAACTCAGTCCCCTCTCACTGGAGGAGTGTCACTCCTCCTTAAACATTAACAGAGCAGGGTCTGTTAAGCACATAGCTCTAAATCGCTAGCATGCCAGGTCTGTTGAGACCACTGTGGCCATAACAGTTAAGGGCAACTCTACTGGTAAGGAACAAATTTGGGGGTCCCCTCACCTTTAAAAAATATATTTTCTCCCCTTTAGCCCCTCCATCATTACTACCCATTTCCTGGACAGATGGCATACTCCTGGAGTCTGCACCAGCCTGAGGGCAGGAGGAGCACCTCCCAAGCATCTCTGAGTAGTTGTAGGAATCTTCAATGGTCTGAGAACTGGAGGGACATCTCTGAGGCACAACCTTATTTATTTATTTATTTATTTTGAGGCTTTTATATGCCGAAGTATAGCGGGTTGCCTTCACTCCGGTTTACAAGATAACAACTTAATATAATTTGATAACACTGGAACGACTTAGTAAACTGTGAACGGAGTAAGGGATGAGGTAAAAGGGGAGCAACGATTACAAACTGAAAAGAGCACTTTACAACAAACGGTGAAATCATTTAACGTGGGGGGACTGAGGGCAGAGCTCATAGAAAGGTGCGGGGTAACAGGGGGAAGGTTATATCGAAGAGGAAGATATGGGGTGTGACAGGGATATAGGAGGATCGGGGAAGGGCGGGGGGGGGGGGGGGGGAGAGGTAGGGTGTGGGGGGGAGGACATTCGGGGGGGTTCGAGAGAGACGTGCAAAGGGGAGGAATGAGGTGGGAAGTTGTGGACGGCTTAGCCGACTCCATCATGGAAAGTTAGGTTGAAATACCAGGTTTTGAGTTCCTTTTTAAAAGATTTAATGTCACTGAGTGAACTTAGGTATTGAGGTAGGGTGTTCCATAATTTGGGTCCTGCGATAGAGAAGGCTCTGTTCCTCGTGGTGGTCAGTTTGGCAATACTGGGGGAAGGTATGTCAAGGTTCATTTTGCATGCTGTTCTGGTAGAATGTTGCGCTTTGTGAAGGTGAATCATGTCATTGAGGGCGGGGTTGGTTTCTTTGAAAATTGTGTTGTGGACAATTATCAGAGTTTTGAATTCAATTCTTTGTGCTATAGGTAGCCAGTGGAGACTTTTCAGAACGGGGGTCATATGATCTGATTTCTTCTTGCCAGTGAGGATTCTGGCGGCGGCGTTTTGCAACATTTGGAGTGGCTTTATGGTGGATTTTGGGAGGCCGATCATAAGAGAGTTGCAGTAGTCGAGGCTGTTAAAGATCAGGGACTGCAGCACTGTACAGAAATCTTGATGGTGATAAGTGGTTTTAGGTGTTTCAGGATGTGGAGTTTCAGAAAGCCTTCTTTCGTTTTCGCTGCGATGTTCTTTTTTAAGTTGAGTTCGTTGTCAATCTAGATTCCGGGGTCTTTTGTTGTGTTTTTGAGTTGGATGCAAGTGTTGTCAATTTGTAGGAAGTGTGAGGTGGTTGTCGACCCTGGGTTGTGTTTACCTATGAGGATGCATTCGGTTTTATTCATATTGAGACATAGTTTTAGCTGGTTTAGTTTGTCTCTGATGGCGATTAAGTGCTTGGCTGTGGAGTTCAGAGCCTCTTCAATGGTGTTGGATACGGGGATGAGTAGTTGAATGTCATCTGCATACATAAAATATGTTAAGCCAAGACTTGAGATGAAGTGGCAGAGTGGGAGTAGGTATATATTAAAGAGGGTGGCAGATAGGGCGGAGCCTTGTGGTACACTGGTATCAAGGGGGAGGGGGTTGAATGAATTGTTGTTAACGGTGACCTTGAAGAATCTATCTTTTAGGAAGGAGGTGAACCAGCTTAGTGTTTTGTCGGCCAGGCCGATGTGTGCCAGGCTTGAAATCAGGGTTTCGTGGTCAACCGTGTCGAACGCTGCGGAGAGATCAAGTAGGATTAGTAGGTGATTTAGTTTGTCGTCGAGGCCTCTGATTAATTTATTTGATAGGTTGATTAGTAGAGTTTCGGTGCTTCTGTTTTTTCTGAATCCATGTTGTGATGTATGGAGGATATTGTTGTCTTCTAGATGCTCGTTAAGCTGAATCAAGGCTGCTTTCTCAGTCAACTTGGCGAGAAGTGGGAGGTTTGAGATGGGGCGGTAGTTATTCAGATCAGCAGGGTCAAGGTTCTTCTTTTTCAAGATAGGGGTGATAGTTGCTGTTTTTAGTTGGGATGGGAGTATCCCTTCTTCGAGAGATTTGTTTATGATAGCTGCAATGGTCAGGGCGATGACGTGCACCATTTCTTTCAGGTATCGGGTTGGGATTGTGTCTAGCTCGTGGCGTGCTGGATTGATTTTTGTTAGTATGTTTTCGGCATCTTTGTTGGAAATTGGAACGAAGTTCACCCAGGGTGTTATGGTATATTTAGCGTTATGATCCTCTGTGTTTGATAGGGTGTTGAAGGAGTTGGTAATCTTGCTTATTTTGTTCTTGAAGAACAGGGCTAGGTCCTGGCTTAGGTTATTTGTATTTGTTGTGGCAGTGCTGTGGTTGTTTTCTTCGATCAGGTTTCTTACGATGTTGAACAGAGCGTTAGAACTATTTGAGGAATTCTTTATCTTAAGACTGTAGTAGTCTCGTTTGTAGTAGTCTTAGTGCCACTGGTTGGTTGGCATGGGCTGCCACAATGGTGACCATCTTTTTCCTTCTTCCTGGAGCCTAAATGTACAACATCTGTGATATGCTGAGTCCCAGCTGACTCTGACATTTGTTGGATGCCCCATATAACAGCAGATGCTCAGTCCTGAGCCTGAGTTATAGGATCAGCCCTTTGGTTTGGTTTGTATACAAAGAGAGTGTATTTCTGAGTAGTGCATCACATATTGATGTATGCACATGAAATCTAAAATATTGTGAAGTACATTTATTCTTTAACAAACCTTTTAGATGAGAGTGAGGAGAGAATGACAACAGTTGTTTGACACTGATAGTGCTTTACCACCCTGTGACTTGACCTGCTTTACATCTCCAACAGTGTGAACTATACATTATCATCAGAGTGGGAGCTAGGGGGGCCTACAGTGCTGATGCAACAGCTGACTGCAGTAATATGCCTACAAAGCCGCTCTTTCTGGTGGGAGGAATTCTGGAACATTTTCAAACTAGGAATTTCACAGCCCAGTGGGATGGATTTATGGAACGCTAGTAGCTGTGGCAACACACCTACACAATTATTATGTATTTGTTTATTTTTTTTAAAGAAAATGTCACTGGCACAACTGATATGTGCTAGTTCTTATTAGGGAGAATAATGTGTCATGTCTTAGGCTTGGTTCATGTCAGCAGGAGGGTATGCATAAGTCAGACTCCTTTTCATTCGTCCTGTTGTGACAGTGTTCCTAGGTGAGCTTTACTGAGGACGGAAAGATGGGAAGCAGTCGTACTGTTATTGTTCAGGTGTGGTGGGCTAGGCAGGGCCTAGCTAGAGGCTCATTGGCTCAGAATTAAACCCTCCCTTTTTATACACCAGTTTTAAGTGTTAGCCAGTTGGGAGTCCTCCGTAGGGTTGGGTTTGACAAAGACTGTGTTGGAGCTTATTGAGTTGCTGGGATCTCAAGAGAAGCCTGTTCGGCTGTTTTGTTAGTTACCTCCAGCATATTGTAAGTCAGGAACCCATGTAAAATCCCCTGTATTTATCTTTTTAAATATCACATAGGGGTTTTAAAAAAATAACTAGCAAAGTTACTGCTACCTAGAAAATAAATGAATTGCAATAATCCAACCACACACAAAGACAGAATCAAAAGCAGCTCAAATAAAGCAATATCTATTGAGAAAAAATAAAAGGAGAAAGACTAGCAGAGAATAATGCCTCCATTTCCTAGAAAAAAATGATTTGCAATAATCCAGCCACACACAAAGACAGAAACATATTCACTTAAGATTAGATTATTTTCTCCTTACCATCAAACTATCATTAAAAATAGCTGTTGTCATATTGGTCTCAGGAAAAACAGAATACTTGGAAGGTTCTGATATGTTTGATTAAACCAATCAAGATAAATTCTACATATACGTTTTTGCACATTAGGTTTTGGGAAGAAGAGACCTATGAAATCCTGAATGCTATTTTACACTTATCTGCTATGTCAGCAGCTCAGTAGAGTCATCCACATGGATTATGTGACATGTGTTACATGCATTGTAATTGAGCGTGTGGAAAGATTTCTAAAAAAATCTCTCCAAATGCTCACACACGCTCTGGGAGCATACCCCAGACGGACGGAGAGGGAAGCGGTCGACACAGACGGACGGAGAGGGAAGCAGTGCTTGGGCCTGCGCGGTCGGCGCTTCAAGCCCGTCGGGGTAAGGCCATTTAATTCTGCACTTACCTCCAACGGGCTCCCCCGCCGACCACGAGGCGATTCCCCTCATCTTCTCGCCGGTTCTTCGGGCATCTCGCATCGGGGCGCTCCCGGAACGTCACAAGCCGCGACATCAGGGGATTTAAATCTCCTGCCGCCCTCCCGGTGCCGTGCGACACACGCCAAAGGCACGTGACAAAGGGGCCTGCCCCTTTGTGTGCCCCTTAGTGCGCACCTTTTTGTGAACCTTTTTACCTTCTACTCGCAAAGGCCCCATCCCGACGGAACTACTCACCGCAGTCTACTATACTTTCCCTATTCGCATGTCCACCTGAATTCCCACGGCCAACAGTCCCCCCCTTCCAGGCTACCATCGTAGCTCAGCATACCTCCAGGTTACCTTCGCTGCCTAGCGTCTCTCAGTAACTCAACCCACAACTTACCAATTGCCGTCCAGCTCTCATCCGAACCACCCACCAGTCTACCTCACTTGCTGGCTCAACAACCCAAAATGTATCCAGTTTTCCCAATCCCTATTCTCCAACACTACATATCCTCTATAGGAAATTCTACCAGACAAGCCCGACACCGCTCCTTAATAACCCTTACTGCCATCTTGATTGCACCGATCACCCAACTACTTGGCCTTACTCTATTCTCTCTAACTCTTTTTAATGCTCAATCCCTTACCAAGAAATCCCTGATCCTCAATGATTACCTTCTAGATGCCAAACCGGACATATGTGCAATAACCGAAATATGGCTCAAACCCACAGATACAGCAATAATAAACCAACTCCCAACACAGACCTATGATATCTTTTCACTCCCCCGACAGAAAAAAAGGGGTGGGGGCATCTTATTAGCAACAAAAAAAGGCCTCAGATTCACTCAACACCCAGTCAAATCAGATCCTAAATTAGAAAACGGCCTTTTCACATCAGACCACCTTCAAATCCTACTTGTCTACGCCCCCCACCCCCAGGGCCTCCTGGAATCAGACGCTTCCCCTATTGTTGAAATAACCACAACTCTCATTAATTTGGACACTCCAGCAATAATCCTTGGAGACTTCAACCTGCACGTAGACGACTCCAATCTCTCATCCAGTTATGAACCTTTCCTCACTGCCTTATCAGCTATGGGATTCAATCAGATAGTCACAAACCCACACACAAAGCAGGACACCCGTTGGATCTAATCTTCATAAACTCAGGCATCAAACATTCATCACCTCTTAGCTGCGAGAAGGTCCCGTGGTCAGATCATGCTCTTATTTCAACCATGTTCACGCTGAAAGAAACCATCACAGACCACGCACCCCAACCCTCTTTCCAATATAGAAGATCCTGCCCCTCTGAAGACCTCAGAAAACAACTTACCTCTCAACTCCCTCTCATAGACCTCACCAACCCTAACACAATGATCCTCTCCTGGAATACCATCACAGAATCCATAGCTAACAATCTATGCCCCCTAGCAACAAAAAAACCCAACACTAACCCGTCCAAAAGACAACCGTGGTTCACCAATGAACTTAGAATACTGAAACAAAGCTTAAGACAGAAAGAGAGCAAATGGTGCAAAGCCCCTTGTGCCAGCACACTCTCCACCTATAAACTGGCCTTACACCATTACAAGACCTCTACCTCTAGATCCAAAAGGGACTTCTACGTTCTCAAGATCCACAACCTTGTTTTCGATGCTAAAGCTCTCTTTACCTATGTAGCCAATCTTACCCAAATCAATGCGCCTGACTTACCTAGCAACCAAGCACAATCAAAAGCCGAAGAACTGGCCCTGTTCTTCCTAAACAAAATTATTAACCTCCTAAAACAGCTGCCCTCTTTCACCCCCCCTCACTTGAGCTCACATCAGCTAACCGACAAAAAAAACATATATCTGGAATCATTCAAACCCACTACCGCCACAGAGATCCACTCTGTTCTAAAGAAAATGAAACCCTCCTCTCATCCTTTAGACCACATCTCCACCAAACTTCTCCTGACAATTCCAGACTCCATCTCCAAAACGCTGGCAGACATCATAAACTGTTCTCTTTCTCAAGGAATCTATCCAGATGAACTCAAACTGGCATCCATCAAACCACTACTAAAGAAGCCAAATCTGGATCCTAAAGACCCTAATAACTTCCGCCCGATCGCTAACCTTCCATTCATATCTAAGATCATGGAAAAATTAGTTAACACTCAACTCTCAGACTACATCGAAGATAACAATCTACTATTTCCTTCCCAATATGGGTTCCGCAAAGCATTTAGTACAGAATCCCTCCTCACATCGTGACAGACTACCTCATTATGGGTCTTGACGAAGGTCAATCATTCCTACTGAATCTCTTGGACCTCTCGGCAGCTTTCGACACCGTTAACCACTCTACTCTCATAAACCAACTATCGACCATCGGTATAACAGGTGCGGCACTAGCCTGGTTCAAAACGTTCCTCAGCAACAGAGACTACAAAGAATCCACAACAAAGAATCCCCCCAGCATGACTCACCTATAGGAGTGCCACAAGGATCCTCCCTTTCACCCACGCTATTCAACATCTACCTCCTTCCGCTGTGCCAGCTCCTAAACAATCTAAAACTCAAACATTTCCTCTATGCGGATGACGTCCAGATCATGATCCCCCTTAAAGAATCCTTCTCCAAAACTCTCGATCATTGGGAAATCTGCCTTCAAAAAATCAACCACCTCCTTGCCAGCTTAAACCTCGTACTAAATGCAGCCAAAACTGAACTACTTCTCATCTCCCCAGAAAATAACACGACCATAACTCCTCAAGCCAACCAACTCTCCACCCAAGTGAGAGATTTAGGAGTCATAATTGATAACTGGATGAATCTGAAAGCATTTGTCAACCGCACAACCAAAGACTGTTTTTACAAACTCCAAGTGCTGAAAAGGATAAAACCTCTTTTCCACTCTCATGACTTCAGAACGATTCTACAAGCAATAATCTTCTCAAAGATTGATTGCTGCAACTCTATCTTACTAGGTCTCCCATCTTCTTACACCAAACCACTACAGATGGTCCAAAATGCAGCAGCAAGAATTCTAACTAACACCAGGAGGAGGGACCACATATCCCCTATCCTAAAAAAACTACATTGGCTGCCTATTCATTTCAGAATTATCTTCAAGTCCACCACCATGATATATAAAGCTATCCACCACCTTACTCCACTAGACCTATAATTCCCGCTCAGCCAACATAACCCCTCAAGACCTACCAGAGAAGCATACAGAAGATCCTTCCAGGTACCTCACGCCAAATCCACTCAGCATATTACTTTAAGAGATCGGGCCTTCTCGACAGCTGGACCTTCCCTTTGGAATTCCATTCTTTCTGACCTCCGACAGGAGCCTTGCCTCCCCACCTTCTGAAAAAGACTTAAGACTTGGCTGTTTAAACAAGCATTTCTGGACTCCTCCTAATTTTCACCTCTTCAACCTCTATAATGCAGCCACGCCAGAGCATTGTAAATAACCCTATTTGATTTTATAACCCTATATGTTGTCAAATAACCCTATCTGATTTAACAACCCTATATGTTGTTAAATTCCTACAGTATCTCTCTATTCTCCCAGTTGGATCTTCCTTGTTCATTGTAACTGCTTCTTCATTTGCACAGGTTCCAATTGTAATTTTTGCACCCCCCCTTGTTCTACTGTAAACCAGCATGATGTGATTATATAATGAATGCAGGTATATAAAAACCTTAAATAAAATAAATAAATAAAAAATTGTTTCTGATTATCATCTTCAGTGGAAACTTAGGATGGCTGAGTGTTTTTTGGGCCTGGCAGTTTCCTCTTCCTCCTCCTCCATTCTATTTCCAGCTCACTTACAACCAGGGCTAGGACATGGTGCTATGAGCCTTCAGTTGCAATTATGCTGGGATTTTCCCCTTTATATATATATATATATATATATATATATACAGTATATGTCTCTGCCTACAGCATAACCTGGTCTGGTCATTGCAGTGATGTCCTAGACCAGAGTCTATACACCAGGGCTTCTTCTGGAAACTTGAAATTATGGGCCCTGAATCTGACCATAACTCCCTCTTCCACAGAGGCTCTCAATGCTACTGCTGCTACCTGGGGATCACAGGAACTGAGTTAGGGATTGACCTGGGGACCTTCTTCATGGCAGTGCACAGCATTTGCCACCCAAACCACCAGTCTGGCCCACCATCCTGTTACGATGGATGCTTAACATAGGGTGGATACGTCAATGATTCATCAGCTACAGTGGATATGATTGGATAATACCAACATTGCACAGATTATTTAATTATTCAAATAACTGCTACCTAATGAAATAATTTTGTTTGAGAATTTGGTGACTTTCTTTTTTTTTTGGATGGCAGCATCCACTCCTGGAATGGAATTCCACTGATTAAATTCTTTACATGATGATGGCTGACTGTTTACCCTCTCTAGCCTTGCATGAAGTGGGGTTGTTTATTGGTGCTCTCAGAGCAGAGTGGCTGCAGTTCGCTTGTGTTCAGGGCTGGTGCTTCCATTGGGCAAACTAGGTGGTTGCCTAGAGTAGCAAAATTTTGGGGATGGCAAAATCTCACTATCATGAGGCCTAGATGGGGAAAGCCAATACTGCCAATGAAAGGTGCGTGTGCTGGAGTTCTTGCCAATAAGAAACTTGGGGGTGGGGATGGGGGTACATGACTGAAGGTTTGCCTAGAGTACTAAATATGCTTGCTCCAGTGCTGCTTGTGCTTGGGGTGTGTGGGGAATGAGGTGAGGTGGGACAAGACAAGATAGAAGACAGAGGATAGTTTTGGCAGTCCTGCTTGTGCTTGGGGAGGTGAGTGTTCGGTAATTCCCTCCTGAGCCAGAAAAATATCAATTTCCAATAGTGCTGGAAATTTGGACCAGGTATCCTAATTAATTTTTCCAAATACCACAAAATGGGAGAAGAACTATAGTATTTCTGCCTTTTGTGGGCACTGGTATTCCTACGTCTCACAAAGATTCACAGAGCAAATACGTAAAATGGTTTGCAGAAAAGGAAACCCTTAAAATATTAATGTGCACATGACTTTAAAAGCTAGGCTTTAATACAGAATTGCTGAGGCAGCCCAGTGGGATACCTCAGTGAAACATGATATAGCTGCTAAAAGTTTATAAAAAAAAAGGGGAAGAGCAGCAAAATATTTTTGACAGCCTGCTTTGCAGCCACCTTTGAGAAAACAAAGCTTTTAGCGAAAGTGTGGTATTTTAAGAAACATGCTTTGCTACTCTTGGTCATTTGGAAACATGTTTTACTGAAGGTCAAGCTATTTCATGGGGATATAAAGTCCAATGACAGACGGTACCGTGGTGTCTACTGGTAATTCCCTTGTGACTGCACTGGGAAAATCATCAAGGGCTTAGCAGCTCCCATGCTCTCTGCGGGTTTGATCCAGATGAAGTGCACAGGGTATGGGTGAGCTCAGTTGACTTGCAGTGACCTCTGCAGAGGGGAATGAACAAAAAAACTTCTTTTTTTTAGTAATTCCCAGTTGGAATTTCATCTGGGAATCAGTGGGCGTGATTGATACCGCATGCACAAACAAATCCTTTGCAGCTGACCACACACCAGACACAGAGTATATTAGTTACTTTCAAAGAGGGGCCGATCCAGTTTCTGTGACTGAAAATAACATTGTGATCTGGCAACCAATTGGATTGTCTTTCATTGCTCAGTGAATAGATTGCAAGTTGTTTTAATAATCATGAGAAAGAGAAATGTTTTACAGATTTTCATAGTCCCACGGACCGTATCTCATTCACACATATTAACCTATATTGCACACACACACACACTCACACACACACAAATATATATATATTCCAATAAATTGGTTTGTTGGTATTTTTATCACTCTCCAGATCATATCGATTGTAAACGAATTGCACAAAATTATTCCACCGCCCTCCTTATCCCTCGATCCAAGGGTGTAATGGGGGAGTTTTTATTTTAATCATGCCCATCTCAGTCTTGACATTTTCCTTTGAGCTTTTCATATTTTAATAGCAGTGCATTTATTTATTTCTTTATTTTCCTGATTATCATTCAGTTCTCAATGTTTTTCCATCATCTAAACCAAATAATTTATTTTGGATGGACTAATTGTGCAGTTCCACTTCCAGCAGCAGGAAGCTACAGCAGGAGTGGGGCTGCCTTGCAGCTTACACAGAGTGCTGTAGCAGAACCATGACTGTTTTCAGCGTGCTATATGACCAGCAAACATTGACTCCTCCTCGGAATAAAATGCTTAAAAAGAAAATGTGTAGACATGAAACAAATGACTTAATTGCAGAATTTTTAGTTGTGTTATATTATAATCCATCCTGTACAAAATCCACTGAGATCTAAAAGTACCGTGCTGTTGTGCTATGTTAAATGGTACAGTTTTTATCCTTATTTTGTGTTGCATCAGACATTAGTGGGGGGTTTTTCAATGTATAAAGCAAATGCATATATACTGTACCGCAGAATGAATGGGTAAGATTTCTTGCTTTACTCTGTGGATAATTCTGTTCTCATCATCTTTCCAGGCTCTGGGCCATATGTTTCATGATATAATATATGATGCAGCTTTCCGGTTTGCAACCTTAAAAGAGTTAATGAACCAAGACCAGTTGGCAGCTTTTCTTTCCTGTGGCTGCAGCTTTGTGTTGCGCTGGAGGTGGACCCTTGGCCTGGCGCATGATCGGTATGGTCCTCTGAGGGATCCCAGAGGGCGTCTGCTGCCAGGAGGCGGAGGACACAAGGAGACAGAGGCTGACAGGAACTTCACCAATAACAGTCTGGGGACTCCACGGACCGCCTGGGTTTAGGTGGGCCTCTGAGGGTCTCCCGGAGAGGTGTGCTCACCAAGAGAAGAGGTGCGTGGCTGTCGACGAACAGGTGAGCTAGACTGCAATCGAGAGTACCAGAGACCACAGGAACAAAGCAGGAACTGAAGGTCCTCTGGGTAGGATAGGCAGCGCCTAGTGGTCCAGCTCGAAGAGGGCCATGGGCAGTCTCGAAGCAGGTGGGCCTGGTGGTCATGGGAGTAGCGAAGAGAGTGTCTGAATGGAGCACAAGGGTCAAAACCAGGATATCTGTCCGAGGATGGTTAGCCAAAGCGAGGGTCAGTTCCAGGTGTCAGTCCGAGTATAATCAATGGCAAGCAGTGGTCAGTTCCAGGTATCAATCCGAGCGTAAAAGACAGGCAAAGGTCAATTCCAAGAATCAGTCCAAGTGTGGTCAGAGACAGGCCGAGGTCAGTACCGGGTATCATTCCAAAGGGTACAACCTGGGTAGCGAGACAAGGAACAAGAGGAACAATGGAACTCAGGAACAGATGCTGGAACACAGGAGGACCATGGGAACACAGGAGCAAGGCATGAACACTGGAACAGACACAGGAACACTGGAACGCAGGAACACTGTAACAAGCACAGGAACAAGGAACACAGGAACAAGCTCAGGAATGTAGACGGCAAACTAGCTTCACACTGAGGTGATGACCCGATTGCCAAGGCGAGGGACTGAGCTGCAGGCCCTTGCTTATATACTAAGGCTAAGTAACGTCATCGGGACGCGCTGTGGAGTAGTTTCTCGCCCTTGGCGTGCGCGCGCCTAGAGGCGGAGTTGAGGCAGCGGAGGACGCCGAGCCCCTGCATGGGGCGAGGAGCGAGGCCTGGGACGCCGAAGCGCTGGAGGCAGCCGAGGACACTGCTGCCCTGAGCTGGGGACACAGCTGACTGCGGCAGTGAGGGAGGAAGGCCCAGGACCTGCGGAGCTTGGAACCAGGTGAGCAGGCCCGGGCACGGCCCTAGCACGACCGGGACGCACAACACTTTGTTGGTCAGTCTTAGACTCCTGACTGGAAAAGGGAACTGTTATCTTCTTTGAAGCTTTTGTGGGCCTCTCTGGAAGAAACGTAAAAAGAGATCAGAGCATCCAATTTGCCTTAGGGTGCTATGTCTTAGCTTTACTGAAGCTGAAAAACTGGAGGAGTGTGTGTGCATGGAAGGCTGCCAAGGTCCAAGCTGTTAATGATACACCAAACGGGATCCAGATTACAATCGAGACCCTTTTAAAATTCTGCACGTCACAGGTTTCCTTTTTGACATAACAGTGCATTTTCTAGGTCACAGGCTTTTCTGGTGCTTCTCTTGACCTGAGATTCACAGATTCCCTACTAAAGCATTTAGGAGTTTTTCCAGAGATCCTGGTGAAAATGTTTCCAAGAAGGATATTTATCCATTTCCATTTATTGTTTTTTTCTCTTGTTAGATAGAAGTTATGCTGTTTTCTTTTTCATATGCTGATGTAATACGCTGCATTAGGATGGACACGTTAAAACGCATTTGTGCGCACGTTTTTGTGAATACGACTTTAATCCCAATTTAAAAAGGAGTTCTCTGTATAAAATATATGCCCCTAAATATGAGTAAAACTGTGTGCATACTTGTGAGTACAACTATGCATACAACTTTGTGCACTTCTATGCAAACCCCACGTTAATCATGGCATTAGCTGTTACTCCCCAGTGTAGAGAGGTGCATAGGCTTGGGTCAGGTTTTCTTAATGCTGGAACTGTAGCTCCTGTTCAGGCGTGGAGTAAAGTTTCTTGGGCTAGTGCTGGTCTATGGGTTTGGAGTTTGTGATGCTGGGGCCTTGCACTTGGCATGGATGTGCATGAAAATTGATTTTCTACACTTCGCTTATGAGTACAAATCATATTTTATGCATGCAGCGTATGTCCTTCTGTACACATTTTCAGGTTAGCTTGCTTTTTTTTAAACTTCTGCGAAACTTGGCGCAATTTTTTTTCATTTTTCACTTGTTTATTACATTGGAGACTCAGTGAGCTGTGATTGCTGCAGGCAGTTTCTTCATCTCCTTGCTGGCGCATACTTTTTTTTACTTTGAATATTATCCCAGAAAAACTACCCATACACATTTGCATTCTTTGCCCCTGGGAACAACTTCCCCTAACCAAGTAAAAGTACACACAGAGTAGAGTTACGTACGGATGTTTACCAGTAAAAAGGGTGGCCAAAAGCCCATTGTAATGGGTGAAGTACTTTTCTACCTGTGAAAATGGCTTTGAAAATTCCTCCCCCCTCCCCCCGAAAAGTACTGATGGGCCTGACCTAACAGAAGGCAGCAATAGAAGAAAATCTTTGAATGAGGCTCAACCCTTCCACTTAGGATAAAGTTCCTTCCTGGAGCATGTGCGATTTAAAGGAGTACACTCAAACTTCTCAGAACATATCTCATGCTACTGAGGCACTTCTACAGCATAACAAGTCTATTTTATTTCCGAAAATAATAATATGCTGCATTACTAAATCCAAGTTCTTCCCAAATGAAGACATCTTTGTGTAATCACGTCCTAAGCTTATTGACAAAGAATAAGAAGGGAAGATTTCATTAACAAAATAACATTCATTTCATTACCAGGCTGCACCAAGTCGGTTTTAAGAAGCTTTCTTTTTGCTGTACTTTGTTTTTCTCCACACAGAAGCCTACATCCTAATCAAATGTGTTGCCATTCCTCCCGCGGCCGGAGCCACGGGAGGTCTCTTACCTTTCTCCTTGTGCAGGCCCGATTCCCTGATGCCTCTGCTCTCCATCCCACACGGTCAGGAGACCGCCCACTTGCTACTCCTGCATGGCGGGCCTTGCCGCCGTGCTCTCTCGCGGCGGACGCCACCGACCAGGCCATCTGCACGGCTCAGAAGCAGCCACCTCCGCCATCTTGCTTCGCGGCTCAGAGGCTGCAGTCCTCGGGCTCCCCTGCGGCATGGAGCTGCCTGCAGCTTCCTCTTCACGGCTCGGACGCTGCCTCCCTTGCCGGGGCCTGTTCCTCGGCCCAGCCCTGCTCCTCAGTGCCAGCAGCAGCATGGCCTCTGTCCAACGTCCTGCCCCTTCCTTCTAAGGGGCGCGGCCACGTCTTCCTCCTGAATTTAAAGGGCCCATGGCTGGATATGCCCTGGGCCCCACCTGAACTACTCCCATGGTGTCTCCTCATCTTCAGCCCTACTTAAGGGCCCTGATTCCACTTCATCCTCGCCTTCGCAAGGAGCCAGTTCAGGAGTTGGACTGCTTATGGATCCTGTTCCAGCTCTCCGGTCCAGGAGCTCCCGATAACGTCCTCCTCCTCCTCTTCTTCAAGGCATTCCATTCCTCATCGTCCTTGTCCTTGATGTCCAAGTCCTGATGTCCAAGCCCTGAAGTTTCAAGCCCTGAAGTTCTGTGTTCCAGTCTTGATGTTCTTTGATCCAAGTCCTGATGCTCCAGGTCCTGAATAACCCATGCCTCCAGAGGCTCATACTTTTAATTCCAAGTTCCGGTTTCCAAGTTTTAATCCTAAGTCTGTATCCTGTTCCGACTCCAGAAGATCCAAGGGGTTACTTCGTTCCTGTGCTGTGAGACGGCCTGAGCTTGTCCCATTCCCCTCATGGTCTGTGACCAGCCATCTGGCTGTGTAGGGCACGTAGAGGACAGTGTGCTCTGTGACTATCCCCCGGACTGTGTAGGGCCCCTGAGGGCCTTGCTCATCCTCCTCTGTGCCCTCGTTCCACATTCCTCATCTGAGTCTCCAGTGTGATCGATGAACAGCCCACGGGCTGTGTAGGGCACCTGAGGGACTTTGCTAGTTCCTCGTCTGAGTCTACCTTCCAAGTCTTCACGTCTGAGTCTACCTTCCAAGTCTCCATGTCTGAGTCTATCTTCCAAGTCTTCACGTCTGAGTCTTCATTCCAAGTCTTCACGTCTGAGTCTTCGTTCCAAGTTCCACAGCCGAGTCTTCATTCAAAGTTCTATGTCTGAGGCTTCGTTCAAAGCTCCACTCTAGATCCTCCATCCACCCTTGTCTCCTGTCCAGCCTGCTGCCTTTGCCGTTCCCAGTGGCAGGTCCGAAAGGGCTTGGAGTGGTCGGAGGACCATTCAGAGACCAACCTTGTGTGGTTGGCCTCACCAAGGCTGTGCATGTTGGCGGGGGCCTGGCCTTCCAGTCCTATCCGAGATGGGACTGTCTCACCTGCCTCGGTGCTTCCTTGGAACTCCTCTCATGGTTCGCTGGGGCCCAAGGACACACTTCTCCTGGGGATCGGGAGCGCTCCCTAGTGTTCCTTCCTATGGATCCCCAACAAAATGCTTTGATTTACAGGTTTTAAGTTCTTGTCTTTAAGAGCAACAATTGGGCCTGCTTTTTTAAGGGAAATTAGCATTAACTTTTTAGCAATTGATTCATTTGGTCTAATAAATATGCATGTTTGCATAAACCATTAGTTACCCTCAAATTCAGACCCGATTGTGGCCCTCAAAGATCAGAGAAGATGGGTTACAATAGATTTATCTATGTATCTATCTCCTTCTTAAACAGATCTTACTCATTTGCATGTCTTCATTATATCAAACAAAAATCCTATTCTCTAAGGAATTCCACACATCAAGAAAGGTGGAAAGAAGGCAAAACGATTACCGGCATGGTTAAAAGGGGAGGTGAAAAAAGCTATTTTAGCCAAAAGATCATTCAAAAATTGGAAGAAGGATCCAACAGAAGAAAATAGGATAATGCATAAACGTTGGCAAGTTAAATGTAAGACATCGATAAGACAGGCTAAGAGAGAACTTGAAAAGAAGTTGGCCGTAGAGGCAAAAACTCGCAGTAAAAACTTTTAAAAATATATCTGAAGTAGAAAGCCTGTGAGGGAGTCACTTGGACCACTAGATGATCGAAGGGTTAAAGGAGCACTTAGAGAAGATAAGGCCATTACAGAAAGATTAAATGATTTCTTTGCTTCGGTGTTTACTGAAGAGGATGTTGGGGAGGTACCCGTAATGGAGAAGGTTTTAATGGGTAATGGTTCAGATGGACTGAATCAAATCACGGTGAACCTAGAAGATGTGGTAGACCTGATTGACAAACTGAAGAGTAGTAAATCACCTGGACTGGATGGTATACACCCCAGAGTTCTGAAGGAACTAAAAAATGAAATTTCTGATCTATTAGTAAAAATTTGTAACCTATCATTAAAATCATCCATTGTACCTGAAGACTGGAGGATAGCAAATGTAACCCCAATATTTAAAAAGGGCTCCAGGGGCGATCCGGGAAACTACAGACCAGTTAGCCTGACTTCAGTGCCAGGAAAAATAGTGGAAAGTGTTCTAAACATCAAAATCACAGAACATATAGAAAGACATAGTTTAATGGAACAAAGTCAGCAGGGCTTTACCCAAGGCAAGTCTTGCCTCACAATTATACTTCACTTTTTTGAAGGAGTTAATAAACATGTGGATAAAGGTGAACCAGTAGATGTAGTATACTTGGATTTTCAGAAGGCGTTTGACAAAGTTCCTCATGAGAGGCTTCAAGGAAAAGTAAAAAGTCATGAGATAGGTGGCAATGTCCTTTCGTGGATTGCAAACTGGCTAAAAGACAGGAAACAGAGAGTAGGATTAAATGGACAATTTTCTCAGTGGAAGGGAGTGGGCAGTGGAGTGCCTCAGGGATCTGCATTGGGACCCTTACTTTTCAATATATTTATAAATAATCTGGAAAGAAATACGACGAGTGAGATAATCAAATTTGCAGATGATACAAAATTGTTCAGAGTAGTTAAATCACAAGCAGATTGTGATAAATTGCAGGAAAGCCTTGTGAGACTGGAAAATTGGGCATCAAAATGGCAGATGAAATTTAATGTGGATAAGTGCAAGGTGATGCATATAGGGAAAAATAACCCATGCTATAGTTACACAATGTTAGGTTCCATATTAGAGATGTACAGGAAAAAAGTTTTCGTTGCGTACGCGGTACGTATTCGTGGGGGGTCAATTCCGTTCAATGCGAACGTATGGCGAATTCAATAAGTTGTCGATCTGTAAATACGTTACTACTAAATTAACTACAACCCCCCACCCTCCTGACCCCCCCCCCAAGACTTACCAAAACTCCCTGGTGGTCCAGCAAAGAGTCAGGAAGCCATCCCTGCACTTGTTTGTGGTTTCCTCACAGCGCCGATAGCCTGTGTCACAGGGGCTGCCGGTGCCATTGGTCAGCCCCTGTCACATGGTCACCGGCGCCATCTTGTGCTCCTACCACGTGACAGGTCATGTGGCAGGAGGTCGCTCCGGGACCCTCGTTGGACCCAACTGGAACTTTTGGCCAGCTTGGGGGGGCTTCCTGACCCCCACAAGACTTGCCAAAAGTCCAGCGGGGGTCCGGGAGCGACCTCCTTTCACGCCGCCGTCCGATCCCAATACTCAAAATGGCGCCGATCGCCGCCATTTTGAGACTCTAAATCGCTGTCCCGCCAATACTCAAAATGGCGCCGATCGCCGTCATAGTGAGGGAAAAGGCGATCGGCGCCATTTTGAGTATTGGGATCGGATGGACGGCGTGAAAGGAGGTCGCTCCCGGACCCCCGCTGGACTTTTGGCAAGTCTTGTGGGGGTCAGGAGGCCCCCCCAAGCTGGCCAAAAGTTCCGGTTGGGTCCAACGAGGGTCCCGGAGCAACCTCCTGCCACATGACCTACCTGTCACGTGGTAGGAGCACAAGATGGCGCTGGTGACCATGTGACAGGGGCTGACCAATGGCACCGGCAGCCCCTGTGACACAGGCTATCGGCGCCGTGAGGAAACCGCAAACGAGTGCAGGGATGGCTTTCTGACTCCCCGCTGGACCACCAGGGAGTTTTGGTAAGTCTTGGGGGGGTCAGAAGGGTGGGGGGTTTAAATGTTTATTTAGGAGGCCGAATACAACGGATATCTGTTGAATACGTGGGGAGTCGCGATGCGTTTCGCCTTCCCACGTATTTTTCAGATTGCAAAAAATAAGTTGCGGATTACAAATACGTGGAAAACGGATGCACACCCCTATTCCATATTAGGTGCTACAACCCAAGAAAGAGATCTAGGCGTCATAGTGCCTAACACATTGAAATTGTCGGTTCAGTGTGCTGCGGCAGTCAAAAAAGCAAACAGAATGTTGGGAATTATTAGAAAGGGAATGGTGAATAAAACGGAAAATGTCATAATGCCTCTGTATCGCTCCATGGTGAAACCGCACCTTGAATACTGTTTACAATTCTGGTCGCCGCATCTAAAAAAAGATATAATTGTGATGAAGAAGGTACAGAGAAGGGTGACCAAAATGATAAGGGGAATGGAACAGCTTCCCTATGAGGAAAGACTAAAGAGGTTAGGACTTTTCAGCTTGGAGAAGAGACGGCTGAGGGGGGATATGATAGAGGTGTTTAAAATCATGAGAGGTCTAGAACGGTTAGATGTGAATCGGTTATTTACTCTTTCGGATAATAGAAAGACTAGGGGGCACTCCATGAAGTTAGCATGTGGCACATTTAAAACTAATCGGAGAAATCTTTTTTTCACTCAACGCACAATTAAACTCTGGAATTTGTTGCCAGAGGATGTGGTTAGTGCAGTTAGTATAGCTGTGTTTAAAAAAAGGATTGGATAAGTTCTTGGAGGAGAAGTCCATTACCTGATGTTAATTAAGTTGACTTAGAAAATAGCCACTGCTATTACTAGCAGCGGTAACATGGAATAGACTTAGTTTTTGGGTACTTGCCAGGTTCTTATGGCCTGGATTGGCCACTGTTGGAAACAGGATGCTGGGCTTGATGGACCCTTGGTCTGACCCAGTATGGCATGTTCTTATGTTCTTATATTCTTTTGTGAATCTTACTTAAAGGTGAATTTTAAAAGCCCACATGCCGCCAAACTGGGAGATATGCAAATATGTCGGGCCGGTGCATGTTGAGCAGATTTTAAAAGCCGCCCGAGTACATGCGTAACTCCCAATGCACACACAAATGAAAGGTTCCAAAAAAGGAGCAGGGCATGGTTTGGACGGAGCAAGGGCGTTCCTGGATTTCAACTTCAAATTTGCGTGTAAATACTTACGCGCCTAGGCACAAGCTGAGGTCCCCTGCTGCATAACTTTACTTCTTCTATGGATGATCTGTAAGTAATAATGATAAATAGGCAGATCGGCGGGCTTTTAAGGGTCAGAGCTAACAGTGGAAAAGGGAGGCTAATAAACTTGGGTGGGGGGGGGGGGGGGGGGGTTAAAGTTCTATTCCTTACCTAGGTGAATTGGGAATGAATTGTAAAAACTGGTAATGGTGTCAGCGTGCATGTCTTTCAAAATCACGTCACTTACGTGGAAGAACTGGCATTTGCACTCAGAGGCACGCGTCCACTTAAAATTATGTGCACATGTATGTGTGGTCAGGCTATTTTATAACATGCTTGCATATAGGGATGTGCATCCGTTTTCCACGGATTTGTAATCCGCAACTTATTTTTTGCTATCTGTTAAATACGTGGGGAGGCGAAACGCATCGCGACTCCCCCCGTATTAAACAGATTTCTGTTTTATTCGGCCTAAATAAAAATTTAAACCCCCACCCTCCTGACCCCCCCAAGACTTACCAAAACTCCCTGGTGGTCCAGCGGTGGGGTCCGGGAACTCACTCACACCCTCGGTGCTAGTTTCATCATGGCGCTGATAGCCTTTGTCACAGGGGCTACCGGTGCCATTGGTCAGCCCCTGTCACATGGCCATCGGTGCCATCTTGTGCTCCTACCATGTGACAGGGGCTGACCAATGGCACCGGTAGCCCCTGTGACATAGTATGGGCAAAGGCTATCGGCGCCATTTTGTGTCCTGGCATCGGACGGCAGGTCGCTCCGGGATCCCCGTTGGACCTACAGGGACTTTTGGCCAGCTTGGGGGGGCCTCCTGATCCCCACAAGACTTGCCAAAAGTCCGGGAGCGACCTCCTTGCACGCCGGCCGTCTGATGCCAATACTCAAAATGGCGCCGATCGCCTTTGCCCTCACTATGACACACATAGTGAGGTCAAAGGCGGTCGGCGCCATTTTGAGACTCAAAATTGCCGTCCGATGCCAATACTCAAAATGGCGCCGATCGCCGTCATAGTGAGGGCAAAGGCGATCGGCGCCATTTTGAGACTCAAAATCGCCGTCCGATGCCAGGGTGTGAGTTCCCAGACCCCACCGCTGGACCACCAGGGAGTTTTGGTAAGTCTTGGGGGGGGGGTGTCAGGAGGGTGGGGGGGGGGGTTTAGTTAATTTTAATTTTAGCTGGGGCACTAATTTAACTCGCCGTAGTAATGTATTTACAGATCAACAACTTATGTAATTCTCCATACTTCCGCATGAAACGGAATTGACCCCCCACGAATACGTATCACGTATGCAACGAAAACTTTTTGGCTGCACATCTCTACTTGCATATATGCGTTCATGTAATAAAATGACTGTGTAGCTGGGTCGGGTCCGACGAATGCACACACATGTATGCCTGCATGTCTGTTTAAAAGTTACTGTCTCAGACTTTGTATTGGAAGTTGTCTAACATCTAGATCCTTTGTTTTAAAGAGTCCATCTCTGCATGCCTAATGAAGCTACTTACCAACAGCAATACCACTCCTCTTATTCTATAGGCAAGAGTGTAACTTCCCAAAAAATGAAACTGAAGTATTATATATATAATTACTCTGTTTTATGAGGGGTTCAAAGGTGCTTTGTTATAGATACAGAATGGGATGAAGCCTCAAAAACCTGGGCCTTTAGCATTTTTTATTATATAATTTTGTTTATTTAAACTCTCAAGCTCTCTGGGGAGCAATGCAAATAATAAGATGAGCACAAGGTTTCATGCAGATAAAATGATTTTTATTTTTGGTTCTTGTTTTTCTGAGTGCAAGTCTTTCTTAAATCAAATGCAGTGAACATAAATGAACTTTTTCTACCAACTACCAATCTCCAGTGCTCTTATTGAATTTATGACCTGCTGGGGTTATCATTGACTGAAGATCAGCAAGAGCCAGGAAGTGTGTGACTCCACACATCTGAATTCAGTCTGCTGTTTAAAACAAGAATTCTAATCTTCTGAATTTAATTTTGTGGGTGAATATCTGCTGCCAGCTTTCCAATTTGCTTGGTTCCAAGTACATCCCTAGAGCGAATAAGAAATTGAAAATGCCAGGAGGCATCAGTCCTGTAAATATATTAGTGCACCATCTGGAGTTTAGTGACCTTGGATGCTTTACCATGGCCTCAGTATCCTATTGCTGAAATTAATTCATCTATTAATGCTCTACCTAAAGAAATATGCTTACCTAAGATGAACTTCTGCTCTGCTTAGTGACATTAAAGAGATGGATGACATATGATCGAATACTTTATGAAACACATTTTAATAATGCATTCTAATGCCAACAGAATGGCATTACGTTAATAAACACACAGGAAATGTATTACATCGTGCTCCGTAGAGTACTTGGAAGAAAACAAGCACTCTGCTTTTGACAGATTCAGTGAAGCATGAGAGCCGCTCACTTTATAGAATTCTGCTTTTAAGATGCTATTTACCTGGCTGTTAATAAAAAAAAAGCAAAAGCAAACAGCAAATTAATTACTCTAGCATAAGCAAATGATGTTAGCGCTACACAATTTAGAATATTTTGTGGGCACTGCATCAAGCAACATGGAACTTACTTTTTAAAACAGGAAATACTTAAAACACTTCATACATGACAAGTTGTTTTTGGATGCTGTAACTGGGGTTTTAAAGTCTCTCCCCCCCCCCCCCCCCGCAAATGCCAGCAGAAAAAAAGAAAAGTGCTATGAGAGAACTTCATGCCTGCTTGGTAAAAAATTCTTTCTCTTTGGGTACATTTAATGGAGGCTCAAGGTCTTCATTTACCACACCCAACAACGAGCATTCTTGGGGCAGAGCTTGGTCTACATTAATGCTGGATGCAATTTCTTATTTTCCTTTGAAATATGTTTTTCCACATGTACAATAATGACATTGCAAAATGTCCCCATGTTTTATCAAACTTTAGCAATATTTTTTGTCTGTTTGCAGATGGCACTAAGATCTGCAACAGAATGGACACATCTGATGGAAATAGTATGAAGCGAACGAGTGGTCAAGTGATTGGCAGATAAAATTGGATGCAAAAAGTGCAGTGTCTTGCATTTGAGGTGCAGTAATTCAAGGGAGCAGTGCATGATGGAGACTGAGATACTGTTGCTTACCAATCAAGAGAGAGACCTTGGGTGATCCTATCTGATGATCTCAGGTAAGAAATCAACGTGACAAAGCAATGATCAAAGCCATTGGAATGCTAGGGTGCATAAGTAGGGGTACAACCAGAAGAAAAGAGGCAATGATAATCCCTTTGTACAAATCACTTGTGAGGCCTCATCTAGAGTATTGTGTGCAATTCTGGAGGCCATTCCTCAAATAGGATATAGGATAGAGGTAATCTAGAAATGGCTACCAAAATGATGTATGTTTTGCACCAAGAGCTCTATAAAATGAGATTTAAGAACCTCACATGTAATACCATAGAGGAAAGGTAAGATGGTATTTTTGAAATAACTCAAAAGTATAAATAATGTACAGGAAGCAAACTTTTTTCAAGTGGAAAAAAATTCTAGAACAAGAGGTTACTGTGAGGCTCCAAGGGGGTAGAGTTAGGAATAATATCAGAAAATATGACTTCACAGTTGGGATGGTGAATGCATGGGAAGTCTCCATATAAAAGAAGTGGATGCAAAAACAGTAACAGAATTTTAAAAAGCATAGAATAAGCATAGAGGATCCTTAGCCATGAGGAAGTCAAAGGAAAGCTTGAGGGTGGCCAATGTAACCCCAATATTTAAAAAAGGCTCCAGGGGCGATCCGGGTAACTATAGACCAGTGAACCTGACTTCATTGCCGGGAAAAATAGTGGAAACTATTCTCAAGATCAAAATCGTAGTGCATATAGAAAGACATGATTTAATGGGACACAGTCAACATGGATTTACCCAAGGGAAGTCTTGCCTAACAAATCTGCTTCATTTTTTTGAAGGGGTTAATACACATTTGAATAAAGGTGAACCGGTAGATGTAGTGTATTTGGATTTTCAGAAGGCGTTTGACAAAGTCCCTCATGAGAGGCTTCTACGAAAACTAAAAAGTCATGGGATAGGAGGCGATGTCCTTTCATGGATTACAAACTGGTTAAAAGACAGGAAAAAGAGAGTAGGATTAAATGGTCAATTTCTCAGTGGAAAAGGGTAAACAGTGGAGTGCCTCAGGGATCTGTACTTGGACCGGTGCTTTTCAATATATATATAAATGATCTGGAAAGGAATACGACGAGTGAGGTTATCAAATTTGCAGATGATACAAAATTATTCAGAGTAGTTAAATCACAAGCAGATTGTGATACATTACAGGAGGACCTTGCAAGACTAGAAGATTGGGCATCCAAATGGCAGATGAAATTTAATGTGGACAAGTGCAAGGTGTTGCATATAGGGAAAAATAACCCTTGCTGTAGTTACACGATGTTAGGTTCCATATTAGGAGCTACCACCCAGGAAAAAGATCTAGGCATCCTAGTGGATAATACTTTAAAATCGTCAGCTCAGTGTGCTGCAGCAGTCAAAAAAGCAAATAGAATGTTAGGAATTATTAGGAAGGGAATGGTTAATAAAACGGAAAATGTCATAATGCCTCTATATCGCTCCATGGTGAGACCGCACCTTGAATACTGTGTACAATTCTGGTCGCCGCATCTGAAAAAAGATATAGTTGCGATGGAGAAGGTACAGAGAAGGGCAACCAAAATGATAAAGGGGATGGAACAGCTCCCCTATGAGGAAAGGCTGAAGAGGTTAGGGCTGTTCAGCTTGGAGAAGAGATGGCTGAGGGGGGATATGATAGAGGTCTTTAAGATCATGAGAGGTCTGGAACGAGTAGATGTGACTCGGTTATTTACACTTTCGAATAATAGAAGGACTAGGGGGCATTCCATGAAGTTAGCAAGTAACACATTTAAGACTAATCGGAGAAAATTATTTTCCACTCAACGCACAATAAAGCTCTGGAATTTGTTGCCAGAGGAGGTGGTTAGTGCAGTTAGTGTAGCTGGGTTCAAAAAAGGTTTGGATAAGTTCTTGGAGGAGAAGTCCATTAATGGCTATTAATCAAGTTTACTTAGGGAATAGCCACTGCTATTAATTGCATCAGTAGCATGGGTTCTTCTTAGTGTTTGGGTAATTGCCAGGTTGTTGTGGCCTGGTTTTGGCTCTGTTGGAAACAGGATGCTGGGCTTGATGGACCCTTGGTCTGACCCAGCATGGCAATTTCTTATGTTCTTATGTTCTTATCAACAAAAGTCTACTACAGTATCGCAGCAAAGTAATTTGGGCAGATTAAGAGGGCCCTATGGTCCTTATCTCACGTCATATTGTATGGATCTATGCCATTGAAAGGTATTGTCTTAGCATTGCTTTCTTTCACAAACAAAGTAGGATGGTTTTACCTTTGCATGCTACAGTTTTTCTAGTTTTAAGCCTGATTCTCATAGAATGCCTCTTTGTCCTTGCAGCAGTACAGAGTTCTGCTCAAATCTGGGCTCTTTGCAGGCTGACACCTTTTATTAGATCAACAAAATGTATCCAAAGCTATTCAGATAATTTTGTAAGTTTGTGTTAATGATTTCTGGGAATAATTCTTCAGCTGGTTCAATAAAAAGTATTGCAACACAGACAGGCCTGGCACAATGGATCAGGGGTAGCCCTGTGCGCTGCATGAGGGAGATCTGGTTTTGGTTCTTGCAGCTGGCTTATTCTCACTGGATCAGCAGGGGCTGGGAAATGCTGAAGAGAACATAAGACATTGCCATGCTGGGTCAGACTAAGGGTCCATCAAGCCCAGCATCCTGTTTCCACAGAGGCCAATTCAAGTCGCAAGAACCTGGCAAGTACCCAAACACTAAGAAGATCCCATGCTTCTGATGCCAGTAATAGCAGAGGCCATTCCCTAAGTCAACTTGATTAATAGCAGGTAATGGACTTCTCCTCCAAGAACTTATCCAAACCTTTTTTAAACCCAGCTATACTAACTGCAGGCAGGCATCACAGTCCATAGGTGGGAGTCCCAAGTCATTTCCAACAGTTACACCTTTTGGCCCTGGATCAGGGTACACGAGAGCAAACTCCTACAGTCCGCTGTAAAAAAAAAAGTTTCTTTTGCTCATCAAATTGAATCAAACCCAGAGGGAGGAGTCACATAACATTAGAATCAATTTGGGAGGCTATAGAAGCTCTTGGAAAAGTTATATCATTCTCAATATAAACCACTAGAACTTGTGGATATGACAGCCAGGATATCTACTTTGGAAGCATTTAAATTACAAATTGAGAACTTTTTTTTGATACTAATAAGACTGAGATAGAATCTTTAAAGGCTTTACAATCTACTGTAATCAAGGAGAATTCTCAATTGTCTTTGAAAATGGAAAATCTTGAAAATATATTCAGAAATCGGAATTTAAGGTTTATAAATTTTCCAAAAAGTTCTTTGACTACACCAAAGAATATGCTCAAAAAATATTTCCTGAAAGTTTTGAAAATCTCCAATCAGACTCTACCAACCTCTAGCAAAACCTTTTTATGTACCAAGTATGAGAAGAAGCCCGACTTTAACATCACAACAAAATCCTGTTCTAGAAATGGATCTATCAGCAATTTTAGAGCAATCATTATCTGAAGAAATTTCCCCGGCCACTTTAGTGGATACCTTCCTTCTTGAACCAGACACAGACTGGGTCTTGTGTTTCTTTAGGCATAAATTTGAGTCTTTCTTAAATTTACAAGTGGGAGTATTTCTGATGTTGCAAAGCAGACTCAGAAACACCATCAGCAATTCCTGATATTGAAACCTAGAGTCTTACAAATTGGGGCACTGTTCTTTTTAAAATTCCCATGTAAATGTTGTATTAAGTATAAGGAGAATTCATATGTCTTCTTTCAACCTGTACAACCTTTACAATTGTCTTTATTTCTTGCAGATAAATTACCATCTGGATAAAGTGCCTTGTTAACTTCCATAACTATTGCTACAGAGCAAGAGTCCAAATAATAGATACTCTCGCTTAATATACTACTATCCCTTTTTCTTGTTTATATTATATTTTTACACTTATTTGAAGTTGTGTAATCCTCCCCAGATTGGGGACTTGATCCGTAATGGGCTATATATACCTATCATTATTTTTCTTATTGATATAATATTTCTGTATCCCTTTTTTTTATTTTCCAATATAAGAATTGTCTTGATGGCTATATTGAAATCTAATAAAATATAAATAAATAAAAAATTTGAATCAAAACCAAACAAATCTTGGGTAGGCAGAACAATGAAGCTCTTTGTTTGGGTCATGGGCTGAGGTGTTTCTTTGTGTGTGCCGCAGTTTGTAATCTCCTTATAACTATGACAGCCAAGAATCAAATATTTGAACTCTACTTTTTTTCTCCCTCCCAAATCCATTGATTCATATGGAGTTGTACTGTGTAAGTACTTTAGAGAATGTTTAAATGAAGTCGTGGGTTGACTTAAGTATGGTCAAGCATTTTTGGTTTCTGATGTCACAATGGGACCATGCTTAGGGGGCATCCTCTGCCCAATTCCAGATGTTGGCGGTCAGAAGAACCCTCATTTATTGGGAAAAGGTTAATGAGGTTCATACTTATTGTAATGAAATGGAGAATGAATTAGTAATTTGGAGCAAGGGACAGGCTAACATTTACATAAAGGGAATTTATTCAGTCTCCCCAAGATACAGTATGCAGGGCTTCTGAGCCATGTTTATTAAAGCATGGGGCATGATTATTTTTATTTGCCGATATCAACAAATAATTTCCTGATTTGAAATTATTTGAAATCCCAGATTTGGGTGAATCTACTATAAGATTATATTCAACAACCTGTTGAAGTAAAAAGCAAACAAACCACTTATCATTATGAGAAGTTCCATTTCCAGAATACTGTTACAAAAATGCATTAGCATTTTGTACAAAAATCCTGTTTTCCTGGGGCATGAATAAACTATGGAAGAACCATGCTCTGCATTTTGTTTCTTGCTTTTGATCTCTCCTGAATTTATTCTTGACAAACAACTTCATTTAAAATTTGACCTTGTATCTTAAAAAATGTTTGCAATTTAAGTAAAAAAAATAGGTACTGTATTACATTCACTGTTTACTTGCTGAAAATCAGCCAGATGTCCAGAGGAGAGTACAAACTCTGTACAAGGACTAACCACATTTACTTTAGGAGAGTTCAATGACTTCTGAAGACATGGAAGCAAAAGGTAGTGATAATATTGAAGTAATGCCAACCCTTGAGTGTCGGCACTTGGTACCTAGTGCTAAACTGTGTGGCATCTAAGGGCGGTCATTTTTTTAAAGCTAACGCACGCGAAAAGTCCCTTTTTGTGTATGATAGCTAAAAAGGGGCAGAGTCGGGGCGGCGTCTGCCCCGGAAGAGGAGGAGTCGGGGCGGACGCTGCGAAGACAGAGTGGATGGCAAAAAGGTAAGGAGCCTTTTCGCTGCCCATTTCACGCCCAATAGCATCATCTTTTATGATGGCGCTAATGGGTGAGAAAGCTGCACCGCAGAGGTGCAATCGCTGCCGGCTTTTGCAGGCCCGCCTCCCGCTTCACACCCCCCCCCCCGCCCCCCTGCACCACACGATTCACGTCGCCACGGTGTTTTAGAAAATATAGGCCTAAGTCATGAAAACAAACAGCATGAGAAGCATTAGCCAGTGGCTATGATTTTACATAAACAAAAAAGATATGAATAAAAAAGGATTCAAAATGGATGCATCAAACTTTCCTCCTTAAATAGCACACACACACTCAGAAAATTAAAATTGAAAATGTCCTGTGCAAAGGTGCTAATTTTGATAAGAATTAATCAAAATAAACAGTGTGGCCTGAACTCCTGTTTCCCCCCTTTATTTTATATGTTATATATTTAAAATTATTTATTGATCACACTTTCTAAAGGTCAAGGCAATTTACAGTGAAAATATTATAGTAAATAAAACAAAAAAAAAAGTCAACACTAAAACAGACTGAGCATCTGATGCTGTCATTAAGCCATCGGTTTGCACTAATAACCACAGTTACAAAAGATCATCATGCAAAGAGCAACAATTTGAAAATGCCGTCGTTTACTAAATAGAAGAGGTTGCCATTCTTGGTATAAAACCAATAGATTTAGTTTTAATTATCAGGCTTAAAAGCTTGCTGATACAGACACGTCTTCAAAGCTTTTTTGAAAGATTGCTATATCTGACATCGTATGAATATGCGCTGGATCACAATTCCAAAGTCTGGAGCCTGTAATTGAAAAAGCCCACTCTCTGACTCCCTGTTAAAAGGTTCTGTCTAACCTAGATCATACAGATCAACAAGGTCCTCACTCTGTAAAAACAGGCATGATCTTAGCTTTAACTTGAGTTGTCTTCAAATCTCACATGCCTATATTATTCCATTTTCTGTTATCAAGCCAATATATTCTCTCATTTTCCCCAGCTTCAGTGCTGGCTTTTCCTTGTCCAGGAAACATCTCTTCATCCTTCCTGCTCTTCATTCTTATCACATTTCTCCCAGAAGCATAAAGGGAAATACCCATACTTCATATCTTCCTAAATGGGTAGGGATTTGTTTTCCCTTTCCAGACCTGTAGTGTGTAATCCCACATTTTCACTTAGGGCCCTTTCATCGGTTCTTTCTTGCTCACAGGTTGTTTTTTTTTCATGGGACTTTCTGGGACCTCGGAGAATCTTGTTTTGAGAAGAATTATATGAAAAATAGGCTTCCTAGCTTGTTACCTTTCATTTTGGTTTTATATTTCACTGCCACTGCTTTAGTGGCATGCTTATAAGCAGGCATCATGTGCACACAGTTTCTTTCATGCAGCTTGTGACCTTAAATGACAGGTATGTTAATTAATATCCCTTCTGTAACTGATAAGTGGATATTTCTGTCTGTCTCTCTCTTTATCCCCCAGTGCCAGAATAGTAAATTATTCAGCTCACTCACAGATGCCATTTCCTTTCCATGGCATTGATAAGTCTCTCTGAGATAGATAGCCAAGATTTCTCTGCCTCTAAAATCCTTTTCTTAAATCCATAGGCAAAGCTTTAAACAGAGTGAGTCTCTGCATTTTATTTGGCTAAGATCCAAGCACTGAAGACGGTCTTTTGGCTGAGATTAAGAATCTGTACAATGTGATGTGGCAGGGAAAAGGGTGTTTATCGCATCCTCAGTGGGATCGGGATGTCAGGGCATAATAAATGTTATGATACAGACTAAGGAGTAGTATTAAAGCTCTTGCTTAAAAAGAAAGTGCTTCCATTGTACTCTAACAAACCGGTGTTCAAGAGTCACCTGACCAGTCTGATCTTCAGGATATCCATTAGAGATGTGAATCGGAACCGGAATTGGTTCGGATTCCGGTTCCGATTCACATGTGTTTTTTTTTTTCATCTGGCCCGATCGCGGTTTTATCGGCTGCGCCCGAGCCAATAAACAAAAAACCCACCCAGACCCTTTAAAACTAATACTTTAGCTTCCCCCACCCTCCCGACCCCCCCAAAAACATTTTACAGGTATCTGGTGGTCCAGTGGGGGTCCCTGGAGCGATCTCCCGCTGCCGGGCCATCGGCTGCCACTAATCAAAATGGCGCCGATGGCCCTTTGCCCTTACCATGTGACAGGGTATCCGTGCCATTGGCCGGACCCTGTCACATGGTAGGAGCACTGGATGGCCCGTGCCATCTTGTGCTCCTACCATGTGACAGGGGCTGACCAATGGCACCGGTAGCCCCTGTGACATAGTAAGGGCAAAGGCTATCGGCGCCATTTTGAAGACTGGCAGCCGACGGTCCGAGTGCAGGAGGTCGCTCCCGGACCCCTGCTGGTCTTTTGGCAAGTCTTGTGGGGGTCAGGAGGGTCCCCCAAGTCTTGCCAAAAACCCCTGGTGGTCCAGCGGGGGTCCGGGAGCGATCTCCTGCACTCAGGCCATCGGCTGCCAGTAATCAAAATATAGCCTTTGCCCTTACTATGTCACAGGTCCTACATGTGCCATTGGTCCGCCCCTGTCACATGGTAGGAGCACAAGATGGCGCCGGCCATCCAGTGCTCCTACCATGTGACAGGGTCTGGCCAATGGCATGGATATCCTGTCACATGGTAAGGGCAAAGGGCCATCGGCACAATTTTGATTAGTGGCAGCCGATGGCCCGGGAATGGGAGATCACTCCAGGGACCCCCACTGGACCACCAGTTACCTGTAAAAAGTTTTTTGGGGGGTCGGAAAGGTGGGGGAAGCAAAGGGATTAGTTTTAAAGGGTCGGGGTGGGTTTAGGGGTTATTTTTGTGTGCCGTTTTTCCCACCCTCCCCCAAAATGATAAGAGAACCCCCACGATCAATATCGTGGGGTTTTCCTATCGTTTTGGGGGAGCCCCTGATTTCTGACTATTTTGAAAATATCGTCCGATATTTTCAATCGTCTGAAGCCCGATTCACATCCCTAATATCCGTAATGAATAAGTAAGACATTATTATTATTATTATTATTATTTTTAACTTTTATGTACCGACATTTCTGTATAGCATACAAATCACACCGGTTTACAATGAAACAATAACATCGCATGAGAGCGTTACATGGAACAAATAGCAATGCGTGAACTTTGAACAAAAAACATTGCAAATGTGCATAACATTGAAAATAAGAGGGAGACGTTGAAATAAAACAAGGGAAAAACAAGTAACTAGATAGGGTGTGGGCTTGAAGTAATCTGTAGAGCTATGAGATTTCGCTTAAAATGGTTAATGGATACTTAGTCAAAATTTGAAAACTAGTTTTCCAGGGATTCCATTCATTTAGACTGGATTCCATGGTCTTTAATCAGCTTCAAATTCACAGCCTGAGCTTGTTGTAAATTCTGTTCTGTAGAGTCCACTCTAGAATTAAGGTCCTTAAGCTGACTTCCCAAATTGAGGTTCATGGAGTGCATTTCAGATTCAAGTTTTAAGTATTTATGCTCACTGTCCTTAACTAGCCCAGCTAGACTAGCAACCAAATCCCACAATTTATCCCAGCTGGTTTTGGGGGTAGTTGAAATGATTTACCCCCTTCACGAACCCTCAGAGGTTCTGGAGACACCACTGCCTGCATCACCACTATCTTCCTCTCTTCCTCCAAGAAGTCAACCGGCGATAAAGATGTCTCAACTTCGCCTGGGATCCTTGCCGAAGGAGGTTGAGGGGCCAAGATGGCGGCGTGAACGGCTGCATGTGAGGACGCTCTGGTGTGTGAGCTTTTCCTTTTCTTTATTATGCCTCCAAAGAGGAAAGGTAAGGTGATGGATTTCCCCCCGGAGCCCACCTTACCTGCAGGACAGCAGTGGATAACCACATTTGCCTCCGTTTCGGTGGAAATGGGAGGAATTCTCCCCACTTCAGCGTCTGGAGAGGGAGCTCTGACACTGTATGGGGAAACTACACTAAGTTCCCCGGACTGTCGACCTCCACCGCCTCCAGCATCATGGGAGAACCTATCGGAGCCTGCGCCCAGAGATGACATCACCCGCTCGATGTGGGGGGGAACCCAAGGCAGAGGAGCAGCGATACAGCCTCAACTCTCTTCCAGTGTGTTGGAAACAGCCCAAATTATAGGGTCTTTTATACATTTATAGCCTTACTTGTCATAAAATTATGCTCAAAGCGGATAACAAGACCAACATAGGAAAGACTTCATATGACCCATAAAAGATCATCTAATGTCAGAAAGGACCATACTGACTCTACCAGAAAGGGACCTGATAAACTGGAATGAGCCACCACCGTAAATGGGAGGTAACATTTGCTGTATATACCTCATGTAATAACAAGTTTGAATTCATCTGGATTATTGTAAGCATAGCTCACAGGTAGATTCTGCAGCAAAAGTTAGAAAATTAGCAATAAAGTGTCTGTAATTCTGTGGCAATTCTGCAAAATATTTATTTAAACTTGCATCTTTAAATAATGCAAATTTTATTTTATGTTTAGAAAAAAGCATTTTCCAATTTTCCTTATGTGTGTCTATAATTTTTTGGAGGGGAGGGTACTGAAAAGTGATGTCAGGTATCAGTGTTGGGTAGGGAAAGAGGGATAAGGAAAGGAAGGAGACCTCAGTGATGGGATGAGGCAAAGGACAGGGAATCTTGAGGATGGGGAAAAGGAGAGGAAAAGAGAGAGAAGACCAGGGATGGGGAGGAGAGAGAGAGAAGGGGGGGGGGGGGTGAGATAGAGAAAAGGGAATGGAGATGTTAGAACACTGGGATCAGGGAGGGGTGGAGAAAGGAGGGGTGAGGGAGAGAATAGTGCTAGGACTAGGAGGCAGGGAGATGGGAGATGGGGAGGGAGGATCCAGATTGCAGGGGGAGAAGCATTTCTCTCTTCAGTCCTGATCCTCCATGCATCTCCTCTCCTTGAACCCCAGTCCTCTTTCCCTCTCCCATTCAAGGCCCTCATCTTTTCTCCCCACAGTCCTGCATGCCTTTTCTGTTGCGGTTCTGGTCACGAGTGCCACGACCAGACCCTTACCTCCGTGCTCCTGGACCTATTCCCGCTTCTGGAAGCCTGGTTTGCGCCCTGTTCGGCGGCATCCCCGCGGGGGCCATGCCGCCGGGAAGCTTCCCATGGATGCCTTGCTTCTAGGTGCGCGCGCGCGCCACTTGGATGCTTTTCTAGGCCGTTTCCCGCCAGTGGTGACTCCGCCCAGTTCCTGACGTCAGACGCCGCGGTCTTGATAAGCCGGCCGCGGACACTCAGTCTTTGCCTTGCAACGGTTTTACCTCCTGGTTCCCTGTTGCGTCGTGCCCCAGAGTGAGCTGCCTTGCTACTCGCTCCGTTCCTGCTTGCCTGCTACAGTACCTGCTTGGTTCCTGCTTGCCTGCTACAGTTCCTGCCTGGTTCCAGTACCCGAGTCCTGCTACAGTTTCTGTCTGGTTCCAGTACCAGAATCCTGCTTCAGTTCCTGCCTGGTTCCAGTACCAAGTCCTGCTACTGTTCCTGCCTGGTTCCAGTACCCGAGCCCTGTTACAGTACTTGTCTACTGTTCTAGTCTGGTTCCAGTTCTTAGTCCTGATCAACAACCCGCCTAAGTCCCAGCGGTTGGGCTCCTACGGGCTCCTCCCGGGGGAGTACCAGCTTCCAGGGTGAAGAGCACCTCTACGTCCTGCCTGAACATCTGCCTCCCGGCCTGCCACATACTAGTGACATTGACCACCTTTCCCAGTCTCCTGCAGGTCAGCCCAAGTGTCCACTAAATTGAGACTCCATAACAGATTGCAAGGCCATGGACTCGGCGGATGCGCCTGTTCCCTTGGACCTGCCAGGGTTGGCCCAGCAGCTGCAGTATCAACAACAGTACCTCGAGGTCCTTACTGGTTCGGTAGGGGAATTATCGGCCCGATTGGATGCCAGGGCCTCGTCTGCCCCAGACCAGTACCCGAGGGTCAAGACTCTTCAGTGACTCAGCTGCCGGCACCCTCTCATTTTGCTAGTGATTTAAGGACCTGCCTTGGCTTTCTGAACCAATGTTTTATACGGTTCTCTCTGTCGGATGCGGTGAAAGTGGCGTATATCCTGTCCCTGCTTATTGGGAAAGCCTTAATATGGGCTTCTCCCCTTTGGGAAAATAATGATCCCTCACTAACGAACTTACAACAGTTCATCTCGAACTTTCGACAGGCCTTTGATGAGCCCGCCCGAGTAGCCACGGCTACATCTGATCTGCTGCAACTCCGTCAGGGGGCTCGCTCCTTGGCAGATTATGCTATGGAATTCCGGACTTTAGCCCAAGAAGTAGGTTGGCAGAATGGTAGTCTTAAGGCCATCTTCCTGGAGGGCCTCTCCGGGTGCATAAAGGATGAGATTGCTGCCCGAGATCTGCCGGAGGACCTCAACGCCTAGATAGAGATAGCTGCCCGTATTGACCGCTGCCTACAACAACGGGCCAAGGAGCAGCACTCCTCTCGCCACAGTCCTGCTGCCGTGTCGGCGAGACCTGTGTCTTCTCCTAAAATTTCTCGTCCAGATGTTCCCACCTGTGAACCAATGCAGCTGGGTCGGGCCCCGCTCTCTGCTGAAGAAAGGCAACATCGCCGTTCGTTAAAGTTGTGTTTGTATTATGGTCAGAAGGGCCACTTCTTGGCACGCTGCAGTAGCGTGCAGAAAACGCCAACGCCTAGGAGGTCGGGAGGAACTCCTCCTAGGCTGTGCTACAGCTCCTCAATGTACTGTGCCTGTTATCCTGGAATAACCTGGAGGGTCTATTGAGATGATGGCGTTCCTGGATTCTGGAGCCGGAGGTAATTTCATACTGCAGGACTTAGTCTCCCAGTTGCGCATCCCTACGCATAGACAGGAGGTCCTGTTACAAATTACCTCTATCCAGGGCATGCTCCTTCCAGGACCTGTCCTGATGTCCTCGGTATCCATTACTGTCCGCACCGGGGCGATCCATTCGGAGGAGATAGCCTTCCTAGTGTTGGATAAGGCTGTCCACTCTGTGGGGCTAGGGTTGCTGTGGTTACAGAAGCACTCGCCCATGATTCAGTGGGATACTCTACAGATTGTCAAGTGGAGCCCTTTCTGCCTAGCTAACTGTATGAAAGTGCCTATGGTTCCCGCACTTCCGTTGATGCACTCTGCCCTAGGTCCTCCTGCACCTTATGAGGACTTTACGGACGTTTTTTCCAAGACCAAGGCGGAGATACTTCTGCAGCATCGTCCGTATGACTGCACTATAGACCTGTTACCTGGAACTATGCCCCCCCGAGGAAGGGTGTATCCCTTATCATTACCTGAAACCCGGGCCATGTCTGAGTATATTTCAGAGAATCTCGCCAAGGGGTTCATTCGCTCGTCCAAGTTGCCTGCAGGGGCAGGCTTCTTCTTTGTCAGCAAGAAGGACGGCTCGCTGAGACTGTGTATAGACTATCGAGGCCTAAATTCCATTACTAAGCGGGACCATTACCCGCCCCCGCTAATCCTGAAGCTCCTCGATAGGTTCCAGGAAGCGAAGATTTTCACAAAGTTGGACTTACGAGGTGCTTACAACTTAGTCAGAATTCGTCCCGGAGACGAGTGGAAAACTGCTTTTAATACCAGAGACAGGCATTACGAGTATCTTGTAATGCCTTTCGGTTTATGTAATGCTCCGACAGTGTTCCAGCACCTTATGAATGAGGTGTTACGAGACCTTTTGAACACCTGTGTAATCATCTACCTCGACGATGTGCTAGTCTATTCCCAGGACCTGCCTTCACACTGTCAGCATGTCCGTCAAGTGCTCCAAATACTTAGGGAACATGATCTGTACGCGAAACTTGAAAAATGTAGTTTCGAGAAGACGTCCCTGCCATTCCTGGGCTACATAATCTCTGCAACAGGCTTTCAAATGGATCCTGAGAAAGTGGCGGCAATTAAGAATTGGCCCCAGCCCATGGGCCTTAAAGCGTTGCAACGCTTCCTTGGCTTTTCCAATTTCTACCGTCACTTTATTCCTAACTATTCCCATATTGTGGCCCCGTTGACTGCCCTCACCCGAAAGGGGGCCAACGCGGTGGATTAGCCTGTTCCCACCTGCCAAGCCTTCAAGGCCCTTAAGGAAGCGTTCTTGTTAGACACCTGCCTTCGTCATCCGGATCCCAGCCGGCCCTTTATGGTGGAAGTCGATGCCTCCAATGTGGCTGTGGGGGCCGTGCTGAGCTAGTACTCTGATTCTGGACAATTGTTACCCTGTTCATATTTCTCGAAGAAATTCTCCCCAGCAGAGAGCAACTACTGTGTTGGTGATAAAGAGTTGCTAGCCGTGAAACTTGCCCTGGAGGAATGGAGACAGTGGTTGGAGGGAGCCAACCATCCAGTTATGATTTACACAGACCACAAAAACTTAGCATTCTTGAAGCAAGCCCAATGCCTGAACCCAAGGCAAGCCCGGTGGTCGCTGTTTTTTGATTGGTTCAACTTTACTTTACGCTACCGACCCAGTTCTAAGAATGTTCGAGCCGATGCACTCTCGCGCTCCTCTGAGGTCGAAGAGACTCCTGACACTCCCCAGTATATTTTGGATCCTGTGAAAGTGAGCCTTGCAGCAACCTTGGTGTCCTCCCAAGGGAAGACCATTGTTCCATGTCGCTCCCGGAGAGCAGTTCTCACTTGGGCCCATGACTCCCTCACTGGGGGCCATGCTGGCTCTAAAGGGACCTTAGACTTGTTGAACCGATTCTACTGGTGGCCGACGGTGAGACAGGATGTCCAAGCTTTTGTGGGCTCTTGCCCTAACTGTGCCGTCCAAAAGCCGCTCATCGGGAGGCCCAGGGGCCTGTTGAAACCTTTGCCCATCCCAGTGGAGCCTTGGACACACATCTCCACCGACTTTGTCGTGGATCTTCCCATCTCAGGAGGTAATTCGGTCATTTGGGTGACCGTAGACTGATTCTCCAAGATGGCACATTTTGTCCCCTTGCCAAAGTTTCCTTCTGCACCTGACCTAGCTAACCTCTTCGCTCAGCATATCTTTAGACTTCATGGTCTCCCGCAGGATATAGTCTCCGATCAAGGACCACAGTTTACTGCTCGATATTGGAAAGCACTTTGAAAATGCTTCAATGTGCAACTTAGACTTTCGTCTGCGTTCCATCCCCAGAGTAATGGGCAAACAGAATGGACTAACCGAACATTAAAGACTTTTCTCCGTTCGTTCGTGAATGAACGACAAGATAATTGGGCCAAGCTACTCCTGTGGGCAGAGTTCTCGTATAATAATCATACGCATGCCGCTACTGGAAGTTCGCCTTTCCTCATTGTCTATGGCAAGCAACTTCGACTGCCCTTGCCTTCACCTGAACCTAGTGCACTCTCGGCAGTGCAACTTTCAGCCCGCCAGCTTCTTTCATTATGGACTTCTATCCAGGGAAAGATCCATAAAGCTGCCCAGTCCGCCAAGAAATGGGCGGATTTGCATCATCAGCCAGTGCCTATCTTCCTCTCCGGAGACCGTGTCTGGCTTAGTACAAAAAATCTACAGCAACGAATTCCATCTCGAAGACTCGCTCTGAGATTCCGTGGGCCTTTTCGAGTCGCCGAACGAGTAGGAGCAGTCTCATACCGACTATGCCTACCCTCCTCCATGCGCATACATGATGTGTTCCATGTGTCATTGCTGAAGCCTCTTGTTTTATCCAGATACTACTCCCGGGCTCCTGAACCATCGGACCCTTCAGTACCGGACGAGATTTCGTATCAAGTATGTGAGATCTTGGATGTCTGGTTCCATCAACGCCGCTGGGAGTACTTGCTTGCTTGGGAGGGTTGCGGACCCGAGGATAATTCTTGGGAACCAGCCCGTGACATCTTCGACAAGGACTTATTACGGCAGTTCCATCTGGACCACCCAAGTAAACCCGGACTGGCTAACAGGGGGCGTAAGAGGGGAGGTACTGTTGCGGTTCTGGTCGCGAGCACCGCGACCAGACCCTTACCTCCATGCTCCTGGACCTATTCTCGCTTCTGGAGGCCTGGTTTGTGCCCTGTTCGGTGGCGTCCCCGTGGGGGCCACGCTGCCGGGAAGCTTCCCATGGATGCCCTGCTTCTAGGTGCGCGCGCGTGCCACATGGACGCTTTTCTAGGCCGTTTCCAGCCAGTGGTGACTCCGCCCAGTTCCTGACGTCAGACGCCGCGGCCTTGATAAGCCAGCCACGGACACTCAGTATTTGCCTTGCAATGGGCTTACCTCCTGGTTCCCTGTTGCATCGTGCCCTGGAGTGAGCTGCCTTGCTACTCGCTCTGTTCCTCCTTGCCTGCTACAGATCCTGCCTGGTTCCAGTACTCGAGTCCTGCTACAGTTTCTGCCTGGTTCCAGTACCCGAATCCTGCTTCAGTTCCTGCCTGGTTCCACTACCCGAGTCCTGGTACTGTTCCTGCCTGGTTCCAGTACACGAGCCCTGTTACAGTACTTGTCTACTGTTCTAGTCTGGTTCCAGTTCTCAGTCCTGATCAACAACCCGCCTAAGTCCCAGCGGCCGGGCCCCTACGGGCTCCTCCCGGGGGGATCGGCTTCCAAGGGTGAAGCCGCCTAAGTCCCAGTGGTTGGGCTCCTACGGGCTCCTCCTGGGGGAGTACCAGCTTCCAGGGTGAAGAGCACCTCTACGTCCTGCCTGAACATCTGCCTCCCGGCCTGCCACATACTAGAGACATTGACCACCTTTCCCAGTCTCCTGCAGGTCGGCCCAAGGGTCCACTAAATTGAGACTCCATAACATTTTCTCTCTGTCCCCACACCCCAGCAATGATCCCCTTCCCCTCCTCTACATAAATTAATGCCCAAAGCTGATTCCCGCCTCTCACCTGCCACTAGCAAGAGGAGAAGAATCACACTGAAGCTGAGGATTGTGCCCTCCTCCTTCACCGCTCAGATCCTGACTTGCACTTTGAACCGCAAAGGAAGGGTGATGCTGATGTGGGGGTTCGCGTTGGAGAAAGAAGCAGACTCCTATTTTGCATGATTTCTTGGGAACCTGACAATTCCATGATAAGAGTCAAACTTTGTAGCCCCCTTGCCATGACTTGCCATGGGAGACCAGGGACACTGACAATGGTTGCCTTAATGAGGTTGGTTGGGCGAATGAATTTAGCATTCCTTCAATCAAGCCATTTGATCATATAATGCAAGCTTAATAGATCTAAAAAATAATTAGGCATTTGCAGCAAGAAAAATTTCATTTCATTTAAAATTCATTTCATGGGGACCTCTAATTCATTTCTTTAGTTTCAAAATGGAAAAACAAAATGTTTTTTTCATTTGATTTGTTTTCGTTTGCCATTAAAGTCAATCGAGGAAGAATTACAGGTAATGTTCAGCCTATATTGGCCTCCAGAATATGTTTTTTTAAATCTATCACCTTAAAACTTGTTGGAAGAAATCAAAAGAAGGGGGAAAGAATCTCCATGGTACCTGGAAAGACTTAGAAGACTGGAAAGTGGCACCAAAAGTGGCATGAATAGCCTACAACTCCATAGGGGCAAAGTAGTACCAGCATTGTCAGGATTTCACCATGCCACTGTAAGAGGAGCAAAGAAGCAGAAAAATTGGGAAGAACACCTCATGAAACCTTGATAGCATATCAAGTGGCAACCTGGCCCCAAAAGTGGCATTACCATCCTAAGGCAGAATGATGGAGGAACAAAGCAGATAAGGTGGCAGTAAAATCTCCAAGGCAGGTACTGAAGAGCCTTGAAGCAGCACAAGGAGTGGCTTCAAGGTTCCAAACCACCTTGAGATGCACAAAGCAACAATCCCACCCCCCCCCCCCCATCCAGACTGGCAAGTTGTTAGCTCTGGGGTACAACAGCAAGGCGCAGTGGCAAAGGAAACTCCAAGGTGTAAGGTCTGGGTATGGAAGCAAGGCTGAAGGGTACAAAGACCCCCAAGGTGCAAGGTGGAATTTAGATTTTCTTGTAGAATGGGTTTGCCAAATGTAAAGGTTATTATTGCAATTAATTCATTACCACTGTTGTTCCTTGTGATCTTGGGCAAGTCACTTTACCCGCCATTGCCTCAGGTACAAACTAACAGAGTCATTCATCAAAATGCATTATGGTGTTAACGCACACGATAACGTGTTAACGCATGCTTTAACATCATAATGCATGCGATAATAATGGTATCACACTGCGCAAATGCAAATTTCGGGAAGGGGCGGGAATTATGAAAATGAGGAGCAATATCACACATGCTATCACATGGTTTTAACACCAGAAATAACTACACCTTTTTTTCCTGGTGTTAAGCTGTACAATATGGCCATGGGGGGGGGGGGGGGGGGGTGAGGGGAGGGGGAGAGAGAGAGAGAAAAACTTTGGGAAGGCATCACAGAATGCAACTATTTATATTCCAATAGGAGGGTCATCTAATACCTCGTGGTGAGGTGTTGGTGGTGGTTTAGGGAAAGTCTCACAAAGTTGAAATTTTGTACTATGTTGTCTCGCCCTAGGTTGAAGGTACCCTGTTATAGAGTCCATCAAGGTAGGGTGAGAGAACATAGTAGAAATTTCATCTTTGTGAGACTTTCCTCACTCCAAATGAAGTCAAATCTTCACCGAGGTGTACTGTTCTGTTCGCACATCTCAGTCTGCATGATAAACTGGCCACTAAACCCTAAACCACCACCAACACCTCATCTAGAGTTATTAGATGACTCTCCTATTGGCATATAAATACATTACTATTAAGGCCTTGTAGAAGGTTCTTTCTCTCTCTCTCTCTCTCTCTCTCTCTCTCTCTCTTGCGCTCAGCATGAGATGCAAAATAGTAATTATTTCAGGGTGCAAAATGTTTACTACACCAAGCAATACTACTGATGCGAAGTGGTGTGGTGCAGTAATTCTAAAATTTCCATAAACACACCCCTTTTTCTTAGCACATGTGTTATTATCGCATTTTGATGAATCAATGGGTTAGATTATAAGCCCTCTGGGGATAGGGAAATGCCTTCAGTACATGAATATAATCCACTTTGAAGTGCCGAAAAGCGGAATATAAAAATCTAAATAAAAAAATAAAATAAAAAATAAAGGTTTCTATGATGATTATGGGATGGTTTTCCAGGAAAATAGTGAGGGCTGCTTTATTTAGAGACCATTTCCCACATCATAGAGCTGCCCTCAGCCTGTTCAATTTCCTGATTTTCTGGTTTTGCATGAAATCTTTGGCACTATTTTAATTTTTCTCACCCACGTACGTGAAAATTGTTTCTCTTGAGCATCTTTGGTGATATGCTAAGTGTGATAATAACCAGACCATACACCTTGATGTTACTCTTTGTGCTGTTTGGCCCCTTTATCAGTGTCTGCCTTGGAAGTTTTACTGCACCCTTTTCTGTTTTGTTCCCCCTTCATGTTGACTTAGGATGCTAATGCCACTTTTGCTGCCAGTTTTCCACTTGAGATGCCACCAGGGGTTCATGACACCTTTGCTGGTAAGTAATAACCTCTTTTACAGCCTTGGTGGGCTCCTCCCACACTTGATTTTTTCTTGGTTTGCTATACTGGGACTACTTTTTGGATTCTTGCTGGTACTGCCAGTGCCAGTGCTAACCTGGCCAATTTTGGACACATTTACATTTACTTTTTCTGCACTGCCTTGCCCTATCACTGACATGTTTGTTTTTATGTCTCTGGGGTTGTGAAGATTACAATACTGATTTAATATTTTGCATTAGTATTATAATGCCCACTGACTGTGTCAGTACCACACTGCTGTGTGAAGAATACAAACTGCTGCAGTGAATGTCACTCTGTCTGCTCTGTACTACTTCTATGACACAAACAGGCTTCATAACACAGCCTGTTATGCTGCACTCTCTGCCCTGCCCTCACTGTTTTTTTATGCTCACTGCCTATTGCTCACTGCCCACTCTGTGCCCGCTGCCAGGCAAACAGTAAGTGTCACATTGTCTGCTCTGTCTGTACTATTACTCTGACACAGACAGGCTTCACAAAATAGCCTGTTATGCTGTACTCTGTGCCCCGCCCTCTCTGCTCACTTATGCTCAGTACCCACTGCCTAGTGCCCACTGCCAACACGGTGTCCACTGCCAGGCAAGCAGAGAATAAATGATTAATCTCAAGTGTACCTATGGTTTCAATCACCAAAAAGGAAAAAACAGAACAGCAATTGCAAACGAAGCAACATAAATCTGCAATGAATCAAAGATATTGTGATGCAGCACTGCCTCACTACTTTGTTTTTCTCTCTTTTGTGATGGGCCGTTGATGGGCTGGTACAGTGAGACTATAAAATATGCCATTGCAAAAAACTTTAGCAAAGACTCAGAGATAGCTCAGAGCTATGCTTTCACACAGACAATGTCACGAGAAGCAATGCAGAGCAAATCTCAGTCTTCAAAATAAGCATCACTGTACCCGGTCCACAGTGATACGTTAGACTGGCAAAATGCTTTGCTGTGATTCATCATTTCTTTCATCTTCTTGATCACATGCCCCTCCTCTCGTTCTCTGCCTACTGCCTGCTCTATCAATTTCTAACTGTAGTGTACACATGTACCTGTTGTTTTCCTATGATATCTATGAGTCCATTGACTATAATGGCTTATAGAAATCATTCTATTTCAAATGAATGAAATGAATAGGATTTGTTTAATTCAGAGGGCCCTCTTAATTTGTTTCAGGGTCCACAGAAAGAAAGAAATTAGCCTCTATTTGTTTCATTTTTCAATTTTGTTTGAAACTAATACACATGCCTAACAAGAATAATCAGTCAGTTTTTGTACATCTAAAGCAAAACATTTTCCATGTGGGCTTGTTTGGAAAAAAAATGGTGCCTAGTTTTTCAGATGGTATGCTTGGCCGAAGAGCTTTGGGCATGGATGGATTTGTTGTGGCAAGCAAAAGTCCACTGAACAAAAGCTGTATTCTCACTGCAGACACTATTAGTTGATGTAGCCTGTGAGGAATGGTGTAACACAACCATTAGCAAAGGTTTTCGTTTGTGGCTTAGTGTATATAGAAAGTTTTCTGATGGTTTTTCAGTGGGGTGCTTTGGATTGTATGCATTTTGGTAGTGGACACAATGTATGATTCAGTGGGGTTGAGTGATTGTGGAATGTGTTTACTCTGGTCTGTTGTATGTAATTTATGCAACCCCGGTCCATGTTCATATGCCTGCATTGCTATTTTTTTAAATACGATCGTGGTAAGACCCTGACTTTAATTATGAATAAAACTTGGAATTGGGTTGAAACATGAATACATAGGTTTATGAAGGGTTATAGCAAGTCACTTTTGAGTTTTTATTTAATTTGCTATTCATCCATGTAAATGACTTTGACAAAAATGTTTTTATCAGAGATGACACTTCCTAGTTAGTAAATAAGAGCTTCTATAATTCATTTGTTATGGTTTTGATGAATCTGTGAACCCCAGGCCGAGGTGAGAGATGTCTCTGCCCACAGGGAGGAGCCCCGTGGGCCTCACCGTTGGTGGGCATGATCTCAGCGACATAGGACACAGCTGTGAGAGAGACTTTATTAAGGAGAAAAGAAAGTACATAACCCGAGGAGCAGGAAATGTAATAAACACAGTCTTTGAGCAAATACAGTAATCAGGATGATAATGTATATATGAAGGTCCGTAGTGGCCCGCAGCGCAGGGTACATCCGGGGATTCCTGCAGGCTGATGTAAATACCTCTGAGTGCAGATCCGGTAGTGGCCCGCAGTGCGGGGTATGCCGAAGAAGCTGTACTGTAGATGCCAGGGAGGCAGAGGTCAGTGATACAGGAACCAGGCCGTAGACCTTGTATAGAAGGAGCAATATCCTGAGGCACAGAATGAATAGCGTAGACAGACTGAAGAACGGTAGTGGCCCGAGGAACGGGGTACGCCGTGGAATCTTCAGCAAAGTTGATAGAAGTTGGAGAATGTACTCACACAAGGAAGTCCCAGCAGAGATACCCAAGGAGTGGGTCAGGAAGTCCCAGGCAGGAGGGCCCTCCGAGGACCGGATAGCCAAGATGCGGAAGAGCCCCTGAGGAGCGGGTACTCAGAGCGTCCGAATGCAGGGAGGAGAGTCTGGAACAGAATATCCAAGTTAGAGCGGATTTAACAAGCGAGAGAACTCCTTGCTAACTCGTCTCAGCAATGGGCTAGTCAGTATAAGTACACTAGCGGTGTTGACGTCATTGGGAGGGGACGCCTCCGAGGTTCCTGCCATAAGGAGGCCGTGCACACGGGCACGTGCCTAGGTGATTCAGGAGTAAGATGGCAGTTGGCAGTGCCCACGCTGTCCCGGGGACGCTGGGAAGTCGGCATTGGTTGGCGGAGTCCGCCATTCTCCCAATGATTGACGGCGCAGGGAAAAAAGAGATGAGCATGAGAGGTCGCAGCGGTCTGCGACTGACGGGTGCAACATCATTAAAGGGTAGATTTTTTAAAAGTGCGCATGCAACTCCATGTGCACTCGCTATCCGACGCGCACAATTTTATAACATGCACATATTATACAATTGGCGGGCCGTGCACACATAGGCGCCAGATTTTGTAATCTGTGCGAGCATGTGCGTGTGGCACGCGCAAGGGGAGGGGTAGATTTTTAGCTAGTTTCACGTGGCGACGCATCACAGCTTTCCCCAGTTTCCTCCCGGTCCGCTCCAATTAAGGAGCGGACCGGGAGGGAACTTCCCTACCCCCTACCCTAGCCTCCCTTCTCCTTCCCCTCTCCTCCCCACCCCCTAAACCTAATCTGCCTTACCTTTTTTTTTTGTTTGTTTTTTAAGTTGCTGCTCCTCTGGAGCAGAAGCAACTTGTGAGTGCCGACCAACTGGCAGCGCGCAAGCTTCCCTGACATAGCGGCAAATGGCCACTGTACTGGCACCTCCAGCCCTGTCCTTCCCCGCTCTCCAGACTGCCCCTCTCCACCCCTGGATCATCCCCTTTTCAGGCCCCGGCACTTAATTGCATATCAAGGTTTAAGTACGTGGCCGGGCACATTTTAAAATGGGCCCGGTGCGCGTAAGGCCCAGCCACGTGTGTAAACCCAGGGATTTACGTGCACTGGGGTTTAAAAATGTACCCTTAAATTTCTATCTGAGCAGCAACATTTTGTCTTTCTCATATCTCCATTATAAATATTGTTATTGAGGTATTCTTGCATCCTCCCACATAATTCCTGTACATTCTAGTTTGATGCCTGCTGCTGCTACTGCTATAATCATTACAGAAATGTTCTTTTAAAAAAAATAAAACCCTTTAATTTTGGAAACGTCAAATGCTTTTTGAGGCTGCATGCTTCATGGTTTTGCTCTGATTCTACGTGAAGTATAAGCTAGAACAAAACAGGGCTTTGTATTACCTCTGAGGTGGTAGTAAAATGAAATTAGCGGAGATTTCACTTTCTAAGCATATCTACTGCCTTTCCTATGCTTGTTTCCCTCTCATGCGAGAGCCACAGTCCTAGCCACATTTTGCCATGCAATATGTGGTCAACCATGGTTCTTTTCCTTGCACCCTGGTGAAGAATATTAAACCACAGCTTCTTAGGTCTTCCACTGGGCTTTTTCCCCTTTACCTGCATTTTCACTTCCTCCCTACCAATGTAACTTTCATCTCTTCTTTCCACATGCCTGAACTTTTTAGGCATATGGTTTTCTATCTACTCTATTTTGAGGGGTGTCAGAAATGAAAGTTGGATTTTCTTTCAAATAAACCTTTAGCCCTTAATATTTTTTGCTTCTTGTTACCCAGGGAAAAGAGCCTCAAGGGGACGAAGAATGCATCAGGTCTTGCTCCACAAAACCCCAAACAAATGTTCTGAGATTAGGAAAGAGCATCCTTATGTTGTCTCCTATGGAAAATATTCACATTTGTTTTCTTGTAGATCGCAAAACAGGATGTGGAATATGGATAGTTGATTTTTTAAAATAACATGCCAGCAGAAATAGCAAGAACTAAAGCAGTGGCACAGGACTAAGACAGATACAGAGGATAAGGGTAAGGGCAAGGGAGGGAGAGGGCTAAGGATTGAATAGTGTTTGTGGTGATGCCAGAAGCAAGGACAATTGGGCAGATGGAAGTGGGATCGAGAAGCCTATTTCAGCTGCCCATTGCTATGTTACTATTTTCTGATATTTGCATTGTACAGGTTAAAAGCGTAGCACTCAGAACATGAATTTTCAGGGATCACTTTGGCTGTGCATATAATAACTTCCATTTACATACATCATTTGTTCTGTAATTTTTGTAAATAAAAATATAGTAAGTAATGCATCTATATTTAGTTAAAGCAAATTATGTGCTGAGATCATTTTTCTGAATCTGTAATTTTCCTTAGTATTTTGTTTTTGCATGATGAGTAATTTAAAACCAAATTATAGACTAGTAAACAGGAAGATTGGTTCCAGCATGGGGATGTGGTTTCAGAGAACTTGCATATTTCAGCAGAAACTGGATATCAAAATGGTTGAGCATCCCTCTGTAACATTTTAAGGAATAGTCCAGAGCCAGCATATGGAAATTACTCACAATATGTTCCTTGGTTAGCTATGCAATATTTTGAAGCATTGTCTCCAAATTTACAACTGACATAATAGTACTTATTCTTCTCGCACCCTCACACTAGACCGTGCCTCCTTTATACGTGCAATGGTTTGGTCATTACACTGCCAACTTTCATGTTAAAGCAGTTGGCACCTTAGAATGTGCATAATTTGTGGTTGATTGCCATAAAAAAACAGAAGAGTTACTGGTGAAATCCTACCCACTTATTGCATGTCAGGTTCAGTGTAATTTTGATTAACATTAAAACATTATTTGGTGTGGGCCCTCAATATTTAAAAAAATGTGAATCTTTATTAGAGATCTGCACACACAAAGGTTTGGGCTGTTCAGTTAGAGAAAAGATGGCTGAGGGAGGATATGATAGAGGTCTATAAAATCATGAGAGGTCTGGAATGGATAAATGTGAATTGGTTAATTAGTCTTTCAGATAATAGGACTGGGGGGGGGGGGCACTCCATGAAGTTAACAAGTAGCACATTTAAAACAAATCAGAGAAAATTCTTTTTCACTCAACGCACAATTAAGCTCTCTAATCTGTTGCCAGAGGATATGGATAAGGCAGTTAGAATAGCTGAGTTTATAAAAGATTTGGATAAGTTCCTGGAGAAGAAGTCCATTAACCGCTATTAATCAAGTTGACTTAAAGGTAGGTTTTTAAACTCTCGTGCGAATGTCCATGTGTATACTGTTCCCAGCACATGCACATGGACGCACCGATTTTATAACATGCGCAAGCCAAAGCATGCATGTTATAAAATCCGTTATCCGTGCGCACATGCACGCCAGTGCCAACTTGTGCGCGCAAGGGGGGTATTTTTCTTAGAAGCATGCAGTGATGCAATATGGCCTTCCCCAGTTCTCTCCCAGTCCGCTCCAATAAAGGAACGGACTGGGAGGGCACTTTCTTAATCCCCTATCTACTATGCCTCCCTTTTCACCTCTCCACCCTGACCCCAAAAACTAAACTAGCTACCTTTTTTTTTTCTTTGTTTTTATACTTAGCTGTTCTCCCGAGCAGTAGTAAGTTGTGTGGGCTAGCCGGCTGCCGGCATGCGCTTCAGTGAGACAGCACCTAATGGCACTGTCTGGCCTGCCCACATCCTGTCCAGACCCCATTTTCAGCTCATCCCTTTTGAATTGAGCCGATCTTTGGCGCGTACCAGGAGATACGCGCATGGCTGGGGCCTTTTAAAAATCCCTGTGGCGCATGCGCGGCTTGGCCTCGTGCGTATCTCTGGGTTTTTATGCGTGCTGGAATTTTTAAATTTAGCCATTAGGGAATAGCCACTGCTATTACTGGCATTAGTCGCATGGGATCTTAATGTTTGGTACTTGCCAGGTACTTGTAATCTGGACTGGCCGCTATTGGAAACAGAATGCTGGACTTGCTGGACCTTCGGTCTGACCTTGTATGGCATGTCTTTATGTTCTTATGTTCCATCCGGTCATTTGATTAGTCCTTTTATTTTTCCAGTGCATTTCTTGGGTTTGCTTCATGTATTTTGTGGTTTATGTGCATAAATGACATTTTATGCACATTAAATTGAATGTTATATACATAAACTCAGAAAACAAATGCACGCACCTAACCTTTATCAGCCCACTCAGTCTTTGCAGTGATGCTAGGATGCTCTGCTATCACTACCCCTCTTTTCTAGAGTGAAATATGTGAAAACTAGAAAACGTTCCCTTTTCTATGTGATTCCTACTTGCTGGAATTGAGTGAGTAAGGCGATAAGGCTAACGAGATACTATTAGCCTTTCATGAAAATATACAAAACAGTGCTGTTTACTATGATGGTAAATTTAATACTGACACGTGGACACACTTGTGCATGTGTTTTCTGGCTCATGTCCATTTTATAACATACGCATTTATATGTGTGCATATTATGAAATAGCCTGGACGTGCATACTAGGGATGTGCATCCGTTTTTGACGTATTGGTGATCCGCAACATATTTTGTCCTATCCGTTAAATACGACGGGAGGAGAAACGCATCGCGACTCCCCACGTATTTAACTTATTATGAATGTAATTCGGTGCGCCCTGCGGCGCACGCTTTTCTTCGCCCCCATTAGCTACTATCTACCTATGATTTTCACAAAATGGCAGCGATCATGCCCTACATTCCGGTATCCATTCCGACCTCTCTGACCCTTTCCTGTGAGTCACAGTGACTCACAGGAAAGGGTCAGACAGGTCGGCATGGATACCGGAATGCAGCGTATCCGTGCTGACATTTTGTGACATGCACTGAATGCAGCCAATCGCGCTGTCATTCAGTGTTCTCTGTTGATTTTACTGATGAGCCAGCACTATATAAACATCAGCACGAGGAGCCACACTTATTTCCAGCGATGCTGTGGGGAGGTGGGCTGGGTGTAAGAGAAGGCTGCACTGAGAGATAGGCTAGTTAAGCTAGTTAAGGAAAGAAAAAGCTAATTATTCTTTGTTTTGTTGCAGTGCCAGGGCCAGCTAGTCCTGTTTCTTTCAAGCTGTTTATTTTAGTGATCTCTGACTAAGAAGAGAAGCTGTGCTAGGTCAGCTAGCACTGACCACCATTTAGGGTGTTGGGATGGCTTGGAGAGATATATTATTTTCAATTTCATCCATTTTTCTGGAGTGACAAAAATTCCAGCTTTTTTAAATTGATTTTTTAAAATTCAAATTACTTAGTCTGTCTGTGCACTGGGCTTCACTGGGCAGTTTAACAGACTGAACCTAACTATTGGGTGGGTCTGTGCAGTCAAGTTCCCAGGGAGGGTGCCTCTTTTGTGCTTACAAGCAAGCAGCGTCTCTGTGTGCACACCACACACATTAGTGCACAGCCAGGCACCGTGATAGTGGACAGTGGGCATTTTTAACAGACTGAACCTTATTATTCAGTGGGTCTATGCAGTCAAGTGCCCAGGGAGTGTGCCTCTTTTGTGCTTACAAGCAAGCAGTGTCTCTGTGTACACACCACACACATTAGTGCACAGCCAGGCACCGTGACAGTGGGCAGTGTTACTACTCAGTGACATTAAATCCATAATGTCAGGGAAAGAGAGATGTAGTCGTGTGATTGGGACTGGCAGAGGAGGCACCTCAAAAGACACTAGTGCAACGCCACCAGCAGAGCTAAAAAGGCAACTGTCGCAATCTAAACTCTTTGTAGGGAATGGCAGTTCCATGCCGAAAAAAATGAAATCTGACCATGATGCATTGCCATTGCAACCACTTGTTTCTGGCCCTGTAGTTTTGGAGCTGAGGGAAGGGGAGGCAGAGTCATGCCAGACAAAATGTAGACACCCAAAAGCAGCAGGGGGACAGAAGTCTCGACTAACACTTAGCGTTGATAAGGTAGCGCAGTGACTGTTTGCTTCTGATTCAGATGAAGAATCTTCTTGTGTGGGATTCTCATCAGAAATGGAAGAATTAATAGCTGATGAATCTTCGGTAGAATCAGTTAACTGATTCTACCGAAGATTCGTCAGCTAGTGGAGGCTAATCCACATTTGTGGATTAGCCTCCACAAATGTGCAGCAGGGGAGAGATGAAAGTGATAAGGAGGAGGAGGAAGAGCAGTCAGCACAGGCACAGAGGGTGACTGAGGCCTCCCCTGGCATTGCTTCTCAGGGTGTACCCACTACCTCAGCTCCAGTGCCAGCATCCACCCCCAAGGTTTTAGAGAGGGGAGGATCACGAAATACATCTGTGATCTGGAGACACCTTAAAGTGACGGAAGACCCGCGTTGTGCTCGGTGTAATTACTGTGCCAGGGATATTAGCAGAGGCAAGCAAATGGGACATCTATCTAATTTTGGCATGAACCATCATATGAAGAGGCAACACCCAACAAGATTACTGCCATCTGGGGATGGTGGCAGTACCAGTCGGGGGACCCCTTCCAACCAGTGTGCAGTGGTAGGAAAGCAGCAGAGTCAGCCCACGCTCTCATCCCCTTCCAGCAGTCAGGTGGCAGGCCAGCAACCCCCTGACATGTGGCAGAAGCGACAATCCACCATGAAGGAAATGGGGTGGAGTGCGGTAACGCTATCTCGGGGTAGGAGGCAGGCAGCCTCAAAAGTTGTAACCAGGACCATTGGGGAAATGATTGCCCTTGATGACCAGCCCTTGCAGTTAGTGCAGAATGTGGGTTTCAAGAATTTTTTGAAGGTCGTACTTCCAGATTACAAAATCCCCTCCAGAACCACATTTAGTAGAAAGGTCATCCCCAGCCTGTACGAGCAGTGTCGCAGTTGCATGCAAGCACTGCTAGTTAAGGCAGAGGGAAGAATGCATTTCACCTGTGATATCTGGACCACCATGAATGCTGCACCCTCTTACCTCTCTCTGACAGCACACTGGTGGGACTTGGCTGAGGCAGGGGCAGCCAGCAGCTCTATTACTGAAGAAGTATCAGGGTGGAGGTGGGCTTTACTGCACACCCATCTGACGGACGAGGCCCATACCGCAGTCAATAATCTAGCATGCATAAGACAGATGCTGGAGAGCTGGCAACTACACCAGCGAGACAGGAAAATGCAGGTAGGGTTCTTTGTCACAGACAGTGGTGCAAACAGGGTTAAGACAATAACCGACGGGCGCTTTAAGAACATCCGATGTTTTGCACACACTCTGCATCTGGTAGTGAAGTCAGGTCTGGGCTTGGAGTCCAATGACAAAGATAATGAATACCTGCATAGGTTAATACAGAAGTGCAGGAACATAGCAGCACACTTCCACAGAAGTGTCAAGGCGGAGCAGGTACTCCGACAAAAGCAGACTGATTTGGATATGCCACAAGCGTCTCATTCAAGACATTGCCACCCGGTGGAATTCTACCTTTATGATGCTGGAGAGGTTACTGGAGCTGCAGACACCCCTTCATAAACTTTCTGGTACAATGGACATAGTTGTGCAGAATCCCCTAGGGCACCATGATTGGTTAGTCATGAGTCAGCTGGTAAAAATCCTGCAGGCCTTCAAGGATGTCACGGAGGAGCTGAGTTCCAGAAGTGCCACCTTGGCTGACATCATCATCTGGATGAACATTTGGAGGCCTTTAAACGGGAAGAGGGAATGACAGTTGTGGTGCTGCAGTGTCTGGACATTTTGCAGCAGCAGCTGAAAGACAGATTAAGGCCTTTAACATACGACTGCACATACATGCTCGCCTCAGTCTGTGATCCCCGTGTGAAAGGGAAACTCGCCCTACAGTCCAATTGTCTGTCATTTGTGAAGGAGCTGCTGTTAGCAAAAGTCTGTGAACAGGAGCGCCATAGGCGGAGACAGATTAGGCTTGAAGCAGAGGTGGAAACAGCAGGCACTTCAGAGAGTTGTGCTGCTAGCCCAAGCAGGAGCAGCACTGTGTCAGAGACAGATAGTACCTCCTCCTCCACGTCAGAACGCCCAAGGCATGTTGCCCATAAAGATTCATCAACTGTGCAACGGGCGAAAGAGAAAGGAGCTGGCATGAGTGACTCTGAGCCTGCCCAAGCAAAGGAGACACCAGCACAGCTGTCAGTGACACGGTATCTCTCAGAGTCGATAGAGAACATGGAGACAGATCCGCTGGCATATTGGGCACACAAGTCCACTGTCTGGCCACACCTAGCCAAAGTGCCTCAGCGATATGTCATGTCCACCAACCAGTGTGCCCAGTGAACGTGTCTTTTCAATGACAGGGGACATCATGAGCCCTCACTGCTCAAGGCTGGCACCAGAGTTGATGGAAATGCTAGTGTTTTTGAAAATAAACCTGCCTTTGCTTGGGTTTCCAAATTTTCCCTGTGAATGGCAAGATGAATAAAAGCAATTCAAAGCCTTGCAGCAGCTCCAACTGCCTCCTATGCTTCAGATAATATAAGTACTGCAGCACATGTACTTGACCTCAAACGCTGTGCCTGACCATACACTGCCCAGTCCGTACGTTCGTACAAGGGCCTGACCTCAAACGCTGTGCCTGACTGTCAACTGTCCAGGCCTTATGTTCCTACAAGTGTTTGACCTCAATTGCTGTGCCTGTCAGTCCAGGTCTTATGTTCCTACAAGTGTTTGACCTCGATTGCTCTGCTTGTCCGTCCAGGCCTTATGTTCCTACAAGTGTTTGACCTCGATTGCTCTGCCTGTCCGTCCAGGCCTTATGTTCCTAGGTGGGATTGACTTCTGTCCTCGACTGCTTTGCCTGTCCATCCAGGCTTTATGTTCCTACAAGTGTTTGACCTTGATTGCTCTGCCTGTCCGTCCTGGCCTTATGTTCCTACAAGTGTTTGACCTCGATTGCTCTGCCTGTCTGTCCAGGCCTTATGTTCCTAAAAGTGTTTGACCTCAATTGCTCTGCCTGTCCGTCCAGGCCTTATGTTCCTAAAAGTGTTTGACCTCGATTGCTCTGCCTGTCCGTCCAGGCCTTATGTTCCTGCAAGTGTTTGACCTCGATTGCTCTGCCTGTCAGTCCAGGCCTTATGTTCCTAGAAGTGTTTGACCTTGCTTGCTCTGCCTGTCCTCCAGGCCTTATGTTCCTACAAGTGTTTAACCTCGATTGCTGTGCCTGTCAGTCTAGGCCTTAATGTCCCTAGGTGGGATTGACTTCTGCCCTTGACTGCTTTGCCTGTCAGTCTAGGCCTTATGTTCCTAAAAGTGTTTGACCTCGATTGCTGTGCCTGTCCATCCAGGCCTTTTGTTCCTACAAGTGTTTGACCTCGATTGCTCTGCCTGTCCATCCAGGCCTTATGTTCCTACAAGTGTTTGACCTCGATTGCTGTGCCTGTCAGTCCAGGCCTTATGTCCCTAGGTGGGATTGACTTCTGTCCTCGACTGCTTTGCCTGTCCGTCCAGGCCTTATGTTCCTACAAGTGTTTGACCTCGATTGCTCTGCTTGTCCGTCCAGACCTTATGTTCCTACAAGTGTTTGACCTCGATTGCTCTGCCTGTCCGTCCAGGCCTGATGTTCCTACAAGTGTTTTACCTCGATTGTTCTGCCTGTCCGTCCAGGCCTTATGTCCCTAGGTGGGATTGACTTCTGTCCTCGACTGCTTTGCCTGTCCATCCAGGCTTTATGTTCCTACAAGTGTTTGACCTCGATTGCTCTGCCTGTCCGTCCAGGCCTTATGTTCCTATGTCCAGTCCTAATGGCTGAACCCTCGTTGCAAAGGAAAACCTCAGTCTGGCAATTAAAACTAGTACTCCTTCACAGCATTGATCCTTAAATAAAACAGTTTTCTTTAGTTTCAGGGCAGGGAAGAGAACTTCCTTCGTCTTGCTTATGAAGTCATGATCTGTTTGCAAATGATTAAATCTGAACAATTTGTTCCATTATACACTCTAGTGGCCAATCCATTCCAAGGAAGCCCTTTCCTGCTCTTAGGAAAGGGAACTCTCCCCGGTGTTGCAGCCTATCGCTTAGGACCTCTTGACCCATGTTTAACCGCTGTTCACATGGCACCCTGCTCCCTGTCGCCACGCTTTGAAGGCTCGTGCTCCACTCTAGGGGCCAACCCATTCCAAGGAAGTCCTTTCCTGCTCTTAGGAAAGGGAACTCTCCACGGTGTTGCAGCCTATCTCTTAGGACCTGTTGACCCATGTTGAACTGCTGTTTAGGGGCGAACCCATTCTAGGGAGACCTTTCCTGCTCATAGGAAAGGGAACTCTCCCCGGTGTAGCCTGCCTGTATCTATCTACCTTCTGACCCATGTTGAACCGCTGTTTGTTTACATGGTAACCTCCTCTGCCTTGGCATTGACAATTGTCGTATGTATATTCAAGTTTCCTTTTGTATATTCAAGTTTCATTTTGGTTTCATATCACCAAAATGCCAGGAAGAGTGCAGATGATAGCACATATCAAATCTTGATTCTTCTAAAGTATTCTTCATCTGTATGTACTCTCTTCTATCTGTGTTGCTAGGTGCCAAGCACACTTTATTAGTACTTCTTCTTAGCTTCGGAATAGTAAAGTTCTTCAAAGCCTCTGTTTCTACTAAAACAACAGCTGGCATTTGGGATTTTACTTCACTTGATGAAGTCCTTTTTATTAGTGTTTTACCTCCTGTCATTTCTTCCATTTTGAAATCAACCTCTTTCTATGCCAAGCTTTACTCTGACTGCTTTCCGGCCTACCTGTCTTTTGTCAAGGATATTCTCACACTACAGTCCCTCGGGGTCCCGTGTGTAGCCTGCCTGTATCTGCCCTCTGTCCCATGTTGAACCGCTGTTTAGGGGTGAACCCATTCTCATAGGAAAGGGAACTCTCCCCAGGGCTCTTGTTTGAATATTTGAATATTTGCTTCTACCACCAAAATCGGCACCCGCAGATGCTCCACTCCACCCAGGCATAGTTCTTCATGTTTCAGGTCCTAGCACTCATGTTAGACTCCCTGGTCCCTGTTTCAAGATGGGTTGGGTGCACAGTATGCACAGTTGACAGTCCCACCACATGCTGAGCCTCGTCTTGTCTTGCCTCCTTGTCTTTCCCTTATCAAACCACAGGGAACTGACTACCTCGGCTCTGCCAGCCTGTCTTGCCCCTATCAACTTTCTGCCACTCTGCCTTGCTGCCAATCACCAGATGACTCACTCAACTCTTTGTGGTGTTATTGCCACTATCATGGTTCCTCAGTGTGTTGGTGCTAGTCTTTCTGCTTGCTATGTTCCCCCTTCATTGTGCTGTAGGATGTCAATGCCACTTGTTTTACCGCTTTGCCTGTCGTGCTGCCTTCGAGGGTTCATGCATCTGTTATTGGTGCTCTCTATTGAAGCTGTGGTGTGTTTTTGACACTCTTGCTGCACTCTTGCCACTTCTGGTACCCCTTTGCACCTTTACAGTGCCTTAGGCTATTCATGCCACTTTGGTGCCACTTTGCCACAGTTTAAGTACCTTGGAGCTCTTTTGTTGTTGTGATGATTGCTCCCCAGAAGGTTCATCAAAATTGATAATAAAACCCCAATTCTGTAGCCAAAAATAGGCTGGAAATCCTTCCCCCATTGACTTTAATGGGAACTGGAAAACAAATTCACATATCAACGTATCGGGGGCGCCATACGTCCAAATGCAATAGAAATGACCCCCAACGAATACGTATCACGAATGCAACGAAAATTTTTTGGCTGCACATCCCTAGTGCATACATGTGCGCAGAATTTTAAATGGAATGTGCATATGCATGCAAATGCCATGTTTGCCACTTAACTGGGGGAACTTAGCCACAGCCACATTTTTCCAGTTCATTCCCAGTTCAGGGACAGGACTTCCAAACACCCCTAACTTATTAGCTTCCCTTTACCCTTGTTAGCCCCAACTCTGAAAACCCCACTGACTATCTTAGGCCTGGATTCATCATTTTTCGCAGAATGATGAATCCAGCGAAAACGGGAGGTGAAAAGGGGGCGGGCCTGCCAAAGCCCACAGCCTTCACACCACGGCGGTGCACCGGCTGCCAGCTTTCACAATAAATAGCGCCACTGTGAAAGGTGGTGCTATTCGGTGCGCTACTGCCAATGATAATGTTGGTAACATTATCGCTGGCAGGGAAGACACTGCCGACTCCGCCCTTCCCCGCCCCGCCTCCTCCCCTCCCCGTAATTTGCATTCTATCACATGCAAAAAGGCCCTTTTCGCATACGATAGAGGCTTATCGCACGCGATATGGCCGTATTGCGTGTGATAAGCCTTTGATAAATGACCCCTTAGATTGTTTTGTTATTTTACTTACACGCCATCCATAGCAGTAGTAAAGTCATGTGGCAGGGGACCATGGCACGCGCCTGTGCACACCCCAGTCACACCACGCCCACGCCCCACCCCTTTTTCTAAACTTTTGACTTCTGCGCATAGCAGGAGTTATGCACGTACATGGGCGACTTAAAAAATCTGCTCGGTGTATGCTGGCCCATCTTGTGTGTATATCTCCTGGCTTTAGCACACATAGGTTTTTTAAAATTCACCTATATAGGTTTCTAGAAATAATAAAGGCAATTTTCTAAGGAGTTAGACACTATGATGCAGATTTTAAAAGCCCTGCTCGCGTAAATCCAGCCGGATTTGCACACAGGGCCGCCGACGTGCGCAAAGCCCCGGGACGCATGTAAGTCCAGGGGCTTTGCTTGGGGGGGGGGGGGGGGGGGGGGGGGCGTGTCAGGGGGCATGTTGGGGGAGGCGCGGCATTCAGGGGCATTCTGGGGCGGGGCCGTGGGTGTGGTGCCGACCCAGGGGCATTCCGGGGGCATGGCCGAGGCCTCTGAAACAGCCCCAGGCCGGTAGGGGGGGATTTAGTTAGGGCTGGGGGGTGGGTTAGGTAGGGGAAGGGAGGGATAGGTGGTGGGGGGGGGGGCAGAAAAAAAGTTCCTTCCGAGGCCGCTCCAATTTTGGAGCGGCCTCGGAGGGAATGGAAGCAGGCTGCTCGGCTCGGCGCACACAGGTTGCACAATTGTGTACCCCCCTGCGCACACCGCCCCCGCATAACTTTTAAAATCTACCCCTATCATAGCAATTTTCAAAAGCCATTTATGTGTGTAAAGTGTACTTACACATGAGTATCCTCTGGACAATTCAATGGAATAAGTGGGCCCAATATTTAATTGGAGCCCACGGATTACCTGGGCGCGGGGAGGGCAGCCGGGTGCACAGCGTGACGTCATCGGGGAGTGCCGCGGGTTCGCAGCACGTCCTGATGACGTCGGGTGCAGGGCAAAGCCCCAGTGGGGGGCGTTCTTGGACAGCGTTGGCAAAGGGGGCAGCGCAGAGGGCAGAGGCCGCCCCTTCAGGGCGTTCTGGAGGCCGGCGTCATCAGCTCTGATGATGCCGAAGCCCCGCCCCTTCCGGGGCGTTCCTGCGGCCAGCGTCATCGGGGAGGCCGTCGCGGGCTGATGACGCCAGCCGGGCTTTAAAGGGCTGGAGCCTCGTAGCAACCAGCCCTTTTGGAAGCGAGCCGTATTTGGAGCACCAACGCGGCTCACTCGGCACGATTGCCATGAGGCAGGCCCTTAAAGCCATCAGCTCCCCAGCTGAAGTAAGTTGCACGTGCCGACAACCGGCTGGCGCGCGAGGCCCCAGAACAGTGAACAATGGTGCTGTCTTGACCTGCCCCCTGCGCCACCCAAAACATGCCCTCTGGCCTGCCCCTTTCGAAGAGGCCCGGCACTTCAGCATGTACCAGCCTTTATGTCCTTGGCTGGGTCTCTTGAAGATTCGCCCAGCGCACGTAAGGCCTGACTACGCATGTAAAGGTCAGAATTTACGCGCACTGGGCATTTAAAATCTGCCCTTTAATGAATCTGTCCCATAGTCTGCTATTTATATGCTTGTTTTACATCATATTTTATTTTTGTTGTGTAATTTTACATTGCATTAATATACTGTATGCATCCTTCAACAGGTGACTTACACATTTTAATAAATCAATAAATGGGTGCACAGTTAACGGTGTATTATTGTTGGAAGCCAGACATTTCTTTTTCAGTCTGGAATTCTCCATCTATACCTTCATGACCTTGGGAGACAATTGAATTGCTTACCTAAAGGGAACAAACATGTAGCACAGCTTTGCTTGGCTTAGCACTGGAGCTTTGTTGACCAGCAAAGGACTTGGATTCATGTGTCCATTTGAATCTGTTTTCAACTTCTTCATTTCAGCATTTAAACAGCTTTCCAGAGCAAGGCGTTTTCCAACAACTTACGTATTTTATTTAGTTATTTATTTATACATCAACTTCATAGTGAATGAGCAATGGAGATGCTAAGCAGCTGCCAGCTCTGAGGTGTGTTTCTGCTGGTGATCAGGTGTACAAAGCGGTCATGAATGCAATGTGCCACATTACTGGTATGTTTAAGAACGAAAACGTTATTAAATTCAGGGTCTGTAACTTTCAAACTGGTGTGCATTTGTGCGCAGCCAGGGATGTGGTGATTTTATATCTTGTGTGCCTAGCCGCGTAAATCCTGCTCTACCACGTAGGTCAAGGTATTTTTTTTTAATTTAATTTTTATAATTTTCATGATGATAGAAATAAGATAAATTCCTCTTATTATTGTAAAAAGAAATGCAATCATACCAGTCAAATACCAAAATATATAAATAATAACTCAAGCAATACACATTTCTCCATCAAGAAACATAATACAATAGGGGGAAGTGGTCATCCAGGAGAAAATTACTAAATCAAAATAAAGAAACAGGCTTAGCATTAAGCAGCCTTTAAATTATGGAACCTCAGATCTGTTAATAACAGGAGAGATGGACATTATACTCCTTGAATTTATAAATGACTTAAGCTGTTCGGGTAAAAAAAAAAAAATTAAACATTCATGCTTGGATCTTACAATGTATTTGCAAGGATATCTCAGTATAAAGGAATAACCTAAGAAAACAAGTTATGCCTTTAAAGCCAAAAAGTCTCTCCTTTTATCCTGTGTGGCACGTGCAAAGTCAGGGTATATACAGGGTCAGGGTATATCTCCTCATGACTTCGCTAAGATCTTTTTCCGACACAAATGATACCAGAAGAGTAGGTCAGGGTATTTTAAAACCGGCACACGTCCACACCATTGCCAGTTTCACCAGTTTGACCACTAGTTCACCCAGTGTTGAGCTAAGTCCTCCAAACCTCCCTGGTTTAATAGCCTGCACTCCCTTCATTTACACCAGACCCCTTAAAACCACTCAGGAATGGCTGGTTTTTTTTATTTTTCACAGTTACACCTCCTCCATACAGAAGTAAACTTACATGGCTAACAAGCCTCAATCTAATTCACTACATCTATGCAGACGACGTGCAAATTCTGATTCCCATAACAGAATCCATCGCTAAATCTCTCATGCTCTGGAATGACTGCCTAAAATCTATCACCAGTCTTCTCAACAGTTTAAACCTGGTCCTTAATGCCTCAAAGACCGAACTCCTCCTCATCTCTTCCAACCAAGTCAACCTCCTCTCACAGTCTCACAGCAATTCCCTGCTCACCCACACTCATGTAAGAGACCTCGGAGTAATACTCGATAATCGTCTTAACCTAAAGAATATGATCAGCTTCACGACCAAAGATTGCTATTACAGACTCCAGGTTTTAAAAAGACTCAAACCATTACTATACTTCCACGACTTCAGGACAGTTCTACAAGCCTTACTATTTTCCAAAATAGATTACTGCAGCGCTCTCCTCACAGGCCTCCCCAACTCAACTATTAAGCCGTTACAGATGATACAGAACGTGGCAGCCAGAACTCTGACCAATACCAAGCGAGGAGAACATATTACTCCCATCCTCCGGTATCTACACTGGTTACCAGTTAACTACAGAGTTTTACACAAATCACTCTCTATAATACACAAATCCATCCATAATCACCTGCAACTTGATCTCGAAATCCCACTCAAACCTCATACGTCAATCAGACCGATTAGAGAAATCCATAAAGGCACTCTACAAGCCCCTCCTACCAAAGCCACGCGCCTCATTTCGACCAAAGACCGAGCCTTCTCAATAGCAGGCCCAGCCATGTGGAACAACATCCCTTTAGACCTCAGGCTGGAACCTTGCCTACTTACATTCAAGAAAAAACTCAAGACTTGGCTGTTCCGACAAGCCTTCCCAAATCCATCGGACACACAATAGATGATTAACACTTCCCAAGACCTATGGACTTTGACATCCTTTAACTCCCACAAGCACTAGTTTCTTCTAACCACTTAATCTAGCACTAATCATGTTACCGTGTTGGTTTTATGTTTACTTAACTTTATGCCTTCTTAGGCCTTTTTCCAGCTGCTTAAGCTTCCAAGTTTTTACCATCCCTGTTGAATGTAACTTTGATTCTTCTGTTTATTCACTTATTTAAATATGCATTTTCTGTTACAATCCCCTTGTTTGATGTAAACCGACCTGATATGGTATTTAACCATGAAGGTCGGTATAGAAAAATACTAAATAAATAAATAAATAAATGGCGGTGGGCTGGGGCACGTAAGTATTGATACGCACGTCTCTTCCCATGCCATGTACAGACCACGCCTCCTTTTTGAAATTGTATAAGATGGGCATTCAGGAGATACGCGCACTTCTGGGCAGCTTTTAAAAACTGGTGGGTGTGCACAAACGCGACTTGTGTGCACATTTCCCGATTTTGACATGCACTAGGCTTTTAAAATCTACCTTTAAATGTCCATGCAGTAAGTCAGCTGGAGAGGAACTCATTCCTGAAGTAAACCAAAAATTCAAGACTTTTATTTCTCAAGATTGCTGGGGGTTTTTTTTAATGCTATTTTCTGGCCTGCTAATGCAAGTAAACCCACACTAAAACATCCAACATTAACCTGAGTACAACAGCCAGTTGAATTTGGATGCTTTGGGAGAGGGAGCAGACCAATAACAATCAGGCCGATTCAAAAAAACTCGCGGGAGAGCCGGTGCTGTGTTGAGCGCCCGATCTCCCGATGCACATCCAGGCACTTCTCCTGGATGCGCAATTCTCTATTTAAATTACGGCCCGCGCTAATAAGGAGGCGCTAGGGACACTAGGGCATCCCTAGCGCCTCCTTATTAGCGGAAGCAGCGTCTGTCAGCGGGTCCGCTTAATTTTACTGGTTCTTGAACCCGCTGACAGCCATGGGTTCGGAAAACAGACGACGGCAAAATTGAGCATCTGTTTTCCAACCCGCAGGCTGGCAGACAGCTTTATTTTATTTTTATTTTTTTTTGGGACCTCCAACTTAATATCACTATGATATTAAGTCTGAGGGTGTACAGAAAAGCAGTTTTTTCTGTTATTCTGTACACTTTCCCGGTGTTGTCCATGATTAATGCCTTTCAGTATCCTGCGGGGTTAACTAATAGGCTCTTCAACATGTATTTGCATGTGATGAGTGCTATTAGTTTGTTTTTTTTGGGGGGAGGGGGTGGCCGTGCGTTTTCTACATGCTATTACCCCTTAAAGTATAAGGGGTAATAATAGCTCGTGTAAAACGCGAGGTCAATTGGGGGCTAAACGGTGCGCTCGGCCGAGCGCACCATTCTGTATCGGCCTGAAGGAGAGTTAGTACTGAGGAAGAGAGAATGGACCTTTTCAAAGCCTGGTATCTGCTGCTGTGCTTGCTCTTTCTCTCATGAATTTTTGGGCCTCTTTTTTAAACTGTTCATTTTACACTTGCGGTTTTTCTGCCTGAGTGTTATATTTTCTCTATTAATGTAAAATAGCCCTGACAAACCCTAATCTGTGCATACAGCCCTCCTGGGTGGAGGTGCTATTGCTCATTGCCATTCTGCAATAGAGATGTGAATCGTGTGCCCGATCGTTTTAATGATCAGGTTCGGATGGTGGGAGAAAAAAATCGGATCGTTAGAGATGTGAATTGGAATCGGTTCTGATTCCAATTCACATTGTTAATTTTTTAGTGAGGCCTGAGCAGATAAAAAAAAACCCCACCCCGACCCTTTACAAATGACCCCTTTGCTCTCCCACCCTCCCGAACCCCCCCCCAAATTGTTAAATTACCTGGTGGTCCAGTGGGGGGGGGAGGGGTCCCGGCATGATTTCCCGCTCTTGGGCCATCGGCGCCATTTTGGCTACCACTGATAAAAATGGCACCGATGGCCCGATAAAAAAAACCCACCCCGACCCTTTACAAATTATCCCTTTGCTTCTCCCACCCTCCTGACCCCCCCCAAAAACCGTTTACATGTACCTGGTGGTCTAGCGGGGGGTCCGGGAGCCATCCCTTCAATCATACCCTCGGTGCCGGTGCTGGAGGTTTCAAAATGGCGCCGATCGCCTTTGCCCTCAAAGGCGATCAGTGCCATTTTGAAACCTCCAGCACCGGCACCGACAGTATGATTGAAGGGATGGCTCCCGGACCCCCCGCTAGACCACCAGGTACATGTAAAAGGTTTTTGGGGGGGTCAGGAGGGTGGGAGAAGCAAAGGGATAATTTGTAAAGGGTCGGGGTGGGTTTTTTTTATCGGGCCATCGGTGCCATTTTTATCAGTGGTAGCCAAAATGGCGCCGATGGCCCAAGAGCGGGAAATCACGCCGGGACCCCTCCCCCCCCCCCCCCACTGGACCACCAGGTAATTTAATGGCGCTGATCGCCTTTGCCCTCAAAGATGTAAACCGACCTGATATGGTATTTAACCATGAAGGTCGGTATAGAAAAATACTAAATAAATAAATAAATAAATAAATGGCGGTGGGCTGGGGCACGTAAGTATTGATATGCACGTCTCTTCCCATGCCATGTACAGACCACGCCTCCTTTTTGAAATTGTGTAAGATGGGCATTCAGGAGATACGCGCACTTCTGGGCAGATGGCGCGAGAGCGGGAGATTGCGCCAGAACCCCCCCCCCCCACTGGACCACCAGGTAACAACATTTTGGGGGGGGTCGGGAGGGTGGGGGAGGGTAAGGAATTTGTTTTAAAGGGTCGGGGTGGGTTTAGGGGTTGTTTTGGTGTGCCGGTTTTCCCGCCCTCTCCCAAATAATTCCCGTGCCCTATTTAACGATACAATACAAATGCCCCTGACGATAAATCGGGGGCATTTGTATTGTATCATGCACTCTAATGATTTTAAAATTATCTGACGATAATTTTAATCGTTCAAAAACGATTCACATCCCTATTCTGCAATCAACACCTTTTTGACATCTTGTCTGAATAACTGGGTGGTGAAACCAGGGCCTTTTCTATTGACATCTATAGGGGCCTCAAGGGAGAAGGAGAGGAGGGGGGAGAATCTGGCCTGTAACCTCCAAATATACCAGAAAGGGAGTTAAAACTTCTATGATAGATCCAGGATTCCACAATTGCATTTAATGACTTTTAAAGGTCTAGGATATGACAGTTTCTTAGGTAAATTTGATTATATTTTATTGGATACATAATTAGGAAAGTATAATGGATATATATAATAGGATTGTTGGAGGATAATGAAATATTTAAAAGTTATTGTTGTATTTTGAAGACAATAATATATTTTTTCTTACAATGTTAGACATAGTGTTCCCTTAGGAATTAGAAATCCCTGCAGTTCTATAAAAGTGATTTTGTTTGCCTTTCTACATTAGTGCACTGATGTTCTGAACACAGAATGCTCTGATTTATTTGGTATAAAAGGAATTTGTAGTTAACGATGCCGTTGCTTTGATGGAGCTGCACGTAGTAACAAAATATGACAGTTTCTTGTTGAATTGTTTCAAATTAATTTTCTAACCGCACCTCACTAGGCTTGCAAAAAAATGCACATTGTGACCGGAAATATGTTCTTTACTGGAGCATGAGGCCATTTTAACTTTCTGCTTCACAAATAGATGCACTGTCATAACAAGAAAAGTAAAAAATGAAAGAAGACCTGCAGAAGTGAAATCAGTAACAAAAAGGTCAAGGTGGCACATAGGGCCTAAAGAAATATCAGGAATGCATTGGGGTACATTTTCAAAAACAGCGCGCACGGGTATTTTTGTTCGTGCACCACGCGCGAACAAAAATACGCTGGATTTTATAAGATACGCGGGTAGCCACGCGTATCTTACAAAATCCGGGGTCGGCGCACGCTGCCTGTTCCCTCCGAGGCCGCTCCGAAATCGGAACTTTCCTTCCGCCTTCCCCTCCCTAACCCACCCCCCTGGCCCTATCTAAACCCCCCCTACCTTTGTCGGCAGATTTACGCCTACCCGAGGCAGGAGTAAATCTGTGCGCACTAGCGGGCTGCTGGCGCGCCATCATCCAACCCAGAGGCTGGTCCGGAGGCCTCGGCCACGTCCCCGGGCCGGCGTCACGCCCCCAGACCCACCCTGAACTATTCCTGACATCCGGACACGCCCCTAGACACGCCCCCTCCCGCCCGTTTTATGAAGCCCCGGGACATTATGCGCGCGCTGGTGGCCTATGCAAAATAGGCGCGCCGGCACGCGAGTGCCCTGCGAACGTAAATCCGGCCGGATTTACGCACGCAGGGCTTTTAAAATCCGGCCCCTTGTGTTGATCTTTTTTAAATAGTAAAATTAACAGTTCAATGGCCTGGTGCAGTGGTTCCCAAACCTGTCATGGGGGACACGCCCCCCCCTCCCCCTCAGCATATCTGCAATGAATATACATGGAGGCAGTACATGCAAATCTTTCTCATGCATATTCATTGAGGATATTCTGAAAACCCAATTGACTAGTTGCCCTCCCCATGTCAGGTTTCAGAATCACTGTCCTATACATCAGGAATAGGCAAATTAGATGGGCCTTACTATTTTCTGTGTTTCTATAAGTTCTTTGCATTATAGAATGGTAACCTCATACTACACTTAACATGAAAATGACAGTGTACGTTTTTATTATTGATGCTTTTCTCTGGAACCTGGTAATTTGACTGAATAGTCCCTCATTTTTTTGTGTTGTCAATCAAATATATACGTATTCTTTTATGTGGTAGATGGTAGCTCTGGCCTTCATGCCTGAAGCTGGCACCATCTCATAAAGAACCCATGAATCAGTTTTGGTTTCCAGTCCTTCTCTCAAAGTATCCTAACATCTTCTCAGTAAGGAAGGACATGAAAAAGCATGTGCTAAAAGCCGTCATAGCCCGAAGCCTTACTTAAATATTTAAAAAATTGGTGATTTTGTTATTCAAATATCTATTACAGAATCTAGCCTGCCATTATGCTATTAAATTAAATAGATCTGAAAGAAGAAAAGGTGAAATAGTTGGCATCAAAAGAAATGCTGGGGACACTAGTTCAAGATTCTCTTCAGCCACTAGCTCTGTTATGACCTTGGAAAAATCACTTTTCTTCCTTTTTCCCAATTACACCGTGTTCCTTCTCCTCTTTGGAAACTTAAGAGGTAATCCAGACACCAGACAGGTAGTGCCAGGCCCTCCATCCTGAAGCATCTTCACGTATATTTCGGAAGTACTAAAATGTTTGTAAAGTCCTTTGTGATCCTGCTTGGATTAAAGACAAAAGACTTTACAACAATCTGGCGCTCACATAGGAAAGAAAAGCTGTCAGTAATGTGCAAACTTTTATTGGGAAATATGAATTCAGCAGAGAATAAAAGATCTGCTGAGTGAGTTACAATATATTTCCTGGTGTCCTACAGCTTTCTCTTTTAAACAAGAATCTAAATAAAGAATGCTCCAGCCTTGATAGTTAGTTGTACTTCTTTAACATCCACAAGGACCTATTAAAACTCAGACCAATAAGTCTGTACCTTAAGAAAGCCAGTATGGCTAAAAATAGTTTGTGTGAAAAATAGCGGCTCGTTATCCTCACGGGAGCTGTTTATTGTGTAACTCCAAGGATGCAAAGAAAGGTTGTTAAGCAAAAAAAAAAAAAACAACTAGATGTATTACTAGGCAGAAGAAGAAATGCCTTCCATACATTCTCCCAACGCATTAGAAAGTCCCAGAAAGGTGCAGAACTAAACTGGAAAAATGAAAAGCAAAACAGATTGAGGAGGCAGCCATTGTAAAATGCAGTCAAGCAAGTTTAAGATGAAGGTTTGGGAAACCTCAGAGGTTGTATTTCTCACTATCGGGCCGATAAAATCCTGTGCGTGCGATTCTGTATTTAAATGAGGCCCGGCAGTAAAAACAGGCAAAAGGAGGTGCTAGGGACACTAGCGCGTCCCTAGCACCTCCTTTTGGACCGGAGCGGAGGCTGTCAGCGGATTTGACAGCCGATGCTCAATTTTGCCAGTGTCTGTTCTCGAGCCCACTGACAGCCACGGGCTCAGAAACTGGACGCTGGCAAAATTGAGCGTCCGGTTTTCGACCCGACAGCTGCAGGCCGACTTCAAAATTGTTTTTATTTTTTTTTTACTTTTTTTATCCTACGGGACCTCCGACTTAATATCGCCATGATATTAAGTCGGAGGGTGCACAGAAAAGCAGTAAAAACTGCTTTTCTGTGTACTTTCCCAGTGCCCAAAGAAATTAGCGCCTACCTTTGGGTAGGCGCTAATTTCTGAAAGCAAAATGTGCGGCTTGGCTGCACATTTTGTTTTCTGAATCACACGGGAATACCTAATAGGGCCATCAACATGCATTTGCATGTTGTGGGCACTATTAGGTTCGGGGGATTGGACGCGCGTTTTCGGCCCCTTACTGAATAAGGGGTAACTCTAGCGTGTCGAAACGCGCGTCCATTGGCGGGTTAACAGTGCACTCCGTCGGAGCGCACTGTACTGTATCTGCCCGTATGTGCTTTCATTTTTGTCTGTTTATACCGTGAGGGGCGGGACTAGGGGGAGACATGTTTATTGTTTTAAGATCTACTCAGTTATTTATTTATTTATTTATTTTATTTATTTAAAGGCTTTTATATACCGGAGTTCATGCACTAGTGCATACCACTTCGGTTTACACGGAACAAGGAACAGAAAATTACATCAAACAGATTGAACAATTAAACAAATATACAATTACATCCAACAATTGGGTATAAATAACATGGCTAACTTAGTAGGAACTTAGAGTTAGAGGTGAAGGAGAGAAATAGTACCAAGTGGTAATAGAACAATGTTAATAGCTAAATAATAAATATAAATAGTAAATACAAGTTCTTATAATAAATACAGGTGTTTACAGATTACAGTCTTCATGAAAAGTTTACGTCTACAGAATAGGGTCAAGTAAATAAGAACTGGCGGTTATTTCTATAGGAGTGAAGACTTCAAAAACTAAGGTTACATCTGGATTAAGAGGTATTGGTGTAGCATGTTCAAATATTTAATGATTTGGAATTGTGAGACCAAGGATAAAATTAGGAGTTGTTTGATATGATTATAAAAGCGAGAATGATTCAAGTTCTGGGATGTGGTTCTGAGCTAGACCTTTAAGTGTAGGCTTTTGTAAAGAGCCAGGTCTTGAGTTTCTTTTTGAATGTTCGAGTACACGTTTCGAGGCGAATGTCCGTGGGGAGGGCATTCCAATGAAGGGGGCTGGCAGTCGAGAATGCACGTTTCTTGAGTGAGGACTTGGCTGAAGGTACGTGTAAGGTGCCTAAGTATCTGTTTCTGATTGGTCGTGAAGACTCGTGTAGGCGAAGTGGAAGGCTTAGATCTAGCGACGTTTGTGAATGGATGTTCTTGTGTGTTATAGTTAGCACTTTGAAAATGATTCTGGATCTGATGGGGAGCCAGTGTAAGTGTTTTAGTATGGGTGTTATGTGTTCACTTCTGCTGGTGTTAGTAAGAATCCTTGCGGCGGAGTTCTGCAACATTTGTAGAGGTTTTGTGGTTATGGTTGGAAGGTCTATAAGCAGAGAGTTGCATAATCAGAGTTGTCTGATTATGGATTTTTTAAATTGTGCTTTATGTATGTTAACTCTAATGTATTATGTTTATATGATTTGTAATTGATGTTTACCCACTGTACACTGCCCAGACTCATTTTTGAATAGGCAGGTTAAAAGTGGAAGGAAAGAAATAAATACGTTGTCAGAAATATTGAAATTAAAAGGTGGGGGGGGGGGGGGGGGGCATGAGCCTACACCTTTGTTGATGAAGCCTGGCCATATCTTCTCCTTTATCTTGTATAGGTGATAATAATTCATTCTCTTTTTAGCACCTTACTGTGTATCCCGAGTGGCATAAATGATATTGAAATGATTTTAGGAGCAATGGGTTAGGCAGTTTGGAAAACTTCACATGCTCAGCTATTCAAACTCACTTTAATCCCATTTGGCTGGTGGCTGTAATCTCTCCCTTTATTTTGATTTGGGTGTTTAAATCTAAATTTAGGATTGTGGCATGAGTAACAGTCATAGAAATTGTGCTCAGTATTTAGGGTGAGAAAGTCCATAAAATTACTGCTGGTTTTATTTGCCCTTTAAAATGACAGGGAAAGACACCGATTTTTCTTGCAGGTGGTCCTGTTGGGATTCAAACTGCATTTAACTCATTCTTCTCTGCATATCACTCCTGCCAGTGAAATGAAAATAGATGTACCAGAAGGGAGAGGAGCAGATTAAAGAAAGAGCTTCTGCAAAGGGGGCCCCAGGATGGACAGAGGCAAGATAACAGGGGCCAAGCCCCTTTCCACCTGGTCAGGCTCCCCACCTGACTTCGGGTTACTTTTCCGAATGGACGAGTGATAGTTGCACTGGGGTGGGGCAGGTTGGTCTTCCCTGCCTAATCACTGGCCTCTGTGGAGCTGTCCCAGTATTGGCGGGCTCCATGGGTTTCAGTCACCCACTGGCACCGCTAGACATTTGGTGCTCTTTCATTTATTGTTGTTGTGTGGTGGTCTTGGTTTTGGGGTTTTCTAGGTTGCTTTTCTGATTTTGGTCTATGTGTTGGCTGTGGGTGGCAGCTGGGTGGGGGGAAGCTTATGGACGCATGCAGTTTTTCCTCTTGAGGTGGCAGTGTTTGAGGGCTTAGTGGCAGTGCTACCGTGAGCTACTTCTAAGGTGAGATCGCCAGGGCAGTATCTGGTTCTCAATGCTGGGGGGCAGGGGCAGAAGTGCCTATGTGAGGGAGGAGTTAGTGAGTACCCTGTGTGTGTGTGTTGGTTTAGCTCTGCTGGTAATTAAAGTTTATAAAAAAAGAGAATGCTTTAGTCTCAGTCCTCTCAGTGAGTGGGTTAAAGGGGTAAAGTGAATTGTATTTGGTTTATATTTTTTAAAAATGAAAGTAAGTTTAAGCTTTTGTGGTTAATAAAGTTTATAAAACAAAAAAAGTGGAGTGATATAATAGAAACATTAAAAAAGGGAATATGTACTAAACCTTGGTGATGTAATACAATTATTTTTTTAAAACCTATATAAAAAGAGAGAAGTGTTATTGCTGTAATATATGGTTTCAGTTGAAGCAGCCCATGTGCATGGGTTTGTTGCGCGTCCTGGCCACGTAGGTGCCGCAACCAGGCCTGCTCACCTCGCGCTGCCCTCAACTAGCTCCGGTCTTGCCACTGCTGCCAGTTCCCGCCATCCCCATCGCTCACCACGGCCCTCTCCAGCTTCCTCCACACCGCAGGTCTCGCAGCGGAGCTCCCGTTGGGGCTCCGCATCTTCGGCTGCCTCAGCCCCACCCCTAGGCATGCGCGCAGTCGATGTCCTCAGACTTAAAGGGCCAAGCGCAGGAAAACCGATGTGGGTGCAGATTGATGACATCACATGAAAGCCCTATATATAGCGAGGCCTTGTCCCCAGAACCTCACCTTGGCAATCGGGTCGACACCGTGGTGTAGTAGTTTGCCGAATCCTGTGTTCCAGTGTCTCCTTGTTCCAGCGTCTCCTTGTTTCTGACTCTCTGTGTGATCCTGTATCCTTTCTCAGGTAGTACCTTTTTTGACTGATCTCTGGTACTGACCTCAGCCTGACTATTCTCTTCATCTACTGCCTGGAACTGACCTTCGCTTGCCTTGACTATGCCCAGACTGACCTTGGTATTGACCCCTGCTTTGGCTGACCACTTGTGGACTGATTCTCTGGCTCTGCTCTTCACTTGGACACTCTCTTCTGGCCTACTGTGACTACCAGACCAACCTGCTTGGAATCTACCCGCGGCTTTCACCTGACTAGACCCGCAGGTGCTGCCTCCTTCGCCCGGAGTACCTTCCTGAACTGTTACCTCCCTGAGGTCTCCGGAGCTTCCAGTTCGGGTCTGGTCCATCCTCTCTGCATCAGCCACACACCCTTGCTCGTGGTGGGCACACCCCCTCTGCTACCTTTCCGGGAGACCATCTGAGGACCACCTAAGTCCAGGCGATCCGGGTACCCAAGGGCCCAACCTGCGGAAACCCCGGCAGATGCGGAAACCCCGGCAGATGAAATTTAATGTGGACAAGTGCAAGGTGTTGCATATAGGGAAAAATAACCCTAGCTGTAGTTACACGATGTTAGGTTCCATATTAGGAGCTACCACCCAAGAAAGAGATCTAGGCGTCATAGTAGATAATACATTGAAATCGTCAGCTCAGTGTGCTGCAGCAGTCAAAAAAGCAAATAAAATGTTAGGAATTATTAGGAAGGGAATGGTTAATAAAACGGAAAATGTCATAATGCCTCTATATCGCTCCATGGTGAGACCACACCTTGAATACTGTGTACAATTCTGGTCGCCGTATCTCAAAAAAGATATAGTTGCAATGGAGAAGGTACAGAGAAGGGCAACCAAAATGATAAAGGGGATGGAACAGCTCCCCTATGAGGAAAGGCTGAAGAGGTTAGGGCTGTTCAGCTTGGAGAAGAGACGGCTGAGGGGGGATATCATAGAGGTCTTTAAGATCATGAGAGGTCTTGAACGAGTAGATGTGACTCGGTTATTTACACTTTCGAATAATAGAAGGACTAGGGGGCATTCCATGAAGTTAGCAAGTAGCACATTTAAGAATAATCGGAGAAAATTCTTTTTCACTCAACGCACAATAAATCTCTGGAATTTGTTGCCAGAGGATGTGGTTAGTGCAGTTAGTGTAGCTGGGTTCAAAAAAGGTTTGGATAAGTTCTTGGAAGAGAAGTCCATTAACTGCTATTAATCAAGTTTACTTAGGGAATAGTCACTGCTATTAATTGCATCAGTAGCATGGGATCTTCTAGGTGTTTGGGTAATTGCCAGGTTCTTGTGGCCTGGTTTGGCCTCTGTTGGAAACAGGATGCTGGGCTTGATGGACCCTTGGTCTGACCCAGCATGGCAATTTCTTATGTTCTTATGTTCTTATGTTCTTATGTTATTGGCGAAGCTCCAGCTAGCCTCTGTCTCCTCATGGTCTCCTCATGGTGGCAGGCACTCTCTGATCCGACCAGAGTGCCGCACTAATCCAGCACAACAGGTTGCCAAGGCCATGGACTCAGTGGAGTCTCCTGCCTTGCAGGTCATCCCTGGTCTGGTCACTCATGTCCAAGAGCAACAATGGATCATGGAAGCGTTGGTTTCCTCCGTAGAAAAGATACGTTCTCAATTTGAGGAATCTGCCATGTCCAACCCAGGGGCTCTTGCCCATACCTTGTCCTCATGGGCACTGCTGTCCCTCCCAGCTCCACCCCGTTTCAATGGGGATCCTCGCCTCTGTTGAGGCTTCATAAATCAATGTTATATACAGTTCTCACTGCAACCCTCGCTTTTTCCCGATGGGTCAACAAAATTTACATTCATCCTCTTGCGTCTTGAGGGGAAGGCCCTGGCATGGGCTTCCCCACTCTGGGAGCGTTCTGACACAATCCTTTGCCAGCTCCCTCAGTTCATCTCCGTCTTCTGATGCACCTTCGAGGACCCAGGCTGACAGGCGGTCGCTGGCCACCACCTACTCCACCTCCATCAAGGCTCACACTTGCTCGCTGAATACACAGTGGAGTTTAGCAACTGAGTTGGGTTGGCAAGAAGACTGCCTGCGGGCACTATACCTCGAGGACTGTCTCCTGCCCTTAAGGATGAACTAGCCGCCCGTGAGATCCCCATATCTCTGGAAGACCTGATCTCCCTAGTTGGTAGAATCGACTACTGCCTTTGACAACGGCATCAGGAGGTAAGGGTCCTTTGATCTCCTGCCCTACGGCGAGTCCTCGGTTGAAGGCCTTACCAGCGGCCCCATAATCTCCCAAGGAGCCTATGCAGATCAACCGTGGCCGCCTGACTCCAGAGGAACGTCTCCGATGCAGAAAATCTGGTCTCTGCTTATATTGTGGTGGTTCCAGACACATTCTTCAGACTTGCCCTGTGCGTCCAGGAAACTCAAAAACCTGAGCCCAGCGGGCTTCCTGAGCTTGGGTGCTACAGTTTCTGACCCTCAACTGTTGCTGCCTATCTCCCTCCTTAGGGAGTCATGTTCATTCGCCACCACTGCCCTCGTGGACACTTGGGCAAGTGGAAATTTCATTATGGAAGAGATCGTCAAGCTCCTTCAGATACCAGTCCAACCACTGGAGGTACCACTACATATTGCATCAATTCAATGAGAACCTCTCCTTCATCGTATCAGTCATCGTATTATGGCCATTCACCTCACTGTTGGGACCCTCCATGATAAGTAGATCTCCCTCCTGGTCTTGAAACGATCAACACACCCCATAGTCCTTAGACTTCCTTGGCTCCAGTCACATGCACCCCACTTCAACTGGCAATCCCAGCCAGTTGAAGTGGGGTGCATGTGACTGGAGACACTTGCCGTAAACAATGGGTTTGACATTGAGTGGGACCCTCAATGTCAAACCCATTGTTTACGGCAAGTGTCTCCATCTGTGACAGTTCTAAGCTCTACAACACTTCCCGGGTTACCTGCTCCGTACTCAGAATTCAAAGACGTGTTCTACAAACAAAACACCAATATCCTGCCTCCACTCCGGAAGTTTTACTGCCCCATAGAACTTCTACCTGGAACCATGCCTCCCAAGGGCAGAAACTATCCTCTTTCACTCCCAGAAACCCAAGCGATGTCAACATACATCAAGGAAAATTTTGCCAAAGGGTTCATAAGACCCTCTACTTCCCCGGCAGGCGCTGGGTTTTTCTTTGTAAAGAAGAAGAATGGCATCCCTGGCTTGAAGGGGCCCAACACAAATTCACAATATTTACTGACCATAAAAATCTGGAACACCTAAAAGAGGCCCTGTTACTTAACCCAAGACAAGCCCGCTGGGCCCTGTTCTTTGAGCACTTTAACTTCAAGCTCTGCTATCGCCCAGCAGCGAAAAATCTCCATGCAGATGCACTCTCTCGATCCATCAAGCCAGAAGATACACCCGAGACTCCCAGGCACAACATTGATCCAGCTTGCAACTCTATTGCAGTCACCACCACGGTACCAGCTGGGAAGACGGTGGTCCCCCGCCATCTCCGTGAACGCGTGCTTCGTTGGGCTCATGACTCCAAGCTGGCCGGTCACCCCAGCCGAGCCCGGACTCTCGAGATGCTCCAAAGGCACTATTGGTGTCCTGGTATGACAAAAGACTCCCGTGAATACGTGGACTCCTGCCCGGTTTGCGCACAGCAAAAAACCCCGACTGGCTGCCAAGGGGGCTTTTTCAACCACTTCCTGCACCCACCGAGCCCTGGTCAAGCCTTTCACAGATTTCATCGTGGATCTGCCTCCTTCAAAAGGAAATAGTGTAATCTGGGTCATTATTGACTGCTTTTCAAAAATGGCCCTCTTTGTCCTCTTACCTGGACTCCCATCGGCACCAGAGCTAGCTCGACTCTTGTTAACCTACGTATTTTGTTTACATGGACTATCACAAGAAATCGTCTCCGATCGTGGTCCTCAATTTGCCGCTAAGTAATGGAGGTCCCTTTGTAAAAAGTTCAATATTACGTTAAATTTATCATCAGCCTATCATTCGCAAGCAAATGGCCAGGCCGAGAGTACTAAGTGCTACTTGAAAACCTTCCTGGATCATATGTCAACGAACAGCAGGATAACGGGGCTGACCCCCTGCCATGGGCAGAACTATCCCATAACACCCATATCACCTCTGCTACGGAAGTTTCATCCTTTGCTGTAGTCTTTGGCCGGCAACTGCACCTATCCCTACCGGTTCCACTCAATGTACCCTCACCTGCAGCCCAATCTACAGCACAAACCATACGCTGGCTCTGGAACCAAGTAAGGGAGCGACTCTGCCAAGCAGCTGACCAGGCCAAACGCTTCACAGACACCATCGTCAGACCGCGCCTCTGTTTATGCCTGGACAAAAAGTCTGGCTTAGTACTAAGCACATCTGGCTATGATTGCCTTCCCAACGGCTAGCTCCCAAATTCATTGGTCCATTTCTCGTCCTTCAACGCATAGGAGCAGTCACTTACCAGTTAAAACTTCCAACTTCCATGGGAATTCACAACACATTCCACGTGTTGCTACTCAAACCATTGGTTCTATCCTGGCCTTCCCGAAGGCCTCCTCCACCTATGCAACATTCAGCAGAACAAGAGAACACCTTACAAGTCAAAGAAGTCCTGGACCTTCGACGCTGTCGAGGCCACTGGGAGTTCCTCCTGTCGTGGGAGGGCTTCAGTCCAGAAGAGAACTCTTGGGAGCCCTCTCACCATATTCTTGACAAAAATCTGCTCCTGGACTTCCACCGAGACCACCCAGAAAAATCCAGACCGGTAAGGGGGAGGCCTAGAAGTAGGGGGGGGGGGGGAGGTACTGTTGCGCGTCCCAGCTCCGTAGGTGCCGCGACCGGGCCTGCTCACCTCGCGCTTCCCTCAACTAGCTCCGGTCTCACCGCTGCTGCCAGCTCCTTCCGTCCCCATCGCTCACCACTGTCCTCTCCGGCTTACTCCATGCCGCAGGCCTCGCAGTGGAGCTCCCAATGGGGATCCGTGTCTTCGGCCACCTCAGCCCCTCCCCTAGTCGCGCACACAGCCGATATCCTCAGACTTAAAGGGCCAAGTGCGTAAAAACCAATGTGGGCGCAAATTGATGACATCACATGAAAGCCCTTGGCAATTGGGTCGACACCGTGGTGTAGCAGTTTGCCAAATCCTGTGTTCCAGTGTCTCCTTCTTCCAGCATCTCCTTGTTCCTGAGTCTCCGTGTGTTACTGTATCCTTACTCAGGTAGTACCTTTTCAGACTGATCTCTGGTACTGACCTCGGCCTGCCTGACTATTCTCTTCGTCTGCTGCCTGCACCCTGTTGCGCTGGAGGTGGACTCTTGGCCTGGTGCAGGTTTGGTACGGCCCTCTGGTCGGATCCAGAGAGCGCCTGCCACCAGGAGGCAGAGCACAAGAGGAGACAGAGGCTAGCTGGAGCTTCGCCAATAACAGTCCGGGGTTTCCGCAGGTTGGGTCCTTGGGTACCCAGACCGCCTGGACTTAGGTGGGCCTCAGATGGTCTCCCAGAGAGGTTGCAGAGGGGTGTGCCCACCACGAGCAAGGGTGCGCAGCCGATGCAGAGAGGATGGACCAGCTAGCTGGTGGATCAAAGGTATAAAATTCTTTGGGCTTATAATTTTAAAATAAGCAGCCTAGAAGCATGTTTTGGCTTGCTCATGAAGCTGGCTCTCACAAAATTCCACCTTGCACTGGCACAAAAGAAAGTTTATCTGCTGTGTGTTTTTATCCAAGCTTGTTTGCTACATTTTCATTTAGGATTGGTGCAGCCTTTTTTGCTACCTCTCAATAGAGGTCTTTAGGATCATGAGAGGTCTTGAACGAGTAGATGTGACTCGGTTATTTACACTTTCAAATAATAGAAGGACCAGGGGGCATTCCATGAAGTTAGCAAGTAGCACATTTAAGACTAATCGGAGAACATTTTTTTCCACTCAACGCACCATAAAGCTCTGGAATTTGTTGCCAGAGGATGTGGTTAGTGCAGTTAGTGTAGCTGGGTTCAAAAAAAGGTTTGGATAAGTTCTTGGAGGAGAAGTCCATTAATGACTATTAATCAATTATACTTAGGGAACAGCCACTGCTATTAATTGCATCAGTAGCATGGGTTCTTCTTAGTGCTTGGGTAATTGCCAGGTTCTTGTGGCCTGGTTTTGGCTTCTGTTGGAAACAGGATGCTGGGCTTGATGGACCCTTGGTCTGACTCAGCATGGCAATTTCTTATGTTCTTATGTTCTTAAGGATTTTCCATGGAAGCTATCAAGCATTTGGGGTGCTGACATTGTAATAGATTAGAAACATGCAGGTAACAAAAGACCTTAGATACTATCTAGTCTGCCCAGCCACACCAACTAACTACTCAACTCTACAATCCCTACCACTCCCTGAGAGATCCCCTGTACTTGTCCCATGCCTTCTGGAATACAAATACTGTCCTTGTGTCCACCACCTTCACTGGAAAGCTGTTGTATACATCCACCATCATTCCTGTAAAGAAATATTTCCTTAGATCACTCCTGAGTCTTCCTCCTTTCTCATTCCAGAGCTTTTTCATTGAGCAAGGCCATTGGTATCTTGGAGGTATTTAAATGTATCTATCATATCTCCCCTGTCCCATCTTTTCTTTATAGTATATATGTTTAGATCTTTTTCTGTTCCCATATGCTATATATTGCAGACCACTGAGCATTTTAATAGTCACTCTCAGAACGGGGCCATTTCAAGGTGCAGATTTACAAGGGACTGACAATATACAGGAGCAATGTCACCTTTTTTCATCTGACCATGCCTCTCCCTATACTGTACTGCTCCCTTGGTTTTTTCAGTCTGAATGCATGACTGCATTTTTTAGCTTTACATTTGAGATCATTCCTCAAGCTTTGTTAGATCACTCCTCATGTTTTACACACCTTTGTGGATGTCTACCCTGTTGCATATTTTGATACTATCTGCACATTGACAAATTTTTCCTAATAGTTCTTATGCAATATCGCTTATGAAAATGTTGAAAAGAACTACTTCAAGGACCAATATCCGTAGCACATGGGGTAAGGAGCCCACCCGAGCCTGATCTAGGCCCTCCAGGCCTTGTCCATTGCCACTGCCCGCCCTACGAGTGACATCATCTAAAGTGACAGAGGATTACCTTTAAAGCCGCAGCAGCCCGCAGCTCCATTCTTCTTGCCAGATGCACGATCCACCCGCCATCGGCTCAGCGTGTTTGGCGCAAACCCGCCAGGGTAAGGAGCCTGCCCGTGTCCAATCTAGGCCCTCCAGGCCTCATCTGTTGCAGCTGCCCTTCTCACTCGAGAGATCTGCCCTACGAGTGACATCATCCAAAGCGATGGAGGATTACCTTTAAAGCCTAAACATATAACCATTATATATATATATATATATATATATATATATATATATATAATGTTATAACATATATAAACATATAACCATTCTATTTTTTATTAACTCACTTGTTATTTATTAACTGTTTAGCAATATATTCTAATTTGTTACTTTGATTAATCTGTTCAATGTAAACCGCTAAATGAAGCGATAGTTTCTGTTCCTTGTAAACCGGGGTGATATATATATTATACAGGAACTTCCGGTATAGAAATCCTTTAAATAAATAAATAAATAAATAAATAAATAAAGCCGAAGCAGCCCGCAGGCGCCGTGCGCATTGCCCTGAAGGGGCATGACCAAAGGGGCCTGCCTCTTAGAGCACCACTTTGAGTCGCACCTTTCAATCCCTCCCTCCGGCTGCCCCCCGAGCCCTGCACATCCGGCACCTACCCATCAGGGTAAAGGGCCTCCAAGACTCTCGCTGACCATACCGTGACCGCAGCTCACCTCCACTACGATCCACCTCCTCACCCAAGAGGACCACCTCCGGACCGCCTCATTCACTCAAGTAAGTGACTCGACCAAAAACCTTAAGACCAGACCGCAGGCGCCACACGCCTCGATTCGCACGCCGAAGGAGACCCCTTCGAGCAGCACAATCAAGCAACTCCTCTGACTCTACTGGGTATGCTAACCCTAATCAGCTGACAAAACTCTCTACCAAGAAAATCGAGACCTCCATCAGTCCCAACCAAAATCAACCAAAATGCATCGTACAACCGCAAAACACCAACCTGAAAAACATCGTCACTTGATAAATATAAAGATCAACGACTCTCTAATAAACATGTTTTTCCTAGTCTTCCTCCTCATAAATGCCCAAGTAATATCAAAGAAATTCATACTGTTATCCGACATACTACAAGATCACAAACCGGATTTCTTAGCCATAACCGAAACATGGCTAAAAAAACCAGACCAAGTTATATCTAATCAAATAACCAACAGTGCATACGATATATTCTCAATAACCAGAAATGCACGTAGAGGTGGAGGTCTAATGTTAATTATTAAAAAATGATTTGCCATGAAATTAATCCCCCACTCACTCCCACATCAGTACGAAATAGCTTTATTCGACTCAGAAAACCTATAGATTTGCCTAGTATAGTGCCCGCCAAAACTACTCGACAATGACATCTCCCCCCTATTAGAATTCTTCACATCAAAGATCAGCTACAAAAACCCCTCAATTATTCTCGGAGACTTCAATCTCCATACTGATGTAACACCACCATCACACTCCAGCCAAACCCTGATTGATATATTATCGGCCCTCAACTTCACCCAAATAATTAACAAAGCAACACATAAAGCAGGCCACATTCTCAACCTAATCTTCATGAATGATAAATTCACCTCAAACCCCTCTGTCTCCTGCTCACCAATACCATGGTCTGACCACTATCTCATACAATGCCAAACATCCTTAAACACAAACTACAAAGAAAAAAGCAATAACCCCACCTTCTTCAAATACAGACCCCCATTTCCACTCGACCGTCTACAGGAAGAACTTGAGAAGCAACTAAAGAACATAGATCTTTCAAATATCAACAATACTTCACAATCATGGCTGCAAATAACATCAGAAGTTGCCAACAGCATAAACCCTGAACGAACAAAGAAATCCGATAATAAAAAAAGAATTACAAACCAATGGTTCAACAAATAACTGAAAGACACCAAAACCACCCTAAGAAAAAAAGAAAAAGAATGGCACAAGAATAAGTGCCCATTAACACTAGCAAGATATCTAACACACCTCGCATTCTATAAAAATATGATAAACAAAAATAAAACGTGAATACTACAGCAATAAGATCCAAAACTTCTTAAACAATCCAAAAACCCTATTCAACATAGTGAAAAATTTAACCTCAGACTGCAACAATAACAATACGCACCAAAACATAAACCTCAGCTAAGATCTAGCAAACTTCCTCAAAAACAAAATTCGTACAATAACAGAAAACTTTAATAATAAGACAAAAATCAACATAAACCTAATCAATAACGAAACAACTACATGGTCCACTTTCAAACCTACATCTTCCAAAGAGATTGAGCTGCTACTAAAAACACTAAACCCAGCCAGCCATGAGCTTGACAAAATACCTACTCAAACCCTAAAAGAAATATCTCAAATCATCACCCCAACCATCACGGCAATCATTAACAAATCACCGGAGGAAGGAGAAACCCTAGACAGCCTAAAAATGGCCACAATCAAACCAATTATAATAAAAAAAACAAAACGGACCCTAACGACCTAAACAACTATCGACCCATTTCAAACTTACCCTTTCTAGTGAAATTAACTGAAAAGGTAGTTCTCAAACAACTAAACGAACACCTAGAACAAAATAACATCCTACAACCAACACAACATGGATTCCGAAAACATTACAGCACGGAAACCTTACTACTTACTCTCTCTGACTCAATCCTAAGAGGTTTCGATAATGGACAATGGTACATACTAATTTTACTAGACTTATCCGCTGTCTTCAACACTGTTGATCATAAAAACCTATTAAACCGACTACACAAAATTGGCCTGGCTGACAAAAACACTGAAATGGTTTACATCCTTCCTTCATAACCGATCATACCAGGTAAAAATCAACAACACCAACTCAGAAGCAATGTCTCTAGAAACAGGAGTGCCTCAAGGATCATCCCTATCTGCCACCCTTTTCAATATTTACCTCCTCCCTTTATGCCACTTACTCTCAAGTATCGGAATCACATACTTTATGTATGCTGACGACATCCAGCTAGTCATCTCTGTAGGGAACAACTTAGAAAATATTCTCAAGCTATCAGCTACATATCTAAACAACATAAAACCCTCCTATCTCAAATGAGACTCTGCCTCAACATGGACAAGACGGAATTCGTCCTGCTCGATAAGAAAAAATCCAGAGAACTCTTCTGCAAAACCATATTAATAGAAAACACTACCATCAAGCACAAAGAAAACATCAAAGATCTAGGCATATGGATTGACCCCGAACTGAACCTCAAACACCACATAGCGATGAAAATTAGGGGTGTGCATTCGTTCCCTACGACTTGGTAATCCGCAATGCATAGGGGCCATATTCGTTGTATTTGTGGGGAAGCAAAACGTATCGCAATTCCCCACGAATACAACAAATCTTCGCCGAATTATTCGGCCATCTAAAGGAGCCAATTTAAACAAACCCCCCACCCTCCTGACCCCACCAAGACTTACCAAAACTCCCTGCTGGTTCAGCGGGGGGTCCTGGAGCCATCTCCTGCACTCACATCCTCGGCTGCCGGTATTCAAAATGGCGCCGATCACCTTTGACCTACTATGTTACAGGGGCTACCGGTACCATTGGTCAGCCCCTGTCACATGGTAGGAGCAATGGATGGCCAGCGGGGGGTGCAACCCTCCCGATGATGACTGGTTGTACTCTGTCATCCTTGGGAGGGTTGCATCCCCCCGTGAACTGGACTCTGTTACCCCTGAAAGGGAAGTACTTTAAAATAACTACTTTCATAAAAACGCCACTACTAATTAAAAAATGAAATATTAATACTGGAGGACATATTTTATAGAAAAATTGTTCTAAAGAAAAAACACCTATGATTAAAGATGATCCCTTAAGTGGCTTGAAAAAGAGCAGAAATGCCCAAAGGGACCGCAGGATGTTAGGAAAGTCTATAAAACATCAATGGGATTTAGTTTCAAAATTTTAATTCTGTTGAAAAATGTGAAGGTAATGGTTAATTGACGTCAATTTTCATAATAATAACATTCTACAAAAACATAAATCGCAACGAAACACCAGATCAACAGACAAAGCCCTATTTCGGATTCCCCCACTCACACTTGCCAAACTCACCACCAGAGAGCCTTTTCAGTATCTGGACCCCCAACTGTGGAATACCCTTCCAGAAAACCTAAGACTGCAAAGCAATACAAAAATATTCAAAAAACTACTAAAAACATAGCTATTTAAACAAACCTACAAAGACGGAATTGGATAATCAACACGGTCTCACAATACACAATTTCAATAATTCCAATCAATCACCAAATACCCCTGAAACCACCAACCACATATGAAGTACGAAATACACTCTCAATCTATATCATAATCATACCCTCCTTCTCCTTCGCTCGGTTCACCCTATTCTGTGAAACATATACTATCTTCCATCGAGAATCCCCCATCCACCCTATACAGAGAATCCCCGTCCACCCTATACAGTGAATCATATTATACTATCACCCCAAGAGAAACGCCTAACCCCTCCTCAGATAGCATAAATCCTATAGTATACCATTATACTATAGGATTTATGTGGGGTTTGTCCATCAATCAACCCCACTGTAAATATGTTTTGAATTGTTTAGGCTTTGAATTATACTTCTTTTTGCTAATCATGTTTTGAAGTGCATTCCATTGGTTTCTCTGTAAGTTTTCAGTTTTCAACTACTGTTTCAATGTATCCGCCCCTGAGGCGACAGTTCAGTTCTCTGTAAACCGGTGCGATATGTATTCTGTACAGGAACACTGGTATATAAAAATTAAAAATAAATAAATAAATATAGGAATTCACCCAGTCCAACTACAATCAATATAAACACGGTTCCTCATTACGCTGTTGATTTTCAATGTAAATACCACTTTATGTTTAGAACTTAATGTACAGAATTCAAATATTTACTTACTGCTTTTTCTCTGTGATGAATGTAAAATGTTTTAACTGTAAACCAGAGTGAAGGCTTTCGCCAAACCTTGGTATATAGAAACTTAAAAATAAATAAATAGTAATGCCCCTCTTCTTGTAATGAACTCCATTCACCACTAAACATTTTCAACTCCCACTCATCCAATTTCTAACCCAGACAATCACTTTAGTGTTAGATGAATTTATAATGTACATCTAATACTCTCCCCTCATCCAACTTTCTGGTCACCAAGACAAAGAAATTGATCAGATTTATCTGACAAGACCTACCTCTGGTAAAATCATGCTGCTGCAGATACTGCAATTCATTGGATGCCAGAAACTGTACTATCCTCAGTGATTCCTTTAATCTTCTCACCACAGCCTACCTGGCCTGTAGTTCCCTCTCTTCCATTTTTTTTTTATGAAGATGAACTATATCTACCTTTCTCCAGTCCTCTGGTACTACTCCCTGCTCTAAGGAATCATTGAAAAGGTCAGCCAGAAGAGTTGCCAGAACATCTCTAAGTTCCCTTAATAACATTGGATATATCCCATCTGGCTATCACTTTACTTTTAGTTTAGCTAGCTCCTCATGAGCAGTCTTCTGAACATTGTTTGAGGTTTATCTCCCTTCTGATCCTATTTGCGTTCATTTTCTGTGGACCTATTCAACTTTCTTTCTCAGTCAACACCCAATTCTGCTGTTTCCTCATCGGCTCTACATATCTCTCCCCATCATCTCTGAGTCTCACAATGCCACTGATCTTGAGGCCAGTCGGCACCATTTTGTTGTCTGGATGTGTGTTTGTACGGCCCTACAACAAAATGTCAGCAGCCTAACTGGTACTACTATGGAACTAGAAATTGGGGTGCAGGAGTAATGGGGGTCGCTCCTGCCCCTTCCTATACTGAAGAGCCCAGAGAGGGGGTAAATACTAGGGGCTGGAGAGAGGTTGAAGGAGGCCCCATTCTTTTTTTTCGGTTCTCTGTTTGTAATGAGCTCAGAATAGGGGTTTTTTTTTTTTTTATAATGTGAATTCATTTTAAAGGAATGCACATCCCTATGCTCATTTCCAAAGGCATTGTTTCTGCTCTACTCTAAAACGATAAATGCCCATTATCATGTGCCAAAGTATTTTTGGCAAGTGTTGGATCACAACAAACCTGTCCAAAACCTTATTGTTTTTTCCACAATTTAAAAGAAACAAGTCTTAGCTCTTTTGTGACTATAAACATTAATACAGTCAGACACTTGACATTAATACTTTATTTTTTAAATGTTCACCTTTAGTGAAAATATTCTGCAAGTTATGGGAAATATCAGATGTTACAGAATGCTTACATTATCATATTTTTAAAAATGTAATTCTAAAAACAGGCAATCTGATATACCCACCACAAAAATAACAAAAATAGTTATGGTATATCAATGAATTAGGAAAAATGACAATTCCTTATTGCATATATAATTATTTCTTGTTTTTTGTTTTCTCTTTTTTCTTTTAACAGGCATTCATACTTGCAAATAACCACATAATCCCATTCTTTGTTACTGCTACTGTACAATCACAGCTTGAGTGAATTTTCTATGTCGCATAAAAAACAAATGTTCTAATTTTCCAGTTCCTTTTAGAATGCCTGCAGTACAGATTCAATGTATCTTAAGTTCGTCCATCATATAGTGATATAAAATGTAAAAAAAAAAAACAAAGACATCTTAAAAAAGCAGATATGGCAGCACAAAATGGAAATGGAAATTCTCCCCCTCCTCTACAACAGAGTGGTGTTTTGACTTCCCCAAAAGATGTATATTTGTATTTACAGTGTCTTTCTTCCCGCACCCGCGGTTACCTCTGCCGCCGACATTGAAGGTTTTTTTTAACATTGCGAGATTGTTTAATATGGCGTAAATTTTTAATTGTAATTTCATTTTCCATTGACCAACATAAGGATACCTTTGATAGTTTATATTTAATATTTTGATTTTTGAGAGCCTTCGGAGTGCGAGAGGGTGAACGCGCTGCTCGCTGACCCCGCTGTCGGCGGCAGAGGTAACTGCGGGTACGGGAAGAAAGAGGGAGGTACAAAGATTATAAGAAACTCCGCTGGTCAGAAAATCTATAGGTAGTGTTGCCTTAGAAGTGGGTAATTTTTTAGAGATAGAGGGAACTTATATGTATTTTAACTCCCTTTTCCTTTTTGTATTTTGTTTTTTAAAAAGAGTTAAGCATCATAGCTTTTGCAGCCTGCCGCTGTCAATAGAGTGCAAAAAAAGTGGTGGTTTCAAAACCATTTCAATAGGTAAAATTTCTTTGAATACATCTATGGCAGTTTTAGTATTATTTTTAAACTTTTACTATTTTACTATTTTAGTTTTGTGTGCATTATAGATTTTAATTTTCAGTTTTGTGCTTTCTCCCCTTTTTAAGTTGGTTTCTGCTGATGAATATTTCTTTAACTGTGGCATATGAGATATTCATGCTATTCTGTGCCAATTTAAGTGGCTCTTAAGGTATTTTTTTGAGTTTATTTACCTCAATTTACATTTTGGGGTAGATTTTAAAACCTCTGTGCGCATAAATCCTCCCGGATTTACGTGTGCAGGGCACTCGCGTGCCAGCGCACCTATTTTGCATAGGCCGCTGGCGCGCGCAAAGCCCCAGGACGCGCGTAAGTCCCGGGGCTTTGTAAAAGGGGCGGGAGGGGTGTGTCTGGGGGCGTGTCCGGGGGCAGGGGGTGGTCCGGGGGCATGGACACGGTTCAGGGGTGGGCCGGGAGGGCGGTCCTGAGTCCCCTGGCACTGCGGCCTGTGCCGGGGGATGCCGGGGCAGCGCGCACAAGTTACGCCTGCTTCAAGCAGGCGTAACTTGCCCAACAAAGGTAGGGGGGATTTAGGTAGGGCTGGGGGGTGGGGTAGATAGGGGAAGGAAGGGGAAGGTGGGGGGGGATGCGGAAGGAAAGTTCCATCCGAGGCCGCTCCGATTTCGGAACTGCCTAGGAGGGAACGGAGGCAGGCTGCGCGGCTCGGCGCTCGCAGGCTGCCGATTTTGCGCAGCATTGCACACACCAACCCCGGATTTTATAAGATACGCGTGGCTAGACGCGTATCTTATAAAATCTGGTGTACTTTTGTTCGCGCCGGTGGCGCGAACAAAAGTACGCGCGCTCATATGTTTTGAAGATCTACCTCAACATACACTAATGTTCTAAGAAGGTTTGTCCTGAAAAACATCCACATGTTTGTTTTATCTTTTTTCAACTTCCCCCTTTTTTGTTTTTTGTTTTTTTGTTTTTCTTTTTTTTCTCCCTTTTTATCTTTTTTTCATTTTTTTCCCCGGTTTATATATATATATATTTTCATTTTGTTCTTCTTTTTTCTTTATTTTTCCTTTTTTTTCTAGTATACATTAATCAATAATTTTTGACACACACAATAATAAATATTATATAATTTTATATAGTTTTTTCTCATTTATTGTTTTTATTTATCGTTGTTTATATGTAAGCACTTTTTTCCTTCCTTACGTTTTGTTTATCATTTGCCATTTTGATATTTATATACACACACATGTATGTTTCTTATAATTTTATGCATAGACCTGTACACACATATAAATGTAACATATATATGTTGTAAAATTAGAGTCTGTTATGTTTGTACAGTAGTATGCTTTGTATTTATTATATTATTATTTATTATTATTTATAATTATTTATATAATATGATTATATTTCATTTTATTTGTTGTCTCACATATTTATGTATGTGTGTCTTTTACTTGTTTTCAATAGCCCCTGAGGCAGCTCGTTGAGCGAAACTCGGCCAGAGTCGGGCAAGATTCAATAAAGTCCTATTTTTACCGATCCAACTCCTTGTGTTTATTGCTAACAAACAATTTCAAGACATCACCGGGTGTACTTGGTTGAATAACTGTATGCAACTACATTGAAGCTTTAAAGAAAACCCTAGAACACATTATATTTGATATCTTCAAAACAATTTTTTTGTTTAAAATGTTCTGGTAAAACACCAATTATAATAATTATTTGTAGATGTTGGTTTGCCACATTAGCATCACTGAATTTTATGAATGAGTTGAGGATGTGTATGAGTGAAAGCAATGTATGTTTGTGATTTTTAATGTATGATATTTGTGATTTCATGTTTTTAAAAAAAAGTAATAAGTAATGATATTTACTTGATTTGTATCTTGTTTTTTGGAATAAATATTTGATACAAGATACCTCCTATGATTATTTGATGAACATATATAACATTTGTGTAAAATGTATATGTTAACATTTGTGAAATTACTCTCATTAAGTATTGTATGTTATAGGTTAGTTGAGAGCAATGTGTAAACCACTGGTTATTCTTTTGATTGACCACTTCTAGCTGAGCTTGCCTTACCATGGGTAATTAGAAATTAATTTTATTATGTTTGCTGATTTACCTTTTGCTCAAAAAATGCTTAATTTGCTGTGAAAAGAGAGGGCAGGGGAGACAGGATGCAGCCTTTGAGGTGCAGATCTGTGCACTTAGAATCCCTCCCTCTTCACTGACCTTTTTTTCCCTCATTTGTTACAGGCTTTACTCAATTAATGTTTCCCCTCCTGAATAAATTCCGCCTTTCAAGGATATGCTTGTGTTATGGTCAGTTTCCTTTTGTTTTAGCACAGGTTATTTAAAAATAGAGCACACTAACAAACAAACTAAAAAATGATGAAATCCTGCACAGATTTATTTATTTATTTTATTTAGAGTTTTTATATACCGACCTTCTCGATATACATAATCGAATCAGGACAGTTTACATAAAACAAAACTTTCGCAAGTAAGGCGATACATTAAACAATAAAACAGAGTATTGAACTAAAGCGTACAGCATAACATTAAACAATAAACGGCGAATAGAACAATAAAACGTAGATCAATAAATATTAAATCTTATGTATAGATATATATATACAAATGTATATATATATATATAAATAAATATATAAAATAAAATGACTATACATTTTTTGTGTGTGATATTTTGTTTTAGGGCACCGTGCTTCATCTTTTGTGCATGCTGCTTCAAAATAGCATGAGTGAAAAAGAAATGAATCTGATAAAACAAAAGAAAAAATGTTCATCCTGCACATCCTTACCACAAATTTCTATCTGGTTTAGTTTTTCCCATGGTTTCACTACTTTAATTCAAAGCCTCTCCTTTGTTATTGTCTTGTCTGTATTGATGATAAGCTCCTGGGAATAAGGACTGTCTCCTAGGTGGGCTCGGTACAGTCGTGCATACATTTGGTATATGTTATGCAAATCATGATAATAATAATAATTTAGAATGGGTAAATGTGTACCATCTTATGTTTTGAGCCTGGAAATTTCAGTTAACAATGCATACAATTTCATGTTAATATTCATAAAATGACCCTTTCTCCTTTTGATGCTGGTCACTATATCTACAGTGAGTGACCATGTAGCCTTGTGTCAAGGAAACAAGCTGAGCCAGTCCTGGTTTTTTACCAAATTGCATGCATGGAGTTGAAATCCTGGTTTCCTTAAAAACTCCTTCATATGTTGTAGGATAAACATGTTCTTGTTAAACAGGTTGTGCAGCTCAGCTTTCTGGCTCCCTGTCAGGAATAAGGTGGTCTGATCAACCCCTACATGCCAAGGACAGGATGAGTCCGAGTGGGCAGTAGCAACTGTTGACACATAACATGGGGGGATTGTGATCAATCATTTCTCTCTCGCACGCACACTTGTTTACGGCATGGTATAAAAGAGCTGGACTTTCCAGTGTCCAGCGGGAGTAGGAGATATTGCCTCTATAGACGTATAGAGTGCTGGACACTGAAAACCCCCTTCTCACCTTTGCTGACATACAAGGCTGATGACATGAAGGGTACTGGATGGCATATGCAATCATGTGGTATGTAAATAACTTTCTGTAAATAACGTATATTACCATGATGCCACATTAATAAATTATGTCATAGATATTGTGTCAGAGTACCTTACTCTCTCATTCCCAACATTTGGCGACACTTAACAGGATGTCTCTATTTAAAAAGAAAAACGGAAAAGAGACATCCGAACCACCAAGCCCGGTGGATCTAAAAATTCCTGGATAGGAAAAAACCCCGTATAAAATGTTGGCCTAGGAATGGGCTACGAATACAGGGCTCATGGAGGCTTGAGATATAGGAGGAGAACCTTTAGATATTGTAAATCAACTCCAACAGGTCCCCGTAATAAAAGAAAAAGAATTGGGGACAGTGGGATGGAGAGGATGGTAGTATTAACAGGATATAGGAAATGTCATGAACAAAAAAGTGTGTTGCAAGAGAAATTAGTTGAACTAGAGCGAGAGATAGACAACCTCCTCAAAGATAATGTTATGCTTAGGTGTCACTTAGAGACGTTTAAACAGAAGGCAGAACATTATCATACGGTGGCCGAATGAGCCACTGTGCGGGTAGCACAACACAAATATAGAAAACAAAGAGGAAGAGTAAATCATTCTAAAATACGAGCATGTATTATGAAAAATGACTGGGATCCAGAGATATGGGACGGGGACATATGGGACTCTACGGACAGTGAGGAGGAGGGAGTAATACCCCCTCCCCCCGTAGAGCAAGCCTGTCCCATAGTCAGGCGTAAATTAAACAGACCAGCGATGGTAGAGCTATAGAACAGGAGGGTACACAAGTAATGGAGGACTTCACCCAACAAGAAGTAAGTGAGATATTGGATCGCATGGGACAAAAACCAGGAGAACCTATTGATCGCTGGCTAGTGAGATTATATGAATCGGGGGCAGGAGACATTATGATTTATCAAAAAGATGTTAAAAGATTCACTATGATTTCTACCGATCCCGAGGTAAGGGCAGCTATCAGAACAGTAGTTTGGCAAGGGAACATGACAGACTTGTTTCGAGTAGTTGCCGCTGCCACTAAAACAAGGTATAGCACTGTATTAGTTTGGCCCGTCAGTAACAAACCATTATATAATATGCATGATATCATACAGCGTATCAAAGAAATTACCATGCAAACATGGTGTCTGAGGAATTTGCAGGGAGATTTCCTGGACCTATCCCTGCCCACTATGGCTCGGGCAGAGATTATGCGTACCGTAGTTCCGGCACACAGGTCCATTATGTTGACCTTGCTATTAAATACGGCCGGGAAGAAAATTGGAGATTTGATTCGGGCAATCAGAGAGGTCCTAGATTTAGGGATCTAAGATCGCAATGATAAGACTTTCACATTTAAAGGCGAAGTATGTGACAGAGGAGAAGGTATTCGAAAGGGATACAGGGATCTCCGAAACCGAGATACGGACGCACGGGTGTCAAGGAGAGATATGTTTGCAGCATTGATAGCTGCCGGAGTGGCTAAAGAGAAAATAGATGGTATTCCAACCAAAGACATGTATAAATTGTATCTGCAAAAATGCAAGGGTAAACAAAAGAAAGTTTACGCGGAAAGGGAGGAAGACTGGGGAAAAGTGTTACTAACAAAGATGAACCAATTGTTGCAAGAGAAAAAAGAGCAAGAGGTAAATGCTACAAACCCCTTCATAAATGAGTCTGAGTCCGTACAACCCAGCTCTCCACCTCAGGAGGCCAATAGTACCAGACTGTATCCGGACTTATCCTGGGCACAATAGAAAAAAGGCCATACCCCCAAATCGCTGCCATCACCGTGGATAATCGCCCCCATATTGGGGTAGAAATACAATGGCGAAATGGGGCACAGCAGGTGATGGCTTTAGTAGATACGGGGGCAGAGGCCACTTTAATATTTGGAAATATCAAGAAACATGGGGGGCAAAAGGTAGAATTAGCGGGTCTCGGAGGAAAAACTGTGATAGGTAAACAAACCATAATTTCTTTAGTCATGGGAGGATACAAAATTCCTGAAGCTAAGGTAGTAATTGTACCCATTAAGGAATATATAATTGAGATGGATCTGTTACAGGGACTTAAGTTGAATACAACATGTGGGCAAATGGTGTTTGGAAAGGCGCCAAGTAAGCAAGTAGCATTTGAAAACAATAGACCAGTATACCTATCCAGAACAATAATAGTGGGTAGAACTGTGGGACCAGAAATAGCTTTGCCTAAAACAAGGGGTCCGGTATGCCAAAAGCAATACCGGATACCTGGAGGATATAAAGAGATAACAGAAACAATTAAGGATTTACAGGAAGCGGGGGTGCTAATTCCAACCACTAGCGGTTGGAATAATCCCATCTGGCCAGTGAAGAAATCAGATGGTTTGTGGAGAATGACAGTAGATTACAGGGCTTTGAAAAAAAATACGGACCCTCTGACTGCCGCGGTCCCCGATATTGTAACATTGGTAGAGCAGATACAGCAACATTCGGGGAAGTGGTTCGCCGTAATTGATTTAGCAAATGCTTTTTTCACAATTCCTATCTGTAAAGAAAACCAAGAACAATTTGCCTTTCACTTGGGAATGACGACAGTATACCTTCACTAGACTACCTCAGGGATACTTACATAGCCCTACCATATGTCACCGGAGGGTGGCAGAAGATTTAGAAAGGTATGATTGTCCAAAAGACATACAATTAACTCATTACATTGATGATATATTAGTACAAGGGGATACAGAAGAGCAAGTAGCGATAGCTCTAGCACAATTAGTAGAAAATATGGAGAATAGAGGTTGGAAAATTAACAAGAATAAAATACAAGGACCTAGCAACACTGTGAAATTTTTGGGGATACAGTGGTCAAATGGTAAAAGAGAAATCTTACCAAAGGCAAAGGATAAGATATTGTTTTCCCCGCCGCGGAATCAAAAAGAAGCCCAGAAGTTTATAGGACTATTTGGATTCTGGAGACAGCATATTCCACATTTGGGGCAAATATTGTCCCCATTGTTTAAAGTCACTCGAAAAAAGGAAAAATGTGAATGGGGACAATTACAACAAGATGCTTTTGATCAGGCTAAGGTCACTATCCAAACAGCATTAGACTTATGGCCTATCAGGGAGGGGCCAGTAGAATTACAAGTTTCATTTTCATCTTGTCATGCGGACTGGAGTCTGTGGCAGAAACAAGACGGTAAACGAGTACCGTTAGGGTTTTGGAGCAGGAAATTACCTGATGCTGCATGGCAGTATTCAGCCTTTGAGAAGCAGTTACTAGCATGTTACTGGGCTTTGTTAGACACGGACCAATTAACTCAGAACCATGAAATACTTATGCGCCCTTTAATCCCAATTATACAGTGGGTACACAGCATCCCGCATACCCATCGGATAGGGTATGCGCAAGAAGCTTCCATTGTAAAATGGAAATGGTATATCCAGGACAGGGCGAAATCAGGCTTGGCTGGGCACTCCATGCTCCATGAACAGGTAGCGGAAATTCCTATTAATCAAGAAAAAGAACAGATAGAAACATTGGATATTCCTCCTTCTCCAGTTACTAGGGATGTGAATCGTGTGATCGATCGTCTTAACGATCGATTTTGCCTGGGGGGGAGGGAAATCTGACCGTCATATTTAAAAAAAAAAAAAAAATCATAAAAAATCATAAATCGGGGGAGGGCGGGAAAACCGGCACACCAAAACAACCCTAAAACCCACCCCGACCCTTTAAAACAAATCCCCCACCCTCCCGAACCCCCCCATAATGTTTTAAATTACCTGGGGTCCAGTGGGGGGGTCCCGGCGTGATCTCCCACGATCTCCCGCTCTCGGGCCACGGCTGTGTTAATAGAAATGGCGCCGGTGGCCCTTTGCCCTTACCATATGACAGGGCAAAGGTAGCGCCGGCACCATTTTGGTTCCTGTCACCCGACATCACGAGTGCAGGAGATCATTCCCGGACCCCCGCTGGACCCCCAGGGACTTTTGGCCAGCTTGGGAGGGCCTCCTGACCCCCACAAGACTTGCTAAAAGTCCAGCGGGGGTCCGGGAGCGACCTCCTGCACTTGCGCCGTATTGCCAATATTCAAAATGGCGCCGGCGCTACCTTTGCCCTCACTATGTTATACGACCCGTATGACACAGTGAGGGCAAAAGTAGCGCCGGCGCCGTTTTGAATATTGGCAATATTCCAAATGGCGCCGGCGCTACCTTTGCCCTCACTATGTCATACGACCCGTACGACCCGTATGACATAGTGAGGGCAAAGGTAGCGCCGGCGCCATTTGGAATATTGGCAATATGGCGTGAGTGCAGGAGGTCGCTCCCAGACCCCCGCTGGACTTTTGGCAAGTCTTGTGGGGGTCAGGAGGCCCCCCCAAGCTGGCCAAAAGTCCCTGGGGGTCCAGCGGGGGTCCGGGAGCAATCTCCTGCACTCGTGACATCGGGTGACAGGAACCAAAATGGCACCGGCGCTACCTTTGCCCTGTCATATGGTAAGGGCAAAGGGCCACCGGCACCATTTCTATTAACGCAGCCGTGGCCTGAGAGCGGGAGATCGCGGGAGATCGCGCCGGGACCCCCCCACTGGACCCCAGGTAATTTAAAACATTTTGGGGGGGTTCGGGAGGGTGGGGGATTTGTTTTAAAGGGTCGGGTGGGTTTTAGGGTTGTTTTGGTGTGCCGGTTTTCCCACCCTCCCCCCTCCCCCGATTTACGATTTTTTGACGATAAATCGGGGGAATTGTTATTGTATCGCGGCTCTAACGATTTTTGATGATTTAAAATATATCTGACGATTGTTTTAAATCATCAAAAAACGATTCACATCCCTACCGGTTACTACCGGGGTACCATTCGACCAATTACCCAAAGAATAGCAGTTACATGTTTGGTTTACAGACGGTTTGGCTAGAATGAAGGGAACTGAGCGATTATGGAAGACTGTAGTGTATAATCCCCATACAAACGAAGTAAATCAGAAGGAAGGCAAAGGCAAATCTAGCCAGTTTGCAGAACTTTATACCATATGGATGGCTTTACAAAAAGGGGAAACGGATTGCCACATTTATACTGACAGTTGGGCAGTCATGAAAGGAATGACTCAGTGGATGCCAAAATGGCATAAAGATCAATGGAAGATACATCACCGCCCGGTATGGGGCGCTGACATTTGGCAAAAAATCTGGGCTGAGTGTCACAAAAAGCATGTTACAGTGTTCCATGTAGATGCACATGTGAAAGATGTTTCTTTATCTAATCTGTACAATTCCATTGCAGATAAACATGCAAAAATCCGAGCCAGTGCCACGACCACAAATGAGCAGGGGCTATGGAAATGGGCACACGAAAAAAGTGGCCACTTGGGGGCGGAAGCTACTCACAGGTTGGCTTGCACCTCCCGTTATGGCGATCAACCTCTTTGCCATCATTGGTATGGTGCTCACCCTATATCAGCCTGTAGAAGTAACCTCCAGACTGGGGACTATCAAGTGGAAGAACAGCACCTCCTCTCGGACGCAGGATTTACATCACTTCCATTCCCAGACTATCTTCCTGAAAGAGGAAGTGTGCTAATACAAGTTTTGCATACAAACAATTGGATACGGACCACCAATAATCACAATATGTACCCCTACACTAATGGGATTGGCTTGCCCTTTAATGTATTCCACATTAAGAACATAAGAACATAAGAAAATGCCATACTGGGTCAGACCAAGGGTCCATCAAGCCCAGCATCCTGTTTCCAACAGTGGCCAATCCAGGCCATAAGAACCTGGCAAGTACCCAAAAACTAAGTCTATTCCATGTAACCATTGCTAATGGCAGTGGCTATTCTCTAAGTGAACTTAATAGCAGGCAATGGACTTCTCCTCCAAGAACTCATCCAATCCTTTTTTAAACACAGCTATACTAACTGCACGAACCACATTCTCTGGCAACAAATTCCAGAGTTTAATTGTGCGTTGAGTAAAAAAGAACTTTCTCCGATTAGTTTTAAATGTGCCCCATGCTAACTTCATGGAGTGTCCCCTAGTCTTTCTACTATCCGAAAGAGTAAATAACCGATTCACATCTACCCGTTCTAGACCTATCATGATTTTAAACACCTCTATCATATCCCCCCTCAGTCGTCTCTTCACCAAGCTGAAAAGTCCTAACCTCTTTAGTCTTTCCTCATAGAGGAGTTGTTCCATTCCCCTTATCATTTTGGTAGCCCTTCTCTGTACCTTCTCCATCGCAATTATATCTTTTTTGAGATGCGGCGACCAGAATTGTACACAGTATTCAAGGTGCGGTCTCACCATGGAGCGATACCCGATGATTGCTCGTTGCAGCAACCTTTGGCACACTGTAGCCTTCTAATATTACCTGATAATGTAACTGGTTTCATAATTCCATTCCCTGAAACTGTATGTGTATATAATTTGACTTTTACAGGATGCCTGTATAATGTTACTTGGTTTACTTTTGGTTCTCGACAATATTATTTACCACCAATGGACATCGCTGATGCGCAATTGGGGGTAAAGTTGAACTTATCATTCTTTAAGACACCATTGTTCGATTTGACTAAACTGCAAAAGGTATTGAATACCTCAGATGCATTGAAACAGACCCTGAGACATGTGGACATTGCTGTGACTGGTGCTCTGCTTCGAGCGGACTTTGCCAAGGAACGCCTACTACATTTACAACAACAATTGATAAAAGACACCTCTCATTCTTGGTGGGATGTGTTTTTCGGACGTTCCTCTACTGCTACAATGACTCTGAATTGGATTATTCATCCTATCCTTATTGTAATGTGTGTATGCCTCCTGTGCCTAGTGTGTACTTGTTATCTTAACTATCGAGTGCATAAAATAGCACATCAAAGTAAATATACCACTACAGTGGCTTCGTATGCAGTGGTGCCTGCATTGGAGAATGATTGATCAAGGGTGGAGTGTAGGATAAACATGTTCTTGTTAAACAGGTTGTGCAGCTCAGCTTTCTGGCTCCCTGTCAGGAATAAGGCGGTCTGATCAACCCCTACATGCCAAGGACAGGATGAGTCCGAATGGGCAGTAGCAACTGTTGACAAATAACATGGGGGGGATAGTGATCAATCATTTCTCTCTTGCACGCACACTTGTTTACAGCATGGTATAAAAGAGCTGGACTTTCCAGTGTCCAGCGGGGGTAGGAGATAATGCCTCTATAGACGTATAGAGTGCTGGACACTGAAAACCCCCTTCTCGCCTTTGCTGACCTGACGACTCCTTGATACAAGGCTGATGACACGAGGGTGCTGGATGGCATTATAAATATATATATATATATATATATATATATATATATATAATATAAATAACTTTCTGTAAATAACGTATATTACCATGATGTCACATTAATAAAGTATGTCATAGATATTGTGTCAGAGTACCTTACTCTCTCATTCCCCACTTGCGTGCAATGGGAAGAAGTCCAGAAATGGCTCTGCTTGCCCGCCTTGACATGGAACAGTCATCCTAACTATACCTCGTAATGCATTTTCCTTTCTGTTATCCTAGTTAGACAATCATTTTACATCCAACACGTTTCAGCTAAGGGGTTAATGAAGAGAGCTTGCTATGCTATTCGATGTGTTCTGCTAAACATTTACAGTAGATACGAAAGCCTTTAAGTTCCCAAATTTACAGTTTGGTTTTGAAACATATGCTTGAGCAAGAAAGGATGTTAATCTAATGGCTAATGAGCATCTTTGATCTAAGTCCAGCAGCAGTACAAACTGCAAAAAATCTGGTTACCATAAAGTAGATTAATATTTATGTTTCAGAAAAACCCCACCCTTGCCTTTGATGATACTGAGGGAGAAATTTGGGAGCTGGTTGCAAGTGGTAGCTGTGTCTTTAATTCTTTTAAAGAGATCCTCATTTTCAGGGTAAACCTCCCAACAGCTAGATCAAAGAGGGTGCTAAACCAGTTTTGCAGTATAATCTCTCTTGTACATAGCTTACCAACAGCGGTATTGTGACCAGATGTGCAGTAGTGGGGGAAAAAAGGCTGAATGCTGGCCAGTCCACACTTTTATCAGCCTATTCAAAGGCAGAGCGCCTAAGTGATTAGCCACATTTTGCTCTTCAGACAGCATTCTGACCACATCAGTACGAGCTCTCAAGAAGTATCAACTTGTGATTTTAGTTTCTACTGACAGTGACTACAATGCTCTCCATCTCCTACACATATAGGAAACATATGTTTGCAGAGCACTGATTTGATCAGGGAAAGCTTCCAATGAAGGATAGGATTTCTTTGTTTTTTTTCCAATTCAAACATGAATATGCCTCCCCCCCCCTAGTTTTTAGACTGTTCTCTGCTTTTGTTGACAAGACCTACACATTGTTTGTGAGATGGTAAGTAACTTATCTAGAAGTTCAGATAAGGAACTTTCATAAAGGCCTATGTACTAACTTGCAAACTTTTTTTGCACAAATGGAGCTTTGTGCAAAAAAGTATGCAACATTGACTTAAAATGTGCAAAAATTCCAAAATTGCAAGGCTTTGACTGTTTTTGTTTTCACTTGAAAGCTCAATAGCAAATAAATTTGCATTTGCCACAGTACAAAAAGTAAATTTTCACATAGGAGATACACACATAAATGTAGCAATTTTCAAAAGCCATTTACCTGTGTAAAGTGCACTTAGCGAGTAAAACCTGTTGACAATTCAATGGCACATTTTGTAGCAATTTTCAAAAGTCCAGTTACACATGTGAAGTACATTTACATGTGTAAAACCCAGTTTTACGTGTGTAAATCCTTTTGAATATCAGGTCCATAGTCTGCTACATGGTGAAAGCTTATTTGAATTAAAAATTACTGAGCTGCCGCAATGCATAAATATTGAAAGCAACTCATTAATTTTTAACTTTGTGATTATCGGTGCATGGAAATGTCACCTCAGTGAGACGTAGTTATATTTTTTTGACTGGGCCCCATAACAACATTGTGTGCACAATTTTTCTACTGAGTTCAATTGAATCCAAAGAAAGATTGCCCACAAAATCACCCAAAACCTGTGAGAAATCCCGCAAATTACTGGCCCCCTATATCTGAATGGTGTTGTATTTTCAAGTTTTCTTTTACCACAATTTGAGAAACATTAGAGAAGGTCCCAATCAATGTGAAATAAGCAGTGAACTCAATGTTAGGTTCAGCATGGTCCCCACGAATGCAGGGGGTAGATGCCAGGAAGAGAGGGCCACCATTGTCGCCACTTACTTACGTGGTCCGCTGATCTCCCAGTGGACAAGCCTATACTATTCTTCTTGCACCGGCTCCTGTGACGTCGGAAGGAGGGGACAGCTGTCAACACATCTTGAACAAGCGGGGATCTTGATGGCGGCAACTCTTCATTCAAGCTATTCAGTTTCGGAGGGGGAAGGAGTCTGAGGAGCTCAGGATCTGAGCATGGTATGAAGGTCCAGCAGACAGGCCGTTTGCTCCCAGCCCCTTCCGCCAGAGACATGCCCGGAGTAAATTCTGATGTTGCAGTAAGGAAGCCTACTATTTTCTGTTGATCAGGGGAACTCAAGAGATGCGGCTGGTATTTCACTCTTGAGTTGTTCCTTCCTCTTAGTATGCGGCATTTCATTAAGAAGCAACTTGTAAAAAGAAATGGTCAACAGAGAGGGCCATCCGCTGCGTCTGAACGTGCAGTCACCATCTTGCAATCCTGCCCTTGGGTGCATCTGAACACTACAGCTGTACACATTTTTTTTGCATCCTTGGATGACTAAAGGTTTTTGGTGTCGTGTCATATTGGATTCTTAATTTACTGGAATCTGATGGCATACCAAATGCCATGTTCATGTAGTTCATGTTTAACTGATACAAAGTTCTGCCTTTTTTTCTGTAGATCAGGGGAGAAAATCTACGAAACAAAAATCATTTTGTGCTCCTGGGAAAGAGCCTCCTTCATTAGCCACGCTACGTCCAAAATATGTTGTTCAATAGTGAAGTTCTGTTCCTGGATAATCACTGCTCGCAGGCTGCTGCTATTATTTAAAAACCTTCTTTTGGTCAATAAAGCTGTAACATTTCTGCTTTTTTTATTTTGTTACAGTTGTCATTTCCAGAGGTAAATTAACATTCCTCCTGCTTACCTCACTGGAGTTTTAATTGCTGGATTGAACTGAAGTGCTGACTATCAGGAAGCTGCAACTTCCTGTGACATGGGTTGCGCAGTTCATTTACAAGGAGTCAGTCACAGATTGCTCATTCATTCATGGACTACCTACAGCTCTGCATGATAATGTGCAGCTTTTTTAGCAGTCTGTATTGTACGTGTTTTTTTTACTGATTAAACAGTTACCCTTAAGCGAATTACTATAAGTGTAACAGTCTTCCATTGTTCTCTGAATAATTTCTCAAACCTTCAGGTATCTCTTGACGATCTTTCATCAATATACATTTTCTTTATTATTCTATTTCCTCCCTCCCATAGTGGTTCTCTCTCATCAGTGAGTAGAATACATTTCATTACAATACTTTTGCCTCTTATCCATTTCATATTGTCTATCATAAAAGTCTTCTAGGCTATCAATGCCAATCTACTAATGAATGTTTAGCCGCATCTAAAATGTTACGTTCTCCCTGATTGAGCAGGCAGAGAGATTAGAAATGTTTTTTAGCTAGTCCTGGTTTTTCCTGAGGAAGGGTATAGTTAAAAGAGGCCTACTTCCTTTAGCCTTTGTTGGATCTTAGACAAATAATAGTAACTATGATAGCCCCTACATGTGAGTCATCTTCCTTATTCCTACTGTTTCCTTTTTCTCATCTTCCTTATTCCTACTGCTTCCATTTTCTCATCTTATCTCAGGTTACTTTCCAAAAGGGGGAAACAGCCTCCTGGCATATGTTTTATGCTGAGGGCACCTGCTCTCATTGTGCCACTCCCTGCACAACCCTGAATAGAAATCCTACCAGTCTGAGCAAGTTATACTGCACAACAACAATGCTGTTATCTCTTACATGATAGAAAAATAGAGAATAGCTTTGAGATCATATACTGTATATCCTTTTATAGCAACTACTAGTGTTACGAATTCAGAAGGTGGACCCCTGTTCTGAGGTAGAGTTGGTGCTAGCCAAATGGACAGAGAACCCGTTAGGTTTCTACTGTTGGAGGGCAAGGCTCGGTGAGATGAGTGTTGAAAGAAGACTTCACCCTGGAAGCTCGTGATCCTCCCAGGAGGAGCCTGTAGGGTTCCGGCCACTGGGACTTACGGAACTCCTTGAAGACTACTGAAGGTCTGGACGCAGGCGCCTCCTGCAGGTCATGGATTCCAGATGGCTGGCGCCTCCAGCTGGTCGTGGGTAGTCCGGGAGTAGAAGTCGAAGGAGAATCCAAAGCCGGTCCAGAGGTCGAAGTCCAGAGAGCGGTCCAAAGCCAGTCCAGGAACAGATGGGAGAGAGGTCCGAAGCCAGTCCAAGAACAGACGGGAGAGAGGTCTGAAGCCAGTCCAGGAACAGACGGGAGAAGGGTCCAAAGCCAAACCGAAGTCAAAGCCAAGCACTCACCACAGCCGGTCCGAAGGTCAGGAGCCAAAAGAATCAATCCAGTGAGGAAGGAGGAGCAGAAGCGGGACAAAGAACCAAGCGAGACCAGGAACAGGAAACCAGGCACAAGCCTCAATACCAAGGCAAGGTCTGAGGAGCAGACCTTGCCTTAAATACCTAAACCTGAAGGAGGAGTCTCAAGAGGGAGCCAATACACTTCCTGTCATGGCCCCTTTAAATCCTATCTTCAGCCGCGCGCATGGCTCTAGGAGGCCCGGTGGGGGCGGAGTCATCAGGACGGCGGCCATCTTGGACATGGCACAGCCGCGAAAAGACTTTCAGTGACGGCTGCTGGCTCCTTCGGGCGTCCACGGCAGAATCCGATGCCGCGGGTGGGTGACCAGCTCCGGTCGCGGACCGCTGCGGTGGGCGACCGTAACAACTAGATGGAAGCAAGACCTATTAAGTGTAAATCCATTCAACTAGATAGTTTTTTTTTAAGTTGCATAAGATTGGTATGTGTTTTTGAAAACCTCAAAGTCCAATAAAATGGCAAGCTTGACTCCTTTGCCAAGTGTTTAATATGAATCTGCGGGTTGTACACCTCATTTTGAACATATGGTTTACAACTATCCACTTTCTTCTGTCCTGTGGTTTTGATTTAGTGATTTCTGAGGAAGAACTATATTTTGATGCTTTACTAAAGACCCACTTGTGAGCACCTTGTGGAAAGAGTTTAAGATAAGAAAAAGATGATACGGTCTCAATAGTCCATATCAAGATTTTGAGAAATAAAGGAGTGGGTTAGATATTGCTAAGACACTACTAAAAGTAACTATAAGTGGGTTCGTGCTCAGGACATAAGAACATATGAACATGCCATACTGGGTCAGACCAAGGGTCCATCAAGCCCAGCATTCTGTTTCCAACAGTGACCAATCCAGGCCATAAGAACCTGGCAAGTACCCAAAAACTAAGTCTATTCCATGTTACCGTTGCTAGTAATAGCAGTGGCTATTTTCTAAGTCAACTTAATTAATAGCAGCTAATGGACTTCTCCTCCAAGAACTTATCCAATCCTTTTTTAAGCACAGCTATACTAACTGCACTAACCACATCCTCTGGCAACAAATTACAGAATTTAATTGTGCGTTGAGTAAAAAAGAACTTTCTCCGATTAGATTTAAATGTGCCACATGCTACCTTCATGGAGTGCCCCCTAGTCTTTCTATTATCCGAAAGAGTAAATAACCGATTCACATCTACCTGTTCTAGACCTCTCATGATTTTAAACACCTCTATCATATCCCCCCTCAGTCGTCTCTTCTCCAAGCTGAAAAGTCCTAACCTCTTTAGTCTTTCCTCATAGGGGAGCTGTTCCATTCCCTTATCATTTTGGTAGCCCTTCTCTGTACCTTCTCCATCTCAATTATATCTTTTTTGAGATGCGGCAACCAGAATTGTACACAGTATTCAAGGTGCGGTCTCACCATGGACTGATACAGAGGCATTATGACATTTTCTATTTTATTCACCAATCCCTTTCTAATAATTCCCAATATTCTATTTGCTTTTTTGACTGCCGCAGCACACTGAACCGACGAGTTCAATGTGTTATCCACTATGATGCCTAGATCTCTTTCTTGAGTTGTAACACCTAATATGGAACCTAACATTTTGTAACTATAGCATGGGTTATTTTTCCCTATATGCATCACCTTGCACTTATCCACATTAAATTTCATCTGCCATTTGGATGCCCAATTTTCCAGTCTCACAAGGCCTTCCTGCAATTTATCACAATCTGCTTGTGATTTAACTACTCTGAACAATTTTGTATCATCTGCAAATTTGATTATCTCACTCGTCGTATTTCTTTCCAGATCATTTATAAATATATTGAAAAGTAAGGGTCCCAATACAGATCCCTGAGGCACTCCACTGCCCACTCCCTTCCACTGAGAAAATTGTCCATTTAATCCTACTCTCTGTTTCCTGTCTTTTAGCCAGTTTGCAATACACAAAAGGACATTGCCAGCTATCCCATAACTTTTTACTTTTCCTAGAAGCCTCTCATGAGGAATTTTGTCAAACGCCTTCTGAAAATCCAAACGCCTTCTGAAAATCCAAGTATACTACATATACCAGTTTACCTTTATCCACATGTTTATTAACTCCTTCAAAAAAGTGAAGCAGATTTGTGAGGCAAGACTTGCCTTGGGTAAAGCCATGCTGACTTTGTTCCATTAAACCATGTCTTTCTATATGTTCTGTGATTTTGATGTTTAGAACACTTTCCACTATTTTTCCTAGCACTGGTCAGGCTAACCGGTCTATAGGGATGTGCAGAGGGACGCCATATGTTGCATTCGTGATTTGGATTCGTCGGGCAGCAGATATGTTGCATTCGGCTGTATGGCGCCGCAATGCGTTAATACGGCGATTTCTATTCGTGTCTCAGCTAAAATTAAAATTAACTACAACCCCCCACCCTCCTCACCCCCCCAAGACTTACCAAAACTCCCTGGTGGTCCATCGGGGAGTCCGGGAACCATCCCCTGCACTCTCCCACCCTCGGTGCCGGTTTCATCATGGCGCCGATAGCCTTTGTCACAGGGGCTACCGGTGCCATTGGTCGGCCCCTGTCACATGGTCATCGGCGCTATCTTGTGCTCCTATCATGTGACAGGGGCTGACCAATGGCACCGGTAGCACCTGTGACATTGTATGTAAGCAAACCAAATGTAAGATAAGTTGATAATGCTAGCATAAACCAATGACTCCCAAACCTATCCATGTGAGAATCCTCAACAGATCTTATTTTCAGGGTAAGAATGCCTACAATAAATATTAATGAGATATATTTATACAGGCTAACTCAAATACCCTGGTCAATTTGCATATTTTGGTTATAGTAAAAATTAGACTTCTCGGGGATTCTTAAAGGTCAAATTTAGGAGTGTGAGAAAGTGCCCCTAGTTTTCCCCTATAAACCTGTGCTGGACCATACTAGATGCCTGGTCCACCTTAAATCCCCTAAAGGGGAATTCTCTATGGGCTGGACCCTGCTGGGCAGGTGGAGCTCAGAGGGCATGATCAGTAAAAGAGGAATATGTGTGTAAACCCAGCTGTGAGAGGGATGTACCATCCCTAAAGCAGTAGGAGCTCCTGAACCACTCTGGGAAGTGGCAAAGGTAGGCAATGTTGTGACGTTTATTTTGCTGAGTGAAGTTAATAAAGTGAAATTGTAAGAGAAAAGGCTGAAGTCAGAGTGTTTACTGCTACAGCCCAGAGGTTTTTGCTCTGCTAGTCCTCACATATGGTTTTCATTCATGGGATTGTTTTTCTCTAAACCTATACAGAGAAAGACCCAAAGCCTCCAGAAGGAAGGTGAACAATTTATGTGTGCATAGCCTTCCAGAATTTTGAAGGCAGAGAAGAGAAATATTTGTTTGCTGGTGTGCCTACCAGAAGCAGCTGAAGGCAAATGGGTGTGGCTCACAGAGCACACTGAAGCCAAGAAGTACTGCTAGGACTGCAGAACTCAGAGAAAGAAAAAAAGAAAGAAAGGTGAAATTGCCTTTAAAGCAGAGAATGGTCGGTGGGGCCTGGAGGTTTTCTGTGGATTAAAGAGACAAGCTCTGTTCAAAGTTAGGACCTGATTCAAAAGTACAGTAAGAGCTGGTGAAGCTGGTTTTTGTTTTACTTTTTTTTCCTTTTTGAAAAAAAGTATAGCAGAAAATTAAAAAAAAGCCCACAGTTGTGTACAGGGATGAAAAAGGGCATGGTCCTTCTACAGACCGTGTATGCACAGGGCCTGGCCCTAATAAGCTCAGGCTCTGAAGAGAGAGGAAAAAAATAGAGCAGCACCAGAATGCTGTAGCCTGCAAGGTGACTGAAGGGAGTCTGCAAGCACTGATGCAGGTGCTCCAAGAAGGCCAGAAGCAGTTGCAGATGGGAGAAAGGCAATATCAGGAAAGCTTCAGACAGAGCCTGCTGTCCTGAGATAAGCTAAAAAGATCCTGGATTCAAGCAATGCTCTTCTTGCCACCCTTACAAAGAGGAACTTATGTAGCCTGGGAGCTGAGAAAGCCACTGCAGAGGACCTGGTGGGAGCCCAACAACTGAGGGATGCACCTGACTGCAGCTCAAGCTGGCAGTGGGAGTCCATGTCAGGGAGCTTGGTAAATGACCACCTGACTCATGACAAAGCAGACTCTGAGGGGCATGAACTCACAAAGAAGGCAACTGAGCAGGAGTGCCAAGGGCTACATCCTGTAAGAACTGTCTTGGAGGAAAAGAGCTCATGGGGGAGCTTTGTAGCCATACCAGGAAGTGGCAACTCAGAGTGTCCATAAGGGGGCGGCAATGAGTGGCCTGCGGGATGCAACATTGATTGACCTAGTACGAACACAGCAGGAGCCGCTGCCGCTGAGACCCCAGATGGAGGTACCACCATGACTTGAGAGGAAGACATGGGGAAGACTCCAGGGGGTGATGCTACAGGAACCCCAGAGGGAGGTGCTGTGGAGATCACAGAGGAGGAAACCATGGAAAATCTAGAGGGAAACACTGCAGAGTTCCCAAAGGAGGAAACCGTGATCCCTGAGGGAGGTGCTGCAGAGAACCCAGAGACGAAAACCGCAGAAAGCCCAGCGGGAGGTGCTGCACAGGACATGGAGAGCCCAGAGGAAGGAGACCCCAGTAACTGGGGATACAGAGGAGACAAGGAGTGGCTCTACAAAGGAGATACTAGAAGCCAGGAAGCGCTCACAGCTGGAAACAGAGGAACTTGATGTCCTCCAGCTAGTCAAAGAAGCTCCATTGTGAAATTTGAACCTGGAGCCAGCAAAAGACTCAGTAAAAAGACTGGGGATGCACACTGGGTGGTTCTGTCTAGGGTAACCCTAGTAGGAGGGGCTGAGCATGACCCTAGAACCCTGGTTCAAGCAAGAGGGCCGATGAGGGGGACTGGCAATGTGATGTACTTCCCTGCTTAGAATCCATGGCGAGTGAGGATGCTTGGCCCAAGGGTCCAAGCCAAGGTTAGGAGTATGTGAGAGAGTCCTCCTAGTTTTCCCCTGTAAACATTTGCAGGACCAGCTTAGATGCCAGGCCCACCTTAAATCCCTAAAGGGAGAATGTTCCATGGGCAAGATCCTGCTGGATAGAAGGAGCTCAGAGGGCAGAAACAGTTAGTGGTGAATAAGAGTGTAAGCCCAACTGGGATAGGGAGGCCTTGCTCCTCCAGAAGTAGGAGCTCCTGAAGCACTCTGGGAAGCTGTGTGTACAGAAGGCTGTGAAGGAAGGCATTGTTGTAAAGTTTATTTTGCTGTGTGAAATTAATAAAGTGAAATTGCAAGAGAAAAGGCAGAAGTCAAAGTGTTTATTGCTCCATTCCAGAGGATTTTGCTTCCCCACAGGAGGCTACTGATGTAAACTAAAGTTATCAGGCATTCAATACATTATACAAATAAGTTGACCCCAATCCTAAAAAGATGTACACTAAGATAGCTATGTGACCTGACAGCCAGAATCATAACTGGCTTTCTCTTGACTCTGCTTTGCCTCAGGATCTTGCAAGGGGCCTTGATCACTTGTACCTAGTCTTGCTTGTTATGTGGAGGATCTGTCCAGAAAATGGATATCTGCCTGTTACAGATAAAAAAAAAAAAAAAAAAATCAAGTTGAAATAGGTTATGAGAGTAATTGAGGCAATGTAATGGATGTAAAGGTTCATTTTTTTCTTCAGTGTGAATCATTAGAGTATATGCACAGCTCATATTATTTTTGGCAATAAATCTGCATATCAAAAGATGACATTTGAAAACAGATTCTATGAAGTGAGTTGGTGGTTTAGAATCACTTTAGCATATGTGAAATGAGAATATATACCACGGAGCTCTATTAACTATTTGAGGGAAAATTATTCAGTCAATGTGCATCTTGTTGCGCTGGAGGTGGCCCTTGGCCTGGTACAGGATTGGTACGGCCCTCTCGTCGGACCCAGAGAGCTCCTGCCACTAGGAGGCGGAGCACATGAGGAGACAGAGGCTAACTGGAGCTTCACCAATAACAATCCAGGGTTTCTGCAGGTTGAGCCCTTGGGTATTTGGACTGCCTGGACTTAGGTGGGCCTCAGATGGTCTCTCAGAGAGGCAGTGGAGAGGTGTGCCCACCATGAGCAAGGGTGCGTGGCTAATGCAGATAGGATGGACTAGACCCGAGCTGGAAGCTCCGGAGACCTCAGGGAGGTCACAGTTCAGGAAGGTTCTCCGGACGAGACAGGCGGGTCTAGTCGGGTGGAAGACAGGCGATTGGATTCCCTGCAAGCTGGTACGGTAGTCACAGTAGACCAGAAGAAAGTGTCCGAGTGAAGTACAAGGGTCAGAGCCAGAGTATCGTCCAGAAGTAGTCAGCCAAAGCATGGGTCAATACCAAGGTCAGTCCAAGTGTAGTCATGGCAAGTGAGTGTCAGTTCCAGGCAGCAGACAAGAGAATGATCAGGCAGGAAGAGGTCAGTTCCAGGCAGTGGACAGGAGAATGGTCAGGCAGGCAGAGGTCAGTTCCAGGCGGCAGGCAAGAGAAAGGACAGGCAGGCAGAGGTCAGTTGCAGGTGGCAGGCAAGAGAATGGTCAGGTAGGCAGAGGTCAGTACCAGATGACAGTTCGAAGGGGTACTACCTGGGAAGGCAGGGCCTCGCTTTTATATGAGGTTCACGTGACGTCATCAGGCTGTGCCGCAGAGCTGGTTCCCGCCCTTGGCCCTATAAAGGGCCGGGCGGTCCGCGCGCACGCCTAGGGGCGGAGCTGGCACCGGAGAGGAAGCCATGCCCCGGTGTGGATCTAGGCCTGACGTGGAGGGACTGGGAGATGCCGCCGCGGAATGCCGTGGACAGGAGGCACTTGCAGCGGCAGCAGGATAGGACGGTCTGGGGCCCAAAGGTGCAGGAGCAAGGTGAGCAGGCCTGGGCGTGGGCCTAGTGTGGAGGGAACGTACAACAGTACCCCCCATTATAGGCCTCCCCCTTATCAGCCTGGGTCTCTCAGGATGGTCACGGTGGAAGACCTGGAGTAATGTCTTGTCCAGAATGAGGTGGGAGGGCTCCCAGGAGTTTTCTTCCGGTCTGAAGCCCTCCCACGACAGAACATACTCCCAGTGGCCTCGCCGGCATCATACCTCCAGGACCTCCTTGACTTGTAGGGTATGCTCTGTTTCTGGTGTGTGTTGAGTAGGTGGAGGAGGCTTTCGAGAAGGCCAGGACAGAACCAAGGGCTTAAGTAGTGACACATGGAATGTGTTGTAAATTCCCATGGATGCTGGAAGTTGAAGTTGATAAGTGACTGCTCTTATGCGTCGGACGATAGGGAAAGGTTCAATAAACTTGGGGGCTAGCCGTTGGGATGGCAATCGTAGCCGGATGTGTTTGGAACTGAGCCAGACTTTCTGACCCGGCCAGAACACGGGTGTGGGCCGATGATGTGATTCTGTGAAGTGTTTGGCCCAGTCAGCTGCTTGGCAGAGTCTCTCCCTTTCTTGGCTTGTGCTGTAGATTGGGCTGCAGGTGAGGGTACACTAAGTGGAACCAGCAGAGGTAGGCGTGGTTGACGGCCGAAGAATACTGTAAAGGGTGAAACATCTGTGGCAGAAGCAATGTGAGTATTACGGGATAGTTCTGCCCATGGCAGCAGGTCAGCCCAGTTATCTTGTTGGTCATTGACATACGATTGTATGAAGGTTTTCAAAGAGTGATTGGTCATTTCGGCCTGGCTATTTGCTTGCGGATGGTAGGCTGATGTTAAGTTTATTGTTATATTGAACTTTTTACATAGAGACTTCCAATATTTAGCAGCAAATCGGGGACCATGATTAGAGATGATTTCTTGTAGTAGTCCATGTAAGCGAAAATACGTGGGTCAAAATGAGTTGAGCTAACTCTGGAGCCGATGGAAGTCCAGGTAAGGGGACAGAGTGGCCTATTTTTGAGAAGCGGTCAATGATGACCCAGATTACAGAATTTCTTTTTGAAGGAGGCAGATCCACAATGAAATCTGTGGAGAGACTTGACCAAAGTTCGGTAGGCGCTGGAAGTGGCTGGAGAAGCCCTCATGGGCAGCAAGTTGGGGGTTTTTGCTGTGCGCACACCAGACAGGAGTCCACATATTTATGCGAGACCTTTACAATACTGGACCACCAATAGTGCCCTCGGAGCATCTCGAGAGTCCGAGCTCGACCGGGGTAGCTGGCTAGTTTAGAGTCATGAGCCCAGAGGAGCACATGCTCATGGAGACGGCGGAGGACCACCGTCTTTCTGGCTGGTACTGTGGTGGTAACTGCAATAGATATGCAAGCTGGATCAATAATTTGCCTGGGAGTCTCAGGTGTGTCTTCTGGCTCAACGGAGCGAGAGAGAGCATCCGCACAGAGATTTTTCACCGCTGGGCAATAGCGGAGCTCGAAGTTGAAGTGCTCAAAGAACAGAGCCCAGCGGGCTTGTCTTGGGTTAAGTAACCCGGCCTCCTTTAGCTGTTCTAGATTCTTATGGTCAGTAAAGATTGTGAATTTGTGTTGCGCCCCTTCAAGCCAGGGATGCCATTCCTGGAGGGCAAGTTTTACTGCTAGGAGTTCACGCTCCCCTATGGTATAATTTTTCTTTGTGGAGGAGAATTTATGTGAATAGAAGGAACGTGGTACTAGTATTCCTTTTGTGGAGTATTGACTCAAGACTACTCCTGCTCTTATGGCAGATGCGTCGACTTCGAGGATGAAGGGATGGTTAGGATCCGGGTGACATAGACATGGACCGGTGTAGAAGGCCTCTTTTAAGGTGTGGAAAGGTGATTGGGCCTTGGGACTCCACACTTGAAGGTCACACCCCTTCCTAGTCATGGCGGTGAGTGGAGCGGCCAGAGTGGAGTAATTGGCGATGAAGTTTCGGTAGTAATTTGTGAATCCGAGGAATGTTTGTAGGGCTCGGAGGCCCACTGGTTGAGGCCAATATCGAATATCCTGGAATTTTTCAGGGTTCATGGTGAAGCCACGGTTGGAAATGATGTAGCCTAAGAATGGAAGACTAGGCTGTTCAAAAATGCACTTCTCCAATTTAGCATAGAGATGATGGTCTCTGAGACGTCAGAGGACTGTTTGAACGTGGCTGCAATGAGACTTCAGGTCTTTGGAGAATATTAATATATCGTCTAGATATACTATGACGAATGAGTAAAAAGGTCCCAGAAAATCTTGTTCATTAGCCGCTGGAAGACTGCAGGGGCATTGCAAAGTCCGAAGGGCATTACTATGTACTTGTAGTGAACATCTCTTGTGTTGAAGGTGGTCTTCCAAATATCTTCCAGTTGAATCCATATTAGGTTATATGCTCCCTGGAGATCCAATTTAGTAAAAATTTGTGCACCCTGTAGGCGGTCGAACAGCTCACTAATAAGTGATAGTGATTACCGGTCCTTATGGGTTACTGCGTTCAAACCTCTGTAGTTTAGACATGATCTTAGACTGCCATCCTTCTTCTTTACATCTGGCGCCTGCCGGGGAATTAGAGGGTCTTATGAAGCCTTTGGCCAAATTCTCTTTGATGTATGTTGACATCGCTTGGGTTTCTGGGAGTGAAAGGGGATAGGTTCTGCCTTTGGGAGGCATGGTTCCAGGTAGGAGCTCTATGGGGCAGTTAAACTCTCGGAGTAGAGGCAGGTTATCTGTGTTTTGTTTAGAGAATACGTCCTTGAATTCCGAGTACGGGACAGGTAACCCATAAGAACATAAGAAATTGCCATGCTGGGTCAGACCAAGGGTCCATCAAGCCCAGCATCCTGTTTCCAACAGAGGCCAAACCAGGCCACAAGAACCTGGCAATTACCCAAACACCAAGAAGATCACATGCTACTGATGCAATTAATAGCAGTGGCTATTCCCTAAGTAAACTTGATTTCCTTGCATGTAGCAGATGGACTCAGGACCAATGGGTATAGTGTGTTCCTGATAGCAGCCGGAGACGGAGTCAGACCTCAATCTGACTCCAGCCCCAGCACACATAACCCTGCAGGAAGCTCTGCTCTTCAGTATTTCTCCATCTCCATTGCATAGCATTAGAGTATTCTAACCAAAGAAATCCAAAACAAAGAAGAAAACTTACCTCTACAGATGAGCCCCACTCTCCTGCGATGATACCTACGGGTCCTCCCCCAGTTGAGAATTTCTGAGGTGATTTCCGCAATCCCTCAGAGGTAGGCCTCAGTCCGGCAGCCAGCAGTCAGCCCAGCAGCCAGCAGTCCGGCACCCGTTGCCTCTCAGCTGGGTGCGGCTGAGAGGCAGTGGGTGCAACTTCAAGTGCAGCGGTGAAGGTACTTTTCCTTCTCCCCCCGTAGCCAGAGACCACCCGGAATGAGACCGGGAAACGCTGAGACAAGGTAAGGTAGAAAACGTCCTAAAAGTCTCCGGTCTCCGAGGCTCGATAGCCGCACAGATCACCAGCCTGCGTCAGTGCTACCAGGTTGATCAGCCCTATCCGGGCTAGACCCTGCTCCGACAAGAGGGTCCTTCCACGTGGAGACCCTCCGAGGTGATCGCCATATTGCTCGCGTGGTCACCATCACCATTTTCACTTGATCGCCGCCCTGTCCGCCGATTCGATCCGTGCACACAGAGGCGAGCCATGAGCACAAAATCACTTGTGCACCCCGGGCGTGTGCACAGCAGCACGCGCATAAGTGCCGTGCACAAAGCGATGCACACAAGGGCGCCAGGCGCACAGCAACATGCTTCACTGTGCTGGGCACATAAGTAAACCCCGTACTCACAACGACGTGCACATCTTATTGAGCGCGCATCCGACCTACATGCACAACTTCAGCACACCTGGAGCGCATAACTAAGCCTCCTGGCGTACACTTGAACACACAAACAGGAGTTTTCTGCAATCCTACGCGCACAAACCATGGCACCACCGGACAAGAAGCTCAAGATTCAGGGCCTCTGCCCAGCATGCCACATCAGAGTTGCGCAGTTCTAAGCTCTACAACCCAGAAAGGGTTGTAGAGCTTAGAACTGTCACAGATGGAGATACTTGCCATAAACAGTGGGGTTGACATTGCGGGCCCCACTGGGTGAGTTGTAGGGATTGCCAGTCAAAGTGGGTTGCATGTAACTGGAGACAAGGAAGTCCAAGGACCACGGGGTTTGTTGTTGTTTCAAGATCAGGAGGGAGATCTCTTCGTCATGGAGGGTTCCAACGGTGAGGCGAATGACCATGGTATGGTGAGTGATATGACTGGGAAGATGATCTCCTTGAATTGAGGCGATATGGAGTGGAATCTCTAGAGGTTGGACTGGTATCTGAAGGAACTTAACAATCTCTTCCATAATAAAATTTCCATTTGCCCCAGTGTCCACGAAGGTGGTGGTGGCGAATGAACATGGCTCCCTAAAGAAGGATATAGGCAGCAACAGTTGAGGGCCAGAAACTGTAGTGCAGAAGCTTGGGACCCCCACCGGGCTCAGGCTTTGGAATTTTCCCGGACGCTCAAGGCAAGTTTGGAGAAGGTGTCCAGAACTGCCACAATATGGGCAGAGGCCCGATTGCCTGCGTCGGAGATGTGGCTCTGGTGTAAGGCGACCATGGTTGATTTGCATAGGATCCTTGGGAGGTTGAGGGGCTGCTGGTAGAGCCTTCAACGGAGGGCTCTCCGAACTGGGTGATCATAGGGCAGGAGGTCGAAGGAGCCTTACCTCCTGATGCTGTTGTCGAAGGCTGTAGTTGATCCTACAGACCAGGGAGATTAGGTCCTTCAGAGATGCGGGGATGTCATGGGCGGCCAGTTCATCCTTAAGGGCAGGAGACAGTCCTTTGAGGTAGAGTGCCTGCAGGCAGTCTTCTTGCCAATCTAACTCAGTTGCTAGAGTTTTAAACTCCACTGTGTATTCAGCGAGCAAGTGCGAGCCTTGACGGAGGTGGAGTAGATGGTGGCCAGCGATCGCCTGTTAGCCTGGGTCCTCAAAGGTGCATAGGAAGACAGAGATTAACTGAGGGAGCTGGCGAAGGATTGTGTCAGAATGCTCCCAGAGTGGGGAAGCCCATGCCAGGGCCTTCCCCTCAAAACATGAGAGGATGAATGCAATTTTTGTTGCATCATCAGGAAATAGCAAGGGTTATATATTTATTTATTTGCTTTTTTATACCAACATTAATTGGGGTATATCCCATTGGTTTACATGCTAACAAGGAGAATAATAAGATTACGGGGACTTATTATTTTTACATTGCAACCATATAACTCAAAAAACATATTACGTTGTAACCGTATAACCCAAAAATATTATTATTATTACATAGTTACCATAAAACCAGTTTACATGCTAACAAGGAGTATAAAAAATTACGGGGTCTTGTTATTTTTACATTGTAACCATATAACTCAAAGATCTTATTACATTGTAACTGTATAACTCAAAAATCTTATTATTATTACATAGTAACCATAGAGCCATTAAACATGGAAATTTATATAACTTTGTAACAGTTTTATTAATATTACATTGTAGTGGTTGTAAACTCGGAAACTTAAGTTATTAAATTGTAATATTAGGCTGCTCGAGGAATTAATGCATTGCATAGTATCAGTGTGAATACAGGGAACGGTCTTAATTGTGTTATGTGAGTATACAATAAGGTTTAATAGCATGGTGACAGTTGTGTTGTGTCATGAGACTGGGAAGGGAAGGGGGAGGGGAGGATTAAATTGTGGGTTGGAAGGTTACAGTGAGAACTGCATATAACATTGATTTATGAAGCCTCAACAGAGGCGCGGATTCCCATTGAAAAGGGGTGGAGCTGGGAGGGCCAGCGGTGCCCGAGAGGGCAAGCTATGGGCCAGAGACCCTGGGTTGAACATGGCAGATTCCTCCATTTGGGAACGCATCTTTTCCACGGAGGAGGCCAACGCTTCCAGGACCTGTCGTTGTTCTTGGACACGAGTAGCCAGACCAGGGATGGCCTGCCAGGCAGGAGACTCCGTCGAGTCCATGGCTTTGGCAACCTGATCACAGGAGGTGGATCCTTGGCCTGGTGCAGGATTGGTATGGCCCTCTGGTCGGACCCAGAGAGCACCTGCCACCAGGAGGTGGAGCACACGAGGAGACAGAGGCTAACTGGAGCTTCACCAATAACAGTCTGGGGTTTCCGCAGGTTGACTTAGATGGGCCTCAGTCTCCTGGAGAGGTAGTGGAGAGGGGTACCCACCATGAGCAAGGGTGAGCGGCTAACACAGATAGGATGGACTAGACCCAAACTGAAAGCTCCGGAGACCTCAGGGAGGTCACAGTTCAGGAAGGTTCTCCGGGCGAGACAGGCTGCACCTGCAGGTCTAGTCGGGTGGAAGCCATGAGTGGATTACCTGCAGGCTGGTCCGGTAGTCACCGTAGACCAGAAGAGAGTGTCCGAGTGAAGCGCAAGGATCAGAGCCAGAGTATTAGTCAAGAAGTAGTCAGCCAAAGCAGGGTCAATACCAAGGTCAGTCCGAGCATAGTCAAGGCAAGCGAGGGTCAGTTCCAGGCAGCGGACAGGAGAATGGTCAGGCAGGCAGAGGTCAGTTTCAGGCGGCAGGCAAGAGAATGGTCAGGTAGGCAGTGGTCAGTTCCAGGTGGCAGGCAAGAGAATGGTCAGGTAGGCAGAGGTCAGTACCAGAGGTCAGTCCAAAGGGGTACTACCTGGGAAGGATGCAGGAACACATGGAGACTCAGGAACAGGAAGACGCTGGAATGAGGAGATGCTGGAACAAGGAGACACTGGAACAAGGAATGCTGGAACATGGAGTAGGCAAACAAATAACACCACGGTGTCGACCCGACTGCCAAGGCAAGGTCCTGGGGGACAGGGCCTCACTTTTATATGAGGTTTTAAGTGACGTCATCGGGCTGTGCCGCGGAGCTGGTTCCTGGCCTTGGCCCTTTAAAGGGCCGGGTGGTTCATGCGCGCCTAGGGGTGGTGCCGGCGCTGTAGAGGACACCGTGCCCCAGTGTGGAGCTAGGCCGTACATGGAGGGCCTGGGAGATGACGCCGTGGAGCGCCGCGGATGGGAGGCACTTGCAGCAGCAGCGGGAGAGGACGGCCCGGGGCCCGACAGCGCAGGATCAAGATGAGCAAGCCCAGGTGCGGGCTTAGAGGGGACGGGACGCGCAACACATCTAAATGGGATTTTGGATTAGCGACTTGAGAGTTAGGGCTTGAAGAATTTCACAATGGATTGCAATATCCAGACTGAGGAACTAAAGAGTAACTTATTGCCCAAACTCTTTTTCTTGCCACTATACCTATGTCTCTGCCAAGGAAATAAATTCCCCAGCTGAAGTTACTGCCAAATCCAAGGACTAGATTTAAATTTTTGGGCAAGCTGAGGCTTGGTCCAGGCCATGAGTTATAGGCCTGTCACCAGGGCCCAGCCCTGAGGCCTATGTCTGGTATCAAAGCATGGACCTGAGACCTAAGACTGGTGCTGGGGGCCTAGTCCCAAGTAAAAGGTCCAGCACCAGAGTCCAGCCATAAGAAGAGGTCCCATTGCTAAGACCTAAGTCTGGCACTGGGGCTGGGCCCTAAGGCCTGATCCCAGATCTGAGACCTAGGCATGGTGCTGGCGCCTGATGCTAGGGTCTGATCCCAATGTGAATGCCTAGACTCAGCACCAAGGTCTTGCCCTGATCCCTCGGCCCAGCACCAGGGCCAGCCATGAGGACTAGACATGGCACTCGGACCTGATCCTGAAGACTGGCATCAGGGCCCATCCCTGAAACTTGGTCCTGTTACTGAGGCATAGACTTGGCATAATAGTTCAACCCTGAAACATGGTCCCAATGCTGAAGCCTAGGCCCAGCATTGGGGCTGGTCCTGGGCCCTGATACCCGTTCCAGGTGCTGAAGCCTAGGCCCAGGTCTCCCGATGTATTCATCTCTCAACACTTCAAAAATGATGCTGTCTGCCAGGAGGATAGCCCTGGAGTGATATCACTTCGGCACCTTCCTCTGGAGCAGATGGTGTCATTTTGATGTACAATTGTGGAAATGTCTGGCTGTACATCAAAATGGTGCCAGCCACTCTGAAAGAAGGCAGCACAGTAATGTCACTCAGCATTGTCCTGCAAGCAGATGGTGTAAGTTTTGAAGGGCTGGGGTATGAAGAAGATATGAAGAGGCCCATGCCTTTATGCTGGGACCAGGCCTTACTGCCAAGACCTGGGCCATAGTTGGCCCTGGATTACTCAGGGCCATTGGTGGCAGATTTTTTTTTCAGTGGATCTATTTTTATTCTGTTTTTTTCCCCTAGTTTAATTTTTTTTTTGGTTGGGTAAATGAACAGAACTGAAAAAAAAAACATTAAACAAATCAAATCCATATGAAAACCTGCACTCCTGAAATGAACAAACAATCCAAACTAAAACTTTTGGTGCTGCACAGCCCTATAACAGATTGTTAGGAAGGAAGGTATTGCTTATATATTACTTACTATAAGTAGTAAAACTGATTTTATAAATGTCAGGGTAAGTTAATAAAATTATATTGCAGTTCTCTTATTCTTATAAATACTATATGAGAATATTTAAACCTATAATATATGTATACTTACAGTCAGACTGATGGGCTCTCATGATACCACAGCAAAAGCTGTAAAATCCAGTCCTTCCCACAGAATTTTAAGATCCCTGTGGGGTAGGTGGGCAGTGGCAGGCCAGGCCAATGTGCATGTATGTCTCCATACTAATTCAGATGGTTGGAGGAAGAGGAAGAAAGTGGCATTGCCCTGAACAAGATGGGGGCAAAATGACAAAAATAGTATACCCCGCCATTTGGATAACTGATTTTTCTAATATAGTCTGTTCGTATTATCAGGATTGGTGTTTGCTATTTTAATAGTACCCTGCAAGTGAATACCTGGTTTAGAGGCAGGATTTCTGATCAATCATTTTGTCATGATTCAGTGAGCTCTTATGCATCCTGCTTCCATAAGTATTTTTTTAAAACCTGCTCTTGATTTCAAAATTAGGTACACTTGTAAGTGTTCTGCTGACCTAGTGCTGTGATTGTTCTGTTGTGTAACATAATTATAGCACATGTGCTCTGCTATCTCCTGGGATTCCACTCACAATTAATCTTTTGTCTTAACCTGCCCTCCTCACAGCACAGCACTGCATTCTATATTTTGTATAATAAGGCTCTAATCGTATCAGTGAGTTCAAGTGACATAAATCATGACAGCAAAAGTTGAATACTTTTATAAGTTAGCAGGATTGCTCAATGAGATTATTATTATTGGGTGGACTTTCAAAAGTTTTAATCAGCTAATTCCAGTAGTTAGCCCGTTATACCTCTGCTTTTAAACATTTTTTCTCCATTGACTTGCTACATTACCCCTCCCAAAGTCACTAGATGGTAAAATTTAGCAGGTTGAAATAAGGATTAGTTCTAGGAGTTTGCGATTTAGCTGGGTAGCACTGATTTCTGGCATTGAACAGCTAAGTTTAGATGACTAACCCCACTGCACAAATTAGTAGGCCTCAATCTAGCCTGTCAAATTTTGAGTTTTCAGTTGAAAATCTTGCCAGTTAAGTTCTGCTGAAAAAATATCTTAAGATAACGAGTAAAAATGAACTTGTGTTTTGCTGCTCAGCAGCTCTTTGAAAATGTACCCCATATGTATTTTGCACTGGACACTTGGAGAACAATTTTTAAAGCCATTTACCTGGGTTCATCGTGCTTTACCTGGTTGAAATGATTTGGCTGATAATCTCCTGCCTTTGCCCACCTAAAAGTGCACCTCAGCTTTAACACCGTGCTTAGTTTTAGCCTTTTTAAACCCTAGCACAGGGGTCGGGAACCTTTTTGGCTGAGAGAGCCATGAACGCCACATATTTTAAAATGTAATTCCGTGAGAGCCATACAACTACAACCCCCCCACCCTCCTGACTCCCCCAAGACCTACCAAATTCATTTACTACAACCCCCTACTCTCCTGATGCCCCCAAGACCTGCCAAATTAATTTACTACAACCCCCCATCCTCCTAACCCCCCCCCCCCCAAGACCTGCCAAAAGTCCCTGGTGATCCAGCGGGGGTCCAGGGCTCACAGACAAATCTTTAATAAAAAAGTAAAAATCTAACAAAACCCCCCACCCTCCTGACACCCCCCAAGACCTCCAAAATTAATTTACTACAAACCCCCACCCTCCTGATGCCCCCCAAGACCTGCGAAAAGTCTCTGGTGGTCCAGCGGGGGTCCGGGAGCGATCTCCTGGACTTGGGCTGTCAGCTGCCAGTAGTCAAAATGGCGCCGACGGCCCTTTGCCCTCACTATGTCACTGGGGTCGACCAATGGCGGCGGTAGCCCCTGTGACATAGTAAGGGCAAAGGGCCGTCGACGCCATTTTGATTACTGGCAGCCGACGGCCCTTTGCCCTTACTATGTCACAGGGGCTACCGCCATTGGTCGACCCCAGTGACATAGTGAGGGCAAAGGGCCATCGGCGCCATTTTGACTACTGGCAGCCAACAGCCCAAGTCCAGGAGATCGCTCCTGGACCACCAGGGACTTTTGGCAGGTCTTGGGGGGGGGGGGTCAGGAGGGTGGGGGTTGTAGTAAATTAATTTTGGAGGTCTTGGGGGGCGTCAGGAGGGTGGGGATTTTGTTAGATTTTTACTTTTTTATTAAAGATATGTCTGCGAGCCAGATGCAGCCATCAAAAGAGCCATATCTGGCTCCCGAGCCATAGGTTCCTGACCCCTGCCCTAGCATGTGTTTAGTTCGGGAGAGTAAAATAGCGTGTGCACCTTCAGCTTTCAAAGGTCCATGTGCTATTTTGCTCCCAGTCAGCGGATACCCCCATGTAAGTAGGAGCTGCAATGTGCGGGATAACGATTGCGCTATGCATATTTTTGCAATTGCTAATTTTCAAATGCAAGTGATGTGGGTGTTTGAGACTGATCCCTTATGGGTTGTTTTCTTTGGATCTATGTTACTGCTCCATTTCTCCACCTTCATGCATCTCCTACCTTCCTTCCTCTTTTGTATCCTCTAGGCCATTCCTCTTTCTTCTTGTCTCTTACTCTGGGAAAAAGGACTCCTTCTTGCCCTCTTCCTCCCCCTGTACTTAAGCAAATACCTACAGTACATGAATGTAATGCACTTAAAGTGTTGAAAAGCAGCTTATAAATAAAATATATAATAAATATCTTAATTGGATGATTTTTAAATGCATTTAAAATAAAAATATACCTTGACACATCTTGAGTAGAACTTAGAGACACCCAAAATCAACAAAAAAAACATACTTAGCTCAGTCCTGTTGTGCTTGGTGGTGGACCCTTGTCCTGGAGCAGTGGAGAATGGCTCCCTGGTAGGGACCAGGAAGCACCTGTCCCCAGGGGGCAGAGCACAGGAGGAGACAGAGGCTAGGATGAAATTCACCCCTGGAAGCCAGAGGTCCCCTCGGGTGGAGCCCATAGGGACCCGGGCCGCTTGGACTTAGGTGGGCCTTGCAGTGTCTCCCGGAGAGGTAGTAGAGAGGCATGCCCACGATCAACAAGGGAGCACGGTTGGACTTCACGCTGTTGGTCTGGAGAAGCAAGGAAGAACCAAACAGCATAGATGAAGTCAAGGCAAGGAACAGAGCCAGAATCAGGAGACATGGTCAACAAGGCAGAGGTCAGAATCCGAGGGTCAGTCCGAGGAGTAGTCAACAAGGCAGAAGTTAGGTCCCAGAGGTCAGACGAGGTCACAAGGCAGGCAGAGGTCAGGATGCAGGCAGCAAACAGGAAGGTGAAGGAACAGGCCGAGGTCAGTACCAGAGAGACAGTCCGAGGGTACTGCCTGGGGAGACGAATGGACAGACGCAGGAACAGAAGGACGCTGGAACAGTAGGACACTGGAACAATAGGACACTGGAACAAGACTGGAACAAGACTGGAACAAGACTGTGAACGCAGAGGCAACCTAGCACACAAAACAATGCCGACCCGATTGCCAAGGCAAGGAAGTGCAGACAGCGACTTCCTTATATCGTTCCATCAATCAGGGCACACCGCGTAGCTAGGACACGCCTCTGGCCCTACAAGAGGCCGGGCGGTCTGCACGTGCGTGTGTAGGGGCGTGGCCAATGCCACTGGAGATGCCAAACTCTGGCGTGAGGCCTGGTGCGCAGTGGAAGGCCCGGCAACCGCAGCTGTGAGATGCCGAGGCCTAGAGGAGCTCGCGGCTGCAGCTGGGGAAGCCGACCTGTGACCTGCAGAGGAACTAGCAAGGAGAGCAGGTCCGTGTGCGGGCCGGGCACGGACGGGGCATGCAACAGTACCCCCCCCCCCCCCCTTCTAGGCCTCCCTCTACGCAGCCGTGGCTTGTCAGGATAGGTCCTTTGGAAGGCTTTAAGGATTTCTTTGTCGATAATGTTGTGGGAAGGTTCCCATGAGTTCTCCTCGGCCCCATAACCCTCCCAGGCTAAGCGGTACTCCCACTTACCTCGACGCCGACGGACATCAAGGACCTCTCTTACCTGGAGAGATGAGTCTGGTTCGGTAGAGATCTGTGGAGGTGAAGGAACTCTATGAGAGGGCCAGGAGAGGACCAAAGGCTTCAACAGCGAGACATGGAATGTGTTATGGATGCCCATGGCACGTGGTAGCTGGAGCTGATAAGATACTGCTCCCACTCTTCGAAGCACCGGAAATGGGCCAATGTACTTGGGAGCCAGGCGATGAGAAAGAAGTCTCAACCTTATGTGTTGGGCGCTTAGCCACACCTTCTGACCAGGACGGAAGAGTGGAGGGGGGCGTCTATGGGCATCAGAAGTATACTTCGAGCGTTCAGCGGCCTGGGTAAGACGTTCTTGGACTTGAATCCACACCTGTCAAATGGTGTGGGCCATGAATTGCGTAGCTGGAGAAGGAACAGTCAGAGGAACTGGAAGTGGCAGCCGAGGGTGTCGTCCGAATACCACGGAGAACGGAGATACATTGGTGGCAGCAGCGAAGTAGGTCTTATGCGACAACTCAGCCCAGGGTAGCAAATCAGACTAGTTGTCCTGCTGGTCATTCACGTAGGAATGAAGGAATGATGAAGTCCATTGAGAAGCTGGACCATGGCTCGGTAGGTGCTGGAAACGGCTGGAGTAGGCGCCAAGGCCGTCCAGTAGGTGGTTTCTGTTGGGCGCAGATGGGTCATGAATGCACATAATTTCGGGAATCTTGCAACCTGCTGGGCCACCAGTAGTATCTCCGCAGCATCTCTAGGGTTCTGGTACGACTCGGGTGTCCTGCCAACTTGGAATCATGGGGCCATTTCAGAACTCGTTCACATTATCTACATGGAACGATGGTTTTCACCACAGGAACTGTGGTGGTCAAGGCAAGGGATACGCAGGCAGGATCTATGATGTGTCTGGGAATATCAGGGACATCCTCTGGCCCAAAGGATCTTGACAATGCATCAGCACAGAGGTTCTTGGGACCTGGCCGATAACATAGGACGAAATTGAAGCGTTCAAAGAAGAGCGCCCATCGGACTTGTCTAGGATTCAAGAGTTGAGCCTCTTTCAGGTGCTCAAGATTCTTATGGTTGGTGAAAATGGTAAATTTATATTGCGCCACTTTCAACCAGGGGCGCCACTCTTGGAGCGCCAACTTGATAGCGAGACATTCTCGGTCACCAATGGTGTAGTGCTGTTCTGTAGGAGAGAACTTATGGGAATAGAATGAACAAGGTATCAATTTACCCTTTGGAGAGAACTGACTTTGGACGGCTCCAGCTCCAATTGAAGAGGCGTCAACTTTGATGACGAATGGATGTCTTGGGTCTGGATGCTGAAAGCAAGGCCCAGAACAGAAGACTTCTTTTAACATCTGAAAGGCGGCTTGTGCTTTGGGTGTCCACACACGGGTGTTAGCCCCTTTCTTGGTCATGGCAGTGAGTGGAGCAGCTAGGGTAGAGTAATTGGCAATGAAGCTCCTGTAATAGTAAAAGGCCCGTAGGCGTACTCGCTGAGGCCAGTCTTGGATTCCTTGGACTTTCTCTGGGTCCATGGAGAAACCTTGATCAGATATGATGTACCCTAGGAAGGGTAAGTGGTTTTGCTTGAAGAGGCATTTTTCTAACTTGGCATATAGATGATTTTCTCTTAGACGTTGGAGGACGGTCCAAAGATGATCTTGATGGGACTCAAGGTCTTTGGAAAAGATCAAGATGTCGTCAAGATATACGACTACAAATGAGTACGAGAGGTCTCGGAGGATTTCTTTCATAAAGCGTTGAAAGACTGCTGGGGCATTGCATAGCCCAAAGGACATCACTGTATATTCATAGTGACCATCCCTCATATTGAATATGGTTTTCCAGATATCTTTGGGTTGGATGCATACCAGATTGTACACACTCCTCAGATCCAACTTGGTGAAGATCCAAGCCCCTTAAAGGCAGTCAAACAGCTCACTGATAAGGGGCAGGGGGTAACGGTCTTTGTGGGTTATGGCGTTGAGCCCTCTGTAATCAATACAAGGGTGTAGACCGCCATCCTTCTTGACAAAGAAGAAGCCCGCTCCAGTGGGAGAATCAGAGGGATGATGAACTCTTTTTCTAGGTTCTCTTTGATATATTCAGACATGGTTAGTGTTTCTGGGTGAGACAATGGATAGGTTCTGCCCTTGGGAGACGTCGTGCTCGGCAGAAGCTCTATGGAGCAATTGAACTTGTGTAACGGAGGCAAAGTATCCGCCTTCTGCTTCGAGAAGATGTCTTCGAACTCAGCATACTGAGTAGTGTGATGGCTCACAGTCCGTGAGGCCTCAGGTGCCGCCCTTCCGTCTTCCGTCCTGTGCCGCCACCAGCGGCCAAGGTCCCTGGAGTTCAACAGGCTCACGTAACTCCCTGGGTCCGTGCCTCCGCTGGCCCTGGTTTGGCTGGGCTCCTAAGTTCCCTTCAAGCAGGGTTGGGGGTAAGCAACCCCCAAATCCCCAAAGACAACACAGAGAGAGAGAGCGCTAGTTCCTTCAAAGCAGTTTATAACGTACCACCTGGAAACATTACATGAGGGTTGTCCCATCCCCCTCCAGCCCTCTGGTTCTCTTACAAGCAGTGCTATTACAGAGTAACCTTTTACTTCTTATGCTTAGCGCTATTACAAGACCTAACACAACAGGCCCCTTTAGAGCCCTCCTCCCGGGCTTCCCCTTTAGGCTAAGGAGTATACTTTACCCCACACAGCTTACTCGGTATCCATATACGAACTAGAGGACTCCTCTCCCCCTGAACCTACCTCCATCTCTTCCTCCTCTGACTCCGAAGAGCTGGGTTTTTGTGGCCAGTTCCACCAAGGGGGCATGCCCTCTTCCTCCACCTCCATGGACTCATCGGTGTCTGCCTCATTAACCTCTATGCCTGCCACCTGTTCGCCTTCAGGCTTTCCTCCCCTGTCTGGTGGTGTTTCAGGGAAGCTTGGATTCATAGTCCTTCTCCTCTTCCCCTGCGCCCCCTGCTGTCTGGCTCTGGTATTGTTGTTGCTCTTATAGTAGCTTGTCAGCTCCTGCCTGCGGCCGGGCTGCGCTACATCACAGTAGGCAGACAAGATAGAGTGGTAGACTTCATTACAGAGACTGCGGGGGATACTTGATGTAGGCATCTTTTCTGGCATTGGGAACCCCACTGCACCAACTGCAGGGAATGCCAATCGAACTGGGGTTCGTGGACCTGGATCCAAGGCAGCCCCAGGATGACTGGATGTGTGGAACATTTTTACACATAGAAGGACATCTCCTCCTCGTGGAGAGTGCCCACGGTAAGATGGACAGCCACTGTTCGATGGGTGATGAGCCCTGGAAGAAGTTCTCCTTGAATGGAGGTGAAGCGAAGGCTCACATCTAATGGCTGAAGAGGAATGTTCAGAAGCTTGACGATATCATCCATGATGAAGCTGCCACTTGCTCCTGTATCGACAAGAGCAATTTTGGTGAAGGAGTGGGCCTCAATGCCCAGAGAGACTGGAAGAAAGAGTTGGAGGCCAGTGACAGTCGTGCCTAAGCTCGGGACCCCCGCTGGGCTCAGGCATTGCAGTTTTCCGGATGGGCCGGACAGAACTGCCGAAAATGTCAGGAAGTGCCACAGTAAAGGCAAAGACCCTCCTTCCTCCGATGGAGACATTCGGTCGGAGTCAGTCGCCCACGGTTCACCTACATAGCTTCCCCCATGGGATAAGGTGGTGGTGCTGGAATCTTGGCAGGAGGACTCTGGACACACGTGGGACTCAGTGTAGGAGAGCGGGAATCCTTTACTTCTAGGCGCCTTTGCTGGAGATGATGGTCGATCTTCCCGGTGAGGGAAATTAGGTCCTCTAGAGACGTGTGAGTCTCACGGACGGAGAGTTCATCTTTGAGAGTGCTGGGGAGTCCATCTAGGAAGATGGGTTGCAGACAATCTTCTTGCCACCCGAGCTCAGTAGCCAGGATCCTGAACTCCACCGTATACTCGGAGAGGGTCTGCGACTCTTGACATAGGTGGAGTAGGTCATGGCTGGCTACAGCTTGGCGGCCTGGGTCTCTGAAGGTCTGCTTGAAGACAGCAACAAACTCGGGTAGTTTGGAAAGCATAGGATCAAAGCGTTCCCATAAGGGAGAGGCCCATGCCAGAGCCTTTCCTTCCATGTGGGAAAGGATGAAGGTCACTTTGGTTGTTTCCTTCAGGAACAAGGATGGTTGCAGTGCAAATTGCATGAAGCACTGATTGAGGAAGCCACGACAGGAGCATGGGTCCCCATTGTATCGAGGAAGTACAGGGAGCGCCAACGATGCTTTGGGTAGCATAGAGGCCGATAGGCCCATGGGATTGGCCAGGGCTCTATCTTGCAACTGGGAACAGAGCTCTTCCACTGAAGAGGCCAGTGATTCCAAAGCCCTGCGATGTTCTTGGACTGGGGCGGCCAAACCCGGTAGGCCCTGGAGGTGGGAGACTCCACCGAGTCCATGGCCTTGGCAACCTGTTGCGCTTGGAGGTGCACCCTTGTCCTGGAGCAGTGGAGAATGGCTCCCTGGTAGGGACCAGGAAGCATCTGCCCCCAGGGGGTGGAACACAGGAGGAGACAGAAGCTAGGATGAACTTCACCACTGGAAGCCCAAGGTCCCCCCAGGTGGAGCCCGTAGGGACCCAGGCGGCTTGGACTTAGTTGGGCCTTGCAGAATCTCCCACAGAGGTAGTAGAGAGGCGTTCCTATGATCAACAAGGGAGCGCGGTCGGACTACACACTGTTGGTCTGGAGAAGCAAGGAAGACCCAAACAGCGTAGATGATGACAAGGCAAGGGACAGAGCCAGAATCAGGATGTTATGATCCCGGGCCGTGATCCGGTTCCCCCTCCTACCTCCCAGCCGCTCCAATCAGCTGTGGCGTCCTTGAGGCCTGCTCAGGCCTGGCTGGCTCCTGCTCGTGGCGCTCCCTCCATGAGGGAGATGCCGTCGATGCTCTCCGGCGGGCCCTGCCCCTCTAGGCGCAAGCGCGCGCAGGGGCTTCAAGTTTAAAGAGACCAGTGTGTGAAAGATGGCTCCATCTCCAGGAGCATGTCAGACGTCGGCATGGATTTTAAACCCTGCAGCCGAACTATGCCTTGCCTTGCAACGAGGTTCCCTCTTGGAGGTTAGTAGTTGCAGTCTTCTTTCTTGTTCCTGCTCCAGCCCTTCCTTGCTTGCTCCTGTTCCTGGCTCCTGACTTCGGCTCGTCTCTTGGCTTCTGACTTCAGCACATCCCCTGGCTCCTGACTTGGCTTGTCCTCTGGTATCCTGCTTGCTGCCTGTCTCGACTCTGGTTCGTCTTCGGTCTCTGCTGCCTGTCGCCTGCCTCGACTCCTGGTTTGTTCCACTTCCTGCTTGTCTGCTGCCTGATTTGATCCAGACTGCTCGTCCAGGAGACCTTGCCTAAGTCCAAGCGGCTCTGGTCCTCATGGGCGCCTTGTTCCGATTGGTCTCCTGGTTCCAACTACTCCTCCGCTTCACAACTTCTGGACAACTCTTCAGATACTCGTCTTCAAGAGACCGCACATAAGTCCAAATGGCTCGGATCCTCAAGGGCTCCTCCCGGGAGGATCTCGGGCTTCCAGTAGTGAAGATTCGGTGGGTCTCCTGACTTGATCTGCCTCCCGGCTACGACCTCCGCTGTGGGCCTTCTCACGGTGTGCTTTCATCATCTCTAGCCGGCACAAGGGTCCATGAACTCAACAGTTTGCAAGACTCTGGACCCGGCGGACGTTGCCAGCCTCCAGGCCATTCCTGGTATTGCTCAGTGGCTACAACAGCAGCAACACTGCTTAGATGTTTTGATGGTGACAATAGAGAGACTGGTAAACTGTTTGGATTCTTCGCCCCCGGTAGCACCCCCTGCCTCTGTTCTGATGCCAAGCCTCGGACCTGTGGCTTCCACGCAGCTGCCAGCTCTGCCCAGGTACTCGGGTGAACCCAAACAGTGCCGTGGGTTCCTCAACCAATGTTACGTACGGTTTACTCTACTGCGAACACAGTTTCCATTGGATCTGGTGAAGACCAGCTATATCATTTCCTTGTTGAAATGAAGGCTCTGGCCTGGGTCTCGCCATTATGGGAACATAATGATCCTATCCTGGGAAACTTGCAACAATTTGTGTCTACATTTAGACAAATCTTTGATGAGGCAGCCCGCAAGTCTAATGCAGTTGCCAAGTTGTTATGGCTACACCAGGGCTCCCATTCTCGGCAAGAGAATGGGAGTACGCGGTCAAATTCAGCACATTGGCAACCGAGCTAGACTGGAGGGAGGACAGTCTCCACAGTATATTCTTGGAAGGATTGTCCTCGCGCCTTAAAGATGAGTAGCGGCAAGGGACCTTCTGGACGACTTAGACGGCATGATTGACCTGGCAGGAAGGGTCGACCTCCGACTCCAACAACGCTTCGAGAAGGGAGATTGGTTCAAAGATCGGTAAACCTAGCACCCGCATTTTCTCAACCTATGTCTTCTCCCTCTACTTCTTTGGGCAGCCAAGGGGTAGAGCTATGCAGTTAGGGCGGAGCCCCCTCTCTCAATAGGAATGGAGATGTCGACGCTCGCTAAGCCTCTGTCTATACTGTGGTAATAAGGGGCACTTCCTAACCCAATGTGGTGAATGGCCGGAAAACGCCAGAACCTAGGTGTCATTGGGGAGCTGATCCTAGGCAATACCAATCCTGCTCCTCAATGTACCGTACCAGTTACCCTCGAATACCCCGGTGGTTCCTTCACCACATTGGCTTTCCTTGACTCTGAAGCCAGAGGAAACTTCATTCTGGCTGACCACGTTCAGAAATTACAGCTTGCCATACTACCTTGCTTCCCCCACTCCGAATCTCTTCAATTCATGGAACTCCCCTCCAGGGAACATCTCTACCCGCACTAAGCCTCTAACTGGCACTAAGCCTCTACTGGCCTCCTACACACGGAAGAAATTTCATTTCTTGTACTACAGAAGGCCATCCATCCCATTGTCCTGGGCTTACCTTGGCTCCAGAGACACTCTCCAGTTATCTGCTGGGATACCCTCCATATCGCATCCTGGAGCCCATCCTGTTTTACCTCCTGCTTGGCCACTGTTCAGCGCCCCTGTGTTCAGCTCTTGACCACATCCCTGACTATACCCAAACCCTATCTGGACTACATGGATGTCTTCTCTAAAGAAAATGCCGAACTCCTCCCAGAACATCGGCCCTTTGATTGCGCCATAGACTTGCTGCTGGGTACCACAGCCCCCAGGGGACATGTATACCCCTTATCACTACTGGAAACTCGAGCCATGTCTAGCTACATCCAAGAAAACTTAGATCATGGCTTCATTCAACCTTCCATGTCTCCCGCTGGAGCCGGATTCTTTTTCATGGCGAAGAAAGATGGGTCACTCAGACCCTGTATCGACTACCGGGGCCTCAATGCTATCACGTGACATGACCAATATCCATTGCCATTGATTCCAGAACTTTTAGACCGGCTGCAGGGAGCCAAGATTTTCACCAAGCTTGACCTCCGTGGTGCGTACGAATACGTTCTGGTGATGAATGGAAAATTGGTGTATAAGAATACATTCTGGTGTGTAAGAATGGTGTGTAAGAATACGTTCTGGTGATGAATGGAAAACTGCGTTCAGTACTTGAGATGGGCACTACGAGTAATTGGTCATGCCATTTGGCTTATGCAAAGCCCCTGCGGTTTTCCAAAACCTCATGAATGAAGTCTTAAGAGATATGCTACACACTTCTGTCATCGTATATTTAGATGATGTATTGATTTACTCAAAAGACCTCACTATGCATCACTTACACATGAGAAGAGTGTTACAAAAACTTGGAGACAACCGTCTCTTTGCCAAGTTGGAAAAATGCCAGTTTGAACAGGAATCCTCTACAGGTTTCCACATGGATCCAGACAAAGTGGCAGCCATCAAGGATTGGCCTCAGCTCGTGGGGGTTAAAGCTCTTCAACGCTTCCTTGAGTTCGCCAACTTTTACCGCCAGTTTATCCCACACTACTCTCAGATGGTGGCCTCACTCACCGCTCTTACCAAGAAAGGAGCAGATGCCAGGAACTGGTCCCCGGCAGCACAACTAGCCTTTCAGGAGTTGAAGGGAGCCTTCCTTCAGGATACGTGTTTACACCATCCAGATCCACAGTGTCAATTCATCGTCGAAGTAGTCACGGCTGACCTTGTGGTAGGGGCCGTCCGTAGCCAAATATCTAATAAAGGTAAAACCTTACCATGTTCCTATTTCTCTCAGAAGTTCTCACCAGCTGAGAAGAATTATGGTATAGGGAACAAGGAACTGTTAGCCATTAAGCTAGCATTTGAAGAATGGCGCCAGTGGCTGGAAGGGGCCTAACATACCACTATTGTCTATACGGACCACAAGAATCTAGAGTTTTTGTGTCGAGCTCAATGCCTCAATCTCGATGGTCCCTATTTTTCATTCGATTCGAATTTTCTGTCCACTACAGACAAGCTGCTAAGAACGTAAGGGCAGATGCCTTATCCCACACTACTGAGACAGAGGATGCTCTCAACCCCCCTCAATACATTCTAGATCCAGCTAAAGTCCTCATTGTGGCTTCCGAGCCCGTTCCTGTGGGGAAAACCGTGGTGCCAGTTTGCCTAAGGAGGAAAGTTTTGTCATGGACTCATGATTCCCTGATGGCAGGACATCCTGGAACAGCCCATACACTGGAACTCCTAACCAGATACTATTGGTGGCCCCAGGTCAAGAAGGATGTTCAACTGTATGTCAGCTCCTGTCCTACTTGAGCTAGACAAAAACCCTTGCCTGGTTGCTCCAGGGGCTTCTCCAACCGCTACCCATTCCAATGGAGCCATGTCTACTGACTTCATAGTAGACCTACCACCCTTGTAAGGGAAGACCTTAATATGGGTTACAGTTGATAGATTCTCCAAGATGGCCCACTTCGTGCCTCTATCTGAGCTGCTCACGGCCCTTGAACTGGCGCAACTTTTACCTTGCATATCTTCCGTACTCACGGACTGCCACTCCATATTGCCTCTGACCAGGGGTCGCTGTTCATGGCCAAGTATTGGAAGGCACTGTGTAAAACTTTTGGGGTCCAACTGGACTTTACTACAGCCTTTCACCCACAAGGCAGTGGCCAAGCGGAATGTACCAATCGAACCCTGAAAGTGTTCCTCCGAGCTTTTGTTGGAGACAAACAAGACGACTGAGTGACCTTACTGCCCTGGGCCGAATTCTCGTATAACCACCATCACCATTCGGCCACCAGTCTGTCTGCCTTCCAGTTGGTTTACGGGAAACAACTCAAGCCTCCTCTACCTCTGACCGTACCATCTCCAGTGGTGCAGCTAACAGCCCGACAGTTACGCGATCTTTGGAAATCCACTCAGAAGTTACGACTGACTGCTGCTACTGCAAAGAATCATGCAGACAGACTGTGTCGCCCTGCTCCTGTATTTTTCCCTGGAGATAAGGTGTGGTTGAGCACCAAGAACATTCTATTGTGGATTCCCTCCATGCACCTGGCCCCTAGGTACATTGGCCCGTTTGCTGTAACGGAGCGAGTAGCCGCTGTTTCATACCGTCTACGTCTTCCATCCACACTAAAGATTCATAATGTCTTCCACATGTCTTTACTCAAGCCTTTGGTCTTGTCAGTCTTCTACAACAAGACTCCTGAGCCCACCAAACCAGCAGCGGAACAGGACATCATCTATCAAGTAAAGGATGTATTAGATGTACGTTTCCATCATAGAAGATGGGAGTACCTTCTCTCTTGGGCAGGGTATGGTCCCAAGAAGAATACTTGGAAACCGGCCTCTAACATTCTGTATAAGACCCTTCTTCGCCAGTTCCATTTAGACCACCCTGCAAAACCAAAGCCCCCAGGAAGGGGGCATAAGAGGAGGGGTACTGTTATGATTCCAGGCTGCACTCCGGTCCCCCCTCCTACCTCCTAGCTGCCCCGATCAGCTGCAGCTTCCTTGAGGCCTGCTCAGGCCTGGCTGGCTCCTGCTCGCGGCGTTCCCTCCACGAGGGAGACGCCGCCGACGCTCTCTGGCAGGCCCTGCCCCTCTAGGCGTGTGCAGGCGCAGGGGCTTCACATTTAAAGGGACCAGTGCGGGAAAGATGGCTCTGCCCCCAGGAGTGCTTCAGACGCCGGCAGGGATTTAAACCCTGCAGCCGAACTATGCCTTGCCTTGCAATGAGGTTCCCTCTTGGAGGTTAGTAGTTGCAGTCTTCTTTCTTGTTTTTGCTCCAGCCCTTCCTTGCTTGCTCCTGTTCCTGGGTCCTGACTTTGGCTCGTCTCCTGGCTACTGATTTGGCTTGTCGTCTGGTATCCTGCTTGCTGCCTGTCTCGACTCTGGTTCGTCTTCAGTCTCTGCTGCCTGCCGCCTGCCTCGACTCCTGGTTTGTTCCACTTCCTGCTTGTCTGCTGCCTGATTTGATCCAGAGTGCTCCGTCCAGGAGACTTCACCTAAGTCTAAGCGACTCGGGTCCTCATGGGCTCCTCCAGGGGGGACCTTGGGCTTCCAGTGGTGAAGTTCCGATTGGTCTCCTAGTTCCAACCACTCCTCCGCTTCACAACTTCTGGACAACTCTTCAGGTACTCGTCTTTGGGTGACCGTACATAAGTCCAAGCGGCTCGGATCCTCAAGGGCTCCTCCCGGGAGGATCTCAGGCTTCCAGTGGTGAAGATTCAGTGGGTCTTCTGACTTGATCTGCCTCCTAGCTACAACCTCCGCTGTGGGCCTTCTCACACTGTGCTTTCATCATCTCTAGCTGGCTCAAGGGTCCACGAACTCAACACAGGAGACGTGGTCAACAAGGCAGAGGTCAGAATCCGAGGGTCAGTCCGAGGAGTAGTCAACAAGGCAGAGGTCAGTTTCCGGAGGTCAGACAAGGTCACAAGGCAGGCAGAGGTCAGGATGCAGGCAGCAGACAGGAAGGTCAAGGAACAGGCCGAGGTCAGTACGAGAGAGACAGTCCAAGGGTACTACTTGGGGAGACGAACAGACAGACGCAGGAACAGAAGGATGCTGGAACAGTAGGGCACTGGAACAAGGCTGGAACAAGACTGGAGCAAGACTGGAACAAGACTGTGAACGCAGAGGCAACCTAGCACACAATACAATTCCTGATTGCCAAGGCAAGGAAGTGCAGGCAGGGACTTCTTTATATCGTTCCATCAATCAGGGCACGCCGCGGAGCTAGGACCAGCCCCTGGCCCTACCAGAGGCTGGGCGGTCTGCACGCACGCGTAGGGGTGTGGCCAATGCCACTGGAGACGCCAAATTCCGGCATGAGGCCTGGTGCGCAGTGGAAGGCCTGGTGACCGCCGCCGCAGGATGCCGAGGCCTAGAGAAGCTCACTGCTGCCACTGAGGAGGCCGACCCGTGACCTGCAGAGGAGCTAGTGAGGTGAGCAGGCCTGTGCATGGGCCGGGCGCAGACGGGGTGTGTATCAAGTCCTTAAACTGACTTTCCATAAGATGATCCTTTGGACTGTTGATGATTGTTTTGCATGGTAGAACTATCGACAAGTATGCAGTACCCCCTGATACACTCTTTATGAAACCCAGCTCTGTGTCGGGGTGATGTTTATGACTGATTTTGGTTGATTTTGGGTGTCTCTAAGTTCTACTCAAGATGTGTCATGCTATATTTTTCTTTTAAATGCATTGGTTTACAAAACACACACAAAATCTATATAATTAAGTGACCTTAATTGAATAATGCAGCCAGGGCAGGAGAGAGCAGGAATTAGGCCCGTGCCAGCTAAGAAAAGTAGGCCCCTGATGTGATACTTAATAAAAGAAATTGTTTTCTAAATTTCCCAAATAATTTTTATTTATTTAAGAAGGCTATACAAGCTTTTTTTTTTAGCAAATTCTTCAATTACAATTTAAATTTGTATTTATACATGTTAGAAATAGATATATTTAGCTTTTTTAAAAATGTTGGCCAAAAGTAAGCCCCTTGAACATTGTATGCCCTAGTCAAATGGTCATGCTGGCACCCCTCTCTCCTGGAGTGAATGCAGCCTTAATTCATTATTTGGTTGCTTTTACAGTGGTCCTACAAATTTATATTTCTATAATCCCATTGAAGTTTAATGGGAAAATTTCTTTTTTTGTACTGGTTGTTCATGTCATAAAGAATAGGCTAACTCAGCCCTGGCTTTAATTCCTTTGTATGCAGAGAAATGTAGTTCTGATTGTCCCATTGATTTGCCTAAGAAAATCAGTACAAGAAATCCCCGCATGCAATGGAGTAAAGCCCAAACTGGATTTGCTTGTTCCTTATGACACAGGGCCAGGTGACCACCTTACTGTCACATCTAGACTCTACTTGGTCTCTGGCAGTACTTGTCCATGCTGCCTTGAATTCTGAAACCATGTTTTGCATCTATCCCCATTACTGGGATATTGTTTCATGCAGTCACTTCCCCTTCTGTGAGAAAAAAACAAGCCCTTTAATGTTTGTTGGTTTAGAGTTTTAGTAGCTCTATTTGTCCTGGAGAAATCTGAAACCATTGTAGGCTGTGAAAGCTTTTATTCGGCCAACTTAAAAGATTATGTGGTGCAGGAGCTTTCCAGGCCACACAGTTCCCTTCTTCATATGACATCAGTTTTGTTAGAGCAATAAAAGGAATCACAAACTATCAAGGTTTTTTTTCTATAATTTTCCAAACAAATATTATGGATTACGCTTGGTGGGCCACCATGTGATCATGTGTCATAAAATGCACATTCTGGAAATCCATCTAAACTAAGATATATCAAGCACTTTAGGCTAAGTTGAATGTTTACTCATTATTTCATGAATAAAGGAAGGCATTAATTGACTCTGTCCTATTCTAAGTGGCTTCTAATTGCCTTAGCAATTGCATTGCAAACTTATGTTGTTTTCATTGACATTTAGATAAAACACCTTCAGAATCAGAGTGGGTAGCAAAAATGACAGGCAGGCTCGTTAGACTAAAACTTCCTTTTCTTCAGTTTAACAAATGGGAAGGATATGTGTCAATTTGTCAAACCTTCAAGACCTCCTCCATAAACCATTGGAATAAAGAAAGCACTATCCATCTTCTGGTAAAATGCAGAAAGGGTATATAGATTTAATAATGCTTCTAATTTCTTTCCTGTTCTGTTGAGATAGACAGATTCCAGAGCTTTTATAAGAATGAGTCATTTTGAATACAGTTTACAGATGTGTCTAACATTTCTCTTGTTGGAAATATGCATTTCATGAGCCTCTTCCTTTTTTCCTGTTAACTTATGCTAAATTTGCTCAGTGGATTCCAATCAAGAAAGAGACTCCTTCATGCTTACTAATTTCATAACCCGCAGGAGGATGCGAGCTTTTGTTGAGATCCATAGAGGCTTCATTTTGTTCGTCACAGTATACAGAATAAAAAATGACCTTCTATAGAATATTCTTGTGGATCTCCTTGGCATGAACATACATTGTTATTACTTGCAATTTATGGAGGACATGAGAGCCTTTCCTATCAGCAGGCCCTAAGTTAAGGCTGCATGGGCTTGTCCCTCGCATCCGTCATTAATATAGGAAAAGTAGCGTGGAGCTATGGGGGCTAGCAGCAGGGGTGTGGGGGTTGGGGAATTGCTTAGCCATTGGCGATGGCAACAATTTTTGAAATGCTGCTTTAGTGCAGCCAACACACCTTTAGTCAGTGTCGGGCAGTGGCTGAGGCCACAGCAAGTGCCATCTTTTCTGTCCTTTTTCTTTCGCTTAGCCCTAATTGCATTAAATTTTAGCTGTACTTGTTTTCGCGGCTCAGTGCTCTAAGAAGTGGCGTCATGCAACAGCATTCAAGGGATCGCGGCTTCCACCTAAACTAAGATATATAAGAACATAAGAACATAAGAAAATGCCATACTGGGTCAGACCAAGGGTCCATCAAGCCCAGCATCCTGTTTCCAACAGTGGCCAATCCAGGCCATAAGAACCTGGCAAGTACCCAAAAACTAAGTCTATTCCATGTTACCATTGCTAATGGCAGTGGCTATTCTCTAAGTGAACTTAATAGCAGGTAATGGACATCTCCTCCAAGAACTTATCTAATCCTTTTTTAAACACAGCTATAATAACTGCACTAACCACATCCTCTGGCAACAAATTCCAGAGTTTAATTGTGCGTTGAGTAAAAAAGAACTTTCTCCGATTAGTTTTAAATGTGCCCCCTAGTCTTTCTACTTTCCGAAAGAGTAAATAACAAATTCACATCTACCCGTTCTAGACCTCTCATGATTTTAAACACCTCTATCATATCCCCCCTCAGTCGTCTCTTCTCCAAGCTGAAAAGTCCTAACCTCTTTAGTCTTTCCTCATAGGGGAGCTGTTCCATTCCCCTTATCATTTTGGTAGCCCTTCTCTGTACCTTCTCCATCGCAATTATATCTTTTTTGAGATGCGGCGACCAGAATTGTACACAGTATTCAAGGTGCGGTCTCACCATGGAGCGATACAGAGGCATTATGACATTTTACCTTTTATTCACCATTCTCTTTCTAATAATTCCCAATATTCTGTTTGCTTTTTTGACTGCCGCAGCACACTGTACCGACGATTTCAATGTGTTATCCACTATGACACCTAGATCTCTTTCTTGGGTTGTAGCACCTAATATGGAACCCAACATTGTGTAATTATAACATGGGTTATTTTTCCCTATATGCATCACCTTGCACTGATCCACATTAAATTTCATCTGCCATTTGGATGGCCAATTTTCCAGTCTCACAAGGTCTTCCTGCAATTTATCACAATCTGCTTGTGATTTAACTACTCTGAACAATTTTGTGTCATCTGCAAATCTGATTATCTCACTCGTCATATTTCTTTCCAGATCATTTATCATGGTCTGACCCAGCATGGCAACTTCTTATGTTCTTATGTTCTTATATTGAAAAGTAAGGGTCCCAATACAGATCCCTGAGGCAGTTCACTGTCCACTCCCTTCCACTGAGAAAATTGCCCATTTAATCCTACTCTCTGTTTCTTGTCTTTTAGCCAGTTTGCAATCCATGAAAGGACATTGCCACCTATCCCATGACTTTTTACTTTTCCTAGAAGCCTCTCATGAGGAACTTTGTCAAACGCCTTCTGAAAATCCAAGTATAGTATATCTACCGGTTTACCTTTAGCCACATGTTTATTAACTCCTTCAAAAAAGTGAAGCAGATTTGTGAGACAAGACTTGCCTTGGGTAAAGCTATGCTGACTTTGTTCCATTAAACCATGTCTTTCTATATGTTCTGTGATTTTGATGTTTAGAACACTTTCCACTATTTTTCCTGGCACTGAAGTCAGGCTAACCGGTCTGTAGTTTCCCGGATCGCCCCTGGAGCCTGTAAATTGGCAGCACAGTGTGGGATTCCAGTAGTTTGGCAACTGAGGCACCCCCCTGACTTCAGGCAAGTGCGCTGTCCTCTTCTCCTCCTCCCAATCCCACTGGGTTGCCTCCATCTATTCTCTCCTCTCTCCCACTTGGTTTCCCTGCCCCCTGCCCCTTCCCCTGCAGATACTGACTCAGGGGAAAGTGGCCCTGAACTTGTTGAGGCATCTGCTCCGAGCCTTTGCCCGCCCCTTCCTCCTTCTGGTCCTCTGAGCTCTTTGCTCAGAGGACCAGAAGGAGGAAGGGGCGGGCAAAGGCTCGGAGCAGATGCTTCAATGAGAGATCTCTTGTTTCCCACCCCTTCCGCTTCAGGCCATGCTTCCTCCTTGCCCACCCAACCATCCGGCCCACCTCCTCCTCTTATGATGCTCCCTCCCTCAGCCCCAATTTCTGCTCCCCCCCTCCCCACCCCCTCCGCTGTGCTTCCTAGGACCTCCCTGGCTGCTGGTAGTAAAAGGGGGCTGCTAAAAGTGGCAAGAGTAAAGGAAAAGCTCTGCAGCCCAAGAGTCAGGCTGGTGCACAGCACAATGTGCTTTCTGTCAATCCTGCCCCTTTTCTAATTGGCGAGGGCACTTATGGCACCCCCACAAAGGTCAACACCACTAAGGCTAGCCAGGTGGCTCACCAGGGCAAGTGTTCAACCAATTTGCCTACTAATCTTAAGGTGCCCAGGTCTAAAGTTGTTAGCGTCCGGAGTGCTAGACAGCATAAAATCCGCAGTGTTAGCGCATCGCAGAATGCTACAGCTCTTGAGGACCAGTGTTTTTTCCCAGAGGTTCCATTTTAGGATTCGACCGGTTCCTTTCCTGGATCAACCAACAACGGCCACGGGTAATGGTGTTCAGGGTCCTGGAACAGGTAAGCTGGCGCTTATTTTAGATAATGGGCTAAGGTTGAGGATAAGAAGAAAAAGAGGGTGCACTCTCCCAATTCTTCTTCGTCTCACTCTACATCGTCTTCTTTGTCCTCCTCAGGAGAGTCTGGGGCTGGGTAAGCACTATCTGTTAGGGAAGGGTCTTACGTCCTTGACAGAAATGTAGGAGGAAGTACCCAGAAAAATTAGGAGGTGTATTCAGAAACGTAGATATGTGAACATCTTCAAGTTGTTGGAAGGTAGATGGGGTGACAAGAAGGAAAAGAAAAAGAGTAAGAAGAAGAGTAAGGAAGGAAAATCTGGGTCAAAGGTTTCCAAGAATATTGTTAATTGGGTCAGAGGTTTCTTACGTCTAGTGAGCATGGTGGGTCATTTTGATCCCTCTCAATATGGTTCATTATTAGCGTATGCAGAAAGCATACTGGGAACCTTTAAAGATTATGAAGGTTGGGCTTGGCTCAACTACAATGAGAAGTTCCGGGATAAAATGGCTGGTAACCATTTTATGTCTTGGGGTACCCAGGATATTCACGTATGGTTAACCCAAATGACCAACAAGGGTGATGGTAATTCCAAAGGGATAGAGGTTAGCGGAGGTATTAATAGCGGAACATCTGCCACAGGGACTGGGGGGAGGGGGTGTTTCAGGTTCCTTTTGGGCATCTGGGAGTAATCTTAAGTCCGCAGCTTGGAGTAAACCAGCTGCGAGAGGGTCAGATGTTTGCTGGAGGTTTAATAAGGCCATCTGTCTATTCCCAGATTGTAAGTTCCGCCATGCATGTTCCACATGCGGTGGAAGTCACCCTATGGCAAAATGCACCCAGGGCCACAACGATTCCTCCCACAGAGGTGGTAAGCTGTGAGATCTTAAGTCAGAAAGCTGATTCACTGGTAGTGTTATCAGAGTTAAGGGTTTGGTTAATGAGTTATCCAGACAAAAATTTGGCAATTTTCCTTTACAATGGTTTTCGGATGGGTTTTAGAATTCCTTACAATGGTCCGGGTTTTGGTGGTAGTGCAAGAAACGCTCAGTCTGTGGTATGGCATGCACATATCACGCATGACAAATTGCAATAGGAGTTAAATTTGTGGCGTGTAGCAGGGCCGTTCGTTGATCTGCTTTTTAGGAGAATGCATCTTTCCGCTATCGGTAGTCCCAAAGAAAGCACTGGGAAAGTTTAGGCTGATCCTTAATCTCTCTTATCCGCTGGATGTGTCTGTGAATGATTTCATCCCTAAAAGTGAGTGTTCAGTGCGAAACGCATCGTTTGATGCAGCGGTCGCTTTAATTCATAGAGAGGGCAGGGGCACATTAATGGCGAAAGCAGATATGGAGTCCATGTTCCTGTTGTTACCCATAAACTCTGCAAGTTTTCCTTTATTGGGTTTCTTTTTCAAGGGGCACCACTTTGTGGATCATTGCTTGCCTATGGGCTGCCGGTTTCCTGCACATTTTTTGAAGCTTTCAGCACTTTTATGCAGTGGGTTACCATGCAACATACCGATGTGATAGCATGTTGCTTTACTTTGATGATTTTTTGTTTGTTGGTCCTAGCCATTTCGGTTTGTGTCAGTCCCAGTTAGAGGGTTTTTTGAGGGTAGCCCGCCTATTAGGGATGCTGATCACACAGGATAAGCTTACATTCTTAGACACTGAGCTTGATTCTGTCCGCATGGTATCTCACTTTCCGATAGAAAAAGTGGTGAAGTTAAGAGAATTAGTGCAGTCAGTCCGGGGATTGACAAAAGTGATGCCTGCAGTCCTTGATAGGTTCGCTTAATTTTGCCTGCCGAGTGATTCCAATGGGCCATGCTTTTATCATAGAAACATATAGAAACATAGAAACATAGAAATGACGGCAGAAGAAGACCAAATGGCCCATCCAGTCTGCCCAGCAAGCTTCACACATTTTTTCTCTCATACTTATCTGTTTCTCTTAGCTCTTTGTTCTATTCCCCTTCCACCCCCACCATTAATGTAGAGAGCAGTGATAGAGCTGCATCCAAGTGAAATATCTAGCTTGATTAGTTAGGGGTAGTAGGGGTAGTAACCGCCGCAATAAGCAAGCTACACCCATGCTTATTTGTTTTACCTAGACTATGTTGTACAGCCCTTGTTGGTTGGTTTTTCTTCTCCCCTGCCGTTGAAGCAGGGAGCTATGCTGGATATGCGTGAAGTATCAGTTTTTTTTTCTCCCCTGCCGTTGAAGCAGAGAGTCATGCTGGATATGCATTGAAAGTGAAGTATCAGGCACATTTGGTTTGGGGTAGTAACCGCCATAACAAGCCAGCTATTCTTCGCTTTGTGATTGCAAATCCTTTTTTTCTTCACCCCTGTCGTTGAAGCTATGCAGGATATGCGTGAAGCATCAGTTTTTTTTTTTGGGTTTTTTTTCCCCTGCTGTTGAAGCAGAGAGCTATGCTGGAAATGCGTGATGTATCAGTCTTTCTCCCATGCCGTTGAAGCAGAGAGCCATGCTGGATATGCATGGAAAGTGAAGTATCAGGCACATTTGGTTTGGGGTAGTAACCGCCGTAACAAGCCAGCTACTCCCCGCTTTGTGAGTGCGAACCCTTTTTTTCTTCTCCCTTGCCGTTGAAGCAGAGAGCTCTGCTGGATGTGTGAAGTATCAGTTATTCTTCTCCCCTGTCGTTGAAGCAGAGAGCTATGCTGTATATGCATTGAAAGTGAAGTATCAGGCATATTTGGTTTGGGGTAGTAACCGCCGTAACAAGCCAGCTACTCCCCTCTTTGTGAGTGCAAATCCTTTTTTTCCATTTCCTCTTGCTGTTGAAGCTTAGAGCGATGTTGGAGTCACAGTAAGCATGTGTATGTTTATTGAATAAGGGTATTGTGTCCAGGCAGTAGCCATCATTCTGGAGAGTCACCCACTCTTCATTGGCGGCCTCTTGACTTTATGGATCCACAGTGTTTATCCCACACCCCTTTGAAGGGGCGTGGGATAAACAGTAGCTGATGTCCCGCTCTGACCCCACAGTAGCTGAGGACAGAAGGCTGTCCTCAGCTACTGTGGGGTCAGAGCGGGACATCATTTTGTCAGGGTAACCCAAAGGCTTAAGGATGATATGGGGGTTTGGGAAGCCTTTTTCGAGTCGTTTAATGGTGTATGTATGATGCAAGAGGAGGAGGTATCGAACCATGACATCCAGCTTTATTTGGACGCTGCAGGGGCCTCTGGTTTCAGGGTTTATTTCCAAGGACGGAGGTGTGCTTAGCCTTGGCCGGTGGAGTGGATGGAGGCTGGCACTATCAAGAACATCACTTTTTTAGAATTGTTTCCCATCATGGTTGCCGTGGCTATCTGGGGGGGGGGGGGAGAAGTTTAAGGATAAAAAAGTGGTCTTCTAGTGTGATAACCTAGGTGTTGTTCAGGTTATCAACAAGCAGTCAGACAAATGTAAGAGTATATCTGCTTTGTTGAGGGATTTAGTTTTCCTTTGCTTGCATTGGAATGTTGCCATTATGGCTAGGCATGTGCCAGGAGCATAAAATCTGATTGCCGATGCCCTTTCTCATTTCAAGTGGAAGGTCTTCAGGGAGTTGGTACCACAGATGAATCAGATGGGAGAACAGTTTCCAGAGCACTTATGGCATTTCAGCCATTTGAAGCATGGAGATTGATCCAGAAATCAATGGCGCTGGTGACATGGGCATCATACGTGGGCAGAGAAGTGATGGTATGCTTCCTACAGTCAGCTGGTTGGCAGGGGGGACCTGTTAGGGAGGAATGGGTGGTCCAATTCATTTTGTGGGCACAGCAAAGCAGGTATTCGTTGTCTTCGGTGTGCTCCCACATGGCGGGTTTTTCTTTTTTTCAGAAGCTTGGGGGATGGGGTAACCCAGAAACAAGTTTTATTGTTAAGAGGGTGCTGGGGGGGGGGGGGGGCGTGGGACAGGGACAGAGGTAGAATGCTGGATAAAAGGCGACCCATTCGATACCCTGATTTAGTTATTATTTCAGGGCAGCTGGCAAGGGTCTGTTGCTCTAGATATGAGGTATTGCTGTTTAGAACTGCGTTTGCTCTTGCCTTTTTTGGTGCAATGAAAATCTGTGAGCTGGTAGTAAGTTCGAAGGTGAACGTGTCCGGAGCTGGATTACTGGCGAGTCATGTCTGGGTATATAGCAGTTCAGTATACTTGTGTATTCATAGATCAAAGGTCAATCAATGGGGAAAAGGTCATTTCATTATTTTAGTTCCGGCAAGGGGAGAGTTGTCGTGCTTGGTGCATTCTACCCAAGCATTTGTGAAGGTGCGGCCGAGTGTTCAAGGCTCCTTTCTCGTGCATGCAGATGGTACCCCTTTGACCAGTTTTCAATTTATGAAAGTGTTGAAGTTGGTGGTATCGGGATTAGGTTGGGAGGCAGACCTTTATAGTTTGCATTCTTTACATATTGGGGTGGCTACTACAGCTGCTGAATGGGGGTTGTCGGAGAATGTGATTTGATCTATCGGGCGGTGGAGATCGAAACCTTTTACCTCTTGTGTCAGAAGGTAAGCATATGAGTTGGATTAGAAGTTTTTATAAGGTTGTTAACTGCACAGTTCTTCTTTTGCAGAGTTGCAGGGAGTTCCTGGTGATCAGGAGTGTGCTTGGGTTGTGGGCCATTCTTTTGTTCACTGGGCTCAGCACAGGGCTGTGGAGAGACCTTATGGGGAGCACCTGAAGCTGGTCTTGAAGAAACTTAGATGGTTTGGTAATTAGGGAATGAAATGGGTTGAATTATTGTCCTTCCTGCAAGAGCTTGTTCAAGTTTGGGGTGCTCCTCAAATTTTTTTGATTCATCTGGGGGGTAGCGATATAGGGGTTTGCTTCTGTAAAGAGCTAGTGGCTACAGTTAGAAAGGACATAGCATGGATTATGAACACAATGCCCAATACAAAGGTGGGATGTTCTGATATCATTGTCAAGCTTAAAAGTAAGAACAAGCCTTTGTGGAAGTGGGGAGTTAAAAAAATGAACAGGCAAATAGGAAAATGGGTCATAACGCAAGGGAGTTTTTGGGTCAGGCACAAGTGGTCCTGGGATGTTTCAGAGGGCTTGTTTTGGGTGGGTGGGGTGCACTTGTGTGATGTAGGCATGGATTTGTTTAACAATACTTGGCAGGAAGAATTGTAAAAATTGATTGGAGAATCTTAATAGGCTGCAGTGGGGGAACAAGGGCAACCATGGCTGTCCTTGTCTGTGGCGGAAACCCGAGACCAGAAGTTGTTAATTGTCATTATTGTATTGTTAAAGGGGCATTGGGGGGGGGGTGGGGATCTTGTGTAGTTAGGGAGAAGCTACACAAGACAGCCAATGAGCAGGGGAGGCTGATGCTCAGGCTGTGTGCTTACCCTCGCTGGGATGGGGCGGGGTAAGAGGGGGATGTATCGTTTAGCCTTACCACTGGGGCATGGTGGTATCTGCATTGGCTGGAGGTGGTGGGGGCGGGCTGTGATGTTGCTGATTATCCATTAAGATTGTTCGGGCTCGGGTTCAGTTATGGCAAATAAACTGTGGCCTTTAGTAAAGCCACAACTTTGTCCTGTGTTTTGTTTGGGGAGGGGGAAAGGAAAAGCGAAACGCGTGTCTTGCCCCCTTATGTTAGAATTTGCCATGGTATTTTTACAAAAGGTTTACTGTGGTGTATTGTGGCATAGTATTATACAACCAGAAATCATTGTTCTTTCCGATGGCATCTTCTGCGGTATGAACTGGGCAAAGCAGAGGAGAAAATTGTCACAGGTCAATAGAAGGGACGTGTTAATGCTGGGTCATCTGTAAAGGTGAATTTAATTGATGGTTTGCTGGAAACCATAGCGAACGTTTACAGGTGGGAACATTAATATTCAGGATCTGTGCTTGCTTTCTTCTATGTTCACTTAAAGAATACGCTATCTGTCAGAAAATGTATTATTGTTTTGCTATGTTTTATTTTCCCTTTAAATTATAGTGTTTGAGGGTAGTGGTGGGACACTTAACTCTGGAAAAAGGGTTTCTTCTTACAGTCATTACTAGCAATTTACCACGGAGGAAAACGAAACAGAAGAGGTGGGGTTAAGAAATGCTATTGCATCTGCCATTTCTTTTCGATATGATAACCTGAGATGTTTGTCACCCAAGCACCTTATTTTTATTACTTTTTATTGAATAAGCCTCTGTTTGTTCTCTAGATAGAATTCCAAAGCTAAATGTCCTCTGGCTGTCTTCCCCACTATCCCTGCATGCACTCCCACAAGTAGCTGACTTTTCAGCATTGCATCATTTGAATGACTCACTGGGTCAGTGTTGGTGATAACTGGTCCTCAGGTCATAAAAGAGGTGTAACATTTACCTTCAACCCTGACTCTGGATTAACCACTCTCTCCTGCTATTGTATTATTGTAGAAGAATGGGATTATTTTCTTAGCTAGAATTTTATGTTGCTACAATGCATAAATAATAGCTGAAGTTTTATTCTTTCCCTTTTTTGTTCGAGCATGAGCCTGCTCTGGTATAGGACCTTAATTCATGCTAAAATATCTTTTTGTTTGTGTTAGGTAAAAATATAGTGGTCCATATTCAAAAGGGTTTGTCTGGCTAAGTTTAGATTTACCTGGACAAAACCATAATTTTGAATTATCACCCCCCCTCCACATCGAACAGGTAAGTTATTATTCAACTAAAACTTACCCTGATAAAAGAGGCGGTGTGGTGCCAATCCAGGGATGGGAGCTTAAACTTAGCCATGTGATGCTGATGTTCAGCGGTAAATTGGTCATAATGGAGAGCAGGTCTGAAGTTATCCAGATACATTTCCATGGATAACTTTAAACTTATCTGGTTGTATTAAGCATACATCTGAGTAAGTTAAAAAAAAAAAAGCCTTGTAGAGAAAAGTGTCAGTGCCTTTGACACTGTTAACCACCAAATCCTACTTTCCAGGTTGGCAGAAATAGGCGTCACTGGCACTGCTCTATCTTGGTTCTCCTCCTATCTCAACCACAGAGAATACGCTGTACAAATCAATCAAAGTACCTCTTCACATATCCCACTCACACAAGGCGTCCCCCAAGGATCCTCCCTCTCTTCCACACTTTTCAACATCTATCTTCTCCCCCTCTGCCAACTTCTCTCTGACCTAGGGCTGACTTTCTTCCTCTATGCTGATGATGTCCAAATCATCATCCCCATTCAAACTACACTGAAGGCATCCCTTCAATACTGGGAATCCTGCCTCTCCACCATCAACTCCCTTTTGGCCAATCTCCACCTTGCACTTAATGCAGATAAAACTGAAATCCTCGTCATCAATCAACCAGAGCACACTTCCTGCCCCACTGCTCCCACCCCCACCATAACCCATTCACCTACATCTAATGTAAGAGACCTAGGAATCCTACTTGATCAACACCTCAATTTCAAGCCACACATCAAGTCCCTAATAAAAGGAGGCTTCTACAAACTTCACATTCTTAAAAAACTGAAACCACTCCTTCATGCACATGATTTCCGTTTAGTTCTGCAGTCCACTATACTTTCCAAACTAGATTACTGCAATTCCCTCCTGTTAGGCCTCCCTACTTCCGCAATCAAACCCCTACAAATCCTTCAAAATGCGATGGCAAGAATCACCACCAATACCCGTAAGACTGAACACATAACCCCCATACTAAAGGACCTGCACTGGCTTCCCATACCATACCGCATTAAATATAAAACCCTCACCATACTGCACAACGCCCTTCATAAAAACAACCCCGCCTGGCTTAAAAACATGCCACACTTCCGTACCTCTAATCGACCCACTAGAAATGCCCTCGCAGGCACCCTACACACTCCACCTCTCAAAACCGCACACCTCTCCAACACCAGAGAAAGAGCGTTTACCATAGCTGGCCCCACCCTTTGGAACTCACTTCCCCATTACCTTCGACTTGAGCCCTCCTTACAGTCCTTCAAAAAAGGCATTAAGACCTGGCTGTTCAGGCAAGCCTACCCAGAAGCCAATCAAACCTAGCCCACCCCCTATCCCCTCCTTTGCCGTCTCCCTCCCTTCCACCCCCCAACCACCCCTTACCCCCTTAGCCCACTCCCCCTACCCCTTAATCTCCCCCCCACCTCTTCCCCCCCACCCGCCTCCCTCTCCCCCCCCAAACAATTAATCATACAACTGATCTATTGTAAATGAGTACTTCGCCTTAACTTATAATCTTAAAAACAGTTACAACTATGTTCCTTTTATTATATTTATCAAGTTGATTGTTCCTCTCTCTCCTTCTGCCCTATTCTTTCTTGCTGCTCTTCCCCTGCCCACCTCTCACCTTTTTCTTGCCTGCTCCCCTTCTCCCCCACCCTTGTTCATTGTATTTTCTACCTGCTTCAGTTATTTGTAAACCGGCATGATATGCTAGGGATGTGAATCGTTTTAGGACGATTAAAATTATCGTCCGATAATTTTAATATCGTCTTAAACCGTTATGGAACACAATACAATAGAGATTCTAACGATTTATCGTTACAAATCGTTAGAATCTTGAGCCGGCACACTAAAACCCCCTAAAACCCACCCCCGACCCTTTAAATTAAATCCCCCACCCCCAATGACTTAAATAACCTGCGGGTCCAGCGGCGGTCCGGAACGGCAGCGGTCCGGAATGGGCTCCTGCTACTGAATCTTGTTGTCTTCAGCCGGCGCCATTTTCCAAAATGGCGCCGAAAAATGGCGGCGGCCATAGACGAACACGATTGGACGGCAGGAGGTCCTTCCGGACCCCTGCTGGACTTTTGGCAAGTCTTGTGGGGGTCAGGAGGCCCCCTCCAAGCTGGCCAAAAGTTCCTGGAGGTCCAGCGGGGGTCAGGGAGCGATTTCCCGCCGCGAATCGTTTTCGTACGGAAAATGGCGCCGGCAGGAGATCGACTGCAGGAGGTCGTTCAGCGAGGGTTTCCGGCGCCTCGCTGAACGACCTCCTGCAGTCGATCTCCTGCCGGCGCCATTTTCCGTACGAAAACGATTCGCGGCGGGAAATCGCTCCCTCACCCCCGCTGGACCTCCAGGAACTTTTGGCCAGCTTGGGGGGGGCCTCCTGACCCCCACAAGACTTGCCAAAAGTCCAGCGGGGGTCCGGAAGGACCTCCTGCCGTCCAATCGTGTTTGTTTATGGCCGCCGCCATTTTTCGGCGCCATTTTGGAAAATGGCGCCGGCTGAAGACAACAAGATTCAGTAGCAGGAGCCCGTTCCGGACCGCTGCCGTTCCGGACCGCCGCTGGACCCGCAGGTTATTTAAGTCATTTGGGGGGGGGTTCGGGAGGGTGGGGGATTTAATTTAAAGGGTCGGGGGTGGGTTTTAGGGGGTTTAATGTGCCGGTTTTGCGATTTTACGTTTTTTTGATTTTTCACGATTTTTCACGATTTTTCACGATATTTTACCCCCCCAAACGGCAACAATACGATTCCCTCCCCCTCCCAGCCGAAATCGATCGTTAAGACGATCGAGGACACGATTCACATCCCTATGATATGCCCTATGAATGTCGGTATATTAAAAGTTTTATAAATAAATAAATAAATAAATAAATAGCATCCCAATCCTCCTTTTTCCAAATTCCTCCAAACACCCAAAAACCTTCCATTATACTTTTAGGGAAGAGAAGTGCTTACTTTATTGATGTCAAATTATTATGCTGAAGGGGGAGGGGTTTAATTGCCAGCCTCCCCATTCTCACCCCGTGCCTTAAATCTAGGGCCAATGACCCCCTCCCCCGCTTACATCACACCCCTCCCTCCCGCCAGAAGCCAGAATCACCATGTAAACACCCCCTTCTACCACCCTGGTTTAAATCTTTCATGTAATCCAGAGGGTTTACCGCCCTCAGAATGCCTGGTGTACTCTGTCAGCGACACTGGTAGTGAATTTTAAAAACCCTGCGCAAGCCTCAGTCGGGAGATACACACACAAGCTAGGCTAGCATGCGTTAAGCAGATTTTATAAGCCGCCCGAGTATGCACGTATCTCTCGTTATGCACACAAGTCAAAAGTTTTGAAAAACTGGCGGGATGTGGGAGTATTCTTGGTGGGGCGTGGGCACGTCGGGGTAAGGTCAAGAAATGTGAGTGTAAACATTTAAGAGCACAGGCGCAAGTCTGGGACCCTGCCGAGTAACTTCACTACTGCTATGGTTGGCGCGTTAGTAATAAAATAAAAAATTCTAGGCTAGTCAGCGGTGTTTTAAGGATTGGTGCTAACAGGGGAAAAGGGAGGCTATTAAATTAGGGTGGGTTGCAAGTCCTTTCCCTAAACTTAGAAAATGGTGACTGGCGTCGGCACGCATCCCTTATAAAATCCCCCCACTCACTCGGTAGAAGCGGCATTTGCGCACACATGCACAGCCACACGCCCACTTAAAATTGTGAACACATGCGTGCGGGTTCAGCCTATTTTATGTGATGTGTACATATACGCGCATATGTTATAAAATGGATGCATCTCTGCATGTGAGCCGGAAAATGTGCATACATGTGCGCCCACGTGGCTGATTCAAAGTTACCATCTGATAGCGTATGTTCGAGCAATGTGGGACACTTAGCTGGGAGGATGAAACTTGTGTCCTCCAGGCTAGGCTTCATCTTCTTTTCTGGAGTGGGGAAAGGGGATTAGGAGGGGGGTTTTGGTTTTGCCAAAGATTTACACTTTAGGAGGGTGGGATGAGGGTTTTGGGGCTGTTCAGTGATGCTGGCTTCTGGCTGGAGGAAGGGGGGGGATATGAGGGGGGACCTCGAGCCCTACATTTTTAAAGGCATGGGGGTGTGGTGGGGGTGGGGTCCTCCATCTCTCCAGCTTAGCAATGTGACATCACAGGGAGGAGGTACAAAATTCTCCTTTTCTGCCCTGGTAAAGGAAAGCTTTGGACAGGGCCCGTACAAGCTTTTTTGCTGCCCTGTGCAAACAATTACTGTGCTGCCCTTCCCCCTTGTTTATTCATTGTCTGTCCCAGGCCCACAAAAAAAAAAAAATGCCAGCTCCCTTCAGTGATACAAACTTTGTGTGCATATTAAAATGGCATGTAATATAGCCTATGCACTAAAGTTTAACTCACACTTAAAAAGAATTGACTTGACAGAGAGACTACGTTATTAGTATGCATGCTAACCCAAAAGGTTTGGTGCAGATTCAAGGGGACAGGTGATAAGAACAATATAAAAGAGTGGAGAATAGAAGGATCACCTAGTGATACTGCAGACCTCCAAGTAGCTGGGTTTGTATTAGGAGGCTAAAACTCCCCATGACCTAACCAGGTCAGTACTGTCAGTGTAGATCTTGGTAGTGGCTGAGTAGCTTCTAGATGGGCCACAGGAATCTGGGGGGAGGGGGAAGATCTTTGAGCAACAGACTCGCTGATTTTGTAGGTATTTGGATTATTGCAAAGCATGGTGACAGGACTGAGTGACATCAGTGTTAGATTAAGTATGGGATCTTGCATGCTTACTTATCCAGGTTGAAAAAGACGCACTGCACTAAACAGTGGTTACAACCTAAAACAGCAGCGGTATGACTGCACTGGCCTTCTTACAAGTCATTGGAGTAACCTGCACAGAGCAGTGGTTATAGAACCTGCATGAAAACACCATGGTTAAAACCCAAACTTCAGCGAGCATGAGCAGGCCAGATCTTTCGGACAGCAGCTTCACTATTATTTTGTTGACATGTGGATTATTACAAAAAGGAAAATTAGTTCTTACCTGATAATTTTCGTTCCTGTAGTGCCAAGGATCGGTCCAGACAGCTGGGTTATGCCTCCCCTCCAGCAGATGGAGTCAGAGAGAAAATTGAAAACACCCCCTAGATATACCGGTGTACCACCTGCGATCCTTCAGTATATGTGATATCAAAGCAGAATTAACGACAGGACCACTGTAGCCAGTGCCAAAATTTTTTTTTTTTTTTAAACTCATTGACTAGATCAAGCAAAAACTTCCTTGACAAACAACGATGATAACATAAAATGTGTAGAACAACACAAAACAATGACAACCTACCGTCGAAACTTGACAACCAGCTGTAAATATAATCTGTCATCGAGAAATCACGAACACGAGCGGACTCCCAGAAACGTGGGCGGGCGTCTGGACTGATCCTTGGTACTACAGGAATGAAAATTATCAGGGAAGAACTAATTTTTCTTTCCCTGTACGTACCAGGATCAGTCCAGACAGCTGGGATGTACCCAAGCCGCCTTTACTGGGGTGGGACCCTGAGAGTCCCGCTCGAATCACGCTGCTCCCAAAGGACTCCGCAGGCGTACCATGAACGTCTGGCAAACGTATGCCAGGATTTCCAAGTGGCCGCCCTGCATATCTCTTGGCAAGACACCAACTGGTTTTCTGCCCACGAAGTCGCCTGGGCACGCAATGAATGAGCCTTAAGCCCATCAGGGACAGGCTTACCACAGCCAATATACGATAACTCAATCGTGCCCTTCAACCAGCGAGCGATGGTAGTTTTTGAAGCCTGAAGCCCCTTCTTGGGACCATTCCACAGAACAAAGAGATGATCTGACCTGCGAAACTCGTTAGTAACCTCCAAATACCGCAGGAGAACCCAACAGACGTCCAAACGTCTCAATTCTCGACCTTGAGAAGACTGCAGCTCCTCCTCAGAAAAGGAAGGTAATTCCACTGTTTGATTAACATGAAACGCCGAAACCACCTTTGGCAAGAAGGATGGAACGGTGCGTAAGGACACTCCCGACGTAGAAATCCGCAAAAATGGTTCCCTGCACGAAAGAGCCTGCAGCTCCGAAACACGACGAGCTGACAAAATGGCCACTAGAAAAACCGTCTTTAAAGTTAGGTCCTTCAGCGAGGCCACCTTCATAGGCTCAAAGGGAGCCGCGCACAGACCACGGAGAACCAGGTTCAAGTTCCAGGTAGGACAGGCAACCCTCACCGGAGGACGCAAGTTCCTAACACCTCGCAAAAAACAAGCAACATCTGGATGACATGCAAGGGAGAACCCCTCGACCTTACCTCTCAAGCACCCCAGAGCCGCCACCTGAACCCTAAGCGAATTGTATGCCAAACCTTTCTTCAGGCCATCTTGTAGGAACATAAGAATATGCCCTACTGAGGAACGTTGGGGCGCAATACATAGAGCACCGCACCAGGTATGAAAAACTTTCCAAACCCTAGCGTAAGTAAGCGTAGTAGAAGATCTGCGCGCCCGCAGGAGAGTGGAAACCACCGCGTCCGGATAACCTTTCTTCCTTAGCTGCCGCCGCTCATAAGCCAAGCCGCCAGACAAAAGCGATCCGCCAGATTGAAAAATACCGGACCCTGACGTAGAAGATTTGGAAGATGGCCCAGCCGCAGTGGCCAGTCCACTGTCAGATTGACAAGATCCGCAAACCATGGGCGACGTGGCCACTCCGGAGCCACTAGAATCACCCGACCTCGATGGGACTCTATGCGTCGTAACACCTTCCCCACTAGAGGCCACGGAGGAAACACATAAAGGAGTATACGACGAGGCCATGGAAGCACCAAGGCATCTACGCCCTCCGAGCCATGGTCCCACCTGCGGCTGAAGAAATGTGCCGCTTTTGCATTTCGCCGAGTCGCCATCAAGTCCAATCGCGGAACGCCCCAACGCTGAGTGATGAGATCCATCGCTTCCGCCGACAGCTCCCACTCTCCTGGATCTAGATGCTGCCAACTGAGGTAGTCTGCCTGAACGTTGTCTACCCCTGCGATGTGAGTGGCCGCGATGCATGATAAATGACGTTCCGCCCAGGCCATCAACAACGCTGCCTCTGTCGCCACTGCCCGACTTTTTGTGCCGCCTTGCCGATTTATGTACGCCACTGTGGTAGCGTTGTCTGACAGAACGCGGACTGCACGACTGCGCTCAATCGGGAGGAGGAGACGCAAGGCCAGACGTACCGCTCTGGTCTCCAAGCGATTGATGGACCAGGTGGACTGGAGCACAGACCATGTCCCTTGAACCGCTCGGGACTGGCACACTGCCCCCCAGCCGTAGAGGCTGGCATCCGTCGTCACCACTATCCAAGACGGAGGCTCCAGGTCCACTCCTTGCAGCAGATGGGCCGGGGTTAGCCACCAATAGAGACTGGAACGGGCCGGTTCCTTCCCAGCGAGAGAGGAGAGCTCTTTGTAACGGTCGCATATGCGCAAAAGCCCACGGTACCATCTCCAGAGTAGACACCATATGACCAATGACCTGTAAGTAATCCCATGCCGTAGGTATCTTCTGAAGGTCCATCAGCTTCCGCACCTGTGCCATTAGATTGACCATGTGTTGATGTGGCAGAAAAACCTTTCCCGTCAAGGTATCGAATCGGGCGCCCAAAAATTCCAACTGTTGGGTCGGTTCCAGTTGGCTCTTCGCAAAGTTGACTATCCAACTCAACAACTGGAGTTGCTGCACCACCAAGCCAACCGCTCGTTTGCACGATGCTTCCGACTTCACCCGAATGAGCCAGTCGTCGAGATAGGGATGCACCAGGATTCCTTGACGATGTAGGGAAGCCACCACCACTACGAGAACCTTGGTAAACACACATGGAGGGGTCGCCAGTCCGAACGGAAGGGCACAAAACTGGTAATGGTTTCCCAGCACCATGAACCTCAGGTATTTCTGATGACCTTCTCGGATTCCAATGTGAAGATATGCCTCTGTTAGATCCAAAGAAGCCAAAAACTCTCCCTTGTGGACGGCCGCAATAACAGACCTCAGCGTCTCCATACGAAATCGAGGCACGCGTAACGCCTTGTTCACTTTCTTGAGATCCAAGATTGGTCTGAACGTGCCCTCCTTTTTCGGAACCAGGAAGTATATGGAATACCGACCAGTCTTGTGCTGGGCAGGCGGGACCTGCACCACTGCCCCCAGAGTCCGCAGACAGTCGACGGTCTGAACGACAGCCAGCCACTTTTCCGGTGGACCGCATGGCGATATCATAAAAAGATCCCGGAGGGGACATGCAAAATCCAACTCGTAACCGTGGCGGACAACGTCGAGGACCCATTGATCCGAAGTTATGTTGACCCACTCCTCCCAAAACCATGACAATCGGCCCCCGATAACCTGGACGGGGGAGTGGGCCTGCGCGCCTTCATTGAGCCGGCTTGTTGGAAGTGAAACTCTGCGAGGCTCCCCCGCGAGGAGGCCTCCTGCCATGAAAGGAAGGGGACCAAGACTGGAACCTCGCCTGCTGCTTCTGGGAAAAGGAGCCACCCCTTCCCATTCGGAACCGCCTTTGACCCCGAAAACGAGCCCTGGCATTACCGAAAGACCGATATTGACGCGGCTTATCCTCTGGCAATTTGTAAACTTTATTATCCCCCAGGTCCTTAATGAGCTGATCCAACTCGTCGCCAAACAATAGCTTACCCTTAAATGGAAAGGAACCTAGTCGTGCCTTGGAGGAAGCGTCCGCCGACCAATGACGGAGCCACAGCAACCGCCTTGCGGAAACTGCAGAGGACATAATACGAGCCGAGGTCTGCAAAAAATCATATAAGGCATCCGCTGTATAGGCGACTGCAGCCTCCACACAATTGGCTTGCTCCGCCTCATCTGGTGGAAGCTCCTGCGTAGTCAGTAGCTACTGAACCCAGTGCAGGTTGGCCCTCTGCATGAGACTGCTGCACGCCGCTGCTCGGGCACCTAAGGCTGCCACGTCAAAAATGCGCTTTAGCAATATCTCCAGCTTGCGATCCTGAAGATCTTTGAGGGCTATCCCCCCCGTGACAGGGAGGTTGTATGCTTGACTACGGCCGTAACCGCCGAATCCACTGAGGGGGTCTTTAGGAGATCCAGGGAGTCTGCCAGTAGGGGATACAGCTTTTCCATGGCCCTGCTCACTCGCAGCGAGGCTTCTGGGAGCTCCCAGTCCTTGGACACAATCTGTAAAATCTTAGGATGGAAGGGAAAGGTTTGAGGGGGGGCCTTCAGGCCCACCATAGCTACATCCCCCATAGAAGTGTCCGCTTCCTGTTGCGGGGACGAAAGCTCCAACTCCTTCAGGACATGAAGGATTAAAAAGCCTAACTCCTCCTTTCCGAATAACCGGAGCACCTGGGGGTCGTCCCCCTCAACTGATCCCTGATCGCTCCCTACGAACGAATCCGGGTCCCCCGGAGGATCTGGGTCCCCTTGACCGGTAGCCCCCCCCCCCCCCCCCCCCGCGGGTTGGGGCCAGCAGCCCCTGGGTTTCCATTAGCCGGCGGACGGGGGTCAAGAAACTTTACAAATTTTTACCTCAATTATTTCAAGCACTTACCAGCATTAAAAATTCCTTATTAATCTGTATTAATTTATTTTATATTTATTGCAGTTTGTAAATGTACAAGTATATCATGTAAAAAGCAAAGAAAACAAACAATCATATCCAATCAATCATGTAATAAAATCAAAATGAATGTATTCTTTCATGAATCCTCTTTGCAGAAAGCCAGAAATCATCATAACTTCAATAAAATATCATTAATCATCAGAAGAGATGCAGAGCAGAGCTAGGGCAATTCACATTATAACATGAAAAACTAAATTCTAATTCTGGTGTCACCTCAGCAAAAAATATCCCTCCACTGCTATTTTGTGAAGAAGCACAAACTCCTGCAAAGAAAGAGACATCTAGAACCTTACCATACCATACAGTCACAGCACTGACTCTCAGGACTCAAATAACAGCAACCTTATGAAAAAGCAGCAATGCAAATACTACACCAGGTCCTAGAACAGTAATACATCACCTAATGAAGTAACAGAACAAGCTCGTCTACTACAGAGAAACTACATGCGAGCAGAATTCAGTCACACACACAGAGGCCTTTACCTAATATAGAAATAAGAGACTACAAATTAGAAAGAGAAACGTGCAGATAAAACCAAAATAGAAAGCCTAAGAAACTAGACTCTGAACAGTGGAATACTGGAGAAAGAGCAAAATACAAAAATAGAAGAACTGCATATTCCCAAAGATGGCACATTCAAATTGCTAAAATCTCAAACATTTTATTTTACCTTTGTTGTTTGATATTTGTATTTTTCTAATCAGTTGGTCATGGTCTCTTATTCTCAGTTTTCCCTTTTCCCTTGTTTCTCATTTCCTAATTCTTTTTCAGTGTCTCTCTTTTCCTACTGTCTTCTTCCCTTCCTCCCTCTCACACACACGCATTTTCTCTCAGACTCCCTAACTCACATAAGCTCTCACTCTCCTATGTCCCCCCCACAAGCTCACATTCTCTACACACACACACAAAGCTCTCACTCCCACCCCTCCAGGCTCCCATTCTAATGCACACACAGACCCACACCCAGGCTCCCATTCTTACACACACAGAGACGCACACCCAGGCATCCATTCTTACCCACATACACACATTCAAGCTTCCATTCTCACACTCAAACACATACATTCAAGCTCCCATTCTCACCATCACACACACATTCAAGCTTCCATTTGCACCTACCCACACACGCACACACACACACACACACACACACACACACACACACACAAACACAGGCTCTCACAAAGACACATACAGTGCACGGTTTCTTCTCTTCTGATAGCTCAATCTGTGATAGCACATGATTTCTGCAAGCAGCAAACATATGTTCCAGAAGAAGCTGAATTGGCCAATATGGGAGGATGCTTTGCTTTTGGCTGTGTCTTTCTTCCACTGTGAATGAGATGTGCACCTACTGTGACAGGTTACACTGGGCCTAAAAATGCCTCAGAAAACCACACAAATTCAAAGCCAAATGATTAGGGGATGCAGAAAAGACCATGGATGATATTCAGATACTATCTGAACCAGAGAATAATTAGAGTTAAAACCTGATAGGCCACAAATTAGCTTGGATAAATCTGACAGATGTAACTCAACAGATAAATGCAAACCATTTCTCCCTCATTTTATATCTCAATAATTGTTAGGAAACTTTTTGGCATTGCTCCTTTTAATATCTACATGAATGACCAACCAATTCATCCAGACATACAGATTTATTTTATGCCTATGATGAAGCAACAGAGGCATAAGCAGGAGACTTTGCTTTGACAGTTACATTAGCCAGGCTGACTTGACTACTATGATGTTAATGGACTTGAACCAAATATCCAAATAAGACACAGGTTAGCCCCTTCCCCTGCACAATAGTGATGCAAGTAAAAACTAAACCAACTGGAATGGCGCACTTTTAATTTGACACACAAATTCAATATGCTTAGAATGAGATAGGAATGATCAGTGCCAGAAAAAAATATAATTCATGTCTGAAAACTCAAAATGGGGAATGTACCCAGCTAAGATCAGAACCTCCATGTTTCACAACTGCTGACCAATTTTGGGGCCTAATTTATCAAGGCATGTGAATTGCCTTAGAGAATCAGGCCTCAAGTTTGCTTGGAATGAGAATGCTCAGTCCAATGACAAATCAAATCGGTGCCTGGATAAGAGCTGCTGAATTATCCCAGGCTGCCTTAAATCAACTAATCTCAATAGTTCATACATTTTTGCTGAAAGGGTGCTGAGGAAAGGGACAGGAGGCTGTAAACAGAGGACATTAGACACCCTCTCTACAGTTACACTTTTATTATTCTTATTTTAGTGTAGTACTCTCTTACCTGGTTCTGTATGCTGGCATGGAGAAGCAGCCAGGACACTAAAGGCAGACACTGCAGAGGCAGGATCCATAAATATCTACAGTATCTGGATTGTAGTGTCAAAAGCGTAATATCTATATAAATAAAAATGTTAAATAGTTTGTACGTCTTCGCTAATCTTGCCAACTGCTTAACCGAATGCGTTCAAATTTGCACACAACATTCACTTCCCATACGGGAAGGATCTTATACACCTATATTACATATAGGTCACACCTGTGACAGGTAATACAAGTTTAAAAATTGCTTACGCAAAACAGTGACATCTGGTGGCCGTCAGCGCAAGTGCAACTTCTTACACCTTTCGCACACACTCACACACCACACCCCGCCCTCACACAGGGCTATTGTCTTTCATTCACACTCCCTCATAACACACAGAAATCCACACTCATCACACCACACACCCCCACCCACACACCTGCCAATGTCACTTAATTCACCCACCCTCCCAAAACACACCAAAACACAAATTCCTGGCTGCTACATTGGGAAGCCACACATTTCACACACCCTCCGAATTTAAATTAAAGTACCCTATTCCACCCACCCACGCACTGCACTCCGATCACACACTACACCTGATACAAGTCCGTGCTTCTCCGCCGGCACCACAGGAATGGTCCTGGACACATCGCATTCAGTAGGGCCATCGGATGCGAGCAATCAAAATGACGCCGGCGGACCTTGCCCTTACTATGCTATACGGAGACAACAATGACGTCGGTACACCATGTGACATAGTAAGGGCAACAGCCCGTCGGCGCTATATCCTCAGTGGACATTTGCCCTTACTAGGTCATGAATCCTGAAGCACCACTTTCACCGGTGAAGTTTTGCGACATGGCAGCCGGCGGAACAAACCCTAGCACACACCCTCGCCACCGGCTAGCAGTTTACACATGTAGCCGGGGAGGAGCACGGTGGGGGACCGTTCTTATTTTCCACCGCGCGTTTTTCACAGGGGGGGGGGCACTGATTCTCTACATCTCCCGAGAGGGGGGCTGTAGCGTGGGTTGCTCTATTTCGCTGGGTTGGGGGGCCAGGAAGGCTTGCTTGCATATTTAAACTATTCTTTGCTGGTGCTGTTCATTTTGGGGTAAAAAAAAACAAAACACAAACTGTAACCTTTACTGCTCTGTTCTGTTTTTTCAACTTAACCAGGCTCAGCTACTGCACCAATTGCTTTCAAATTTGGACACAACCTTGCTTTCACTTTCGGCAAGGTTCTTCTCTATCTAGATTACATAGATGTCACACGGTTACAGAAAAAAACATGTTTTTACATGTGTGTGGGGAAAACAGCGACATCTGTTAGACAGACATGCAACACACGCTATCTACCTTGGGAAATGAAGCTGCTGTACTGCGCATGCGCGGGCGGGAGCGCACGTCGGGCACAGCGGGACCAACATGGTGCTGGGAGGGGCAGCAGCGGTGCACGTCGCGCACAGCAGGACCAACATGGCACTGGGAGGAGCAGCAGCGGCGGACCAGCGGCAATATTGGGCGTGGTGGTGTCGGCCGGCCGAAATTCGACACCTGGGAGGAGCTGCGGCGGCGATCTGGTACGGCTCATGTGCACGACAGGGAGGGATCCTCGCTGACCTCGCGCCTTCGGAAGCGGGCCACGCAGAACCGCACAAGAGGGAGAGAGACAGGGGGAAGCTGGAGGGCATTGCGAGTCGGAGGGGATCAGAGTCAGGGAAGGAGATTGAGAGAGGGTGCGGGTGTCACTGACAAAAGGGTAGGGAGTAGGCGGGGAGAGGTGATAGTGAGGGGAGGGTGAATGAAGGGGGCAGTGAGTGTCAGTGGAGAGACACAGAGGGGAGAGGTGAGTGTGAGGGGTGAGAGTTGGAGTGGGGACAGGGGAGTGAAGGGGGGGTTAGTGACCGAAGGGGGAGGGGTGAGTGTGAGGGGAGAGAGCTGGAGTGGGGACAGGGGAGGAAAGGGGGGGGGGGTGAGTGACCAAGGGGGAGGACGATGTGTGACTGAGGTATATGAGCAAGGAGAAGGGGGAGGGGGGGGGGAAAGATCCTGACTCTGCCACTGCAACGTGTGGCTGGGCACAGCTAGTTTATATAAATAAAAATGTTAAATAGTTTGGACAAAATAGCTAATCTCAGAAACCACTGAACCGATTGCTTTCAAATTTGGACACAATCATTTTGCATACAGGAAGGCTCTTCTGTACTTACATTACAGATATGTCACACCTGTGACAGGTAAAATAGGTTTAAAGATTTTTTCCAGAAAACAGCGACATCTGCTGGACGTAAGTGCCATCTGTTACACCTTACACCAGGGGTGGGCAATTAATTTTCCCATGGGGCCGCATGAGAAATTGGGATGGTTTTAGAGGGCCGGACTAATATAATTAACTCAGTTCTCAATAGCCCTACTTATGAAAAGACAGCAGTTTACCACCAATGCATGTCCTCTGAGAAAACACAACAAATAAGACCGATACAAACGCTTACATGCTAGCAAAATATCTCATCTCGGTAACAGACACAGAACCGACCTAACATACTCCCAGGACCTGTAGTAATGCACATAAACTAATCCACACACAGTTACACCTGTATTATGGAATACAAAACAGGAGCAACCCTATCTATGAAAAGGCAACACCACAAATATTAAATCAGGTCCTAAAAACCAATACACCTCTTATTAGGAAAACAGAATAGCAAGCAGCTATAGATCCCCACACAGAAATAATTGTAAAACTATACTAATAAGCAGAATAAATGTTTCAAAACAGCTATGAACAGAATAACATCCAACAATTAAAAACTCATAAAAACTATTAAACATTCTCCAAACACCAATAAAATATTTCAAAAAAGCAGACATCACACAATTAAAATGGCAGTCAAGAAAAATAAACTTAAAGCCATCTTTACTTACTCCCTCCAGCAGCTCTCCTACTCCCCTTCCCTGCAGGCCGTGGCACACACCAGAAGCAGCAGTAGAAGCTAAGCTCTATACTTATGGTCCTCTTCCTTAGTGCCCATGTCTCTCACACACACACCATACCAGTCATGCCCCCATGACCAGTTTCTGTCTCTCACACACCAATCATCTCCCAAACAGTCTTTGGCACACACACCAGTCACCTTCCTGAACAGTTTCTCTCATGCCATACACACACAGGCTTCCCACTCCCATGTTCTTCTTACATATATGGGCTTCTCACTCTCATAATCACTTTCTCTGTCTCTCTCTCTCACACACACACACCCACACACTCACTCACCAGTCTCTCACCCCCATGCTTGTTCTCTCCACATGCACAGGCTTCTCATTCCCATAATCACTTTCTTTCTCTCTCTCTCACACACACACACTCACCAGTCTCTCACTCCCATGTTCTCTTTCAGATATACAGGCTTCTCCCTCCCATGATGTGTCTCACACACACCCATGTTTCTCACTCCCATGCTCACTCTTCACATGCACAGGCTTCTCATTCCCATAATCACTTTATTTCTCTCTCTCTCTCTCTCACACACACACACACACACACACACACACACACACACCAGTCACCTGATCTCACTCATGCATACACACACACACAGGCTTCCCACTCCCAAGTTCTCTTTCAGATATACAGGCTTCTCCCTCCCATGCTGTCTCACACACACCCAGGTTTCTCACTCTCATGCTCACTCTCTTCACATGCACAGGCTTCTCATTCCCATAATCACTTTCTCTCTGTTACACACACACCAGTCTCTCTCTCATTTCCATGCTCGCTCTCCACTGCACAGGCTTCTCATTCTCTGAATCACATTCTTTCTCTCACATTCACACACACCAGTCTCTTTCTCTCACACACACAGTCACCTTACCAACCAGTCTCTCTCTCTCATGCATACACACTCACCCAGGTTTCTCACTCCCACAACACCAGGCTTCTTACGCTCATACTTTCCCACATACCCAGACTTCTCACTTCCATGCTTTTTCTCTCTCACACACACACACATCAGTCACCTCCCTGACTAATGTCTCACACTCTCACATACACATCAGTCATCTCCCTGAGCAATCACTTTCATTGTCTCTCACATACACACACACACATCAGCTCTCTGACCAGTCAATCACACACAGGCTGGCTGGCTGCTTCTCTCTCTTTCTCTTACTCACTTCCCCCCCCCCCCAGCACAAATGGGAGCTGCAGCAGCCCCCGCGGGCCAAGAAAGAAGAATCCCATCGGCCGCGGGAGGCTCATGCTGCTGACTCCTTTCTCGATTACCGGCTGCTTCAATTGCTCGGGGACCGACGCTGCAGCCGACGTGGCACGGCTCTTTCTCCTTCCCGCGCACCGCTCCGTGTATCACTTCCTGTTCCGGGTCACGGGGGGGGGGGGGCAGGCGCGGGAAGAAGAAAAGGCCAGCCGCGGGTACCACAGCTTCTAACACTGCTGCCGTTCCCACTGGGCTTGAACGTGCTGACAGCCCAGCGGCAACGGCAACGGGAGAGACCGGGAGCGCGCGCCGTGGACCGTCAAAAAACTCCCATGGACCGGTGGTTGGGGACCCCTGAAAAAGACCACGAAAGGCGGAACTGGTAGGTAGGTAGGAAAGAAACTCGAGTGAAGACACGCTGCCCGATTGGCCGGTGCTGGGCAAGGCTTGCCCAGCACCGGCCAATCGGGCAGCGTGTCTTCGCTCGAGTCACTCCCTCCCCCCCCACCGAACGCTGTAAAAAAAACAGTTCATTCTCCGCTCGCTCGCTCCCCGATTGGCCGGCCAATCGGGGAGCGAGCGAGCGGAGAATGAGGCACGCTGCCTTCGCAGAGGGCCTCATTCTCCGTCTACTCTCAGCAGTGGGCGGGCCGGTCACAGACCGTAGGCGGGCCGGATTCAGCCCGCGGGCCGCCCCTTGCCCAGGTCTGCCTTACACTAACACTCGCTACACTAATCATTTCGCCAGTCCAGGTCCACGTTTCACTTCCATTTTAACACATTCGAGCACTTTTTTCACCGGAAGATAACTATTTCCTTTACAGATAAAATACACCCACCACCCTCCTCACACCCCCCCACACACATGCCAAATTGATTTACTTCCCACAGCCTCCCAACACACACAAAACCACCCTCCTCACACCCCCCACACACATGCCAAATTTATTTACTTCCCAGGCCCTCTCAACACACACAAAACTTGACAGAAGTCCTGGAGGCTTCAGCGGGGGGGGCCAGGACCGGTCCGGGACACATCTCCTGCACTACGGCCATCGGCTGCCAGCAATCAGCATGGCGCTGACGGCCCTTTCCCTTACTATGTCACTCGGGGACACCAATGGCGGCAGTAGCCCATGTGACATAGTAAGGGCGAGGGCCCCTCGGCGCCATTTTCAGGACTGGCAGCCGGCGGACCTTTGCCCTTACTATGTCAGAGGACCTACCGCTGCCATTGCTCCACCCCACTGACATAGTAAGGGCAAAGGGCCGTCGGAACCCGTTTCAGTGCTCGCAGCCGACGGACCAACGCCAATACATCGCTCCCGGACCGCTCCTGAACGCCCGCTCCACCGACTGACATTTTTATCAGGTCTCGGGGGTCTGAAGGGTGGGGAGTGGTGATGAATTTATTGCGAACATCTTGGGGAGGGGTCACAAGGGGGGGCAGGTTTCATTCATTCACCAACTCTGGGGGAGGCAGGGCTACTGTTTTTCGCAGGGCTGGGGGAGGGGGGCAGGAGAGTGTGGGGTGGTTAGTTTAATAGAACTTTTCTCATAGGGTTGTTTTTTGGGGGAAGGGGGAGGTTCACACACAAATACATACACCAAACTTGCACGATCTCAGGAACGCACCAAAATAGCCCTCCCCAGACCACAAAACAAATTTGGAAGTGCAAATTTGGTTAGGCACTCCCCTATTTGGCTACATAAAGCGCACAGACGCCCAGGGACAGACCACATGTAGCACCAACAATTTTAATTTCCCAGGTCTTGGGAGGTGGCAGGAGGGTGGGGGGTTATTATTTGATTTAAAGGGCTGGGATTGGGTTTTTGTTTTTGGGGTGGGGGGGGGGTTTCCGACAGAAATAGAAAGACAAAGGTTTTCTGATCTGAAGGGTAGGCAGTAGGCGGGGGGAGGTGACAGTGAGGGGAGGGAGAATGAGGGGAGAGGTGAGTGTGAGGGGAGAGAGTTGGTGTAGGGACAGGGGAGGAAAGGGGGGGTGAATGACCAAGGGGGAGGAGGATGAATGACTGAGGTAAATGAGCAAGGGGAAGGGGGAGGGAGGATAAAGAACCTAACTTTGCCACTGCAACGCGTGGCCGGGCACCGCTAGTAAATACAGTAAAATAAATTAAAAAATAACATGGCTGTCAGTGGTTACTGAGGTGGAGACTGTTTGCACCACGAGGTCAGTATTCAAATTTAGCCAGTTAACTTATGCATCTAAGTCCGAATATTGCTGCTTAGCCACATAAGATATGTGGCTAAGTTGCTCCACTTCACTATACTACACATATTTTAAGAATATGTAGGTGGGTAAATATTAAGAGGTGCATAAAATAATGGTCATATGTAGAAAGATGAATGCAGCTGTCTATTAGAATTGGAGTTCATTTAACATTTTTTGTAATGATGTAAATTGTATTACATTGTAATTGTCAGTGTTTTGTGATTAATATTATGAATGTTTTAGATTTGTACACAGGTTAGATTTATTGATAAGTGGAATATAAACACAATAAATAAAAGCAAACAGAATGTTGGGAATTATTAGAAAGGGAATGGTGAATAAAACGGAAAATGTCATAATGCCTCTGTACCGCTTCATGGTGAGACCACACCTTGAATACTGTGTACAATTCTGGTCGCCACATCTCAAAAAAGATATAATTGCGATGGAGAAGGTACAGAGAAGGGCGACCAAAATGTAAAGGGAATGGAACAGCTCCCCTATGAGGAAAGACTAAAGAGGTTAGGACTTTTCAGCTTGGAGAAGAGACGGCTGAGGGGGGATATGATAGAGGTGTTTAAAATCATGAGAGGTCTAGAATGGGTAGATGTGAATCGGTTATTTATTCTTTCAGATAATAGAAAGACTAGGGGACACTCCATGAAGTTAGCATGTGGCACATTTAAAACTAATCGGAGAAAGTTCTTTTTCACTCAACGCACAATTAAACTCTGAAATTTGTTGCCAGAAGATGTGGTTAGTGCAGTTAGTATAGCTGTGTTTAAAAAAGGATTGGATAAGTTCTTGGAGGAGAAGTCCATTACCTGCTATTAATTAAGTTGACTTAGATAATAACCACCACTATTACTAGCAACGGTAACATGGAATAGACTTAGTTTTTGGGTACTTGCCAGGTTCTTATGGCCTGGATTGGCCACTGTTGGAAACAGGATGCTGGGCTTGATGGACCCTTGGTCTGACCCAGTATGGCATGTTCTTATATGCACCCACAACTTATGCGGCTAATTTTTTAGCCATATAAGTGACTTATATGGCCAAGTGGCAGCCGCTGAACATAGACTCATATTTAGTTGCCACTACTAAGCTGGATAAGTTAGACTTATATGGCTAAATAGTGCTGAATGCGCTTTGAATATTGACCTCCATGTGGCTGACTTTGTGAGTGCACTTGACTTTAGGAGGCAATAGTCTGAGGAGATTGGAATTTGAAAGACTGTGGCTTTCTGGGACAATTTTCAGTGAAATAGGAGAAAGAGAAGCAGGAGAGTCTGACTGCAGGTTCTATGCAGAGATCCAGAGCTCAGATAATCTAGCTTATGCAGCCTGCAAAAGAGAGAAGAGAGAGAGACTGTGTCCTGGAAGTCAAGAAACCAGCAGGAGGAGATAGGCTTGGAGATTTCAGAGAATCTAAACCTTGGACCTCAATCTTCTGCACAGAAAGGCAGAGATAAATAAAACAAACTTTCAAAGAGATATGCTGAGAAGATAAGCTTATCAACTTTAATGCTGTAGCTGCTTAGCCCATGCTGAGAAACACCTCTCTTTCAGGCCAATTCAATACTGGTGTGCATAAAACAGGTGCTCAATAGCTCCCGCTTCCCTAACGCTAGAGATGTGCATTTATTTTTGCCGAATTGGAAATTGTCAACGAAATTGTCCAATTTGGCATGTTTCAGGGAGCCCGAAAAAGATTGGGATTTTCCTGTTTTTTTGCAAAAATTCAGTTTTCTGATTAGTGCGCGCTAACAGGCGTCAGTGCACGCTAACTCCCCGTTAGTGCGCGCTAACGGGAGTTAGCGCGCACTAACAAAAAGTAACAAAATCTAACAGCTTTTGTTACCGCGCACTAACTAAAAATCGATTTTTCGCGAAAAAAAGACCCGAACCGAAAAAAAACATTTTCCATGGCGGACGAAAAACGAAAAACGACACGAACACAAAAATGATGCACATCTCTACCTAACGCACGTCCATTCACGTCTCCCGGGCGCGCAAAGCAGTAGGCAAATGAACTGCTGCATTAAAAAGGAGGGGCTGGAAGAAATTGTGCGTCCTTAGCGCTTCCTCAGCATCAGGCACCCAGGAGAAGTAAGTATGTGTGGGTTAGGGAAATAGACTCCCGATTAATGAGCATCTGTTTTCCTAATCCATGGCTGTGCACAAGTTAGGAAAACAGACAGTAAACCTGACTGCCAGCAAATTTTTTTTTTCTTTACGTTACTCCTTTCTTCAGTTCCTCTGACTTAATATCGCCACAATATTAAGTCAGAGGGTCTACAGAAATGCAGTACTTTCTGTATTTACATGTGATAAGAGTTATTAGCTATGCATTGGTTTGGACGCGTCTTTTGGATGCGTTAATCCCTTTATTCAATAAGGGTTATGGATGTGCATCCAAAATGTGCGTCCAAACATGGGTTAACCTGTGCGATATCTTGTTGGCCTGTTTGTGCATGCAGCCTGCTGAAACACAAGTTACTGTGTCAGGCAGCCTAGAGGCTGGTCTCTGTGACCAGTGCTCTGCTGGGGGAAGTTTGACTGATATACACCCAGGTGGCTGTAGAGGCAAAATAAAAGGATGGAGGTTTCTCGCAGGAAGAAAACCAGCGTGGAAGCCAAAACATTCACCAATTGTGTGTCTACAATCTACCTGCAAGCTGGGCCCCAACTATTATGTGCACAGGACTGGGGATTTTTGGGGTTTTGGGATTCCTCAAGTTTTAAGCAATAGCAATAACAAACAGGGCCGGTTAGCTATCTTTTTGGTGTTACTTGCCTAGGTTTATGCATGAACAGTCCAAGGATATTTGCTATATTGCACAGCTGTTTGCCATTGCCTAATGTTTATGCTGGAACAGGAAGCTCTGCCGCAACTACAATTCTTGCCGGATTGATGATGTGGCGAGGAGGTCTTTGGTTTCAAAGTACCACGAGAGAGGTAAGAACAAGAACATGCCATACTGGGTCAGACCAAGGGTCCATCAAGCCCAGCATCCTGTTTCCAACAGTGGCCAATACAGGCCATAAGAACCTGGCAAGTACCCAAAAACTAAGTCTATCCCATGCTACTGTTTAGTAATAGCGGTGGCTATTTTCTAAGTCAACTTAATTAATAGCAGGAAATGAACTTCTCCAATCCTTTTTTAAACCCAGCTACACTAACTGCATTAATCACATCCTCTGGCAACAAATTCCAGAGTTTATTTGTGTGTTGAGTGCAAAAGAACTTTCTCCGATTAGTTTTAAATGTGCCACATGCTAACTTCATGGAGTGCCCCCTAGTCCTTCTATTATCCGAGGTACCTGAATTCAAAGTCTAAATGATGGAAGAATAATGACCATCTAGCTAGAGATGGGTTCAAGTGCTGGGTCTGCTGTAGGTATTCCAGATTCTTATGGTCCATGTAGATCGTGATCAGGTGTCTAAGCCCCTCCAATAGAAGGCATCATTCCTCTAGAGCCTTCTTCATGGCCAAGAGTGCTCTGACCCCAGTGGTATAATTCTTTCCATTAGAGTGAACTTCTTTCAGATAATAGAAGGACTAGGGGGAACTCCATGAAGTTAGCAAGTAGCACATTTAAGACTAATTGGAGAAAATTCTTTTTCACACAACTCACAATTAAGCTCTGAAATGTGTTGCCATAGGATGTTGTTAGTGCAGTTAGTGTAGCTGGGTTTAAAAAAGTTTTGGATAAGCTCTTGGAGAAGAAGTCCATTAACTGCTATTAATCAAGTTGACTTAGGGAATAGCCACTGTATTAGTGGCATCTGTAGCATGGGATCTATCTAATGTTTGGGTACTCGCCAGGTACTTGTAGCCTGGATTGGCCACTGTTGGAAACAGGATGCTGGCTTGATGGACCCTTGGTCTGAGCCAGTATGGCAGTTTTTTATGTTATGTTTAATTTGGGGTATGCTGCAGTATCATTGTTAGTTTGTTGCCATCCCTGCTTTCCCTACCCCATTTATAATTCATTTTGCTTGATTGTTGACAGTAAAAGTTTGGAATGACTTTACTTGTGTACCCTTTTTATCGGATAGGGTAAGCCCTAAGAAGAGAAGGAGGTTCTGTGAGCACAGAGAACATAAGAACGTGCCATACTGCCCTTCCCTTCCCTTTCCCGCCATGGCAGCCTTTAGCTGAATCCTTGTACATAGCTCTGTCATATTGTTATACAAGTAGTTGATGTTTACTGGCTACTGGTTTCTGGTTCTATTTCTTTGCTAATTTCTCTGTTCCTATGTAATTCCCCCCCCCCCCCCCCCCGATACCTGTTTATTGTAATTTCCACCTGCCGTTCTGCTGTAAACCGATATGATGCCGCCACTCATATTGATATAGAAAAGTTTATACATAAATAAATAAATACTGGGTGTTGCGCTGGAGGTGGATCCTTGGCCTGGCGCAGGGTTGGTACAGCCCTCAGGGAAGTCCCCGAGGGCACCTGCCGCCAGGAGGCGGAGCGCATGAGGAGACAGAGGCAAGCTGGAGCTTCACCAATAACAGTCTGGGGGTTCCATAGGTTGAGCCCTTGGGTACCCGGAGCACCTGGGCTTAGGTGGGCCTCAGAGGGTCTCCTGGAGAGGTAGCGGAGAGGTGTGCCCACCAAGAGCAAGGGTGCGTGGTTAGTGGAGAACAGCTGAGCTAGACTGGAAAAGAGTGTACTGGAGACCACTGGAAGGAAACAGGAACTGAAGGTCCTCCGGACAGGATAGGCAGTGCCTAGTGGTCTAGCTTGTAGAAGGACGCGGGCAGCGTCAGAGCAGCAGACCTGGTGGTCACAGGAGAAGCGAAGAGAGTGTCCGAGTGAAGCGCAAGGGTCAAAGCCAGGGTATCTGTCCAAGGGTGGTCAGCCAAAGCAAGGGTCAGTTCAGGTATCAGTCCGAGCGTGGTCAATGGCGAGCAGAGGTCAATACCGAGTATCAGTCCAAAGGTGGTCAGAGGCAAGCCGAGGTCAGTACCATGAATCAGTCTGAGAAGGTACAACCTGGGAAGCGGAGCAGGAATCAGGAACAGACACTGGCACACAGGAAGGACCATGGAAACTGTTGCATCTGTCGGTCGCAGACGGCTGCGACCGCTCTGCCTCACCTCTTTTTTGCCTTTCTCCTCTTCCATTGGTAAGTTGGCTGCCTCCGGTGCCGAGTGCTGAAGTCCTCAGCGTTTCCAACTCAGCATTGGCATCCCCGTCCGCCATGCTCCTTCCCGTGGCTTCCTAGGGCACGCGCATGCACGTTGCCTACGTTTATCTACACGTCATGGTGGGAACCTCGGGGGCGTCCCCACCGCATACCTCTGAGTATTTAAGCCTCCATACTGCTCCTAACGAACGAGTTAGCAAAGACTTCGCTTCACTGCTCTGACTGTTCTAAGCTGCACACTTAGACCCTTTCTACTCGGAAGAAGTTCTGGGCACCCGCTCCTCTGGGGTCTCTCGCTTCCATCTACCCTTCGGGGTTCTCTACCACTAACTAGACATCCGCTCCTCGGGGGTCTCTCTCTTTCTTACAGGATCGTCTGTGCCTCTAGGTCAGTGATGGCCAACCTTTTGAGCTCAGTGTGTCAAAATTCATAAAAAACCCGAGCATAACTCGGGTGGTGTGTCACTTCTAGAAAAATCCATAATTTTGTGATATTTGTAGCTCTAATTAATAACAAAATAATAATTTTAATATATGTACTGTATTTATTAAAAAAGCAAAAACAAATAATTCTTTACCTTACCTGCTTAGTGACATTTTTGTTGCTGAATTTCATTAGCTAAATCTTCAATTGAAGGTTGGTATTAGGGATGTGAATCGTGTGCCCTATCGTCTTAACGATTGAAATCGTCTGGCAGGAGAAGAAAATCGTGCTTGGCACGATTTTTTAGTTAAAAAATCGTTTTTTCCGATTAGTGCGCACTAACCAGGAGTTAGTGCGCGCTAACAATGGTTAGCGCGCACTAACAGAAAATGATACAATTTGACACTTTTCAGGTCAGTTAAGGTCAGTTTAGGAATGAATATGTATTCCTATTGGCTGCCCTCTTATTTATTCATGTTACCAAGGTTCCCACGAACAATATATGGGGGATGGGAAATGGAAACAGTTGGTAGCTTGACAAAAAAAGTAATGTGATCAGTCAATGTGACTAGAACTTGTGCCCTAACCCTGATACCAGGGGTGTTGTGATCTTCCTGCACACAGTGCCCTAACCCTGACACCAGGGGTGTTGTGATCTTCCTGTACAGAGTGCCCTATCCCTATTAATACCAGGAGTGTTGTGATCTTCCTGCACACAGTGCCCTAACCCTGATACCAGGGGTGTTGTGACCTTCCTGCACACAGTGCCCTATCCCTTTTAATACCAGGAGTGTTGTGATCTTCCTGCACACAGTGCCCTATCCCTATTAATACCAGGAGTGTTGTGATCTTCCTGCACACAGTGCCCTAACCCTGACACCAGGGGTGTTGTGATCTTCCTGCACACAGTGCCCTATCCCTACTAATACCAGGAGTGTTGTGATCTTCCTGCACACAGTGCCCTATCCCTATTAATACCAGGAGTGTTGTGATCTTCCTGCACACAGTGCCCTAACCATGATACCAGGGGTGTTGTGATCTTTCTGCACACAGTGCCCTATCCCTATTAATACCAGGAGTGTTGTGATCTTCCTGCACACAGTGCCCTAACCCTGACACCAGGGGTGTTGTGATCTTCCTGCATGCAGTGCCCTATCCCGCCTGCATTACTAGTGAGAGGCTGGCTTCACAGACAGGGGGGAGCTTCCTGACCCTCACTCCTCCCCTCCCCCATGTCCCAGCCAGTGAATGGCGTGTGGGTGAGGGGGGGGGGAGGAGGATGGTGAAGGGTGAGACAGCTCCCTCCCTGCATTACTAGTGAGAGGCTGGCTTCACAGACAGGGGGAGCTGCCTGACCCTCACTCCTCCGGTGTGTTGTGATCTTCCTGCACACAGTGCCCTATCCCTGATACCAGGGGTGTTGTGATCTTCCTGCATGCAGTGCCCTATCCCTATTAATACCAGGAGTGTTGTGATCTTCCTGCACACAGTGCCCTAACCCTGACACCAGGGGTGTTGTGATCTTCCTGCATGCAGTGCCCTATCCCGCCTGCATTACTAGTGAGAGGCTGGCTTCACAGACAGGGGGGAGCTTCCTGACCCTCACTCCTCCCCTCCCCCATGTCCCAGCCAGTGAATGGTGTGTGGGTGAGGGGGGGGGGGGGAGGAGGATGGTGAAGGGTGAGACAGCTCCCTCCCTGCATTACTAGTGAGAGGCTGGCTTCACAGACAGGGGGGGAGCTTCCTGACCCTCACTCCTCCCCTCCCCCATGTCCCAGCCAGTGAATGGTGTGTGGGTGAGGGGGGGGGGGAGGATGGTGAGGCTGAAACAGCTCCTTCCCTGCATTACTAGTGAGAGGCTGGCTTCACAGACAGGGGGGAGCTGCCTGACCCTCACTCCTCCCCTCCCCCATGTCCCAGCCAGTGAATGGTGTGTGGGTGAGTGGGGGGTGGGAGGATGGTGAAGGCGGAGACAGCTCCCTCCCTGCATTATTAGTGAGAGGCTTGCTTCACAGACAGGGGGGAGCTGCCTGTCCCTCACTCCTCCCTTCCCCCAAGTCCCAGCAAGTGAATGGTCTGTGGGTGAGGGGGGGGGAGGAGGATGGTGAAGGGTGAGACAGCTCCCTCCCTGCATTACTAGTGAGAGGCTGGCTTCACAGACAGGAGGGAGCTGCCTGACCCTCACTCCTCTGGGGTGTTGTGATCTTCCTGCACACAGTGCCCTATCCCTGATACCAGGGGTGTTGTGATCTTCCTGCATGCAGTGCCCTATCCCTATTAATACCAGGAGTGTTGTGACCTTCCTGCACACAGTGCCCTATCCCTAATACCAGGGGTGTTGTGATCTTCCTGCATGCAGTGCCCTATCCAGGTTACCGGGGGTGTTGTGATCTTCTTGCACACATCCCGATATCAGGGATAGGGCTCTGCGTGCAGGAAGATCACAACACTCCTGGTATCAGGAATAGGGCACTGTGTGCAGGAAGATCACAACACCCCTGGTATTAATAGGGATAGGGCACTGCATGCAGGAAGATCACAACACCCCTGGTAAGAGGGATAGGGCACTGTGTGCAGGAAGATCACAACACACCGGAGGAGTGAGGGTCAGGCAGCTCCCCCCTGTCTGTGAAGCCAGCCTCTCACTAGTAATGCAGGGAGGGAGCTGTCTCAGCCTTCACCATCCTCCCCCCCCTCACCCACACACCATTCACTGGCTGGGACATGGGGGAGGGGAGGAGTGAGGGTAAGGAAGCTCCCCCCTGTCTGTGAAGCCAGCCTCTCACTAGTAATGCAGGTGGGATAGGGCACTGCATGCAGGAAGATCACAATACCCCTGGTATCAGGGTTAGGGCACTGTGTGCAGGAAGATCACAACACCCCTGGTATCAGGGTTAGGGCACTGTGTGCAGCAAGATCACAACACTCCTGGTATTAATAGGGATAGGGCACTGTGTGCAGGAAGATCACAACACCCTGGTGTCAGGGTTAGGGCACTGTGTGCAAGAAGATCACAACACCCCTGGTATCAGGGTTAGGGCACTGTGTGCAGGAAGATCACAACACTCCTGGTATTAATAGGGATAGGGCACTGTGTGCAGGAAGATCACAACACCCCTGGTGTCAGGGTTAGGGCACTGTGTGCAGGAAGATCACAACACCCCTGGTATCAGGGTTAGAGCACTGTGTGCAGGAAGATCACAACACTCCTGGTGTCAGGGTAGGGCACTGTGTGCAGGAAGATCACAACACCCCTGGTATCAGTGATAGGGCACTGAGTGGAGGAAGATCACAACACCCCTGGTATCAGGAATAGGGCACAAGTTCTAGTCATATTGACTGATCACATTACTTTTTTTGTCAACTACCAACAGTTTCCATTTCCCATCCCCCCAACCATCACCTCAGTGGGAACCTTGGTAACATCAATAGATAAGAGGGCAGCCAGCCAATAGGAATACATATTCATTCCTAACTGACCTTTACTGACCTGGAAAGTGTCAATTTGTATCATTTTCTGTTAGTGCGCACTAACTGGGAGTTAGTGCGCACTAACACGATTTAACGATTTTTAACGATAAATCGTTAGAATTTCTATTGTATTGTGTTCTATAATGATTTAAGACGATATTAAAATTATCGGACGATAATTTTAATCGTTGAAAAACGATTCACATCCCTAGTTGGTATTTCGTACACTTCAAGCCCAAGCAAGAGTTACAAACTTCATCTGTCAGTCGGTTTCTTTTATTGGCTCCCATTCATTTTCATACCACTCCCTCCCCATCCCCCAGCCATGCACACATTCATTCTCACACACACAGACCCCCAGGCAGGCACCTATGCATTCACACATATACACCCCCAGGCAGAGTCCCATTCATACACATGCACACACTAAAGGCAGACCCCCCTCTCTTTCTTTTGCCAACAACCTTGGAACCTCTCTCATTCCTCTGCTGCCACTGTCACTGCTGCCACATGGCTATTGGGGAGGCACCGATTGCTGCTACTGACACTGACATCCATTCTGCTGCCTCCTCTGTGCAGGCCCTGTGGGCTTCCACTTTCTCCATGCTGATCTCGTACATTGTGAGATCCATAGAGAAAGTGCTATTCTTGCACATTCTCAAAGATTACATGTGCCAATCACTAAGTAATCTATATATTTTTTTTGCCTTTGCTGGCTGATCTTAGTTTTCTAATTGGTTGGTCAAAGGCTTTTTTTTTTTCCACCTTCCCTTTCTTATTTTTTTTGCCAATTCCTTTATATTGTCTTTTTTTCTGTTTCTTTTCTCTCCATCTTCTTCCCTCAAACACACAGTCAGGTTCTCATTCTCACATGCATTTCTCTCTCTCACACACACACAGGCTCTCACTGTCACATGCTCTCTCATACAATCATTCATACACACAATCTCTCACTGGCACATGCTGTCTGACTTACACACCCAGGCTCTCTCTCACTCACACATGCTCAAGCACAGACTCTCACTCTCACATGCTCTCTCTCATACAATCATTCATTTATTTATTTATTTAACACTTTTCTATACCGACCTTCATGGTAGAGACCATATCAGGTCGGTTCACATCGAATAGGGGAACTGAACCAAGAACAGTAACCAAAAACAAAAGGTTGAACATGAAAAAGCAAAGTTACATTTAACAGGGAAATTAAACTTGGAGGCATAGACTGCTGGAAGGAAGGAAAGGCTAGAGATAGCGGAGACATTATTAGTATAAACAGAGCAGGCTCTTATTCTGGTCTTAGGGGTAAAAATGGAAATCCATTGCTCCTAAAGGAAGTTCTGTCGACTATTGTGTGTCATGGGTATCTGAGAAGGCTTGGCGGAAAAGCCAGGTCTTAAGTTTTTTCTTGAATGTTGGTAGGCAGGGCTCCATTCTGAGGTCAGCTGGGATGTCGTTCCAGATAGTTGGGCCTGCTGTTGAAAAGGATCGGTCTTTAGTTGAGATGAGGCGTGTAGCTTTTGTAGGTGGGGTCTGTAGGGTTCCTTTATATATTTCTCTAGTCGGTCTGTTGGTGAGGTGGAGATTGAGGGGGAATTCGAGGTCCAGATGCAAGTGATTGTAGATGACTTTGTGGATTAAAGTGAGTGATTTGTGGAGGATTCTGTACTTCACTGGGAGCCAGTGTAGGTTACGTAGGATGGGAGATATGTGTTCTCCCCGGTTGGTGTTAGTCAAGATTCTTGCGGCAGCGTTCTGTATCAACTGTAGCGGCTTGGTGGTAGAGCTGGGGAGTCCCAAGAGGAGTGCACTGCAGTAGTCGATTTTAGCAAATATCAAGGCTTGCAGAACTGTTCTGAAGTCGTGGAATTCATACACACAGTCTCTCACTGGCACATGCTGTCTGACTTTCACACACAGGATCTCTCTTTCTCTCTCTCCCACATGCTGTCTTGCTCAAGCACATGCTGTCTCTGCAAACATTCAGGTCCTCACTCTCAAAACACAATCTCTCAACTCATCTCATACACTCACACAATCTCTCAGCTCATCTCATACACGCACACACACACACACACTCTACAGACCCTCAGCCTCTCTCTCACCTCTGGGCCTCCTCTTCGCGGGTCACCGCAGGATGGGCCCTACAGCAGCCCTGATCTTCTCGGGCCGCGACGGCCCTGCTACCGGGCCTCTTCCTCTTCTCGGGCCGCTGTGACTTGGAATTCGCAGCGGCCCGTAAGCACAAGTGCTGCTCCTCTTCTGCACGCGCTGATGCTTCACCTCCTTCCTGCCCATGCGGCTCCGGCAATGTTTACTTCCGGGGCCACACAGGCAGGAAGGAGGAGGAGCATCAGCGCATTTAAATGCGATCTGTTTCTTCGGGCCGTGGTGTCGTGAGCCTCACCACGGCCCTGCCTATCGCTGTGCCGAATGAGCCTCCCTGTGCCCAGGGGCATTGAGGAGTGGGGGGGGGGGGGGGGGGGGGTCCGGAGGGTGGGGGGATACTAAAAACCTAATTTTAAAGGGTCGGCGCAGCCGAAAAAAAAAGGCTTGGCGCAGCCGATAAAAAAAAAAATTCACGATAGTCCATGAAACGCTGCGCGTGTCAGCAAAAACGTCTCAGCGTGTCACCTCTGACACGCGTGTCATAGGTTAGCCATCACTGCTCTAGGTACTCGCTCCTCGAGGGCCTATCCTGCGCAGAGTGTCCTGCATCACGGACCTCGGGTCCCACCTTCACCATCATGAAGGAGGATTCCTGCACTACTCTTCAGTGAGTACCTCTATGATCCAGCTCTCCATTTCCACCCATCAGGTTCGGCTTATCCTGCTCTGCGGAACACTACCACAACCTTGTACATCTGGGTGAGTCTGACTCCATCTGAGGCTGTTGAACGTATTGGCACCTTGCTGGACTTCCCATCACCAGTGTCTGCTCTCTGTGGTTCCCCACGGGGCCCATCCCCGTGGGAGGAGTCATCACCATAACGACTAAGAGTCCACACTCTGCCACAAACCCAACAGGAACACAGACGCAGGAACACTGGAACAAGCACAGGAACAAAGGAACACAGGAACGCAGGAGTTCTGGAACAAGGACAGGAACACAGGAACTCAGGAACACTGGAACAAGGACAGGAACACAGGAACTCAGGAACACTGGAACAAGCACAGGATCAAGGAAGCAGGAACACAGGACGGCAACTAGCTTCTCACGAATGAGACGACCCGTTTGCCAAGGCAAGGAACTGGAGCCTGAGCCCTGCCTTTTACACAGGGCTCAGGTGACGTCATCGTCACGCGCCACGGAAGAGTTTCCCGTGCTTGGCCCTTTAAAGAGCCGGGTGATCTGCTCACGGCCACCTAGGGGCAGACCAGATGCTGACGAGGACGCCGAGCCCTGCAGTAATGAGCAGTGCGAGGTCGAAGGCCCGAGGGGCCTGGAGATGTCTAGGGAAGCCGCAGGCACCGGGGGCTGGCTGCAGCTGCGAAGTAGGATGGACCAGGCCTCGCGGAGGGGAGCCCGAGGTGAGGAGGCCCGGCTGTGGCACCAGCATGGCCGGGACGTGCAACACTGGGTCAGACCAAGGGTCCATCAAGCCCAGCATCCTGTTTCCAACAGTGGCCAATCCAGACCATAAGAACCTGGCAAGTACCCAAAAACTAAGTCTATTCCATGTTACTGTTGCTAGTACTAGCAATGGCTATTTTCTAAGTCAGCTTAATTGTGAATTGTGCTCATCATTAGAAAGAAATATGACTTTGGTAGGTCAATGTGAGAAATGTCTTTTGTGCCCAAAAACATAATTTGTAAAACAAATGAGTGAATGCTGATGGTGCTGAAGGGGAAAAAAAGATATAACCAGTAACAAAAATATATTTTATTGTTTTGTACCTTCACTCATGAAAAGGATTCATAATAAAAGTAATAGAATTGTGAAGTAAATAACATTTGTTTGCAGTCTCCTTCGAGCCTTTAAAATGATCAGATTCTGTTGAACCTATAGCTTAAGTGATCATTGGTAAACCAAATTATGATCTCACTCACAGATGGGGCATTACACACAAATATGCTTTCCTCCCATTAAAATTGTATTTCTTCTGTAAAACCATGAGTGCTGGTGGTGTCTGCATTCCCTGCAGATCTTGTAAACTTCAAATAATAAAATCAAGACCATTAGGCTCTTTGCAATCACCTAGGATAAATTCTTCCAAATATCATAACATCTTTGAGACACAATAAAGAAATAATCTAAGTAAAGGAATTCTTTTTTCATTCTGCATCCACAGAAGGTCCCAGCAGTTCTCTGCTATTGATCTCAAGGAGATCATAAAATATAAATACAGATCTCTAAGGTTTTTAAAGCACAAATTGGCTAACAGGAATTGCTGTCATTCCCTCTCAGATCAGTAGGGTCTGAATGTAAGGAGGTGCTTATTGTTAGATTAGATTATTAGGAATAGTTTGTTTCTTCTTTGTAGGGGAAAACTGCCTATTGCTGCTTTGGCAGGAGATTGTGGGAAAGGTGTACGATTAATACGCATTCTTTTTATGTTCAGATTTTTATTGAAGAATGCACACAAGCAGAAAACAAAAACAGAGGAGGAGAAAGTAAACCATTGGAGGTCTCACATTCACAGGGGAAGGTGGTGCGAGCTGCGACCAGGGATTGGATGTAGTGGCAGTCACGCTGTTTGGGATCCGGCAACTTCTGGACCTGGGATTTCCTCTCCCCCTCTTTTCTTTTTGCTGAAATGGCTTTAATTAATTTTGTGTGCATTTCTGCTTCTCTCCCAATTGATGGCTGGGTCAGTTTCTAATTTTGGCCGACCAGGGAAGACCAGGGGTGTGTGTGGATCCCAGTAGTTCTTACCGAAGTCTGCACAGCTGCTGCTGATATTCTTTCCTGCTGCAAATTCTGGCTGATGCTGATGTTTCCTGCCCACCTTCATGGACTCCTCTTACTCTTCGGGAGTCTTACCACTGCTGCAGTTCTCCCCACTGCTGAAGATTCTGTCCTACCTTTCACTGTGAAGTGCAGCAAGAAACTGACTGCAGTTGGCCCTTTCACGACACTGCATGCTGACTGTGGCCACTCCCCTGCTCCTTCTCTTTGGCCCTGGGTGGCTGCTGGCCAGTCACTATTGGCTGCCAAGCAAAACTTTCCTGTATCTAGAAAAGTAAAAAGTGGGTGGGCCATGGCCCATCCAGGCCCATCCGTGCTATTCCACTGTCACACACCTCACACACCCAAGCTCACTAGTCTTCAGTAAAGGAGTGCAAATTCTAAAAGGATTCAGGCCAAAAAGATATCCCTACTGTAACTAAATACCTAGAATCCACTAGCAGGTTGTGTACAGTGAATCCCCCTCCAAAAGGAAAGCTGGTGAGGTAGGGAGGCCTCTCCAGGGAGGGGAACATTCTACCTCTTGTCTCTCTGGTGTCTTCACTGCACTGACTCTAGTCACCCCTCTTAGTCACAAAATGGCAGGTTATAAAGGGCATGAGCAACCAATCTCAGCTCTCCTAAGTGGGAAGAGGGCAAGAGGGGCTGAATAGTAGGGATGTGCAGCCAAAAAAATGTCGTTGCATTCGTGATACGTATTCGTCGGGGGTCATTTCCGTTGCATTCGGACGTATGGAGAATCCGATACGTCGATATGTCAATACGTTTTCCGGTTCCCATTAAAGTCAATGGGGGAAGGATTTCCAGGCTATTTTTGGCTGCAGAATTGGGGTTTTATTATCAATTTTCATGAAACTTCTGGGGAGCAATCATCACAACAACAAAAGAGCTCCAAAGTACTTAGACTGTGGCAAAGTGGCACCAAAGTGGCATGAATAGCCTAAGGCACTGGAAAGGTGCAAAGGGGTACCAGAAGTGGCAAGAGTGCTTTAACAGAGGCACAAAGCAGCAGTGAGAATGTCAACACACACCACAGCTTCAAAAGAGAGCACCAATAGCAGATGCATGAACCATCGAAGGCAGCATGACAGGCAAAGCGGCAAGACAAGTGACATTGACATCCAACAGCACAATGAAGGGGGAACATAGCAAGCAGATAGACTAGCACCAACACACTGAGGAACCATGAGAGTGGCAAGAACACCACAAGGAGTTAAGTGAGTCATCTGGAGTATGGCAGCAAAGCAGAGTGGCAGAAAGCTGATAGGGGCAAGACAGGCTGGCAGAGCGGAGGTAGTCTGGTCCCTGTGGTTTTGATAGGGGAAAGACAGGCTGGCCCAGGAGACAGTTCCCTTTCCTTTGTGCAGGAAATGACTCCCTAGAACAGGTTCACCCCTAGAGTGGGGTGTTTCCGTTGGCGTCTAGTGAATACCGTTGGGGTCTGTGATCCCCGTGTGAAAGGCAAACTCGCCCTACAGTCCAATTGTCTGTCATTTGTGAAGGAGCTGCTGTTAGCAAAGGTCCGTGAACAGGAGCGCCATAGGCAGAGACAGATTAGGCTTGAAGCAGAGGTGGAAACAGCAGGCACGTCAGAGAGTTGTGCTGCTAGCCCAAGCAGGAGCAGCACTGTGTCAGCAACAGATAGTACCTCCTCCTCCATGTCAGAACACCCAAGGCATGTTGCCCATAAAGATTCATCAGTTGTGCAACGGGCGAGAGATAAAGCAGCTGGATTGAGGGACTCTGAGCCCGCCCAAGCACAGGAGACAGCAGCACAGCTGTCAGTGACACGGTATCTCTCAGAGCCGATAGAGAAAATGCAGACAGATCCGCTGGCATATTGGGCATACAAGTTCACTGTTTGGCCACACCTAGCCAAAGTGGCTCAGGGATATCTGTCATGTCCACCAACCAGTGTGCCCAGTGAACGTGTCTTTTCAATGACAGGGGATATCATGAGCCCTCACCGCTCAAGGCTGGCACCAGAGTTGATGGAAATGCTAGTGTTTTTGAAAGTAAACCTGTCTTTGCTTGGGTTTCCAAATTTTCCCTGTGAATGGCAAGATGAATAAAAGCAATTCAAAGCCTTGCAGCAGCTCCAATTGCCTCCTATGCTCCAGATAATACTGCAGCACATGTACCTGACATGAAACGCTGTGCCTGACCGTCAACTGTCCAGGTCTTGTGTTCCTACAAGTGTTTGACCTCGACTGCTTTGCCTGTCAGTCCAGGCCTTGTGTTCCTACAAGTGATAGGAACTTGTATTTATATTGAACTTTATATTATATTGAACATATTTATATTGAACTTTTGTATATAATTATTCTCCTCTATCTCTTTCTATTTCTTACATTCCCAGTTCATTAGCCCTTGTTAATTGTAACTGCTTCTCTTCATCACGTTATTTATGTTTTTTGGTTGTATTATCCGCACCCCTGTTTTCTGTAAACCGACATGATGTGAACGAGTTCATGAATGCCGGTATAAAAAAACCTTAAATAAATAAATAAATAAATAAAGTGTTTGACCTCGATTGCTGTGCCTGTTCATCCAGGCCTTGTGGGATTGACCTCTGTCCTCGACTGCATTGCTTGTCCATCCAGGCCTTGTATCCTACAAGGGTTTCACTTAGAATGTATTAGGGATGTGAATCGTTTTAGGACGATTAAAATTATCGTCCGATAATTTTAATATCGTCTTAAACCATTATGGAACACAATACAATACAGATTCTAACGATTTATCGTTATAAATCGTTAGAATCGTGAGCCGGCACACTAAAACCCCCTAAAACCCACCCCCGACCCTTTAAATTAAATCCCCCACCCTCCCGAACCCCCCCCCCCCAATAACTTAAATAACCTGCGGGTCCAGCGGCGGTCCGGAACGGCAGCGGTCCGGAACGGGCTCCTGCTCCTGAATCTTGTCGTCTTCAGCCGGCGCCATTTTCCAAAATGGCGCCGAAAAATGGCGGCGGCCATAGACGAAAAAGATTGGACGGCAGGAGGTCCTTCCGGACCCCCGCTGGACTTTTGGCAAGTCTCGTGGGGGTCAGGAGGCCCCCCACAAGCTGGCCAAAAGTTCCTGGAGGTCCAGCGGGGGTCAGGGAGCGATTTCCCGCCGCGAATCGTTTTCGTACGGAAAATGGCGCCGGCAGGAGATCGACTGCAGGAGGTCGTTCAGCGAGGGTTCCGGCGCCTCGCTGAAAGACCTCCTGCAGTCGATCTCCTGCCGGCGCCATTTTCCGTACGAAAACGATTCGCGGCGGGAAATCGCTCCCTGACCCCCGCTGGACCTCCAGGAACTTTTGGCCAGCTTGTGGGGGGCCTCCTGACCCCCACGAGACTTGCCAAAAGTCCAGCGGGGGTCCGGAAGGACCTCCTGCCGTCCAATCTTTTTCGTCTATGGCCGCCGCCATTTTTCGGCGCCATTTTGGAAAATGGCGCCGGCTGAAGACGACAAGATTCAGGAGCAGGAGCCCGTTCCGGACCGCTGCCGTTCCGGACCGCCGCTGGACCCGCAGGTTATTTAAGTTATTTGGGGGGGGGTTCGGGAGTGTGGGGGATTTAATTTAAAGGGTCGGGGGTGGGTTTTAGGGGGTTTTAATGTGCCGGTTTTTCGATTTTTCGATTTTTCGATTTTTAACGATTTTTAACGATTTTTCACGATATTTTACCCCCCCAAACGGCAACAATACGATTCCCTCCTCCTCCCAGCCGAAATCGATCGTTAAGACGATCGAGGACACGATTCACATCCCTAGAATGTATGCCCTCTGGGGATAGGGAAATACCTACAGTACCTGAGTGTAATCAACTATGAAGTGCTGGAAACATTTGAAAATAAGAATATAAATAAAGAAAAAAAAATTACTATCCCTGTCCATCCAGGCCTTATGTCCCTAGGTGGGATTAACCTCTGTCCTCGACTGCTGTGCCTGTTCATCCAAGCATGTCAGTCCGGGCCTTGTGTCCCTAGGTGGGATTGACCTCTGTCCTCGACTGCTGTGCCTGTCAGTCCGGGCCTTGTGTTCCTTCAAGTGTTTGACTTCGACTGCTTTGCCTGTTCATCCAGGCCTTGTGTCCCTAGGTGGGAAGTGCTGGAAACGTTTGAAAATAAGAATATAAATAAATTAAGAAAAAAAATTACTATCCCTGTCCATCGAGGCCTTATGTCCCTAGGTGGGATTGACCTCTGTCCTCGACTGTTGTGCCTGTTCATCCAGGCCTTGTGTCCCTAGGTGGGATTGACCTCTGTCCTCAACTGCTGTGCCTGTTCATCCAGGCCTTTTGTCCCTACCATTGGCGCCATTTTGATTAGTGGCAGCCGACGGCCCTGGAGCGGGAGGACAGCCCGGAGTGGGAGATCATGGGAGATTGCTCCCGGGACCCCCACTGGACCACCAGGTACCTGTAAAAAGTTTTTTGGGGGGTCAGGAGGGTGGGGGAAGTTAAGGGATTAGTTTTAAAGGGTCGGGGTAGGTTTTTTGTTTATCGGCTCGGGCGCAGCCGATAAACAAAACCGCGATCGGGCCCGATTGAAAAAAACCCACATGTGAATCGGAACCGGAATCCGAACCGATTCCGGTTCCGATTCACATCTCTAGTTTCTAGTGTCCTTTGTTGTTCAGCAAGACATTGGGCCAGGCAGGGAATGGCCTGAAGGGCTGAGAGCTGAGCCGGGTCCATGGAGTTAGTAATCTGTTATAACTTTGTTGGAAATAGTGAACCCTGGACTGAGATGAGCGATGTCTCCGCCCACAGGGAGGAGCCCTGTGGGCCTCACCGTTGGTGGGCGTGGTCTCAGCGACATAGGACACAACTTTAAAGAGCTTTTATTAGGGAGCAAAGATAATGCATAACCCGAGGAGCGGGAAATGCAATAAGACAGTTCTTGAGCAGGAATACTCAGGGTAGTACTGAATATTTGAAGGTCCAGTAGTGGCCCGCAGCACAGGGTACACCAGAAGATTCCTGTAGGTTGGTGGAGATACCTCTGAGAGCAGATCTGGTAGTGGCCCGCAGCGCGGGGTAAGACGAGGATAGCTGGTCAGTAGATGAAGTAGCAGAGGTCTGAAGATACAGGAACCAGGTAGAGGATCTTGAGTAGTGGTACGATACCCTGTAGCTCAGGATAGGTAGAAGAGGTATGCTGACGAACGGTAGTGGCCCGAGGTATGGGATATACCGTGGAATCCCAGCAATGTAGACAGCTTAGGAAACTGAATAAGGTACTCACAGAAGGAAGTTCCAGGAGCTGAACCCGAGGTTTGAGTTAGGCGAAGTCCAAGGCAGAAAGGCCCTCTGAGGAGCGGATAGCCAAGATGCTGAAGGGCTTCCGTGGAGTGGGTACACAGAGCATCCCAATACCACAAGTAGAATTGGAACAGAAGATCCCAATGTGGAACGGATTTAACAACGAGAGAACTCCTTGCTAACTCGTCTTAGCAGTGGGCCGGTCGGCTTAAGTATACCAGCGGGTTGACATCATCGGGAGGTGACTCCCCCGAGGTTCCCGCCATGACTTAAACAAAAGGAGACCCTGCGTGCATGCGTGCGTCTAGGTGATTCCAGAAGTAAGATAGCGTTCGGCAGTGCCCACGCCGTCCCGGGGACACTGGGGAGGTTGGCATTGACTGGCGGAGGTAGCCACTCTTCCAATGATTGATGGTGCAGGGAAAAAAGAGGTGAGCATGAGAGGTCGCAGCCATCTGCGACTGACGGGCACAACAGACAGGTTCTGTGGTTCCAGAGGTTTTCTGTGGGGACATGACAAAATCAGAGGTTTCAACAGGGAGACGTGGAATGAGTTATATACTCTTAAGGAGGATGTAGTTGTAACCGGTACATGACTGGTCCTATTCTTTCGGAGATGGAGAAGGGCCCAATGTAGCGGGGAGCTAGCCGCATCGATGGTACCCGAAGTTTAATGTGCTGGGTACTGAACCAGACCATGTCTCCGATATTGAACCGGGGTGCCGCTCGTCGGTGCTTGTCCGTCGTGTTCTTAGCCCTTAAAGCTGCTCGTTGGAGCATATCTTGGATCCTCTCCCAGAATTCCTTAAGCTGTCTCATGGTCATCTGGGCAGCTGGGGAAGTATATGGCGGAGCTGGTTGCTTGCCATATACTATGAGAAATGGGGAAGAGCCCGTAGCTAAGTTTATGTGAGAATTGTGCGAAAATTCAGCCCAGGGAAGTAGGCTAGCCCAATCATCCTGATGCTCATTTACAAAGGACCGAAGAAAGGTTTTTAAGGTCTGGTTAGTTCGCTCGGCTTGGCCGTTCCCTTGAGGCTGGTAGGCAGTAGTAAAATCTAGGTGGACATTGAATTTGCAACACCACGAGCGCCAGAACTTGGCTATGAATTTTACTCCATGTTCGGAAGCGATGTGTTGAGGGACAGCCACTAGAGAGGGGGAGGTCAACTACAAAGTTAGTGGACACGTGGGTCCAAGGTTCCATGGGAGCCGGCAGTGGCTGAAATAGCCCCTAAGGTCACCCTACCATGGGCTTCTGAGGAGCACAGGTTGGGCAAGATTCTTCATAGGCCTTAACGTCATTTCTGACCTGCGGCCACCAATAGTATCGCTGTAGCAGCTCCAAAGTCCTCTTAGCTCTTGGGTGGCCAGCGATAGGAGATTCGTAGGCCCATGCTAGGACTTTTTGGTGGCGCTGTAGGGATACCACAGTTTTCCCAGGAGGAGCAGGCTGGGTGGCAGCCAAGAGGATGCGAGCAGGATCAACGATGTACCCCGGGGCTTCGGGAGTGTCCTCTGCTTCATACGCCTGTCAGAGGGTGTCGGCCCAGGCGTTCTTGGTAGCTGGCCTGTACTTCAGAACGAAGTCAAAGCGACTGAAAAATAAGGACCAATGAGCCTGACGGGCGTTTAGGCACTGGGCATGTTTAAGGTATTCCAGCTTCTTGTGATCCGTATATACAGTAATGGTATGCTGGGCACTCTCTAGCCATGATGCCATTCCTCTAAGGTCATCTTAATGGCCAGCAACTCTTTATCTCCATTACCGTAATTTTTCTCCGTAGGGGAGAATTTCTGGGAAAAGAAAGAGCAAGGTAATAGGGCTCCTTTGCTAGAATACTGGCTCAGTTCAGCCCCAACGGTGGTGTAGAAGGCATTGACCTCCACAAAAAAATGGGTGTGTGGGGTCCGGGTGGCGGAGGCAAGTGTCTTGGAGGAAGGCTTGTTTCAACTGATTGAAGGCGGAGAAGGCATCTGGAGACCACTGCTTGGGGTTCACCCCTTTTTTGGTGAGGGTGGTGAGTGGCGCCACAAACTGAGAGTAATGTGGGATAAGGTGCCTGTAGAAATTCGCAAACCCCAGGAAGTGTAGAGTCTATTAGCCCTAAGGTGTTGGAGTACCAGTTGGATGTCTCAACGGTGAGATGGAAGATCTTTAGAGAAGACTAAGACATCGTTGAGGTACACCAGCACTGAGATTTGAAATAGGTCATGGAAGACCTCATTCATCAAGTGCTGGAATACAGCAGGGGCATTACACAAGCCAAATGGCATGACCAGATATTCGTAGTGGCCATCACGAGTATTGAACGTGGCCTTCCATTCGTCATCGGGCTGGATTCTGACCAGATTGTAAGCCCACCGGAGATACAACTTGGTGAAAATCTTTGCCCCTTGCAGGCGATCCAGGAGCTCAGGGATCAGGGGCAAAGGATAGTGATCCTTCCTGGTAATGGCGTTTAAGCCATGATAGTCTATACAGGGCTGGAGTGACCCATTCTTTTTTGCGACAAAGAAAAACTCGGCTCCCACTGGGGAGCTGGACAGCTGGATAAAACCCCTTTCCAGGTTTTCTTTGATGTATTGGGACATTGCTCTGGTCTTGGGAAGAGACAAGGGATACACCTGACCCCTGGAAGGCATGGTACTGGGGAGTAAGTCGATGGCGTAATCAAAGACCCAATGCTCAGGAAGGGTCTCTGCCATCTTTTTAGAGAAGACATCCTTGAAGTTAATGTACTGGGGAGGTAGGCCACAGGAGGTGGCGGCCAAGGACACCGGAACACGTAGGACCTGGTGGAGGCAGTTGGAAGGACACTGGGGCCCCCAAGAGGTTAGCTGGAGGGTGATCCAATTGATGAGGAGAATGGGCTTGCAGCCAGGGTAGTCCCAAGACGATGGGATGAACAGATCTCTCCAGAACAAGAAAGGAAATAATTTCCTCATGAACTTCGGTGCGTAAGCGGACCGGGGTAGTGATCCGGGTAATCCGGCCGGGAAGGGGCTCCCCATGGATCGAAGAGATCATGACCAGAGGAATCTGAGGTGAGGTAGGCAAGTCCAGTTGGGCCACCATTTCACTGGAGATGAAGTTCCCTCCTGATCCGGAGTCCACCAGCGCCAAAGTAGGGTAGACACGCTGGGGGAGGATGACAGAGACTGGCAGAGTGCATTGGGGAGCTGAAGAGGCCCAGCCTAGGGTCATCTCCCCACTGACATCTAGGTTTGACAGTTTCCCTGCCGTATTGGGCACTGGCCAAGAGGTGGCCCTGCCCAGCACAGTAAGGGCAGAGGCTCAGAGAACGTCTCCGTTGTCATTTTTCTGGATAGAGACAGGTGCGACCCAGCTGCATGGGTTCTTCTGAGTTTTGGAGCCCCAGATCTAGAGAGGGTGTTGGGCCCGAAGAGCGAGAGAGGAAGGGAGCCAGTTGAACGGGTCAGCGGGGCAGCCGAGCTTCTTGAAGTCATTGCTGCAGATTACATAAGAACATAATAAATTGCCATGCTGGGTCAGACCAAGGGTCCATCAAGCCTAGCATCCTGTTTCCAACAGAGGCCAAACCAGGCCACAAGAACCTGGCAATTATCCAAACACTAAGAAGATCCCATGCTACTGATGCAATTAATAGCAGTGGCTATTCCCTAAGTAAACTTGATTAATAGCAGTTAATGGACTTCTCCTCCAAGAACTTATCCAAACCTTTTTTGAACCCAGCTACACTAACTGCACTAACCACATCCTCTGGCAACAAATTCTAGAGCTTTATTGTGCGTTGAGTGAAAACGAATTTTCTCCGATTAGTCTTAAATGTGCTACTTGCTAACTTCATGGAATGCCCCCTAGTCCTTCTATTATTCGAAAGTGTAAATATCCGATTCACATCTTCTCGTTCAAGATCTCTCATGATCTTAAAGATCTCTATCATATCCCCCCTCAGCCGTCTCTTCTCCAAGCTGAACAGCCCTAACCTCTTCAGCCTTTCCTCATAGGGGAGCTGTTCCATCCTCTTTATCCAGTTTGGTTGCCCTTCTCTGTACCTTCTCCATCGCAACTATATCCTTTTTGAGATGTGGCGACCAGAATTGTACACAGTATTCAAGGTGCGGTCTCACCATGGAGCGATATAAAGGCATTATGACATTTTCCATTTTATTAACCATTCCCTTCCTAATAATTCCTAACATTCTGTTTGCTTTTTTGACTGCTGCAGCACACTGAGGTGACGATTTTAAAGTTTTATCCACTATGATGCCTAGATCTTTTTCCTTGGTAGTAGCTGTCAGGCAGATCTCGGGCAACGAGCTCATATTTAATCCTGGGGGATAGACCTTCAAGGAAGATGCTTTGAAGGCTGTCTTCCCGCAAGCCCAACTCTGTCACCAGGGTACAGAATTCTATGGTGAATTCAGCCAGGGTCCAGGAGCCTTGCTGGAGGTGGAGGATGTCTGAGCCGGCCATGGTTAGGCATCCAGGCTCATCGAAGACCTGCTTGAAGTTTAGCATGAAGTATTGTAGGTCCTGCAGTATGGGGTCCACTTGCTCCCATAATGGAGAGACCCAAGCCAAGGCTTTCCCATCCATCAAGGAAAGGATCAAGGTCGTCTTGATGGAATCGTTGAAAAACTGAGCGGGTTGAAGAGAAAAATGCATAAAGCATTGATTGAGAAAACCCTGACACTGCCTGGGATCTCCGGAGTACCGAGGGAAAGCTGGAAGACGGATAGACGCTGTGGCTAGTGCAGATGGAGTTGGTGCCATGGGTGCGGAGGCACTGGAACTGGCCGAGGTGGTGGCATCCAAGCATGCCGCGAGGCGATCCACGGTGTTGGCCAGCATTTTGAGGCAGTGCTGCTGCTGCTGAATCTTTTGTGCCTGTCCCGGAATGACCTGTAGACCGGGAAGATCTGCTGGGTCCATGACCTCGGCAAGCTGTTGTTCGGTGGAGCCCTGGCTGAGACGAGGTTAACGCTACCTCCAGGGGAAGGCCCCTGCAGGTCCTCATCATCGGAAGGCGGCTGTGAAGAGCAGACCCAACAGGAGCTTCACCTTTACCAGTCCTCGTTCCCCGCAGGTTGAGCCCTTGGGTATCTGGGCCGGCAAGACTTAGCTGCAGGTCACTCAGGAATAACCCTCCCAGAGGAGAGGTGAGGAAGCAGGGCCAGACATACCAGAGGTCAGGGCAGGCAGCAGTCAAGGAGCGTCAGAAACAGGCAGATGGTCGAGGCAGGTGGCAATCAAGAGGCTTTGGGGACAGGCAGGTGATCGAGGCAGGAGGCAGACGAGCAGAATCCAAGGGCCAAGTGAGGGTCAGAGCCAGGAGATCAGTCTGAGAGGGCAAGGAGGGAATGGAAGCCATAAGCGGAGAACAGGAACACAGGAACCAGGAGGAGGAATCAGGAACGCAGGATGCAGGAAGCAGGAATCAGGAACGCAGGAGCAGGAACCAAGAATCAGGAACGCAGGCGCAGACAACCAACACTCCAGAGAGAGACCTGTTGCCAAGGCGAGGTCTCATGGGCTGAGCCAAGTTAAATAGGCCCCAAGCCCTGATGTCATCAGCAAGCTGCTGGAGTTTTACTGCCTCTGGCCCTTTAAAAGGCGGGGCGGATCACATGCATGCACCTCGGAGGGCCAGAGGGACGCTGGCATTGAAGCAGACATACCAGCTTCGTCGGGCGGGAGGCTGCACAGAAGACGACGTGGGAGGCAGGGCTACCGGCCGCGGTCTCCAGTGGCTGGTAAGCACAACAATCTGCTTTTGACTAAGAACCTGCCTTGCCTTCACATTTCTATGGAAGTACCCTGCTATGTTCGTGCAGTTCTGTATTAACTCCTGCAGGTATTCACTGTCTTGGTGCTTGGACTCCAACCCAAGAGCTGACTTCACTACCAGGTGCAGAATGTGTGCAAAACATTGGATGTTCTGAAAGCCCCCTTCGGATATGTTTGCATCATTGTCTGTGACAAAGAACCCTGCCTGAAGATTTCTGGCTCTCTGGTGTAGCTGCCAGCCCTTCAGCATACTGGCCGAGGTATGGGCCTCATCCATCAGATGGGTGTGCAGTAAAGCCCAACTGCACCCTGATACTTTGTCACTGATAGAGCTGCTGCCTGCCCCTGCCTCAGCCAGGTCCCACCAGTGTGCTGTCAGGGAGAGGAAAGAGTGTGAAGCATTCATAGTGGTCCAGATATCGCAGGTAAAATGCACACTCCCCTCTGCCTTAGCTAGCAGCGCATGGGTGCGACTGCAACACTGGTTGTACAGGCTGGGGATGACCTTTCTGGTAAATGTGGTTCTGGAGGGGACCTGCAGTAAATGCTTGAAACCCACATTCTCCACTACCTGCAAGGGCTGGTCATCAAGGGCAATCATTTCCCCGATGCTTCTGGTTACAACTTTAGACGCTGCCTGCCTCCTTCCCTGGAATAGCACTACTGAACACCACCCCATTTCCTCCATGGTGGGTTGTCGCTTCTGACATATGGCTCCAGATCACAGATTTCTTTTGTGATCCCTTCTCTATAGCCTTTGGGGTGGATGCAGTCACACTCTCTGCCTGCAATGACTGCTCTTCCTCATCTTCATCACCAGTTTCCTCTCTCTCCTCCAGCACTGTAGTGGAGGTGGAACTAATTAATCCTCCTAAACCTTCTTCAGCTATTATTTCTTCCATTTCTGAAGAAGGGAATCCCATACAAGATGATTCTTCATCGGAGTCAAAAGCAAACAGTGACTGCGCTACATTGTCAGCGCTAACTAGAGAAGTATGCTGTTACTCTGCTGCTTTTGGGTCTCGCTCTTTTGCTTTCTCCATTGCCCCAACTGTCTTGGATGGCTCAGCCTCCTCTTCCCTCACCTCCAAAACAACAGGGTCAGAAACAGGTGGTGGTGGTGTATCATCTTTAAATTTAATTTTTTTCTGACTGGAACTGCCTGCCCCTCCAGAGATTTTGGATTGGAACAGGTCCCTTTTTAACTTTTAATGGGGGACTCTCTCTTGAAGTGCCTCCTCTGCCAGTGGCAATAACATTTTTACCTCAACCTCTACCTTTCCCTGACATCATGGATTTTAATGTCACTGCTACTGGAGATTTTGATTAAAAGGATTACTTATTTATTTATTTAAAACCTTTTATATACCGGTGTTAGTGGGTACATCACATCGGTTTACATCTTAACAAAATGTTTGGAAAGTACATTTAACAAGGGTACAACATTGTAGGGCAGGGTGCACGCATAAAGAAAGGCATAGAAAAACAGTGCAACTGGTGAGAGGTTCTTAATATAGGTGATTATTGGTATATATCAAGCTAAGTGAGGTGATAGTTGTAAGCTGTTATATACATTATGTACAGGGGTGCATATAATCATATAGTACAATGGTAGTAGCAGAGGAGTCAGGTAATGGAATTAGTGGAGTTAGAGGAATTAGTGGAATTAGAGATGGTTACTCAGGAAATGCCTGTCTAAATAACCATGTTTTTAGTTTTTTTCTAAATTTGAAATGACAGGATTCGAGACGGAGTGTTGAAGGCAGGGAGTTCCAATGTGAAGGGCCTGCGATCGTGAGGGCACGTTCTCTTGTGGTGGATAGGTGTGCTATTTTTAGGGAGGGCACATGAAGGGTTCCTTTGTTAGTTGTTCTAGTGGGATGATTCGGGTTAGCAGAGGTGAATGGATGGTCGAGCTAGTTGGAGTGGTGGGAGTAAATGGCTTTATGGATGATTGTGAGAGTTTTGTAGAGAATACGAGAAGGTATGGGGAGCCAGTGCAGGTCTTTGAGAATGGGAGTAATATGGTCTGTTCTGCGGACATTTGTTATGATTCTTGCCATGGCGTTTTGGAGCATTTGTAGGGGTCTTATGGTGGAGTAAGGGAGTCCTAAGAAGAGTGAGTTGCAGTAATCCAGTTTTGATGATAGGGTGGTTTGGATTACTGTCTGGAAATCATGGGAATGTAATAATGGCTTGAGCTTCTTGAGCACATTAAGTTTGAAGAATCCTTCTTTAAGGATATTGCTGACATGTTTCTTCAGGTTTAGTTGTTGGTCAAGAAGTACTCCAAGGTCTCTTACACAAAGTTGTGCGGTGATGAGCTTGAAGGCTGGGTCATTAGCAAAGGATTGTTTAAGGGTGGAGTGGTGCGAAATAAATAGTAGTTCAGTTTTTTTAGTGTTAAGGGCGAGGTGGAGATTGGTAAGAAGGGAGTTGATTGATTTGAGGCAGGTCTCCCAGTGAGCTAAGGCATCAGAGATGGAGGTGTGGATAGGTATGATGATTTGAACATCATCGGCATATAGGTAGAATTTTAGTTTGAGATCTGAGAGGAGTTGACAGAGCTGGGTGAGATAAATATTGAAAAGGGTGGAGGAGAGGTATTAAAGTGTTTACGGAAACCAAACTGTGCAGGGTGAAGGATTTTGTGGTCTTCAAGGTAGTCTGTCAGCTGAGTGTTGACAACTCTTTCCATTATTTTGGCTAAGAATGGGAGGTTTGAGATGGGGCAGAAGTTGGCAGGGTCCTTCGGGTCCAGAGAGGGTTTCTTAAGGAGGGATTTAACCACTGCTTGTTTTAGTGTGTCCAGGACTATGCCTGTGGAAAGGGAACAGTTGATGATGTCAGATAAAGATTTTGCAATGGAGGTTGGAACAGATAGGAGTGCTTTGGTAGGGATGGTGTCGTGGGGGTGGGAGGTAGGTCTGAGCTTGTTTAGGATAGATTCAACTTCTTTGGTGGAGGTGAGATCCAGGGAGCTTAAGGAAGCGGTGGAAAGGGTGGTCCCTGATGGTGTGGGGTGCAGGGGGCTGGTGAATCTGGAAAGAGATTTGTTATTTTATTATTAAAGAATTGCGCCAGTTCTTCACATTTGGCATGGGCTTCGGAATCAGGAATCATGTGTGGAATGGTTTTGGTGAGGCTAGATACATAGGAGAAGAGCGCTTTGGGAATATACAGGTATTGGTTGATCTTTAAGGAGTAGAAGTCCGTTTGTGTTTAAGTGTGGTGATTCTATAGGAGTGAAGGGCCGACTTGTAGTTGGAGGTATGCTGTGGGGTGGGGTCCTTGCGCCATATTCGCTCTTTTTATCTTAGCTTATTTTTCATTGTTTTTAGCTCCGAGGTGTACCATGGGTTAGAGTGTTTTGACTCTGTGTTTAGTACACGTTTGGAAATTGGGCAGAGTTTGTTGGCAATCTCTAATGTAATGTTGTGCCATGAAGTCATGGCTGAGTCAGGGTTGGTGCATTCGAGATTGGGTAATGAGGTTGCTAGAGCTAAGACAAGATCATCACTGTTGTAGGATTTTTGGGAGATTATTGTGGAGCTAGGGGTGGTGTGGCTCGGGTTAGAGGTTTTGATGGAGAAGAGGGTTTTAATAAGGAAGTGGACAGACCACGGGACTGGAGAGTAGGAAGGGGGGGTTGTATGTTGAAGGCTTGCATTAGTGAATATCAGGTCTAATGTATGTCCAGCTTTGTGGGTGGGGGAAGCAATGATTTGTTTAAATCCTATTGCCTGGAGGGAGTTGAGGAGGGTGTCACATGAGGATGTCAGCAGAAGGGAGTCGATATGGAGGTTGAAATCTCCCATGATGATGGTCGGGATGTCGGAGTTGATATTGTCTGCAATTAATTCAATAATGGGTGATGGGTTGGCTTCAAGAAGGGCAGGTGGGGAGTAGACTAGACATACTTGTAGCTTGGAAGACTTGAAGAGGCCAATTTCAAGTTTAGACTGGGTGACTATCTGGATAGATTTAAGATTCAGGGGTTTCTTGGCAGCAAGTAGAAGGCTACCACCTTTTTTTTGGGTCTGGGGATGGAGAAAATATCATAGGAAGAGGTGGGGAGTTGGTTGAGAAGTACAATATCTGAGTAAGCCAGGTCTCGGTGATGGCGCAGATGTCTGGCTTGCAATCAATCAGAAGGTCATTGAGGACAGGGGTTTTTTTAGATAGTGATTGTGCATTGAATAGCACTAGAGAGAGAGTGGTAAGGCCCAGGATTTGTGTCAGTGGGGATACAAGGATCAGAATTAGGGATTTACGTTGGGTAGAAGGATGGTGGATGTGGGGGAAGGGGAGTCTCGGAGAAAGGTGGCGGATGCGAGGGATGGGGTACGTAGCCATTGTAAGTGAGTTAGGGATGGTTTGGCGAGTGATGTAGAGGTTGAGGTGGGGAGGGTATGGATAGAGAGAGAGAACAAAAATAGGAGGAGATGGAGGTGGCAATTAACGTTCCTATTATTTCCAAATATTTCTTTATTGGTTGTACCAATATATGTGAGTGTGGAAAATTACATAGACACACAGTGCAGTGTCTTGCTGTACTCTACAAGTGAGACTGCTCTATGTGCACAAAAACTGGAACTCCAGATAAAACACTGGAAGCCTCAGAATTGACTACTCCTACTGTGAGTCTGCAAGCCAAATTCCTACTGTACTCCTCTCTGTGCACTCACTGTGATGCTGCTTGTAATTGTACAATGCCCAGACAGCCACATGCAACTCTCCTACTATCTCCCACCCACATCACCCAAAACCTGTCTGCAACCTACCTCAGAGGGATAAAATCAGCAGCAAAATGCCCTGCTGGCAGCTTGTCACTCTTTTTCTCTCAGTGGGTGAGAGAGACAGTCTGAGGTTCAGTTAAAAAAAAAAAGCCTGGCTGCCTGGCACAGCAGCAAAAAAGGAGAAAAATCTTTTTCAGCAATTGAATAGCTCAGATTTTCAGCAATTAAATAGCTCAGAATTGAGACACTCTGAGAGAGCTCAATCCAGCAAACAACCTTCTCAGATAGAACCTAAGAAGAAAGTGCACTGTGGTACACTTGCTCAAGGTAGAAAAAACACTTGGATCAGCATCACTAGGTCCACAGAGCAGCGATTGGCTGAATTAGAAAAATGTATCGCTCTGATATGTTGGCATTCTGGTCTCCTTGCTAACCTGTCCGACCCACTCTATGACAGGGCTGTGAGGTCACTTATGACTCATAGGAAAGGGCTGGTTGCTATTGATTCTCCCACATGACTTTCTCATATCAAAAGGCTGTGAACCAAACTAATGGAACTAATAGATGTTTCATTCGTGAGGGGGTCATCGTTCATTTCTTGGTCCCACAAATGAAACGAATAAGGACCTATTAATTGTGGATGTCACATTTGTTGTAAATGAATGCACATCCCTAGGAACAGGAGTGCCCACTTAGCGCAGTCTGCAAGGGAGGGGGAATTCTGTCTAGCCTGCTCAGAAAGAAGAGAAAGTAGGTTGCTGGGTCCAGATGAACTCACAAAGAAGGAGAGGAGTAGGAAGAGAAATCAGACAGCTAGCCCATACAGAAACAAGAAAGATTCCCAAATATTAATATTATCATATTATATCTCTGTGGAGCCGATGTAATAAAATATGCTCAGCCTAGCGCACAGGTAAATGTGTGGTCGGATTTGCATTTTGGACTAACACCTGTGCAAAATGGGATTAGCTCATCCAAAACGCACATCCAGACAAATGCCATGTAGACGAGGCTATTAGCTTTACCCCCGATGCAGAAAAATGCTGGTTGCCCAATACACCCTTTTTAATGGGGCAAATTTAACGCCAGCCCGAGCTGGTGTTGTCACACCAAGGGTGCATAAAAAAAAACCAAAAATACTGCTCCCTTTGGTTCCTTCTACTTAGTATCATTGTGATACTAAGATCTACTGTTTTTGGTGATGAAAATTAAGAAAAATGACTGATAAAAAATTTTTTTAGGTGCACAATGCACGCACAATGGGGCGGATTTTAAAAGCCCTGCTCGCGTAAATCCGCCCGGATTTACGCGAGCAGGGCCTTGCGCGCCGGCGCGCCTATTTTCCATAGGCCTGCCGGCGTGCGCAGAGCCCCGGGACTAGCGTAAGTCCCGGGGTTTTTTGTCGGGGGCGTGTCGGGGGGGCGGGGCCGATCGACGTGGCATTTTGGGGGGGACGGGGGCGTGGTTTCGGCCCGGGGCAGTCCGGGGGCATGGCCGCGCCCTCCGGAACCGCCCCCGGGTCGCGTCTCGGCGCGCCAGCAGCCTGCTGGCGCGCGTAGATTTACTTCTCCCTCCAGGAGGCGTAAATCCGTGGACAAAGGTAGGGGGGGGGTTTAGATAGGGCCGGGGGGGTGGGTTAGGTAGAGGAAGGGAGGGGAAGGTGAGGGGAGGGCGAAAGAGAGTTCCCTCCGAGGCCGCTCCGATTTCGGAGCGGCCTCGGAGGGAACGGAGGCAGGCTGCGCGGCTCGGCGCACGCCGGCTGCCCAAAATCGGCAGCCTTGCGCTCGCCGATCCTGGATTTTAGAAGATACGTGCGGCTACGCACGTATCTACTAAAATCCAGCGTACTTTTGTTTGCGACTGGTGCGCCAACAAAAGTACGCGAACGCGCATTTTTAAAAAATCTACCCCAATATACATACTCCAGGGCAATGCTGTTGTGTGAGTATATTGAGTATGTAAATGAACTGCAGGGTGAGAAAACGGACACTCATATTGACGCCCGTTTCCCTGACGTGCACATATCCACAGCTCCTGGGCGCCCGATGCGCTAGGGACGCACAATTTCTCCCTAGTGCGTCCCTTTAGTGTGGCAGTTCATTATAATATAGCATCGGGCACCCAGGAGTGCCCATTTTACTGCATGTGATATTGCTTTGGCCTCTGTGTGTTTTGTTAAAGAACTGCAATGTGAATGTATCTTAGACTGTCAATAACATTTTAAAAAAAGAAGTGTTACCATATGCAGCACACTTTTGCCAGTGATTACATCTGTCATAGAAGAAACAAGATGATAGATTTCACACATTTGGAGCTGCTTCCAGATTGCAGTTCAATAATCATGCTGGTCTCTGAACCCAATGGCCAGGTTTCACAGGCCACACTATGGTGACTGGAAACCCACACATGAATCATCAAAATACACCTCCAGTTCTTCATAAGTAGGTTATCACTCTTCTCATAAATATTTGGCTCAAACTGCTTCAAGAAGGCTCTTCACCCTACAAGCACTTATTAGGCACTAGGCAGGTAGAAACCTGTAAATGTTTCAGAAAAATCACCCTCCCCCCCTGTGCTCCACTTTTCAGATAAATATTGGAATTTGTACTTCCTTTTCTAAAATTTTTGCTGCCAGTTTAGACCCTTCCCTTGGTTTCAGCTGTGTATATAACAGACTGAATGGACAATATGTATTTAAATAACCTATAAAATTAAATCATAGGAACCCACCTGAATCCTAATCAGTAACACACAGTAAATGGCTTTCCTATGAAATTTGTATTTAATTCAGGGCATGTGAAAATACATTATACCACAGCAGAGTTTACCAAACACAGTTTTTGTTATCCTAATTTCTCTACACTATATTGAGAATTTCTAAAACTGTCCTTTCACAGCCAAGAAAAAGCGAGAATTCATCACGTGCAGGGTCACTGGGGAAAAAATATCTTATTCCATGCACTGAACCATTTGCAACCCCCCCGCCCCCCCCCCAAAAAAAACAACCCTCTAACAATCCATTAAAATGAATGCAATATTTCAGATACATTCACACTTCCAGGCATTTTAGGACAAATTTGCTTGATAAATATCACAGATGCAAAGTAATTAGATGAGCTAACACCATGAGATTTGAAGAAAGTAAACTGAATCTTTTTCCAGCTTTACGAACCAAATTTGCAGTCCAGGGAGGTAGCTGCTAGCTAACTGTTTGCACCGTGAAAATGACATCACAAGATGCTGATGTGTCTATGGATTGTGTATATTGATGGTGAATACTGCCATTAAATTCAGTGTTACATTTCTGATTAGCTGTGATACTCTGCTATGCTTCATTTGCAACACAACACTGTTTCATGTGAAAATATAAACGGCTTTGCAATATGTTTTATGAAATTCATTTATAATACATAATTACTGGGACCTTTTACCAGATGGATTCTTTTTCATTCTCTGTATAAAAGGAAAAATGGATCATTGCTCCCCAAAGAGCTTATAAGTGAGTATCTGGGTGTGAGGCCAGGCTGTGAAATGTGAATTCCTGCTTACATATTAGAGCAGTGATGGCTAGCCTATGACACGCGTGTCAGAGGTGACACGCCGAGACATTTTGCTGACACGCGCAGCGTTTTGTGGACTATCGGGAATTTTTTTTTTTTATCGGCTGCGCCGACCCTTTAAAATGAGTTTTTTATTATCCCCCCCAATGCCCCCGGGCGCAGCGACAGGCAGATCGGCAAGGCCAAGAAAAAGATCGTGTTTAAACGCGCTGATGCTCCTCCTCCTTCCTGCCTGTGCGTCCCTGGAAGTAAACGTTGCCGGAGCCGCGTGGGCAGGAAGGAGGAGAAGCATCAGCGCGTGCAGAAGTGGAGCAGCACTTGCGTTTACGGGCCGTCGCGAATCTCAAGTCTCAGCGGCCTGAGAAGAAGAAGAGGCCCGGTAGCAGGGCCACCGCAGAGCCCATCCTGCGGCGACCCGCGAAGAGGAGGCCCAGAGGTGAGAGAGAGGCTGAGGGTCTGTAGAGGGTGTGTGTGTGTGCGTGTATGAGATGAGCTGAGAGATTGTGTGTGAGAGTGAGGACCTGAATGTTTGCAGAGACGGCATGTGCTTGAGCAAGACAGCATGTGGGAGTGAGAGAGAGCCTGTGTGTGTAAGATTCAGACAGCATGTGCCAGTGAGAGACTGTGTGTATGAATGATTGTATGAGACAGCATGTGACAGTGAGAGCCTGTGTGTGTGTGTGTGAGAGAGAAATGCATGTGAGAATGAGAACCTGTGTGTTTGAGAGAAGAAGATGGAGAGAAAAGAAACAGAAAAAAAGACAATATAAAAGGAATTGGCAAAAAAAAATAAGGAAGGGAAGGTGGGAAAAAAAGCCTGTGACCAACCAATTAGAAAACCAAGATCAGACAGCAAAGGTAAAAAACAAAATAAATTACTTTTTAGTGATTGGCACATGTAATCTTTGGGAATGTGCAAGAATAGCACTTTCTCTATGTGGATCTCACAATGTACGAGATCAGCATGGAGAAAGTGGAAGCCCACGGGGCCTGCACAGAGAAGGCAGCAGAATGGGCTTCAGTGTCAGTATCAGCAATCGGCACCTCCCCAATAGCCATGCAGCAGCAGTGACAGTGGCAGCAGAGGAATGAGAGAGGTTCTGAGGTTGCTGGCAAAAGAGAGGGGGGGTCTGCCTTTAGTGTGTGCATGTGAATGAATGGGACTCTGCATGGGGGTGTATGTGTGTGAATGCATAGGTGCCTGCCTGGGGGTGTGTGAGAATGAATTGGTGCCTGCCTGGAGGATGGAGCGGGAGTGGTGTGAGCCTGCCTGGGTGTGTGTGTATGTGAGGAAGCCAGTGAGTGTGAGAGCATGAGTGTGTATGAGAAATCCAGGGGAGTAAGAGTTTTGGGGGAGAGGGGGAGGGGGAGAGTGTTTTAATTGAAGATTTAGCCAATGAAATTCAGCAACAAAAAAGTCACTAAGCAGGTAAGGTAAAAAATTATTTGTTTTTGCTTTATTAATAAATACAGAACATATATTAAAATTATAACTTTTTGTTATTAATATTAGAGCTACAAATATCACAAAATTATGGATTTTTCTAGAAGTGACACACCACCCGAGTTATGCTCGGTTTTTTTTATGAATTTTGACACACTGAGCGCAAAAGGTTGGCCATCACTGTATTAGAGCGAAACCTCTGTGTGGATTTTTCAGTTGGATTTTGAGAGAGCAGGAGCTTTTTACCTCCTTTTCCTTATTGATTTTATAAACTCAAAGCTTTGGTAAGGAGGTTAGCGCTGGGTGAAAGATTTGCTACTAGTTCAAATTCTGTGATTAGCTAATTGCTCCTCTCATTTCTTATTTCTTTTTGGGAAGAAAGTTTGGTCCACCCTTCCTTTCCATGTAGAGAGGACAGACATTGCCTAAGATGTAACCATAATGGACATAATGGCAAAGAAAGGGCCCAGACTAAAGGTCTGTGAATCCAATTTCAAATAAGATTGCGGGGCAGACTGGATGAGCCATCTGGTCTTTTTCTGCCATCAATTTCTATGTTTCTATGTTTCTCTCTGCATGAAAGCCTTGCTGTAGCTTATGTTTCTTGAGAGATAAACCTTGGCAGTAATTTAGAAGAAAGGAGTTCTGCTTTTTCTGGCTATTCTGAGGTTTTTGTATCTTCATAAGAACATAAGAACATAAGAAATTGCCATGCTGGGTCAGACCAAGGGTTCATCAAGCCCAGCATCCTGTTTCCAACAGAGGCCAAACCAGGCCACAAGAACCTGGCAATTACCCAAACACTAAGAAGATCCCATGCTACTGATGCAATTAATAGCAGTGGCTATTCCCTAAGTAAACATGATTAATAGCCGTTAATGGACGTCTTCTCCAAGAACTTATCTAAACCTTTTTTGAACCTAGCTACACTAACTGCACCAACCACATCCTCTGGTAACAAATTCCAGAGCTCTACTGTGCGTTGAGTGAAAAAGAATTTTCTCCGATTAGTTTTAAATGTGCTACTTGCTAATTTCATGGAGTGCCCCCTAGTCCTTCTATTATTCGAAAGTGTAAATAACCGAGTCACATCTACTCATTCAAGACCTCTCATGATCTTAAAGACCTCTATCATATCCCCCCTCAGCCGTCTCTTCTCCAAGCTGAACAGCCCTAACCTCTTCAGCCTTTCATCATAGGTGAGCTGTTCCATCCCCTTTATCATTTTGGTTGCCCTTCTCTGTACCTTCTCCATCGCAACTATATCTTTTTTGAGATGTGGCGACCAGAATTGTACACAGTATTCAAGGTGCGGTCTCACCATGGAGCGATATACAGGCATTATGACATTTTCCGTTTTATTAACCATTCCCTTCCTAATAATTCCTAACATTCTGTTTGCTTTTTTGACTGCTGCAGCATACTGAGCTGATGATTTTAAAGTATTATCCACTATGATGCCTAGTGTCCCTCAGTCTAAGATACTTAATTGCCAACCCAGCAGACTTTGAAAGCATGGATACCCCTCTAGTACTACACTTGGGTGGAAAAAGGAGAACAAGAGCCACAACTTTGGTGCTTGTCCAAGCAAAGAAGGTAGAGGAAGTGCCTAATCTGTAAAGGACTGGCTTGCAGAATACAAGACCAAGCAGTGTATAAGGGGGATTCCCAGTTTGCCCCCTTATTAATAGGTTTATCCTTTCCTAGTATGGTAGCAGTGGCCGCTACAGGCCTAGTTGCTCGCAGTGATGCCAGTGTAGGTAGGTATTTCTGTGAGTCTCGGCACTATCCAAAGGGATGTACCGGGGTTTACTAAAACTATGGGGCCTGATTTTAAAAAGCATTTACATGTGTAAAACTGGGTTTTACTCAAGGAAATGCAGTTTACTTGATTTAAGTGGGCTTTTGAAAATAGCTACAATGAATGCCATTAAATTGTCCATAGGATTTACGTGCATAAGTGCACTTTACTTGAGTAAATGGCTTTTGAAAATTGCTACAATAGGAGCTTTTTAAAATTAGACCCAAGTCAGCATTACCATAGAGCTAAGGCCCACCCCTCCCATCCTACCTTGTCTTTACATCCTTTCTCACTACTTATTCCCACACTGTACACCTACAACCATACTCCTATGTGTATACCCATTATTCATACTCACACATAACAATAGGTCTAAGAAATGGCAGACTATGAGAATTAATTCCCCTGGAGAAACTAACCTATATAAAAGAAAGATAAATGTGAATAAATCTGGAAGACTTTCATCCATTTTACAGGTAAAAGATATGTAGTAGAAACAAGATCATAGCATCTGTGAAATCTGTGTTGGTGACAGCTTTGGTAAAGCAACAAAATGTTTGACCCTAATGCTAAGACTACCAAGATTGCTAAATAGCTCCATTGTAACCAGATTGTAATACTGCATATAACACAATTGTTTATGTAATTCTAAAAAGAAAAATTACAAATTAAGTTAAACACATTTCTGTGAATACTCAGTGAAAAGATTAAATTTTACGCATTTTTTTTGTCACTTCATCTAGGAGTTCCGGTCTTTCATGGTGGCTCCTTCTCTGTGTCCTTTGCATGTCATGGTCTTCCTGTTCTGCATCCATGCTAGTCCCTCTTCCAAACAGTCTTTCCACTGGAGGACCAGCATGTCATGGTGCAACTCAAAGGAAAAAAAGGCAAATAAAGCATCCTCAAGAGACTTCACAAAACATTAGCAAAACACTTAACTAAAAATGGAAAGTAAGAATATCCAAAGAATCAGACACTTTGAAATGGAAGCTGCATGCTCAGTGTAGACTGAATAAATTCAGAAGAGGGTAAGAAGATAATACACAGCAAGTTACACACATTTAGAGGGTAATTTTAAAAAGCATTTACATATGTAAAACTGGGTTTTACACTTGTAAATGCACTTTACTTGTGTAAGTGGGCTTTTTAAATTGCTACATAAAGCATAAGCATTGTCAAGTTAAGTGTAAAATATTAATAAGACAGGCGAAGAGAGATTTTAAATGAAGTTGGTCATTGAGGCAAAAACTCATAATAAAAACGTTTTAAAATATATCCGAAGCAAGAAACCTGTGAGGGAGACGGTTGGACCGTTAGATGACTGAGGGGTTAAAGGGGCTCTTAGGGAAGATAAGGCCATTCTAGAAAGACTAAATGAATTTGCTTCCGTGTTTACTAATGAGAATGTTGGGGAGATACCAGTTCCGGAGATGGTTTTCAAGGGTGATGAGTCAGACAAACTGCACCAAATCACTGTCAACCTGGAAGATGTAGTAGGCCAGATTGACAAACTAAAGAGTAGCAAATCACCTGGACTGGATGGTATGCATCCTAGGGTACAAAAGGAACTCAAAGATGAAATTTCTGATCTATTAGTTAAAACTTGTAACCTATCATTAAAATCATCCATTGTACCTGAAGATTGGAGGGTGGCCAATGTAAGCCCAATATTTAAAAAGGGCTCCAGGTGTGATCCGGGAAACTATAGATCAGTGAGCCTGATTTCAGTGCCGGGAAAAATAGTGGAAATTTTTCTAAAGATTAAAATCATAGAGCATAAAGAAAAACATGGTTTAATGGAACACAGTCAATTTGGATTTACCCAAGGGAAGTCTTGCCTAACAAATCTGCTTCATTTTTTTGAAGGGGTTAATAAACATGTGAATAAAGGTGAACCGGTAGATCTAGTGTATTTGTGTTACGGTCCCGGGCAGAGCCCGGGTCCTCCCACTCACCTCAAGGCCGGCCTGGGCCGTTGAGCCTCCTCCTCAGTTGGCAAGGCCCGATCCTGGCCCTGCCACAGCTCTCCCTCCTCAAGGGAGACGCCGCCGGCCCGACGCATCTGGCCCCACCCCCTAGGCGCGCACGCATGCAGGTGCTCCAGATTTAAAGGGGCCAGTGCGGGAGAAATCAGGACAGCCCTCCGATGACGTCAGACGCTGCAGGGGTATTTAAACCCTGCAGCTAGGCCTGTCCAACGCCTTGCAATGGGGTTCACTCTGTTTAGAGTTGCTAGGTGCTGCTTTGGATCTCTGATCTTGTCTTTGGCTTCTGACTTCTGGTTTTTGACTCTGGCTTCTGTCCCTGGACTACCAATTCTGCTTCCACCCTTGGCTTTATCTTCAGCTTCTGACTCCTGGCTTCTGACCTTGGCTCGTCCACTGACTTCTGGCTTCAGCTTCCATTCCTGGCTGGACTCTGGCTTCTGGCTTCTCTTCATCCAGAGGTATCCAGTTCTTTGCCCATCCGGGTGCCTCGCCTAAGTCCCAGCAGCTCGGGTCCTCATGGGCTCCTCCCAGGGGAACTACAGGCTTCCAAGGGTGAAGTCTTCATCGACCTCCTAGTGCCAGCTGCTTCCCTGGCCTATCTCTTCTGGTCCTCGGTTGCAGAGGATCTCGCCTAAGTCCCAGCGGTTCAGGTCTTCACGGGCTCCTCCCGGGGGGACTGCTGGCTTCCAAGGGTGAAGCCTTCCAGGGCCATCTCTTTAGCGTCGCCTCCTGGCTGCGACGTCCACTGTGGGTTCCCACAGTGCATCACCATCCGTCTCAGCCGACTCAAGGATCCACCTTCCTAACAGTTTGCAAGACTATGGACCCGGCAGATGACATGGGCTTGAAAGCCATTCCCGGTATTGCACAGCAGTTGCAACAACTGCAAATCTGCATTGACTCCCTGATGATGACCGTGCAGAGATTAGCTGATCAGATAGATGGAGCTGCCACATTCAGCCCCCTGGTACCCGTAACCGTGGCCGTTATCGGACCGGCCACGCCCACACAACTGCCCGCACCCTCACGGTACTCTGGGGATACGAAGCTATGCCGAGGATTTCTTAATCAATGTTTCATCCGGTTCAACCTACTGCCAGCTCAGTTTCACACGGATCGGATTAAAACCAACTACATTATTTCATTGTTGGACGGGAAACCTCTGGCGTGGGCCTCTCCACTATGGGAGTGTCAGGACTCCCATCTGGCTATCCTGGAGCAATTTGTCGCAACCTTCCAACAGATCTTCGATGAGCCCTCCTGCAGGCCTACTGCCGCCTCAGAATTACTTCAGTTATGCCAGGGCAACCGGCCCCTGTCCAAGTATGCAGTGGAATTCCAGACACTAGCAGCCGAGCTGAACTGGGGGGAAGACAGCCTTCATGGCTTATTCCTGAAGGGTCTCTCCCCAAGACTCCAAGATGAGTTGGTGGCCAGGGATCTCCCGGATGACCTGAACAGCCTCATCAACTTGGCGGGTCACGTGGACCGCCATATCCAACGCCGGTTCCTGGAGGAGAGGTCCGCTCGGGAACTCTGGAACCACATTTTACCTCCTAATCCGCCTCAATATATACTCAACCCGGCCAAGGTGCTTCTCGCGGCATCCGACGTGGTTCCTATGGGTAAGATGGTTGTAACGGTTCACCTTCGGAAGAAGGTACTGTCTTGGGCCCATGACTCCCTGACCGCAGGTCACCCAGGGGTAGCACGAACCCAGGAATTACTCTCCGAGTGCTACTGGTGGCCCCAGTTTAAGAAGGATGTCCGGCTCTATGTCAGCTCCTGCCTGACCTGTGCTCAACAGAAGACTCCTACCAGCCGCCCCTGGGGTCTTCTTCAGCCACTGCCTATCCCCACTGAGCCGTGGACCCACTTGCCCATGGACTTCATTGTGGATCTACCCTCTTCAGAAGGAAAGACGGTGATCTGGGTTACGATTGACAGGTTCTCCAAGATGGGTCACTTCGTCCCTTTCGCTAAGTTGCCCTCGGCACCTGAACTCGCGAACCTGTTTACTCACCATATCTTTCGCCTTCACGGACTCCCCCATCAGATCACCTCAGATCAGGGCCCACAATTCACAGTGAAATATTGGAGAGCAGTTTGGAAAAAGTTTGGGGTCAGCTAGATTTCACGACCGTCTTCCACCCTCAAGCTAACGGCCAAGTGCAGCGCACTGTTACGGTATTCATGGGAGATTTACAGAATGATTGGGTGGCCCTGCTCCCATGGGCGGATTTCTCATACAACCACCACAAACATTCTGCCACCGGCAATTCTCCCTTCTATATGGTGTATGGGAAACGTCTTCAACCCCCCTTGCCCTTGCCGTTGATAGTGCCATCTCCAGCTGTGCAACTCACTGCCCAACAGTTACGTTGTCTCTGGAACTCTTCCCAACTGAAGCTTCAACACACTGCAGTTATCACTAAGAAGTACGCAGACCGTCTACGACGTCCAGCTCCATCCTTTCTCCCCGGGGATAAAGTATGGTTAAGTACGAAATATCTTCACTTGCAGCTTCCCTCCATGCACCTAGTCCCAAAGTACGTCGATCTGTTCTTCATCATGGAACGGGTAGGGGCAGTATCTTACCGCCTCCGCCTCCCGCCTATGCTCAGGGTCTACAACGTCTTCCATGTTTCCCTGTTGAAGCCGTTCCCTGAGATAGGGGATAAGAGGTGAGGCCCTGAGAGAGAAAAGAAGGCCACAAGAAGAAGAAGGAAGCTGTAATTAAGTGCTGTGTCTGTTTTGGAAGTTTATCCTTTTGCTTGTCAGTTTGCTGAGGTAAACAGCCATTTTCTTCTGTTATATAAATCTGTAAATAAACAGGTGAAAAGCAGCCAGAGTCCAGCCTGATCTGTTCTCCAGCCTACCCCAGTCCCAGGCCGCTCCAAGGGCCTCACATATGGTGTCAGAAGTGGGATTACCTATTCTAATTGCCTGCACAGACATGGGCTCACACTAACTTTTTTTGTTGTTGTTGTTTTGGGGCCTTGCTGCAGTGGCAGCCGCACAGGATTTTTTTTTTTTTTTTCGGAAGTTTGATTTGTTTATTGGTACCAGCTAAGGAGAGAAGCTCTGTCAGAGTGAGGGAACAAAAGAAGTGAGTCAGAGCTGGAGAAGCAGGCTTTTGTTTTGTTTGTTTATTTTCCTGAAAGAAGGGGAAAGGTTTCTGGCCTTGAAGGGGCAGAAGCTCAGAATAGCCTTTGCAGGAACCTCCCTAAGAAATGGAGCAGTTACTGCAAGCCCTTGAGGAGGGCAGCAACAGCTCTGGGCAGCTGCTCAGACTCAGTTTGTGCAGCACCAGCAGATACAGCAACAATTGCTTGGAAGTCTAAGCCCAGCTTAACGCCTGATTACTGTGAAGGACACCAGTGGTAGGGATCGCTAGACACCAGCGGTAGGAAAAGCTAGACATGGTCAAGTGATTGGGAGAGGAAGCATCTCAATAGGGAGTGACAGTCCCCCATTAAAGGGACCTGTTCCAATCTAAAATCTCTGGAGGGGAAGGCAGTTCCATCCAGAAAAAAATGAAATCTAAAGATGCTGCGTCGCCACCACCTGTTTCTGACCCTGTAGTTTTGGAGGTAAGGGAAGGGGAGGCTGAGTCATGTAAGACAAAAGGGCGAGACCCAAAAGCAGCAGTGCGACAGCAGACTCGACTTAGAAACATAGAAACATAGAAGTGACGGCAGAAGACCAAATGGCCCATCCAGTCTGCCCAGCAAGCTTTCACACCTATTTGTTTTCATAATCTGTTACTCTGACCGCTGAGGTCAGGGCCCTTATTGGTAACTTTATGGTTCCAATTCCCTTCCACCCCCACCATCGATGCAGACAGCAGTGCTGGAGCTGCATCTAAGTGAAGTATCTAGCTAATTGGTTTGGGGTAGTAACCGCTGTAATAAGCAAGCTACTCCCGTTTATTTACCCTGCATGTGCAATTCAGCCATTGTTGGTTGTCTGAATAAAAATCCTCTTTACTTAATTCCCTCTGTTGCTGAAGCAGTGAGCTGCGCTGGATACTTATTCCAAGTCAAGTATCATGCTTAATTGATTCGGGGTAGTAGCCACCGTAACAAGCAAGCTACACCCATGCTTATTTGTTTACCCAGACTATGTAATTCATTCCTTGTTGGTTGATGCTGAATATAAATCATCTTTTCTTCATTTTCCCTGCCGTTGAAGGAGAGAGCTATGCTGGATGTGCATTGAAAGTGAAGTATCAAGCTTATTTGATTTGGAGTAGTAACCGCCGTAACAAGCCAGCTACTCCCATGCTTATTTGTTTACCCAGACTATGTAATTCATTCCTTGTTAGTTGATGCTGAATATAAATAATCTTTTCTTCATTTTTCCTGCCGTTGAAGGAGAAAGCTATGCTGGATATGCATTGAAAGTGAAGTATCAGGCTTATTTGATTTGGGGTAGTAACCGCAGTAACAAGCAAGCTACTCCCCTGCTTTTTAGTGGATGCAAATCCTTTTTTCCACATTTCCTCTTGCCGTTGAAGCATAGAGCAATATTGGAGTTGCATTAACTGTGTGTATGTTTATTGAATAAGGATATTAATCTCCAGGTAGTAGCCATCATTCCAGCAAGTAAGCCACCCCTTGCCTCTTCTCTTCATTCACATCCTCTGGACTTTATGGATCCACAGTGTTTATCCCACGCCCCTTTGAAATCCTTCACAGTTTTGGTCTTCACCACTTCCTCCAGAAGGGCATTCCAGGCATCCACCACCCTCTCTGTGAAGAAATACTTCCTGACATTGGTTCTGAGTCTTCCTCCCTGGAGTTTTAAATCGTGACCCCTGGTTCTGCTGATTTTTTTGCAACGGAAAAGGTTTGTCATTGTCTTTGGATCATTAAAACCTTTCAAGTATCTGAAAGTTTGAATCATATCACCCCTGCTCCTCCTTTCCTCCAGGGTGTACATATTTAGATTCTTCAATCTCTCCTCATAAGTCATTCTATGAAGACCTTCCAACTTTTTGGTCGCCCTTCTCTGGACCGCCTCCATCCTGTCGCTGTCCCTTCAGAGATACGTTCTCCAGAACTGAACACAGTACTCTAGGTGAGGCCTCACCAAGGAACTGTACAAGGGGATTATCACTTCCCTTTTCTTACTCGATATTCCTCTCTCTATGCAGCCCAGCATTCTTCTGGCTTTAGCTATCGCCTTATCACATTGTCACATTGTTTCGCTGACTTCAGATCATTAGAGACTATCACCCCAAGGTCTCTCTCCTGCTCTGTACATATCAGCCCTACTCCCCCCATTGAATACAGTTCTTTCGGATTTCCACACCCCATGTGCATGACTCTGCACTTCTTGGCATTGAATCTCAGCTGCCATATCTTCGACCATTCTTCCAGCTTCCTTAAATCCCGTCTCATTCTCTCCACTCCTTCCGGCATGTCCACTCTGTTGCAGATCTTAGTGTCATCCGCAAAAAGACAAACCATACCTTCTATCCCGTTCGCAATGTCGCTCACAAAGATATTGAACAGGATCGGTCCCAACACCGATCCCTGCGGCACTCCGCTCAACACCGCTCTCTCTTCAGAGTAAGTTCCATTTACCATCACACATTGTTTTCTGTCCGTCAACCAGTTTGCAATCCAGGTCACCACCTCGGCACTCACTCCTAAGCTTCTTCTTTTATTCACCAGTCTCCTGTGCGGGACCATATCAAAAGCCTTGCTGAAATCCAAGTAGATGACATCGAGCACTCTTCCTTGATCCAATTCCTTAGTTACTCAGTCAAAAAAGTCAATCAGATTTGTCTGACAGGATCTTCCCCTGGTAAATCCATGCTGCCTCTGGTCCAGCAATTCTTGTGACTGTAGATAGTTCACTATTCTTTCTTTCAACAGTGATTCCATTACTTTTCCCACCACTTAGCATTGAAAATGTAGTGCAGGCACTGTTTACTTCTGATTCCAATGAAGAATCATCTTGTGTGGGATTCTCATCAGAAATGGAAGAAGTAATAGCTGATGAATGTTTAGGAGATTCCTTTAGTCCTGTCTTAGCCTCCACTTCAGTGCTGCAGGGGAGATGAAACTGATGATGATGAGGAGGAAGAGCTGTCAGCACAGGCACAGAGTGTGACTGATGCCCCTGGCATTGCTTCTCAGGTTGCACCCACTACTTCAGCTCCAGTGCTAGCATCCACCCTGAAGGCTATAGAGAAGGGATCATGAAAGACATCTGTGATCTGGAGCCACTTTAAAGTGACGGAGGACCCGCATTTTGCTCAGTGTAATTACTGTGGCAGGGCTATTAGCAGAGGCAAGCAAATGGGACATCTATCTAATTTTGGCATGAAGCATCATATGAAGAGGCAACACGCAACAACAGAACTGCCATCTGGGGATGGTGGCAGTACCAGTCAGGGGACCCCTTTTTCCAGGCAGCATAAAGTGGTTGAAAAGGAGCAGAGTCACCCCACACCCTCAGGCCCTTCTAGCAGTCAGGTGGCAGGCCAGCAGCCCCCTGCCATGTGTCAGAAGTGACAACCCACCATGAAGGAAATGGGGTGGTGTGCGGTAATACTATCCCAGGTAGGAGGCAGGCAGCCTCAAAAGTTGTAACCAGGAGCATTGGGGAAATGATTAGAGATGTGAATCGGAACCGGAATCGGTTCGGATTCCGGTTCCGATTCACATGTGGGGTTTTTTTGCATCGGGCCCAATCGCGGTTTTGTTTATCGGCTGCGCCCGAGCCGATAAACAAAAAACCTACCCTGACCCTTTAAAACAAACCCCTTAGCTTTCCCCACCCTCCCGACCCCCCAAAAAAACATTTTAGAGGTACCTGGTGGTTCAGTGGGGGTCCCGGGAGCGATCTCCCACTCCGGGCCATCCTCCCGCTCCTGGGCCGTCGGCTGACACTAATCAAAATGGCGCCGATGGCCCTTTGCCCTTACCATGTGACAGGGTATCCGTGCCATTGGCCGGACCCTGTCACATGGTAGGAGCACTGGTTGGCCAGCGCCATCTTGTGCTCCTACCATGTGACAGGGGCTGACCAATGGCACCGGTAGCCCCTGTGACATAGTAAGGGCAAAGGATATCGGCGCCATTTTGAATACTGGCAGCCGACAGTCTGAGTGCAGGATGTCGCTCCCGGACCCCCGCTGGACTTTTGGCAAGTCTTGTGGGGTTCAGGAGGGTCCCCCAAGACTTGGTGGTCCAGCGGGGGTCCGGGAGTGATCTCCTGTACTCGGGCCATCGGCTGCCAGTAATCAAAATGGCGCCGATAGCCTTTGCCCTTACACAGGGGCTACCGGTGCCATTGGTCAGCCCCTGTCACATGGTAGGAGCACAAGATGGCACCGGCCATCTAGTGCTCCTACCATGTGACAGGGTCCAGCCAATGGCACAGATACCCTGTCACATGGTAAGGGCAAAGGGCAGCCGACGGCCCGGGAGTGGGAGGACAGCCCGGAGCAGGAGATCACTCCCAGGACCCCCACTGGACCACCAGGTACATGTAAAATGTTTTTGGGGGCGTCGGGAGAGTGGGGGACGCTAAGGGGTTAGTTTTAAAGGGTCGGGGTGGGTTTAGGGGTTATTTTTGTGTGCCGTTTTTCCCGCCCTCTCCCAAAATGATAAGGGAACCCCCACGATCAATATCGTGGGGTTTTCCTATCGTTTTGGGGGAGCCCCCGATTTCTGACGATTTTGAAAATATCGACAATAATTTCAATTGTCCGAAGCCCGATTCACATCCCTAGAAATGATTGCCCTTGATGACCAGCCCTTGCAGATAGTGGAGAATGTGGGTTTCAAGCATTTTCTGAAGGTCATAGTTCCAAATTACAAAGTCCCCTCCAGAGCCACATTTATTTATTTATTTAACGTGTTTTGTATACCGTCATTCGGTTTCGCCATCAGAATGGTTTACAGAATCGTGAAACAAGCTTAGAGAAATAAAACAAAAAACAAGCATCATCCTAGCAAATTGTCATGCAGTTGGGTTGTGGTTTTTGGATTTGAGTGTTGGTTACTTACATATAAGAATTGTTATTACTAGAGGTGTGAATTGTGTAATCGATCGTCTTAACAATCGATTTTGGCTGGGGGGAGGGAAATCTGATCGTCAAGTTTTTATTTTTCTAAAAATCGTTAAAAATCGTAAATCAGGGGAGGGCGGGAAAACCGGCACACCAAAAAACCCCTAAAACCCACCCGAACCTTTAAAACAAATCCCCCACCCTCCTGAACCCCCCCAAAATGTTTTAAATTACATGGGGTCCAGTGGGGGGGGTCCCGACGCGATCTCTTCCCGCTCTCTGGCCACCGCTGCATTGAGAAATGGCGCCGGTGGCCCTTTGCCCTTATCATGTGACAGGGCAAAGGTAGCGCCGGCGCCATTTTGTTTCCTGGCTCCCGACGTGACGCGTGCAGGAGATCGCCCCCGGACCCCCGCTGGACCCCCAGGGACTTTTGGCCAGCTTGGGGGGGGGGGGGGCCTCCTGACCCCCACAAGACTTGCCAAAAGTCCAGCGGGGTCCGGGAGCGACCTCCTGCATGCGGGCCGTATTGCCAATCTTCAAAATGGCGCCGGCGCTACCTTTGCCCTCACTATGTCATACGGGTTATCTTTATTTATAACTCTCCTATGCAAAAACCCTAGACAGCTAACAGTAAAACATACACAATTGTTAAAGTTGCACAAGAGGTTACTACATAACAAATTAAATAAAATACATACAAAATGTAAAATAGATTGCAGATCATAAAACAGTTTTAAAAAAGACAAAATATATTATAAAACCTCTAAAATTAAGTGCACTTTACACATGTAAATGTTTTCTTTAAATTGCTACGACAGTAAGTTACATGTACACATGTAACTCTTTTTATAAACAAAAAAGAGAAAAATCCACTGCAAACTACAAAGTCAGTATTGTTGCTCACTCATCCTCAGAATACACATTGGATCCATCACCAATGTGTGAGAACCCTAACTTGCAAACCACTATGATATAGGAAAAGCCATGGCTGCTTATGAGATCTGTCAGAAGAGCTATACAGGGGTGGTGGGGTGCCAGTACTGGTGCTAGTATGCTTAGCACAACTTAATGTCACCTGGTGCTCTTTTTTTTTTTTTTTTACAATGAACAGAAGCTTTTATAAAAGGAGAAAGCAGAATGAGTGTCAGCAAGCACTCTCTGAATCTAGGTATATCCATTCCTTTGTGCATGCCATGATTACCTACTTGTCTAAAATACATGTGGTGGCTCTCTGCAAAGCTGAAAAAGTAGGAAGTGAGAAAGGTCTGCTATCATATGAAACACTTTCACAATGTGGGTCATAGATGTGGTGGGTACGTTTCCTGTGTCGTCCCACCAATGGCACATATGATGGCAGAGTCTACTGTATGAATATAAATTTTATGGGTGGATCCTGTGTGGAATTTTAAAGAGTAAGGTGCTTGTTATATTCCTAGCCATGACAAGGGTAACTGAAGACATAGAGCTACATTGAAAAGGTGGCGAGTTAATATGCAGGTCAAAGTTTGCAATTTGAAATCAGCTGAAGTCATCAGAAAAATAGTCCAGATAAAGTGGGGGAGGGGTGAGAGTGAGACTGCTGGGGATGATGTGGGGGAGGGGTGATGGTTAGACTGCTGGGGATGAAGTGGGGGAAGGGTGTGGATGAGACTGCTGGAGATGAAGTGGGGGAGGAGTGAGTGGAGACTGCTGGGGATGAAGTGGGGGAGGGGTGAGGGGGAGACTGCTGCGGATGAAGTGGGGGAGGGGTGTATGAGATTGCTGGGGATGAAGTGGGGGAGAGGTGAGGGGGAGACTGCTGGAGATGAAGTGGGGGAAGGGTGAAGGTGAGGCTGCTGGGGATGAAGTGGGGGAGGGGTGAGGGTGAGACTGCTGGGGATGAAATGGTGGAGGGGTGATGGTGAGACTGCTGGGGATGAAGTGGGGGGGAAGAGTGAGGGGGAGACTGCTGGGGATGAAGTGGGGGAAGGGTGAGGGGGATGAAGTGGGGGAGGGTTGAGGGGGAGTACTGGGGATGGTGGGGAGGGGTGTATGAGACCAATGGGGATGAAGTGGGGGAAGGGTGTGAGACTGCTGGGGTAGAAGTGTGGGAAGGGTAAGGATGAGACTGCCAGGGATGAAGTGGGGGAGGGACGCGATTGAGTCTGCTGGGGATGAAGTGGGGGAGGGATGATGGAGAGACTGCTGGGGATGAAGTGGGGAAGGGTGAGGGTGAGACTGCTGGGGAGAAGTGGGAGAGGATGAAACTGCTGGGGATGAAGTGGGAGAAGGGTGAGGATGAGACTGCTGGAGATGAAGTGGGGGGGGAAGGGTGAGGGTGAGACCGATGGGGATGAAGTGGGGGAAGGGTGAGGGTGAGACTGCTGGGGATGAAGTGGGGGAAGGGTGAGGGTGAGACTGCTGGGGATGAAATGGGGGAGGGGTGATGGTGAGACTGCTGGGGATGAAGTAGGGGAAGGGTGAGGGGGATGAAGTGGGGGAGGGTTGAGGGGGAGTGCTGGGGATGGTGGGGAGGGGTGTATGAGACTGCTGGGGATGAAGTGAGGGGAAGGGTGTGAGACTGCTGGGGATGAAGTGGGGGAGGGGTGAGTGTGAGACTGCTGGGGATGAAGGGGAAGGGTGAGAGTGAGACTGCAGGGGATAAAGTGGGGGAGGGGCGAAATTGAGTCTGCTGGGGATGATTGCCATGTTGGACATCTCTGCTGCGTTTGACACTGTCAATCACGATATCCTCATCAACATTCTCAGAAGTATTGGGATATCTGGAACTGCACTCTCCTGGATACAATCCTACCTTCAAAATCATTTCTTCACTGTACTAACTAATAACACTGAATCTGAAGCTATCAGTCTTCTCCAGGGCGTCCCCCAGGGCTCATCTCTCTCCTCTACCCTCTTTAACATTTACATGCTTCCCCTTACCACACTTCTCACCAATCTTGGTATCAAGCACTTCATCTACGCAGATGACGAGCAAATTCTCTTCCCCTTTTCTGACTCCCTGCAAACCGCCCTCCAAAACTGGGAAGCATGCCTTTCTTCCATTAACCAGCTCCTCACAGACATGCACCTTGCTCTTAACCCCAAAAAAACTGAACTCATCGTCATTTCCACCAAACATCCTTCTCCCCCTATCCAACTCTCTCACTCCACTACATCCTTCCCCTCACACACTCGCAACCTGGGTGTTCTCATTGACAACCAACTCACTTTCAAACTCTTTATTAACTCTATCATAGACTGCTTTTTCAAGCTACAAACGATTAAAAAACTCAGACCTTTACTACAATTCTCCGATTTTCGCACAGTTCTTCAGTCTATTATTTTTTCTAAAATAGACTACTGTAACTCTCTCCTCCTTGGCCTCCCTTCAACGTATACTAAACCGTTACAACTCTTACAAAACGCCGCTGCACGTATTCTTTCATGCTCCAAAAAAAAAGACCACATCACACCTACTCTCATCGAACTTCACTGGCTTCCTATACAATCACGCATACTTTACAAAGCACTTTCCCTCATCCATAAAAGCCTTACAAATGAAAACCTCCACTGGATCAACCCTCCGCTCCTTCCTAGCACGACCACAAGAGCTACTCGTCCTGCCCTCCAAGGAACACTCCGCACTCCCTCAATCAAATCCATCAAACTGACCTCTACTATGAACAGAGCCTTTTCCCTTGCTGGCCCTACCCTATGGAATTCCCTACCCCCTGATTTACGCACAGAGATCTCCACTCCTAAATTTAAAAAAAAATTAAAAACATGGTTGTTCCTTCAGGCCTACCCCACACTCTCTTCCCGCTCCACGAATAATACCTAACAGCCGGTAATCTATTATATGAACACTAGAAACTTACTCACTCCCCCTCCACTGTCCTCTAAATTTCCCCTATTTATTTTTCCCTCTATTAGGGATGTGAATCATTTTTTGACGATTTAAAAAAATCGTCAGATATTTTTTAAATCATCAAAAATCGTTAGAGTTGCGATACAATAGAAATTCCCCTGATTTATCGTGAAAAATCGTAAATCGGGGAGGGGGAGGGGGAGGGTGGGAAAACCGGCACACCAAAACAACCCTAAAACCCACCCCGACCCTTTAAAACAAATCCCCCCCCCCCCAACCCCCCCCCCCAAATATTTTAAATTACCTGGTTGTCCACTGGGGGGGGGGTCCCGGCGCGATCTCCCGCTCTCAGGCCATCGGCGCCATTTTGGCTACCACTAATATAAATGGCGCCGATGGCCCGATAAATAAAACCCCCACCCGACCCTTTAAAATTACCCCCTTAGCCTCCCCCACTCTCCCGACCCCCCCCCAAAAACATTTTACACATACCTGGTGGTCCAGGGGGGCTGTGGGGAGCGATCTCCCGTTCCCACGCTATCAGCTGCTCTAAAAAAATGGCGCCGATGGCCCTTTGCCCTTACCATGTGACAGGGCAAAGGTAGCGCCGGCACCATTTTGAATATTGGCAATACGGCCCACGTGCAGGAGATCGCTCCCGGACCCCCACTGGACCCCCAGGGACTTTTGGCCAGCTTGGGGGGGCCTCCTGACCCCCACAAGACTTGCCAAAAGTCCAGCGGGGGTCCGGGAGCGACCTCCTGCACTCCGGTCGTATTGCCAGTATTCAAAATGGCGCCGGCGCTACCTTTGCCCTCACTATGTCATAGGGGCCGACGGGTCAGGAGGCCCCCCAAGCTGGCCAAAAGTCCCTGGGGGTCCAGCGGGGGTCCGGGAGCGACCTCCTGCACTCCGGCCGTATTGCCAGTATTCAAAATGGCGCCGGCGCTACCTTTGCCCTCACTATGTCATAGGGGCCAAGCGGTATCTGAGCTTTCAGTTGTGTAGCAAAAAATGCCTTTAAGTGCTGCTGCATAATGTATGCAGGTAGCCCCATCACTTATTGAAGCAACTCATGCATTTTTATCACTATTCATGCTGCATGTGCTCCACTGTTCTATGGCTGGGAATAATTTCTGGAGTACTTGGGAAATGAATGGTTAGGACCCATAAAGAAAAAAATTCATGTAGATCTAGAAGCACATATCTCAAAATATTGTACCAGTTCCACTGAGACTCCTTTACAAAAATATCCAGTACTTGAATTACTAGATGATGTGAGATAGGCAATGTGACCTATGCTGTTTGCAATTAAATAGCTGTTTCAATTTTAAATATTAAATGAGGGACTCATTTGTGGAAAAAAATATGGCTCTGGTATTTTGCTTATAGCTTGTTCAGAGGAAGTGGAAACCACTAAGAAGCAATTAAGAGGGGGAACTTGCAAAATGCATTTACTTAAAGGAATTATCCTTTTGAAATCTAGTGTTTCCAATGTGCACTGAAGGAGTGCTCATATTATAGCACATTTAACAGATTTTGGGAGAATGAATTCATATGGTTTAGCACTATACTCAAAATGAAAAGCTTTTTATAATAGAAAATGAATAGAGTAGATATACCCTATGTGAGACATGCGCACATACAGGCACTGTTAACCCGCGTTTGGCCTCGCATTTTCGACGCGCTATTTTTACCCCTTATACGGTTGAAAACACGCGGCAAATGCATGTTGAGGGCCCTATTAGTTATTCCCTTGCGATACAGAAAGTAAAACGTACAGCCAAGCCACACATTTTACTTTCAGAAATTAACGCCTGCCCAAATTTCGGCCGGCACCAGGAAAGTGTACAGAAAAGCAGTAAAAACTGCTTTTCTGTACACCCTCTGACTTAATATCATAGCAATATTAAGTTGGAGGCCCCACAAGTAAAAGAAAATAAATAAAAATCTGCCCGCGGTCCGCAGGTCGGAAGACAGGCGCTCAATTTTGCTGGCGTCCGTTTTCCGAACCCGTAGCTGTCAGTGGGTTCGAGAACCGACGCCGGTAAAATTGAGCATCGGCTTATCTGCCTGCGGGCCGCGGGCAGATTTTTAATTTTTTTTTTTTACTTTTGGGGCCTCCGACTTAATATCGCTATGATATTAAGTCATCCCTAACGCCTCCTTTTTGACAGAAGCGGCGGCTGTCAGCGGGTCGGAAGACAGATGCTCAATTTTGCCGGCGTCCGTTTTCCGAACCCGTAGCTGTCAGCGGGTTCGAGAACCGATGCCGGTAAAATTGAGTGTTGGCTGTCAAACCTGCTGACAGCCATCGCCTCCTTTTACCGTGGGCCCTCATTTGCATGTTGTTCCCTCCTGAATCATGCGCACAGGAGAGTGGCCTGTGCGCACGTCGGGAGAGGGGACGCTCGTCGGCTCTCCCGTGACTTTTACTGAATCGACCTGATAGAGAATATAGGGAACTAGAGGTAAATGTTGGTTCACCAGGGGCAACTATTACGAAAGAACAGAGCAGGAGACCAGACAACAAAGGACAATGAGCAGGAAACAAGGAGAGAAATGGAAAAGGGGAAAAATAGTGCTTCTAAAATAAAGGGACTCCCAGCCCATGTGGATGGGACTTCTAGACACTGTGCAATGGCCGGATTTAGGGCCTATGACTGCAGGGATCCAGAGGAAGCCCTGATATACAGCCCCCAGCTGAGGACTGACCTGGAAGGAAAGCTTTGGTTAGTTGAGAATGAAGGCTTATGACACCAGATACCTGCCCTGGCTCCTATTGAGCTCAACATGCCCCTCAAAAAATAAAAAGAAAGAACCAAAAAAGGAAATTGCTGTACCCACCAAAACTGGAGGAACTGATTTGGGAAAGGTTACTCCAAGTGTAGTCAATAAAAGAATTATTCCTCTTTTGTAGTAAACTTTGGACTGACATTTGTTCCTTTTTGTCCACCATATATGCTACATTGCCTCTGCTAGAACATTCACAGTGATCTGAAAATTACAGATATGTTTGCTGATACAAGGAGATATTATCTTATTTTATACTTCTTTTGCAAGCAATCAGACATCCCAGGACTTACTGAGTCATGAAATGTTATCACCTCCACATAGTAAAGGTCAGAGATTCTTTTGCAAGAAAAAATAGTAGGTATTAAACAGTTCTGTATTTCTGTAAGATCATCCATTCCTGATGCTATTATTATGGTCAGTTTCTGAGACCACCATCATAAATGATATTAAATGCTCTTGTGCCAATTTAATATAATGGAATCATCTGGGTACATTTTCAGTTGAGATTAAAACTTAAAGGGGGTAATATTCATCTTACTTATCTAGATAACTTTGATGGGATATTCAATGGCAGAACTGCACCATTGAACATTTATTTTATTTTATTTAAAGCTTTTTATACCGACTTTCTTGATGCAAATCAAATCAACTTGGTTTACAGGGAACAAAGACTTTAACGATAACAGTAAAAAACATTAAACCAAAATTAGAGGAAGTAAAAAGTTACAATAAAACAAGGGAAAGCAACTGGGAGTTGGAAATGTCGAGGGGGCTATGTTCGGTAACTAAAACAGTTATAACTAAAAAACAGTTATGTAAGTGGGGAGAGCTGGGAGGCCTACGTCTGAACTATGACATGGCTATGCTATAGTAATGCTAGTCTAGGAACAGGACAGGGGTAGGCAATCTCCAGTCTCTGTGGACACTAATCTGCTTGGATTTTCAGGGTATCCCTTACTATGCATGAGAAAGATTTGCAGGCACACTACTTCAATTATATGTAAATCTATCTCACATAGTCATTTGCAATATCCTGAAAATCTGAGAGAATTAGTGTTCATGAGAACTGAAGTCTACCGGCCGCTGCCTTGGTCTTGGTGGTGCTATCTCCAAAACCAGGGGTGGAATATAAACAGAACTGAACTAGTAGGAAGCACAAGCAAATTGTGGTCAGGATTATTGGAATATGTCCCACCAGGACATTATACAGCAGTTATCAGAAGGGGTAGGCAACCTCCAGCCGTTGGGCACCAAAACACTCGGGTGTTCATTAAAAAAAAAGTTTTAGCAATAAAGGAACAATCACTTCAGAAGTGGGGTATCTCTTGCTTTTTAAATTCTGTGCAACAAGGTGACCTGCAGGGAATGAGTAAAAATGAATTAAATTTTGTTTGCTAATGACTGATGCTTTTACTGGTCTATTATAGTTTGTAGGGATGTGCAGAAGGAAAAAATGTGTTTTGATTCGGTATTCATTTCACAGGGACCCAAATCCGTTGCATAGGGGGGAAAACCAATTCTTTGATTAGTTTTATTCGTTTTCCGATTTCCCGTTAAACTCAATGGGGGAAGTATTGGCTGCAGAATTGGAGTTTTCTTATCAGTTCTGATGAAACTTCTGGGGAGCAATCATCAGAACAAGAAAAGAGCTTCAAGGTACTTAGACTGTGGCAAAGTCGCACCAAAGTGGCATGAATAGCCTAAAGCATTTTAAAGGGGCAAAGGGGTACCAGGAGTGGCAAGAGTGCTTTAACAGAGGTGCAAAGCAGCAGTGAGAGTGTCAAAAACACACCACAGCTTCAAAAGAGAGCACCGATAACAGATGTATTAACCCTCGAAGGCAGCATGACAGGCAAAGTGGCAAGACAAGTGGCATCAACATCCTATAGCACAAAGAAGGGGGAATATAGCAAGCAGAAAGACTAGCACCAGCACACTGAGGAACCATGATAGTAGCAAGAACACCACAAGGAGTTGAGTCAGTCATCTGGTGTATGGCAGCAAGGTAGAGTGGCAGAAAGTTGATAGGGGAATGACAGGCTGGCAGAACGGAGGTAGTTTGGTCCCTGTGGTTTTGATAGGGGCAAGACAGGCTGCCAGAGCTGAGGTAGTCAAGTCCCTGTGGTTTTGATAGGGGCAAGACAGGCTGGCCCCGGGGAGAGTTCCCTTTCCTTTACGAAGAAAGGGCTCCCTAGAATGGGTTCGCCCCTAGAGTAGGGTGCTTCCATTGGCATCTAGAGAGCTCTCGCTGGTCTTTTAAAATCTGGTGGAGTTAGCAGATATACAAACGAGAATTTTCAAGGCCGAGGCGGAGGAGGGTGCCATGTGAACAGCTGTTCAACATGGGTTAACAGTTACTAAGAGATAGGCTGGCCGGATATCCCGGGGAGAGTTTCCTTTCCTTTGAGCAGGAAAGGGCTCCCCAGAATGGGTTGGCCCCTAGAGTGGAGAACGAGACTTCAAAGTGTGTTTGTTTCAATTAAGGATCCATGCTGTGAAGGATTAGTATTTTGAATTGCCAGAGACTGAGGGTTCCCTTTGCAACGAGGGTTCAGACATTAGGACCAAAAGAAGCGCTGACATCATCTCCCGCCCAAAGCTACAATATCAACCGATGTTGACTTTGTAGTTTACACAGTGCCTCTGTAAACTATGGGAAGACAGAGGATGAACTAGAGTGCAACTACCACCAGTTTTCTAAAGTACTAGAAACATTACTGTTGGCACCTAAGAAAGATTTAGGGAACATGGCCCATATTATGAAATATGCAAACCCTTTTAGGGTCAAAAGGCCTGAATGGACAGGCACAGAAATCGAGGATAGAGGTCAAGCCCTGTTAGGGACATAAGGCCTGGACGGACAGGTACAGCATTCGAGGTCAAGAACTTTTAGGGACATAAGGCCTTGACGGACAGGCACAGCAATTGAGGATAGAGGTCAAGCCCTTTTAGGGACAAAAGGCCTGGACGGACAGGCACAGCATTCGAGGTCAAGGACTTTTAGGGACATAAGGCCTGGACAGATTTCCAGAACACAGCCCATATTATGGAGGTCATGAAAACTATTGAGCATATGAAATATGCAAGCTCCAAACATCTTAAGTCAGCTTTTTATGTTCTACATTCCAAATGTTGCAAAACAGGAAAAGAATATTCTGGAAAGAAGTGATGCACAAATACATGAAACTGAAATTAGAAATATTAGAACTAAACTCAGACAGGCACAGCGTTTGAGGTCAGGCCCTTGTAGGGACATACAGCCTGGACAGTGGACGGACAGGCACAGCATTTCAGGTCAGGTACATGTGCTGATATTATCTGGAGCAAAGGAGGCAGTTGGAGCTGCTGCAAGGCTTTCAATTGCTTTTATTCATCTTGCCATTCACAGGGAAAATTTGGAAACCCAAGTTAAGGCAGGTTTATTTTCAAAAACACTAACATTTCCATCAACTCTGGTGCCAGCCTTGAGTGGTGAGGGCTCAAGATATCTCCTGTCATTAAAAATACACGTTAACTGGGCACACTGGTTGGTGGACATGACAGATATCGCTAAGCCACTTTGGCTAGGTGTGGCCAGACAGTGGACTTGAGTGCCTAATATGCCAGCGGATCTGTCTGCATGTCCTCTGTGGGCTCTGAAAAATATCATGCCATTGATAGTTGTACTGATGTCTCCTTTGCTTGGGTGGGCTGAGAGTCACTCATGCCAACTGCTTTCTCTCTAGCCTATAGCAGAATAGATTATTCTTTATGGGCTACATGCCTTTGGCATACTGAAATGGAGGAGGAGGAGGTACTAGCTGTCGCTGACAGAGTGCTGCTCATGCTTGGGCTAGCACAATTCTCTGAAGTGCCCGCCGCTGTTTCCTCCTCTGCTTCATGCCTAATCTGTCTCTGCCTATGTCACTCCTGATCATAGACTTTTGCTAACAGCAGGTCCTTCACAAATGAGAGACAATTGGACTGTAGGGCGAGTTTCCCTTTCACAGGGGGATCACAGACTGTGACAAACATGTATGTGTGGTCTTCTGTTAAAGGTCTTAATCTCTCTTGTTCCTGCTCCTGCAAAAAGTCCAGACAATGCAGCACTTGAGCTGTCATTTCCTCTTCTTGTTTAAAGCCCTCCAAATTTTCATCCAGGAAATTAACTATAGGGATGATGTCAGCCAAAATGGCACTTCTGGAACTCAGCTCCTCCGTGACATCCACTGAAGTGCTGCAGGAATTTTACCAGCTGACTCATGACTAACCAATCATGATGCCCTAGGGGATTATGCACACCTATGTCCATTGAAGCAGAAAATTCATGAAGGGGTGTAAGCAGCTCCATTAACCTCTGCAGCATCATAAATGTGGAATTCCACCGGGTGGCAATGTCTTGAATGAGATGCTTGTGAGGCAACTCCAAATCAGTCTGCTTTTGTCGGAAAACTTACCCCACCTTCACACTTCTCTGTAAGTGTGCTGCTAAGTTCCTGCACTTGTGTATTAAAGTATGCAGGTATTCATTCTGTTAGTGATTGGACTCCATCCCCAGAGCTGACTTCACTACCAGGTGCAGAGTGTGTGTAAAACATCGGATGTTCTGAAAGTGCCTGTCGGTTATTGCCTTTACCATGTTTGCACCATTGTCTGTGACAAAGAATCCTGCCTTTGGATTCCTGCCTCGCTGGTGTAGTTGCCAGCCCTCCAGCATATGATGCATGCTAGAATATTGGCTGAGGTATGGGCCTCGTCCGTCGGATTGGTGTGCAGTAAAGCCCACCTCTACCCTGATACTTGTTCACTAATAGAGCTTCTGCCTGCCCCTGCCTCAGCCAGGTCCCACCAGTGTGCTGTCAGGGAGAGGTAAGAGTGTTAAGCATTCATGGCAGTCCAGATATCGCAGGTAAAATGCACAGTCCCCTGTGCCTTAGCTAGCAGCACTTGGATGCGACTGCGACATTGGTTGTACAGGCTGGGGATGACCTTTCTACTAAATGTGGTTCTGGAGGGGACTTTGTAATTTGGAACTATGACCTTCAGCAAATGCTTGAAACCCACATCCTCCACTAACTGCAAGGGCTGGTCATCAAGGGCAATCATTTCACCACTGCTCCTGGTTACAACTTTTGAGGCTGCATGCCTCCTACCCCGGGATAGCATTACTGCACACCACCCCATTTCCTCCATGGTGGGTTGTCGCTTCTTCCACTTGGCAGGGGGCTGCTGGCCTGCCACCTGACTGCTAGAAGGGGCTGAGGGCATGGGGTGCCTCTGCTCCTTTTCAACCACTTTACATTGCCTGGAAAAAGAGTTCCCCTGACTGGTACTGCCTCCATCCCCAGATAGCAGTACTGTTGTTGGGTGTTGCCTTTTCATGTGATGCGTCATGCCAAAATTAGATAGATGTCCCATTTGCTTGCCTCTGCTAATAGCCCTGCCACAGTAATTACACTGAGCAAAATGCGGGTCCTCCATCACTTTAAAGTGGCTCCAGATCACAGATTTCTTTCATGATCCCTTCTCTATTCCCTTCAGGGTGGATGCTGGCACTGGAGCTGACATAGTGGGTGCATCCTGAGAAGCAATGCCAGGGGCATCAGTCACACTCTGTGCCTGCGCTGACTGCTCTTCCTCCTCATATCATCAGTTTCATCTCTCCCCTGCTGCATTGAAGTGGAGGCTAAGACAGGACTAACTAATCCACCTAAACCTTCTTCAGCTATTACTTCTTCCATTTCTGATGATGAGAATCCCACACAAAATGATTCTTCATCGGAATCAGAAGCAAACAGTGCCTGCGTTACATTGTCAATGCTAAGTCGAGTCTGCTGTCGCACTGCTGCTTTTGGGTGTTGCCATTATTCTGGCATGACTCAGCCTCCCCTTCCCTCTCCTCCAAAACTACAGGGTCAGCAACAGGTGGTGGCGATGCATCATCTTTAAATTTCGTTTTTTTCTGGATGGAACTGCCTGCCCCTCCAGAGATTTTAGATTGGAAGAGGTCCCTTTTTAACTTTAATGGGGAACTGGCACTGCCTTTTGAAGTGCCTCCTCTGCCAGTCCCAATCACTCGACCATGTCTAGCTTTCCCTGATATTATGGAGTTAATGTCACTGCCTACTAGAGATGTGCTTCGTTTTTTCCTACCGGGTCGTTTTTCGGTTCGGATACTTCGTGGTACAATTCGAGTTTTCTCGTTTCGTTTTTTCGAAAAACGAAACCAGGAAACCCGAAACCGGGCCGAAAAACGAATCTGGAAACGAAGCTAAAAAAAAAACCCACCCCAAGCATTTAAAATAATTTTGAAGCATTTTCGTACATATATACAACCCCCCCCCCCATCCCGATCCCTCCCCAAGACTTACCAACATCCCTGGTGGTCCAGCGGGGTCCCGGGTTCCATTTGCCCTCCGTGCCCGGTGTGCTACTGCAAGCCGTGTGCCTCAAAATGGTGCCGAATAGCCTGAACTACCATGTCACAGGGGCTTTCAGCGCCATTGGTCAGCCCCTGTCACATGGCCATCGGCGCCATCTTGTGCTCTTATCATGTGACAGGAGCTGACCAATGGCACCGAAAGCCTCTGTGACATAGTATGGGCAAAGGCTATCGGCGCCATTTTGGTTACTGGCAGCCGACAACGAAATCGCTCCCGGACCCCTGCTGCAGCCCCAGGGATTATTGGCAAGCCTTGGGGGGGTCAGGAGCCCCCTCCTGACCCCCCCAAGGCTTGTTCCAACTTCTCTAAGGTCAGTTGGTTCAAAGGAAGGTACTGAAAGGGCAAGTTTAGGTGTGTCTGAATATAGGTTCTGTATGGATATGGCTGTCACAGGGTCACTGAGCTTGGGACGGCTGCTGTCAGCATTCCAAGTGTGACATTTAAACAGTGAGTGGGTGGGTAGCCTTGAGAGAGGAAGGTTGTGTATAAGAAGATCCTCTCTCTCAAAGGCATTTTTTTGAGTTTTTTATGACAGTCTGAGAGTGTAAGGGGGTGAGTATATGAATGAGAGTCTTAGTTAACTTAGAGAGCCCCGCGGGAGTTTGGCTCTAGCTTGTGATTGTGATAGGGACTCTTAAAAGAAAAGGAAAGGAAAATAATTTTGTTGAAGTTTTGTTAGTTTTAAGCTGACAGTGGCTAGTTATTTTAACAAACCTCCTATCTGAACTGGTTGAACTTAACCCTGGCTGCTAGGAAGCCAGACCACTGTTAAGATGTTGTTACTGTCTGAATTTAAAAGGAATCATTTAGGAATCTAAGGATCCTATATTGATTTAAAAGGAATTTCTTTAGTCCTAAAAAACTTTTGTAAGAAGTTTGTTGGTTTTGAACGGACAGTGGGCTAATTAATATCCTCTCTGAAGCAGGTTGAGCTTAAACCTGGCTGATAGGAAAGCAGGACCTGTCTGAAAGTAAAGGAATCATTTAGGAGTCTGAGGATTCTATATTTATTTTAAAAAGTATTTCTTAAGCTTTAAGAAATATTGTGAAAGCTGAGGCACAAATAAAAAGAAAAAAAAAATCACTCGGGCGTATTTTAAATGCCCTGCCCACGTAAATCCAGCCAGATTTACGCGAGCAGGGCCCTCGCGCACCGGCGCCCCTATTTTGCATAGGCCGCCGGCGCGCGCAGAGCCACGGGATGCGCGTAAGTCCCGGGGCTTTTAAAAAGGGGCGTGTTGGGGGCGTCGCCAAATGACGTGCCGTTTCGGGGGCGTGACGCGGCATTTGGGGGCGGGCCCGGGGGCGTGGCGCTGGCCCAAGGGCGTTCCGGGGGCGTAGCCGTGCCCTCCAGAACAGCCCCTGGGTCGGGTCTTGGCGCGCCAGCAACCCGCTGGCCCGCTGGTGCGCGCTGGTAGGCGTAAATCCATGGATAAAGGTAGGGGGGGGGTTTAGATAGGGCCGGGGGGGTGGGTTAGGTAGGGGAAGGGAGGGGAAGGTGAGGGGAGGGCGAAAGAAAGTTCCCTCCTTGGCCGCTCCGATTTCGGAGCGGCCTCGGAGGGAACGGAGGCAGGCTGCGCGGCTCGGCGCGCACAGGCTGCCCAAAATCGGCAGCCTTGCATGCGCCGATCCTGGATTTATTAAGATACGCGCGGCTACGCGCGTATCTTATAAAATCCAGCGTACTTTTGTTTGCGCCTGGTGCACAAACAAAAGTACGCGATCGCGCTATTTTTTAAAATCTACCCCACTATATTTATTTGCCTAAGTGCCTATAATTAAGCCTTTTCATTTTTACTTTCCAAAGAGGGTTAGTATCTGTATACTATGCTGATGCATAAAGAACCCTTTCATCTATTTGAATATTTTTTTTTAAGGCTGTCTAGTTAAGGGTTTAGTTAGAGGGATTATAATTATTCATTTATTTGCATTAGTTAGATAGTGTTAAAAAAATAGAATATATAGTTTCTTTTAATTAGTTTTTGTTAGATAGGTAGTAGGTGCCTGAGGAACCTGCAGCAGAGAAAACTGGACTCTTTGAAAAGAAGAAGAAGTGCAACCTGAAAGAAAGGGCCCCACCGGTCTTCAATTGGTGAGCTCACTAAACCAAAGACAATATAAAAAAAATTCTTTATAGGAAAAGAAAAGGAAAAGGAAAATGGACCAAAAAGCATGTTAGAGGTTATATGTAAAGACTGAGAAATTTATTAAAATGAAAAGGAAGGATACATAATTGAAAGGATAGAGGAAGCAAATGTTGTTGTATTTATATTTTTCTGACTTATGTTGTTGAATCTGTTGTATTTGAGATTTCTTCAGAAAGTTATGTAACAAACTAAAAGTTTTTTTTATAAAGAAGTTATTAGCTCTAACAAAACTATTAGTTTGAGTCTAAGACAGTGGTTTTTTTCCTATGAAATAATTCTTTATTCTTGTAAACCTTGTTGCCCACAGCTTACAACCACCCCTTACATTAAACGGCCAGTTTAGCGACTACTCTAGCGGTGACTTGTTTCCCAGGTTGTGGGGTTTACAGGAAGATAATTAAAATCAATAAATAATGTTTGGACTCAAAAAATAAAAGATGCAGGAACTACCAGGCCCTCCCTCCAAAAAAAAAAAGGGGAGAGATGCAACAGACTGCATGTAGAATGTGGATACAGCACTATGTTGACTGTAGAGAAAAATGCATGCACATACAATGGACAGTAACAGATGCAAAAGGGGTTGAATTATGCCATTTTGACCCTTATGAGCAGTAGTGCCAATCATCAGACCCAGTTTCTGTGCTAGAGTTAAAGCTGTGACCATTGAAATTACTACTTGCAAATTTCAAACATATACTAATTCAAGTTCAACCCCTTTTTGTGTTTGATCATAAAAATTGTCAATCCTATGAATTACTCCATATTGTCCAAAAAATGTATTGATTTGGAAAATTTGCTTAAAAATGGATAGAAACCAGGATGGCAAAGCTCACCTCATTTGCTCCATTTCATTTCTGTTGCAATACCATAGATCCCAGTTCATCTCTAGCTTTTCCTTCCCTTCATGCAACTAGGGATCCCCTGTGATTTATCCCATGTTTTCTAGAATTCTATTGTTGTTTTTTCATCTTCTACATTCATGTGGAAGCCATTCCATGCTTTTTCACTCAGTGAAGAAACTGTTCCCGAGTCTACCACCTTGGAGTCTCATACTGTGATCTCTTCTTCTAGAGCAATGGTTCCCAACCTGTGCCTTGCAGAGGCTATCACAGGGGGACACACAGTATGCAGGAAAGGAAGAAACCTCCATTCTCTTCATGAGGCTAATCCTTACCGATGAGGAGGAGCTGGAGCCATGAGACCAGGATCAGCATGGCTATGTGGGCCAGAAGCAGACAGAGCTGTGGGGGACCAGGAGTAGAAACAACATGGCCTGGAAGCAGAAAAAGCCAGATTCCTCTCTTTCCCCACTCCTGGGCAGGAATGGTGGCAGAAAAACTCTTTCCAAAACCACTCAAAATCTCCACAATTTTTATAAGAAAAAAAAAAAACCAGATAGAGATGCTATGTTTCCAACAATTGGATGTGAGATGGACAATTTGGGTTTCTCTCTTCCTAGCTTTTCTCTGGACAGGGAACCTTCCCTCCCTGAGCAAGACTAGAAGAACCAAGAAAAATGTGAACAATGTCCAAAAATTCATTGTAGAGACTGTACTAGAGATGTGAATCGTGTCCTCGATCGTCTTAACGATCGATTTCGGCTGGGAGGGGGAGGGAATCGTATTGTTGCTGTTTGGGTGTGTAAACTATCGTGAAAATCGTTAAAATCGTGAGCCGGCACACTAAAACCCCCTAAAACCCACCCCCGACCCTTTAAATTAAATCCCCCACCCTCCCGAACCCCCCCCCAAATGCTTTAAATTACCTGGGGATCCAGCGGTGGTCCAGAATGGCGGTGGTCCGGAACGGCCCCCTCAATTGAATCCTGTTGTCTTCAGCCGGCGCCATTTTGCAAAATGGCCGCCGCAAAATGGCGGCGGCCATAGACAAAAATGATTCGACGCAGGAGGTCGTTCTGGACCCCCGCTGGACTTTTGGCAAGTCTTGTGGAGGTCAGGAGGCCCCCCCAAGCTGGCCAAAAGTTCCTGGGAGTCCAGCGGGGTTCAGGAAGCGATTTCTTGCTGCGAATCATTTTCCGTACGGAAAATGGCGCCGGCAGGAGATCGACTGCAGGAGGTCGTTCAGCGGGGGTTCCGGACTGCCGCTGAACGACCTCCTGCAGTCGATCTCCTGCCGGCGCCATTTTCCGTACGGAAAACGATTTGCGGCAAGAAATCGCTTCCTGAACCCCGCTGGACTCCCAGGAACTTTTGGCCAGCTTCGGGGGGCCTCCTGACCCCCACAAGACTTGCCAAAAGTCCAGCGGGGGTCCGGAACGACCTCCTGCGTCGAATCGTTTTTGTCTATGGCCGCCGCCATTTTGCGGTGGCCATTTTGCAAAATGGCGCCGGCTGAAGACAACAGGATTCAATTGAGGGGGCCGTTCCGGACCGCCGCCGTTCTGGACCACCGCTGGATCCCCAGGTAATTTAAAGCATTTGGGGGGGAGGTTCGGGAGGGTGGGGGATTTAATTTAAAGGGTCGGGGTGGGTTTTAGGGGGTTTTAGTGTGCCGGTTTTCCTGCCCTCCTCCTTCCCCCGATTTACGATTTTTTAACGATAAATCGGGGGAATTGGTATTGTATCGTGGCCCTAACGATTTATGACAATTTAAAATATATCGGACGATATTTTAAATCATCAAAAAACGATTCACATCCCTAGACTGTACCATCTGTGTAGGTAGATTAGAAGCACACCAAGTGGTTTCCAGCTTCTCCATGAGGGCTGCTGTGTTGGTTGTTTCCTGTTCTTTTAAAAGATATAGAAAGGGTATGGATTTTCAGCTTAACTTTCCAGGAGGCAGTATGTTGCTGTTCCTGCTTCTGTTTTCTTTACTTTTATTTTTTGGGAAATAAGAATGTTGGCCCTTATGAGTTAAAGTTTGGGTACAATTGTTCTTTTTCCCTTTTTGATTAAGAATTTGTTTTGCCTATTTCTGTAAAGTTCATTTGAAGGAAGTTGTGTCTTCTTGTGGTTTGGGATTTTGTTCACCTAAATTCCCTTGCCAAAGGAAATCAGATGCCATCAACTACAAGAGCTTCAAGGAGTCTGGAATATCCCGCCATGTCCCCAAAGAGGAAGAGATGAAGAAAGGAGAACCGTGGCACCCATCAAGGATTAACTACTTGAATTATCATCCAGATACTGTATTTTGGAGAGGAGTTAGGAGATGCCACCCAGGTACCATCAAGGGAATAGAGGAGACTGGAGAAACAGAAGTCTACTCAAAACATCTGAATTAATATATGAGAAAGCATCATATCCACCATATTAGGAGGAAACTCCAAAAATACTCCTAAAATTGGGATAGCATATGGCAAGAAAGATCAAATAATGCCATCTTTACAGCATCACAGATTTATTGGAAGAGGATTATAAAATGGACTGTACTGAATAAGGATTTGTACATTGTTATTCACTTCAATTTTAAATTAATTATCAGGAAACTTATGTTGGAAATATATCCAGAGTCCAGTGTACATATTACTCTAGATATTAGACTGCTAGAAAAATGCCCAGTGCCTTCTCTCCCCACCCCAACAGGAATCCTGAAAAGAGAGTGGGTTTATGGAAAGCATGGGAGGTGAGTGCCCTTGGAGTCTTATTTGAGGACATCAGTCCAGGGTTTTTATCCTAAAAAACAAATCCAAAAGAGTAGTTAAACATACTTACTATCCAGGATTTGGACTAGAAAAATCCTAGGCATTGGAATGGGTTGGATCATAAGGGCCATGACTTAAACTCTGCTTCACAGACCTTGCCTTGGCTACTCCTGTCTCCTGTTCCTGTGAAGTACTCCTGTTGCCTTGTTCCTGGTTCCTGTCTTTCATCTGCTTGCCTGCCTGACTCCGAGATATGCTGCCTGCCAAGACCCTTGCCTGCCTGACTCTGAGATACGCCACCTGCCAAGACCCTTGCCTGCCTGACCATAAATGTCATCATCTGCCTGAGTCCCCATGAAAGTCCAGCTGGCCCCGGTACCCAAGGGCTCAACCCATGGGGAACGAGGGCTGGTAGTGGTGAAGGTCCTATGGAGTCTCAGTTCTCCTACAGCCTTGCCTGCCATTGGAAGGGTCCTCTGGGGCTCCTCCCCATTGGCTCCCAATTCCGCCTGGCCAAGGATCCACTTTCGTAATAGCTAGCCAAGGCCATGGATCCGGCTGAGGCTCCTGCCTTGCAAGCAATTCCAGGACTTTCCCAAAGAATCCTAGAACAGCAGAAGGCCCTGAAATTGCTGGCTGCTTCTATGGAGAGCCACAATGCTCGCTTGGACTCGGTGGCCGCCACCTCTGTTCAGGCTGCTCCTCCCTCCGGCTCTTTGGCATCAGCGTCGGTTCCTCACCCGGTAATTCCTTTACCGGCTCCACCTCGCTATGCAGTGGACCCGCAGCACTGTCGTGGGTTCCTCAACCAGTGCAATATGCACTTTTGCCTACAGTCCGCACTGTTCCCAGACTATCTGACCAAGACAACCTACATTCTGTCCCTGCATGAAGGGAAGGCTCTGGCCTGGGCCTCTCCCTTATAGGAACGTTCAGATCCACTGCTGCTGGACCTTTCGAGTTTCTTGGTATGCTTCCGAGCTGTCTTCGAAACCCCCAGGTGGCAGACGTAAGTCAGCACGGAACTCCTCCACCTCAGACAGGGCGATTGCTCTCTGATGAACTGCACTCTGGAGTTTCGCACCCTCTCTACCGAGTTTCATTGGGAGGAGCCATGTCTGCGGGCTATATACTTGGATGGTCTTTCGCCTAAGATCAAAGATGAGCTCGCAGTCCGTGACCTTCCAGCAACGCTTGGATGCCATAATTGACCTAGCCGGGAGAATTGACCACCGCCTCTAGGAGAGATCTTTCGAGCTAGCGGGTTTTAAATGACATACTAGCAGACCTCCTCGACCTCGTCCCGTTTCACCGGGTGTCTCCCCACAATCTCCTTCTGAGGCTTCTCCGGAAGAGCCCATGCAATTGGGCCAAGGCCCATTGTCACTGGAGGAAAGCCAAAGGTGGCGCCGATCTGGTCCCTGTCTTTACTGCGGGGGTTCTGGACACTTCCTGGCCCAATGTCCAGTGCGGCCGGTAAACTCTGGGGCCTAAGATTCTCTGGAGGGGTGAACCTAGGCCTGACTGCTCCTGTCTTTCCACTCACCTTGCCGGTGACTCTAGCCTTTCAAGATTGCAGCCTTCTTACCTTGGCCTTGGTGGATTCAGGGGCGGGTGGAAATTTTCTCATGCAAGAGATCATGGATCAGCTATCGATTCCCACTCAGCCTTGACCTGTTCCACAAGTTCTCTCATCAATCCTCGGAGACCCCCTGCCAGGTTGGATTACCCACACAACCATCCCTCTGGAGTATCTTGCTGAACCTGGGCATCGAGAGCACATTTCCTTTTATGTCATTCAGAGGGCCATTCACCCGGTGCTTCTGGGAATCCCATGGTTGCAGCAGCATAATCCTCAGATTGACTGGACGTCTCTCCGAGTCGACCACTGGAGTTCCTCGTGCTACCCTAAATGTTTCATGGCCTCCAGTGAGGTTTCTCCTGAATCCAGCCCTGAAGCAATGGCAGGGTTGCCTCCCCAATATGCTCAATATGCGGATGTATTTTCAAAAAAAGCAGCTAGCACTTTGCTGCACCATCAGCCATCGGACTGTGCCTTTACCTGATCCCGGGCTCCACACCTCCTCGTGGCAAGGTATACCCGCTCTTTGTACCTGAGACTCAAGCCATGACCAACTACATCCGGAAAAACCTCCAGAATGGGTTCATCCGCCGTTCCAACTCGCTGGTCGGAGCTGGCTTCTTTTTCGTAGGGAAAAAGGATGAGTCTCTTCGGCCCTGTATCGATTATCGCGGCTTGAACGCGATTACTGTCAAGGACCACTACCCCTTGCCGCTAATAACAGAGCTATTTGATCATCTACAGGGGCCCAGGTCTTCTTGAAATTAGATTTGTGAGGTGCTTACAATCTTGTCAGAATCAAGGAGGGTGATGAATGGAAGATGGCATTTAACACAAGGGATGTGTTATTCTGTCCCGCGGGGATCTGCGGCTGGTCCCCCTACCTGCCGCGATGCTGTCCGACCCTCCCCGTGGGCATCTGGCCTGGTTGGGGCCTTCTTGTGGTGCTACCTCTGCGAGGGAGACTCCACCGACTCCAAGCTCTTTAGGTGCACGTGCAGGGGCAGGCAATTTAAAGGGACCAGCGCAGGAAGGATGGCTCCTCCCCAGAGATGACATCAGATGCTCCTCTGGTATTTAAACCTGGCTGCCAGCTATCTGCCTTGCAACAGGTTGTCTCGTTTGAGTTTCTAGTTGCTTGTCCCTGCCTTGTACTTTGTTTCAGCTCCAGCCTTGTTCCTGCTCCAACCTTGTTCCAGTTTGTTCCTGCCTTCCGCTTGTTCCAGATTTGCCTCTGTTCCAGCCTGTCCTTGATTCCTGCTTGGTTCCAGCCTGGACCTGTCTCCAGCTCCTTCTTCTCTTGCTCCTGTTCCTGCTTCCCCTTGGCTTGTCTTCCTGGCTCCTGACTCGGTACGTCCTTGGATTTTCTGCTTTGCTGCCCGCCTTGATCCTTGGCTTGATTCTGATTTCTGCTGTCTGCTGCCTGCCCCGACCATCAGTCCGTATCCACGTTATACTCCTTGCTGCCTGCCTAAGCTCAGACTTCTCCTGTACTCTCTTCTCCAGGAGGCCTCACCTAAGTCCAAGCAGCTCGGGTCCCCAAGGGCTCCTCCTGGGGGGATCTCGGGCTACCAGTGGTGAAGATCCTGTTGGTCTCCTGGCTCTGACTCGTCTATCAGCTCAGGACTTCTGGGACACTCCTCGTACTCCTGTATTTTCATCTAAGGCCAAGCGGCTCGGGTCCCCAAGGGCTCCTCTCGGGCTTCCAGTGGTGAAGCTCCCGTTAGGTCTCTGGGCCTTGATCCACCTCTCGGCTACTAGCCTCGCTGTGGACCTCTCCGCAGCGCATTCTCAACATCTTATAGCTGGCTCAAGGGTCCACGAACACAACAGGATGGCCATTACGAATACCACTTGATGCCATTCGGCCTCTGTAATGCGCTTGCTGTCTTCCAGAACTTGATGAATGAGATCCTCCGTGATCTCCTATATATCTGCATAGTTGTTTACCTTGATGACATTTTTATATACTCCAAGAACCTGCAAACCCATCAACAGCACATATGTCAAGTCCTGTAGCTCCTGAGAGAGAATACTCTCTATTCTAAGTTGGAGAAATGTGTATTCGAGAAGACCTCGCTGCCCTTCCTGGGCTATGTAGTGTCAAATCAGAGATTCAAAATGGACCCAGCCAAGTGGAAAAGCATTCTGACTTGGCCTCGGCCGACAGGCTTACGCAGCCTTCAATGCTTCTTAGGCTTCGCCAAATACTATCGGAATTTCATCAAGAATTACACCTGTCTGGCGGCACCATTGACCAGCCTAACCCGTAAAGGAGCTCTGGTGAAAGACTGGCCTGCCGAGGCCAAAGATGCCTTCCTGGCCTTAAAGCGAGCCTTTTTGCATCATTCCTGCCTCTGCCATCTGGATCCCCGACTGCCTTTTGTTTTGAAGTGGATGCCTCCTCTGAAGGAGTCGGGGCTTTCTTAAGCCAGCTTGATCCCGCTGGGTTGTTACATCCCAATGCCTTTTTCTCCAAGAAATTCACCCCAGCCCAACGGAACTATACCATAGGTTATCAAGAACTCTTGGCGGTTGAAATGGCCTTTGAAGAATGGCGCCAGTGTCTCGAGGGAGCCCAACATCATATAATGGTCTATACTGACCACAAGAATTTAGAGCACCTGCCTCAGGTGCAGCATCTCAATCCTCGCCAGGCCAGTTGGGCCCTCTTCTTCACTTGCTTCGATTTTGAGCTGCGTTATCACCTTGCCTCTGAAAACCAGCGAGCAGATGCTCATTCACGTTCCTTCTCGTTGGAAGAAGCACCCAATACTATGAGTCATATTATCAACCCTGCATGAGTGATCGTGGTGGTTGCCCAGATGGTCCCTGCAGGGAAGACTGGTGACACGCAGGCTCCGAAATCAAGTTTTGGCATGAGGTCATGACTCCCCTTCTACTGGACATCCCGGACAGGCGAGAACACTAGCGTATCTACTACATTACTACTGGTGACCCGGTATGCGCTCGGACATTGACGTGGTCCTGAAGAAAACTCATGGGAACCCTATACCAACATCCTTGAAAAAGACTTGATCAAGCAGTTCCACCGGTACCACCCCAAAAAACCCAGTCCCCCAGGGAGTGGGCTTAGAGGAAGGGTACTGTTGCGAGAGTTGGCTGTCCTTGGGCCCAGAAACCTTGCTTCGGCTGGCGGCCGCAGCTGGCGAGCCTCTCCGCAGCTTTGCTCTTTGGCTCTTCCCCTGACGCGCCACACAGGATGCCAGCAGAGCCTCCTTGGGCCTGCTCCCTGACTCCTGGCTCTCCAGACCTGGCTCCTGTTTCTGTGAAGTACTCCTGTTGCCTTGTTCCTGGTTCCTGTCTTTCATCTGCTTGCCTGCCTGTCTATGAGATACGCTGCCTGCCAAGATCCTTGCCTGCCTGTCTACGAGATACGCTGCCTGCCAAGACCCTTGTCTGCCTGATCACGAGTCTCACCACCTGCCTGAGTCCCCATGTAAGTCCAGCTGGCCCCAGTACCCAAGGGCTCAATCCACGGGTTACGAGGGCTGGTAGTGGTGAAGGTCCTGCGGGGTCTACAGCCTTGCCTACCATTGGAAGGGTCCTGGCTCCTGTTTCTGTGAAGTACTCCTGTTGCCTTGTTCCTGGTTCCTGTCTTTCATCTGCTTGCCTGCCTGTCTATGAGATACGCTGCCTGCCAAGATCCTTGCCTGCCTGTCTATGAGATACGCTGCCTGCCAAGACCCTTGTCTGCCTGATCACGAGTCTCACCACCTGCCTGAGTCCCCATGTAAGTCCAGCTGGCCCCAGTACCCAAGGGCTCAATCCACGGGTTACGAGGGCTGGTAGTGGTGAAGGTCCTGCGGGGTCTACAGCCTTGCCTACCATTGGAAGGGTCCTCTGGGGCTCCTCCCCATTGGCTCCCAATTCTGCCAGCCCAAGGATCCACTTTTGTAATAAGCAGTGGTACATCAACTGCCTCCTCCACCACTGCAGCTTTGAGCCTGACTGCTGTTTGGAACTGCTGGGACTCTGAGCCACCACATGGTTCAAAGCAGCAGTCAGGCCAGGATGCAGAGGAGGAGGAGGACATAATCTGAGGTGCCACCACTTTCCTCCTTTGCCACTGATCAGCGTGGGGGTAAGAGGGGATGAAATGAAGAGAAAGGGAGACAGAAGTGGCAAGAGATGGAGAAGAAGTAATGAGCAGGGAAGAGAGAGAGATAGACTGGTGGTGGTGGTGGTGGTTGTGGTGGTGGTGGTGGTAGTGGGGTGGGGTGGGGGTAGGGGGGGCAGATCTTTGTTGCTTTGGCCCTCAAACCAAAAACATGTTTTGCTATCTTTGTGAAAAATGCCAGCTCCAACCCCACTGAAACAGCAAAATGAAGCAGAACAACCTCCCTTTCTGAACTCCAAACAAAAATGCCTTTTTTCTCTTATACTCTACCTGCAGGAGTCTACCATTATAGCAACCTCATAGGGGATGCTGTAGCAAGTGGTTTGCTCCACTCCTACTTTCCTATCTCTGGTCTTAGATTAAGGTCAAATTCTAGTCAAGATTACAAGGGAGTCTCTACATATACAACTTAGGTCCATAAGACTGTCTATGTCCTTTTAGTAGTATGACCTCTACTATGACCATTAAACTCTTATCATATATTCAGATCTTCAGAGGGATAGCTATGTTAGTCTGGTGTAACAAAAATGACAAGAGGTTAGTGACACCTTATAGACTCAATAATTTAGTCTATAAGGTACCACTTACCTCTTGTCATTTTTTCTTACCATAGCAATCTCTGAGCACCAAAGTTTCCTAGGGCCCAGTTCATATCTTGTATGAAGGTTCATTCTGGACCCTTCTTTACTAAACAAACTTTCATTACAGTTACAGTAAGAACTATTGTACACTATTTCAGAATGTTATTGTTATGATCCTGGAAGTGGACCCTTAGTCCGAGGAAGAGTTAGTGCTACCTAGGAGGGAGTGAACCCTCGTAGGTCCCAATCGGGTGCAGCAAAAGTTGAGCTGATGCTTCGCCACTGGAAGTCCTTGGTCCCCCCAGGAGGAGCCCGTAGGAACCTGGTCTGCTTGGACTAAGGTGAAATGCTGAAGAATGAAGAGAGCTCTGAAAGTAGGTGCCTCCTGCAGGTCATGGTTTCTAGACCACTGGCTCATCCAGCAGGTCGTAAGTCAGTCCCGTAGTAGAGGCTGAAGATTGGTCAGAAGCCGGTCCAAGGTCCAAGCCAGGAGAAGGGTCGGCAGCCGGTCCAGGAACAAACCAGGAGAATGGTCGGAAGCCGGTCCAGGAGCAAGCCAGAAGAATGGTCAGAAGCCGGTCCAGGAGCAAGCCAGGAGAATGGTCGGACGCTGGGCCAGGAGGAAGCCAGGAGAATGGTCAGAAGCCGGTCCAGAAGTCAATCCAAAAGAATCAGTCCAACAAGAGAGGAGAGCAGAAGCAGGACGAAGAACAGGAATCAGGAACACGGAGCTCAGGAACCAGCCAAACAAGAAGCCTCAATACCAAGGCAAGGTCTGAGGAGCAGACCTTGCCTTACATACAAAAATGAAGGGAGGAGTCCTTGGGAGGAACCACGACAACTTCCTGTCATAGACCCTTTAAATTTAGCCAGCAGCCGCGCGCGCGGCTCTAATCAGAACTGGAGGGGAGAGGAGTCAGCCCAGCCGGAGAGAAGCCATGCGACCGGACCTCAGCAGCAGCAACGGCCACAAAGGGAATGCTGGAGAAGGCTGCCTGTACCTGCAGGAGCCTTGGAGGTGGCCCGACCACGCGGGTAAGCTTTTGCCCCAGTTGCGGACCTCCGCGACTGGCGGCCATGACAGTTGGTCCTGGCCGCAGACCGCCGCAGCCAGCGGCCATAACAGTACCCCCTCCTTTAGGCCTCCCTCTTGAAGGCTTGGGTTTTCCTGGGTGTTCAGTGTAAAAGTTCTTGAGGAGAGTCTTATCCAAGATATTCTTAGCAGGCTCCCAGGAATTCTCCTCTGGCCCAAATCCCTCCCAGGCCAGAAGGTATTCCCATGTGCTCCCTAGTTTTTGGACATCAAGTACCTCATGCACCTGATAAATCATTTCCTCCTCTCCCCTGGGCTGTGGGGCTTCAGGAGCCTTGCAAGTAGGCCAAGTGAGGACCAAAGGCTTCAGAAGTGATGTGTAGAAGGATTTATGGATTCTTAATGCCGCTGGCAAACGAAGTTGATAAGTCACGGGACCTAGTTGTCGCAGCACCAGAAAAGGCCCAATATAATAGGGGGCTAATTGCATGGAAGGAACTCTCAAATGGATGTGCCTGGTGCTTAGCCACCCTTTTTTTCTCGGACGGAACCAGGGAGCTGTCATCGATGCTTGTCAGTGAATGTCTTGGCAGTGAGAGCCGCTTTATGTAGCATCTGTTGAGTATGAATCCAGAGCCGTATTAATTGTGCAGCAGTAAGCTGGGCTGCTGGAGATGGAACCGGTAAAGGCAAGGGCAAGGGCGGCCTGGGTTGTCGTCCAAATACAATCTGAAAAGGTGAGGCCCCAGTTGAGGTACAGGCGTGGGAATTATGGGAGAATTCAGCCCAAGAGAGAAGTGTTGCCCAGTCGACGAGAGTTGACATATATCCGTAGAAATTGTTTTAATGTACGATTCGTACGTTTCAGACTGACCATTGGCTTGCGGGTGAAATGCGGTGGTAAAGTCCAATGAAATGTGAAATCTCTTACATAGATTAAGCCAGTAACATGCCATGAACTGAGGACCGCAGTCAGAAATGATGTGCTGCGGTAGGCTGTGGAGTCAGAAGATATGTAGCATGAACAGTTGAGCCAAATGAGGAGTTGACGGGAGGGAGGGTATTGGGGTAAAGTGGACCATTTTGGAAAACCGATCCACTACTACCCATATTACTGTGTTGCCCTCTGAAGGCGGAAGATCCACAATGAAGTCTGTGGAAATATGTGTCCAAGGCTTCGAGGGTGCCGGCAATGGTTGTAAAAGTCCCCAAGTTTTTCCAGTAGGAATCTTATGTTGAGCACAGGTTGGGGAGGAATCCACATATGCTTGTATGTCCTTACACATTTCATGCCACCAATAATATTGTTGGAGAAGTGTCTGAGCCTGGGCTCATCCAGGATGCCCGGCTAGCTGAGAATCGTGGCCCCAGGCCAGTACTTTGTTACGCAGTCTTTTAGGCACCACCGTTTTACCAGGTGGAACAGTGAAAGTCGAAGAGAGAGTGATGAAAGCCGGCTCTATAATATGTTGAGAAAGATCGGGATAAAGGTATCTGCCTTAATGTTCTTGTTAGCCGGTCGATATCGAAGTTCAAAATTAAAACATGTAAAAAAGAGCGCCCAACGAGCTTGGCACAGGTTCAAACATTGAGCTTCCTGGAGATACACCAAGTTCTTATGGTCCGTATATTCCATTATACGGTGTTGGGCTCCCTCCAGCCACTGCCGCCACTCCTCAAATGCAAGCTTTCTGGCAAGAAGCTCTTTGTCACCAATGGAGTAATTACGTTCAGCCTGTGAAAATATTTTTGAAAAATAGGAGCAAGGATGAGAGGTTCCTGAAGTGTCATTCTGGCTTAAAACAGCTCCTACTCCTTCAGCAGAAGCATCCACCTCTACCATAAATGGATGCCAAAGGCATCTGGATGCCAAAGGCAAGGTTGTTGGAGAAAAGAGTTTTTAAGCACCTGAAAAGCTTCTTCAGCCTCAATAGGCCAGTCCTTGATGTTTGGCCCTTTATGAGTAAGGGCAGTGAGAGGTGCAGCCAGCTTAGAAAAATTCTTAATAAAACTGTGATAGTAGTTTGCGAATCCAAGGAAGTGCTGAAGTGCACGTAATCCATTAGGGTGGGGCCATTCTTGGATACATTTCAATTTGGAGAGGTCCATCTGGAAACCATGTTTGGAAATAATGTACCCCAGAAAAGGTAGTGATTCCTGTTCAAAGATGCATTTTTCGATCTTGGCATATAGGCGGTTCTCTCTTGGGCATTGTAACACCTGAATAATGTGTTGCTGATATGTCTGTAGATCGGAAGAAAAAATCAGAATGTCATCTAGGTAGACTACTACGCAGATGTAAAGCAGATCTTGGAATATCTCATTAATGAGGTGCTGAAATACTGCAGGAGCATTAGTCAATCCAAAAGGCATGACAAGATATTCATAGTGGCCATCTCTGGTGTTAAAAGCCGTCTTCCACTCATCACCCTCCCGAATCCTGATTAGATTATATACTCCTCAAAGATCCAGTTTTGAAAACACTCTGGCTCCCTGTAGGCAGTCAAAGAGTTCAGCTATCAGCGGTAATGGGTATTGGTCCTTGGTGGTGATAGCATTTAGCCCATGGAAATCAATACAAGGACGTAAAGTTCCATCTTTTTTCCCAACAAAGAAGAAGCCAGCCCCAGCTGGAGATTTGGATCATCGAATAAATCCCTTTTGTAAATTGTCTTGTATATATTCGGTCATAGCACGGGTCTCCCAGGCAGATAATGGATAGACCCTACCATGAGGCGGGGTAGCTCCAGGGATCAGATTAATGGTGCAATCAAATTCTCAGTGCGGGGGCAATGTATCCTCAGTTTTTTTAGAGAAGACATCGGCGAACTGTCTGTACTGGGAAGGCAAACCCTCAAGATGAGTGGTGCAGATGTAACTACCTGAGGAATTAGATCCTTTAATGCAGGTCTCATGACATGCTGGACCCCAGTGAATCAGTCTTAAAGATGTCCAGTCAAACTATGGGTTGTGACGCTGTAACCAAGGAATACCAAGAACACTGGATGAATTGCTTTCGGAATGACATAGAAGGTAATACTTTCAGTATGATTCGGCGCAATGTGCCAATCCAGTGGAACCATGTGAACCATGTGAATCCAGTGGAACCATGTGAATCCAGTGGAACCATTTTCCCCGGCAGGGGATCATCATGGATGGATGATAGGATCAACGGTCTTGGGCATGGATGAGTAGGGATACGTAGTTGTTCTACCACATCTTGCAGGATGAAACTTCCTCCGGCCCTGGAATCTACTAAAGCCAGCGTAGAGAATTTGTGGTCTCCTAGAAGCAGAGTGACCTGCAATGTGAGTGGGGGAGCCGGTGAAGTAATACCTAGGGTTACTCCCCCAATGGAGCCTAGGCTTGGAAGTTTCCTGGGCGCGTAGGACAACGAGCAATGAGGTGGCCCAATCCTCCACAATATAGACAGAGGCCTGCCTTACGATGCCTTTGCCTTTCCTCTGGAGAGAGAGGTCCACGACCCAATTGCATCGGTTCTTCGCCAGTCCCCTCTGTGGTGGATGCAGTTCGAGAGACCGGGGAAGAGAGATGAGGAGAAATAGGTCCCGCCGTGCGTCTTCTGGTGCTCAGTCCTTCTCGAGCCCTCTCCTGTATACGGCGATCAATCCTGGTTACTAATTCAAATGGCAACTCACGGGCTGCCATGTCATCCTTAATTCTGGATAACAATCCCTCCAAGAATATGGTCCGGAGATAGCTCTCCTCCCAATGGAGTTCTGATGCAAGAGTTCTGAACTCGATAGTGTAATCCGCCAATGGACAACCTCCTTGGCGAAGGTACAGAAGGTTGGAACCAGTGACCACTTGTTTCCCTGGATCATCAAATATTGTTTGGAACAGTTCCAAGAATTTAGGAAGATTTTTCAGAATTGGGTCTGATCGTCTCCAGTAGGGGGAAGCCCAAGCCATGGCCTTACCTTCCAACAAGGATAAGATATATGTAGTCTTAGTAAGATCATCCGGAAAAAGCGAAGCTTGTAGACGGAAATGCATGCTGCATTGTTTGTGGAATCCCTGGACCAAGCGAGGTTCACCTGAATAATGTGGAGGAATTGGTAATGGAATGTTTGGGTGAGTATTCCCCTGCATCACTTATGGTAGAGATAATGGTGGTGGAGCTGCCTGAGCCACACTTAATGAATCGAGACGGGCGTTGAGTCGTTCCAAGGAGGACGCCATAGATTCTAATACTCGTTGTTGCTCCATAATCTTCTGGGCCAGTCCAGGAATGGCCTGCAGGGCTGAGGCCTCTGCCGGGTCCATGGCCTTGGTATTCTGTTATGATCCTGGAAGTGGACCCTTAGTCTGAGGAAGGGTTAGTGCTACCTAGGAGAGAGTGAACCCTCGTAGGTCCCTACTGTCGGAAGGCAAGGCCGGGTGCAGCAGAAGTTGAGCTGATGCTTCGCCACTGGGAGTCCTTGGTCCCCCCAGGAGGAGCCTGTAGGAACCTGGACCGCTTGGACTTAGGTGAATCGCTGAAGACTGAAGAGAGGTCTGGATGCAGGCGCCTCCTGTAGGACACGGGTTCCAGACCGCTGGCACCTCCAGCATGTTGTAAATCAATCCTGTAGTGGAGGCCAAAGAATGGTCAGAAGCTGGTCCAAGGTCCAAGCCAGGAGAAGGGTCAGAAGCTGGTGCAGGAGCAAACCAGGAGAATGGTTGGAAGCTGGTCCAGGAGCAAGCCAGAAGAATGGTCGGAAGCCGGTCCAGGAGCAAGCCAGGAGACTGGTTGGACGCCGGTCCAGGAGCAAGCCTGGAGACTGGTTGGACGCCGGTCCAGGAGCAAGCCAGGAGAATGGTCAGAAGCCGGTCCAGAAATCAATCCAAAAGAATCAGTCCAACAAGGGAGGAGAGCAGAAGCAGGACGAAGAACAGGAACCAGGAACACGGAGCTCAGGAACCAGCCAAACAAGAAGCCTCAATAAGAAGGCAAGGTCTGAGGAGCAGACCTTGCCTTATATACAAAACTGAAGAGAGGAGTCCTTGGGAGGAACCATGACAACTTCCTGTCATGGCCCCTTTAAATTTAGCCAGCAGCCACACGCGCGGCTTTAATCAGACCCGGAGGGGGGAAGAGTCAGCCCAGCCGGAGAGGAGCCATGTGGACGGGCCTCAGCGGCGGCAACGGCCGCAAAGGGAGTGCTGGAGAAGGCTGCCTGCGCCTGCAGGAGCCTTGGAGGCGGCCCAACCCCACAGGTAAGCTTTTGCCCCGGTCGCGGACCTCCGCGACCGGCGGCCATGACAGTCTGTCCTGGCCGCGGACTGCCGTGGCCAGCAGCCATAACAGTTATTGTAAATGAGTCCTATAATCCCTTACTGTGTGAAGCTGAGATTTTATAAAATCAGTTTTTTTAAAAAATAAATGTGAATATATATCTCAGTATATAATGCGCTTAGGCCCAGCAGGTGGTGTCTGTTAGGGCTAGTGATGTGCGCATGTGCATGCGTGCTGACCTGCATGCTTGTGTGGCTTTGAGAGAAATACCTGGCAAGTATCCAAACAATAAATAATAGGGATGTGAATCGTTTTTTGATGATTTAAAAAAATCGTCCGATATTTTTTAAATCGTCAAAAATCATTAGAGTGCACGATACAATAGAAATTCCCCCGATTTATCGTGAAAAATCGTTAATGGGTTAGTGTCCACTAACAGGAGTTATTTGGGGGGAGGGTGGGAAAACCGGCACACCAAAACAATCCCTAAACCCACCCCGACCCTTTAAAACTAAACCCTTACCTTCCCCCACCCTCACGAACCCCTCCAAAACTTTTTACGAGTATCTGGTGGTCCAGTGGAAGCCCCGGGACTGATCTCCTGCTCTCAGGCCATCGGTGCCATTTTGGCTGCCACTAATAAAAATCGCGCCGATGGCTCAATAAAAAAAACCCCACCGACCCTTTAAAAATGACCCCTTTGCTTCCCCCACCCTCCCGAACCCCCCCAAAACCGTTTTAAAATTACCTGGTGGTCCAGTGGGGGCACGGGGAGCGATCTCCCGCTCTCGGGCTGTCGGTTGCCACTAATCAAAATGACGCCGATGGCCCTTTGCCCTTACCATGTGACAGGGTATCCGTGCCATTGGCTGGATCCTGTCACATGGTAGGAGCACTGGATGGCCGGGGCCATCTTATGCTCCTACCATGTGACAGGGGCTGCCCAATGGCACCGGTAGCCCCTGTGACATAGTAAGGGCAAAGGCTATCGGCGCCATTTTTAATACTGGCAGCCGACAGTCTGAGTGCAGGAGGTCGCTCCCGGACCCCTGCTTGACCACCAGGGGCTTTTGGCAAGTCTTTGGGGACCCTCCTGACCGCGATCGGGCCCAATGGGAAAAAACCCACATGTGAATCAGAACCGGAATCCGAACCGATTCTGGTTCCGATTCACATCTCTAGTAAATAAATCTCATGCTACTGATGCTGGTAATAAATAGTGGCTATTCCCTAAAAGGGTGCATTTTCAAAGCCCGGCGTGCAGAATTACTAGGAGATATGCATGTAGCCGGGCCATGTGTGTGCCGAGCGCATTTTAGAAACAGCCCGGCCATGCGCGTATCTCCCAGAATGTGCATAAATACCAGGCCATTCAAAAGGGTTGGGCTAGTGTTGGGGTCTGGGCAGGACAGGGTCTGGCAGGGGCCGGCCAGGACAGGGCCATTTTGCGCTGTCCTGGGGAAGCGCATGCTGGCAGCCAGCTGGTGTGCACAACTTATTTCTGCTCCTTAGAGCTGGTAAGCTGTAAAACAAAAAAATGTAAAGGAGTTAGGGTGGGTTTATAGGTCGGAGAGGAGAGGAAAGGGGAAAAGGTAGGACTGGTACTTAGGGCATCGGGAAGTTTCCTCCCAGTCCGCTTCTTCATTGGAACGGACTGGGACCTTGCGTTGCAGGAATCGTATTTTATAACACTCTGGCAATGAATTCCAGAGCCTAAATGTGCATTGTGTGAAAAAGAATTTTCTCTGATTTGTTTTAAATGTTCTACTTGCTAAATTCATGGAGAGCCCCACCTAGTCCTTGTATTATTGAAAGAATAAATAACTGATCCACATTTACCCATTCTAGTCCTCTCATGATTTTATCAACTTCTGTCATACCTCCACTCATCCATCACTTCTCCAAGCTGAATAGTCTTAATCTCTAGCTTTTCCTTATAGGTGAGCCATTCCATCCCCTTTGTCATTTTGGTCACCCTTTTCTGTATCTTTTCCAGTGCAACTATATGCTTTTTGAGATTTGGTGACCAGAATTGCACGCAATACCCAGGCACTTCAAAGCAGATTACATTCAGGTACTGTAGATATTTCCCTATCCCCAGAAGGAATAGGACCTAAGTGCATGGTCTAAAAGGAGGCACATTGGGAAATCAGGTAGGCATGGGCTGGCAAATGCAGCAAATGGCTGTATTAGCTAGCTTGGTGCATGTAGACTAGAGCAGGGAAACAGCAGCCATGGAAGCAGTAGAAGGTGGACCAGTAGTGTGGGAGGACAGGAGGTGTGAGTGCTGGGATCATGCAGGGAGAAGGGGAGGCATACAGACTGGTGGGAGGCCCAACGTGGTGGAGGATAATGGGGAAAGTTTTACCAACTAACATATGCTGTATATATCTTTGTAATTTAAAAAATAAGATGTTAAGTTTTTGATTGATTCCATTACAACTCCCACAGTGGGAACGTGGCTTCTGATGTTGCTTCAGGGATGCAGCTTTGTATCTAGCATTACAGTGATGCCATTGCAGGGATTTACAATAGCAGACTTTCAAAACAATCAGTGGTAGTGCTTCTTCAAGGTAAAATGAATCTGACAGAACCATGTATAGATACTTTATGTCAGTTTGAATATTTAGGAAAACTAATAGTTGATAAATATAAATGATTGGGAATCTAACTTGGGTTATAGTAGTTATCAAAAAAGTATTAAATGTGTTTGATGTCAGATTTTGTTGACCTTGACAAGTGAATTTTATGCCACATATTGAATAGTCAGTTAGGATGATTATAATAAAGGAAAATGTTTGCATTTATAGATGATGTCTTCACTATCTTTATGTACTCACAATTAACCGCATTGACTGCAACCAGAAATGGATCCCATACTTACAGAGCAAGTCATTGACCATTTTGACATGCCTTCTTTTTGTACCGATTTTTTTTTCTAATTCTCTGGAATCTAGGACCTTTTGTCTTTTGGAGGCCTCCGTTCATCAGAATCTCCCCCCGAAAAGAACAGCTGGCCTCATTTAAATATTCATGAGTCCGTCTGCTGTGGCAAGACTGCAGCCACTTTTTTTGTATTCTGACGGGATGATAAATCTTGTCCGAGTGTAAAACAGACCAGGATAGAAACAGGTGCAGTGGTACTAAAGATGCACTTGTTTGCACTCCACAATGATAAATGGGGTCCTGAGTTGGCAGGATTTTACAAGAGGAGGTATGGGCTGCTGCTGCTTAGAGCATTTAATGATGACTTAGAAAAGTTCCTGAAATCCATGAATTCAAATCTTGCCTTTCCATTGATTCTGCATGTGAACTTGAACAAGTTACTTTGAGACCAATTTTCAGTAAGAGCAAAGATAACTGGGTAATTATACCTGGCCATCTTTATCCAAATTTTCAGTAGTACGTAATTGGCTAGTTTTGCTGCTGAAAATGTGTCTAATTCTAGCTAGAGAAAATTTGCCTGGCTAGATTACGAACATTATTTGTGTGACCGAGTTGTCTGGCTAAATGTAACGGCTTAGCACTGAAAATATATGTTGATTGTGTTAGCAGAGCTATCACTTTGAAGAAATCAGAGGGTGGCTTCAGCTGGAAGTTGTAATCAACAAACTTTATTACCAGAGCTAAAAGTAAAATAGGAGAAACATTTAATAGGATTGTTCCACAGGAAAGTGCTGACAAGAATGCATAGCACTGGGAAAGAAAGTTACTTAGATTATTGGTCACCTATGCAAGAAGTTATTAACATGCCCCAGGTTGCTGCGCAACTCTTTCCCTTCTATCTAAAACTGCAAAGTAAACATTAACCCTTTGCTGTCTGAGTGAAAATAAGCTTCTGTTTTCCAAAAGACTGGCTAAATCTAAAATCTATCATAGGAACACCTCCAGAGATGCCCCTTTTCTGGCCTGCCTGTGAATTTAGGGAGATGAATTGAGATGGTTAGCAGAGGGAATTTACAAACTCAGATATTTACCTGATTAACTTCCAAAATTAGCAGGGTAAACCTTTTGAAAACTGATCCATTTGTTTCCCTGTGACTAGGGAAAAGCCCAGTCACAGCAGACTAGTCAGCCTGATCTCAGTGGTGGGGAAACATATGGAATCACTATTAAATGGAAAGACTGAAAATTAAGTAAGGCCAAACTGCATGGATTTACTGGGGAGGCCATGAGAAACAAATCTGAGGAAGAGGATAAAAAGAGGAATATGACAGAAGCATTAAAATGCCTCATGGATAGAAATAATGCAAAGTACAGGACATACCCTTAACAGTGGAAGAGCAAGGTTAAAACTGGACATTAAGTACCTACCTTCTATGGTAGAGAAAATTGACAAACTGAATGGGTCACACAGTCTTTATCTGCCATCAGTTTCTGTTTCTGAGTCATTTTAAATTATATTTTAGACCTAGCAATTTCCTTTATTTCATTTGGACTTCCAGCTCATAGGAAGCAATATCACTGGCCAATGGCACCTTGAGCCTTCATTCACAAGTACCTAGATCATTTAATCTATCTTATGATGTTCCCTAGCCCAGCCATCACAGTGATGATCCTTGGCCAGGAGCCACATACCACATTTCCATCCAGAACCCAATATGCCAGCACCCTAGTTCCAGTCAGTTGGTGTCACAATTGAGCAATGACTGGGAATTCCTTACCCCTTCCCCTTGAAAGGTTGTGAACATTGCCTTTGCAGAATTCCTAGCCAAGGGAGCAAAAGCCAAGCCTGGAAATTGAATTTGGGTCATCAGCATGCCCGTGCCATGTATTCTGCTTTTTTACCTGTGGTAATATCTAAAGGAGGAAGCTTTGTGATCTGTAGAACTCACGCATAACAACATCAGTGAACAATTCTTATCCTGGTCCAATAAGTAGTACTGGAACTTGCAGAGCATCTAGTTTTCTCCAGGACCAATAAAGCTACTACAACTGTACTTTTCTTAAAATCGAGGACAATGATGTAATCCTAAAAATAATAGTATTAAGGTACCCACAATTTTGCATGTACATGCGTTCTATATGTACAGCAGGAGGATTTTGTAAAAAGCAATCAACTTATCTAAAAATACTTATTGTGGTCTGTGACATTGCAAAAGGAAGCAAATTAGGAAAACTAGATGGGACTCATGGTTCTTATCTGCCGTCATATTCTATGTTTCTAAGAGCAAAGCTTGCCTTTGCTAGGGCTGTCTAGAAAAAATACAGTAGTTGCAGTATTTGTAATCATTCTATTCACAGCAATATGTAACATCTTGATGCATTATGATGCGCCCCTTATTTTTGAAACAGAAAGTAACTGAAATATTGTTGCATCATAATGTATTAGCAGAAAAAGATATTACAGTGATTGTTGTTGCCACTACAAGGCACTAAATTTGAATGTCTGTTTTTAAAAAAAGGCTTGATTCCCTATCTCTGGAAAGAAAACAGAACCAAAAACCAGAATAGCAATTGTCATAAAACAGGTATTTAGGAAACATTCACCAATAAACAAAAATATTTTTTTGGTCCCAAAAATATTGTGAGCATGCCGGAAGAGGAGCTACCATAGAGGCTCAGTTTATGTCATTCACTTTGCCCACAAATGCTCATTCACCTAAACATATGAACACCTTTGATTTTGCTTCTGGCAGTCATCTGATTCAAATATTTTAGTTCTGCTCGAAGTTGGCAGGAGTCTGAGTTGGAGGACTTCTGCATATATGCTCCCATTCTTTTCACAATTTTAAAGCTTTTTTACACTTTATGAAAGCTAAATTTTAAAAAATACTTTCTTAGTAGTATATCATATATAATAATTTTTTGCAACATCTCCCCTACTTAAAGTTTTAGGTACAAATTCATTTTTAATGTGCCAATATAACATTTCCTGCTAGTTAGTCTAGTGTTTGTTCATTAATAGCTTACACAACATTAACACCTTCTCTCTAATCATAATGAAAGCATGTTTTCCCTTTGACTTTACAGATATATCTTATAGGGATGTGAATCGTGTGATCGAACGTCATAACGATCGATTTTGGCTGGGGGGGGGAGGGAAATCTGATCGTCATGTTTTTTGTTTTGTTTTTTTAAATCGTAAAAAATCGTAAATCGGGGGAGGGCGGGAATACCGGCATACCAAAACAACCCTAAAACCCACCCCGATCCTTTAAAACAAATTCCCCACCCTCCCGAACCCCCCCCAAATGTTTTAAATTACCTGGGGTCCAGTGGGGGGGTCCCAGCAAGATCTGCCGCGATTTCCCGCTCTCGGGCCATGGCTGCGTTAATAGAAATGGCGCCGGTGGCCCTTTGCCCTTACCATATGACAGGGCAAAGGTAGCACCGGTGCCATTTTGGTTCCTGATACCCGACGTCACGAGTGCAGATCGCTCCCGGACCCCCGCTGGACCCCCAGGGACTTTTGGCCAGCTTGGGGGGGCCTCCTGACCCCCACAAGACTTGCCAAAAGTCCAGCGGGGGAGCGACCTCCTGCACTCGTGCCGTATTGCCAATATTCAAAATGGCGCCGGCGCTACCTTTGCCCTCACTATGTCATACGACACTATGTCATACGACCCGTATGACATAGTGTGGGTAAAAGTAGCACCGGCGCCATTTTGAATATTGGTAATACGGCGCGAGTGCAGGAGGTCGCTCCTGGACCCCCGCTGGACTTTTGGCAAGTCTTGTGGGGGTCAGGAGGCCCCCAAGCTGGCCAAAAGTCCCTGGGGGTCCAGCGGGGGTCCGGGAGCGATCTCCTGCACTCGTGACATCGGGTGACAGGAACCAAAATGGCGCTGGCGCTACCTTTGCCCTGTCATATGGTAAGGGCAAAGGGCCACCGGCGCCATTTCTATTAACGCAGCCGTGGCCCGAGAGCGGTAGATCGCGGGAGATCGCACCGGGACCCCCCCACTGGACCCCAGGTAATTTAAAACATTTTGGGGGGGTTTGGGAGGGTGGGGGATTTGTTTTAAAGGGTCGGGGTGGGTTTTAGGGTTGTTTTGGTGTGCCGGTTTTCCCGCTCTCCCCCCTCCCCCGATTTACGATTTTTTGACGATAAATCGGGGGAATTGTTATTGTATCGCGGCTCTAACGATTTTTGACGATTTAAAATATATCTGACAATTGTTTTAAATCGTCAAAAAACGATTCACATCCCTAATATCTTATATTCTTTTACGGTTCACACACTTTGTATATGCATGCAAATGCTATTGCCCAACAGCAATGCTATACTAACAAGCAATAATTGCTGACATTAACTACATGTACTACCATGTAGTGGCAACTACCATATACTGTTAATTCTCTGTCACAGAAGCTGGTATCACATTAATCACTCATATCCCAGAGTGCCTCAACATGCAGTTACACTTTGTTCTCTCACATATAGCACTTCAGAATACATGGCATAACAAAACAATGAATATGGAAAGGAAAACAATTACAATAAAGGACGGCATAGAGTCAAGTGAAATGAATGTTTTGCAGGAAACAAAATGCACTGTGGTATGGATAGAAATTCCACATGTGAAGGGTAAAAGAATACTGTCTACAAATTTAATAAATAAATAAACACCTGGCCCAGATGTAACAAAGGACTATGAAACTCCAGCAGAAATTAGAAAAGCAATAACATAGCTAATAAACTTTGCCCCCTTACTACCAGAGAGATAAATCATTCACACAACTACAAAAAACCCTGGTACACTCCTGAACTAAAAAAACTTAAAAACGACCTCAGAATGAAAGAGAGAAAATGGTGCAAAGACCCTGCCCCTAACCAATTGGCCTTATACAGATCCTCCTTACACACCTATAGAACCATCATCCTCAAGACTAAACATAACTATTATGCAGTTAAAATTCATAACTACCAGTACAATGCCAAAGTCCTATTCTCATAAGTAGCTGATCTCACTAAAACGTCACCCCCCATCTCCAAAATCAAATACGAGGAACTCGCCCATTTCTTCAATAATAAAATCACGAAAATCCTGCTACATTTCCCCACATCCACCCCCATACAAACTCTCTCCCAAAAAACCCAAATGTCATCCTAGACTCACTTAACACCACCTCCTCCTCCGAAATTGAAACTATTCTAAAGAAAATAAACCCCTCATCACACCCATCCAACACAATCCCCACCATATCCCTCTTATCAATCCTGAATACAATTGCCAAACCCCTAGCCGAGATAATGAACTACATACTCTCTCTAAAGTCCCAGATTCCTTAAAACAGGCCATAGTCAAACCTATCCTAAAAAAAACCCAACCTCGACACTTCTGATCCAGCTAATTATCGGTCCATCTCAAACCTTCCCTTCCTTGCAAAAATCATGGAAAAAGTTGTTAACACCCAACTCACACTTAGAAAATCACAACATTTTATTCCCCTCCCAATTTGGTTTCTGTATGTTCTTCAGTACGGAAACCCTCCTAATCTCCCTCACAGACACCCTCCTCAAAGGACTAGATCATGGCCACTCCTACATTCTCACCTTGCTTGACATCTCCTCTGCCTTTGATACCATAAGCCACAACATCCTAATTAACCGTCTCACAGAAATCAGCATCACAGGAACAGCCCTGCACTGGTTTAAATCTTATCTTGAGAACAGACACTGCAAAGTCAGAATTGGAAACACGGAATCCACACCCATGCAACTAACTCAAGGCATCCCCCAAGGATCGTCCCTATCATCTACCCTTTTCAACATATACCTGCTTCCCCTTTGCCAACTCCTCTCTGATCTTGGCCTCACTCATTTTATTTATGCGGACGATGTCCAAATCCTCATCCCAATCAAAGAATCCCTATCCAAGTCTCTCAAGACCTGGGAAAACTGCCTTACCGCTATAAACCTCCTCCTCACAAACCTCCACCTTGCCCTAAACACATCAAAAACTGAGCTCCTCATCATTTCTACCCACCACAACTTAGTGCCCTCCCCGACAGTAATCCCCTCCCCTCCTCTATCTCCTTCCTGCAAAATGTACAAGACCTTGGCATCACCATTGACAACCAACTGAACCTAAAAAAATTCATCAACTCAACCATAAAAGAGTGCTACTTCTAGATGGTCTTAGAACTGATGAGCGGGGGAGTTACTTTAGATCTAGTTCTCATTGGAATATGATTTGTTGCAAGAGGTTACTGTGGTGGAGCCACTTAGCAATAGTGATCATAATGCAATCAAATTGACATAATTACTGGAGGAAGGACATTATGTAAAACTACAGCAGTAGCATCTATATAGTAAACTGATTTGTTGTGTGATTGTTACCCACTTAGAACTAGCAATAGGTGAGCTACAAATATTTTAATTAAATAAAATAAACTTTAAAAAGAGAGACAATGATAGAATGAGAAAATTAGTTACAAAAATATAAAAGAAACAGTTGTCAAGGTCAAAAGTTTGCTTATACATGGACACCATTTAAAACTATCATTTTGGAAGCCCAGATAAAATGTATTTCATTCCAAAAAATGTTGAAGGAAAACCAAATGATTACAAGCATGATTTAATGATGAGGTGAGAAAAGCAGTTAAATCCACAATGGTATCTTTCAAAAAACAAAAATGGAAAACAGACCTAAATGAGAAAAATTGCAAGAGCAGAAGTAAAACAGTAGCAAGACAGGCCAAAAGAAAATTTGATAAGAAACTAGCCATAGAAGCAAAAACTACCATTAAAAACTTTCTCAAGTATATTCAAAGCAAAAAGCCTATGAGAATGTCAGTTAGGCCACTAGGAGGCCAATATTCAGTAGGCCATTTAGAGGACAAGTTATCCGGCAAAACTTGTCTAGTATATTTAGCAGGATAAATGTCCCACTGAATATACTTGTTTAAAGTTATCCAGTTAGCTGAATAACTCAACCTCTCCCCAGAATGCCCCCAAATGCCCCCTTTTTTTTTATCTAGCAATATTATAGCTCGATAAATAAGTGACTGAGTATGCCAAATTTGCCATTTAGATGGCTATCTTTTGAATTATCCATCTAAATGATTTTTGAATATGGACCTCTGTATTACTGAGCTAAAAAGGGTGCTCAGGGAGGACAAAAAAAATAGAAGAAAACTGAATGATTTATTTGCCTTGGTTTTTACTGAGCAGGATGTTGGAAATATTCCCACAGGAGAAACATTCTAAAGCAAATCTCTGATAATGGAAGATATGATAGATCAAATTGACAAATGAAAGAGTAGCAAATTATCAGACTGGAAGGTATCCACTCCAGAGTCCTGAAAGAACTGAAACATGAAATTTAAAACCTACTAATAATCTGTAACCTACCATTTCAAATAGCCACAATACCTTAAAATTAGAGAGTGGTCAATGTAACACCAATTTTTAAAAAGGGCTCTGTGGGTATCTGGGAAACTATAGATAAGTGAGCTTGACATCAAATAGTAGGATGTGCATTTGTTTAAAACTAATGTACAAAACGCAATGAATAAGGCCAATTCATTTCATTCGGGGTTCTAAAATGAATTGGAGGACCCCTAAATGAAATGAATCTTATTTGTTGCATTCATTTTAAATGAATGCATTGGGCCTACGCCTAGGTCCGAGGCCGGGGCCTCACCTGGGGAACAGGCTGAGGCCTAAATCAAGGGCTGCAGCCTATAACCAAGTGCAACTCTGGTGCCTTGGCCTAGGCCCAGGCTGATGCCAGGGCTGAGATCCCAGAAAAATTAATACGAACTTACCTGATCTGTCGGGTATCTGATGAAGACCAGGTTCTGAGACCTGGGCCTCAGCCAAAGCCTGAGCCTAGGTTTGACTCCGTAGCCTGGTGTGAAGGCCAGATTCCTATACTGGGGCCTTGACTGGGACCTGAACTGATGCTGGGGCCTTGGCCTAGGCCGGAACCCAGAACCAGGACTGACACCAGGACTGAGGCTGAGTCCTGATGCAGGGACTTCAGTCTAGGGCAGAACCTGATGATGGGTTACTGCCCAGAGGCTGGGTCCCAATGCCTGGGCCTGAGCCCAGGGTGAGGCCCATACCCAGAGCCCAAGCCTCGGAGATCCTCCTCTGCTTTTTCTTTCTTTCCTCAGCTCTTTTATGCCAACTGATGTTGTCCACCGGGGTTATGCCAGAGGCTTCACCCCTTTGGCTTCACTCCTTTGGGAGAGAGTTGATCTACTCCTGGGGGATCTGAATTGCTTCCTACAATCCATATGATTTTTGACAAGCCAGGTCATGTGGCTTCCATGGCATCCGAACATCTGCAGATTAAACAAGGCTCCTGGTCAGTGGGAAAGTATGTATTGCATTTCTGCATCGTGGCCTCTGAACCTCAATGGGGAAGTGATAGAATAATTGCAATCTTCAGGCAAGGGCTTGCAGAACTCATCAAGCATGAGCTGACTGCCAGGAATCTGATTGACACATTGGAAAGAATAATCAGCTTAGCCATATGCCTGGATCTCAGGTTCGAAGAATGAGCTTGTGAGAGGAAATTGTTTTGTTGTCCTATTCATCTCAACCCCTGTGGCTCCCAGGTCATCTCCTGAGCCAGGACTCGCTCCAGGAGAGGCTATGCAAATTGACCACCTCAAGCTGTCCACAGAATAAAAGCAGAGGTGCTGAAGCCTCAATCTGTATCTCTATTGTGCTTCCCCTAGGCACTTCACAAGTCACTGCCTGGCTAAGTCTGGACCTTGTACCTCTCAAATGCTAGTATCAGTATTCTCATTCCAGGGACCCTCTTGTTGATACTCTTGCCTTCTTTGATAATGGCATTGGAGGCAGCTCCATCCATGAGTTCTTGGTCTATCACTATAGGATCCCGATGATTCCCTTGGACACAGTGGTCATGATCTCATCTGTGCACAGCGAACACTTACTTGGATGTGTCATGAGAGCTACAGCTCTGCTCAGTATGCAAAAAGGCATCTTTCATGGAGAATAGATCAGCCTATACATGCTTCCCAAAACAGCTAACACCGTCATATTAGGCCTCCCTTGGTTCATGTTACACCAGCATCATATTGATTGGAGTACTCTGCAGATTGCCAAGTGGAGCTCTCACTGCCATGAGCACTGCCTTGCTGGGACAGCCACCCCAGTGTTCCCGGCTCTGCCACCACAGTAGAGATGTGTTCAGTAAACAACAGTCAGAGGGCCTGTCACCTCATCACTCCGACTGTGTCTTAGACTTGATCCCAGAGAAGGTACCATCCAGAGGGAGAGTATACCCACTTTCCACTCCAGAGACAGAATCCATGTCCAAATATATCAAGGAAACTTTGGACTGAGGCTTTATCTGCCCCTCTTCTTTGCCTTCTGGGACAAGTTTCATTTTTTGTTGAGAAAAAGGATGGTTCACTATGCTCCTGCATTGGCTACTGGGGTTTCAACGCTATTACCAAAAAGAAGCAGTACCCCCCTTTCCTTGATCAACAAGCTCTTTGACTGCCTCGGGGGGGGGGGGGGGGGCACAGGTATTTACCAAGTTGGACCTATGGGGAGCATTCAACCTAATTAGGATCTGAAAGGCGGATGAGTGGAAGACTGCCTTCGATACGAAGGATGAACATTATGAGTACCTGGTAATGCCCTTTGGGTTACGCAATACTCCGCTGTATTTCAATTTATGGTCAACGAGACTTTCAGGACTTGCTCTACTCCCACAAGATTGTATGTTTGGATGATATTCTAGTCTTTTCCAACTCCCTGCAGGAGCACCAAAGCATGTTATGCAAGTCCTCCAGAGACTCCAAGAGATATCTAATCAAAACTAGAGAAATGTACCTTTGAACAGGAGGAACTCCCATTCTTGGGGAATATGATCTCCCGCCAAGGTCTATATATGGATCCGAAGAAGTTGAAAGCCATCATGGAGTGGGACAATCTGTAGGCCTCAAGGCTCTGCAGAGATTCCTGGGCTTTGACTGCCTCATGGAAGAGGGGGGAATTTATCCATGGTTATTCTACTTTGGTTGCTCTGTTTACAACCCTTATCAAGAAGGGCTGAGATACAAGGATCTGGACTACTAACTCTTAAGTGCCTCAAGGAAAAATTCCACTCATGACCCATGTCTGCACCATCTGAAACCCCTACAAGCCATTCACACTGGAGATAGACACTTCTACCCTTGGTGTAAGCACTGTCCTCCTGCAGCACAACCACAATAGCACCAACCTACAGTACCTGAATGTAAACCGATGTGATATCTCAGATCGAATGTTGGTATATAAAAAATAAATAAATAAATAAATACATACAAAATAAACTGTGAATCGTGGACCCACTGAAGAAATTTCTGATACCATCGCTGAGGAACAACAATAGGACCTACTCTAAAAACTTCTCTCTGGCAGAGAAGAACTATACCATTGGAGATCGTAAAATGATAGTGCTCAAGCTCGTCTTAGAGGAATGGCAATATCTATTGGAAGGAGCCAGACACACAGTAACTATTGACAGTTCATGAATCAAAACATCTGAAACATCTGGTGCAAGCATAGAGGCTGAATCCCCAACAAGCCCATTGGTCATTGTTTTTCAATCAATTTGACTTCAAGTTGCGGTATTACCCTGCAGAGAAGAACCGATGAGCCGATGCTCTCTTCCTCACCTTTGATACTGAAGGCTCCCTGGAGGCCACACATATCATTGACCCTGCGAGGATTGTAGTTGCTACCACATTCACGGTCCCCACCTGGGAAGACTGTTGTTCCTCAGTGACGGTATCAGAAATGTCTTCAGTGGGTCCACGATTCCCAGTTGGTGGGCCACTTGGGTATCACCCGAACCTTGGAGTTAATGTCCTGGTGACCCCAGATGAAGGCTGATGTGAAGCAATAAGTGGAGTCCTGTCCCACATGTGCCATGAATAAGACTGTTCGAGATCAACCTTGGGGGTTGTTACAGATGCTGCAAGCCCCATGAACCCTGGACCCACTTGGTAACTGACTTTGTCACTGACCTTTCCCTCTCAAGTGACAACACCACAGTATGGGTGGTGGATCAATTTTCAAAAATGGAGCATTACACACCCCTCTAGGGCCTCCCTTTAGCACCCAATCTGGCTAAACTCTTTGCCCACTACATCTTCAGTCTGCATGGGCTTCCTCTTCACATCCTCTCAGACCAAGGAGTCCAGTTCACTGTCCACATCTGGAAAAGCTTGTGAAAGAAGTTTGGAATCACCTTAGATTTACTTCAGCTTACCATCCCCAGTGCAATGGACAAATGGAGTGGATAAATCAGAACCTCAAGGCCTTTCTATGAACCTATGTGAACCAACAGCAGGATAACTGGCTTTCTGCCACAATAATCACGTGAGCAGCTTCACGGGGTCATCACTGTTCTAGGTTGTGTTCAGGTATCATCCTCACACACCTAAGCCTATTCCAACATCTGTCTCCTGTCCTGCAACCCAATTGATGGGACAAGAGCTCCAGGATCTAGGCAGAAGACAAATCATCTCCAAGAACAAGCAGCAGTGTGTTTCAAGAAACAGGAAGAAACAAGCAGATAGGAATTGTCACCCAGCATCCCAGCTCTGACCCAGAGACTTGGTATGATTCAGTATAAAGAATCTCTGCTTAAGGATGCTTTCACTAAATTTGGAAACCAAGATTTGTAAGTCCATTTCTTATTATGCAACTGTTAGGACCAGTGGCTTATAAACTGAAGCTACCCCTGTGTTTACGGACCCATGATATATTCCTTGTATTCCTCCTGAAGCCAGCCATACTTTCGTGGCCCTCCAGGCTGCATTTCCAGTGGTATGAGGTCCAGGAGAACTTGGATTCCCAAAGGGTGAGAAACCAAATTCAGTATTTAATCTCATGGAAAAACCTCTGGCTTGAGGAATATTCTTGGAAACCAGCCTCAAATTTGCAAGCCCTGAAATTACTAAAAGACTTCCACAAGAGATTCCCCATAAACCCAAGCCTTGGAGATGGGGGAGGGTGCTTAGGGGAGGAGGTATTTTCACAGCTGCTCGTGGGATGGCCCCGTGAGCAACCTCACTTACTCACCTCCAATGCAGCAACAGCTCCTCCATGGCCGGAATGCCACCTCCTGTGACTGGGGCCACTTTGCATGGTTTGCGCATCAACATTGTGGCTGAACACTGCCATCTGCTAGCTCTCCCGAGCCCTGCCTTTAGGCGCGCATGTGCGAAACATGCCTTTATGTAAAGGGACTATGGTGGAAAAGGAAATGCGGCTCCCGGTGATGACATCATCAGGTCTTCCTTATTTAGGCATGGCCCGTGCTCCCTGTCATTGCCTCAGCAACAGGTCTCCTGCTTTAGCAGTGCATGTTGTTCCTGCATTCCAGCCTGTTCCTGTATTCCAGCCTGTTCCTGTATTCCAGTTTATTCCTGTGTTCTAGTTTGTCTCTGTGTTCCTGTCTAGCCTTGCCTTCTCTATCCCTGTCTTGCCTGGTCCATTTGTCTTGTTTCTTCATTCCAGTCTGGTCCAGTGTCTCTTATGTGTCTTTGTCCACTCTCAGCTGATCTCCTTGTACTGACCTCTTGCCTTGGACCTGACCATGATTGTCTGCCACCTGCTCTGACCTTTCACCATCAGCTTCTCCAGTCTGTTGCCTGTCCTGACCCTGATGTGCCTTCAGACTCTTGCTCTCCTGATTGCCCTAGGGACACACCTAAGCCTCGCCAGGTGCCAGAACCCAAGGGCACAACCTGGGGGAAGGTGGCTGGTATAGGTGAAGCTCCAGCCTGTCCTGCTACAGGACACATTAGCCAGCTGTCGAGGTAGGCCTTGTAGGCTCTCCTATGAGAGCCTACAAGGCTCCAAACGCCAGTAGCATCAACTACACTAAAGCACCAAGGGCTTACTTCCAAGCCACATCACAATAACTGTAAAATGTGTGCATTGTCACCCATATATATATGTATATGGACACACGGCAAGATGCGCTGAAATTTTATCTCCTGTACATACATATGCATGCATGGTATAACATAGGCCTGGTGCATGTATGTGGTGCTCCTAATTTTAAGCGTCTACACGAACAACAGCTAAATGAACATAAGAACATAAGAAATGCCATACTGGGTCAGGCCAAGGGTCCATCAAGCCCAGTATCCTGTTTCCAACAGTGGTCAATCTAAGTCACATGTACCTGGCAAGTACCCAAACGTTAGAGAGATCATAAGCTACTATTGCTTATTAATTACTGTAATAGCAGTTTATGGATTTAACCTCTTGGAACTTATCCAAAGCTTTTTAAAACCCAGTAACACTAACTGCTGAAACCACATCCCCTGGCAATGAATTGCAAAGTTTATGTTTAAGTATCTTTATTGATTTTCACAGAAATACAAACATTGCCAAAATAATCAGTACAAATAAAAGAACACTAGCATTTCAGTAACATGTGTAGGACAGAGGCAAATCATCCCCATAATCCCACCTCCCCCCTTACTCCAACTCAAAATGGAGTGGGTAAAACATTAACATGAAACACTGAGAGCAGGCTGGTGGAACCTTCGCAGCCTCCCTCAAAACAGAAACAAGCTCCCCTATTCCCCCCAAGGCCTTAGCAAGGGAACATTCCATTCCATTCCATTCCATTCCATTCCATTCCATTCCTACAGACCTCAGACAGGAGCCCTGCCTCCCAACTTTTAGGAAAAAACTTAAGACTTGGTTATTCAAACAAGCATTTCCGGACACAACCCAATGACACATTCCAATGACTCCTAAAACACCACTCCTCTTGTATATAACATTTATTCTGTATACTATATTTAAATTGTATATTGTTTAACCATCTCTTTTCTCTCCTCTCTTCTTCCTTCTCCAAGTTCGGCTACCCTTGTTAAATGTAACTGTACTTTCGGACACCACAGTTCTAGTTTTTGTTTATAATGCACTCCTGTTCGATGTAAACCAGCAAGATATGTTTTCATGATTGCCGGTATATAAAAACTCTAAATAAATAAAATAAATAAATAAAATAAATAACATAACAAGAAAAATAAAAGTTAATGGATGGAAGGCAGAGAAAGATCATTAAGAATCAGACTGCATGTCTTATGAGGCAGAGATTGTATATAGGCAGCCCAGGCGGATTTGCGAGCTATATCTATTCGCTCTGCCAGTTTTTCGTTCAAACATAGAAGGTGGATTTGTAAATTTCTGCCCCAGGGTCATTCCACGCAGGTGATCAAAACGAAGAGTGTGGGTCTGGAAAGGTAGCTGTATCCCAATCACTTTGAGAATATAAGTGACTACTGCATGCCAAAAAGTCTGAATTTTAGGACAACCCCAAAACTTATGATCCAGTGTGCCTGGAGATAGGACACATTTCTTACATACAGGTGAGGGAGTGAGTTTGAGATGAGCTCTTATCTGGGAGTAGTAGAACTGCGTGAGAAGTTTATATTGGGTTTCCCTAAGATCTTGGCCGCTCACGATGAGATACGCTTAAAACAAAGAGCATATTGCACTACAGTCATTTCTAGGGGGAATTCACCCTTCTACAGCGATAATAAGCCATCGAAATTGAATGTAGGTTTCAAACTTAAAAGAAGCTTGTAATAATAAGAGATAGAGTGAGGGAAGGGTTCTTCTATGTCCAATGTATCAGAGAGGGATTCTCTCTGAATACTGTTCCAGTCCTGGACCTGCAGGGACCGGATGTAACTCCGGATTTGGAAATAGGCAAACATATGTGTTTCGGGTAAGTCGAACTCTTCACAGAAATGTTTTTAAAAAATCCCTCCTCAGAAAGAAATTGTCCCATCCATTTCAACCCACACGAAGCCCAATGAGGAAAGATACCCCCGGTGAGAGAAATTGAGACACTGTGCAATCCAGAGTAAGGGCCTTACAAAAATATCTCCATGCATAAAGCAGAGGAAAATACAGTGAGCTTTTTTTTAATAAAGTGGGGGCCATCCATTGGGTGATGTATAAAAAATAGAGAAGAATGAGCCCAGATGGGAAAAGTGACTGTTCAAAAGCAAGAGAAGTAAAAAATGATGTTTCTAACATCCAGTCAGCAACGTGGTGCAAATTTCAAATCCGCAAGTCCTAACCCGCCTACTTCCTTCTTCTGAGCCGACCAGGACAATCGGGGTATTTTGCTTTTCCAAAGAAAGCGACGGAACAAACAATCTACACCTGCCAACTCTCAGCTGGTGAAAGCACAGGGTAAAGTTTGAAATAGGTAGAGCCACTTGGGCAAAAGAATCATTTGCACCCAACCAAATGGACCCAACCAGAAAGCGAAAGCGAAAAATCCTGCCATACTCTGAGAGTCCGTTGGGTCGCGTGGAGAAGCTGGCAAAATTGACTTTCTGAGTTGAATTAACATGATACCGAGAATGAGGAGACTTCCTGGATGACATCACTGGGGTTGACAGCACTGTGAGCTGGCTCCGGGCCCTCCCCCCCCGAATCGGCCGCCATCCCTCCCTTAAAATTATAAAAAATATTTTTTTTTCGGCTGGATGTAGTGCAGGACATTGAGGGCTGCTATTTCGCTGCAGTTTGGCAGAAAAACAAGCATCCAGAGATCTGCAGTGAGCCCGAGATTGGTGCGGCCTACCTGGCTTCCCTGGTGAGTTTGCTCCAGAGCACCTCTGCTCAAATCGGCCACCATCCTCCCTCAGTCTGTTTTTCTTTTGCCTGTCTGGCGTTTGGTAGTGATAAAGGACGTGTGGGGCTATCGATTCACCACAGCTGGGGACCAAAACGAGCGCTCTGTGACCTGATATGCGCCAAAGATCGGCGCGGACTCCCCAGAAGAAAAGGCATAGTGTGGCCAAGATGGCTGCTGCCATCGCAGGAGATAACACAGCTCTGGTGGCAGAGGTCTCTGAGACGGCCCTCCTAAAAATAGCTGCTAGGGTTGCTGAAGTGCTGGATGCCAGACTGTTAAAAATTCAACCCTCCATGGAGGAAATAAAGAATGCAGTAGAGGGGCAGGCTAAAAGGCTGGATGAGGCGGAGCATAGAGTATCTGATCAGAAAGACCGGCTGCATATTGTGGAAAGGCAAGTGCAAGATCTAACCATGCAAAATTCCTCGCTGCTGGACCGTTTAGAGGATCAAGAGAATAGGAACCGGGTAACAATATCAAAATAATTGGCCTTCCAGAATCCGTGTCAGACCAAGAATTGTATGATCTTATTGAAGTCTGGCTGCCGGCTCAGGTGAGTCTGACTTTGATTTCTGGTCGCTTGCGCTGCGAAAGGGTACACAGAATGGGGCCGAACAGGGAAGAGACTTGCAAGCCTCGGCCTGTGATGGCCAGAATTTTAAACTGGTCCCACAAAATTCAACTTATGAGAGCCTTTCGGCAGCACAGGGGTGTGGAATATCAGGGCCACTGGATCATGCTGTTTCATGATTTCTCCGCAGCAGTCTCAGCACAGTGTAAAGCTATGTCTCCTGCATGCACAGAGTTACATAAAAGGGGGATCCAGTTTGCACTACTTTTTCCTGCCAAACTCCGAGTGCAGCATAATGGTACTACCCTGTTTTTCTCTAAAAAGGAGGAAGCCAATTCTTTTATATCCTCGCTGGAACAAGTCCATGCTACTTGAATGACGCAGCTCTGATGGACTGAAATTTGCCAGCAAGTCAGGTCTTCAAATTCCTAGTGGTGTGAGCCTGCTGGTTCTGCATTTGCAAAATACTTTGTTTTTCAATTCACTGTAGTTACCATATGATTGACTTTGGACCCCTAATTAAGGGTACAATTCTCGTCTCCTCACAGTTTTTTTTTTTATTACAGTTCACTGTTCTTTGAGGGGCGGTTCAGTGGTTTAGTAAAATTCAAAGTGTTTGTTTCATTATCACCAGCTGTAGTGCTTTAAGTATAGGGAAGGGGGATGGTGATGGCGAAGGCTTAGGGGGGGGAGGGGACAAAGGGAAGCCCATGGTCGTATGGGGCAGATGGGTATTTCGTGCCTCTTGTGGAGCAAAATGTTATGGGGTTGGATGAGACCCGTATGCGTGGAGTATGTGTGGGTATGGATGCAGACCGTGTGTGTGTGTGTGTGTGTATGTGTGTGTGGGAAACAGGTTGGGGGGAGGGTTCAAAGATACGCCCAGGAGCCCTTTCGGTTTCTTAAATCTGTCTGGAAAGTTTTTCTATTGTTTCGGATGTGAAAGGCGGGGCGCCCAGGCTGGGGGGCGCTCGGTCCCGCCACTGTCATTGTCACTTCTGTGCTATCTGCTATTATTATGGTCCCTTTAAACAGCTGACATGGTATTGGTTAAGATAACATCTCTGAATGTGGATGGCATACATTCTCCAATCAAAAGGAAAAAATCGCTATCCATGTTTCAGCGTTCCAAATCACAGGTGGTCTTTTTACAGGAGACTCACTTGACGGAGCTGGAACATAACAAATTGAAACGGGAGTGGGTTGGGAGCTGCTACTCATCCTCGTATTCTTCGCGACAGAGGGGAGTAGCAATACTTCTGCACAAACAGGTACCATTTCAGCTGGATGAGGTGTTACAGGATGTGGAAGGTCATTATGTCATTGTGGTGGGGACACTCTGCCATCAAAGAATAGCTTTTTGCAATGCCTATGCTCCAAACGTCTATTCCCATGATTATTTCACCCATTTGGTGGGTATTGTAATGAAATTACCTGATTGCGCCCTCATTTTGGGAGACGACTTCAATTCGGTCATGGATAAGCAAATTGATTGTAAGCCCCCTAGAGCTGCGAGCAGTAATAGCTAATCTCCCTTTCCATGGCTTGTTTTTGCATTAATAGCTTGTAATGTTCTTGCTCCCAGTTATGTTATCCAAGTTGTTCTTTCCCTGTTCTCTGTAAGACACTGTTGTCATTGTTTAATATTTATATTTGTTACAATGTAAACCGGAGTGATAAGTAACTCTGTTACCTGAACTTCGGTATAGAAAAAGTTTTAAATAAATAAATAAATAAATAATGACATGCATCAAGGCGTTAATTTTCTCTGTAATGAACTCAATTTAATAGATATTTGGAGGACTCTACACCCAGGGGAACAGGATTTCACATTTTTTTCTCATCCTCATAGCTCTTATTCAAGGTTGGATTATATTTTGGTGCCCGAGCGTTTTTTTTCTCGCATCTCAGATGCCATTATCGGGCTTATTTCAATTTCTGATCATGCCCCCGTCTCTGTTACATTAAATTTGGGTAGGTCCCTTCCTGCAGCTTTTTCTTGGAGAATGCCTCCAGATTTAGACTCTGATGTACGCTTTCAGGAGTATCAAAGAGGGATGGGACAAGTATATTCAATTCAATAATACGCCCGTCATTGACCCGCACACGCTTTGGCTCGCTGGAAAAACAGTAATGAGGGGGAAAATTATTGCTTACGTTGCCACGCGTAACAAGCAGAGAAATTCAGAAATTCTGCATCTTACCACAGAGTTAAAGCAAGCGCAGGTTAAATCTGCTTGCGATTCAACTCCAGCCAACAAGCAAGAGGCTGACTGGATACGGAATGCCTTAAACAATGTTCTGCACCAGAGAGCGTTGAAATCCTTAAGATATTTTAAATATCAATTGTTTAAACATGGGACTGTTCCAGGTAGGCTTCTCGCGAACTTAACCAGACCTCGCAAAACCAAGTCTTTTATTGCAGGGGTTAAGAGTAGTGATGGTGCCTATCATACTGATCCACATAATATTGAAGCGAGTTTTGTAAAGTATTACAAGTCGCTATATGCATCTAAACCTTTCCCTCGATTGCAGTCAGAAGCTTTTTTTCAACATCTAAATTGGCCAAACCTGCCTGGAGATACCCTCCATACATTAAATGCCCCCATAGTGGACTCTGAAATTTTTGCTATCATACAGAAACTGAAAAAGGGCAAGGCAGCTGGTCCTGATGGGCTAAGTAATGAGTTTTACAAAATCCTAAAGTTCCCATTATTGACTAGTCTAACCTCATATTATAACTCTCTCATTCAGAGTAAGAACCTCCCACCGGATGAAAATTGTTCCACTATCATTTTATTGCCAAAACAAGGGAGGGATTTACAAGAGGTGGGATCTTACCGGCCCATTTCTCTAATAAATGTGGACATTAAAATTCTTGCAGCAGTTTTGACAGCTTGGCTCAGCATTATCTTGCCCACCTTGGTGCACTCAGATCAGACTGTCTTTGTTTCTCGTCGCCAAAGGGTGAAAAATGTGAGACGGCTCATTGCTGCCCTAAATTACTATCCCCAGGAGGAAGCTCTTATTCTAAGTTTGGATGCCGAAAAGGCTTTTGACTCCTTATCCTGGGACTATATGTTTTGGGTGCTCCAGCAGTATGGGATAACTGGAGACTTTGTTACGTGGCTACAAGTTCTGTACAACAATCCTAGTGCCAAAATTCTTCTTAACGGAGGTTTATTGGTCTCCTTCCCTCTGGAATGTGGGGTTCAGCAAGGGTGCCCACTTTCCCCCCTATTATTTGTATAGGCAATAGAGCCATTAGCTGAGAAGTTAAGACGGGACAAAGGATTTTGGGGAATCAGTTTGAGTGGCCATCCCGTTAAACTTGCTTTGTTTGCGGATGACATTCTGCTCTTTGTCGGACGACCCCAGCAGAGTGTGCCCATAATACTCTATTTTTACACAGTTTCAGGATATAGCGGGCCTTCGCATTAATTTTTCCAAGTCAGAAGCATTGGCCCTACATTCATGGGTTCCAGAAATGTGGCCTGGCTCCTTCCCCTTCAAATGGGCACCTGAGAAACTAAAATATTTAGGAGTATGGATCCCCAGAGAATGGATAAGCTCTATGAGTGTAACATATGTGAAACCTTGGCATCCTTGGGACGACAGTTGCAGGCCTGGCAGTCTCTTCCCCTCAATTTTTCAGGGCGTTGTGCTCTAGTTAAAATGATGATTGTTCCTAAATTGTTATACAAGTTACACATGCTTCCCCTTTGGCTTAAGGTTTATGATCTTAATAAATTGCAGAGGGGGTTGATCCAATTTATATGGGCGGGTAAGCGTGCATGGATTGCCTATCAAACACTGGTGCACCCGAAGGCTCGGGGTGGGTTGGGCCTGCCCAATTTCCGTGCTTACAATGTTGCTTGTCAGATGTAATTTATTGGGGAATGGCTCCTTGATGAATAAACTTACTGTGAAGAAGGGATGTTAAATCGTATGACTTGGCCCTGATCTCCTCTCTATGTGGTCCAAGCTCCTGCGGCCACAGTACAATCTCTCAATATTTCCAAATGTTTTTTTTATCCATGCCACAGTGCCTGGCAGTGGCTCCGTCGGCTGTATGGCTTGCCGGGCTTGTTCTCATTGTTTACTCCGCTGGTGGGTAACTGTGATTTTCAGCCTGGTATTACCAGGGAGTCAGTTGGACCGTTAGATGATCGAGGGGTTAAAGGGGCACTTAGAGAAGATAAGGCCATCGCGGAAAGATTAAATGATTTCTTTGCTTCGGTGTTTACTGAAGAGGATGTTGGGGAGGTACCCGTAATGGAGAAGGTTTGCATGGGTAATGATTCAGATGGACTGAATCAAATCATGGTGAACCTAGAAGATGTGGTAGGCCTGATTGACAAACTGAAGAGTAGTAAATCACCTGGACCGGATGGTATTCACCCCAGAGTTCTGAAGGAACTAAAAAATGAAATTTCAGACCTATTAGTAAAAATTTGTAACTTATCATTAAAATCATCCATTGTACCTGAAGACTGGAGAATAGCAAATGTAACCCCAATATTTAAAAAGAGCTCCAGGGGCGATCCGGGAAACTACAGACCGGTTAGCCTGACTTCAGTGCCAGGAAAAATAGTGGAAAGTGTTCTAAACATTAAAATCACAGAACCTATAGAAAGACATGGTTTAATGGAACAAAGTCAGCATGGCTTTACCCAGGGCAAGTCTTGCCTCACAAATCTGCTTCACTTTTTTGATGGAGTTAATAAACATGTGGATAAAGGTGAACCGGTAGATATAGTATACTTGGATTTTCAGAAGGCGTTTGACAAAGTTCCTCATGAGAGGCTTCTAGGAAAAGTAAAAAGTCATGGGATAGGTGGTGATGTCCTTTCGTGGATTGCAAACTGGCTAAAAGAAAGGAAACAGAGAGTAGGATTAAATGGGCAATTTTCTCAGTGGAAGGGAGTGGACAGTGGAGTGCCTCAGGGATCTGTATTGGGACCCTTACTTTTCAATATATTTATAAATGATCTGGAAAGAAATACGACGAGTGAGATAATCAAATTTGCAGATGACACAAAATTGTTCAGAGTAGTTAAGTCACAAGCAGATTGTGATAAATTGCAGGAAGTCCTTGTGAGACTGGAAAATTGGGCATCCAAATGGCAGATGAAATTTAATGTGGATAAGTGCAAGGTGATGCATATAGGGAAAAATAAACCATGCTATAATTACACAATGTTGGGTTCCATATTAGGTGCTACAACCCAAGAAAGAGATCTAGGTGTCATAGTGGATAACACATTGAAATCGTCAGTACAGTGTGCTGCGGCAGTCAAAAAAGCAAACAGAATGTTGGGAATTATTAGAAAGGGAATGGTGAATAAAACGGAAAATGTCATAATGCCTCTGTATCACTCCATGGTGAGACCGCACCTTGAATACTGTGTACAATTCTGGTCGCCGCATCTCAAAAAAGATATAATTGCGATGGAGAAGGTACAGAGAAGGGCTACCAAAATGATAAGGGGAATGGAACAACTACCCTATGAGGAAAGCCTAAAGAGTTTAGGACTTTTCAGCTTAGAGAAGAAACGACTGAGGGGGGATATGATAGAGGTGTTTAAAATCATGAGAGGTCTAGAACGGGTAGATGTGAATCGGTTATTTACTCTTTCGGATAGTAGAAAGACTAGGGGGCACTCCATGAAGTTAGCATGGAGCACATTTAAAACTAATTGGAGAAAGTTCTTTTTTACTCAACGCACAATTAAACTCTGGAATTTGTTGCCAGAGGATGTGGTTAGTGCAGTTAGTATAGCTGTGTTTAAAAAAGGATTGGATAAGTTCTTGGAGGAGAAGTCCATTACCTGCTATTAAGTTCACTTACAGAATAGCCACTGCCTTTAGCAATGGTAACATGGAATAGACTTTTTTTGGGTACTTGCCAGGTTCTTATGGCCTGGATTGGCCACTGTTGGAAACAGGATGCTAGGCTTGATGGACCCTTGGTCTGACCCAGTATGGCATTTTCTTTTGTTCTTATGTTCTTATTACCACCAGTGGCATCTTCAAGACTTGGGCTCGCTGTGGACTTAGGTATGCCTATCATTACTTTGAAGAAGACGTCCCTCAAGTGTTACAATATACAACTATGGTTGAGAATTACAAGTTACCCTGTAAGTTTTTCTTTGCCCACCTACAAGCTTGCCATTACTTGCAGGCTTTTCGCTGGCAATCAGAGGAGTATGCACGCGAAACTGGTTTTGCTAAAACACTGGTTGAGTGTGCGTACTTACATAATTCTATACAGGGCTGGAGTAGATTGATTTCAAATGCGCGATTGACTCCTTATCTTGATCTTCTGGCCCACTACTGGACGCCGTTCTGTGCAAAGGATGTTACAGTTCCCTTCCTTACTTCATGCTTCACTTCTCTACATAAATTTTGAAGGACTGCGGGTTGCGCGACCTGCAATTTCGGATTATCCATCATACTATTTGTGACGATATGCGCCGTTTTCGAATGGGTCGTCTCTCCTCTCCACTATGTATTAAATGTTCCACAACAGAGGGTACCATGTTGCATCGGCTGATTCTCTGCTCTTCCCTGGAGACTTTCTGGAAAAATATACAGGCCTGCGTCAATAAATGTATTCAGATACCTTTACGATTGTCTGCTGTGCTCCTACTGGCAGGACTGCAGGCGCTCCTTGTGAAATGTACGGGGGCACAGGATCGCTGTGGCAGGACTGCTTTTCTATTAGCTTGCTGAACAATACTTGCTGAGTGGATTGAGCCTGCGAGTACACCCTCACTTGTGGCCTGACACCATCGCATGATGGACATGATTTTGCTGGAACGCATGGATTTTCCCAAGTCTCCTCAGCCTAGGGATAAGCGATATGCAGATTGCTGGGCTTGCTATTACTCTTCTCTCACCTTGGATTTCCAGACTCAATTGCTTACAGCAGGATATATTGAAACTTGGTACACCAACTCTCCCGGGGCGAGTAACTCCTGAGTAGCCTTGCTACTAAACTCTCTTGTTCAGGGGTTTTTTTCTTTCCCTAAATGTTTTTAGGGCTCTTGGGCGGGGGTTGGGGGGGGGCACGAATGTGGTTGGAAGGTGAGGTGGTTGTCTGAATGGAGTGTATGTGGTGTGCTTGGTTTGTGCAGTTTGAATGTGTTGGGAGTGGTGGAGGTTTTGGTTGCTTATTGGGGTGGGTATTGTTACTAAACAGGAGGCCAGCATCACTACTGTATTGTTTGTTCTCTTGTTGCTATTGTTTTTGAATATGTTGCAGTGCTAGTGGAAATGCTTGTCTTTACAATAAAATGATTTTGCAAAAAAAACCCAAAAAACATGATACCGAGGTATGAAAAGGACTCGGAAACCCATTTCATTGGAAAAACACCTAGGGTAAATCCATATTGACTGTGTCCCATCAAACCATGTCTATCTAAATGTTTTGTGATTTTATTCTTTATACCAGTTTCCATGATTTTTCCCAGCACTGAATTCAGGCTCACCAGTCTGTAGTTTCCCGGCTCACCCCATATCCCTTTTTAAATATAAGGGTTACACTGGCCATCTTCCAATCTTCAGGTGCATCAGATGATTTTTATGATAGGTTACAAATTTGTACTAACAGTTCCGAAATTTCATTTTTAGTTCTTTCAGAACCCTGGGGTATATATCCATCCTGTCCAGGTGATTTACTACTCTTCAGTTTACCACATCTTCCAGGTTCACCGTGATTTGGTTCAGTTGCTCAGAATCATCACCCATGAAAACCTTCTCTGGAATGGGTTTCTCTTCAAAATCTTCTTCAGCATACACTGAAGCAAAGAAATCATTTAATCTTTCCCTGATGGCCTTATCTTCTCTTAAGTGCCTCTTTAACTCCTTGATCATCCAGCGGTCCAACCGACTCCCTTACAGGTTTTCTGCTTCAGATATATTTTTTAAAGTTTTTATTGTGAGTTTTTGCCTCTATGGCCAACTTCTTTTCAAATTTTTTCTTAGCCTGTCTTATCAATGTCTTATATTTAACTTGCCAATGCTTATGCTTTATTGTATTTTCTTCTGAAGGATCCTTCTTCCAATTTTTGAATGAAAATCTTTTGGCAACAATAGCCTCTTTCACCTCATCTTCTAACCATGCTGGTAATTGTTTTGCCTTCCTTCTACCTTTCTTAATGCATGGAATACATCTGGTGAAGGCAATTCATACATGGTCCTTCTATTATCTGAGAGAGAGTAAATAACCAATTTACATTAACTTGTTCCTTTCATCATTTTGTAGACTTCTGTCATATCTCCCCTCAGTCATCTCTTCTCCAAACTGAACAGCTATAACTTCTTTATCCTTTCCTCATAGGGCAGCCATTCCGTGCCCCATAACATTTTCTCGCCTTTCTCTGCACTTTCTCCAGTGCAGCTATATCCTTTTTGAGATGCAGTGACCAGAATTTAGATGCACAATAATGGGAATTTTATAATACGCATGCATCCAGGAATGATCAGATTAGCCAGGTCACTCACCAGTTTGCCAGTCTCTAGATATATCTTCAAGATCCCTCCTGATTCTTTAGCTTGCACTCTTTCTAGTTGAGCCAGAGCCCTCATGCAGTTCATATATGGCTAGAGATACCTTTATTCAGACTTATACCTCATCAATAGCAGAAGTAATGTTTGTGCTGAACTGGACCTGGACATTCCCATGCATGCATATCTCTTGACCCTGCCTGGAACACCCATGCCCTACCCACACTCTGCCCCTTTTTCCCCTGTGCATTGGTTCTTGTGCGCATATGTGGAAGCTTTATTAAATTGACCTGGTGTGCTTTAAGCGAAGCATGCACATGCATATCCAGGTTATTCCGCATATCATTTTTAAAATTATCCTTTAAGGTGGTTAATAAATCCAAATAAATAAATGGATAAATAAATAAATATACAGAACAGGGCTAAATAGTGCAATAGCACTGCTCTATATACAGAACAAGGACCGATGGAGCACCTGGTTGCACAAGTTGCAACTGAATAACTTTATCAAAGCAGTAGTATAAAACTTTGCTAAATGTAAGGCATATATATTGATAAGCTTCCTGCAGAATGGCACATTCAAAGTATGCCTATGGCTTTAAGGTGCATAGATCTTTACTTGGAACAGGGCCAGATGGTTCAATGGTTGCATGAGTTGCTACCAAATATCTTTATTTCAGCAGAACAGCAAAAACTCAGCAAATGTTAGCTGGGGCAGACCCTCTGTGTACCACAAGAAAGAACGGATAAGTAAAGTTGGGAAGGGGGTGGTCTGGCCATCTCCTGCTTGTACCACTTGGGTAGGGCTTCTTTACACTTAGTATGCATACAGACAAAAAGTTGAAAGGGGGAAAGTTCTGGCCATTACTTGCTTTTACAGCTTAGGCCTCCTTACCTTTAGCATTGATGCAAAAGTTTGTAAATGGGAGGATGCCTGGCCATTACTTGTTTCTATGGCTTGGATGGGGGCCTCCTTACCTTATAATAATAAAACACTGCCACCATAAAATAAGAAGAAGAGGAGGTCTGACCATTCCAAGATTCTTGGCAGACAAGGATGGCGGCTTCCTACCTTAGCACGGTGGCAGTAGTTATTTATGCCTAATGGGCATTTTATAAAACGTGCTCAAATGGATCTCTATTATGATTCGTAGAATCTGCAATGTAAAGCTGTGGCCATGTCATTGTCCAAAACAGAATCTTCTTTTTGATCTAAGCCCAGTTCTTGGAAGGAAAAAGAAATTGGAAATAGGGCAAGTTGGGGAGTGATCTTAGTGAGGTGATATTTGGGGGGGGGGGGGGGGGCAAACCCATAAATTTCAGCTGGGCAGAGTTGGGAAAAGTCACTGCTTATCTGGGAGTAACAACAGATCTACATTTTGGGATTTGCTGGCTACTTGTGACCTAGATATAAAAATAATAAAAAGCATCCACTAAAATTAATAAAATCTCATTTCTAGAGATATAAAAATTAAACCATCCATGAAAGGCCTGAAAAGAGCCAAGCCAGACATCATCAGCTACAACATAATTACATAAACTTGGAATGATTGCAACGCTCTAGCAGAATATACAATTTTAATGTATTTCTCAAGTACTGCTGACCTCATCCAAAATGTGCTTTCTTCACCAATGAGGCATCTTGAAGGAAATTGTAGAGACAAAAGGAAACCAAGATTCTTCCAGTGCTGGAGAAATATGTTTGTAAAGTCTCAAACCCATCAGGATTTGAACTGCTGTATACATGTTGCTGGTTAGGAAATCCAATCTGTTAACTTGGCGAACTGGGAGTGAACTGGGATAAAGGGCTATTGCATCGGCGCACGTATCTAATAAAATCCCTCTCCACTTAAGGGGTAGATCCGCATTTATGCAGTAGAGCTGGGTGTACATCCATATAAAATTGTTTGCACATGTATGTGCATGCAGCCGATTTTATTTCATACACGCATAAACATGCATATGTTATAAAATGGCCATGTCTCTGGGCGTGAGCCTGCATACGGGCGTACATGTATGCCCGTGCAGCTCTTTGAAAGTTACTGTCAGTGTGTGTTTAAATTAGTGCCCTTGTGTGGAGATTCCATGCTACTGATGGAATTGGATATTGCTCCCCAGTGCAGAGACATTCTGGAAACTTGACTCCTGGTCCAAGGTGGAGTAAGCTTTCCAGGGCTGCTGATAGTCTAAAGCGGAAACTGGAGTTCTGTTGCCAAGACCTTTAGTTTGTATTTTGTGTAGAAACATGCTTTCCTCATAAAAAGCATGTTTTCCATGTATAAAATATAAAATTTATCCACACAAAAAAAATGCGCACTGTTAGCTGGCATTTGGATGCGCGTTTTTGACGTACTAGCTTTACCCCTTATTCAGTAAGGGGTAATAGCGCGTCCAAAACGCGCGTCCAACCCCCCCGAACCTAATAGCGCTGCAACATGCAATGCATGCTGATGGCCCTATTAGGTATTCCTGCGTGATTCAGTAAGTAAAATGTGCAGCCAAGCCACACATTTTACTTTCAGAAATTAGCGCCTACCCAAAGGTAGGCGCTAATTTCTCCGGGCACTGGGAAAGTGCATAGAAAAGCAGTAAAAACTGCTTTTCTGTGCACCCTCTGACTTAATATCATGGCGATATTAAGTCGGAGGTCCCAAAAGTTTAAAAAAGTAAAAAAATTTGAAATAGGCCCACGGTTCGCGGGTTGAAAAATGGACGCTCAATTTTGCCGGCGTCCGGTTTACAAACCCGTGGCTGTCAGCGGGCTCGAGAACCGACGCCGGCAAAATTGAGCGTCAGCTGTCAAACCCGCTGACAGCCATCGCTCCTGTCCGAAAAGAGGCGCTAGGCATAATTTAAATACATTTATTTACTGTATCGCGTGCACAGGAGAGTGTCCTGTGCATGCGCCGGGAGAGTGGGCGCTCGCCCGCTCTCCCACGATTTTTACTGTATCGGTCCGTAAATTAATAAGCCCGTTTTTCAAAGCTGTTGGAGATCAGTTGATCCAGTTGGAGCGATCATTCCAGATAACATCTCACTTAAGATAAATCCCCTGATTAGGGGCGGCTCAAGACAATCTGCTACCTGAGGTGAGGGATGGGATGGCGGTCCCCTGCCCCAAAAGCACAGCACAAGTCAAATCATTGAGCGGGCCATGGGGGGCAGAGGATCCCCTTGGAGTCTGGCCCTTCTGATGATTGGAAATGCTACAGAAGGGGGAAAGGAAGGGTCAGAATTCACAAAGAAGTGGCAGACAGTGTATCACTGATGATATCTCTTGGAAGCTGGCAACCCTGCTACACTCCCAGGAACATTACAACCTGCCTCCCACATTTGCGCTGTATTTGCAACCTGAGAAGTGGGAATTGGGTGAATAGTGTGAATAGTATGTGTGTGTGTGTGTGGGGGGGGGGGGGGGGGGGGGGTGACACACTCTCTCCAGGTCGGTGCAAGTATATCAGGCACACTAGACAAACTTTACACACAAGCCCTCACTAAACAATTAAAAACTGTGTATTTATAATAACATTGTACATGAAAAAATATATTCATAGCCTTCAGAGATAAAAGTATCACAACAACATGTACATTATTTTTACATGCACTGCACTTTTGCTGACCAGAAAACTCTGCAAGAAATACATTTGTTATTAGGCCTATTATAAAATACATTTGATGTGGGCTTGGCAAATCAAGCAGGTCGAGAAAAAAAATGCCAGTATTTGGAACTGGTAATTATCGCCTGAAAAAAAGCCCTGGTCATTATTGTCTGTAATCACAGACTTTTCATCACTATGGAATTGATTCAACTAACCTAAGGATTTTAAACATTTCAATGAATAACGATATTTGCACACTATATTGAAAATTTGCTCCTGATGGGCTCTATATATTTTCAAAAAAGCATGACTATTCAGGTTTTAAGACAGTCTGACCTTTTAAGCACATAATATGTAATCAGCTTTATTAAAAAAATGTATGAGCCTGTTTTTAGCATCCTATCATAGGCTTGAGGCCCACAGCCATGCAAGTCTGCAGATATCCATTGCAGAGTCTCTCAATGTCAACTTGAAAACATCAAAGGTCAGCGAAACCATGCACACTCCATCTCTTTGTCCACACTCTATCTCCTTGTCCACTGGTGTTTCTAGGGCATCACACTGCTTGTGAAGAAGATGCTTTGACAAACCCTTTACATCTTTCAGAATGTTTCATATATATTGGCTCATAAAAATCAGGTAGAAGCTGTGCAGCCATTGAACATAGCTCACTGGTAAACCTTTCTTCCAATAAGGTCAAAGGAACTGGAGTTCTTCCCCACTGGCACCAAGGAGAGGATTCTAGATCTCTTTGCTTTTTCGAGAGTGGATTCAAACACAGCTGACTGATGAGGCAGGTGCTGCTTCTTGAATCTTGGAGCCTTCTGGATGCAATGTATTGCATCTACTTTCTTCTTCACCAGAGACACTGAAAGGGGGTTCTCCCATCTCATTTGCATCTCTTGAAGGATCTCATGGGTGGGAACTACCCCAATATCCTTAGGGCGGGGGGGGGGGGGGGGGGGGGAGGTACACGAACTGAAGAAAGTCAAGCATTTTGGCCCTGGACTCTTCCTTTTTATACAAATCTAATGGAATGGCCTCCACCATTCTCTTCACAAAATCAGTGGAGAGGCCCTTCACTTCTCTTCCTGTGGAAGAGAAGAATCCAAGGAGAAGACCTATTGATACTTCCTGATCAAGAAAGTCCCCAGATCCAGAGTCATTCCTCCAGGAATACTCCAAATTTGAGCCAGAATGGGACTCTGTAATGGGATTCATCATAAGCATGGTGACAGTAGGTGTTATGACTTAGGGAATGACCTCTGCTATTACTGGCATCAGTAGCATGGGATCTTCTTGGTTCTTGTGGCCTGGTTTTGCCTCTGTTGGAAACAGGATGATGGGCTTGATGGATCCTTGGTCTGACCCAGCATGGCATTTTCTTATGTTCTTATGTTCTAAAGCCATGAGTAAAATGAACAACAATGATAATATAATAAACCTATTATGATGTCTTTTTTTGTTTATCTTGAAATCTGCTTAGTACAATACATTTGCTATAAGTGGCCTAGAAATATTTTAAATAAACTTCCCATACCAGAACAGCATTGAATGCCAGCACTCAATCAGTAACAACTCTATCTTTGAAAAGACAACACTACAAATATGACATCAGGTTCTACAACATCAGTACATCTCCTATTAGGAAAACAAAATAAGTCAAGCTGCTGTATCCCTACACAGAAACTACATACCAGCAGAATACATCCCTTCGATCACATATGTATAACACAGATGGATCAACACCAAATATAGAATAAAATATAAACAGAAATGTGCAGACAAAAACTGAACTGGAAATCACAGTAAGTCAGACACTATACAACAATGGAAAAAGAGAAAATACCATCATTCCTCATAAAACATCAAACAATAAAATCAAGAACTATAAAACATCAATCACAATAGGAAAATCATACTAAAAATATATATTTCAAAACAGCTAATAACTAGAACATCCAGTAATTTAACTCATATACAAATTTTTGAAAATTTACCAAACAATAAAATATTTCGAAACATCAGACACATCAAATAAAATCCAATAATTAAATCTAAGGATAGAAAAAATCCCCCGTTCTCCATGCCTAGGAACTTTTGATTCCTGTCACCTTGAGATGGTCATGATTAATTGTTGTCTAGTACCCATGTCATATACACTCATATGCTCACTCATGCACACACACAGTCTCCCTCACTGATGTGCTTGCTTGATCTGACACACATGCTACGATACACATGCTCTTATTCACAGCCTTATGTGTGTTCTCACACACATACTGACTCATTTACTTTCCCTCACACACATGCTCACTGATACACTTGCACTGACTCACATGTTCAGTCACGCTCACACACATGCTCACCGATACACTCACACGCTAACACTCACACATGATGTCATTCTCTCCCTTGCACAGATGCTCATTGACACACTCGCACTCTAATTCTCACACATGCTGACATACACACCCTCTCTGCCTCATACATTCAGTTAAGCTCACTTATGTTCACTTTTCTCTCCCTCCATGAATAAGTAAAACAAACATTTTTACATCACATTGGTGGTCAAGGAAAATCCAGGCAGAGCCCAGGAGAGGAGAGTCTGAGTGGGCTTTTGAGGGAGGGGGTGGCCATTTGGTGTGGGAAGGCCTGAGATCTGTTAAGCCCTGAAGTAGTTTATATATATATATATATATATATATATATATATATATATATTTACTGTGGCATGAGAGGAGGCAGCTGACTGTTTCCTGCCTCCAAGATGAGGGTGGGGTGCAGTCAGAGATACCAGCAGGAAGAGTAGGGAATCGTCGCCACCACCATCATAGGAAACTTCAAAAGCCTCGTAGGAGACTTCTGTCATGGGACAAGCCTGCCTGCTATCCATGTTGGTTGCAGTGGCCCTGCAAGCATTAGGCCACTGTGACCAACACTAACCACGTGTTTGGCTGGACCGGGCCACTGGGGCATGCCTGAAGCCCCGAAGGCCAATCCACTCCTGGGCATGAGGATAAATGGTGCCTGCTGCAGAGGAAAGCTGTCGGATCTGGGAGGCAGGCATTTAGCTGGTGGTGAGGCAGCGGCAGGAAGTGTGCTGGCTGCCTCCCTCTGGCAAAAACAGAAGTGGGGCAGGTGCAAATGGAGGTGGTGGTAGTATTTCCCGCTGCCACAGTGATGATGGGGGTCAGGACAAGTGCAGAGAACATACTGATGGAACCACGGCAAATGCTACGGTGAAAATACAAAGGAAGCACTAAGCATAGGACCTCGGGGGAGGCTCCTGCGCTCCGAACATCACAGGGTTGCTGTTGGTCACCCCGACTGTGTAGGCATGTGGCCACGATAACCAACACCTATCACGTGATTGGGGTGACGAGCCCACTGAAGCCTCGATAGGCCAATCCGCCCTGGCAGCGTGAGTGTGAGGCAGTCGGCAGCCATGGCAAGGGCAGGGGCAGCAAAACAAATTTACTTAGGAAATAACCACTGCTATTAATTGCATCAGTAGCATGGGATCTTCTTAGTGTTTGGGTAATTGCCAGGTTCTTGTGGCCTGGTTTGGCCTCTGTTGGAAACAGGATGCTGGGCTTGATGGAACCTTGGTCTGACCCAGCATGGCAATTTCTTATGTTCTTATGTTCTTAACTCTGCCGCCTGAATCTACTGCCTCACCCTGCCTCATTATACAACTGCCCCTGTCCCTAATGCAGGAGTTCTGAGATACTAGCTGACATCGGAGTTTCATTCTCTTTTCTCATTGTGCTCTTTTTTTATTTGCATCTGCAGGCATTTTTACTTGCATTTTAAAAAAAACTATGCTTTAAAAAATATAGATTTTATTTTGTAGCTCGAAGATTTATGGCACCTGTTATGGCCACTGGCCGCGGTGGTCCGCGACCGGGGCCGGTCACTCACCCGCGGTGTCGGGCTCTCCTTGGGATGCCCGCGGGAGCCGGCAGCCGCCGCTGATGTCTTCTTTCCGTCTGTGGCTGCTTCCTAGATGGCCGCCTCTTCCTCTTTGCTGACTCCGCCCCTGTTGGATCTCCTAGAGCCTCGCGTGCAGCTGCTAGGGCAATTTAAAGGGACCATGACAGGAAATGGTCATGGCTCCTCTCTAGGACTCCTTCCTGGTCTGTATTTAAGGCAAGGTCTGCTCATCAGACCTTGCCTTGGTATCTTGGCTCTTGGTCCTGTGTGTTCCTGTGCCTCGAGTTCTTGGTCTGCTGCCTGCTCGTCGGATTTCTGTTCTTCTTGGTCCTTGTTTCTGATTCTCCTCTCGTTGGATGGATTCTTCTGGCTTCGACCCCTGGACCGGCTTCCGACCATTCCTCTGGCTTTGACTCCTGAACCAGCTTCTGACCATTCCTCTGACTTTGACTCCTGGACCGGCTTCCGACCATTCCTCTGGCTTTGACTCCTGGACCGGCTTCCAACCATTCTTCTGGCTTAGACCCTCGGACCGGCTTCAGACCATTCTCTGGATATCTGCACTGGAATTGACTTTGTCCTGCTGAAGGCGCCAGCTATCTGGATACATGACCTGCAGGAGGCACCTGCATCCAGATCTTCTTCGGTCTCCAGGGAGTCTCCTAAGTCCCCGTGGTCAGGTTCCTACGGGCTCCTCCTGGGCGAATTGCAGGCTTCCAGAGTGAAGTCTTCATTCCACGTCTATATCATCAGGCCTCGCCTTCCGATGGTAGGGACCTAAGAGGGTTTACTCTCCTAGGTAACGCTAACTCTACCTCGGACCAAGGGTTCACTGCCAGATCAGTAACAGAATACCAAGGCCGTGGACCCGGTAGAGGCCTCTGATCTGCAAGCCATTCCAGATTTCGCCCTAAAGATGATGGAGCAACAGCGGATATCGGAGTCCTTGGCATTTTCCATAGGTCGACTCCACGCTCACTTACATGCAGTGGTCGCAGCTCAAGCCAGTCCTCCACCAACATCAACAGCATCAGTAATACAGCCATACCCTCGTCTGGTAATTCTGCTACCTGCTCTGCCACGTTACTCCAGCGAACCTCGTCTGTGTCTGGGGTTTCTCGACTAATGCAATATGCATTTCCGTCCCTGAAGGCCTCACAGCAGAGCTCCCGTTGGGGCTCCACATCTTTGGCTGGCTCGGCTCCCCACCTTGGTGCACGCGCGGCCGACTTCTCCACTCTTCAAGGAAGCAGCATAGGAAAACCCCGGGAGGTGTACACTGATGACATCACTAAAGCTCCATATATAAGGCAGGGCTCAAACCCCTGATCCCTGCCTTGGCAATCAAGTCGACACCGTTGGTGTGATAGTTTGCCTCTGTTCCAGTGTCTCCTGTTCCAGCGTCTCCAGTTCCAGTGTCTCAAGTCCCAGCTTCTCCTTCCCAGGTAGTACCTATACGGACTGACTTCTTGGTACTGACCTCTGCCTGCCTGACCATTCTCTTGCGTGCCGCCTGGAATCGACCACTGCCTGCCTGACCATTCTCTTGCCTGCCGCCTGAAACTGACCACTGCCTGCCTGACCATTCTCTTGCCTGCCGCCTGGAACTGACCACTGCCTGCCTGACCACTACAGTCTGCCACCTGGAACTGACCCTCGCTTGTCACACTACGGTCGGACTGATTCTGGTATTAACCCTTGCTTTGGCTGACCTCTCTTGGACTGATACTCTAGCTCTGACCTTTGCGCTTCACTTGGACACTCTCTTCTGGCCCCCAGTGCCCATTGGACCAACACACTTGGATAACAATCATGGCCTCCACGTGGCTAGACCTGCTGGCACTGCCTGTCTTATCCGGAGGACCTCTCTAAACTGTTGCCTTCCCGAGGTCTCCAGAGCTTCCAGTTCAGGTCTAGCTCACCCACTCTGCATCAGCCACGCACCCTTGCTTGTGGTGGGCACACCTCTCCGATACTTCTCTGGAGACCACTGGAGGCCCACCTAAGTCCAGGTGGTCCGGGTACCCAAGGGCTCAACCTGCGGAAACCCCAAATTGGTGAAGCTCCAGCTAGCCTCTGTCTCCTTGTGTGCTCTGCCTCCTGGTGGCAGGCACTCTCTGGGTCCGACAGGAGGGCTGTACCAATCCTGCACCAGGCCAAGGGTCCACCTCCAGCGCAACAATGTTGGGTGCGGGTCCATTTTGAACAAGGGCTGCTGCCGAGATTGCTAACCACTAAAGGAAGTTCCTTTTTTAATTAGCATTTAAAAATTAAAAAAAATAATATTGATGAGACATTTCATGTACAATTGAATGCTGGGCCTATGATTAAGTATGACCCAGGCATTTCATGCTGGAGAATTGAATGACATGTACAGGTGTTATGATGGACCCTTTGCAAATGTTTCGTTTATGATATCTGTGTCTTTTTGCTTTTAATTGCGAATTGCATTGATAAGTTTCTATTTGAATCTTTGTTGAATGCTATTTTGGTGACTGAAATAAAGATTCAACAACCAGTCTCTGTTCTGTTCAATTACCAGGGAGACTATCACCTTCATTATAGGATTCAATTCAAGATATTGCTTCTTACTCATAAACTTCTGAGCATTTCTTCTTTTCCTTGGATCAATTTCTTGTTACAAATATATCAACTGACTAGACACCTCAGATCACAAGAGGGGTCTTCTTGAAGTGCCTACAGTACGAGCAGCGAAACTGTCAACTAACAGAGATTGCGCTTTTTCAGTAGTGGCACCTGCCATGTGGAATTCCATGCCTGCAACCTTGAGACTTGGAGTGTTAAAAAACCTTTAAAACGGCATTAAGAGCTTTTCTGATGAACCAAGCATTTGTCAAAATCATGCTCAAATTTTAAGATCCAGTTCGCTAGTCGGACCTTGGGTACTCAAATCGCCTTTTATTTTGTCTGTGAAATCATGTTGTGTTTTATTTATGGTGATCTTATGTATGTTTATCTTGTAAATCACTCAGGGCATGTGCATGTAGTGATTAAGAAATTTTAATAAACAAACAAACAAATAAAGTAGCAGCCTTGGCCTTCCAAACCTTTTTTAAACCCAGCTACACTAATACCTTTTTCCACATACTCCAGTAATGAATTCCAGAGCTTCATTATGTGTTGATTAAACAAAAATATTTTCTACATTTGTTTTAAATGTGCTACTTAGTAAATTCATTGCATGTCCCCTAGTCTTTGTATTTTTTGAAAGTGTGCACACTCGAGTCACATTTATCCATTCTACTCCACTCGTGATTTTATTGTTCTCCATGCTGAAGAGCCTGATACCTCATTAGCCTTTCTTCTTAGGGGAAATCATTCTATTTCCTTTATCATTTTGGTTATCTGTCTCTGTACCTTTTCTAACTCTGCTGTCTTTTTTGAGATGTGGTAACCAGAACTGCACACAATACTCAAGATGAGGTTGCACCATGGAGCGATACAGAGGCATTATGATATTCTCTATTTTATTCTCCATTAATTTCTTAATAATTCCAACACCAATTATGACCAGATTGCAAAGACATTCATTTATGTACCATATTTTATTTAGAAATATGTACTGAACAAAAGTAAACAAATTGGCATATTTTTTTAATCAAGAAAACGTAAAAATGAAATGGTGTATCAGTGGTGCTCAAACTAGCAGTTAAGCTCTGCTCCTCCAATCAATTGGATTTTTGGATATCCTTAATGAATATGCATGAGATATATTTGCATGCACTGTGTCCAGTGCTTGTAACTATATTTAATATATATTCATTAGAGTGTCCTTAAAATTCAACTGCTGTAGACAATGTAATAAAAGGACTATTATAAACACATTCCTCTCTATTTTTCATGTTTTAATTAAATGAACAGAACAATTAATAGGGACACAACATCTGAGACATTTCCTACTTTGATACTTATTTTATTTTTTTTAATTTCTGATATATTTATAAGCAGCATTATCTAAAATTCTGGACGGTGTACAATAAAACATAAATCAAATCAAGTCAGGAATGTTAAACACAGTAAAACTATTTTGCCTAATTTTATACCTCATCTCAGTTGTCCCAATGTAATCACTCTAGATGTACATTGTTATTGCTTTATGCTGCTGTGGGATTAATATCCTTTATAGATTATATGCCTCTTTAAATAAATAAGCTTTCAACTTTTTCCTGAAAGACTGATAATCAATAGTGGTACTAATATCATCAGGGAATTCATTTCAGAATTGCAGGCCGGTTACTGTGAAGGCCCAACTGCGTCTCTTCTCTAATTGAACTAGACATGCTGAGGGGACATCCAGGAGGTTTCACCCGATGGTCTTTATGCCCTTGATGGTTTATGCAGCCTTGATAGTTTATATAGCACTGACAAACATATATCTTGCTTTCTTGGTAGTGTACTGTTCTAGGTAAAATTATATTGTGCAATCTGCTACTATATATGTGATGATATCACAGTCACAACATAAGCCCAAGCTCTTTGTTGCACAGAAAACTGTGATTAATGAAAGCAATTATTATTTATTTTAAATTACTATTATCAGTACAAAATGTGTAGCACTTTCCTTATTGCCTGAAACCTGTGTTAAATAATTAGCAGGTCAGGCCAAAAAGCAAGTCAGTGGTTAAATTGGAAACTCTGTGCTTGGGATCTGACCCCCTGCTGTGTCCATATGCACTTGCTAGCCTAATGCGCTTCCTAAGTATCTAATATTATAAGCTTCTTTATACTATTAAAATTAAGATTCACAGTAAAGGGAAGCTATTTCATAAGCTTTTTATTTGTTTGAATCCATAGGTTTATAATTAAGAAACAAAAAAAAAAGCTCCAATCAAAAACAAATTAAATGGTCAATAACAGCCTTATTATCTTTAAAAAAGGCAATAAGAAATCGGATGTAAAAAGGTATTTGTTTCACTTCAGGCTGCTTACGGCCAACTTAGATATTGGGTAATAGCAGTGGCTGCTTGTTTTAGTATAATTACTCACAGTAATAGAAACAAAAGAGACTGTTGCAATGAAATTAGGGATCTCCAGCACTGGTAGTAAAGGAGTGAAAGGGAAAGGGGCTACAGTGTATAAACAGTTAAGAGCAGGGCGAAGAGAGAATTTGAAATGAAATTGGCCATAGAGGCAAAAACTCATAATAAAAGCTTTTTTAAATATATCCAAAGCAAGAAACTTGTGAGGGAGTCGGTTGGACCATTAGATGACAGAGGGGTTAAAGGGGCTCTTAGGGAAGATAAGGCCATTGCAGAAAGACTAAATGAATTCTTTGCCTCTGTGTTTACAAATGAGGATGTTGGGGAAATACCAGTTCCGGAGATGGTTTTCAGGGGTGATGAGTCAGACGAACTGAACGAAGTCACTGTGAACCTGGAAGATGGAGTAGGCCAGATTGACAAACTAAGGAGTAGCAAATCACCTGGACCGGATGGTATGCATCCGAGGGTTCTGAAGGAACTCAAAAATGAAATTTCTGATCTATTAGTTAAAATTTGTAACCTATCATTAAAATCATCCATTGTACCTGAAGACTGGAGGGTGGCCAATGTAACCCCAATATTTAAAAAAGGCTCCAGGGGCGATCCAGGTAACTATAGACCAGTGAGCCTGAATTCAGTACCGGGAAAAATAGTGGAAACTATTCTCAAGAACAAAATTGTAAAGCATATAGAAAGACATGATTTAATGGAACATAGTCAACATGGATTTGCCCAAGGGAAGTCTTGCCTAACAAATCTACTTCATTTTTTTGAAGGGGTTAATAAACATGTGGATAAAGGTGAACCAGTAGATGTAGTGTATTTGGATTTTCAGAAGGCGTTTGACAAAGTACCTCATGAGAGGCTTCTACGAAAACTAAAATGTCATGGGATAGGAGGCGATGTCTTTTCATGGATTAGAAGCTGGTTAAAAGACAGGAAACAGAGAGTAGGATTAAATGGTCAATTTTCTCAGTGGAAAAGGGTAAACAGTGGAGTGCCTCAGGGATCTGTACTTGGACCGGTGCTTTTCAATATATATTTAAATGATCTGGAAAGCAATACGACGAGTGAGGTTATCAAATTTGCAGATGATACAAAATTATTCAGAGTAGTTAAATCACAAGCAGACTGTGATACATTGCAGGAGGACCTTGCAAGACTTGAAGATTGGGCATCCAAATGGCAGATGAAATTTAATGTGGACAAGAGCAAGGTGTTGCATATAGGGAAAAATAACCGTTGCTGTAGTTACACGATGTTAGGTTCCATATTAGGAGCTACCACCCAGGAAAAAGATCTAGGCATCATAGTGGATAATACTTTAAAATCGTCAGCTCAGTGTGCTGCAGCAGTCAAAAATGCAAATAGAATGTTAGGAATTATTAGGAAGGGAATGGTTAATAGAACGGAAAATGTCATAATGCCTCTATATCGCTCCATGGTGAGACCACACCTTGAATACTGTGTACAATTCTGGTCGCCGCATCTCAAAAAATATATAGTTGTGATGGAGAAGGTACAGAGAAGGGCAACCAAAATGATAAAGGGGATGGAACAGCTTCCCTATGAGGAAAGGCTGAAGAGATTAGGACTGTTCAGCTTGGAGAAGAGACGGCTGAGGGGGGATATGATAGAGGTCTTTAAGATCAGGGGAGGTCTTGAACGAGTAGATGTGACTTGGTTATTTTCACTTTCGAATAATAGAAGTACTAGGGGGCATTCCATGAAGTTAGCAAGTAGCACATTTAAGACTAATCGGAGAAAATCCTTTTTCACTCAACGCACAATAAAGCTCTGGAATTTGTTGCTAGAAGATGTGGTTAGTGCAGTTAGTGTAGCTGGGTTCAAAAAAGGTTTGGATAAGTTCTTGGAGGAGAAGTCCATTAATGGCTATTAATCAAGTTTACTTAGGGAATAGCCACTGCTATTAATTGCATCAGTAGCATGGGATCTTCTTAGTGTTTGGGTAATTGCCAGGTTCTTGTGGCCTGGTTTTGGCCTCTGTTGGAAACAGGATGCTGGGCTTGATGGACCCTTGGTCTGACCCAGCATGGCAATTTCTTATGTTCTTATGTTCTTATGTTCTTTTCACATTTCTCTGTGTGCATGCAGCATGTATACATTATTGGATAGATTTTAATAAAGGTGCGTGCGGGGAAAACAGGGTTACGTGCATGGCTGGGCCTTGTGCGTGCCGTGCCCAATCGCTCCGGGGGACCCTCGTTGCACCCAACGAGGGTCCCGGAGCGAAACCGCGGGGAATCACGTGACGCCGCGTCACTCCGACGTGGCGCCGACGTCACGTGCTCCTCACAAAGGAGTTCAGAAATGGCGTCCTGACTCCCCGCTGGATCACCAGCGAGTTGTTGTAAGTCTTGGGGGGGGGGGGGGGGGGATTAAGGAGGGTGAGGGGTTTAAATTTTTATTTGCACGTATGGACATAGACTCAACTTATGGAATTCTCCATATGTCCATATTGACCGCAAATGGGACCCCCTTTCGACTTATGGACTTATGAACATAAACTTTTGCTCTGCACATCCCTACTACCTATCATGCCTATTATGTACTAGCATGGGATATTTTGGTGGGTCCATGTTGTTTGGGGTTCAGATCTCAGCCTACTTCTCCTACCTTGTTTGTTGCTTGGTTATACCGAGCTATTTCTTCCCCAGAAAAAAAAATTGAAAAAAAGGAAAAAAGTACAAGTTTCTCCTTCCACTCTACCTCTTTTCTGGTTCTTCATTTGTTGAACCCTTCTACAATCTCAGCCTAGTTTTTCCAACCTGTTTCTTTGTTGGGTACTTTTTTTTGCTAGAAAAAAAGTTTTTGAAGAAAGAAATAAAAATACAAGTTTCTCCTCCCACCCCATTTCTTTTATCTACCTTACTGATTTGTTGTATATTTCTAGGATCCCAGTCTAGCTCTCCCACCCTTCTTCTTTCTTGGATATACTGGGGTCAAAGGAAGAAATGAAGGGCACAACAGAAAAGATGTACAGAAAAGACATTTTACATGTTCTCAATTTTGTAAAGTTTCAATAGGAAGAGAGAACTAATGCAACACTAGAAAATCTACAAATGAAAAACTATGTTCAGCGACAGAATATGGGAAAACATTTCTTCATAATTTACCAGAAAAGCCACACTGATAGGAGATGATTTACATTTTCTGATTGTAGCAAAGGTTTCAATAGGAAATAAAACTTCACAAAAATATAAAATTTCATCCAGCAGTAACATCAGTTTCAAGTAGGGAATGTAATAAAAGTTTATGTCACAAAAGTGATTCTGTTGATAAGATCATATTCTTGTACTAAATCTGACAAGTGGCAGGTGCTACATCTCCCATGTCACTCAGCATTGCTGCCATACATTCTTACCACTGTATTGTGCTACTTGTGACGTCTTAGTGTATTGATGCTACTCTTTGTGCTTTGTCCTTTTATTGTTGCTTTGGAGTTTTCCCTACCACTTTTCTGCTTTGTTCCTCCTTATTGGTGCTTTAGGATATTGATGTCATGCTTGGTGCCACTTTGCCTCTCGTGCTGTAAGAGTTCATTCCACTGTTGTTGGTGCTCCCTTTTGAAGCCTTGAGGTGTTTTTTCCACTCTTGCTGCTTCTTTGCTCCTCTGATGGTGCCTTGGAGATATCCTGCCACTTCTGGAATCAGTTTGCCCCATTGAGGGTCCTTGGGCTCTTCATGTCACATTTGGTGCCATGTTGAAATAGTCTTGATTAATTGGCATGCCTTCACTCTTCTGATGATTTCTTCCCACAAGTTTCATTAGAATAGAAGAGAAAACAATTTGGGAGCCCAAAATAGGTGCAGTATTTCTACCATTGACTTTAATGGTAAACAAATGAATGAATAAAATGAATAAATAATTTATTTTCATTTGAAACTAATGAACCAAATGGAGGTGCCCTACAAAACAAATGAGCAAACCAAAACAAAAATGTTTCCTCTGCATATCCCTAATAAATAAGCAGCTCAAGGATAAAAATGAATTGACAACAAATAGGGGTTGATTTTAATACATGTGTGTGCTTCCCAGCACGCACAAATGGCCACGCTGATTTTACAAAATGCGAGTGCCTGCACACGCATGTTATAAAATTGGCAGGCTGCGCGCACATGCGCAAAGGATTTTATAATCTGGGCACGCATATGCATGCGGCACATGCAAGGAGTGGTAGAATTAAGACATTTTCGCGCAGCGATGCATCCCGGGCTTCCCCAGTTCCCTCCCAGTCCGCTCCAATTAAGGAGCGGATTGGGAGGGAACTTCCTACCCCCTACCCTATCCTCCCTTCCCCTTCCCTTCCCCTCTCCTCTCCTCTCCTCTCCACCCCCTAAACCAGGGGTCGGGAACCCATGGCTCGCGAGCCAGATATGGCTCTTTTGAGGGCTGCATCTGGCTTGCAGACAAGTGTCACCACACTTTCCAGTCCCCCGCTGACCCAGCTGCTCCCCGGTCCTCCTCCACCCGGGCTTAAAATGCTGTCAGCCCGGGCAGAACGCGGCAGGACAGCTGGAGTCAGCGGCACCGGCGTGCTCTCTTCTTCCCACCCCCCCCCCCTCGCGGCCCGGAAGAGGAAGTGGTGAGCATTGGGTGCGTGCGCTGGAAGAAGAGACCACGCTAGTGTGGTCTCTTCTTCCCGCCCGCCCCACCCCGCGGCCCGGAAGAGGAAGTAGAGAGCATCGGGTGGTGCGCGTCGAAAAGAAGACTGCAGCGCGACTCGGAGGAAAATGAAGAGCTTCAACCGCGGCCGATGGGACTCCGCCTCCGCGAGGGCTGAAAACGAAGGAGGTTAGCGTTGGGAGGAGGCTGCTGCTGCTGCGAGTTCCCGGGGTGGGGGTGGGGGAGAGAGAGAGTGAATGAGCAAGCAAGCATGTGTGTTTGAGATCCTTTGTGTGTGAGTGAGAGATTGCATGTATGTGAATGATTGAGAGCCTGTATATGTGAAAGAGAGTATGTCTGTGATTGAGAGCCTGCCTGTGAGAGAGAGAGCATGAATGTAAATTTACCATTGGGAACCTGTATGTGTAAGTTTGTGATTGAAAACCTGTTTGTGTGAAAGAGTATGTGTGTATGATTGAGATCCTTTGTGTGTGAGAGAAAACATGTGTATGTATGATTAAGAGCCTGTGTGTATAAGTAAGAGAGAGATCATGTGTGTCTGTGTGTGATTGAGAGCTGGTTTAGGTGATGGAGCATGCGAGTATGTGATTGAGAGCCTGTGTTTAAATGAGAGAGAGAGACCATGTGTGTCTGTGTGTGATTGAGAGCTGATTTAGGTGAGGGAGCATGTGAGTATGTGATTGAGAGCCTGTGTGTAAATGATAGAAAGAGAGGACATGTTTGTAAGCATGTGAATGATAGTCTGTGTGTGAGAGAAAAAGACAGCATGTATTTATGGGATTAAAAGCCTGTGTGTGTGTGTAATAGGGATGTGCAGCCAAAAAGTTTGCGTTGATAAGTTGATAAGTTGAAGTTGAGGGTCGATTTCGTTCAATATGGACATATGGAGAATTCCATAAGTTGAGGGTCTGTCCATACGTTCACCGGTTCCCTAAATAAAAATTTAAACCCCTCACACTCCTTAATCCCCCCCCCAAGACTTACCAAAACTCCCTGGTGGTCCAGCGGGGAGTCAGGAAGTCATCACTGTATTCCTTTGCGAGGAGCACGTGACGCCGGCGTCATGTTGGAGTGACGCCAACGTCACGTGTTTCTCTGCGCCTCCACTCCCGGACCCCCGTTGGACCCAACTGGAACTTTTGGCCAGCTTGGAGGGGTCAGGAGGCCCCCCCAAGCTGGCCAAAAGTTCAGTGGGGGTTCCGGACCGCCGCTGAACGACCTCCTGCAGTCGATCTCCTGCCGGCGCCATTTTCTGTACGGAAAACGATTCGCGGCAAGAAATCGCTCCCGGAACCCCGCTGGACTCCCAGGAACTTTTGGCCAGCTTGGGGGGGCCTCCTGACCCCCACAAGACTTGCCAAAAGTCCAGCGGGGGTCCGGAACGACCTCCTGCGTCGAATCGTTTTGGTCTATGGCCGCCGCCATTTTGCGGCGGCCATTTTGCAAAATGGCGCCGGCTGAAGACAACAGGATTCAATTGAGGGGGCCGTTCCGGACCGCCGCCGTTCTGGACCACCGCTGGATCCCCAGGTAATTTAAAGCATTTGGGGGGGGGGGGTTCGGGAGGGTGGGGGATTTAATTTAAAGGGTCGGGGGTGGGTTTTAGGGGGTTTTAGTGTGCCGGTTTTCCTGCCCTCCCCCTTCCCCTGATTTACGATTTTTTAACGATAAATCGGGGGAATTGGTATTGTATCGTGGCCCTAACGATTTTTGACGATTTAAAATATATCGGACGATATTTTAAATCGTCAAAAAACGATTCACATCCCTAATAGATACATCATCATCAGCATAGCGTCAACTCCATAACCAAGCTAGTTTGAGATATCATAACCTCGGACATGAGTCATTGGCTTCCTTGGAAGAGAAGAGGCCAGTGTAAGAATATTAGAATTGGTTAAAGTACAAACACTGAATTTAAAATTAATAAAATATTCAAAGTCAACAAAGTGACCTAAAATTAAGTAATAATTATTCAGTGAAAATTAAAAAGAAATTAAATAAACAATGTTAAGGTAGAAAATAGGTAGTCCCGAGTAATATTTTGTGCTCTGACATCATTGAGAGTGTGGATAACCCAGCTATTATAGTAAGAGGCAGTTACTAGAGAAAGTTGGTTAGGAGTTGGCCATCAAAGGGAGAGGAAGTGCTGTACGCGCTCTTCTCACGAAAGGCCTGCCAAGTATAGAAAATGTATTAATTATCAAAAGAACAACAAATGAGTGAATATGTTTGAGTTGACTGAATGTTATGACTTTTATTACAATTTAAGTTAAGTTTAAGGTAAATTAACTTAAGTTAAAGTGAATGTTGTACCACATTTTAGCGTGACATTAGTTAATAAATTTAGAAGAGAGATTGAAGTAATGAATGTGAATGATTAGTTGTTCTATGTATTAGAAATAGGGAAAGAAATGATCTTTTATTTTTCAGCTTAGAAAATATACAGTTCCAACAAGCTGACATAGACACACATTGTAGGGAACATTACAGACATAGGTTTCCAGGAAGGTTACAGGGAAATAGTTTTTTCATTTTTGAATTTTTTAAAGAATAGGATAGAAGGAAGAAGAAAGACCGAGAAAAGAAGGAAGAAAGAAGAAATATCTGGCCAGAGACTAAAGACAAAGGAAAGAAGAAAAGCAGATAAGTCTTACTATACACATGCACAACTAAGACTTTAACATAAGCCAGGCCTGTGCTTAGGTTTAGGAAATAATAAAAACTATTCAAGAAAGAGAAAGAATAAAGAGTATAAAAAGAAAAGGAAAACAAAGAAAAATAATACTTACCAGGACATCATCCATATTTTAGACTGTCTTCATTGCTAAAGAAAATAAAAGTTTATACAAAGTACCAGTCCTTATGAGAAACTATCTTCAGTTAGAAAGAAATAGTTTCAAAGTTATATATATATATATATATATATATATATATATATATATATATATATATATATATATATAAATAAGAATGTTAAATAGTTTGTACGTCGTCGCTAATCTCGCCAACCGCTTAACCGAATGCGTTCAAATTTGCACACAACATTCACTTCCCATATGGGAAGGATCTTATACACTTACATTACATATAGGTCACACCTGTGACAGGTAATACAAGTTTAAAAATTGCTTACACAAAACAGCGACATCTGGTGGCAATCAGCGCAAGCGCAACCTCTTACACCTTTCACACACACACACCACACCCCCCCCCACCCCCGGGCTATTGTCTTTCATTCACTCTCCCTCATAACACACAGAAATCCACACTCATCACACCACACCCCCCCACCCACATGCCTGTCAATGTCACTTACTTCACCCACCCTCCCAAAACACACCAAAACACGGATTCCTGGCTGCTATATTGGGAAGCCACGCATTTCACACACCCTCCGATTTTAAATTAAAGTACCCTCTTCCACCCACCCACGCACTTCACTCCAATCAAACACTACACCTGAAACAAGTCCGTGCTTCTCCGCCGGCACCACAGGAACGGTCTGGGACACATCGCATTCAGTAGGGCCGTCGGATGCCAGCAACTAAAATGGCGCCGGCGAACCTTGCCCTTACTATGCTATACGGAAGACAACAATGACGTCGGTACACCATGTGACATAGTAAGGGCAAGAGCCCGTCGGCGCCATATCCTCAGCAGACATTTGCCCTTACTAGGTTAGGAATCCTGACGCACCACTTTCACCGGTGAAGTTTTGCGACATGGCAGCCAGCGGAACAAACCCTAGCACACACCCTCGCCACCAGCTGGCAGTTTACACAGGTAGCGGGGAGGTGCACGGTGGGGGACCCTTCTCATTTTCCGCTGTGCGTTTTTCACAGGGGGGGGCACTCATTCTCCACATCTCCCGAGAGGGGGGCAGTAGCGTGGGTTGCTCTATTTCGCCGGGCTGGGGGAGGGGCAGGAAGGTGTGCTTGCATATTTAAACTATTCTTTGCTAGTGCTGTTCATTTGGGGTAAAAAAAAAAACCCACACAAACTATAACCTTTACTGATCTCTGAAAGCTAGCGGATTAGCCCTCCAAAAGAAACTTCTCTACAGACACATTACTAGGTGGATTAGGCACTCCCCTATTTTTATCCCTAAGGATCACAACCTCCCACTGACTGACCACGTTTATACACACCAATTCATTTCTTATCTATCAGCGTCGCAACTGCTTTTTAAGATCTGGATCCTCTTACCTAAGAAGGCATTAATTTTTGCCCTGTGCATTTCTCTTGCTCTTCGGACATTACAGTCCCATTTCCTTTGATCCTTTTACACACCATTCATACATCTCTTGCAATTCACCAAATTGATGCATCGCAGAAAATCTAACTTACGTCGGCGTACTCGTGCTGCGCTAGTGGCACAACGCCTTAGAACTAGGTGCACAGAGGAGGAACGGGCAGCAAAAAAACAGCACAACAAGGAAAGAATAGCTGTAGGAAGACAGCAGGAAGCGGCCTAGCAACGTGCATCCAGACTGCTAGAGGCACGCTTGCGATCACGGCAAGCACGTTCCGCTGCTCACAATCTCCTTCGTTCACAACACCATGCCCATGAAACGCTGACAGTGGCTGAAATCCCTCTGACACCGACAGCACCTCAACGTCAGCCATGGATCCCACATCAACTGGACAAACATTATAATCGACTTGCTTTCCGATACAACCCACATCAGGATTATACTTTCATACGGCATGTACTCATTGGCTCTATGACAAACGTGTGTCCATACTGCAAGGCTATGATATTTCTGGGAGAAACAAAGGGGATGTGTTGCTATAAAAAATTTAAGGACCAATATCATAGAAGCTACAATCTTGACAGGACCTTTCAAAGGTGAAGATGTACTCATTCCTCGCATCCCTATCATTCCAACAGATATGCCATTTCAATTTAAAAGATTGCAATTCCCAATTAGATTGGCATTTGCAATAACCATCAACAAAGCTCAAGGACAATCTTTACACCTCTGCGGTTTACATCTACAAACCGATTGCTTCTTACATGGACAATTGTATGTTGCATGTTCACGAGTAGGCAAACCTGACAATTTGTATATCTGCACTAACGATGGAACAATAAAAAATTTTGTATACCCACAAGCATTGCAAAATTAAACATATTACAGATATCCCCTGGCTCTGTTCTGTTTTTTCAACTTAACCAGGCTCAGCCACAGCAACGCGTGGCAGGGTACAACTAGTATATAAATAAAAATATAATGTAGTTTGGACGTAATCGATAATCTCAGAAACTACTGCACCAATTGCTTTCAAATTTGGACACAACCTTGCTTTCACTTTCGGCAAGGTTCCTCTATCTAGATTATATAGATGTCACACGGTTACAGAGAAAAACATGTTTTTACATGTGTGTGGGGAAAACAGCGACATCTGTTGGACAGACATGCAATACACGGTATCTACCTTGGGAAATGAAGCTGTTGTACTGCGCATGCGCGGGCGGGAGCGCACGTAGGGCACAGCGGGACCAACATGGCGCTGGGAGGAGCAGCAGCGGTGCATGTCAGGCACAGTGGGACCAACATGGCACTGGAAGGAGCAGCAGCGGCGGACTGGCGGCGGATCGGCGGAGATATTGGGCGTGGTGGTGTCGGCCGGCCGAACTTCGACCCCTGGGAGGAGCTGCAGCAGCGATCTGGTACGGCTCACATGCACGACAGGGAGGGATCCTCGCTGACCTCGCGTGTTCGGGAGCGGGCCGCGCAGAACCGCACAAGAGGGAGAGGGACAGGGCGGGGATCATCTGGGAGGGCATTGCGAGCGGGAGGGGATCTGAGTCAGGGAAGGAGATTCAGAGGGTGTGCTGTCACTGACGAAAAGGTAGGGAGTAGGCGGGGAGAGGTGACAGTGAGGGGAGGGAGAATGAAGGGGGTGCTGAGTGTCAGGGGAGAGACACAGAGGGGAGAGGTGAGTGTGAGGGGTGAGAGTTGGAGTGGGGACAGGGCAGTGAAGGGGGAGTTAGTGACCAAAGGGGGAGGGGTGAGTGTGAGGGGAGAGAGTTGGAGTGGGGACAGGGGAGGAAAGGGGGGTGAGTGACCAAGGGTAAGGATGATGTGTGACTGAGGTATATGGGGAAGGGGGAGGGGGGGAAAACCTGACTCTGCCACTGCAACGCGTGGCGGGCCACCGTGACACAGAGGGGAGAGGTGAGTGTGAGGGGTGAGAGTTGGAGTGGGGACAGGGGAGTGAAGGGGGGGGGGTTAGTGACCAAAGGGGAAGGGGTGAGTGTGAGGGGAGAGGGTTGGAGTGGGGACAGGGGAGGAAAGGGGGGGGGGGAGTGACCAAGGTGGAAGACGATGTGTGACTGAGGTATATGAGCAAGGGGAAGGGGGAGGGGGGAAAAGAACCTGACTCTGCCACTGCAACGCGTGGCTGGATACCGCTAGTATAGACTAGCATTATATAATAGCTTTTGACATCTGATTTGTTATTCTTATAATCATTTAAAATGAGATAAATGTGATAGAAATAAAAAATAAGGGTTTTTAAAGTCTATATTGTTGAAGTTATTAGTTTAAAATTTTATGGTAAACCATATTTCTGAGCAATTAACAACTAACACTTGCTGCCACAACTACACAAATACCACTCAGCCACGCAGGAATTGGTTTACACCTGCAGGCAACTACAGCACTGACTGTATAGGGTTGGGAAGGACCTTCCTACTAAATGTAGTCCTGGAGGGCACTTTGTAATTGAGGAGTAACTCATGCATCAGTTGCTTAAAGCTCACATTTTCTACTACTTGCAAGGGCTGGTTATCAAGGGCAATCATTTCCCTGATTGTTGTGTTCCATGCTCGTGGAAGGCCACGAGCACGGCCCCCTACCTTGCCCACGACGGCGACCCGCTGCGGGAACACCGGGAGAGACCCCTGACCTGATGCCCGTTGCTACGGTGCGGGTCCCTGCTCTGGCCACCGGGTGGGGAGCCATCCCTGCTCCTCCCTCGTGGCGTCCTGCAGCATTTCCTCCATGGAGGAAATCCAAGATGGCCACTGCCATCTTTAGGTGTGAGGCCGCGCCTCCTCATTAGATTTAAAGGGACCTGATCCCTTTAACCAGGTTCAGCTGTTCCCTATGAGCCAGAGCAGAGGAAGTATAAAAGGAGACTTCCTCTGCTCAGTCCTCGACTTGGCAACTTTGGGTTAGTCAGGTCTGCTTGCTTGGGTGAGTTCTTCTACTTCAGATCCTTGTTCCTGTCTTGTCTTGGTGTTCCTGGTTCCTGACTTCGGATCGGCTAGCGGTGATTCCTGGTGTTTGACTTTGGACTGGCAAGCGGTGATTCTCTGGTGTGTGACTTCGGACTGGCAAGTGGTGATCCCTTGGTGTGTGACCTCAGACTGGTAAGCGATGACCTCTGGCACTTGACCTTGGACTTCTTCTTGACCATCATCTCCAAGGGCCCACCTAAGTCCCAGTGGCCTGGGTCCCTACGGGCTCCTCCCGGGGGGACCGCGGGCTTCCAGGGGTGAAGCTCCAGTCAGCCCTTGCACCGAACGCTCGACCACTCAAAGGTCCACTTAAGTCCCAGCGGTCCGGGTCCCTATGGGCTCCTCCTGGGGGGACCGCGGGCTTCCAGTGGCGAAGACACAGTTCCTTTCCTCGACGTCATGACTCTTCGTCTGCCTCCACAGTCACCTCTGTCTCCAGTGCCGAGGGTCAGCTGGTCACGTCTTCTGTTCCTGCTTCGCCACCTGACGAGAGAACCTACGGATCTTCCTCCTAAGGTATTCCATCTTCCCATTGGCCCAAGGGTTCACAAGCCTAAGCATAACAGATTGCCAAGTCGATGGACCCAGCGGAGGTATCTGCCCGCCAGGCCATTCTGGGAATGGCCCAGCGCCTGATGGACCAGCAAAAGACCTTGGATGCCCTTGTTTCCACAGTGGAGGGCATGAACCAATGCTTTGAGGCGTTGGGACCCATGAACCCCACGCTGCCGTCTCCACCTGTGGGTTCCGGAGGCCATCCTGTAATCCACCTGCCAACACTGCCACGTTTTTCTGGGGAACCTCGGGCCTGCAGGGGTTTCATTAACAAGTGCAACATGCACTTTCGCCTGCAAGTGGCCCTCTTCCCCGATGATGCCACCAAGACCACATTTATCCTTGCCCTCCTCAAAGGAAAGGCCCTAGAATGGGCTTCCCCCCTATGGGAATGGGGTGACCCCGTTCTAAGGAACTTAAGAGACTTCTGGGAGTTTTCCATATGAACTTCGGGGACCCCACTCAAGAAATTTCCGTGGGGACGAAGTTACTTCAGTTACGTCAAGGGTCAAGAACACTGGCCGAATACGCTATAGACTTCCAGACCCTTTCCTCGGAGCTCAGATGGGGCCCCGAGTGTCTGCGCACAATCTTTCTGCAGGGGCTGAGTCCCAGAATCAAAGACGAGCTTGCGGGCCGGAAAGTTCCAAGGTCCTTGAACGCCCTTATTGATCTGGCAGGGCGTATAGATCGGCGCCACCAAGAGCGCCGTCAAGAGGCCCAGATGTCACATAAAGGTGGGCTCCTTCCAGGCGCCCTTGAAGCTCGCCTTCCCCTAAGGTTAGGCCGGGAACTTCCTGACTTCCGCCTGACGAGCCCATAGAATTGGGTCGTGGGAGAATTTCCACCCACGAACACTACTGGCGAATGAAGGAAGGCCTCTGTTTTCATTGTGGCGCAGCGGGCCATCAGCTGCATGCCCAGCGCGGCCGGGAAACTCCTGGGCCTAGGACCTGAAGGAGGTCTCTTCCTGGGCCTAGCTTCACCAGCACCTCCACTAATGCTGCCAGTGGTGTTAACCTCTACGGATGGAGAATTCCACACGTTAGCCCTGGTGGACTCTGGCGCCGGCGGCAATTTTATTATGAAAAACTTGGTGGAACACTTAAGGATCTCACAAGTTCGTCTTCCAGTTCCCTTGGTCATCTCCTCGATCCAAGGGAAGCCTTTTCCGGAACATGTAACAAACACCACAATTCCTGTCCAGCTGAGGGCTGGGGTCCTTCCTCAAGCGCAGATGCCGTTCTATGTTTTGGAGTACTCCATACATCCGGTCATCCTGGGCCTTCCCTGGCTCCAGGAGCATGCTCCCCAGTTTAACTGGAAGACCCTGCAACTATCTCGTTGGGGGCCGAATTGTCACGGCAATTGCCTCCAAACAGTGATCCCTGTCTCGTGTTCCAGTGCCTCCACCAGTCTTCCAGGTCTGCCGGCCCCCTATGCCTCACACGCGGATGTGTTCTCAAAACAAAGAGCCGAGATACTTCCACCTCATCGATCGTTTGATTGTGCCATCAACCTACTCCATGGCACTGAGCCTCCTCAGGGGCGCACCTATGCCCTCTCGCCTGCCAAGATGCAGGCTATGACAGAGTACATCAAAGAAAACCTGGAGAGGGGCTTCATTTAGAAGTCAAGGTCCCCAGCAGGGGCTGGGTTCTTCTTCGTCGAGAAGATGGACGGCAGTCTTCGCCCTTGCAGAGACTACCGGGGCCTGAATGCTATAATGGTCAAGGACCGTTACACCTTGCCCCTCATCTCTGAGCTCTTCGATCGGCTGCAAGGTGCAAAGATCTTCTCTAAGTTGGATCTCTGAGGGGCCTACAACCTGATCCACATCAAAGAAGGTGATGAATGGAAGATGGCCTTCAACACCCGAGACGGCCACTATGAGTATTTAGTAATCCGTTCGTGCTCTGTAATGCTCCAGTGGTGTTCCAGAACACCATGAATCAGATACTCCGTGATCTCTTGTACCAGTGCGTGGTCGTATACTTGGATGATATTCTGGTATTCTCAGACACTCTGACCGCCCACCGTCAGCATGTCGTCCAAGTTCTGCAATGCCTCAGAGAACACAAATTGTATGCGAAGCTTGAAAAGTGCCTTTTTGAGCAGGAGTCCCTTCCCTTCCTGGGGTACATAGTCTCCAGTGAGGGATTCCGTATGGACCCCCAGAAGCTGAAAGCCATTCGGGAATGGCCACAGCCTTCAGGATTAAAGGCACTCCAAAGGTTTTTGGGTTTTGCAAACTACTATCGATCTTTTATTCCTCACCATGCGTCCCTCGTTGCCCCAATGACAGCCCTGACCCGGAAAGGTGTGGACCCCAAGAATTGGCCTCCGGGAGCGGAGGCCGCCTTTCGTCGCCTCAAGGAGGCGTTCCTGCAACAACCATGCCTTCGGCATCCAGATCCACAGTAGCCATTTCTTATCGAGTTGGACGCGTCCTCAGAAGGCGTAGGTGCCGTTCTGAGCCAGACTTCCGAAAGTCATAAGCTATGCCCGTGTGCCTTCCTCTCACGCCAGTTCTCTCCGGTGGAACGGAACTATGCCATCGGCGACAAAGAGCTCTTAGCTATAAAGGTAGCCCTAGAAGAGTGGCGCCCTTGGCTTGAGGGGGCACAACACCAGTTTACGGTCTACACAGACCACAAAAACCTAGAGTACCTCCATCGGGCACAACGACTCAACCCACGGCAGGCACGATAGGCCCTATTCTTCACCCGATTTAACTTCATCCTCTGTTACAGACCTGCCGGGAAGAATATCAAGGCCGATGCCCTGTCACGAGTATTTGAGTCTACTGAGAACTCTGATGAACTGCAGTTCATCATCGAGCCGTCACGCATCCTTCTGTCTGCCACCACGACCATCCCTCCAGGGAAAACTCTGGTTCCACCGCACTTGCGGAAACAAGTCCTGGCATGGGCTCACGATTCCCACTGTTCCGGTCACCCAGGACAATCCTGGACCTTACAGACCCTGTGCCGATACTACTGGTGGCCAAAGGTCAACAAAGATGTCCGGGCGTACGTTGAGTCCTGCCAGTCATGTGCGCGCCACAAGAGGATCCTCGGTTCAACTCCGGGCTTGCTTCAGCCTTTACCGGCGCCTTCGGAACCGTGGACTCATGTAGCAACCGACTGCATGGTCGATCTACCACCATCCAGTGGCAACATGACGATATGGCCACTGGATGCGGCATATCGTCATGTTGCCATTTTACTGGTTGACCGGTTTAGTAAAATGGCGTAATTTGTGCCGCTCCCAGGATTGCCATCTGCACCACAGCTGGCCCAGCTGTTCATCCAGCACATCTTCAGGCTACATGGCTTACCAAGGAGCATCCTCTCAGATCGAGAGCCTCAATTTACTGCCAGGTTTTGGAGGGCCCTCTGCCAGAAGTTCAAAGTTACCTTAGACTATACGTCTGCTTACCACCCACAGACCAATTGTCTTGCAGAGAGAACGAAGCAGACCTTAAAGCAGTTCCTCCGTATCTACGTCAATGAGAAACAGGATGACTGGGCTAGCCTGCTACCCTGGGCAGAATTTGCACTTAATTCTCAGCTCTCCATGGCTACCGGGTCCTCGCCATTCCAGATAGTGTATGGGAAGCAGCCACGCCCGCAGCTGCCAGTTGCCATTCCAATTATGTCCCCGGTAGCTCAACTCTCGGCAGACGAGTTGCACCGCCTATGGGTCTCCACACGGCGCGCGCTGATCAAAGCCAGTCAGGCGGCAAAGAGGTATGCCGATCAGCGAAGAAGACCATATCCGCCCCTCAGGCTGGGCCAAAAGGTATGGATGAGCACACAGTTCATCCACCTGAAGCTGCCATCAGCTCGACTGGCCCCACGATTTATTGGGCCATTTCCCATCATCCGACAGGTTGTGCCATTTCATATCAGCTTCATCTGCCGCCTTCCCTCAAGAGATGCAATACGTTCCATGTTTCCCTCTTGAAGACTCTGGTGTTATCGTGGCCTTTCAGCACGCCTCCGACTCCCCAACCTGTTGCTTCCAAAGATGACCTCACCTATCAAGTCCGGGAGGTCTTGGACATGAGAAAGCATAGGAAGAAATGGGAGTACCTGTTGGCGTGGGAGGGGTTCGGTCCTGAAGAAAACACCTGGGAGCCATTGGCCAATATCTTAGACCGGGGCTTGCTTGAGCAATTCCACAGAGACCACCCATCTAAGCCCAGGCCTCCAGGGAGGCGCCCTAAAGAGGGGGACTCTTCGTCTGCCTCCACAGGCGCCTCTGTCTCCAGTGCCAAGGATCAGCTGGTCACGTCTTCTGTTCCTGCTTCACCACCCGACGGGAGAACTACGGATCTTCCTCCTAAGGTATTCCATCCTCCCATCGGCCCAAGGGTTCACAAGCCTGAGCATAACACTGATGCTCCTTGTTAGTATTTTAGATGTCTGCCTTTTTCCCAGAGACAGTGCTATGGAACACCATTTCATTTTTTCTCTGGTGGGTTGCTATTCTGAACACATGGCTGGGGACTGCTGGCCTGCCATCTAAATGCTGGAAGGGACAATGGCATCAGCTTCCCATTTCCAACCCCTTTGCTCTGGCTTTTATTTGGAGTGGCAGAAGGGCTCCTCAGATGAGTACTGCCTCCTTCTCCTGTTGTTAATGCTTCTGCAGGAAGTGTTGCATACCAGCATTTGTGAGATGCCCTACTTGCTTCCCTTTCCTGCCATCCTTCCTGCAGTGAATACACTGAGTAAAATATGGGTTCTCCCTCACTTTAAAATGCCTCTAGATCAGAGTTTTCTTCTGTGATCCCTTATGAATCTCCTTGGAGGCTGATGCTGGAACTGGAAAATTAGAGAGTACATCCTGAAGAATAATAACCAGTGTATTGTTCATGCTGCCTGCACTTCCTGGGAGTTGATCCCAACATTAGTGTCATCTCTCTTCCTTATCACTTCATTGGAATCTAAGATTCTACTGACTAAACCTTTCAAATTCTCTTCAGCTATTAGCTCTTCTTCTGATTCATAGAATCCCAGACAATATTATTCTTCAGAAGCAGTTGTTGAAAAAAACTGTCTTCTCTGCCTCAGAAGCTGTAAGCAAAGAGAAGCACATTGCTGGTTTGTTTGTTTTTTTTGTGTGTTGCACTTCTGCTAAGCCTACCCTGCTAATGTCAGTCTTGGATGCTCTTCCACCTTTTCCTTCAGCTCCAAAACAAAAGGAAGAGGAACATGCAGTGGTGACACATGCTCTCCCAATGTCAATTTCTTCTAAATTGAGCTGTCTTTCTCTCCTGTTATTCCGGATCTAAAAAAGTCTTTCTTCAATTTAAGTGCAGGACTGTCTTTTTTATTGCTGCCTCTGCCAAAGCTGCTAATTCTTTCAATATTCCCTCTTCTCCATTGTCCTGACATGATGGAATTTGTTGATATGCACTGCTTACTGGGGTTTGATATTATAAATTATACTGTAACTATACTCCCACTCAAGGTACCACTCAATGTATGGAGAACTATCTGTCACAAACACACATAGAGGCACATATACACAAACCATGTGCTATACTTCACCCACATAAAAAACAAACAGTTACAGACTGGTAAGACTTCACTCTCTAAATGTGCACTTATTACTTCACTGGTGTCTAGACACACACTGACAAAAAAAATCACTAGTGTTGGTGTAAGTGAAAATTTTCACACTGTCTCCCATCTTGACCCTCCCCCAATGAAAAGAAATATAAAAAACAGCAGTAATGCATTGCCTCTCTTTTTGGCACAGTGAGTGTATGTGTGGGACAATATCAGCACAGAGAAGAGCAGAAGCAGTCCTTTACCAATACCAAATCCCAAAGAAGTAAAATTTAAAACCCATGCACTTGCATGCAAGTCGCGCATTTGCCGGCATGTAAATGGACATGCCAATTTTATAATATACGTGTATATATGCACACTTGTTATAATACTGGCTATCTGCGCAATCATGTGCGCACAATTTAATATTGATGTGCACATATGTGTGGGTAAGTGGGGGGAATTTTAGTAGGTATGCACGGTGATGCAATAGGCCTTTTTACCAGTTCACTCCCAGTTCGCCCTAGTAAAGGACTTCCTAAACCACCTAGCTAACTTACTCTATTAGCCCAGAGCCTTAAAACCCCACTGACTAGCCTCATTTTATTTGTTACATGACTTACACGCCATCAGTAGCAGAAGTAAAGTTACGTGATAGGGGACCCTTGTGCGTGCTTATGCACATAACTACATACACACTAACTTCATGGTGCAGTCCTGGCCTGCATCATGTCCCGCTTGTGCCCTGCCCAGATCACGCCTATGCCCAGAAAACATTTTATATGCACGTACCGGGAGATATGCATATGGCTGTGGGTATTTTAAAATCCACGTGGCGCACACGGGTCCAAGTTACAAATGTATCCCCTGATTTTGGCTTGCACAAGCTTTTGAAAATGAACCAGAAAGTTTGTAAGCTTTATTAGAACTCTGTGAGAGCTTCTATAGTATATACTTCTTCACCAATAGAGAGGAAATATGGAGCTTCTTGGATATGCTCAGACTTTACAGTGAGAGGTTGTTAGCATTTCTTGATCCAGATAGTAGATACAGGTCAGTTCAAAAGAGGCTGCACCATGATTTGTTTTCTGCCTAGTATCCTTGCCAACTTGTCCTGCCTCAGCTCTGACAAGGCGGTGAGGTCTCACAGGCAAGAGCTGGTTGTTAGAGTTACCAATTGGTTTTTTTTTCAGCATTACACAGCAAAGTCTTCAATGGGCCACACAAATGAATGGAAAACACGAACAAATGGGTTGAAGATTGTTTCACTCATAGGACCCCTCCATTTGTTTTTTTTGGGGAGCCACAAACAAATATGGAAACATCTGTTATGTTTTCTTCATTCATTTCACATAACTTGGGGCAGATTTTGAAAGGCTACATGCGTAACATACACGTGTAACCTGAGAAAATCTACCCCTGCGAGCACTGAGCCTAATTTGCATAGGTTCGGTGGCGCTTGCAAGCCCCGGGACGTGCGTATGTCCCGGGGCTTGCAAAAAGGGGTGGATCAGGGGCATGGCTGGGGGCATGGCGGAGGTCCGGGGGCGGTCCGGAGGTGGGGGTCGAGTGCTCTGGCACAGCGGCTTGTGCTGGGGCATGGCGTGCTGGCAACTGGCCAGCGCATGCAAGGCGTAACTTTTGCTGCAAAGGTAGGGGGGCGATTTAGTTAGGGATGGGGGTCGGTTAGAAAGGGGAAGGGAGGGGAAGGTGGAGGGGGGACCGGAAAAAAGGTTCCCTCCAAGGCCGCTCCGATTTCGGAGCGGCCTTGGAGGGAACGGGGAAAGCCATCGGGGCTCCCCTCAGGCTCGGCACATGCAAGGTGCACATGTGTGCATCCCTTTGCGCATGCCGACCCAGGATTTTATAACATGCGCACGGCAGCGCGTGCGCATGTTATAAAATCGGGCGTAGATTTGTTTGCATCGGGTTGCGCAAACAAGTCTATGCCCGCGCATAAGATTTAAAATATGGCCCATTGTTTCTACCTTGTGATTAATTGTGAAGCAGTTATTTTGGACATAGCTTTCAGTTATTTAGTTTCAAGCTCTCTCTTTTTTCCCTTTATTTATGCTTTTATGGGTGACAATGTGCTCCTGGTCAGCAGCACATGAACAGCACTTTTTTCTTAAATGCTGGGGTGATCTGCTTTCAGAAAAGGCTGTCTTTAGGCAATATTGATGTCAGCTGTTCCTTGAATTTAGATTTCTATCCTCTGCCCTGTGAGGGTAGAATGGTATTTTACAAAGGCAGGAAAAAACTCAACCTGATCTAGGGTTAGTTTTGAGCTTATGCATTGGCTTTTTTTTTTTTTAATTATTATTGTTATTTTGAAAGGTCAGAAATTCTTACCAAAATATGAGACTGTCCTCTAGTTTGATTAAATTAGATTTTGTATTCTGACCTCTATTACAGTGTGTATCCTTTACACAGGCAGATTTGTTCAAAGCAAAAATATTTTACTTTCAGCAAGAAGCTAATGGAAGGGTAAAATAGTATTTCTGCTATAAGAAGGGATTTCACAGATAGGCTTGAATTTCAGCTTTAGATGAGTATGGCTTCTTTTCTAACCTTTTAATGTTTTTCTTTGTTTAATGCATTTATTACCCACTTTTATATTGTGACATGCTTCCAAGCATCCTTTTGATGGCGAAAAGGTCCCTAACGCCTAGATTCATCATTTTGTTATAAATTTCGCCTGAATAGCACCCGCAATTAAAAAAAAAAAAAAGGGTAATGCTTAGGATAATTTTTGCAATACACATTAAATTTATCTTTGCAGAAGTGGCCACACAGGCATTGTACTCTTGCCCAAGCTTGATGGACTCTCTACCTAGGTGCTATCAAGCTAGGGTGAGAGTACATTGTAGAAATTTCATCTCTGTGTGCCTTTCCTCATTCTAAATCACATCAAATGTTCACTGATGTGTACTGTACTGTTTGTACCTCTGCCTGTGCATGTAAAACTGGCCCCCAAACCCTAGACCACCACTAAAAACATTGCAATGCCTTACCTAGATATAATAAAACAACTACTAAGCCAAATGGAACTAGTAATTAATATTGAAAAAATTGAATTTATACACCTTGAACGAAAAAACATTGAAATAATTCAGAATCCCATCAAACTTAAAAATGACAAGATAGTGGAGCTGAGAAAGCTCGGAACCTAGGAGTAATAATTGACACGGAACTCAGCCTTAAGCAACACATATCACTGAAAGTTAGAGAAGGCTACGCCAAACTAATGGTCCTTAGGAGACTGAAACCCTTATTAACCCAAGCATACTTTCGAACAGTTCTGCAAGCACTTACATTCGCTAGCACGGACTATTGCAACACACTCTACCTGGGATTACCACATTCAACACTAAGACCATTACAAATCCTTCAGAACACGGCCGCCAGAATACTTACTGGAAAAAGCAGAAGGGATCACATCACTCAAATGCTTGCCGACTTACACTGGCTGCCAATAGAACAAAGAGTGCAATTTAAAACGCTATGCACCATTCACAAACTAATCAATGATGAAAATGCTGACTGGCTAAACACTGCACTGCGATTGCATGACCCCCAGAGAAATCTCAGATCAGCCAATAAAGCTATACTAACCATACCCTCGGTCAAAACAGCAAAACTAACCCAAGTTAGAGAGAGAGCACTATCATTAGCTCGTCCAATATTATGGAACACAATGCCGCTCGAAATAAGATTAATGAGAGATTTAAAACTCTTCAAAAAAAGTTTAAAAACATGGCTCTTCAAAAAAGCTTTTTACAGTGAGATCAGTGAGTAAGAAACGCAAAAGAACACCGACACACAGCTGAAAGTCACCTAACAGCATAATTGCCTACTTTATTTTTTCTCTCACAATTAAGTATTAATTTAAAGAAGCTCAGTATAAAACATATATGATTATCCTATTAATCATATAAATGGAAATACCAATCCACTTTCCATATAGATTATATATTTTTTTGAAACATGTAACTGAAAATTTATTGGCACCTACTAGATAATTTATAAACCAAACTTATTTACGTGCCCATTTGTAAACCATTGTGATGGTGCATTACTAAACGATGGTATAGAAAAGTTTTTAAATAAATAAATACATACATTGATAAATAAACTAATTGATCCTCCTATAGTGGTATAAATAGATGACAAATATGTGTGCCACCCTAGAGGCTCTCTCTTTCTGCCTACTCCACTCCACTTTCTCTCCCCTCCTGCATGAGATGGGATTTGCGATAAATATCGTAAATCACAGTTCAGGCATATAGTACAGCTTAACACCAGGAAAAAAGGTGTAGTTATTTCCGGCATTAAAACGCACGATAACGTGCATTACCCTATCACACACAATGTTAAACATCTTATTTTCATAAACCCCGCTCAAATTCTTCCCCTTTGACTAAATTTTCAAAATTTGCATACACATCTTGCAATGTGAAAAATAACATATGCGTTAGGGTGTTATCACGGGTGTTAGGGCCCTGAGACCCACGATAACGCCCTAACGCATTTTGATGACTGACCCAGTAAATAAGGTACCTTGAAAGAAATCTATTAAGGCTTAGAACTACCAATAGGCAAGTAACAACCATAAAATCTCTGTAAGCCCACAGGTTCCATACACACTTGACTTGCAAAGTCTTGGGCATGGAATTTATAGATTTTAGGTTCTTATGTCCTCTTGCATCCTTACATCAAATCCTGGGTCATGCTTGCCTCATTACATTCTAATAGTCCATGAAAGGACTAAGGATGACATATTTTAAATGTCGAGAAGCAGTGATAGCAAAAGGGGAGTGCCATCTAGATTCTATATAAGTATGGCAAATTCATATCTAGACTACTCTTCCCCAGTCATTGATGAGTTCAATCCAGTAGATCTTTTTTCTCACTTATGGTCTGGATTACATTTGACATCTGTAGTGTAGCCTACAAAGAGGCTGACTGGAGCAGTAGGAGAAGAGAAGGAATAGTGATTTTTTTTTTTTTTTTAAGAACATCAATCACAGTGGAAAATTTAGAATTTAACTTTAGTCAATCTTAGAGCAAGATAAGTATAAACAAGTGCTTTGACAATGCCAAAAATTCAATGCAGTTTTATTCTCCATTGACTAAGTCTTTAGACAATATGTGTGCTTTTAATTAATGTACAAATAAACATATATAATTGGTTCAATATTGGACTCAAAGCAGTTATAATCTGCCCTGGTAAAGTACATCAGGATTGTATATATATATATAGCAGTCTATTCTCTGAATTAATAGACAGTGAATGCAGAGGAAAATCTGTCAACTAATTGAATGTTTAAGTTGCTTACTTAAGGCCATGGAGAGGTCAATAATGGGGCTGACAGGAGATATTACTTCTTTTCTCTTGGGCTCTGCTCTAGCATTTGGTCATATTTCCTCATGTCTGACCCACTGCAATATTATTTTTTTCAGGCAGATGAAAGAGTGTATTTCATTACTGAGACAAAAGGGCAAATAGAGGTTAGAAAACTTATGTCTGCAAAGAGATATTTCCCATAGGCTGAGAAAAAATAATAGAATCAATTATGTTTATAACAGAGTTGTTAAGACTAATAATGGGAAATGGCCATATATTTGTGTATTGAATTTTGAATGCTATACCTAAAGATATAATTTTTTCTAACCTCTGAAACTTTTGACTTTATTTAAATTATTAAATTATACTATATTTCTTGGTCAATAAGATTTAAGAGTATTTTTTGCTACATTATAATAGCAAAACACTCCAGCATTTTTAATTATGATATTAAACCACTGATCAATAAATAGCATAGGTTCAATGGTCATGTGAATATATTAATTTGTCTAGCAAATAACTTTATGCTAAAGAAGAAAAGCCTATGAAATGCTAATGTGAAAATCTCTGAAATAATTCTAGCGAGGGATCAAATAGGAATGTAACACTTAAGGTTTTCTGTGAAGTACGATTTTTTTTCCTGCATGAGTATAATTGGATTTTTCTTAATCATTTTTATTTTAATTCTAAAGCACTGTTTTGATGTTCTTATAGCAGGGACTGACTTTGTTCGTCAAGATAATTTTACTTTCCATTAAATTTTGTTCCTGCGGCCTCATGTTTTTCGAATAGAGATTCTAAGGGAAAAGTTACGTGTCAGGTGAGACAAAAGCACTAACAAAATGCCAGTGTCATCAATCCTCCTTTATAAGATTGTCCTAGGAACCAATCCTGCATAATTTATTGAGGAGCTTCTAATGTGCAAGGAATCCAGAATGAAAATGCTTTATTACTCTGAGGCTTCAATAGACAATGTACTAAGGCAAAGACACAAATATTGGAGAACAGCAATATTGTGACTTGCCTGTCTGCTAGGATCATGGTCCAAGAGCTGTGCATTATGCAAAATGAGCAGTCAACAATTGTGTGTGTTCGCTTCTAGTAGGTTTTTCATTGTAGTTACGTTCTTGCACGGAGAAATGTACCAAGAAACATCGGGGGTAATTCTATTAGAAAAGGTTCATTTTAAGGGTAATCTAGCAAAGTGTGAAGCCAGAATATGTTTTACAGGGTGTGATTTGGAGGAAATGTAGCATTACTTATGGGGCAGTATCTTTGAAAAGGTTCAGTGGCATTTAAATAAACTAATAGATGAAGGGTCAGTTCTCTAACCCCCAAGCAAATGCTAGGTACAGTGACAAATGAAGGTATTGAATACAACAGCAAAGAAAAAAAATGACATATTTTAGCTGAATAAGAGCTGGGGAATTCTAACATTGAAAAGGTAGAAAATCATGTTATTGGTACCTTTTCTTCTGAGATCTTTCTTAATTTCATGATGAACAATGAAAGAGAGCATTCCATAGTGAGCCATATACTCCCATCCATATGCAATTGCATGTTTAGAATTAAGAAGAGATAAAAAAAATACTTGAGAGTAGAAACCCCACGAAGGCACATTATCTGTTCTCTTGATGGATTGGTATTTAATTTATGCAGCTGTTTAGAATGTAATAAATGACAGAATAGCAATTATTACAGCAAATAAAGGTACTTTCACACTACCATGTCTGATGCAATTATTAATCCCATAAGATAGACATACACATAAAGGATAGAAAAGCATGAAGAATATATAATCAGATAACAATATCAAACATTCTAAACTTTAAATACTTGGAGGAAAACTATAATTCTTTAATTCCAATCATTGCTAGGTCTTCATAATTCAAATTAGAATATACTATTAATCACTAGGAAATATATTCCTATATGCAAACAAATATTCTAATAACCTTCCAATAATGCTTGCCTATGGATCAGAATATAGGAGCTCTGGCTTTTCTCTGTTGAGTATAGGCACTTTAGAATGTGATATTTTTCAATAATGTGTATTTTATATGTTGTGTTTATGCCATGTAAATGTGTTTGGATGGGTTGTATACTTCCAGCTAAAGATTACAATTATTAATCCTACTTAGCTATTGTACTTCAAGTACCTGTCATAGAATAATAATATATACAATATTCCTTCTATATGTAACCCCTGGCTTGATAATCCCAGATAGTGGCATGCAGGGCCGGCATGTCCATTAGGTGAACTTAGGCGGTCACCTATGGTGCCGACTAGTAGGGGGCGCCAAAGAGCAGCCATGTGGTGCTGCCAGCAGGGCTTATCTTGCTGGCAGCAAAGAGCAATAGAGATTCATTGGGCCACGAGCAGTACCCAACCTTCTCATGGCCTTGAGAAGCACACAGTCGGTGGCCCAAATGAGGTAGGATTGGGGGCGAGACCGGGGGGGGAGGGGAGGCACGACCAGGGGAGGGGGATGGCACAAAGCAGAAGGATAACGTAGGGTGCCTAATACCCTTGCACTGGCCCTGGTGGCATGGATTACAAACTAGTTGACGGATAGAAGACAGTGTATGATGGTAATGTTATGGTTTTGAGGTGTTGGAGTGGATTCTTGGGTACTACAGTGATGGCCACTCCCACGGGGAGGAGCCCCATGAGGAACCACAGTACTAGGCTAGACTCTATACATGCAGACACAGAGAATTTGTATTTATTATACAGTTTGGTGGTACTGCCCAGGGAGCGGCAGCAGTGAGGTAACCCAGTAGAAGTAGTCCAGGGCCCTCAGCAGAGGAGACCATTCTCACACTCGAGTAGATGGCAGGCAGCACAGGGTAGTAGAAGAGAGTCCCAGATGCAGACTCTGAGCGCTGAAGCTGGTGAGACAGACTGATAAGGTTAGTTACTCACTGAAGTAGATAGCTGTATTGATGAAGATCCTGGCAGGCAGAAGTAGATCAGTAAGGCACCAGAGTAGGAAGAGCAGGCCCTCGAAGAGTGAGTACCTGAAATCCCAGTTAGGCACCTGTAAGAAAGCATAAGGGCCCCCGAGGAGTGGATACCCAGGTTAGCGATGAAATACCCCGAAGGGCAGAGAGAGCGAGCTTCCCGCAGCAGTAGGAAGTGGCAGAGCAGCTTAGACCGGAGGCATTCCAATCCAATCCAATCTTTGCTAACTCACCCCCTCATTTATCAAAATGCGCTAAGGCATTTTCACATGCGTTAAGGGGCTATCGCATGCAAAAAGCCCTGTTAACGCATGCGATAGGCCCTTACCGCGTGCAAAAACGTCTTTAACGCAAGCGATAGCACGATATCGTATGGTGCGATGACAATTTGAAAAACAGGAGGAGTTAGGGGCGGGGAGTGGGCTGGGTTTGCCAGTCTGCGATGTGCTATCGCACATACTTAACGTCGATTTTAACTACACCTTTTTCAATAGCGTTAAGCTATGCGATAGCTTGCCTTACGGGGCAGTAAGGTTTTATCACATTTCGCGATGTCTCCTGGATGTCTCCTGGATGTTACCTGGATGTTACCCAGGTAGAGAGTCCATCAAGCTAGGTTGAGAGAACATTGTCCAAATCTCATCTTTGGGTGAGTTTCCTCACTCCGAAGGCCACAAGAGACCACTGTTCTGTTCATATGTCTCAGGTTGAATGTCAAAGTGGCCCATAACCCCCTACACTAATACCTAAACCTCACCTCGAGTTACTGGGTGGGCCTCTCTCTCTCTCTCTCTCTCTCTCTCTCAAAACAATGGTCCCCCAGTGGTTGAATGCAGGAAATACAACAGGTCTGGCAATTATTGCAAAGTCTGACTATGTTATCACAATTTGCACTAACTTAGCTCTTTGCATAGGTAATTAGTGCAAATTGCGAAAAACCGTATATTAGCATAAAACATGAGATAGCAAAAGCCCCTTTTGCTATCGCATGCAATACTTATCGCATTTTGATAAATCCAGGCCCCAGTTTGTTAGCAAACGAAGGGCAGGCTAAATACCAGGATGTCTTGACTTCACTCAGAGGGGGACGCCCATGAGGTTCCCGCCATGAAGTGGATAAAGACGTGGGTGGCGTGTGCATGTGCACCCTAGGAGGCCCTCAGGAATCCATGGCGAACACAATCACCATTGCCATTCCGGGGACACCGGAGAGAGCAGTATGAATACGCGGCAGTAGCCATCTTCCCAAGGCTTGAGGAGAGAGAAGGAAGAAAGGTGAGGCACAGAGGTCGAAGCCGTCTGAGACCGACAGACACAACAGTACCCCCCTTCAAAGGTCCCCCTCCAGACCCCCTACCTGGTCTTGGTTTTTGAGGATGTGATCGATGAAATTGACGAAGCATCTCTTTGACCATGATATTAGCCAATGGTTCCCAAGAGTTTTCTTCTGGTCCATATCCCTCCCATGACAGGAGGTATTCCCAAACTCTGCCTCTCTTTCTTACATCAAGGATGGCATCAACCTTGTACTTGATGTCTTCTTCTGCATCAACAGGAGTAGGTACAGATGTTTTGGTGGAAAACTCGCTAAGAACAAGCAGTTTCAGCAGCGAAACATGGAATGCATTATGAATCTTCATAGCTGGAGGAAGTTTCAGACTATAGGTGAGTGAGCCCAATTTTCGGAGAATAGGAAAGGGTCCGACAAAGCGTGGAGCAAATCGAGCAGATGGAAGCTTGAGTCTCAGATGTTTAATAGACAGCCAGACTTTATCACCAGGCTGAAATTCAGGCGCCTTGCTTCGGTGAGCTTCATAGCCTTTCTTTGCTCTTTGTCCTGCTTTTTAAAGCATCTCTTTAGTCTCTTTCTAGAGTTGCTGTATATCTTTGGCAGTAGATTGAGCTGCCGGGGATGACACAGAAAGAGGAAGTGGTAAAGGTAGTAATGGTTGTCGTCCATAGACCACTTCAAAAGGTGTAGATCCAGTAGATGATGCTGGATGCGAATTGATGGCAAATTCAGCCCAGGGCAACAGTTCAGCCCAGTCATTCTGTCAAGAACTGACATAGGCACAGAGGAACTGTTTGAGGGTTCTATTCATTCTCTCAGTTTGGCCATTCGACTGAGGATGGTACGCAAGTGTGATGTTGAATTTCTTACACAAAGCTTTCCAGAACTTAGTTGTAAATTGAGCTCCTCTGTCAGAAACAATGTGTTTAGGCATGCTGTGTAGGTGAAAGATATGACAGATGAATAGCTTAGCAAGTTCTGTGGCTGAAGGCAAGCCATGGAGAGCCGCGAAGTGAACCATCTTCGAAAATCGATCCACTATAACCCATATGGTATTGTTACCTCCTGAAAGTGGCAAGTTCACCACAAAATCTGTCGCGATGTGGGTCCAGGGCTCATCCAGTGCTGGCAAGGGTTGAAGCAGGCCCCAAAGATGTCCGGGCTGAGATTTCTGTCTGGCACAATTGGAACAGAAAGCTACATATGCAAGAGTGTCTTCCTTCATGGTGGATCACCAATAGTACTTTTGTAGCTTAGCCAATGCTCTCCGTTGACCAGGTTGTCCGGCCAGTTTCGAATCGTGAGCCCATGTTAGCAATTTATTTCTTAGATTGCAAGGTGCAATGATCTTGCCCGGGGGTACCGGATATGTAGCTGTGAGAATAACTCTCTTTGGGACAATGATATGTTGGGGTTCTTCAGGTACGTCCTCTGAGAGAAAATAGAGAGATAATGCGTCCGCTCTGACATTCTTGTAACCAGGGCGATATTTCAGCACAAAGTCAAATCTGTTGAAGAACAGGGACCACCTTGCCTGTCTATGGTTGAGGCGTTGAGCGTGACGGAGGTACTCCAGATTGTTGTGATCAGTGTAAACAGTGATCTGATGTAGGGATGTGAATCATTTTTTAACGATTTAAATTATCGTCCGATATTTTTAATATCATCATTAATCATTAAAGAGTGCGATACAATAGAAATTTCCCCGATTTATCGTAAAAAAAAATCATTAATTGGGTTAGTGCGCACTAACGGGAGTTAGTGCTCACTACTCATTGTTAGTGCGCACTAACAGAAAATGAAACATTTTGACACTTTTCAGGTCAGTTAAGCTCAGTTAAGAAGGAATATGTATTCCTATTGGCTGCCCTCTTATCTATTGATGTTACCAAGGTTCCCACTGAGGTGATGGTTTAATATATGGGGGATGGGAAATGGAAATGGTTGGTAGCTTGACAAAGGGAAGGGGAGGTGAAGGGCCAAGCAGGACTCCCTGGTCTCTGAAGGACAGCTCTCTTCAGAAAATCAGACCTGAATGCAGGGGCTGTCTCCACCTTCACATCCCTCTCCCCCCCCCCCCATTCACTGCTGGTATATGGGAGAGAGAAGGGGAGGGGGAGGTGAAGGGCCAAGCAGGACTCCCTGGTCTCTGAAAGACAGCTCTCTTCAGAAAATCAGAGCTGCTGAATGCAGGGGCTGTCTCCCCCTTCACATCCCTCTCACCCCCCCATTCACTGCTGGTATATGGGAGAGAGAAGAGGAGGGGGAGGAGAAGGGCCAAGCATGACTCCCTGGTCTGTGAAGGACAGCTCTCTTCAGAAAATCAGACCTGAATCCAGGGGCTGTCTCCCCCTTCACATCCCTGCTCCCCCTCACCCACACTGCTGGTATATGGGAGAGAGGAGGGGGCAGGGAGGTGAAGGGCCAGGCAGTCTCTGAAGGATAGCTGTCTGTTCAGAAGTTCAGATGGGCCATGCAGATAAAATTGGTGAGAAAACTGTGCTCAAGTTTGCAGGTCCTGTGTTAAACTAAACTTCTTTAGTTTAGTTTAAAATGAAGTATTTTGTGTTAGGGATGTGAATCGTGTGCCCGATATTCTTAACGATCGGGTTCGGCTAGAGGGAGAAAAAAAATCTAATCGATGGTGATGTGAATCGGAATCGTTTCCGATTCACATTGTTAATTTTTTTTTAGTGAGGCCCGACTGGCGCCATCTTTATGATGGCGGCGGCCATCTTTAAAGATGGCGCCGGCCAGCCAGTGCTCTTACCATGTGACAGGGGCCGGCCAATTGCACGGATACCCTGTCACATGGTAAGGGCAAAGGGACATCGGCGCCATCTTTATGAGTGGCAGCCGATGGCCCGAGAATGGGAGATCGCTCCCAGGACCACCACTAGACCACCAGGTAATTTTAAAATGTTTTGGGGGGCTCGGGAGGGTGGGGGAAGCTAAGGGGTCATTTTTAAAGGGTCGGGTGGTTTTTTTTTTATCGGGCCATCGGCGCCATTTTTGAGTGGCAGCCAAAATGGCGCCGATGGCCCGAGAGCGGGAGATCGGTCCCTGCGCCCCCACTGGACCACCAGGTACTCGTAAAAAGTTTTGGGGGGGTTCGGGAGGGTGGGGGAAGGTAAGGGATTAGTTTTATAGGGTCGGGGTGGGTTTAGAGGTTGTTTTGGTGTGCCGGTTTTCCCGCCCTTCCCCGATTTACGATTTTTCACGAGAAATCGGGGGAATTTCTATTGTATCGCGACTCTTAATGATTTTTGACGATTTAAAAAATATCTGATGATTTTTTTTAAATCATCAAAAAACGATTCACATCCCTACTTTGTGTATTAAACTAAAGAAACTTTACATAACATGAACTTAAGTACTTCTCTATATTCTACTTTAGTGAAACAAAACATTTAATAAAGAAACTTGCAACCTGAGCTTCAAAACATTAACATACTATAGAAAAACTAAACAAAAAACTTTATTATTAATTTATTATATTTACAGTGGTTAAATTTAAAGAGCAGCCTGAGGCTAGACTGGCTACTTGCTAGTGGCTACTGCTGGCACTGTCACTGCTGCAGCCTGCTGGCACTTTTTTTCTCTTTCTGGCTAGTGCGTGCTATATCTGGTAGCAAAATGGCCACGGGGAACAGCACCAAGCATGTGCGGCTTAGTGTGCACCCCTAGCTAACGAACATTTCCTCAAATGTTACTTTTAAACCATTAAGTAACAATTTTTTGATAGTGCGCACTAACTCGCGTTACTGCGCACTATTCAGAAAAACGATTTTTTTGCAAAAAAATCATGCTGATCAGATTTTTTTCTCCCCCCAGCCGATCTAGATCATTAAAACGATCGGGCACACGATTCACATCCCTAATCTGATGTTGTGCTCCTTCAAACCAGGGGTGCCATTCTTCAAATGCCATTTTTATTGCCAGCAGTTCTTTATCCCCAATACCGTAGTTCTTCTCCACTGGCGAGAAGCGTCAGGAAAAGAAAGAACAGGGGTGCAAGATCTTAGCATCACTGGTCTGGCTTAGCATGGCCCCCACGCCTACATCAGAGGCATCGACGTCCACAATGAAGGGTCGTGAAGGGTCCGGATGGCGGAGACATGGTTTGCTTGAGAAGGCGTCTTTTAACTTCTGAAATGCTGTCACAGCCTCCGTAGACCAAGTGGCAAAGTTGGCTCCCTTCTTAGTCATCGCTGTTAATGGAACAGTCAATGAAGAGTAATTTTTGATGAAGGTCCTGTAGTAGTTGGTAAATCCCAAAAATCGTCTTAGAGCTTTTCGGCCAGTGGGTTGAGTCCATTTTTGAATGCTCTCAAGCTTCAGAGGGTTCATTTGGAAACCTTTGAGACAATGTACCCTAAGAAGGACACGGTTTCCTTGTGGAATTCGCATTTAGGGGTAGATTTTAAAAGAAGTGCGCTCAGCTGTATAACGGCGTGCACTGCTGCGCACACAGCAGGCCACATACATTTTGCAGTTTGTGCACTTGTGCATGCGCCATACAAAATCCGCGTACGTGTGGATCCTGATTTGTGCGCGTTGCTCATGGTGCCGCGCACGCATGTTGTGAGTGCGGCTTATGCGTGCAAGTAAACTTGTGTGCACAGGTATACATGTGTGTGTGTGTGTGCGCCTCCCACAATCGCACACGTGTGCCCGTGCACATGTGAACGCGAGGGAGGGACTTCCCATTTCGCACACACCCCAAAATGGCAGGACGAGGAAGGCAGCCAAATTTCACCACCAGGGATATCGAACTGCTGGCGTCCCTGGTGGTGGAGAGGGAAAGGTCCCTTTTTCCTATACGAGGCCATCCCACTGATTTCCCTCATCTTCAGCGGTCCTGGAGGCGGTTGCAAGCCCGCTATAATGAGCAAGCATCGCACCCCCGTGGAGTAAGTAGACTTTACTACAGCAGATGGGGTAATATGGGAGTGTAAATGTCAGGTTAGGCCTCAGAGGAGGAACCAGAGTATTGTAGTGTTATAGTTTACTGTAATGTTAAAAGATAATTGGCAAAGCTGATAACATACATGATTATTTAAGCTTATTATCATGGTTCTTCAAGATTCATTAATGTTATTTATTTTTTATATACCGACATTCAATCTGAGATATCACATCGGTTTAATTTCAGGTACTGTAGGTATTTCCCTATCCCCAGTGGGCTTACAATCTTTTGTGCCTGAGGCAATGGAGGGTAAAGTAAATTGCCCAAGGTTACAAGGAGTGACAGCGGGACTCAAATGCTGGTCTTCTGGTTTGTAGCCCACTGCTCTAACCACTAGGCTATTCCTCCTCCCACTCACATTCAAGTATGCAGTTCCTAATTATTACTATCAGAGTACACTAATGGTTCTCTCTTCCTTTTCTTCTAATAGATAGAGGACCTGAAGAAGAAGGCCCAGGGGCTTCGCCTCAAGAGGAGGAGGTGGCTGGAGCGGCTGCGGGCAGAGTGGGCTGGGCCTGGTGGTAAGTGATCCTTCCAAGCTACTGGAATTTTCTATCTCCTTTCTGAACCTGAATGTACTGTTTATTCTGACCTCTCCTTTTGTTTGACAGATGCTGAAGAGGCCAGGCCAGGCCCAGCTCCACGGGAAGGAGCCGCGGCCGATCCGGGTGGGGAAGCCGGATTCTTCCCCCCCCCCCCCCCCCCATGAGGAGAAGTCACCAGCGGTGGCCACCTCCCCAGGCGGAGTTGCACCCCGGGCCTCCCCCTAGTCCCCCCCATAGGGCATCCTCCCCGTTTTGCCCGGGGAGTTAGGGACGCGGGGGCACCCAGGAGCCAGCCTTTGCTGGCTCAGGGAGGCATTCATGGCCCTATTGTGCCTCACCACCCCCCCCTCACAGCAGCGGTGCAGAGGCTCATCAGGAGCACGTTCTCCCGATGATGAGCCTCTAACACAAAGGCAGTTTATGGCTTTCGTGAGAGGTGTCAGAGAGGGACTGAGGGCCGTGAATGCCTTCCAAGAGAGGATGATCCGGAAAACGGATCAGATCCTCAGGGCTATACAGCTGCTTGGCGCAGCTGTAAGAGTCCTGGGGAATCTGATCCATTGTCCGTAATCATCCTCTCTTGCCCTGCCTCCCTAACTTCCCGGGGTATTTTTTTTTATGTAAATAGTTTTGCCCCCTAGTTCTCCTCTTCCCATCCTTTTTTTTTCATTGTAAATATTGTAAATATTGTTTGATACTGATAAAGGTTTGATTTTCTAAACTGGTGTTTTCATTTCAGGTAAGGGTGGAAGGTGGAAGGGGCTCATGTATTGTTTCAGTGGGTTAGGGAAGGAAGGTGGGGGAGGGAAGGAAGGTGGGTCAGGGAAGGAAGGAAGGTGGGTCAAGGAGTTAAGGAAGTTGGGGAGGGAAGGAAGGAAGGTGGATCAGGGAGGAAAAGAAGGTGGGGAGGGAAGGAAGGAAGGTGGGTCAGAGAGGAAAGGAAGGTGGGTCAGGGAGGGAAGGAAGGAAGGTGGGTCAGGGAGGAAAGGAAGGTGGGTCAGAGAGGGAAAGAAAGTGGGGGAGGGAAGGAAGGAAGTTGGAGAGGGAAGGAAGGTGGGGGAGGGAAGGAAGGAAGGTGGGGGAGGGAAGGAGACTATAGGTACAGTAAGACTGCAAATAATCATCCAGTGGTCAAGAAGGAAGACCCATCGTGGAAGGCAAGGAGTGATATCATCCGTATGATCACAGAAGATCGCCTGCAACATCTCCTGCAAGATATACAGCTGGGATGTTCACTGACCTGAACATGCAAGTCACATAGAAATATCTTTGTCATCTCTTTTCCTAACAATGTTTACATAACTTTAAAGCTGAGGGGCACAGGGAAGCAGGGCAGTGTAGGCATTAATGTAATTGGAGACATTTAGGTTTATTTGCTTATAAAGTAAACACAAGGTGTAGTGCAGATAGGGATCATAATATGGTGAAAGAGGAACAGCTGACAGGCTAAACACGTTTGTAGATACCAGCCCTATACCTAGTTTTACTCTGCAATGCTATACACACCATGAAGCCATGGATAAGAGGCAGCCATAGGGCCAAAATTTCCTGTTAACAACACTCTACATACATACATACATACTCAAACACATGGTCAAATTAATTAAGGACACCACAAAAAGTTGTCCACAGCCTGCATACAAAAATAAGTTATCCTAGGTATGTAATACATGTTCCCTCTAACTCTCATAAGCTTTCAACAGAGCTCCATTGAAGTTAATAGGCTGCGCGCACATAAGAACATAAGAAATTGCCATGCTGGGTCAGACCAAGGGTCCATCAAGCCCAGCATCCTGTTTCCAACAGAGGCCAAACCAGGCCACAAGAACCTGGCAATTACCCAAACACTAAGAAGATCCCATGCTACTGATGCAATTAATATCAGTGGCTATTCCCTAACAGGTCGATACTGTAACGTGCGGTTGAAGATTTCCCGTCTGTAACGTGCTGGGAGCGCACAATTTGGACGCGTAAGGCGATTCAGCGATACAGTCTCCAGTTTCACTCGTCCTTAGCGATTCTTAAAACAGACGCATAACCCTTTCCGCACACAGCATGTATATGATATGTAAATGAACGAATTAGCTGTATAATGAAGGAATTAGCTATTCCCCTCCGATACTGTGACGCGCGCTCAGATTATCTCCTTTGTAACCCGCTATTTTGCCGCGTCCTTAACCTGTTAGTTTACCGCTACCCTCTACTTGGTGTTAGTGTGGTGTTAGTGTGGTGTTCGAAAATTAAAACGGGAATAAAGTGTAAAAAATGGTGTAAAAAAAGTGTAAAAACATTGCTTACCTGCCCTGGCCCCGTCCGGTCTCCGGTGCAGCCCCAGTCCTGTCCCCTCCTCCCGAAGCAAAAAAAACGAAAAAGTAGCAAGGCTCGGGCCTGCTACGGTAGTCCCTTCTCCCTTCTCCTCTCCTCCTGATTTCGGCGCTCAAGGCGGCCGGGTGGGCGTGCATTCATCCAGGCAGAGGGAGCCGGCGGCGAAAGCGGCCTCCGGCTCCCTCTGCCTGGATGAATGCACGGCCCCCGCCGGCAGCGAATGAATGCCTGTGCGATTTCGGCGCTCAAGGCATGAGCGCCGAAATCGCATGGGCATTCATTCGCTGCCGGCGGGGGCCGTGCATTCATCCAGTGGCCCCCGCCGGCAGCAAATGAATGCCCGTGCGATTTCGGCGCTCAAGGCAGTCACATGAAGTGACGTCATGCCTTGAGCGCCGAAATCGCACGGGCATTCATCCAGGCAGAGGGAGCCGGAGGCCGCTTTCGCCGCCGGCTCCCTCTGCCTGGATGAATGCACAGCCCCCGCCGGCAGCGAATGAATGCCCGTGCGATTTTGGCGCTCAAGGCAGTCACATAACGTGACGTCACGGCATGAGCGCCGAAATCGTACGGGCATTCATTCGCTGCCGGCGGGGGCCGCTGGATGAATGCACGGCCCCCGCCGGCAGTAAATGAATGCCCGTGCGATTTCGGCGCTCATGCCTTGAGCGCCAAAATCGCACGGGCATTCATTCGCTGCCGGCGGGGGCCGTGCATTCATCCAGGCAGAGGGAGCCGGAGGCCGCTTTCGCCACCGGCTCCCTCTGCCTGGATGAATGCACGCCCACCCGGCTGCCTTGAGCGCCGAAATCGGGAGGAGAGGAGAAGGGAGAAGGGACTATCGTAGCAGGCCCGAGCCTTGCTACTTTTTCAGTTTTGTTTTTTTTTTTTTGCTTCGGGAGGAGGAGACAGGACTGGGGCTGCACCGGAGACCGGACGGGGCCAGGGCAGGTGAGCAGGGGCTGGGGGATAGTTTGCCGAGCATCGGGGAACATAACTGTCCACTTCCTGGTACCTGTCATTTCAAATGTCATTTGAAATGACATTTGAAATGACAGATACCAGCGCGGCCGTGAAGCGTTAGGCCCGCGAACCCAGGATACTGTATAGGCGCTCTATACAGTAAAATGGGTTGCGCGGGCCTAACGCTTGCCTAAGGCTTCGCAGCCGCGGCATGTATTTGCATGCAATTAGAAGAGAATATAGAGCGGTAGGTGAAGAGAACTGTGCGTGCGGGGAACGAGGGTGCACCTGACACTGCCGCACTGTTTCTACCGCGGCCTTAGAATATCGACCCATAAGTAAACTTGATTAATAGCCGTTAATGGACTTCTCCTCTAAGAACGTATCCAAACCTTTTTGGAACCCATCTATACTAAATGCATTAACCACATCCTCTGGCAACAAATTCCAGAGCTTTGTTGTGAAGTCAATGCACGGTGCGCACATCTTCATTGAAGTCAATGGACAGCACGCACATTCTGCCTTTAATTCTCATAACGTACAAAATAGCAAATAATACTATATCATCGGCAAACCAGGTTGTTTGGAGAGCTGGTATAGTGGGACGAGATTCAAGTGACATACAAAGGTGAACTGCTGCAAAACCTCGATAATGTACCTCACAGAGGCTGATGAGAAGCAGGCTATATACATCAGGCCGATACAGTACAGTGCGCGCCAGTGGAGCACACTGTTAACCCGCGTTTGGATGCGCGTTTTCGACACGCTTGCTTTTCCCCTTATTCAGTAAGGGGTAATAGCGTGTCGAAAATGCGAGGCCAACCCCCCCAAAACTAATAGCGCTTGCAACATGCAAATGCATGTTGATGGCCCTATTAGTTATTCCCGCTCATTTTACTTTCTGAAATTGGAGCCTATCCAAAGGTAGGCATTAATTTCTGCCGGCACCGGGAAAGTGTACAGAAAAGCAGTAAAAACTGCTTTTCTGTACACCCTCTGACTTAATATCATGGCGATATTAAGTAGGAGTTCCAAAAAGTAAAAAATAAATAAAAATAAAAATAAAAAATTTAAATCAGCCCACGGCTCACGGGTTGAAAACCCGGATGCTCAATTTTGCAGGCGTCCGGTTACCGAACCCATGGCTGTCAGCGGGTTTGATAACCAACGCCGGCAAAATTGAGTGTCAGCTGTCAAACTCGCTGACAGCTGCCGCTCCTGTCAAAAAAGAGGCACTAGGGACGCGCTAGTGTCCCTAGTGCCTTTTTTTACCGCGGGCCCTCATTTGAATACCGAATCGTGCGCACTGGAGAATGGCCTGTGCGTGCACCTGGAGAGCGGGCGCTCGCCCACTGTCCCCTGACTTTTACTGTATCGGCCTGCATGCTAGAAAGAGAACGTATGGTATGGGTTCCCTTTCAGAGCAAGCACAGGTAACTACTAATGCAAGATAAAAACACTATACACTAGTATCCCAGAATAAAAACAGATTTCCCCTTCTCAGGCTTCATTAGTATGTGCAGAGACTTGTGAACACTGCAGGGTCATAGAGAAGGTCAACTCAATCATGGGCAGCTGCTAATCAGCACCTCCCACACCCAGCAGGACAGTGAGACAAACTGGTATGTGATTACTTGAAATTACCTATGGGAAAAGTAATCAGCATGCACATGTTGCATATAATCGTTAATAGCTGCACACACACTTTTTTTTTATAGGACAGCAAGCACAACTTCATTGATGGTGGCTGAAAGGAATCAGTAAGTTTTTTTTTGGGACATTGTCTTTTTTAAAAGTATTGGGGCAAAGGTAACTATTTGGGAATATTATTTAGTGTGTTTGTGCTTTTAATAGTAAGGCAGTGAATAAACAAGTAGGTAGTGTATTTTTAAAAGTCTGTAAGGCAGCTAGTAAGCAGAACTGAGTGTTTGTATTAAAAAAACAAACAAACATACAAAAAGTAGCCAGAAGCTAGAAATAAGCTAGGAGCAGTGTATACCTAAGTAAAATGGTTGAAAAGTTCAGTTCAGTAACTCACCTTGGAAAGGTGTTGAGGTAGTGCGATTTGGTTTGAATAGGTACCAACATTTGTTAATCAAGAGAGCAGTGAGTCACTCTGGCTGACTAACTGAAGTTAGACTGTTTGTATTTCCCAACCCTCCCACCCCTCACCCACCCACCCCTGGCTCATCCTTTAATTTATAGGCAGGTGTCACTTTCACAAAAAAAAAACAACCAACAACAAAAACTTTATTGAGAGTTTGATCAGACCCCTGTAGGCCATTACCAGACATATAGTGAATTCACTAATACATTTAAAGGACGTTAATTAGACATATTCCTACTCCCATAGCAAGCTAAAACTTAACTAGGAACTGATCAAAATTGAGATGAAGGTAGCAGTCCAGCAGCAAGAGGGAGCCTCCCAGTCTTTTGCATCGAGTGTCACATGTTTGATTTTTTACCCACCGGTGAGAAGTTGTACATGTGCATGCAATGCAAAGAGCTCCTGGCTCTCAGAGAACGAGTCCGATCACTGGAGGCTGGAGTGGCAGACCTGGAGGAGCTGAGGCAGACAGAGAGGTATATAGATGAGACCTTCAGGGATATAGTAGCCAAGTCCCAACTTCAGACTGGCAGCCCTGGTGCTGCCTTGGAGGAAGAAGGTCTCATGATGGGAGAGCATCAACCTGATGTAGCAGGAAAGGATACTGTAACAAGGACTTGCTCTCCAGGTGATGCACTGTCCTTTCATACCGAGGATATCTCCCCAGGAAGGAAGGGTTAGGTCGGCCGTCATAGTTGGTGATTTGATTATTAGGAATGTAGACAGCTGGGTGGCTGGTGGTCGTGAGGATCGCCTGGTAACATGCCTACCTGGTGCGAAGGTGGTGGACCTCACGCGTCACCTAGATAGGATTTTAGACAGTGCTGGGGAGGAGCCGCTGTTGTGGTACATGTGGGCACCAACGACATAGGAAATGTGGGAGGGAGGTTCTGGAAGCAAATTTAGGTTCTTAGGTAGAAAACATAAATCCAGAACCTCCAGGGTAGCATTCTCTGAAATGCTCCCTATTCCACATGCAGGTCAACAGAGGCAGGCAGAGCTCCAGAGTCTCAATGCATGGATGAGACGATGGTGCAAGGAAGAGGGAGTCAGTTTTGTTAGGAACTGGGGAACCTTTTGGGAAGGGAGAGTCTCTTCCGAAGGGATGGGCTCCACCTTAACCAGGGTGCTGGCGCTAACCTTTAAAAAGGAGAAAGAGCAACTTTTAAACTAGAACAAAGGGGAAAGCCGACAGTCACTCAGCAGTGCTTGGTTCAGAGAGAGGTATCTTCAAAGGATACTAATAATGCATTAGAATTAGGGCATCCCGACAGTGAGGTTCCAATAATAAGAAAAGCAGTCCAAGTGCCTGTAACTAAAAACTCACCTGAGCTAAAAAATTCTAACTTCGCCCTATCAATTAAAAAGCAGAATGAAAATACAAACAAAAAACAAACTTTGAAATGTTTGTATGCTAATGCCAGAAGTCTAAGAAGTAAGATGGGAGAATTAGAATGTATAACAGTGAATGATGACATAGACTTAATTGGCATCTCAGAGACATGGTGGAAGGAGGACAACCAATGGGACAGTGCTATACCGGGGTATAAATTATATCACAATGACAGAGAGGAGCACCTGGGAGGTGGTGTGGTGCTTTATGTCCGGGATGGCATAGAGTCCAACAGGATAAACCTCCTGCATGAGACTAAATGCACAATTGAATCTTTATGGGTAGAAATCCCTTGTGTGTCGGGAAAGACTATAGTGACAGGAGTATACTACCGTTCACCTGGTCAAGATGGTGAGACTGACAGTGAAATGCTAAGAGAAATTAGGGAAGCTAACCAAATTGGTAGTGCGGTAATAATGGGAGACTTCAATTACCCCAATATTGACTGGGTAAATGTATCATCAGGACACGCTAGAGAGATAAAGTTCCTGGATGGAATAAATGATAGCTTTATGGATAGAGCAATTGGTTCAGGAACGATGAGAGAGGGAGCAATTTTAGACCTAATTCTCGGTGGAGAACAGGATTTGGTGAAAGAGGTAATGGTGGTGGGGCCGCTTGGGATTAGTGATCATAATATGATCAAATTTGATTTAATGACTGGAAGAGGGACAGTAAGCAAATCTACAGCTCTCGTGCTAAACTTTCAAAAGGGAAACTTTGATAAAATGAGAAAAATTGTTAGAAAAAAACTGAAAGGAGCAGCTACAAAAGTAAAATGTGTGCAAAAGGCGTGGTCATTGTTAAAAAATACCATCCTAGAAGCACAATCCAGATGTATTCCACACATTAAGAAAGGTGGAAAGAAGGCAAAACGATTATCAACATGGTTAAAAGGGGTGGTGAAAGAAGCTATTTTAGCCAAAAGATCCCTCAGAAGAAAATAGGATAATGCATAAACGTTAGCAAGTTAAATGTAAGACATTGATAAGACAGGCTAAGAGAGAATTTGAAAAGAAGTTGGCCGTAGAGACAAAAACTCACAGTAAAAACATTTTTAAATATATCTGAAGCAGAAAGCCTGTGAGGGAGTGGGTTGGACCATTAGATGATCGAGGGGTTAAAGGGGCACTTAGAGAAGATAAGGCCATCGCGGAAAGATTAAATGATTTCTTTTCTTTGGTGTTTACTAAAGAGGATGTTGGGGAGTAGGGATGTGAATCGTTTTTGAACAATTAAAATTATCGTCCGATAATTTTAAAATCGTTCTAAACCATTAGAGTACACGATACAATACAAATGCCCACAATTTATCATCAGGAGCATTTATATTGTATCGTTAAATAGGGCACGGGAATTATTTGGGGGAGGGCGGGAAAACCGGCACACCAAAACAACCCCTAAACCCACCCCGACCTTTTAAAAGAAATTCCTTACCCTCCCGAACCCCCCCAAAATTTTAAGTTACCTAGTGGTCCAGTGGGGGGGGAGGGGGGGGGGGTCCCGGCACAATCTCCCGCTCTCGGGCCATCGGTGCCATTTTGGCTACCAGTGATAAAAAGGCGCCGATGGCCTGAAAAAAAAACCCCACCCCGACCCTTTTCAAATTACCCCTTTGCTTCTCCCACCCTCCCGACCCCCCCAAAAACCTTTTACATGTACCTGGTGGTCTAGCGGGGGGTCCGGGAGCCATCCCTTCAATCGTGCCGGTGCCGGTGCTGGAGGTTTCAAAATGGCGCCAATCGCCTTTTCCCTTACCTTGTCATAGGGAGCGACGGTCGCTCCCTGTGGGAGGGTGGGAGAAGCAAAGGGGTAATTTGAAAAGGGTCGGGGTGGGTTTTTTTTTTCGGGCCATCGGCGCCTTTTTATCAGTTAACATTTTTTTTGGGGGGGGGGGGGGGTTCGGTGGGGTTTTGTTTATCTGCTCAGGCCTCACTAAAAAATTAACAATGTGAATTGGAATCGGAACGATTCCAATTCACAATCTCTAACGATCCGATTTTTCCCTCCCACCATCCGAACCTGATCGTTAAGACGATCGGGCACACGATTCACATCTCTATTGGGGAGGTACCCATACTGGAGAAGGTTTTCATGGGTAATGATTCAGATGGTAGAACTGACTGACAAACCTAAGAGTAGTAAATCACCTAGACCGGATGGTATACACCCCAGAGTTCTGAAAGAACTAAAAAATGAAATTTCAGACCTATTAGTAAAAATCTGCAACCTGTCATTAAAATCATCCATTGTACCTCAAGACTGGAGGATAGCTAATGTAACCCCCATATTTAAAAAGGGCTCCAGTGGTGATCCGGGAAACTACAGACCAGTTAGCCTGACTTCAGTGCCAGGAAAATAGTGGAAAGTATTCTAAACATCAAAATCACAGAACATATAGAAAGACTTGGTTCAATGGAACAAAGTCAGCATGGCTTTACCCAAGGCAAGTCTTGCCTCACAAATCTGCTTCACTTTTTTGAAGGAGTTAATAAACATGTGGATAAAGGTGAACCTGTAGATGTAGTGTACTTGGATTTTCAGAAGGAGTTTGACAAAGTTCCTCATTAGAGGCTTCTAGGAAAAATAAAAAGTCATGGGATAGGTGGTGATGTCCTTTCGTGGATTACAAACTGGCTAAAAGACAGGCAACAGAGATTAAGATTAAATGGGCAATTTTCTCAGTGGAAGGGTGTGGGCGGTGGAGTGCCTCAGGGATCTGTATTGGGACCCTTACTTTTCAATATATTTATAAATGATCTGGAAAGAAATACGACAAGTGAGGTAATCAAATTTGCAGATGAGAAAAAATTGTTCAGAGTAGTTAAATCACAAGCAGATTGTGATAAATTGCAGGAAGACCTTGTGAAGCTGGAAAATTGGGCATCAAAATGGCAGATGAAATTTAATGTGGACAAGTGCAAGGTGATGCATATAGGGAAAAATAACCCATGCTACAGTTACACAATGTTAGGTTCCATATTAGGTGCTACTACCCAAGAAAGAAATCTAGACGTCATAGTGGATAACACATCGGTTCAGTGTGCTGCGGCAGTCAAAAAAGCAAACAGAATGTTGGGAATTATTAGAAAGAGAATGGTGAATAAAACGGAAAATGTCATAATGCCTTTGTATCGCTCCATGGTGAGACCGCACCTTGAATACTGTGTACAATTCCGTTTTTCCACATCTTCAAAAAGATATAATTGCGATGGAGAAGGTACAGAGAAGGGCTACCAAAATGATAAAGGGAATGGATCAACTCCCCTATGAGGAAATACTAAAGAGGTTAGGACTTTTCAGCTTGGAGAAGAGATGGCTAAGGGGGGATATGATAGAGGTGTTTAAAATCATGAAAGGCCTAGAACGGGTAGATGTGAATCGGTTTTTTACTCTTTCTGATAATAGAAAGTCTAGGGGGCACTCCCTGAAGTTAGCATGTGGGACATTTAAAACTAATCATAGAAAGTTCTTTTTCACTCAATGCACAATTAAACTCTGTTTGTTGCCAGAAGATGTGGTTAGTGCAGTTAGTATAGCTGTGTTTAAAAAAGAATTGGATAAGTTCTTGGAGAACTCCATTACCTGCTATTAATTAAGTTGACTTAGATAATAACCGCCTCTATTACTAGCAACGGTAACATGGAATAGACTTAGTTTTTGGGTACTTGCCAGGTTCTTATGGCCTGGATTGGCCACTGTTGGAAACAGGATGCTGGGCTTGATTGACCCTTGGTCTGACCCAGTGTGGCATGTTCTTGTGTTCTTATGATGTCAATGGATGGCACGCACATCTTCATTGATGTGAATAGGCTGCGTGCACATCTTCGTTTATGTGAATAGGCTGTGTGCACATCCTCATTGAAGTCAATGGATGGCATACACATCTTCATTGAAGTCAATAGACGGCACGCACATGCTGCCTTTAACTCTCATAACGTACAAAATAGCAAATAACTACTAATGCAAGATAAAAACACTATACACTAGTATCCCAGAATAAAAACAGATTTCCCCTTCTCAGGCTTCATTAGTATGTGCAGAGACTTGTGAGCACTGCAGGGTCACAGGAAAGGTCAACTCAATCGTGGGCTGCTGCTAATCAGCACCTTCCACACCCAGCAGGGCAGTGAGATAAACTGGTAGGTGATTACTCATAATTACCGGTGGGAAAAGGAATCAGCATGCACATTTTGCATATAATCATTAATAGCTGCACACACACATTTTTTTTATAGGACAGTACACACATCTTCATTGATTAAATAGGCGGTGCGCACATCTTCATTAAAGTCAGTGGGCAGCGCGCATAACTCCACCAGGATGTACAAGTTCCGCATCAATTTTAATTGCCGGTGCGCGTAATTGCAATTCGCACTGATAGGATCCAGCTGTGTGCGTAACTTACACAGCTGTGGGTGGGGAAATGTGCAAATTGGGCTCCCTTCAAAAGGATCACTGGTCCACTCAGTGGGCACCTTCACCATGTCTCAGGCATGTGCAGTTTTGATTCGTAAGTCAAACTTCTTACCAGCTGAGGTTGACATGCTTGTCAAGTATGTCATTCGACACCAGAATCTGTTGTATGGTCCACAGTCTCATATGGTGGGTGCATACAGGAAGGAGCAGATCTGGAAGCGGATTAGGCATGCTGTCAACTAGGTGTTCCACCACAACGATAGCATTGGGGAACTGATGCACAAGTGGAGGGACCTGAGGAGAATAGTGAAGTGGAAGCAGGCCAGGAGGAATGCTGAGGGAGCAGGTAGCCACATCACCTTCACTCCCTCTGAGCAGCTGATCCTCAGCACGTTGTCTGAGGGAGGAGTTGGCCTGCTTGATACCATGCCTCGTGTAGGGCAGGAAGGTAAGCCAAAAAAAAAATTAAGTTTCAATAATCTGCATTAAGAACCATCTAGCACTGCTAATTAACCATGCCTTTTTCTAGCTGCTCAACTATTACAATTTTTCTGGTGCTATATGGCAAGCCACATTGCTCACATTGCTCATATCTGTATGTACGCACTATAGAATACAGCAGTTTATCTTAGGCTTTGTAAGGGACACAGGGGTCATAGTATTTAGAGCATTCATTATTCTAGGATAGTAGGAATGTATGATCTTCATGCCAAGCCAGCACATAGCTTGTAAGTACTGCAGCTTTGGTCATATAAGCTAGGTCAAAGGGTGCAGTGTACTTTCATGTGTGTATGAAGAAATGCAATCTGTTTAATATTTGCCCTATTAAAACTGTGTGTTTAAGGTGTACATGCCTAGCCTGTGGATTAAAATTCATAGGGGAGGGGGCCTACCTGGAGAGAGGAACTCTGAAAGGAGAACGGGCAGCCAGGACTGAGAGCGGTGAGCAGAACATCGTGACTCCCATCCCCCTCCATGATGTCATTAACAGCTGACACTGCTGTGCTGATTTAAGGAGATGCACAGCAAGAGGAAGGGGGGCCTACCTGGAGAGAGGAACTCCGAAAGGAGAACGGGCAGCCAGGACTGAGAGCGGTGAGCGGAACATCGTGACTCCCATCCCCCTCCATGACGTCATTAATAGCTGATGCTGCTGTGCCGATTTAAGGAGATGCACAGCAAGAGGAAGGGGGGCCTACCTGGAGAGAGGAACTCCGAAAGGAGAACGGGCAGCCAGGACTGAGAGCGGTGAGCGGAACATCGTGACTCCCATCCCCCTCCGTGACGTCATTAACAGCTGACGCTGCTGTGCCGATTTAAGGAGACGCACAGCGGTGCGCAGCCGCCGGCGCGCAGCCGAAGCCACGCGCCAAAGGGGCGCGCCCCTGGGGAAAATTTGAGGAAAGCCAGGCTGCATTTATCGATGGGAAAAAGAAAAATCAAAGTTTTGACATCAACTCTGGTGGGTAAGGAATTGAGGGGACCAATGGATACCCATATTGTGAGAAGGGGAAGTCAGACTGCCAAAGAATCTCCACAAGAAGTTTCTTTCTCTTCGGGGGCTACTGCTAGTCCTGCCCAAGATCCAAAATTCAACAATACTCCTGAATATCCAGGGGTAAGTGTTATAAATACCCCTGAATTGAAGGAGGGATTAACATCTGAAAATGGAAAAAAATCGCTAGAGAAGGTAGTGGTGGGAGAAAAAGTGGAAGAGTCTGAAATTTTGATACCTCAAAATATTTCTCTAGCAGATGTTTGGAAAGCCATCATAAAGGTGGAGAAGATGGTTTCCCAATCCATTACCCAATCCACCATTTTTTCTCAAGAAATAAAAGGGAAAATGGAAGATTACGAGAAAAGACTAGAGCAAGTTGAAGCCTCTAATATGGTAATGGGACCACAGATAACTGCTGTACAAACAACAGGAGCTACCTTTATTAAAGACACTGTGATAATCTATAAAAACTTAGAGAGTTTGGAAAATTCAATGCGTAGTAAGAATCTGCGTTTTTTAAATTTTCCATGTACAAGGTTATTATCCCCTCAGGAATTGTTTAAAAAATATAAAAATGAGGTATTATGTATTCCTAGTGAATTATTGATATCAAAGATGTATTACATATCAAACTTTAGGAGGGAAGTGGTAGAACCTGAAGGAGATATAGATGTATTATGTGATAAAAGTCCTAATTTGACATCTTTTTTAGAGGCTTCGACTGATGATATTGCTACAAGAGCCACATTAGTAGTGGCTTTTGGATTAGAGCAAGATAAAAATTTGGTACTACAAAAGTATTTAAAAAATAAAAATTTTTCCTTTTGTGGTAAAGTAGTCCAAGTTTTCCCGGATGTGTCTAGGAATACACAGTATAGAAGGAAACAATTTCTTTCATTATGGCAAAGAGTGTTGGCCCTTGGGGCAACATTATTTCTTAGATTTCCTTGCAAATGTCTTGTTACATTTCAGAAGACTAAGTTTGTGTTTACGGAACCTTCTCATCTGGAAGTATTCCTTACTGATAAAGGTGGATGAGGGATAGATACGTTGGATTTATTAAGGATCATTAAAATGTAATATCTCTATCATATTCTTTATATGAATATTTCTGTTAATTATTCTAATTATTATTAGGCTCCCTATTATGTGGACTAATTGAATTAACAAACATAGTATTTTCTTATGTATTTTTCTTTATTGGAAGTCCTATTTAGGAATGTAGAGTTTGCTATTCAATTTCTTTTCTTTTTCATTGTAAAAATGTTTGAGAAATTTGAATAAAGTATAAATTTTAAAAAAAATGTATAGGGGAACTTCACTGTTAGGGCCTATGTAGGCTGATCTTGTAGCTGCTGTTAAACGTGAAACACCTAAAATATGCTCCTGGTTTTAGGCAATGTGTTCACATTTTCATATGGAGCTCATTAGTAGGGATGTGAATCGTTTTAGGACGATTAAAATTATCGTCCGATAATTTTAATATCGTCTTAAACCGTTATGGAACACAATACAATAGAGATTCTAACGATTTATCGTTATAAATCGTTAGAATCATGAGCCGGCACACTAAAACCCCCTAAAACCCACCCCCGACCCTTTAAATTAAATCCCCCACCCTCCCGAACCCCCCCCCCAAATGACTTAAATAACCTGGGGGTCCAGCGGCGGTCCGGAACGGCAGCGGTCCGGAACGGGCTCCTGCTACTGAATCTTGTTGTCTTCAGCCGGCGCCATTTTCCAAAATGGCGCCGAAAAATGGCGGCGGCCATAGACGAACACGATTGGACGGCAGGAGGTCCTTCCGGACCCCCGCTGGACTTTTGGCAAGTCTTGTGGGGGTCAGGAGGCCCCCCCCCAAGCTGGCCAAAAGTTCCTGGAGGTCCAGCGGGGGTCAGGGAGCGATTTCCCGCCGCGAATCGTTTTCCGTACGGAAAATGGCGCCGGCAGGAGATCGACTGCAGGAGGTCGTTCAGCGAGGGTTCCGGCGCCTCGCTGAACGACCTCCTGCAGTTGATCTACTGCCGGCGCCATTTTCCGTACGGAAAACGATTCGCGGCGGGAAATCGCTCCCTGACCCCCGCTGGACCTCCAGGAACTTTTGGCCAGCTTGGGGGGGGCCTCCTGACCCCCACAAGACTTGCCAAAAGTCCAGCGGGGGTCCGGAAGGACCTCCTGCCGTCCAATCGTGTTCGTCTATGGCCGCCGCCATTTTTCGGCGCCATTTTGGAAAATGGCACCGGCTGAAGACAACAAGATTCAGTAGCAGGAGCCCGTTCCGGACCGCTGCCGTTCCGGACTGCCGCTGGACCCCCAGGTTATTTAAGTCATTGGGGGTGGGGGATTTAATTTAAAGGGTCAGGGGTGGGTTTTAGGGGGTTTTAATGTGCCGGTTTTGCGATTTTATGATTTTTCGATTTTTCACAATTTTTCACGATATTTTACCCCCCCAAACGGCAACAATACGATTCCCTCCCCCTCCCAGCCGAAATCGATCGTTAAGACGATCGAGGACACGATTCACATCTCTACTCATTAGAGACAGCAGAACACGTTCATGAGGAAAGCACTGCATTGGCTTGTTAACCTTGACAAGGAGCTGTAAGGTCACCCTAGGAGTAGCTTATCAGCCACTTCACACCTTACAAGGTCCCTAGCAGATAAGAACTGTCAGGTGTCCATGCAGTGCAGAGAACAGTGCTGGTCTCAGCTATACACTTTTTGGATTCTTCCAAGTACAGGGTCTTCTGTTTGTGGAACTGGTAGACTATGGCCCAATTCTATGCAGCACAGTGACAGTGATCAGTCCTGTGAAAGTCATATTCCCCAAGTGCTCTGTTGTGTGCCTTAAGCCCTCAATCTGCTACAAGGAATACCACCGGCTTGGTTCTGGACTATTTAGAATGCCTGGTTCATTGATAGCTCTGTACCACTGGATTAGTAGTGGTGTATGTACTGTACCATGCAGGCCATATGAACCTAAGTTCATAACACACCATTTGGCAGTGTGTACTCATTTGTTTCTGATCTTTTTTAGGGGAGCCAGATGATGAGCAACCTGGACCTGCACCTAGATGACCCCAAAGGCTATACCGTCATCTGTGGGTGAACTCTGACTCATCGGAAGAGGAGGAAGGGGGAGCCCGTGAACAGCTGGAACAGCCTGTGGAGGAAGAGGAGCAGAAGCAGCAGGGAGAGGAGCTGGAGGACACACTGGCTGATCTGCTTCATGATCGCCCGCAGGACAGCAGTGCATCAGACCAGCCCAAACCTGAACTCGTTGCCAGTCAGGCTGAGAGACTTCTATTACAGCAGAGCGCCGGACTCTTGGATGCTATCTCCAGCCTGCCTGATGTTGTGTGGCAGGAAGCAGAGTCCCACCATGATACCTTCAGGGAGGAATCACAAGCCCTCCATGATACCATCAGGGAGGAAGGACAGGGGCTTCAGCAGGTGATCCAGGACCTTTGCCGGGCTACTGATGAACAAACTGAGGTGTGGAGAGAGATGCTGCAGCGGTTGCCTCCTGTGCAGCCACAGCCACCAGCGGCACCATGGCCTTTCATGGTGCCCTGGATGCATTACCCTCCACCCTATGGGCCACCCTTCCCATGGATGGCACCAGCCCGTGCAGAAGAGCCCACCATGGGACAGCCAGCTGCGCCTCAGCCTGCCCCAGGCTATCCGTGGATGGCACCCCCACCCCTGCCTGCGCCACCTGTCATGCATCCACCACCACCACCAGAGCTGTTGCTGCCACTGGCTGTACCTTCCTGCAGCCATGAACTGCCCCAACCTCCTCTGCCCTCTGAGGATAGTGTCCACAGTGGGCTGAGGAGCTCCTGGTTGGGACAGCAGAAGCTTCCTGAGGGCCAAAAGAGAGGACGGCCAAGGAAGTGAACTTTTACTGTATTTATCTATTTTATTGGTTTTTACTTTTTATTTCTGTGCACTTTTTGTGCATACATCCACTTTAAATACATACTTGTAAATAAATGCACTATCGCCTTATGAAATGGCTTTCTATGAGAGCGTTCCTTTTTTTGTATAGCCTGCCTTTGACTCAAGAGATGGATTTCCGCCAATTCCTCCTGAGTCAAATGTTCTGCCTCCTCCTCATTCTGTTCAGGCGCCTCCTCCTGCAAAGGGATGTGTCTGTTCAATGCAAGGTTATGTAGCATACAGCAGGCTAGAAATATCTCACACACTTTAGTGGGGCTGTACAGAAGGCATCCTCCAGATCTTTCAAGACAGCGGAAACGGGATTTCAGGATGCTAAATATTCTCTCTATGACAGCGCTGGTCTTACAGTGTGCCCTGTTGTAGCGAGTCTCACCGGCAGTTGTGGGTGAGGCAATGGGGATCATGAGCCAGGTTTTAAGTGGATAGCCTCTGTCACCTGTAGGAGAAGACAGAAAATCAAGGTTACATTCCTTCTGTGCTTCATTGTGGCACAGCTCAGAGGGCAAGCAAACACGAGGCATGCTGTGCCACCCTAAATATAAGCCTACCAGACACATAGTGGGGAGGTATTATGTTAGATATTGGTAAGTTTACTACCTAGGAGCCATCCCCCAGTGATGTGTCCTTGCTGAAAGTGGTCATGAATTCTGGATTGAGATAGAATGTAAACATTGTGACTGGATCCTGGAAAGCAGGGCACAACATTGGGGATGATGCCCTTGGTGTTGCACACCACTTGCATGTTTAGAGAGTGGAAACACTTGCGGTTGTGGTAGGTGGCCTCATCTCCTCCTGGTGCCCTTAGGGCCACATGAGTGCAATCAATAGCTCCCAAGACTGAGGGGAAGCATGCAATTTGGTAAAACTCTCTCATTATTTCTTGTTGTTCCTCTCTTCTGAAGGGGAAGGAGATAAAGTGTTGTGTTTTTCGGACAAGGCAGCCAAGACCTGCTCCAGATACCTTGATGTGGCAGACTGAGCGATTCCAGAAGTCAAGCCAAGTGGTGTTTGGAAGGTGCCGGTAGCCAAAAAAACCAGGGTGGTAGTCACCTTGATGTGTATAGGCAAGGCATGGCTCCTTTATTTATTTTCCTATACCGATATTCGATTTGAAATATCACACCGGTTTACATTAGGGATGTGAATTGGTACCAGACTCGTTTCCTGTATCGGGTTTGGGTAAAAACACAGGAAATCATCCTTCCCGCGGTTTTTAACTTTTTAATCGGCTGTGTCGTGCTGAAAAAAACCTAAAACACCCTGACCCTTTAAATTTAATTCTTTCTAATCCCCCCTCCTAACCTCCCCCCCCCCAATCTTTTTAAAGTACCTGGTAGTCCAGCTGGGGTCCCGGGAGCGATCTCCTGCTCTCGGGCCGTAGGCTCCCAGTAAACAAAATGGTAGGAGTAACGTCGGAGTGACGCGGACGTCACGTCGGAATGACGCGGACGTCATGTGCTCCTCTGCGCCTCCGCTCCTGGACCCCCGTTGGACCTAACCGGAACTTTTGGCCAGCTTGGGGGTGTCAGGAGGCCGCCCCAAGCTGGCCAAAAGTTCCAGTTGGGTCCAACGGGGGTCCCGGAGCGACCTCCTGCCACATGACCTACCTGTCACGTGGTAGGAGTACAAGATGGCGCCGGTGACCATGTGACAGGGGCTGACCAATGGCACGGCAGCCCCTGTGACACAGGCTATCGGCGCCATGAGGAAATCACAGACGAGTGCAGGGATGGCTTCCTAACTCCCAGCTGGACCACCAGGGAGTTTTGGTAAGTCTTGGGGAGGGGGGGATTAAGGAGGGTGAGGGGGTTTAAATTTTTATTTAGGGAACCGGTGAACGTATGGACAGACCCTCAACTTATGGAATTCTCCATATGTCCATATTGAACGAAATCGACCCTCAACTTCAACTTATCAACTTATCAACGAAAACATTTTGTCTGCACATCCCTAATACACACATCAATAGTGCCTAGTGAAATCATTTGGATTTTTCCAGTTACCACCAGTTAACCCCCCACAACCTCTTCCTTCCACCTTCTGCCTTCCTGCAGAATGTAGGGTCCCTGAGTGATGAGAGCCAGCAGCCGTGGACACTTCACTCGTCGCTTGCGCACACAAGCAAGCAGTAGTAAATATGTGCGCATGACATTGGCTGCGCGCGCCGGTGGATTTGTGCGCATCACTTATAAAATACGTTTTACGCGCGTAAGTCAGGTATCCGCCCCCGACACGCCCCCATGTCCCTTTCTTATTTGCGTACATTTGTACGCGCAGGGTCATTTACGCGCACAAATACCGGTATGCAAAATTCGGGTTGTGCGTGCTCCTGTCACTTACACGTGTAAGTGTCCTTTTCTGCATGCATAACCCTTTGAAAATCTGGCCCTAAGTCAACTTGGCGTACAAGCGGTTCTTGCAAAGTCTCTGCAGAACTCTTTTGACATCTTCCTGATGGGATTGCAGGTCCTGGGAAAATATCAAGATGTCGTCTAAGTAGACGACACATTGTTAGAGTAGATCACGCAGAATATCGTTCATCATGTTTTGGAAGACAACCGGGGCGTTGCACAAGCCGAAGGGCATCCCCAGGTATTCAAAGTGTCCATCCCGGGTATTAAAAGCCGTCTTCCATTCATCGCCAGAGCGGATGCGAACTAAATTATACGCTCCTTTGAGTTCAAGCTTGGAGAACATCTTGGCTTCCTGTAACCTGTCGAATAGCTCCGAGATAAGTGGTAAGGGATAGCGGTCCTTTATGGTGATCTCATTCAGACCTCTGTAGTCAATGCATGGACGTAATGTTCCGTCCTTCTTTCCCACGAAGAAAAAGCCTGCACCGGCAGGAGGCTTGGAAGGTCTTATGAAGCCTTTCTGGAGATTCTCCTGTGACATCGCTTTATTCTCTACCATGGAGAGGGGGTAGACCCTTCCTTTGGGTGGTTCCGTATTTGGCTTCAAATTAATTGCGCAGTCATATGATCTGTGTGGAGGCAACACATCAGCAGCTTCTTTTGAGAATACATCTTGGTAAGATGCATATTGAGGCGGCAACCCAGGCAACAACGGGGTAGTTGGCATACATGGTATTGGAGAGACTTCCATCAAGCATTTGCCATGACAATCTGGACCCCAACGTGAAAGCTCCAAAGTGGCCCAGTTGAATTGTGGCATATGTTTCTGCAGCCACGGTAGCCCAAGTACCAAAGGGTGCATGGCCTTCTCGAACACAAAGAAGGAAATACTCTCTGTATGAAGAGCACCAGTATGTAAACTCACTGGCTCTGTAAGCAGGGTTACTTCGCCCGGTAAGGGCTATCCATGAATAGAGGACAAAAGTAATGGAGACATCATGGTAGTGGTGGGGATCCACAAATCTTCCACTAGACATTTCAAAATGAAATTCCCCCCTGCCCCAGAGTCCACTAAGGCAAGGGTCTGGTATTCTAGAGGCCCACAGATTAAGGATATTGGAAGAGAGAGTGGAGGAGAGAATGCAGTTAGACCTAAGAAGAGTCCTTCCACAGGACTTAGGTCTGCCAGTTTCCCGGACATATGGGCATGTTTGAACAGCATGACCAGCTTGTCCACAATACATGCATAGTCCCAACCTCCTTCGAGTTTGTCTCTCTTTAGAAGTCAAATGACTGTGGCCCTATTCCATTGGTTCTGCTTCACCAGCAACAGGACCTGGTGGTGTAGGCCGGGGTACAGACTTGACTTGAGTCTCTCCCTGAAGTGGTCTTCTGGGACTCTTGACCTCTTGAACCTTGTCGCGAAGTTGGCGATCAATCCTTGCTGCCAACTTCATCAGTTCTGCTAAGGTTTCAGGCATCTCACGAGTCATCAGCTCATCTTTCAACCAGGAGTTAAGGCCTTCAAAGAAGAGGGTTTTCAGGCATCTAGGGTCCCAATATAATTCAGAAGCCAACGTCTTGAATTCAATGGCGAAGTCTGGTAAAGGTTTATTACCTTGTTTTAGATGAACCAAAGTTGATCCTTCTGTCGAGTACCGGGCAGGGTCATCGAATACTGATTTGAACAGTTCAAGAAACCCTGCAAGATCATTCAGGATAAGGTCATTATGCTCCCACAGTGGGGAGGCCCAAGCCAGTGCTCTTCCATCCAGATACGAAAGAATATAGGTGGTCTTTGCATACGCTATAGGAAAATGGTTAGGTTGTAGAGAAAAGTGCATGTAACATTAATTGATAAATCCTCTACATTTCCAAACTTCACCCGCGAAGCATGTTGGAGCAGATAGAGGCATTGCAGTCTTGACCGTCACTTCTGGCGGTGTATCTTCTTTTCCTGCGGTATTCGGTGTATTCATCTGTGCGTGTAACTGGTTAAAGGCAGTAGTCAAGTTGTCCAAAGAATTCTGTTGTTCGGAGAGTTGCTGGGCCAGGCCCGGAATAGCCTGCAAAGCGGTGAGCTGAGCCGAATCCAGGAGTTAGCAATCTGTTATGGTTTTGAGGTGTTGGAGTGGATTCTTGTGTACTGCGGTGATATCCACTCCCATGGGGAGGAGCCCCGTGAGGAACTGCAGTACTAGGCTAGACTTTATACACGCAGACACAGAGAATTTGTATTTATTATACAGCTTGGTGGTACTGCCCAGGGAACAGCAGCAGTGAGGTAACCCAGTAGAAGTAGTCCAGGGGTCCTCAGCAGAGGAGACCAGTCCAACACTCAAGTAGATGGTAGGCAGCGCAGGGTAGTAGAAGAGAGTCCTGGATGCAGACTCCGAGCGCTGAAGCTGAAGGTGAGACAGACTGATAAGGTTAGTTACCCTTTGAAGTAGATAGCTGTATTGATGAAGATCCTGGCAGGCAGAAGTAGATCAGTAAGGCACCAGAGTAGGAAGAGCAGGCCCTCGAGGAGCAAGTACCCGAAATCCCAATTAGGCACCTGTAAGAGATCATAAGGGCCCCCGAGGAGCGGGTACCCAGGTTAGAGATGAAATACCCCGAAGGGCAGAGAGAGAGAGCTTCCCGCGGCAGCAGGAAGTGGCAGAGCAGCTGAGACCAGAGGCATTCCAATCCAATCCAATCCTTGCTAACTCAGTTTGTTAGCAAACGAAGGGCAGGCTAAATACCAGGATGTTGTGACGTCACTCAGAGGGGACACACCCGAGGTTCCCGCCATGACGTGAATAAAGACTTGGGTGGCATGCGCGCGCGCGCACCCTAGGAGGCCCTCAGGAAATCCATGGCAAACACCATTGCTGTTGCCGTTCCGGGGATGCCGGAGAGAGAGGCATGAAGATGCAGCAGCAGCCATCTTCCCAAGGCTTGAGGAGAGAGAAGGAAGAAAGTTGAGGCACAGAGGTTGAAGCCTTCTGAGACCGATGGACACAACAGGTAAATGGAACCTACTGTGAAGAGAGAGTGGTTTAAGAAGTGAAAACAAGGATTGGTGTTGGGACCAGTCTTGTTCAATATCTTTGTGAGTGACATTGTGGAAGGGAAAGAAGGGAAAGTTTGCCTATTTGTGGATGATACTAAGATCTTCAACAGAATGGACATGCCGGAAGGAGTAGAGAGAATGAGATGTGATTTAAAGAAGCTTGAATGGTGGTCGAAGATATGCAGTTGGGTTTCAATGCCAAGAAGTACAGAGTCATGTATCTGGGGTGTGGTAATCCAAAAGAGCTGTATGTGATGGGGGCTGAAGGGCTATTGTGCACAGAGCAAGAGAGAGACCTTGGGGTGATATTGTCTAGTGATCTGAAGATGGTGAAGCAATGTGACAAGGCCAGAAGAATGCTGAGCTGCCTAGAGAGAGGAATAACAGTAAGAAAAAGGTCCTTGGTGAGGTCTCACATGTTCAGTTCTGGAGACCGTATCTCAAAAGGGACAGAAACAGGATGGAGGCAGTCCAGAGAAGGCAAAAATGGTGGGAGGTGTCCATCAAATGACTTATGAGGAGAGGTTGAAGGAACTAAATATGTATACCCTAGAGGAGAGGAGTTGCAGATACAGACCTTTAGATATCTGAAAGGTTTTAATGATTCACATTTGACAAACCTTCTCCTTTGGAAAGAAATCAGTAGAACTATGGGTCATGAAATGAAACTCCAGGGAGGACAACTCAAAACCAACGTCAGAAAATATTTCTTCAGAGAGAATGGTGGATGCCTGGAATGCCCTTCCGAAGGAGGTGGTGAAAACAAAAATGGTGAAATGTTTCAAAGGGGCATGGGATAAACACTGTGGATCCCTAAAGGCTAGAGGATGGAAATGAGGAAAAGTGTGCATGGGGATGTGGTGCATAACAGTGTGCATGCTGGTGTGGTGGTTACTACCCTTAACCAATAAGCCTTCATACTGTTGATGTAACTTATTATTGCTCTTTGCTTTAACGGGGAATTCGTTTTGGACAGCAACCATCAAAGACATTGAATTTTATGGTCTGGGAAAACAAATAAGCATGGGGGTAACTTGCTTATGTGACTGTTACTACCTTAAACATGTGATGTAACTCCAACATTGCTCTCTGCTTCAATGGCAAGGGATAAGAGATAATGGGGAATTTGACCCAGACAGTCACCACCAACAAGGGACCTGACTTTAATGGTTTGGGAAACTCACAGGGTCATTCTTGATTGTGCAATGTGCCGGTATCGTGGCAGTAGTATTCAAATTAAAGGAAGGGGAGGAATGGGGGTGGGGTTTGGGTAGAGTTATTTCCCAGCAGCACTGCGGGCGATAATGTTTTTCACATTATCGCCAGCAGCACTGCGGGAAATAACTATACCTTTTTCCATGGCGCTATGGAGGCAATAGTGTGCGGTGCACCCACACATGGCGGGTGAAACTGAACCACCAAGATGCAGCCGGCTGCCCACTATCAACCCCTGCCCCTTTTTTCCCCATGACACATCATTCTGCTATAAATATAAAAGAATGATTAATCAGGGGGTAACTTTTATGCCATCATTATATAGGAGACCTGTATGATGATACCATAACCTTGCTGGGCAGACCATTTGGTCCTTTTCTGCTATCATTTCTATATAAGGTCCCAGAACTCACACCTCAAACACAGCATACTTACTATTTTATAACCTACATGTATAGGTTGTCTAGAGCTGCATACACACCACTTTGCTACTGCTCCTTCTGAGAGAGAGGAAGAGAGAGAGAGAGAGAGAGACTCTTTATAGGTTTAGTCTGATACTCTATATATGGATCATTATAAGGGGGCACTTTGATTCTGGGTGAGTTTTTTGGAGGTGGGTTGTTTTGGTTTTTTTTTTGGGGGGGGGGTGTTGTTACAGACATATTCAGAGGTATCCAATGTAAAATTGACTGCAGTGTACAAATCAACTCCTTTTCATCACTTGTAAGGTCAACAATTCTTTAATGAGGTCAATTTTACAATGGATACCTCTGAATGTGTCTGTAACAACACCACCCCCCACTAAAAAAAACCCAACTCCCAAAACCTCACCCAGAATCAAAGTGCCCCCTTACAATGGTCCATTCCAGTGGGAACACTGAGAGGAGAGGATCACCTTGCTGATGGCTGAAAGGAATCAGTAAGTTTTTGCTTGGGACATTGTCTTTTTTTAAAGTATTGGGGCAAAGTTAACTATTTGGGAATATTATTTAGTGTGTTTGTGTGTTTGTGCCTTTAATAGTCAGAAAGGCAGTGAATAAACAAGTTAGACTGTTTGTATTTTTATATAGTCAGTCAATAAGGTAGCAGTAGGTAGTGTGTTTATTTTTAAAAGTCTGCAGAACTGAGTGTTCTCCAGACTTTTAAAGAACTGAGTGTTTGTATTTAATACTAATTGAGTGCTTGTATTGAACCCCCCCCCCCCCCACACACAAAAAAACAAACCCCAAAAAGTAGACAGAAGCTAGAAATAAGCTAGGAGCAGTGTAAACCTAAGTAAAAAAGTTGAATAGTTCAGCTCAGTTACTCACCTTGGAAAGGTGTTGAGGTAGTGTGATTGGGTTTGAATAGGTACCAACATTTGTTAATCAAGAGAGCAGTGAGTCACTCAGGCTGACTAACTGAAGTTAGACTGTTTGGCGCTAGCCTTTGCCCTCATATGTCACATAGTGAGGGCAAAGGAAGCGCCGGCGCCATTTTGAATACTGGCAATACGGCCCGAGTGCAGGAGGTCGCTCCCGGACCCCCGCTGGACTTTTGGAAAGTCTTGTGGGGGTCAGGAGGCCCCCTCCAAGCTGGCCAAAAGTCCCTGGGGGTCCAGCGGGGGTCCGGGAGCGATCTCCTGCACTCGTGCCATCGGGTGCCAGGAACCAAAATGGCACCAATAGCCTTGCCCTTACTATGTCACAGGGGCTACCGGTGCCATTGGTCAGCCCCTGTCACATGGCAGGAGCACAAGATGGTGCCGGCCATCCAGTGCTCTTACCATGTGACAGGATCCGGCCAATGGCACGGATACCCTGTCACAAGGTAAGGGCAAAGGACGGCCTGGTAGCTGGAGGATGACCCGGAGCGGGAGATCGCTCCCGGGATCACCACTGGACCACCAGGTACCTGTAAAATGTTTTTGGGGGTGTCGGGAGGGTGGGGGAAGCTAAGGGGTTACTTTTAAAGGGTTGGGGTGGGTTTAGGGGTTATTTTTGTGTGCCGTTTTTCCCGCCCTCCCCCAAAACGATAAGGGAAGCCCCACGATCAATATCGTGGGGTTTTTCTATTGTTTTGGGAGAGCCCCCGATTTCTGACGATTTTGAAAATATCAACGATATTTTCAATCGTCCGAAGCCCGATTCACATCCCTAAAACATATCATATTAGTTTCATTCTTTTGGTTTGCAGTGATTTCTTAGTGGCCGTTGGAAATAGGCCATATGGGAGTATCCATAAGAAAAACCAGCCCTTTTCTGTGAGTCATAAGTGACCTCACAGCCCAGTCATAGAGTGGGTGAGACAGGTTGGCAAGGAGACAAGAATGCAACCTAACAGAGCTAAGCATTTTTCTAATGCAGCCAATTGCCGCTTTCACTCAGTGCTCTGTGACGCTGTTCCTGATGCTGCTGCACTATTTATACCTTAAGCACGCGGCATGCCACGCTCTTGATGGTCCAGGGAGGTGGTCCGGGGATGGTGGCTTTACTCAGAGCTAGTCTGAGTGTCTCAAATCTGTATTCTATTGCTAGCTACTTTGATATAATTTTTCATTGAAAAAGATATTTGTTTGTTTTTGCTGCAGTGCCAGTCAGCCAGGCTTTTTTTGACCGCACTTTTTTTTTATTGATCTCAGACTCTCCCACTGATCTCAGTCTCTCCCACTGAGACAAGCTGCTAGCAGTGGCATTTTGCTGCTTATCTTACCCCCCTGGGATAGGTAGTTGCAGGCACAGGCAGGGAGTGGGTGGGAGATAGTGTGAGTTGGTATTTTCAAACAAGAAGCAGCATCGATAGGAATTGTGCACACAGAGCAGTCTCAGTTGTAGTGTACTGTACATCAAGGCAATGCATTGCATCTGTAGGCAGTTTTACAGACTCACATATATTGGACAGCAGTGCTCTTTTAATCCAAATCCCCAGTAGGCATCTTCTGGAGTTAAAATTTTGTCCCAGTTGTAGTGCACATCAAGGTATTGCACTGAATTTGTGGGCAGTTTTGCAGACTCACATATATTGGGACAGCAGTGCTCTTTTAATCCAAATCCCCAGTAGGCATCTTCTGGAGTTAAACTTTTGTAGTGTGCACATACAGCGGTCCCAGTTGTTGGGTACATCAAAGCACTGCATCGGGCACCTGTGGGCAGTTTTGCAGACTCACATATATTGGGATAGCGGTGCTCTTTGAAGCCAAATCCCCAGTAGGCCTCTTTTGTAGTTACAAGTTTGCTGTGTGCACATACAGTTGTCACAGTTGTAGTGTACATCAAGACACTGCTTCGTGTGCATGTGGGCAGTTTTGCAGACTCACATATATTGGGATATCAGTGCTCTTTGAAGCCAAATCCCCAGTAGGCCTCTTTTGGAAATAATTCTAGTAGGCAGTGACATTAAATCCATGACATCAGGGAAAGGTAGATGAGGTTGAGTGATTGGGACTGGTAGAGGAGGCACTGGCAGAGGAGGCACTTCAAAAGGCAGTGCCAGTCCCCCATTAAAGTTAAAAACGGAGCTGTTAAACTCTAAAATCTCTGGAGGGTCAGGCAGTTCCATCTGGAAAAAACTGAAATTTAAAGATGATGCACCCACCACCACCTTTTTCTGACCCTGTAGTTTTGGAGGTGAGGGAAGGGGAGGTTGAATCATGCAAGACAAAAGGGAGAGACACAAAAGCAGCAGTGCGACAGCAGACTCAACTTAGAGTTGAAAATGTAGCGCAGGCATTGTTTGCTTCTGATTCTGATGAAGAATCATCTTGTGTGGAATTCTCAGCATCAGAAATGGAAGAAGTAATAGCTGAAGGTTTGCAGGGATTAGTTAGTTCTGTCTTAGCCTCCACTTCAGTGCTGCAGGGGAGAGATGAAACTGATGATGATGAGGAGGAAGAGAAGTCAGCACAGGCACAGAGTGTGAATGATGCCCCTTGCATTGCTTCTCAGGGTACACCCACTACTACAACTCTAGTACCAGCATCCACCCCGAAGGCTATAGAGAAGGGATCATGAAATAAATCTGCCATCTGGAGCCACATTAAAGTGACGGAGGACCCGGGTTTTGCTCAGTGTAATTACTGTGCCAGGGCTATTAGTGGAGGCAAGCAAATGGGACATCTAATAAATTTTGGCATGATGCATCATATGCAAAAGCAACACCCAACATAGAAACATAGAAACATAGAAATGACGGCAGAAGAAGACCAAATGGCCCATCTAGTCTGCCCAGCAAGCTTCACACATATTTTCTCTCATACTTATCTGTTTCTCTTAGCTCTTGGTTCTATTTCCCTTCCACCCCCACCTTTAATGTAGAGAGCAGTGATGGAGCTGCATCCAAGTGAAATATCTAGCTTGATTCGTTAGGGGTAGTAGCCGCCGCAATAAGCAAGCTGCACCCATGCTTATTTGTTTTACCCAGACTATGTTATTAGCCCTTATTGGTTGTTTTTCTTCTCCCCTGCCGTTGAAGCAGGGAGCTATGCTGGATGTGCATCGAAAGAGAAGTATCAGGCACATGCCATCTGGGGATGGTGGCAGTTCCAGTCAGGGGACCACTTTTTCCAGGCAGCGTAAAGTGGTTGAAAAGGAGCAGAGTCACCCCACACCCTCAGCCACTTCTAGCAGTCAGCTGGCAGGCCAACAGCCCCCTGCCATGTGGCAGAAGCGACAACCCACCATGGAGGAAATGGGTTGATGTTCAGTAACACTATCCTGGGGAAGGAGGCAGGCAGCCTCAAAAGTTGTAACCAGGAGCATTGGGGAAATGATTGCTCTTGATGACCAGCCCTTGCAGATAGTGGAGAATATGGGTTTCAAGCATTTGCTGAAGGTCTTATGTCCAAATTACAAAGTCCCCTCCAGAACCACATTTAGCAGAAAGGTCATCCCCAGCCTGTACAACCAGTGTTACAGTCACATCCAAGCACTGCTAGATATGGCAGAGGAGAGTGTGCATTTCACCTGCGATATCTGGACTTCCATGAATGCTGCACACTCTTACCTATTCCTGACAGCACACTGGTGGGACCTGGCTGAGGCAGGGGCAGGCAGCATCTCTATTAGTGAACAAGTATCAGGGTGGAGGTGGGCTTTACTGCACACCCACCTGACGGACAAGGCCCATACCTCAGCCAATATTCTAGCCTGCATCAGACAGATGCTGGTGGGCTGGCAGCTACACCAGCGAGACAGGAATCCTAAGGCAGGGTTCTTTGTCACAGACACACACTGCACCTGGTAGTGAAGTCAGATCTGGGGTTGGAGTCCAATCACCAAGAGAATGAATACATGCATACGTTAATACATAAGTGCAGGAACATAGCAGTCTCCTTTTGTTAGAGAACCTGCCCCGCCTTCACACTTCCACAGAAGTGTGAAGGCGGGGCAGGTTCTCTAACAAAAGGAGACTGATTTGGAGATGCCTCACAAGCGTCTCACTGAACACATTGCCACCAGTTGGAATTCCACCTATATGATGCTGCAGAAGTTAGTGGAGCAGCAGACACCCCTTCATGAACTTTCTGTGGCAATGGGCATAGGTGTACAGAGTTTCCTAGTGCATCATGATTGGTTAGTCATGAATCAGCTGGTAAAAAATCCTGCAGCCCTTAAAGGATGCCATGGAAGAGCTGAGTTCCAGAAGTGCCACCTTGGCTGACATCATCCCTATAGTTAATTTTCTGGAGGAAAATTTAGATGGCTTTATACAGGAAGAGGGAATGACAGCAGAGGTGCTGCATTGTCTGGAATTTTTGCAGAAGCAGGTGCAAGAGAGATTAAGACCTTTAACAAAAGAGTACACATACATGCTCGCCACAGTCTGTGATCCCCGTGTGAAAGGAAAACTCGCCCTACAGTCCGATTGTCTTATATTTGTAAAGGACCTGCTGTTAGTAAATGTTTGTGAACAGGAGCGCTATAGGCAGTGTTATGGTTGAGCGATGTTTGGGTGGATCCTAGGGTACTGTGGTAGATGACCACGACCACGGGGAGGAGCACCGTGAGGAGCCACAGTACTAGGCTAGACTCAGGATGCACAAACATAGTTAGGTCTTTATTATACAGCTTGAAGAGTACCACCAGAGGTGGCAGTACTGAGGCAGCCTGATAGTTGCAGTCTCAGGGACCTCAGCAGAGGGAGCCCTTCTTACCCCATTGGTCTTGGGAGGTTTCAAAGCAGGTTTCCCAACAAGAAAGTACTGTGGATGAGATAGACTGAGAGTTTAGAGTACTCACTAGGTGTTTGCTGTAGATATGCGATTCTACAAGGTTGTAGAAGAAAGTACAGGCACCGAGGCAGGGAGAGCAGGCCCTCGAGGAGTGAGTACCTGTTCCCTGTAAGGCACCTGAAATAAAGCTGAGGGCCCCTGAGGAGCGGGTACCCAGGTTAGCAGTTACCCCGAAGAGCAGAGAGAGAGCTTCCAGCGGCAGCATGGAAGCAGCAGAGTAGCATAGACAGGAACCGATTTGAGTCCTTACTAATTCAATAAGCTAGCAAATTAGAATAGATTATATACCCGGATGGCATCACGTCAGCAAGGGGGAACGTCCCAGAGGTTTGCGCCAAGGTTGGAATAAAGATGTGGGTGATGCACGCACACACCCTAGTAGGTATCTGTGAGGAGCATGGCGGGAGGCTGCACCATAGCCATTCCGGGGCACCAGAGATGTCAGCTTGTGGACGCGGCAGTAGCCATCTTTCCTAGGTAAGCAGGAGGAGCCGTGAATAAGGTGAGGCAAACGGGGTGAAGCCGTCTAGCACCAACGTATGCAACAGTACCCCCCTTCAAAGGTAGTCCATGCTGTTTCCTACCAAGTCTAGGTTTCTGAGGATGCAATTTGTGGAAGCCTTGTAGCATCTCTTTACCCAGTATATTAGTCAATGGAGTCCAAGAATATTCTTCAGGTCCTTAGCCTTCCCATGATAAATGGTATTCCCATACTCTGCCTCTTTTTCTCACATCGAGAACAGCATCTACTTTATATTCGATGTCTTCTTCTGCAACTATTGGTGTAGCTTCTGGTGTCTTGTTGGAGAACTCACTAAGGATCAATGGCTTCAATAGTGGGACGTGGAACTCATTGTGGATCATCAATGTAGATGGTAACTTCAGACTATAGTTGAGATTGCCTAGTCGTTGCAGAATAGGAAATGGTCCAACGAAGCGAGGAGCAAAGCGAACTGAAGGTAGTTTAAATCTCAAGTGCTTAGTAGAGATGTGAATCGGAACCAGAATCGGTTCTGATTCCGGTTCCGATTCACATCATGAATTTTTTTTCGTGCGGCCCGATCGGGTATTTTTTATTGGCTGCGCCCAAGCCGATAAACAAAAAACCCACCCCGACACTTCAAAACAGCTCCCATAGCTTCCCCCCCCAAAAAAAACATTTAAATTACCTGTTGGTCCAGTGGTGGTCCCGGGAGCGATCTCCCGCTCTCGGGCCATCGGCTGCCACTAATAAAAATGGTGCTGATGGCCCTTTGCCCTTACCATGTGGGTTTAGGGATTATTTCTGTGTGCCGTTTTTCCCGCCCTCCCCCAAAACGATAAGAGAACCCCCATGAACAATTTCATGGGGTTTTCCTATCGTTTTCGGGGAGCCCCCAATTTCTGACGACTTTGAAAATATCGTACAATATTTTCAATCGTCAGAAATACGATTCACATCCCTAGTGCTTAGTGGATAGCCTGACTTTGTCACCAGGCTGGAACTCTGGAGCCTTGCAGTGGTGAGCAACATATCCTTTTTTAGCTCAAAGTCCTGCTTTAAGAAGCATCTCTTTTGTCTGAGTCCAAAGTTGTTGAATATCTTTGGCAGTAGATTGAGCTGCTGGGGATGACACTGATAATGTAAGTGGCAGAGGTGGTATAGGTAGTCGTCCGTAAAACACTTCGAATGGTGTTGATCCAGTGGATGTTGCTGGATGAGAATTGATGGCAAATTCTGCCCAGGGCAATAGTTTACTCCAATCATTCTGGTGAGTGTTCACGTAGGCACAAATGAACTGCTCGAGTGTCCTGTTCATTCTCTCTGTTTGCCTGTTAAGACTGTGGATGGTAAGCTGAGGTGAAGTCGAGAGAAATATCAAACTTCTTGCATAGTGCCTTAAAGAACTTAGCTGTGAATTGGGCTCCTCGATCGGACACTATGTGTTTAGGTATGCCATGGAGGCGGAAGATGTGTGTGATGAAGAGCTTGGCAAGCTCCATTGTGGTGGGTAAGCCAGGGAGAGCCACAAAGTGAGCCATCTTTGAGAACCGGTCTACAGTTACCCAAATCATGTTGTTTCCTCCTGAAGATGGTAAGTCTACCATGAAGTCTGTGGCGATGCGTGTCCATGGTTCGTTTGGCATTGGCAAGGGTTGGAGCAAACCCCAAGGACGACCGGGTGGCATCTTCTGTCTGGCACAATTTGCACAGGAAGCAACATAGGAAAATGTGTCTTCTTTCATGGTGGGCCACCAATAAAAGTTTTGTAGCTTAGACAGAGTTCTGCATTGGCCAGTGTATCCTGCCAGTTTAGAGTCATGAGCCCATGCTAACAACTTCTTCCTGAGGTTCTTGGGTATGATGATTTTTCCTGCAGGTACTGAGTGAGTAGCTGCCAAAATAACTATTTCTGGGTCAATGATGTGATGCGGTTCCTCTGGAATGCCCTCGGAGAGGAATGAACGAGACAAGGCATCTGCTCTGATATTCTTATCTCCAGGGCAGTATTTTAGCACAAAGTTGAATCTGTTGAAAAACAGAGACCATCTTGCTTGTCTATGATTTAGGTGCTGTGCATGGAGGAGGTACTCCAGATTCTTATTGTCTGTAAAGACAGTGGCTTGATGTTGCACTCCTTCGAGCCAAGGGCGCCATTCCTTGAATGCCATCTTTATAGCCAGGAGCTCTTTATCTCCTATTACCTAATTTTTCTCTGCTGGAGAGAAGTGACGGGAGAAGAATGAGCATTAGGGATGTGAATCGTGTCCTCGATCGTCTTAACGATCGATTTCGGCTGGGAGGGGGAGGGAATCGTATTGTTGCCGTTTGGGGGGGTAAAATATCGTGAAAAATCGTGAAAAATCTAAAAATCTAAAAATTGCAAAACCGGCACATTAAAACCCCCTAAAACCCACCCCCGACCCTTTAAATTAAATCCCCCACCCTCCCGAACCCCCCCCCAAATGAGTTAAATAACCTGCGGGTCCAGCGGCGGTCCGGAACGGCAGCGGTCCGGAACGGGCTCCTGCTCCTGAATCTTGTTGTCTTCAGCCGGCGCCATTTTCCAAAATGGCACCGAAAAATGGCGGCGGCCATAGACGAACACGATTGGACGGCAGGAGGTCCTTCCGGACCCCCGCTGGACTTTTGGCAAGTCTCGTGGGGGTCAGGAGGCCCCCCACAAGCTGGCCAAAAGTTCCTGGAGGTCCAGCGGGGGTCAGAGAGCGATTTCCCGCCGCGAATCGTTTTCGTACGGAAAATGGCGCCGGCAGGAGATCGACTGCAGGAGGTCGTTCAGCGAGGGTTCCGGCGCCTCGCTGAACGACCTCCTGCAGTCGATCTCCTGCCGGCGCCATTTTCCGTACGAAAACGATTCGTGGCGGGAAATCGCTCCCTGACCCCCGCTGGACCTCCAGGAACTTTTGGCCAGCTTGTGGGGGGCCTCCTGACCCCCACGAGACTTGCCAAAAGTCCAGCGGGGGTCCGGAAGGACCTCCTGCCGTCCAATCGTGTTCGTCTATGGCCGCCGCCATTTTTCGGCGCCATTTTGGAAAATGGCGCCGGCTGAAGACAACAAGATTCAGGAGCAGGAGCCCGTTCCGGACCGCTGCCGATCCGGACCGCCGCTGGACCCGCAGGTTATTTAACTCATTTGGGGGGGGTTCGGGAGGGTGGGGGATTTAATTTAAAGGGTCGGGGGTGGGTTTTAGGGGGTTTTAGTGTGCCGGCTCACGATTCTAACGATTTATAACGATAAATCGTTAGAATCTCTATTGTATTGTGTTCCATAACGGTTTAAGACGATATTAAAATTATCGGACGATAATTTTAATCGTCCTAAAACGATTCACATCCCTAATGAGCATGGTTGTGGAACCTTCAAATCACTGGTCTGGTTTAGTACAGCCCCTACGCCAACTTCTGAGGCATCAACCTCAACGATGAAGGGCTTGGTGGGATCCAGATATCGAAGACACGGCTTACTAAAAAAGGTATCTTTTAATTTCTGGAATGCAGCTATTGCCTCCGGAGACCAATTTGTAATGTTGGCACCTTTCTTCGTCATAGCTGTAAGTGGAACAGTAAGTTAGGAGTAGTTCTTAATGAAAGTCCTGTAATAGTTGGTAAAACCTAAGAAACATCTGAGAGCCTTTAGATCAGTGGGTTGTGCCCATTTCTTGATGCTCTCCAGTTTCTGTGGATCCATTTGAAAGCCTTGGTTGGAAACGATGTAGCCCAAGAAGGGCACTGATTCCTTGTGGAATTCACATATGGATAGCTTGGCGTAGAGATGGTTCTCATGGAGTCTTTACAGTACTCTTTTGACATCCTCTAGGTGAGTGACCATGTCTTGAGAAAATATCAAGATGTCGTCTAGATATATAACGACACACTTATAGAGGAGATCCTGGAAGATGTCGTTCATTAAATTTTGAAAGACAGCCGGGGCATTGCACAGGCCGAAGGGCATCACTAAATATTCAAAGTGACTGTCCCAGGTGTTGAAGGCCATTTTCCACTCATCGCCAGCTTGAATGCGAAGTAAGTTGTAGGCTCCTTTCAGATCAGGCTTGGAGAATATTTTGGCTCCCTGTAGTCTGTCGAATAGCTCTAAGATCAGAGGCAGGGGGTAATGATCTTTCACTGTTATTTCGTTGAGACCCCTGTAATCGATACATGGACGTAATGTTCCGTCCTTCTTCCCCACAAAGAAGAAACCTGCGCCAGGAGGAGACTTGGAGGGTCTTATGAAGCCTTTTTGCATATTTTCCTGAATATATTCGGACATGGCTTTATTCTCTGCCATGGAGAGGGGGTACACCCATCCCTTGGGTGGTTCAGTGTTAGCCTTCAGATTAATTGTGCCGTCATAGGGTCTGTGAGGCAGTAGTACACCCGCAGCCTCCTTTGAAAAGACATCTTGGAAAGATGCATATTGAGGCGGCAACCCTGGCATTACTGAGGTGGTGGGCATGCAGGGTATAGGAGCGACCTCCATCAGGCATTTACCATGGCAGTCTGGACCCCAATATGAAAGTTCCAGTGTAGCCCAATTGAACTGAGGCATATGTTGCTGCAGCCACGGTAATACCTGTACTATATGGTGCATGGCCTTCTCTAAAACAAAGAAGGAGATAGTTTCAGAATGGAGAACACCGGTCCATAGACATACTGGTTCGATGAGTTGGATTACTTCACCTGGTAAGGCTCTCCATGAATGGACGACAGAAGTAGTGGAGACTTCATAGCGGTAGTGGGGATCCGTAGGTGCTCCACTAAACGTTGTAGAATGAAATTGCCTCCTGCTCCTGAGTCCACTAGGGCAAGAGTCTGGTACTCTAAAGGTCCGCAGATCAAGGAGACGGTGAGAGAGAGCAGAGGAGAAGGAGCAGTGAGACCTAAGAAGAGTCCTCTCACAGGACTTAGTTCTGCCAGTTTCCCAGACATATAGGGCATGATTGGACAGCATGACCAGCTTGTCCACATACATGCACAGCCCCAATTTCTTCCATGTTCTTCTCTCTTTAAATGTCAGATGGCTGTGGCCTAATTGCATAGGTTCTTCTTCACCAGCAACTGGGACCGAAGGAATCGGCCTGGGTATGGACTTAACTCGTGTTTCACCTTGGAAGGGTTTTCTGGGAGTCTTGGTCTCTTGAACCTTGTCACGAAGTCGGTGATCAATCCTTGTTGCCAACTTCACTAGTTCAGCCAAGGTCTCAGGCATCTCACGAGCGGCGAGCTTGTCCTTCAGACGAGAGTTCAGTCCTTCAAAGAAGAGCATCCTCAGGCATTTCGGGTCCCAGGATAATTCAGATACCAGTGTCTTGAATTCGATAGAAAAGTCAGCTAATGGTTTATTACCTTGCTTCAGGTGAACCAAAGAAGATCCTGCAGTGGTATACCGGGCAGGGTCATCGAAAACTGATTAAAACAGCTTGAGGAATCCTTCAAGCTCATGAAGAATCGGGTCCTCGCGTTCCCACAGTGAGGAGGCCCAAGACAATGCTCGTCCGTCTAGATACGACAGGATATAGGTAGTCTTGGCATAAGCTGTGGGGAAATGGCTGGGCTGCAGGGAAAAGTGCATGTAGCACTGGTTAAGGAAACCTCTGCAGCTCCAAACTTCCCTGAGAAGCGGATAGGAGCAGATAGAGGTACAATAGTCTTGACCGTCACTTCAGATGGAGTAGCTTCTTTACCTGTGGTAGTAGGTAAGTTCATCTGTGTGTGCAATAGATTGAATGCAGCGGTCAAACCCTCCAGTGCATTCTGCTGTTCGGAGATTCGCTGGGCCAGTCCTGGAATGGCCTGTAATGCGGTGAGCTGAGCCGGATCCATGGAGTTAGCCATCTGTTATGGTTGAGCAGTGTTTGGGTGGATCCTTGGGTACTGTGGTAGATGAGCACACCCATGGGGAGGAGCCCTGTGAGGAGCCACAGTACTAGGCTAGACTCAGGACGCACAAACACAGTTCTTTATTATACAGCTTGAAGAGTACCACCAGAGGTGTCAGTACTGAGGCAGTCTGATAGTTGCAGTCTCAGGGACCTCGGCAGAGGGAGTCCTTCTCACCCCGTTGGTCTTGGGAGGTTCCGAAGCAGGTTTCCCAGCAAGGAAGTACTGTGGATGAGATAGACTGAGAGTTAATGTACTCACTAGGTGTTTGCTGTAGATATGCGATTCTACCAGGCAGGGGGAGCAGGCCCTGGAGGAGTGAGTACCCTTTCCCTGTAAGGCACCTGAAATAAAGCAGAGGGGCCCCGAGGAGCGGGTACCCAGGTTAGCAGTTACCCCGAAGGGCAGAGAGAGAGCTTCAAATGGCAGCACAGAAGTGGCAGAGTAGCGTAGACAGGAACAGTTTTGAGTCCTTGCTAACTCAACGAGCTAGCAAATTAGAATAGATTATATACCCGGATGGCGTGACATCAGCAAGGGGGAACGCCCCCGAGGTTCATGCCAAGGTTGGAATAAAGACATGGGTGATGTGCGCACGTGAGCCCTAGTAGGTACCTGGGAGGAGCATGGCAGGAGGCTGCACCGTAGCCGTTCCGGGGACGCCGGAGAGGTCGGCTTGTAGACGCGGCGGTAGCCATAATTCCTAGGTAAGTGGGAGGAGCGGTGAATAAGGAGAGGCAAACGAGGTGAAGCCATCTAGCACCGACGGACGCAACAGGCAGAAACAGATTAAGCATGAAGCAGAGGACGAAACAGCGGGCACTTCAGAGAGTACTTCTAGCCCAAGCAGGAGCAGCACTCTGTCAGCGACAGCTAGTACTTCCTCCTCCACTTTAGTACGCCAAAGCCATCTTTCCCGTAAAAAATCATCTGTTCTGGAACAGGCTAGAGAGAAAGCAGCTGGCATGAACGACTGTCAGCCCACCAAGCAAAGGAGACACCAGCAAAAATGTCAGTGACATGGTATCTCTCAGAGCCCACAGAGGACATGCAGACAAGGGCCTGACCTCTAATGCTGTGCCTGTCTGTCCACTGTCTAGTTCTTATGTCCCCACAATGGCTTGTCCTCAAATGCTGTGCCTGTCCATCTACTGTCCAGGCCTTACGTCCCTACAAGGGCTTGACCTCAAATGCTGTGCCTGTCTATCCAGGCTTTACGTACTTACAAGGATGTGACCTCAAACGCTGTGCCTGTCTGTCCACTGTCCACGCCTTACGTCCCTACAATGGTGTGACCTCAAACGCTGTGCCTGTCTGACCACTGTCCAGGCGTTATGTCCCTACTAGGGCCTGATCTCAAATGCTGTGCCTGTCCGTCCAGGCCTTACATCCCTACAATGGCATGACCTCAAACGCTGTGCCTGACTGTCCACTGTCCAGGCCGTACATTCCTACAAGGGCCTGACCTCTAACACTGTGCCTGTCCATCCACTGTCCAGGCCTTATGTCCCTACAAGGGCCTGACCTCTAACACTGTCCCTGTCCATCTATTGCCCAGGCCTTATATCCCTACAAAGGCCTGACATCAAATGCTGTGCCTGTCCATCCAGGCCTTATGTCCCTACAAGAGCTTGATCTCAAATGCTGTGCCTGTCTGTCTACTGTCCAGGCCTTACGTCCCTACAGGGGCTTGACCTCTAATGCTGTGCCTGTCCGTCCAGGTCTTACTTCCCTACAAGGGCTTGACCTCAAATGCTGTGCCTGTCCATCCACTGTCTAGGCCTTACATCCCTACAAGGGCTTGACCTCAAATGCTGTGCCTGTCTGATCAGCTTGGAGCTTGGATATTTCATATGCTCAATAGTTTTCATGACCTTCATAATATGGGCCATTTTCCCTAGATGTTTCTTAAGTGCCAACATTAATGTTTCTAGTACCATAGAAAACTGGTGGTAGTTGTACTCTAGTTCATCCTCTGTCTTCCCATAGTTTACAGAGGCACTGTAGGGTACAAAGGCAACATAGGTTGATATTGTAGATTTGGACTTGTGTAAATTTTTATTTCTGAGAGCTCTTCAAGTTCCTTTGTCATCAGCTGAAGTGCATAGTACAGTTAAAAGCTTCAGGGTATTCACCAGATGCCAATGGAACCACCACACACTAGGGGCCCAAACCATTCTAGGGAGCCCTTTCCTGCAAAGGAAAGGGAACTCTCCCCAGGTGTAGCCAGCCTATCTCTTAGTAGCGTTGACCCATGTTGAACCAGAACCGCTGTTCACATGGAAACCTCCTGCACTTCAACTCGCCACGTTTGAAGGCTTGTGCTCCACTCTATGGGCCAACCCATTTCAGGTAGCCCTTTTTTGTGCAAAGGAAAGGGAACTGTCCCTGGGTGTAGCTAGCCTATCTTTTAGCACCCTCTGACCCATGTTGAACTGCTGTTCACATGGAAACCTCCTCCACATCAACTCGCCATGCTTGAAGGCTCGTGCTCCACTCTAGGTGCCATTCCATTCTAGGGAGCCCTTTCCTGTGCAAAGGAAAGGGAACTCTCCCCGGGTATAGCCAGCCTATCTCTTAACACCCGCTGACCCATGTTGAACTGCTGTTCACATGGAAACCTTCTCCGCCTCGGCCTTCAAACTTCTCCTTTGTATATCTGCTACATCCAGCAGATTTTAAAAGACTAGCGAGAGCTCACTAGACGCCAATGGAAACACCCCACTCTAGGGGGCGAACCCATTCTAGACAGCCATTTCCTGCGCAAAGGAAAGGGAACTCTCCCCAAGGTCAGCCTGTCTTGCCCCTATCAACTTTCTGCCACTCTGCCTTGCTGCCATACACCAGATGACTCACTCTACTCCTTGTGGTGTTCTTGCCACTATCATGGTTCCTCAGTGTTTTGGTGCTAGTCTTTCTGTTGCTTTGTCCCTTTATCGGCGTCTTGTGGTTTTTTCTGACACTCTTTCTGCTTGCTATGTTCCCCCTTCATTATGCTGTAGGATGTTGATGTCACTTGCCTTGCCACTTTGCCTGTCGTGCTGCCTTTGAGAGTTCATGCAACTGTTATTGGTGCTCTCTTTTGAAGCTGTGGTGCGTTTTTGACACTCTTGCTGCTGCTTTGCACCTCTGCTAAAGCACTCTTGCCACTCCTGGTACCCCTTTGTCCTTTTACAGTACCTTAGGCTATTCATGCCACTTTGGTGCCACTTTACCACAGTCTTGCCCTGGAGCTCTTTTCTCGTTCTGATGATTTCTCCCCAGAAGTTTCATCAGAATTGATAAGAAGACCCCAATTCTGTAGCCAAAAATAGGCTGCAAATACTTCCCCCATTCACTTTAATGGGAAAATGGAAAACGAATAAAATGAATCAACAAATTAGTTTCCCCCATGAAACTAATGCAATGAATTTGGGTCCAGGCAAAACGAAAACCGAAACAAAATTTTTCCTTCTGCACATCCCTACAAAATATGGTTTTTAAAAAAAGTATAGGCTTTCTGTCTCCTCTCTGAACCGAAATCTCACTCCAAGAATCTCCAGAGGCCTTCCTCCTTAAAAATAAATACAACCAGGGAACAGCCATGGACCTGCCATCCCTGTAATGGTCAACTAAAGATTCCATGTAGTAAAATGGTGACTAAGATTTATATAGCATAGGAGCACACCATTTTCCATCTCCCACATAAGGGAGTTTACGCACACATACTAAACTCTCTGTACCTCACTGAGATCTCTATACATAGGGCACTAATCATCCCATACTCTTTAATTCAAATGGTCCAGGACACTCAGAACTAACAACTTATTGGAGCACTTTAGTTGAAAATCATGCAGTGCATAACCTGGTTGGCACAAGCATTGCAATAATGTGTTGAAAAACATTTTCAAGGGAAAAGCAGCACTTCAAGACAGGTTCAGTGAAACAGAAAAATGTATAATACACCTCAGAGAAATGCTAAAGAAAAAAAAAGTGTTTTGCTGCCAGTAATTACCCAAAAGTACCATTTGTTTAAAATATGTATAATTATTAGAACAAAATAATTGGTTTATAAATAATTTCAATCCAGTGAGTCAAAGTATAATCTTCCCTGTCATGTTTTATTTCTATTTAACATGAAGTTTATTGGAATTTGCAAGTATCTAAACTAACTATATGCTGCCAACTAGAGTTAGCATTTTCATCTACTGCATAAAGAATTCTATGCACATGATTTCAATAATAATACTAAGTTTATTTATATTCTGCCTTTCATGACACTTCATAGTCGATTATGTGCAGGATATTATATTATATCCTTATCCCCAGAGGGTTTACAATACAATGAATAAATTTTCAAAGGGGTTCTACATGGAAGAATAGCATATACATGCACATGTACTTGTGTATATGCTATTTTCTAAACATCCAAAGTACATGCGTATTTTTTGTTTCATGTGTACATTTTACCTGCACAAGAAAGGGGTGCTCTAGGGGTATTACAGGATGGAGTCAAGAAGTATGAGATGGGATTTAAGAAAGCTGGAAGAGTGGTCGAAGATATGGCAGCTGAGATTCAATGCCAAGAAGTGCAGAATCATGCATACGGGATGTGGAAATACGAAAGAACTGTATTTGATGGGGGGTGAAGGGATGATATGCATGGAGCAGGAGAGAGACCTTGGGGTCATAGTGTCTAATGATCTGAAGTTGGCAAAACAATGTGACAAGGCAAAAGCTAAAGCCAGAAGAATGCTGGGCTGCATAGAGAGAGGAATATCTAGTAGAGATGTGAATCGTGTGATCGATCGTCTTAATGATCGATTTTGGCAGGGGGGGGAGGGAATCTGATCGTTGCGGTTTTGTTTTTTTTTAAATCGTTTAAATCGTAAATCGGGGGAGGGCGGGAAAACCGGCTCACTAAAACAACCCTAAAACCCACCCCGACCCTTTAAAATAAATCCCCCACCCTTCCGAACCCCCCCAAAATGTTTTAAATTACCTGGGGTCCAGTGGGGGGTTCCCGGTGTGATCTTCCACTCTCGGGCCATGGCTGCATTAATAGAAATGGTGCCGGCGCTACCTTTGTCCTGAAAGATCACACCGGCGCTACCTTTGTCCTGGAAGATCACACCGGGACCCCCCCCACTGGACCCCAGGTAATTTAAAACATTTTGGGGGGGTTCGGGAGGGTGGGGGATTTATTTTAAAGGGTCGGGGTGGGTTTTAGGGTTGTTTTAGTGTGCCGGTTTTCCCACCCTCCCCCTTCCCCTCCCCCCTCCCCCGATTTACGATTTTTGACGATAAATCGGGGGAATTCCTATTGTATCGCGCCTCTAACGATTTTTGACGATTTAAAATATATCGTACGATATTTTAAATCGTCAAAAAACGATTCACATCCCTAATATCTAGTAAGAGAGAGGAAGTGATGATCCCCTTGTAAAGGTCCTTGGTGAGGCCTCACCTGGAGTACTGTGTTCAGTTCTGGAAACCATATCTCCAAAGGGATAGAGACAGGATGGAGGTGGTCCAGAGAAGGGCGACCAAAAAGGTGGATGGTCTTTATAAAATGACTTATGAGGAGAGATTGAAGAACCTAAATAATAATATGTACACCCTGGAAGAGAGAAGGAGCAGGGGTGATATGATACAGACTTTCAGATACTTGAAAGGTTTTAATGATCCATGGTCAACAACAAACCTTTTCCATTTGACAAAAATCAGTATAACAAGGGGTCACGATTTGAAGCTCCAGGTAGGAAGACTCAGAACCAATGTCAGGAAGTATTTCTTCACGGATAGGGTGGTGGATGCCTGGAATGCCCTTCCGGAGGAAGTGGTGAAGACTAAAACTGTGAAGGATTTCAAAGGGGCATGGGATAAACACTGTGAATCTATAAAGGCTAGAGGATGGGAATGAAGAGAAGAGCCATGAGGGGGAGTACTGGAGTGGAGGCTACTCCTGATGATCACTACCCTTACTCAATAAGCCTTCACAACTCAAACATTGCTCTCTGCTTCAACGGCAAGGGGAAATGTGGAAAAGAGGATTTGCATTCAGATAACGACCAACAAGGACTGAACTTCACAATCTGGGTAAACAAAGAAGCATGGGGGTAGCTTGCTTATTATGGCGGTTACTACCCTTAACCAATTAAGCCTGATACATCACTTTGAATGCATATACAGAGTGGCTCTCTGCTTCTATGGCAGGGGGAAATGTGGAAAACAGGATTTGCATTTGGACAACCACCAACAAGGACTGAACTTCACAATCTGGGTAAACAAATAAGCGTGATGGTAGCTTGCTTATTACAGTGGTTACTACCCTAAACCAATTAAGCCTGATACATCACTTTGAATACATATACAGCACTGCTCTTTGCTTCAACGGTAGGGGGAAATGTGGAAAACAGGTTTTACATTCAGATAACATCCAATAAGGCATTGATCTGTGCAGTCAGGGTAACCAAGCATCGGCATAACTTGCTTGATGTGGCAGGTACTACCCTTAACCATTAAGCCTTATGCTCACCTTTGATGCAACTCCAACATTACTCTCTGCATCAATGGCAGGGGATGGCAGGAAATTTGAATCAAACAGATACCAAAAAGGGCCCTGAACTTGGTGGTTGATGAAACGGATAAGTATGGGAAAATAAGTGTGGGAGCTTGCTGGGCAGACTGGATGGGCTGATTGGCCTTTTTCTGCCATCTATGTATGTTTCTATGTATATGCATGGAAGTTGCTTTTATAATACGTGTGTAAATGATCAAACTTAGTGGTACAATTTTACACCTGCTAATTGACTAGCACAAGTGAAATCAGATGTTTCTGTTGTCTGCAGTTTTTGGTGGAAGGCCTGGGTGAACTGGTGGGTGTATAGGGTGAAGTGCTAGTCTTGCGCTGGAGGTGGACCCTTGGCCTGGCGCAGGATTGGTACGGCCCTCTGAGGGTTCCCAGAGGGTGCCTGCCACCAGGAAGAGGAGCTCACGAAGAGACAGTGGCTAGCTGGAGCTTCACCAATCACAGTCCAGGGGCTCCTGGGTTGAGACCTCAGATACCCAGACCGCCTGGGCTTAAGTGGGCCTCTGAGAGTCTCCCGGAGAGGTAGCAGAGAGGTGTACCCACCAAGAGCAAAGGTGCACGGCCAGTGGAGAACAGATATGCTAGACCGGAAAAGAGAGTACTGGAGACCACTGGAATGGAACAGGAACTGAAGGTCCTCCGGTCAGGATAAGCAGCACCTAGTGGTCTAGCTTGTAGAAGGCTGCAGGTAGCATCAGAACAGGCAGGCCTGTGGTCACAGGAGAAGCAAGGAGAGTGTTCGTATGGAGCACAAGGGTCAAAGCCAGGGTATCCGTCTGAGGGTGGTGAGCCGCAGAAAGGTCAGTTCCAGGTATCAGTCCGAGCATGGTCAGAAGCAAGCAGAGGTCAGTTCCAGGTATCAGTCCAAGAAGGTATAACCTGGGTAGTGGAACGTGGAACAGGAAACGAACAGATGCTGGAACACAGGAAGGACCATGGGAACACAGGAATGCAGGAGCACTGGAAGACACAGGAGCACAGGAACAAGGAACATGGGAACACAGGAACAAGCACACAAACAAGGAACGCAGGAACACAGGATGGCAACTAGCTTCACAAGTATGATGACCCATTTGCCAAGGCGAAGAACTGAGGGAAGGCCCTCGCCTTATATAGGACGCTTATGTGATGTCATCAGGAGGCGTCCAGCCCGATGTTCCTGTCCTGGACCCTTTAGATGAAGGAGTACCATCCGTGTGCGTACCCAGGGGTGGGGCCGAGGATGCCGAGGACGTGGAGCCCCTGCGCTGGGGATGCCTGCGATGACAGAAGCGTTCGGGGTAGGCGCTGGGGATGCCAAGAGCTGGCTGCTACTGCTGCTAGGGAGGATGGAACGGAGCCCATGGAGGGAAGCCCGAGGTGAGCAGGCTCTGTCGTGGCACCAGCGCGGCTGGGACATGCAACAGTACCCCTCCTTCTAGGCCTCCCCCTTACTGGTCTAGGCTTTTCTGCGTGCTGTTGATGGAAAGCTTGAAGGAGGTTCTTGTCCAGGATGTGGTGGGAGGGCTCCCACAATTTCTCGTCTGGTCCGAAGCCCTCCCATGCTAGGAGGTACTCCCAACGTCCTGTTCGGCGGTGAAAGTCCAAGACCTCCCGGACCTGGAGGGTGGCCTCAGGTTCAGCTGTTAGCTGAGTGGATGGTGGTGGTCTCTGAGATGGCCAGGACAAGACTAGGGACTTGAGCAGGGATACATGGAAAGTATTGTGAATTCTATGACTTGCCAGTAGCTTCAGTTGGTATGTTACAGCCCCCACTCAGTGTAAGATGGGAAATGGTCCCACATACTTTGGGGCCAGTTGTTGAGAGGGCAGCTGGAGGCAGATGTGCCGCGTGCTGAGGCAGATCTTCTGTCCTGGCTAAAATACTGGGGCAGCCCGACAGTGGGTGTCCATCACCTGTTTGGCATGATCGGCCGCTTGACAGAGGCATACTTTAACCTGGTCCCATAACCGGCGGATGATCTGGGCTGTAGACTGCACTGCAGGAGATGGCACACTGAGTGGGACTGGAAGAGGCAGGCGGGGCTGCCGACCAAAAACCACCGCAAACGGAGAGGTCCCAGTGGCGGATGTGACATGGGTGTTGTGTGACAACTCTGCCCATGGGAGAAGATTGACCCAATTGTCTTGGGGGTCATTAATGTAGGACCAGAGGAAGGCCTTCAGGGAGCATTTGGTTCTCTCGGCTTGACTGTTAGCCTGAGGATGGTAGACAGAGGTTAAGTTCAAAGTAATATTGAATTTTCTGCAGAGGGATCTCCAGTACTTCGCCGCAAACTGAGGGCCATGTTCCGAAATGATTTCTTGCGGCAATCCATGGAGACGGAAGACATGATTCAGGAAGAGTCGGGCGAGTTCAGGAGCTGAGGGTAGGCCGGGTAAAGGTAAAAAATGGGCCATTTTGGAGAAATGGTCTATTATGACCCAGATTACGGTGTGCTCCTTGGAGGGGGGCAACTCCACAATGAAGTCAGTAGAAAGAGTATTCTAGGGTTCTGTGAGTGCAGGAAGGGGCTGGAGAAGCCCCCATGGATGTCCAGTAGGCAGTATTTGTTGAGCGCAGACAGGACAAGAGTCTATGTAGTAACGGGAGCCCTTTATCATAGTCGCTCACCAATAGCATCTATGGAGCATCTCGAGGGTTCAGGCCCAGCCGGGATGGCCAGTGAGACGAGAGTTGTGGGCCCAACGAAGCACTCGTTCTTGGAGGCGGCGAGGCACCACCGTCTTACTAGCAGGCTTGGTGGTGGTAACTGCGATGGAGATGCATGTGGGATCAATGATATGAGTTGGACATGAGAGCGAAGGGATTCCAGATCTTTGGAAAAGATCAAGATGTCATCCAAATAGACTACAACAAAGGAGTATAGGAGGTTTTGGAAGATCTCATTCACCATCCTCTGGAAGATGGCAGAGGCATTGCACAGCCCAAAGGGCATTACTACATACTTGTAGTGCCCATCCCGCGTATTAAATACGTTTTTCCATATATCCTTGGGTTGAATGCGGACCAAATTATAGGCCCCATGTAGGTCCAACTTGGTATAGATTCGAGAACCCTAGAGCCGATCGAACAGCTCGCTGATAAGCGGCAGTAGGTACCAGTCTTTGCAGGTGACGGCGTTCAGGCCTCAGTAGTCAATACACGGCCTTAAGGTACCGTCCTTATTTTTCACAAAGAAGCAGGCAGCAGAAGTTGAGGGCCGGTAACTGTAGTGCCCAAGCTCGGGACCCCCGCCAGGCTTAGGCTCTGGAGTTTCTCGGACTCACCGGACAGGTCTGGATAAGGTGACCAGGACCCCCACAGTAGAGGAAGAGACCGGACTTCCATCTTCGAAGGCGTTCCTTGGGAGTAAGACAACCACGGTTTATTTGCATCGGTTCATCCTTTGGCGGGGAAGACGCCTATGGTACCCTTGATCTCCGTGGGTTGAGTCCTTGGATACCAGGATCACCTGGGCTTAGGTGGGCCTCTGAGGGTCTTCCAGAGAGATAACGGAGAGGTGTGCCCACCAAGAGCAAAGGTGCGTGGCCAGTGGAGAACAGATAAGCTAGACTGGAACAGAGAGTACCGAAGACCACTGGAACGGAACAGGGACTGAAGGTCCTCTGGTCAGGATAAGCAGCGCCTAGTGGTCTAGCTTGTAGAAGGCCGTGGGTAGCGTCAGAACTGGCAGGCCTGGTGGTCGCAGGAGAAGCAAGGAGAGTGTCCGTATGGAGCTCAAGGGTCAAAGCCAGGATATCCATCCGAGGGTGGTCAGCCAAAGAAAGGTCAGTTCCAGCTATCAGACCGAACATGGTCAGAAGCAAGCAGAGGTCAGTACCGTGTATCATTCCAAGAAGGTACAACCTGGGTAGAGGAACATGGACAGGAAACAGGAACAGACACTGGAACACAGGAAGGACTACGGGAACACAGGAACGCAGGAGCACTGGAACAAGCACAGGAACAAGGAACGCAGGAACACAGGACAGCAACTAGCTTCACACAAGTTTGACGACCCATTTGCCAAGGCAAGGAACTGAGGGAAGGCCCTCACCTTATATAGGATACTTATGTGATGTCATCCGCGTGCGCATGTGTGTGTGGCGCGTGCAAGGGAGGTGAATTATGCAATCTCTGGGCGGCAATGCATTCCGGCCTTCCCCAGTTCCCTCCCAGTCCACTCCAATTAAGTGCTGGGCTTCTTGGAAGGGACTGGCCGGGGGGGTGGGCCAGGACAGCTCGGAAGCTGAAGTAAGTTGCTCAACAAATGTAAAAACAAAAAAGAAAATTGGATTCATGGGTTGGGGGGGGGGGGGGGGGAGAGGAAGGGGAAGGGAGGGTAGGGTAGGGGGTAAGGAAGTTCCCTCCCAGTCTGGAAGGGAACTCTTGGAAAATTCGCTCGGCACACGTAAGGCCAGGGCACGCGCGTAAAGGCCAGAATTTACATGTGCCGGGCATTTAAAATCTGCCTGTAAGGAAAGACAGATAAAAACAAACAAATATCAAATATTTTTTCCATCTATGGACACAAAGGAGAAACTACTGGAACAACTGGAAAAGAGAGTTTAAAAAAATCACTTTCTTTTAAAGCTAGTATTAGTTGAATAAACGCAGTTGATAGTGTAAACACCCTTGGGCACCAAACTATTTCAGGCACTGACATGTGGGTAGCCAGATGGTAAGGTTATTGAGGTTTCTGCTTTTTAAGATGGTATGGAGATAGTTTGCCCTGGATGATGATGTCACCGGAGCTCCGGTACTTAAGGCCGGGCTCGGCTTCCAATGATTGCCTTTGCAACAGGTCTCCACACTGGGCGTGTACTCGTTGCCTCCTGGTGATCCACCTGCGTTCCTGGTTCCTGATCCTAGCAAGTTCCTGTTCCTATTCTTCTTCGTTCCTGATTCCTAACTTTCCTCGGATTGCTTTCTCAGACATGACCTCTGTATTGTCTGACTACGTCACTGACTCTCTCCAAGTCCGGACCTCTGCATTGTCTGACTACGCTATTGACTCTCTCCAAGCCCGGCCTATGCATTGCCTGACTACGCTACTGACTCTCTCCAAAGCCCAGACCTCTGCATTCCCTGACTATGCTATTGACTCTCTCCAAGTCCGGACCTCTGCATTGCCTGACTACGCTATTGACTCTCTCCAAGCCCGGACTTCTGCATTGCCTGACTACGCTATTGACTCTCTCCAAGCCCGGACTTCTGCATTGCCTGACTACACTATTGACTCTCTCTAAGCCCGGACCTCTGCATTGCCTGACTACGCTATTGACTCTTTCCAAGCCCGGACCTCTGCATTGCCTGACTACACTATTGACTCTCTCCAAGCCCGGACCTCTGCATTTTCTGACTACGCTATTGACTCTCTCCAAGCCCAGCCTCTGCATTGCCTGACTATGCTACTGACTCTCTCCAAAGCCCAGACCTCTGCATTCACTGACTATGCTATTGATTCTCTCCAAGCCCGGATCTCTGCATTGCCTGACTATGCTACCGACTCTCTCCTCGTCCAGACCTCAGCCTTGTCTTGCTATCGTTTCTTGATTGCCGCCAACCCTGACTCTAGCTTGCTCTACGATGCCTCTTCAGTCTACGTCCTGGACTTGGCCTATTCAGGCTTCGGCCTGTTCTTGCTCGGGCGCCCTCTGTCTGACTTTGGTTCTATTGGCGCCCGGATCTCCGGGACGCCACCTTGTCCAGTACAGACTTCTCTGTTGCTGCCTCTGGGCTAACCTCTCAGTTCTTCCATCAACGAAGACATACGGAGGCCCACCTAAGTCCAACCGGCCCCGGTATCCAAAGGCTCAACCCACGGGGAAAGAGGGCTGGTATTGGTGAAGTGCCAGCCAGCCTCCATCCTTCAGCCCACTCTGCCTGCCAATGGTGGGGATCCGTAGGATCCTTCCTATGGGTTGTGTCAACCCCACCTTGGCTCAAGGGTCCACCTTCAGTGCAACATTTAATCTCTCTCTCACATTCCACATTTATTTTCCAGTAAAGACAGGAACAAGTTTTGGATGTCTATATTCCAAATTATGTGAAAGATAGTTTTTTCTCTAAGGAAGCAACACAAATGTACCTTTATTTACAGGTCCTGTGATTAAACACTGTAGCACCTTTATCTACAGGTGGAATGTACACAATCTGAAGTCCATGGGACTTAATGAAAAATGTTTCTTTCTTTCTGACAGGTCTATCCAGTAAAGTGCGGTTGCGTTTACCCCGCTCCTAACCCGCGTTCTACTCACTTTCCGGCCGCGTTAGCCCTTCTTGCGATCCCGAATCCCCTTTAACCTACTCCTACCGCGACTTAAAATCCCCGGGCAACCACTTCTGCATGCACCATGTATATTGCATGCAAACGAGCGAATTAGCTATTCCCTAGCATCCCGTAACCCGCGCCCCGACTATCGCTATCTTTCCCTGCCGTTTTGTCACGCGTTTAACCTGCTAACTTACCGCCTACCCTTACCCCTGCGGTAGAGGCAGGGATAAGGGTAGGCGGCAAGCTTTCCCCCAGCCCCCGCTCACCTGCCCCGGCCGCGATCATGGGTGCCGGTCTCCGGGGCAGCCCCAGTCCTCTCCCCTCCTCCCGAAGCAAAAAAAAAAAAAAGCGAAAAAAACGTTCTAAATTGCAGCCCCCTCCGATGTCCGGAGGGGGCTGCAAAAAGTAAGTTGCTTCGCCGCTTCGTACTGCCAGCCCCTTCTTCCCTCCTCCCGGAGCAAGGCTGCTTTTCGCGCCCTGCTTCGGGAGGAGGGAAGAAGAGACACTGACAGTGTGAAGCGGCGAAGCGACTTACTTTTTGCAGCCCCCATCGGACCTCTCCTGCCTCCCGCTGCGCGACTTACTTTTTTTTGCAGCCCTCCGGCCATCAGCAGGAACGGATCGTGGCTCCCCTGCCTCCCGGGGAAGATGGACGCCTGCACGGGGGAAAGCGGCCCCTGTGCGTGCAATTGGCCGCTCAAGACGTGACGTCACATGCCGTGATGCCAAACGTCGTGACATCACATCTTGAGCGGCCAATTGCACGCACAGGGGCCGCTTTCCCCCGTGCAGGCGTCCATCTTCCCCGGGAGGCAGGGGAGCCACGATCCGTTCCTGCTGATGGCCGGAGGGCTGCAAAAAAAAGTAAGTCGCGCAGCGGGAGGCAGGAGAGGTCCGATGGGGGCTGCAAAAAGTAAGTCGCTTCGCCGCTTCACACTGTCAGTGTCTCTTTTTCCCTCCTCCCGAAGCAGGGCACGAAAAGCAGCCTTGCTCTGGGAGGAGGGAAGAAGAGACACTGACAGTGTGAAGCGGCGAAGCGACTTACTTTTTGCAGGCGTCCATCTTCGTGAGCAGCTGGAGGCAGGAGAGGTCGTCCGATGTCTGGAGGGGGCTGCAAAAAGTAAGTCGCTTCGCCGCTTCGTACTGCCAGCCCCTTCTTCCCTCCTCCCGGAGCAAGGCTGCTTTTCGCGCCCTGCTTCGGGAGGAGGGGAGGGGGGACTGGCAGTCCCGACTTCCTGGTATCTGTCATTTCAAATGACATTTGAAATGACAGATACCAGCGTGGCGTGAAGCGTTAGGCCCGCGCACACAGGATACTGTATAGGCGCTCTATCCAGTAAAATGGATTGCGCGGGCCTAACGCTTCACGGACCCTTCTTAGACGCGGTTTACATTTGCATGAAATTATAGTTCAGGATCGAGCGGTAGGTGAGCTGCACTGTGCGTGCAGCAACCGCGGGTGCTAACGCAGCTCTTCCTACCACTCGGTACTGGATAGACCTGTGAGGTAGTATGTACTTCAATTAAATCAGCTCAGAATCAGACCATCAATCATCCACTTTTCTCACATCCACTTATCTATCAAAGCTGCCAAAAATACTGCAGACCAGCTATAGGAAGTTATCCCCAATTTTAACTAATTTCTTACTTCAGAAAGGATTAGAATTACAATGAGCAGACTTTCACACACTATCACAACAGCTGTGCTTGCCTGCAGCTTCTAACTCACAGCTCTCTCTGCCTCAGGTGCCATGTGCATTATCTATCATTTCTAACACAACCCTGCTTCAAATTTCCAGCACAGCAGTCCTGGCTTAGTCTCTGGCATACAGCTCTCCCTGCCTCAGGCTCCAGCCAGCTCTCTCCACAGTCTCCATGTGCTTTCTGAAAAAAATAAAATTCTCAGAAGAGATCCTTACTCCTCTGAAGTCTCTCAAGAAATAGTTCTCATTTACTTTAACAAACCTTCTTACCCACCAAGAAACTTTTTTAAAGCAACTTGACTAAGGAACACAGCTTTCAAAAGAATTTTGAGTATATTCAAAACATTCTTTTAAGGCAAATTTCTTTCAAATCTTTCTGTGCTTTGCCTCAGCTTGGTGTTATTAAGCAGACCTCATCATCCCAGCTGCCTTGCATAGACTCTGGGATGGGCTAGCATTACTATGGCGTTACCATGGCATTGTCTATGGGATGGCAAAGAGTTTTCTTTTCTTTCTCTGAGAGCTGGAAAATGAAACCAATAAGAAAACTTGCACAGTTGAAAATCACACCAAACTTTCAGTTTAGTTTCTAAACAAATGTAACAGTTATCCTGATTATTTCATGATCATATTAGCTATTTTAACATTTTTACAGCTAATTATATTTTTAACATACACAATAAACATTTTTTTCCGAAAACCAAGGGTTAAATGCATATTTATATGATCTCATTTGGCTACCACCACTACCACCAAACCCCAGCTTCTGACAGGTTTTAATCACCTTTTAAACTTAAATTTTCCTACAGGCACTGTGTAGGCAGCCTCTCGCTGACATCATTGCCTGAGGTCTGTGAGGACCCCTTGGCCTGCACTGTGCACTGTGCACTGTAATTGTGCCATGGCTTTGATCACAGCCCTGCACTGTCTGCTGGCTTAAGCTGGCAGTGGCAGCATTCCCAGTGCTGCCGCTGCAAAGTGGTACCAGCCGTTCTGAGCTGCATTTATCTATTTAAAAAAAAAAACTCATTGCGGCACTATTGGGCTCTCTCTGGCTGCCGGGAGCTCCCCAGGCTCCCTTGGCCTCAGCAACAATTGAGCAGGTATTTTAAATTATATTTACCCCCTTTACAATACAGTGGAGACAAAGTTAAACTATTCAGAAACAAATACAATTATTTAACTATTAGTATAATTAATTATACTTATCTGATATGGGAAGCCTCAACAGGAAGGAACATAAGAATATAAGAACATGCCATACTGGATCAGACCAAGGGTCCATCAAGCCCAGCATCCTGTTTCCAACAGTGGCCAATCCAGGCCATAAGAACCTGGCAAGTACCCAAAAACTAAATCTATTTCATGTTATCGTTGCTAGTAATAGCAGTGGCTATTTTCTAAGTCAACTTAATTAGTCAACTAAGTCATCTTCTCCTCCAGGAACTTATCCAATCCTATTTTAAACACAGCTATACTAACTGAACTAACTAGGGATGTCAATCGTTTTTTGACGATTTAAAACAATCGTCAGATATATTTTAAATCGTCAAAAATCATTAGAGCCGCGATACAATAACAATTCCCCCGATTTATCGTCAAAAAATCGTAAATCGGGGGAGGGGGGAGGGAGGGAAAACCGGCACTCTAAAGCCCACCCCGACCCTTTAAAATAAATCCTCCACCCTCCCGAAGCCCCCCAAAATGTTTTAAATTACCTGGGGTCCAGTGGGGGGGTCCCAGCGCAATATCCCGCTCTCGGGCCATGGCTGCATTAAAAGAAATGGTGCCGGTGGCCCTTTGCCCTTACCATATGACAGGGCAAAGGTAGCGCCGGCGCCATTTTGGTTCCTGTCACCCGATGTCACGAGTGCAGGAGATCGCTCCCGGACACCCGCTGGACCCCCAGGGACTTTTGGCCAGCTTGGGGGGGGGGCCTCCTGACCCCCACAAGACTTGCCAAAAGTCCAGCGGGGGTCCGGGAGCGACCTCCTGCACGCGGGCCGTATTGCCAATATTCAAAATGGCGCCGGCGCTACTTTTGCCCTCACTATGTCGACATAGTGAGGGCAAAAGTCAAAATGGCGCCAGCGCTACTTTTGCCCTCACTATGTCGACATAGTGAGGGCAAAAGTCAAAATGGCGCCGGCGTAGAAGGCTCCCGGACCCCCGCTGGACTTTTGGCAAGTCTTGTGGGGGTCAGGAGGCCCCCCAAGCTGGCCAAAAGTCCCTGGGGGTCCAGCGGGGGTCCGGGAGTGATCTCCTGCACTCGTGACATCGGGTGACAGGAACCAAAATGGCGCAGGCACTACCTTTGCCCTGTCATATGGTAAGGGCAAAGGGCCACCGGCGCCATTTCTTTTAACGCAGCCGTGGCCCGAGAGCGTGAGATCGTGCCGGGACCACCCCACTGGACCCCAAGTAATTTAAAACATTTTGGGGGGCTTCGGGAGGGTGGGGGATTTATTTTAAAGGATTGGGGTGGGTTTTAGGGTGCCGGTTTTCCCGCCCTCCCCCGATTTACGATTTTTTTACGATTTAAAAAAAACAAAAACAATGACGATCAGATTTCCCTCCCCCCCCCAGCCAAAATCGATCGTTAAGATGATCGATCACCCGATTCACATCCCTAGAACTAACCACATCCTCTGGCAACAAATTCCAGAGTTTAATTGTGCATTGAGTGAAGAAGAACTTTCTGCGATTAGTTTTAAATGTGCCACATGCTACCTTCATGGAGTGCCCCCTAGTCTTTCTATTATCTGAAAGACTAAATAACCGATTCACATCTACCCGTTCTAGACCTCTCATGATTTTAAACATCTCTATCATATCTCCCCTCAACCGACTCTTCTCCAAGCTGAAAAGTCCACCCTCTTTAGTCTTTCCTCATAGGGGAGCTGTTCCATTCCCCTTATCATTTTGGTCGCCCTTCTCTGTACCTTCTCCATCGCAATTATATCTTTTTTGAGATGCGGCGACCAGAATTGTACACAGTATTCAAGGTGCGGTCTCAACATGGAGCGATACAGAGGCATTATGACATTTTCCATTTTATTCACCATTCCCTTTCTAATAATTCCCAACATTCTGTTTGCTTTTTTGACTGCCGCAGCACACTGAACCGACGATTTCAATGTGTTATCCAGATCCACTATGACGCCTAGATCTCTTTCCTGGGTGGTAGCTCCTAATATGGAACCTAACATTGTGTAACTATAACATGGGTTATTTTTCCCTATATGCATCACCTTGCACTTATCCACATTAAATTTAATCTGCTATTTGGATGCCCAATTTTCCAGTCTCACAAGGTCTTCCTGCAATTTATCACAGTCCGCTTGTGATTTAACTACTCTGCACAATTTTGTATCATCTGCAAATTTGATTACCTCACTCGTCATATTTCTTTCCAGATCATTTATAAATATATTGAAAAGTAAGGGTCCCAATACAGTTCCCTGAGGCATTCCACTGCCCACTCTCTTCCACTGAGAAAATTGTCCATTTAATCCTACTCTCTATTTCCTGTCTTTTAGCCAGTTTGTAACCCACAAAAGGACATCGCCACCTATACCATGACTTTTTACTTTTCCTAGAAGCCTCACATGAGGAACTTTATCAAACGCCTTCTGAAAATCCAATTACATTACATCTACCAGTTCACCTTTATCCACATGTTTATTAACTCCTTCAAAAAGGTGAACCAGATTTGTGAGGCAAGACTTGCCTTGTGTAAAGCCATGCTGACTTTGTTCCATTAAGAACATAAGAACATAAGAAATTGCCATGCTGGGTCAGACCAAGGGTCCATCAAGCCCAGCATCCTGTTTCCAACAGAGGCCAAAACCAGGCCACAAGAACCTGGCAATTACTCAAACACTAAGAAGATCCCATGCTACTGATGCAATTAATAGCAGTGGCTATTCCCTAAGTAAAATGGATTAATAGCCATTAATGGACTTCTCCTCCAAGAACTTATCCAAACCTTTTTTGAACCCAGCTTCACTTACTACACTAACCACATCCTCTGGCAACAAATTCCAGAGCTTTATTGTGCGTTGAGTGAAAAAGAATTTTCTCGGATTAGTCTTAAATGTGTTACTTGCTAACTTCATGGAATGCCCCCTAGTCCTTCTATTATTCGAAAGTGAAAATAACCAAGTCACATCTACTCGTTCAAGACCTCTCATGATCTTAAAGACCTCTATCATATCCCCCCTCAGCCGTCTCTTCTCCAAGCTGAACAGCCCTAACCTCTTCAGCCTTTCCTCATAGGGAAGCTGCTCCATCCCCTTTTTCATTTTGGTTGCCCTTCTCTGTACCTTCTCCATCGCAACTATATCTTTTTTGAGATGCGGTGACCAGAATTGTACACAGTATTCAAGGTGTGGTCTCACCATGGAGTGATATAGAGGCATTATGACATTTTCAGTTCTATTAACCATTCCCTTCCTAATAATTCCTAACATTCTATTTGCTTTTTTGACTGCTGCAGCACACTGAGCTGATGATTTTAAAGTATTATCCATTATGATGCCTAGATCTTTTTCCTGGGTGGTAGCTCCTAATATGGAACCTAACATCGTATAACTACAGCAATGGTTATTTTTCCCTATATGCAACACCTTGCACTTGTCCACATTAAATTTCATCTGCCATTTGGATGCCCAATCTTCAAGTCTTGCAAGGTCCTCCTGCAATGTATCACAGTCTGCTTGTGATTTAACTACTCTGAATAATTTTGTATCATCTGCAAATTTGATAACCTCACTCGTCCTATTCCTTTCCAGATCATTTATATATATATTGAAAAGCACCTGTCCAAGTACAGATCCTTGAGGTACTCCACTGTTTACCCTTTTCCACTGAGAAAATTGACCATTTAATCCTACTCTCTGTTTCCTGTTTTTTAACCAGCTTGTAATCCATGAAAGGATATCGCCTCCTATCCCATGTCTTTCTATATGTTCTGTGATTTTGTGATTTTGATGCTTAGAACACTTTCCACTATTTTTCCTGGCACTGAAGGCTAATCGGTCTGTAGTTTCCCAGATCGCCCCTGGAGCCCTTTTTAAATATTGGGGTTACATTAGCTATCCTTCGGTCTTCAGGTACAATGGATGATTTTAATGATAGGTTACAAATTTTTACTAATAGGTCTGAAATTTCATTTTTTAGTTCCTTCAGAACCCTGGGGTATATACCATCCGGTCCAGGTGATTTACTGCTGTTCAGTTTATCAATCAGGCCTACCACATCTTCTAGGTTCACCATTGCAGACAGCTTGTGGCAGCCCCAGAGAGGATTCTTCTGTTCCTGTGCAGATAAGGCTGTCTTAAATTTGAATTCATATATAGTAGAGAATCTGTGCATAATAGATCTCTGTGTTTCTAATATACCTCTACTAGTGCTTTGATTCTTAGCCTCTGAACTCTGTGTAATAGGAAAGTCTCTCAATTTCCCTTCTTTCAAGCGCTCTGACTCTTAATTTCTGTGGTGTTCTTTCTGGGGGAAAAAAAAAACAAACCAAAAAAAAACAAACCTGCTGGTTTTCTTTCACTATTCCTTCTAATCATTGCTCTGTGCTCCATTAATATCTGGGCTCTCTGTGCAGTAGAACTGCTCTGTTTATACCTTTCTCTAGGTCTGTTATTATATAATAATTGTAATTGGTTCCTTGCAAACTGTTTGTTTTTAAGAACCAGTATACCTGCATTTCTATTTTTGTTTAGCTGTTCTTTAATAATCTGGTTAATATTGGCACAGAAGTGCTGAGGGATCATTTAATAGCTAAAGGACTATTAAAGTTCCAGAAAGTGTCCTGCTCTACCCAGCTTGTCCCAGGTTAAACTGATTCCCTCCCACCCACCCCTGGAGTTAGATTTCTAATATAGACTGACTAAATTAGCATTAGCAACAAGATAAATTAGTAAATTGTTAACAGCTAAGGAAATACCAATCCCAAAATTTACCAATATGAGAACTATCCAATGCAACTGTTGTGGAGCCTTTATTCTGAGGGAAAGCATCTGGAGACTTGGAGCTTGCCCGATCTGTGCACAGCTCTCTTCTTTGAAAAAGGAGCTGACTGAGGTTAAAGCTCAATTAGCTTCAATTACAAGAATTACACCCACATGGCATTACTCAGAAAATAATTCCCCAATACCAAAGAATAACCAGGAGTCAAGAAAAAGAAATACAGTAGACTCAGGTAGGATAACACATGTGTCCCACAATCACCCATTCTTGACAGATGGTAAACCAATAAGCATACCCCCCCCCCCCCCCACACACACACACACACTCAAACAGGTCATTTAGTAAATCATTAAAAACCAGGATTACAGTGGGCTCTGGTAGAATTAGTCCTGTAACAAGGAGACACACACAGCACCAAATGCAACAAGAACAAAAAGCCTTCCCTATATTAATAACTGAAGAAGTTCTAGAGAAAAACATTGAAGTGTTACCAGAAAAGAGAAAAAACCAATGCATGCAGAATTTCAAGATCCATAACCAAAAGAAAAAGCTAATTGAGATGGATAACTCTGGCATCAATGGCACAACTGCAAAAGGAAAGAGTGAAGTGAATAACAAATCTCAACTAAAGTATCATAAGGAGTACAGGAAAAGCAATAACCTTAAAGAGAGTACCTGGAAAGCTATGACCAAATGCTCATAGTTTGGGAAATAAAATCCCAGTTCTGCAGGCCCTAATGACAGAGGCAGAACTAGACATTTTTGCTATCACAGAGACATGGTTCACAGAATCTCATGATTGGGATACAGCAATACCAGGCTATAACTTGTTAAGGAAGGACAGAGTGGATAGAAAAGGGGGAGGTGTGGCTCTTTATGTCAGAAATAATATCCAAGCATCTGAGCTGCAAGGAAGTTGGGGCAAGGAAGAAGCACTATGGATCTACCTAAAAAAATATGATGGAGCGTCCATTTATATTGGAGTGGTTTACAGGCCTCCAAACCAAAAGGAAGAGCTGGACAGAGATCTGGTTGAAGACATCCAAAATATAGGTAAGAAGGGGGAAGTGGTGATCGTTGGTGACTTTAATATGCCAGATGTAGACTGGAAAACCCCATCTGCAGAATCTAAAAATAGTAGAGCGATAGTGGATGCCATGCAAGTAACTTTGTTCAAACAAATGGTATTGGAACCCAAGAGAGAAGGAACTATACTCGACTTAGTGCTCACTAATGGAGATAATGTCTCTGATGTCAAGGTGGGCGCCCACCTCAGCACCAGTGATCATCAAACAGTATGGTTTAACATCACTAAAAGAATATGGAAAAGAAGCACAAAGACCAGAGTTTTACAGTTCAAAAACACGGACTTTGAGGAAACGAGGAAGTACCTAGAGGAAGAACTAAATGGATGGGAGAATGAGAGAGATGTGGATCAGCAGTGGACCAATCTAAAAGGAGCAATCACCAAGGCAACTGCTCTATATGTTAGAAATGTAAAGAAAAGCAAAAGAAAAATGAAACCTATCTGGTTCTCAAAGGAGGTGGCTGACAAAATTAAAGCTAAAAGAACAGCATTCAAGAAATATAAAAGATCCCAAAGGGAGGAGCTCAAAGAAGAATATTTGATTCAACTGAGGGAGATGAAGAAATTAATCAAGTTGGCAAAAAGTCAAGCGGAAGAGAGGATTGCCAAAGAGATAAAAAAAGGTGACAAAACATTTTTCAGATACATCAGCAAAAAGAGAAAAGTCCAAAGTGGTATAGTGAAATTGAAAGTTGGAAATGATCAATGTGTGGAGAGAGACGAAGAAATGGCAGAAATATTAAATGAATACTTCAGCTCTTTGTTCACTAAAGACGATCCTGGAGACGGACCATTTCTACACAACAAGAAACTGGAGGGATGTGGAATAGATGAAAATCCTTTTACAGTAGAAAATGTATGGGAAGAGCTAAAAATCTGAAAGTGGACAAAGCCATGAGGCCTGATGGGATTCATCAAAGGATACTGAGGGAACTCAGAGATGTGCTGGCGGGTCCGCTGTGCGACCTGTTCAATAGATCCCTAGAAACAGGAGTGGTGCCGAGTGATTGGAGAAGAGCGGTGGTGGTCCTGCTTCACAAGAGTGAGAACAGAGAGGAGGCTGGTAACTACAGACCGGTTAGCCTCACTTCGGTGGTGGGAAAAGTAATGGAGTCACTGTTGAAAGAGAGAATAGTGAACTATCTACAGTCCGGAGAATTGATGGACCGGGGGCTGCATGGTTTCACCAGAGGAAGGTCCTGTCAGACAAATCTGATTGACTTTTTTGACTGGGTAACCAAGGAATTGGATCGAGGAAGAGCGCTCGATGTCATCTACTTGGATTTCAGCAAAGCTTTTGATACGGTTCCGCACAGGAGACTGGTGAATAAAACGAGAAGCTTAGGAGTGAGTGCCGAGGTGGTGACCAGGATTGAAAACTGGTTGACGGACAGAAGACAATGTGTGATGGGAAATGGAACTTTCTCCGAAGAGAGAGCGGCTTTAAGTGGTGTACCGCAAGGATTGGTGTTGGGACCGGTCCTGTTCATTACTTTTGTGAGCAACATTGCGGACGGGATAGAAGGTAAGGTTTGTCTTTTTGCGGATGACACTAAGATCTGCAACAGAGTGGACACGCTGGAAGGAGTGGAGAGAATGAGAAGGGATTTAAGGAAACTGGAAGAGTGGTTGAAGATATGGCAGCTGAGAGTCAATACCAAGAAGTGCAAAGTCATGCATATGGGGCGTGGAAATCCGAATGAATTGTATTCAATGGGGGGGGAAAGGCTGATGTGCACGGAGCAGGAGAGAGACCTTGGGGTGATAGTGTCTAATGATATGAAGTCTGCAAAACAATGCGACAAGGCGATAGCAAAAGTCAGAAGAATGCTGGGATGCATAGAGAGAGGAATATCGAGTAAGAAAAGAGAAGTGATTATCCCCTTGTACAGGTCCTTGGTGAGGCCTCACCTGGAGTACTGTGTTCAGTTCTGGAGACCGTATCTACAAAGAGACAAGGACAAGATGGAAGCGGTACAGAGAAGGGCAACCAGGAAGGTGGAGGTTCTTCATCGGATGACATACGAGGAGAGATTGAAGAATCTAAATATGTACTCCCTGGAGGAAAGGAGGAGCAAGGGTGATATGATTCAGACTTTCAGATACTTGAAAAACTTTAATGATCCAAAGACAACGACAAACCTTTTCAGTCAGAAAAAAAATCAGCAGAACCAGAGGTCACGAGCTGAGGCTCCAGGGAGGAAGACTAAGAACCAATGTCAGGAAGTATTTCTTCACGGAAAGGGTGGTGGATGCCTGGAATGCCCTTCCGGAGGAAGTGGTGAAGTCTAAAATTGTGAATGACTTCAAAGGGGCGTGGGATAAACACTGTGGATCCATCAAGTCTAGAGGGTGTGAATAAAGTGGAGGCAGCAAAACACTGCACGGAGCGGCAGTAGCCACAGAGGCATTCAAACACTGCACGGAGCGGCAGTAGCCACAGAGCATTTACGGAGCGGGATGCCAGTGGCCAGTAGTTAGTGTTCCACCTTCACGGAGCGGAAGGATGGAGGGCTGCTATCTCCAAAAAAAATAAAAAAACAAACAAAAAAATAAAAACAGGGGTGGGTAAGAGTATGGGGCAAGGGTGTGGCCTGCTTGTTACAGCGGTTGCTACCCCTAATTGAGCTGGATGTCACTTGGATGCAGATACGGTGCTGCTCTCTAAATTGGTGGTGGGGTGGAGGGGAATTAGGGCTGGAGGGTTCTGGAAGCCAATAGTAACAGGTGGGAGAGAGAAAAAGGGGAAAAAAAATGGATAAAGTGCGTAGCTTGCTGGGCAGACTAGATGGGCCGTTTGGTCTTCTTCTGCCGTCATTTCTATGTTTCTATGTTTCTGTGTTTCATGATTTGGTTCAGTCTATCTGAATCATTACCCATGAAAACCTTCTCCGGAACGGTTATCTCCCCAACATACTCTTTAGTAAACACCGAAGGAAAGAAATAATTTAATCTTTACACGATGGTCTTATCTTCTCTAAGTGCCCCTTTAACCCCTCAATCATCTAACGGTCCAACTGACTCCCTCACAGGCTTTCTGCTTCGGATATATTTAAAAAAGTTTTTACTGTGAGTTTTTGCCTCTACGGCCAACTTCTTTTCAAATTCTCTCTTAGCCTGTCTTATCAATGTCTTACATTTAACTTGCCAACGCTTATGCATTATCCTATTTTCTTCTGTTGGATCCTTCTTCCAATTTTTGAATGAAGATCTTTTGGCTAAAATAGCTTCTTTCACCTCCCCTTTTAACCATGCCGGTAATCGTTTTGCCTTCTTTCCACCTTTTTAAATGTGTGGAATGCATCTGGACTGTGCTTCTAGGATGGTATTTTTTAACAATGACCATGCCTCTTGCACACTTTTTACCTTTTTAGCTGCTCCTTTCAATTTTTTTCTTACAATTTTTCTCATGTTATCAAAGTTTCCCTTTTGAAAGTTTAGCATGAGAGCTGTGGATTTGCTTACTGTCCCCTTTCCAGTCATTAATTCAAATTTGATCATATGATCACTATTGCCAAGCGGCCCTACCACCGTTACCTCTCTCACCAAATCCTGTCATCCACTGAGAATTAGATCTAAAATTGCTCCCTTTCTTGTTGGTTCCTGGACCAATTGCTCCATAAAAATGTCATTTATTCCATACAGGAACTTTATATCTCTAGCATGTACCGATGATACAGTCAATATTGAGGTAATTGAAGTCTCCCATTATTACCCCACTACCAATTGGTTAGCTTCCCTAATTTCTCTTAGCATTTCACTATCAGTCTCACCATCTTGACCAGGTGGATGGTAGTATACTCTTCTCTTCTCCCCACCTTTGTGGTAATAGTGATTTCCAGAACACCATCACAAACCCCATACTACCATTACAATGCAGCCACCGAAGCGGGGAAGTCACTGCCTCTTTGGCAGTGGGGAGTTAGAGATTCATACACTGCTGTGGTGCCAACTAGAAAACCCTGTATAGAAGGAATTGGAACCCATTTGGTTTTAGCCTATGGTAACGAATGTTGAGTGTGGGCTTGGCACTCAGAAAGCCAAGAGTAAATGGAATTAAAATGTAGTAAACTTCCCATACCAATATAGCATTAAATGCCAACTCTAAAATAGTAACAATCCTACCTATGAAAAGACAACACTGCAATATTACAACAGGCCCTAAAACACCAATACACCTCCAGTTAGGAAAATAGGACAAGCCAGGTTGTTATAGACCCTTACAAAGAAATGACATGCTAGAAGAATACCTCACCTCTGTCACATATGCAGAACACAGACAGAATCTTACCAAATACAAAATAAAGAGATCATAAAATATAAATAGAAATGTGCAAACAAAAAAGTGAATTGGAAATTACAAGAAGTCAGACTCATAAAATATCAAACAAAATCAAGAAATAAAAATCATGGGGAAGCAAGATGGCCATGTGATAGGAGATGCTGAACCTACCTTTCCTTACCTTGTTTCCTCTTGTTTTCTGCCTGACTTTATGGTGCCTAAACAAAAAGGAAAGATGAGGGTTTATCCCCCTGAAACCTTCTATCTTAAAGGGAAGTAACTGATTACTACCTTTGTGTCTCCTAGACTGTTGTGTGGTGGAGTCCCTTATGTGAATACTGGTGGAGGAGCACTGGTTTCTCCTGGGGATGAGGTTTCCCTCAGCCCCAATACTCAAGCTTCTCCGCTGGTGTTCTGACGTGACCTTCCTTCTCCGCTGGTGTTCAGACATAACCTTCCATTATCCTGCAGCGCAGGATGATGGAAGGTTGTACATATGGGAAGGGCCCCTCGAGATGTTAGCGTCTGCCATGCCATCTTCTGGAGGACTGAATTTGCCTTCTCTGACAGTGAATTTGCCACATTCTTCTGTATTAACAGTAGATTTGTGAGCAGGAAAGAGTGCTGCAGACCTTGATCCAGGTTTCCTTGCCTTGTCATCATTGGGTGAGCCTCTGCAGTCCTTTAAAAACCGCCGGAGGTAATGCTAAATTCTCTTTGGGAACTGATGTCTCAGTTTGGCTAGGCATTAACTCTCACTACTAAGTTGGATTCTTTTGTTTCAAAGCTGGATCCCCTGGTATCATAGCAAGAGATTAAGATTAATGAGCAAGACAAACTTGTTTCTTTTCATCAAGATTTGGATGAAGTAGTTGCCGTTCAGTCAAATTTAGTTCAAGAATGTGGAATTTTCTAGAAGGGTTGAATTTCTTGAAAATGCATCAACAATCTTCAGTTTTTACATTTTCCCAAAGTTATGGGTGAGCTTCCTATTATGACCTTAAGGAGATATTTTTTGGACATATTGAAAATGGCTCCTGATATTTTGCCATCTGTTAATAACACCACTTTTGTACTTTCTTCTTCTCATTCTAATCCACCTTTGTCATTTAATGTATCTCAGTTTCTTGCAACAGCTTTCTTTTGTTTAAATGCTTAATAAATAAGTGTAAAAAAAATATAAACTATTAATCATAACAGCAAAATCAGCCTAATAAAAAGAAATATTTCAAAACAGCTGATGAAAAGAATAGCATCCAAAAATTAAAACATCATAAACATTTTCTAAATACCAACAAAATATTTCAATACATCAAACAAATCAAATAACAGCCAAAGATATAATTAAAACTATTAAGGATAAAACTAATTTCCCGTCGATAGCAGGGCTGAATTAGCCATGCTGTCATGGGATCTGTCAATCAGGCCCGGGAGGCGGAGCTTGTCAAAGCAAAGAACAGAGCTTTGCTCTCTGCGGCTGCATGTGTGTTCCCGCGCAGGAAAGTAACGGTATCTCCTCAGTCTGTTTTTTCCGCGAGCGGGATCGCACGCGGAGCTGATCTCTCCTCAGTTTAAAAAAAACAAAAACAAAACAGATTAAAATGTCAAAACCGGGGTTTAAACCCTGTCCGTGTGACAAAAGAATGTCGGTCACTGACGGACATGATCAATGTTATAAATGTCTCGGACCACACCACAATCCAGCAAATTGTGAGTATTGCTCAAAAATGTCACCTAGAGCATTAAAACAGAGCCTATAGGCTTCAAGAACTTTTTGCCTCACGGGATCCATCGGAGGCTCACTCATCGCCGGGCCCGTTAACTTCTTCAGCTCCAACAAAAAAGAAAACTTTCTCGTCGGATCCTAAATCTCCATTTTAGGAGGTAATGGAAAGCCAAAAAGACGAAGGCCAATGGATTCTGAGAAATCCTCAGTGCCTAAAGAGCCGCAACATACCTCATCGGAGAAGGAGACCTCAGCGCAGAAGACTTCTGCGCCTATGGCGCCAAATGCGCATACACCGGCGCCGAAGACAGAGTCTGCGCACAACTTAGCGCTTCCAGCACCATGGCGCAGAAAAGATCACCGCGCCTACCAGATATGCGCACGGCGCCGGAAACACCTAGGCGCATGGCGCTGGAAACACGCGCACGGCGCCGGAAACACCTATGCGCATGGCGCCGTAGACACCTGTGCACATGGCGCCGACTATAAGAAAACTTATGCGCACGGCGCTGAAAAACCCTGTGCACTCGGGATCAAAGAGATATGCGTATAAAACTACAACCGGTGCACAGTTCTACTTCCGCGCACAAATATTCAACCGCGCATGAGTCTACAGTTGCGCATACACGCATACCTGCGCATACCTCTACATCTGCGCGTAAATATACATAAGCGCATAAATCTAAACCAGCGCATAGATCAAGATCTGCGCGTAGAAACCAAAATTACTCGCCTCAAAAGTTAAAGAGAGAGTTGAAGCGAAAACGATACCCTTCACACAGCTCTTCTTCCGAGGCTGAAGTCACAGATACTGAATCTTCATCTGAGGACTATCATAAGTACTCACATCACTCCCATTCTAAAAGATTAAAAAAGAAGAGTGCTACATGGGAGATGAGTCCTTCGACTTCTAAATCATCTCATAAAGTTCCATCTACTACCGGCTCATTAAGAGAACTGGTACAAATTCCTTCCTCTACTACTTCTTCAGATTCGGAAGATTTAAAACATACTCCAATCACTAAGACACAGAGAGATAGGGAAATTCCTGCAACTTCGCCTAAAACAACTATCTCACATCAACAAGACAATCGTATGGTAATGCCCTCTCATACAAGAGAAGCATTTTTTCAATTGTCGCAGTCTCTAGCAGGCTTTTATGAGACGCTTCAATCATCATTTAAAATAACTAATACTTCTCAGGACAATGCTACAAAACATAAAGCACAGTCTAATGAAGAGCAGTCGGCAGAACCACCGACATCTCCCAGGATAAACCAACCAACCTCGCCTACTCACATACAGGATACATCTTTTGTTTCTCCTTCATTACAAACATCCCCATCATCATCGGTGGGATGTCTGTCAGATACACAGGACCAACTACAGGAGCCATATTCCCCTCCTGAAGACCTTACATACCCAACATTTATAGAAAAAATGGGTACCATTCTACACCTAGAGGTCCAAAAAGAAACAGACCCTAGAGCGGAAACCCTTGGACTTCTAAAGATATTTGATACTCAGGTGGAACCAACATCTCTTCCACCACAAGAAATCCTGCATTCCGTCTTACAAAAATCCTGGGAAATGCCTTATACAACAACAGCTGTTTCCAGGAAAACAGACATGACATTTCGTATGAAGAAAGCATCACTATACACTCTACCACAATTGCCTCACGCATCCATCGTAGTAGAGTCGGCAATGCAAAGGTTCAGGAAAACAAAGTTGCACACTACTTTCCCACCAGGGACAGACAGCAAATATTTGGATGAATTTGGTAGGAAAATATTCCATAACTCGATGTTAACCACAAGAATTATGCAACATCAGTTTTACATGGTACAATATTTATATGAGTGTATGCAAGCTATGAAAGGTATACATTCCTCAGTAGCTGAACAAATACCTCAGCCTCTTCATGATATGGAAGAATGTTCTCGACACCTCTTGAGGTCAATCTATGAGGCACATGAAACATCATCCAGAGCATCTGCAGCAGCTATTGCAGCCCGCAGACTAGCATGGTTATGTTCAAGTTCCATACGGGATGACTTGCACGAGAAACTAACAAACCTCCCATGCACAGGAGATAACCTGTTCGGAGAAAAATTCCAGGAAGCAGTAAGTAAATTAAAGGACGAAGCTCTAGCAGTACAATCGCTAGCATCACATCCTATTTATTCGACTACACGTCGTTATGTGGGGTCTACCCGTAGACAATCATATGCCAGAAGACCCTATATATCTTATCAATCTTTTCGTACGCAGCCATACCCTGCCTACCAACGTCCTGCTCCACAAAACAATACCTCAAATCAACGAAGAGGTAAACCACGTAACCAGAGGCAACAGGCACAACAGCCGACTACTGCAGTAAAACCAACGTCATCTTTTTAGTTACTCAGCCGCCACCACAACATCAAGCTCCTCCAGGCAGAATTTGTGCTTGCCTGAATGTCTGGGAAAGAATAACATCAGATCAATGGGTTCTGGAGATAGTACGTCAAGGCTACCAACTCCAATTTGTAACAAAACCCATCTTGCCTCATCTTTCCACACTCAAGATCTACAATTCCCATCCACAACTGGGGGAGGAAATTGCTTTACTTCGCAAGCAACAAGCAATTTGACAAATCCACCCACACCCCAATTTAGCAGCATTTTATTCCCCGTACTTCCTCATAGCCAAGAAGACTGGAGGCCTTCGCCCCATACTAGACCTAAGGGAGTTGAACAAATTTCTCACCAAGGAGAAATTCAAAATGGTATCGTTGAAGTCAATTCTTCCTCTCATTCAAACCAACGATTGGATGTGCTCCATCGATCTGAAGGATGCTTACACGCACATTCCGATCCATCCATCCTCGTGGCATTACCTGTGCTTTCACTACAGACATCAACACTACCAATACAAAGTTCTTCCCTTTGGACTATCGGCTGCACCCAGAGTTTTCACCAAATGCATGATAGTGGTGGTGGCTCATCTCAGGAAACAAGGTATAACCATCTTTCCATATCTGGACGACTGGCTCATAATAGCCTCAACTCCAAACATCTTATAGGATCACCTCAGTCGGGTGATACATTGCTTACAAGAACTAGGGTTGGTGATAAATTTTCAGAAATCACATCTACAACCAACACAGCAGTTACAGTTCATAGGCGCATGCCTGGACACTACGTGCAACAGAGCATACCTCCCAGATGACAGAATATCACATTTCCGTCAACTTCTGCACACCTTGAAACATACTCAGAGGCCGTCAGCAAGACAAGTCCTGGTAATTCTGGGCCACATGGCAGTGGCGAATTTCATGGTTCCCAACACCAGGCTACACATGAGACACCTACAATGGGGTCTAAAACGACAATGGAAACAGCATTCACAACCATTGACGCAAAAGGTATCGCTGACCGCAGAAATGAAAAAAGATATAGCATGGTGGCTCCTAGACACCACCTTATCCAAGGGAGCATTGTTCAGCCCCCCTCCTCACAATGCAGTCCTAACCACAGATGCGTCTCGCAAGGGATGGGGTGCTCACCTTGAGATTTACAAAACCCAAGGGTTATGGACACTCTCAGAACAGAATCTACAAATAAATCTACTGGAACTCAGAGCGATTTGCAACGCATTGCGAGTCTTCCAAGACCACCTGAAAGGACGTAGGGTCATGATCTACACAGACAACCAGGTAGTGATGTTTTACATCAACAAACAAGGAGGGTCCGGTTCATGGTCCCTCTGCAAAGAGACCCTGACAATCTTCGAACATGCTCACAAAAATTGCATACATCTACAAGCAACTTACCTACCAGGAGTTGCAAACACCAGAGCGGACAGACTAAGCCGCATCTTTCATCCCCACGAATGGTCACTCAATACAGAAGTAGTCCAGGACATATTTCTGCAGTGGGGGACACCTTCCATAGATCTCTTTCCAACAGAGATCAATTCTCAAGTTCCCAAATTCTGCTCGATAAGACCAAGCCAATTCAGGATTGCTCAAGATGCCTTCCTCATTCCGTGGACGACAGGCCTTCTCTATGCCTTTCCTCCCATACCTCTCATAACAAGAACAATTCAGAAGTGCATAGCGGACAAAGCTCAACTGATACTCATAACCCCGGCATGGCCGAGGCAACCATGGTACAGTTTCCTACTTTGACTATCCATCAAGGATCCAATTCTATTACCGAATCATCAAGATCTTCTCAGCCAAGATCAAGGAACACTACTACACCCGCTACATTCATTTCTACACTTGACAGCTTGGAGATTGAAAGGCTCCTTCTAACAGAACAAGGAGTTTCCACTTCAGCACAATTCATTTTGTTACAATCAAGGAAACTCTCAACCAGGAAAAATTATAGCTATAAATGGAAACGCTACTCTGCCTGGTGCACTTCCAAAGGTGTACCACCATTGGACTGTTCCCCGGAATTGCTCATTGATTATCTTCATACACTATATGTAGCTGGTCTAGCAACATCATCCATCAGAGTTCACCTCAGCGCCATAGGTGCCTATCATAGACCAATCAATGACATTCCTATATCTAATCACCCATTACTGACTCGTTTCATAAAGGGTTTAACACACATTCGTCCTCCGGTATCCAAACCTCCAGTTCCATGGAACCTCAACATAGTTCTGGAACAGCTCATGCTTTCTCCATTTGAACCTATGGACTCAGCACACATTAAATACCTCACTTGGAAGGTGGTATTCCTGGTTGCAGTAACATCAGCACGAAGAGTTAGTGAGTTACAAGCTTTGGTCCATTATCCTCCATACTTGCAATTTCATCAACAGAAGGTAGTTCTACGAACTCACCCATCCTTCCTACCGAAAGTAGTTACCCCATTCCATCTCAATCAGACAATGGAATTACCAATATTTTTCCCTAAACCTCATGCAAACGATAGGGAAAAGCTACTGCACACACTGGATTGTAAGAGAGCTTTAACACACTACAAAGAAAGGACGAACTCGGACTCCCATGTTTCTCAACTCTTTGTTTCCTACGACCCGAAGGCACCTGGACTGCCAGTGGCTAAACGCACCATCTCCAGTTGGATAGCACAGTGCATCAAATTCTGCTACGACAAACAGAATTTACATTTACAGTCTACTCCTAAAGCTCACCAAGTCAGAGCAGTAGCAGCATCCTTAGCACACCTGAAGAATGTGCTACCCATATACATTTGCAAGGCAGCTACATGGTCATCACTACATACCTTCACATCTCATTACTGCCTTGATCAACAAGCAGCCACGGATGTGAAGATAGGGCAAGCAATACTGCAATCTCTATCCTCCTGTCCTCGGTGACTGCCACACTGTCAAAGATCACGTCCAACCACATATGTCATAAATGACATGATCGGGAGCTTTGGACTCCCATGACAGTATGGCTAATTCAGCCCTGCTATTGACGGGAAAAAACAAGTTTGCTTACCGTAAACGATGTTTCCATAGATAGCAGGATGAATTAGCCATGCTGACCCACCCTCCTCCCTGGCAGACACCAAGTCTTCGACTACACTACAGCTTTATTACAGACTGAGGAGATACCGTTACTTTCCTGCGCAGGAACACACGCGCAGCCGCAGAGAGCAAAGCTCTGTTCTCTGCTTTGACAAGCTCCGCCTCCCGGGCCTGATTGACAGATCCCATGACAGCATGGCTAATTCATCCTGCTATCTACGGAAACATCGTTTATGGTAAGCAAACTTGCTTTTACCCTTTCTTCATACCAGGGAGCTTTGATTTTTGAGATGCCCTGAGATTGCCATGGTTAGCAGTGGTTGGAGCAGTGTTTCTGCATACAAACTTTCTCCTAACTTTCTCTCTCTTTCACCACAGACACATGCTCTTTCACATACATACTTTCAATCACAAACACATTTCACCTGGTTTGCAGCCTCATTCTACCCTGCTGCAACCTGCAATGACACCTCCCCACCAGCAGAGGCCTCTTATGAGCTCTGCTTCCAGCCACGGGAGCCAGCTCCTCAATGACTCAGCTCACGATGCACCTCCTCTCCACCTGGGGATCTCTAGCTTAACCTCCAGCCTTGCCAAGCTCCTACTCACTGCCTGCACCACACCCAAACTCCAGCCCTATATAACCCAGCCTTGCCTGTTTCCCCTTGCCATCTCATGGAGTCACCTTTGGCTCTCTGACCTGGCACTTGTTTTCTTGTTCTATGCCTTGTGGCCTATGGGCCTTCTTGTTCCTTGATCCTTGCCTTGTGATCTATCCAGGGCTCGCCTTATGGCTTATGGGCCTTATTGCTCCTTACCTAGCCTTGTGGCCTATGAGTCTTTTTGCTCCTAATATCTTGCTTTGTGGTCTATTCAGGTTTTACCCTGCCTTTCTCTGTTCTTGCTCTGTGACCTAGGCCTAGGCCTACTCTTATCTTGTGGCCTTGGACTTCTCTTTGTTACTAAGGTCCTTCGGACCCATAGACTTTTAGCCTTATTGCCTTTGGGCTTGAGTGCTCTAGGTTCTGTATTACCTTTGTCTGCCTTGTCCTGCCCCTGGTCTGCCTTGTTTGTTTTTGTCCTTGTCTAGTCTTGTCATGCCCTGCCAATCCTGATTCATTATCTTGTTCAGTCTTGTCTACCTGTGTCCTATTTTGCCTTGCCTTGCCTCAGTCAGTGTCTTTGTCTAGTTCCATGCTCTACACAGTACTTTGCCTTGCCTGCACTCTGTGTCCAGCCTTGCCTGCACTTTGTGTCCAGCCTGTCCAAGCCTTGTTACTCACCATGATGTACTTCTGCAGCAAAGAACTACTGGGCCCTAGAATCCAAGGACTCAACCTGCAGGGGAGGGGGCTGGCTAGGTGAAACACCAGCCCTAGTTCTACCCAGCATCCAGCGTTGCAGTCCTGTACTGCTCCTGGGGTGATGTACACTAGGTCCAGAAACCCTGACACATACATGGTCTCAATCATTTTCACACACATGCTTTCAATCATATACATGCCTGTTCTCAATCACACTCATACATGTTGCCTTCACACATGCTCTCAGTCACACACACACACACACACACAAACACACACATGCTTTCAATCACACTCTCTCATGCTCTCAATGACTGTCTCACAAACATGCTCTCTCCACACATGCTTTGAATCCCAAACACATCTGCTTTCAATAGCATATGTGGAGAGATCATACATGATCTCTCCACTTATGCTATTTCACTCACTCTCCCACCCTTCCCCCTCAAGCAAATGCTCAGCAGCAGCCTCTTCCTCCTTCAGCTGTCATCTATTGCTCTCTGGCTCCAGGCTTCTCCCTATGATCTTCTGTTGTGCATGGGTTGTGCTCCTCAGAAGGCCCTCCTGGGCCTTTCTATCTTTGGAAGTAGCAGGATGGGCTCCTCCTTCAGCCCTCTCTCCTCCTCTCTTCAGCCATGGGCAGGATGGGCTCCACTGGTAGTTCTCTCTTCCCATCTTTTTGACCATGGGTAGGATGGGTTGCACTCATAGCCCTTTCTCCTCCTTCCTCTCTCTTTGAGCTGGCATAGAGTTCTTGCTAGTGGTTTTGGTGCCCCCTAAGGGTTGGCGCTCTAGGTGACCACCTAATTTAACTAGTGGAAGCACCGGCCCAGGAGGGAGGGTAATTTTTGGACCTGCTTAAATTGCTTTCAAAATTACCCTCCTGTATTTATTCAGCTTATTGTTTAAAAATTATACAGTCTTATTACATTTGTACTTAGGATGATTTCTTTAGGAGCTGATAACATTAAATGGTGCTTTCCTATTGCAGCTGCTGAAAGAACCACCCTTAAATTTGCCTTGCATAGGAGTTATTTCTTTTCGGCAGGACAAAATATTTTACCAATACAGCACATTTTCTGTCCAAAGGCTAGGGTGTTTTTTTTGTTTTAGAAATGGTGGAAAAAGAAAATTTCAGAGACTTAGCAGGTTTATAGCTGAGATTTCATCAGTAATGAGCAGACACTTTGTAATAAAGACTCCAAGAAACCAAAGCCCATAATTAGTTCTCTTCAAGCTACGTACTTCTGTCACATAAGAAAACTTGCTGTGGCAAGCATCCTAGCTCATACTGTAGCAGAAACATGATGGGCCAACTGGCTTGTCCAAGATGTTTAGGAAATCAGCAAGATTGTGGGAGGCTTGGATGAAGGGATCTTTTCCTTCCTACTTCCATAGCAAATATAATTGTGCCTTTCTTTGCTCAGTTAGTCATGCCTCAGCTTGTACATACACATTAAAGTGGTGATTTCAGAACTATGCACAGTAGGCTTTGCATGCAGACTTTACCCTCAAATTTCCAAAATGAACTTATGCACAAGTTCACTTTGAAAATGTGTGTATTAAGTGCCTGAAAGTGTGCACAAATCCACCCGCACAAAGATACATCTACTTTATTGAGGGTATATCTTGTGTGGATGAACTTATGGATATACTTTTCAAAAATAATATGTAATTGTACCTCAACTCTGCCCCAGAATTCCTCTTTCCATTGCGCACAAAAATACATGTGAAAACAACTTATGTTCATACTTTTACATGCACTGAACCCTGATTAATTTTCAAAATATTGTTTGCATGCGTAAAACAGGGTTTTATAACCATAAGTTGTTTTGAAAATCAATTTCAAAGAAACTTCTGCAGATAGTGCTTTACCAGCAGAAATGGTCCTTTAGAAAACTGAGTGAATGATAAGTGCATAGAATGGCACGTGACACACCGTATGCATAGGGGAGAAACGTTCCAAGGGGTGGATGCTGGGCAGCATTATGACTTACACACATACTTTTTGATTTAAAAATGTATGCTTGTAAACTCTCTCAGCAAAACGTCACACACCAAATAGCAGGTGCACATAGTTTTGCTGGGATAATTTTCAATGTGGACTTAGGAACAAGTCCACTTTGAAAATTAGTGCAACTTATGCCCCTAGGAATGATTTTACAAAATTACCCCCTTCGCATATTTTCACCAGCAAATGGATGCATAAGTTACCCCAATTTTCAAAGTGGATTTATATGTGCACATCTGGCTTTAAAAATTACCTCAGGAAAACTAAGCATACACAATTACATCTGCTATTTGGTGCTCAAAGTTTTGCCAAAAAAATTAAGATTAAATTTTTAAGATTAAAAATAAAAGTACATAAAACATAATTTGCATGATTTGGTTACTCGGAAAGCCCTAACCTATTTGTGACCCTCTAAGACCGAATCTGTGCTATTATTCGCATAGGAGTGACAGTGAACATGTGCTGTGCACAGATGATCTGCTCCTGTTGAGAGCTGTTAGACAGTGCATGTACATAGGCAGGACTGAGCTTTGCAGTTTCCTGCAAGAGGCTATTTTAACCAAAAGAAAAATCCTTTACAAGTTAGAAGAAGGATCCATTTGAAGAAAATAGGAAAAAGCATAATCATTGTCAAGTTAAGTGTAAAACATTGGTAAGGCAGGCTAAGAGAGAATTTGAAATGAAGTTGGCCATAGAGGCAAAAACTTATAAAAATCTTTTAAAAATATATCTGAAGCATGAAACCTGTGAGGAAGTTGGTTGGACTGTTAGATCAGTGTTTCCCAACCCTCTCCTGGAGGCACACCTAACCAGTCGGGTTTTCAGGTTTGCCACAATGAATATGCATGATATAGATTTGCATATGTTGGAGACCCAGGGTATGCAAATCTATTTCATGCATATTCATTGTGGCAAACCTGAAAACCCGACTGGTTAGGTGTGCCTCCAGGAGAGGGTTGGGAAACACTGTGTTAGATGACCGAGGGGTTAAAGGGGCTCTTAGGGAAGATAAGGCCATTGCAGAAAGACTAAATTAATTCTTTGCTTCTGTGTTTACTAATGAGGATGTTGGGGAGATACTGGTTCCAGAAATAGTTTAAGGGTGATGACTCAGATGAACTGAACAAAATCACTGTGACCCTGGAAGATGTAGTAGGCCAGATTGACAAACTAAAGATTAGCAAATCACCTGGACCGGACAGTATGCACCCCAGGGTTCTGAAAGAACTCAAAAATGAAATGTCTGATCTATAAGTTAAAATTTGTAACCTATCATTAAAATCATCTATTGTACCTGAATACTGGAGGGTGACCAATGTAACCCCAATATTTAAAAAGGGCTCAGAGGTGATCCAGGAAACTATAGACCAGTGAGCCTGACTTCTGTGCTGGGAAAACTAGTGGAAACTATTCTCAAGATCAAAATCACAGAGCATATAGAAAGACATGGATTTACCCAAGGGACGTCTTGCCTCAGAAATCTGCTTCATTTTTTTTGAAGGGGGTTAATAAACACGTGGATAAAGGTGAACCGGTAGATGTAGTGTATTTGGATTTTCAGAAGGTGTTTGACAAAGTCCTTCATGAGAGGCTTCTAAGGAAACTAAAAAGTCATGGGATAGGAGGCAATGGCATAGTGGATAACACATTGAAATTGTCGGTTCAGTGTGCTGCGGCAGTCAAAAAGGCAGTTTGTTAGGAATTATTAGGAAGGGAATGTTTAATAAAACGGAAAATGTCATAATGCCTCTGTATCACTCCATGGTGAGACCACACCTTGAATACTGTGTACAATTCTGGTCACCGCATCTCAAAAAATATATAATTGTGATGGAGAAGGTACAGAGAAGGGCAACCAAAATGATAAAGGGGATGGAACAGCTCCCCTATGAGGAAAGGCTAAAGAGGCTAGAGCTGTTCAGCTTGGAGAAGAGATGGCTGAGGGGGGATATGATATAGAGGTCTAGAACGGGTAAATGTGAATCAGTTATTTACTCTTTCAGATAATAGAAAGACTAGGGGGCACTCCATGAAGTTAGCATGTGGCACATTTAAAACAATCAGAGAAAATTATTTTTCACTCAACGCACAATTAAGCTCTGGAAGTTGTTGCCAGAGGATGTGGTTAGTGCAGTTAGTGTAGCTGGGTTTAAGAAGGGTTTGGATAAGTTCTTGGAGGAAAGGTCCATTACCTGCTATTAATCAAGGTGAGTTAGGGAAATGGCCTCTGCTATGACTGGCAACAGTAGCATGGGATCTTCTTGGTGTTTGGGTACTTGCCAGGTTCTTGTGGCCTGGTTTGGCCTCTGTTGGAAACAGGATGCTGGGCTTGATGGACCCTTGGTCTGATCCAGTATGGCAATTTCTTATGTTCTTATGTTCTTACTCTTAAATCAAAATCTCACCTAGACTCCATCTTTTGTAACTCCGCTCCTCCACGTATTCAGTGTGTATGCTCAGAATTTTCCATGCATATTGACCACACAGTTTTCTAAAGGACCTTTTCTGTGGGTGAACCACTACTTTACCCACAGAAGTCCCTTAGAAAATTGCTCTCTTAAAGAAGACTAGGGACTTAGGCCATACTCTACTGCATTTCTTTTAATCCTGTCACAAACAGCAATTAAATTGTGGTTGAAATTTTGTTTATTGGCCCCAGCCGATAAACAAAAAACCCACCTCGACCCTTTAAAAGTAACCCCTTAGCTTCCCCCACCCTCCCGACCCCCCGAAAAACTTTTTACAGGTACCTGGTGGTCCAGTGGGGGTCCCGGGAGTGATCTCCCACTACGGGCTGTCCTCCCGCTCTCAGGCCGTCAGCTGCCACTAATCAAAATGGCGCCGATGGCCCTTTGCCCTTACCATGTGACAGGGTATCCGTGCCATTGGCTGGATCCTGTCACATGGTAGGAGCACTGGATGGCCGGCACCATCTTGTGCTCCTACCATGTGACAGGGGCTGACCAATGGCACTGGTAGCCCCTGTGACATAGTAAGGGCAAAGGCTATCAGCGCCATTTTGAATGCTGGCAGTCGATGGTCCGAGTGCAGGAGGTCGCTCCTGGACCCCCGCTGGACTTTTGGCAAGTCTTGTGGGGGTCAGGAGGGTCCCCCAAGACTTGCCAAAAGCCCCTGGTGGTCCAGCGGGGGTCCGGGAGCGATCTCCTGCACTCGGGCCATCGGCTGCCAGTAACCAAAATGGCGCCGATAACCTTTGCCCTTACTATGACACAGGGGCTACTGGTGCCATTGGTCAGCCCCTGTCACATGGTAGGAGCACAATATGGCGCTGGCCATCTAGTACTCCTACAATGTGACAGGATCCAGCCAATGGCATGGATACCCTGTCACATGGTAAAGGCAAAGGGCCATCGGCGCCATTTTGATTAGTGGCAGCCGACAGCTCGGGAGCCTGAGGATGGCCCGGAGTGGGAGATCGCTCCCGGGTCCCCCACTGGACCACCAGGTACCTGTAAAAAGTTTTTGGGGGGGTCAGGAGGGTGGGAGAAGCTAAGGGGTTACTTTTAAAGGGCCGGGGTGGGTTTAGGGGTTATTTTTGTGTGCCGTTTTTCCCGCCTTCCCGCTAAATGATAAGGGAACCCCCATGATCAATATCGTGGGGTTTTCCTATCGTTTTGGGGGAGCCCCCGATTTCTGACGATTTTGAAAATATTGACGACATTTTCAATCGTCCGAAGCCCGAGTCACATCCCTAGTTGAAATACTATTCTGTTAGAAGTTCTTACTCCTCAGCAGTGTATCTAATTCTTAGTAAAACAAGTACCAGTGGGTCTGTGATATCTGAACTAGTACAGCAGAGGTACGTTCTTATGATTTACTAAATCACAGAAACTTAAAAAGAACTCCAAGCTTTATGGTGATAATTGGTATGATGAAAACCTAAGAAACTGAAACCAATAATCATGGAGGTATCAAAATATGCTGGAAGTTGGGCTGTGTTAGACATAAGATAAAAGATGTGCTATATTAAATGCAATATAAAAATATTTTGAAAAGAAATCTGAAAGGATGTGATTAAAAAGTGGAGTATTTTTCTCTAAATAAGATGATATATGATGGTCTCTATGTTTTGAGATGTGTGACGTGATAAGCAGTGGTTACTTTTTTGATAATGAAGACCTAGACACATCAATAAAGGGAGGAGAAATAGCCTAGTGGTTAGAGCAGTGGACTATGAATGAGGAGACCAGGGTTCAAGTCCTGCTGTTGCTCTTTGTGACCTTGGGCAAGTCACTTTACCTTCCATTGCCTCAGGTACAAAAACTTAGATTGTAAGCCCTCTGGGGATAGAGAAGTACCTGAATGTAAACCAGTGTGATATCTCAATTGAGATCAAATGTTGGTATATAAAAGTAATAAATAAATAAAAAACAGTACTTTATTTTTAAGGCAAATATAAAAATTAATCATAAAAATGTTGGCTACTGTTTCTTTCCCTATGATATAGAGTTGGTTCCTGTCCAGTATACTCCTTTTATATTAAAAGGAAATTGACATTTTTATTATTTAAATTCCTTGGACCTCTGGGAGTGACCTGGATTGGAACAGCATCATGAACTAACTCACACATACTAGATATAGTTGATCTACATTGGCTATGTCGTCATAAGTAACATCATTCAAACTACACAAACCAAGGCCTTCTCCTTCCAGGAAGAGTATTTTCTGACATTGCTCTAAACATGGCTACTCTCAGGAATTCAAGGGAATTTCAAGGAACTGGCAGAGAAGCCATTTTAGTCTGTGGTAGCAAAAAAGTCACAGAGGTTGTTGGTAGAGATGTGAATCGTGTGATCGATCGTCTTAACGATCGATTTCGGCTGGGGGGGGAGGGAATTGGATCGTGTAAATCGTAAATCGGGGGAGGGCGGGAAAACCGGCACACTAAAACATCCCTAAAACCCACCCCGACCCTATAAAATAAATCCCCCACCCTCCCGAAACCCCCAAATGCCTTAAATTACCTGGGGTCCAGAGGGGGGGGTCCCGGTGTGATCTTTTATTCTCGGGCCTCCGGTGTGTTGTAGAAATGGCGCCGGCGCTACCTTTGCCCTGTCATACAGGGCAAAGGTAGCGCCGGCGCCATTTTGTTTTTTGTCCCCCGACGTCAGGAGCGTAGGAGATCGCTCCCGGACCCCCACTGGACCCCCAGGGACTTTTGGCCAGCTTGGGGGGGCCTCCTGACCCCCACAAGACTTGCTAAAAGTCCAGCAGGGGTCCGGGAGCGACTTCCTGCACTAAAATTAAATTAACTACAATTCCCCACCCTCCTGACCCCCCCCCCCAAGACTTACCAAAACTCCCTGGTGGTCCAGCAGGGGGTCCAGGAGCCATCCCCTGCACTCACACACTCGGTGCTGGTTTCAAAATGGCGCCAATAGCCTTTGACCTACTATGTCACAGGGGCTTTCGGTGCCATTGGTCAGCCCCTGTCACATGGCCATCGGCGCCATCTTGTGCTCCTACCATGTGTATTCATGGGGAATCGCGATACGTTTCACTTCCCCATGAATACAATGAATATGGCCACATCCATTGCAGATTGCCAATACATAGGGACCGAATGCACACCCCTAGTTTTTGACACGCTTGCTGCTGCTTTGTGCCTCTATTAAAACACTCTTCTTTCTACTCTTGGTACCCCTTTGCCCCTTTAAAGAACCTTAAGCTATTCATGCTACTTTGGTGCCACTTTGCCACAGTCTAAGTATCTTGGAGCTGTTTTGTTGTTCTGATGATTGCTCCTTAGAAGTTTCATCAAAATTAATAATAACACCCCAAGTCTGCAGCCAAAAATAGGCTGCAAATACTTCCCCCATTGACTTAAATGGGAACCGGAAAACGAATGCACGTATCAACGTATCGGGGCACCATTGAACGAATGCAACGTATCTGGGCCCCGACGAATACGTATCCCGAATCCAATGTATACTTTCTGGCTGCACATCCTTGGTATATGTTAGGCTGCTTTCATTGAAATACAAGGGTGTATGTATATGTGTACATATATTAATGATAATGTTCTATTCAAGATGAATGATATGAAAGATCTAACAAATTTGAGTTGCCTAGAGTGCTCACTTTCCATAACTAAAAATGAAACTGATAGAGTACTTGAGATAGTATCAAGCACATTTGCTAGCAGCCCAAGAAAAGAATAATAAAAACAAAAAAAAATCTAAAACAAACTGAACTGAAATGCAAGCACTTCCCTTTACGGATGAACAAAAAAATAATGTAAATCTTTCACATGCAATATTTTGTTACTATACATTTTTCTTATATAATAAAACAAAACTGCTAACTTGCAAACATGCCTCCAAATTCCTAGGCTTCATTAAACACATAATGGCCAAAAAAACCTTCCTCCCCTGTTTATAAATTAATCAACACAGTATATGTTTAAAATTATAAGCTCAGCCTGGAGGAAGTAATGTAAAACTGACTTTTTAATTAGAATAACACCAGAGATTCATTGTTCTATAATACGAGTCCTATGTTTATAAATTGCTTTATCAATTTGTGTTGTAAAACCTAAAGTATTACACATCTACACGTTACGAGTAGGTGGTAATGGATGCACTAATTATCCTGGGCCCCATTTCCAAAGAAATTCAGTATGGCAAATGCAAATGAAAGGATGTTTTTTCTTTCAAGCATGAACTCCTTGGGAGGTTTCAGGGTCGGTAGCTGCTTCAATGGAAATGCTATTGTATGGATAGGAAATGTACTTTTGAAGAAGAAACCTTTTATTGTGACAAAGATATTTTGTTTTGCTCCATATGAAATTTGCATTTACTGTCAGAGGAGAGCTAAGATGCTCTCAAGTAGTAAAAAGAGTTCCTTGGAATGTTACTTATACCTGGGGTATATTGGAGTTCAGTGTTAGCTAGCAGAATGAATACATTATGTCAATGATCCCATTACACATTCAAATAACTCATCTTAAATAGATTCTCTACAATTCAAAGTAGTTTGTTCAACTCATGAACCATTTAAATTAATTATGTGAAGAACAATGTCTCTGTAAAAGAGATTTAAAAAGTAGAAATGGCTGAAATAGGGGCATATTTACTAAAGTGCGTTAACACTATCTGTTAACCCATGTTAATGGCCAATTTTAATGTTGGCATTAGCTATAATTTTTTTTACTGGGAGGGGAGAAAGAGGGAGAGAGAGATGCACTCAACCAATCTCTGATAGTTCCCATATGTCAGAGAAAGAATAGTGCATGGTTTATTCTGCAGATACTTTTCGCTTGAGAAACAACACACTTACAGGTAAATTTTAAAAGGAATGCACGTTCGCCTATAAACGCGCATACTGTAGCATGAGTAAAAATACGCCTCATTTTATAAGGTACACACATAGGGCTGGATTTTCAAAGGGTTACGCATGCTGGGCCTATTTTAAAAAGGCCCAGCGATGTGCGTAAAGCCCTAGGACATGTGTAGAGTAACAGACTGACCCTATATCGAGTCTCTCTCTCTCTTTCTCTCTCTCTTTTTCTCTCTCACTCCACTAGCAAAGTTATACAGGCAACATATGTGTGTTGCCTTTGCAAAATTTGTGGTTATGCATGTCAGCCTTGGGAACATCCATGACTGTTTCAACCTCCTTATTCTGAATTCGTGTACATGCATGTATGTGCGTACTTCCCGGCTCCAGAAAATTCACATTGCTCACACATGTGCATATATGTGGCCATTTTTAGCATGAGCAATACTTTTAAAATCTACTTCCTAGTTTTGAAATGCAAGCTAGACATGTATTGCATTCTGTGCCTTAACCCCACCCCTAGGAATGCCTCCTCTGAATGTGGGTAAAAATACATGCATTTGTGTGTATCCTTTTACCCACATTCAGGGTGGGCAATTTTGAAAAGTCCTTTTCTAGGTAGCCATTTCCCTCAAGGACAAAGAGATAAACAGATATGAAGTAATTTGATTCTATGGTAACATGCTTATCCACTCCATAGCTTCAATTAATTACAATATTTGGGGTCAGGAAGGAATAATTTCCACAGTGCTATAAGATTGCATAATAGTTTAATTTGAAACACATTAAAAATAACATATGTGTTTTGTCTGATCACTCATGTTTTCTTAAAATGCTACACATCTTACAAACTCTGCCAGGGGTATGTAAACATATGATCACAACTGTTTCTACAGGCCATCATAAAAGCAGAATGGTAGGAATTATTAGGAAGGGAATGGTGAATAAAATAGTGGATATCATAATGCCGCGGTATCGCTCCATGGTGGGATCACACCTTTGAGTGCAGTTCTGGTCGCTGCATCTCAAAAAAAATATAGTTGCAATGGAGTAAGTACAGAGGGGATGGAATGGCTCCCCTATGAGGAAAGGCTGAAGAGGTTAAGGCTGTTCAGCTTGAAGAAAAGATGACTGAGGGGGAATATGATAGAGGTCTACAAAATCATGAAAGGACTTGAATGGGTAAATTTGAATATGTTATTTACTCTTTCAGATAATACAAGGACTAGGGGGCACTGCATAAAGTCTAAATGGTGATAATGATATAGTCATTACATCGGCAGATAAAAGAGGTGCTGTCATGATTATGGATAGAAATAAATATATAGGAGCAATTGAGACACAACTTTCAGACACCTCTTTTTATACAAAGATAGGGTTAGGGTTAGGGTCTACGATTAAGAAAGAAATAGACAACATTCTATCTGTAGCATATTCGGCAGGATATATTACCAAAAAAGAGTATCCTATTATACCTATGATCTATGTTCTGCTCACGATATATAAATCACTAATTGATCCTCCTGGTAGACTGATTATATCTACCATTGGATCCCTTTTGGAACCTGTGTCAGTATTCATTAATCTCTTCCTAAAACCACAAGTCCCAAAAATCCCATCATATGTACAGGATTCTTTGCATATCATTACAATTTTAAACAACTTAGCAGCAATAAACGATGATAACACAATGGTAATGTTTGGTGTTGAATCATTATATTCCAACATTCCACAAGAAGATGCCTTAGAAATAATAGAGGAATATCTCATCCATAGGAATGTATACCTATATATAATTGATTTGGCAGTAATTGTTCTTTAAAAAGACACCTTTTGCATTCAATAGGCAATTCTTTGTCCAAATAAAAGGAGTAGCAATGAGGTCCACTATGGCTCCTTCAATTGCAATGTAATGCATGGTGTGATGCTAATTTAGAAAAGGGGTGGGATTTCTGGCCAAGTGGGCTGGCTTTGCAAGGCCATATTGCACAGTTTTTGCTCATAGCATTGTTAGTCTTTTAAGGAGGAGGAGAGGGAGGAAGAGAAAGAGAGAGAGAGAGAGAGAGAGAGAGAGAGAGAGAGACTAGCCGTAATGCCCTCATACTAGATAGGTATTTATACCTCTATATGAGGCCCACATAGTTACTCAAGGTGAGGTTTAGGTAGGATTGTAGGGGTTAGGGGCCACTTTGACATTCAGAGTGAGACATATAAACAGTACAGTGCTCTCTTGTGAAGATCTGATGACCTTCCGAGTGAGGAAACTCACCCAAAGATGAGATTTGTGCAATGTTCTCTCAACCTAGCTTGATGGACTCTCTACCTGCTTTTAATCAAGTTGACTTAGGGATTAGCCACTAGGGATGTGAATCGTTTTTTGACGATTTAAAACAATCGTCAGATATATTTTAAATCGTCAAAAATTGTTACAGCCGCGATACAATAGCAATTCCCCCGATTTATCGTCAAAAAATCGTAAATCGGGGGAGGGGGGAGGGCGGGAAAACCGGCACACCAAAACAACCCTAAAACCCACCCCGACCCTTTAAAACAAATCCCCCACCTTCCCAAACCCCTCCAAAATGTTTTAAATTACCTGGGGTCCAGTGGGGGGGTCCCGGCATGATCTCCCACTCTCGGGCCACGGCTGCATTAATAGAAATGGCGCCGGTGGCCCTTTGCCCTTACCATATGACAGGGCAAAGGTAGCGCCGGTGGCATTTTGGTTCCTGTCACCCGACGTCTCGAGTGCAGGAGATCGCTCCCGGACCCCCGCTGGACCCCAGGGACTTTTGGCCAGCTTGGGGGGGCCTCCTGACCCTCACAAGACTTGCCAAAAGTCCAGTGGGGGTCCGGGAGCGACCTCCTACACACGGGCCGTATTGCCAATATTCAAAATGGACTGCCCCTTTTTGCATGCCCCGGGACCTACACGCGTCCCGGGGCTTTACATGCATTGCCGGGCCTTTTTAAAATAGGCCCGGCATGTAGGGCTTTTAAAATTCAGCCCTTAGTTTCCAATTCCAAATAATTCTGCAATAATTTAACATTTTTTGGAAGACATACCTTTTATTTTTATTTTGCTAGGGCTATTTTTGCTATTTTTTTTCATATTTTAAAGTAGTTTGGTTACATCATCCTTTTGACATTAAAAATTAATTTTTTGAAATTGTATTTATTAGTTTTAAAGTCATACAACCAAACAATATGTGCTAATCAGAACTCGTAACCTGTGTTTTTCCCCCTTCCCCCCTCCCCACCCTCTCTCCCATGCACCCCATACCCTGCAGTCCAGAGATACATGATCATCAGTTAAAAAACAGTTAAGAAAAACAGTCCATGAGATGTCCAGAAAAAAAACGAAAAAAAAAAAAACTTCTGGTGATGACATCCTGGTGTGGCGGCGTTGCTGAAGACTCTTAACCCGGGATCCAAGGATCTATAACGAGACCTGTAACAGGAGCTAAGTGAGTGGTGAATCCAGACCAAATTAATGAGACATTTACAGACTTCCTTGGCATAGTATTAGATATAATCGCATGTTCCATGGAACAGAGGCGTAGCATCTTCAAGAACCAAGGTTCATAACTAAGGGTTCCCGAATTCAACCAATTAGCCAAAATGATTTGTTTCCCTACTAAACCAGCTTTTTTTTAGGAATAACCCCTCTGAGGGGGTTAAGTGCAATTGAGCCGAAGTATCCAGACCAAACAGCCATAAGTTTGGGTCTAATGGTAATGTCCTCTTTAAAAAAGATTACAGGCAGTACGTACCTGACCCCAAAAACGGGCAAGTACCACACAATCTCAAAAGCAATGAGAATAATTACTATCTTAGGGCATTGCTTGGAAGTCGCAGTTTGCAGTTTGGAAGCCCGGAGAGGGGTAATATAGACTTGCCAAAAAATGTATAATGGGTCTCACGCAATAAAACATTCTCTGAGATTGCCGATAACTCCTTGAAGCACTTTTTAAAATCTGTAAAGGTAAATGCAAATAGGGGCCATTCTGTCCATTTAGTATAAATACAATCTAGATGTCAGGAATCCCCCAAACTCAGGTCTTCTTTATAATAATGGGATATGGTAGGTTTTTTATTTGTCCCCACCTGTACTACATCTCTAAGCTTCTGAATTTCAGGGGTCTCCGCCAGCTGAGGACGCAGGGCTCTAATAAAATGAGACACTTGAAGGTATGCATAGTAATCCGTGTTCAGTAATGCAAAACATTGTTGAAGGGTCGGAATTGGGAGTACATTCCAGGAAATCCGATCATAAAGATCATATATAAAAGTAAGACCTTGGACAGCCCAGCGGTGGAAGACCCCTTTTCTCTTCCCAGGAGGGAATAAGTCGTGTCCCGTAATGGTGATAAGGGAGGTTAGACGACTGGAGACCCATCCCAATTTACATAACATTAACCAGGCCCTTCGACACGTACATAAAAGATCCTGCATTTTAATATGTTGTGGGAGTTGATGAGCATCCAGTTGTAACAAATGATTGAGGGAGGGTACCCCATACCATTCAAGGAGGTACTCATACGGGGTGAACGTTGTCTTAGAAAAGAGCCAATCCTTCACATGTCGGAGGCCACATGCCAAGTTATACACAGCTAGATCTGGGCAGCCCAGCCCCCCCCCCCCCCCCCCCCCACCACCACACACCTTTCTATTGGTTTAGAGATGAGATCCATGGGTAACCTAGCCCGCTTCCCCTGCCACAAAAACGCATGTAAGGCCTGATGGATCTTATGGAGATCCTGTTTATTGAGCCAGACAGGTGCCATTTGTAGCGTGTACAACCATTTAGGAAGCAATATCATCTTAAAAAGCTATATACGACCCACTAAAGATAAAGGCAATGGTGTCCACCTGTGCAATGTGGTCAAGGAATGCGTAAGCAAAGGCTGAACATTGACCTTATACAAATCCTCCCTTTTGACAGGGATTAGAATACCAAGGTAAATCCGACCACATAACCCCTATCCTGAAGGAACTACATTGGCTCCCTATCTCATACCGTATACTTTTCAAAACCCATACCATCTTACACAAAGCCATTTACACTCAAAAATCCTCATGGCTAAGTGACCCATTTAAACTTACCCAGTCCTCCCGACCTACTAGAATGAACCGTAAATGCACATTACAAATCCCCCCACTCAAAAAAGCCCGACTTACAACCACAAGAGTTCGCGCCTTTTCGATCGCTGGCCCCACCCACTGGAATTCCCTATCCCTCCATCTCCGCCTTGAGCCATGCCCCCTAAAATTCCGAAAAATAGTAAAAACATGGCTTTTGCACCAGGCCTTCCCAGACTAATCTCCACCGTCTCCTACTCCACCACTCCCTACTGATGTAACCCACATTGCTCCAAAGAATTGTGCTGAATACTGTAATTATGTAATTATATACTTTATCTGCTTTTGTAAATATCCTTGTTTCATCCATATCTATTGCTCTCTAATTGCCTGCTCTGTTATATCTGCTTCTCCCTTTGCCTACTCTTTTAATTATTGGTTGTCCTGTTTTCCCCATCCCCTGTTCTTTGTAATTTCCATTTCTATTACTTTATTGTTATAATGTAAACCGATATGATGTGTATTTTAATGTCGGTATATAAAAACTGTTAAATAAATAAATAAATAAATTTGAGATGGTCTGTTACCCAGCGCAGGGGAAACGTGCCCTGCCATGCAGTATGGATATATCCTGTTACATCTATGGCCTCTGACTTATCTCGGTTGATCTGGAGGCCGGCGAATTGTCCAAATTGTCCCAGTAAGTCCAGGACCACTGGGAGAGATCTAAGGGGTTGCATAATAAATACTAAAAGGTCGTCTGTAAAAGCAGTGATTTTAAAAATATGGTTTGGGCCACCAAATCCCTTCACTGCTCTACATGCCTCGATCTTTCGCAGCAGCAGGTCTATATATAATAGGTATAATAATGGTGATAGAGGGCACCCTTGCCGGACCCCCCTCTGGATCTGGACCACATCTGACAGACTACCATTTGCTAATATATGTGCCGTCGGGTTGTGGTATAATAGGGAAACATAATTAAGAAAATCCCCTCTGAGTCCAAACCGTTGTAAAACTGAAGATAAATAAGGCCACGCCACCCTGTCAAAGGCTTTATCCGAATCAAATCCAATGGCCAGGGCCGGAATATCTTGATGTTGACAAATATTGAGGGCTGTGAGGAGTAACTAAGCCTGTCTGGTGGTGAGAGATTAAGAAAGGGATAAAGACATTCAAACGTTCTGTCAGAATTTTTGTTAAGATCTTTAAATCGCAATTGAGCAAGGATATTGGCCGATAGGAGGACGGGTAATGCGGGTCCTTACTGGGTTTGGGAAGAACTGTAATATATGCTTCATTAAAGGAGGCGGGAAAATGATCTTGTTTTAACCCATCTGTGTAATGATCTGTCAATGTGGCCCCGATATTGTATTGGAGTATTTTATAAAAATCATAAGACAACCCATCAGGCCCGGGAGACATCCCAGCCTGGGTGGCTGTGATGGTCTGCAAAACTTCATAGGTCTGAATGGGCCTGTTTAAAAAGGCAAGTTGGGAGGCAGTTAGGGTAGGTAGGACAAGGTCTTGGAAAAAACCATCCTCCTCTGCCTGTCCCCCAGATGTATCTGGTGTATACAGTTTATTATAAAAAACGTCTGGAAAAGTTCACAGATCTTTTTCTGTAGTCACCATCCCCCCTGATTGAGATTTAAGGGACGTTATAAAGGACTTGCGTCTCTGCACTTTGATGAGGTTTGCTAATAATCTACCTGGTTTATTACCGAATTTGAATAGGTGTTGTTCCCCTTTGTGTAAATAACGTTGGGCTCTTGTATCTAAAAGGGCATTCAAGTGGCCTAACATGCTGTAAAACTCCTTCTGATTGTAGTCAGAATTATTCTGGATCAAGTTATCTTTTGCTTGGTGAAGCTCTTGCTCTAAATTAAGAATGTTCTTATTTAGCTGTTTGTTACGAAAATGTACATAGGCACAGCCTTCCCAGACTCCCAGAATAGCTGGGGTGTCCCTATGTGTTGATTGTTCTTAGCAAAGTCTTTCCATTTCTCTCGAAGGAAAGCCTGATAAAGAGCATCGTCCTTGAGAAAACTTGGAAATCGCCAAAGTCATGGTCTTTGTGTGGACCTGGTAGGAGCTAAAGTAAGGGATATCAGGGCATGATCTGAGATAGCTTGAGTTTCGCTTCAGCTATCTCAAAAAACTTATCTTTAGAGACTAAAATATAGTCGATCCGTGACATCGTGCCATGTGATCTTGAGATATAGTTCCTTTCACTTGGATGCAGGGTACGCCAGACATCTAATAAGTCTAGTTGATGGCTAAGATATACTACTCCTTTCTTCTTCTTCCCAGAACGGTGTAGTTGGGGAGGATTTTTGTCAAAGGAAGGATCATGTACAGAGTTGAAATCTAATAAGTAAATGGTATCTTGACTGTGTATGTGTAGTAAGTTACTCAATTGAACAAAAAACTCATGTGAGTATTCGTTGGGTGCATAGATGGTTATGGATGTATTATTCCACATTCTGACAAGTAAAATATAACGACCAGCCAGGTCTGATACGCTATGTAAAACTTGAAAGTTGGCCGATTTATTAATTAAAATTGCTACTCCCACTTTCCTGTGCACCGCTGCTGCATATACACAGGTGCCCACCCATTCCCTACGGAGTTTTTTACTCTCCATGTCTGTAAGATGGGTTTCTTGAATGGATGCTACCTCGGCTCTTAGGTGTTTGAGGTGTGACAATACTTTTTTTCGCTTTATTGGTGTTCCTAGGCCATTTACATTCCAGGATATTATTTTAGACATTACATGGTATCAAAAGGAAATGAAAAGAGCAGTTAACATCCCCTGTGAAGAGAGAAGCCCCCAGCCTGACTTCTCTCTGTTCCTGCAACCTTCCGAAACAAGCAAACCACCAGGTAAAGAACAATATAAACTTATTGCCAGACATGAAATCTTGCCAGCAACCGTATTGACATCGTGTAACTGAGATCATAGAAAAACTGCATTTGGTAGACCCACCTTCCCCCCCCCTCCCACCCCCCTGTCCCCACCCCTCCATCCACCCTCCCCCAAGCTAACTACTATCCCTAATTCCCCAAAGTCTCGAAGTACAACCTCCATAGGGGTTAGGAGGTCACATGTTCAGTGCCAGGGCACCATGCTTCCAAAAGTACAAAAAAATACGCCTCCTCTATACTGAGTGAGGAGAAGCATGCATGTAGATGCAGGTAAAGAGGTCTATACTCAGCCTTCCAAATGTCTGCAGCAGAGGACTAATAGCCCAGTCCATGATAGAGTCTAGGGTGTATGTGTGTGATCACCCTCGGCGCTGCGGAAGCGTCCCACGCAGTGGGGCCCAGGATGTATACCTCTCTCCGGGTGACATTGTGGATGCCCCGGCAGTTGAACCCCAAAAGGGCAATGAAGGATGGATCCTCCAGAACCTCTTACACAATGTTTGACTAGTGACAAGGTATTCAGTGAGATGGAGAGACCTCAGGAAGGAGTAGAGCCCCAATCTTTCGCCATCTCCTCTTCTGCAGGGTCTTTTATGCTTTCCAAGTAGGCCTGTGCAGCTTTGGGTGTGGTAAAGGTGTGCTGTGTATTCTTGTGCCAAAATTTCAGCGTGGCCAAATACTGCAAAGCAAATTTGATCTGTGCCTTGTAGAGCTGAGAACATATCTTTGCATAACTTTTGCGTCGTTCTGAAACTCTCACCGAGTAATCCTGGAAGATTCTAATTTTGTGGGTGTGGTAACTGACATTCTGTTTCCCACGGTAGGCCTTCCAAATTTCATTTTTCTGGGCATAGTTCAGAAGCTTCGCAATTACTAAGCGGGGTCTAGCCTCAGAATCACACCTGGCTCCCATTCTATGCGCCCTTTCCATTACGATTTTCCCCTGCAGGTCCGGGAGATCAAGTACCTAAGGCAGCCATGTTTCCAGCAAGGAGGCTAGTTCCCCTTCCCCTACTGAATCCCCTCGGGGAATCCCAGGAATCGCAAATTGGACCTTCTTGCCCAATTTTCCAAATCATCCACCTTGTCTATGAGGTCCCGGATGGTTTTGGCATATGTTTCTGTAGTACGGGTAAGGCCCGGGAGGTCATCTTCCAGCGTGCTAATCCAGCCCTCCGCGTGATCGAGATGCGGTGTTAATTTGCTAAGGGCTTCCCGAACCTCCGTCAATTGGGTCACAATGCCGGCTAATTTTTCATCTAGTGCTGTGCGGATCACTTCCTCGATTGCCGCAATTGTGAGTCCTGTCGCTGCCGCTCCAGAATCAGCACTGGTTTCATTGCCGGTCGCCATCTTGGGATCAGGCCCCTGGGTCTTGTCTTTGTCCTTTTTGCTTCCTTTAGCAGCCATGGCCGGTGAGGAGCTCTGTATATATTTGACAATGGACATATGCTGTATCGCTCCGGATCTTTAAATGTCGGGTGGTCAGCTAAGCGGATAAGGATGCGGATGGATGGATAGCAGGTGCCCGGAGTCATGGAAAAGATGTCTTCCCCGGCTCACCACATCCCGTGACCTCCTAAAAATTAATTTTATACAGTATCGCATACCCACTATTTTAAGTTGCACTTCACAATTTGTATATGCCAATGGAAGACCAATGATGTTAGATAAATAAAGTACATAAGAATGCATTCCAACGGCACTCAGTCAAAAATAATACTTCCGGTTTGACAGAGATGCCGACACATGTGGTAAACTACTGCCACACAAATATCAAGTAAAAATAAGATAGATATACTCAAAATAAAAAGGTTAAAAATTGTTTTTATCTTTGGCAGTAGGCAGGGGTTTAGTATATTTTAGAAAAAAAAGTTGTGAGCTACAGATTACATTTTTTATGCAGTCTAAGAAGATAACAATGGCTATAAAGCAGTTTCTAGTACGCGACAGTAAGTAAGCAAAGAGTTTATTTATTTTAAATCTGATTAGCCATGGCAGACGTACGACATTTTTATAAAATATACATCTTGGATTGATAAATGTAATGGGAACAGGTTTTGTTTGTTTTTTCCCCTCCCAAGTAGCCATTTTAATGTCATTGATAGAGGCTGTGTCTATCCAGTAATATTTTAGCAGTTTCATATTGTTATATTCTAAATATGCATGGCATAATGAAATCATTTATTTATTTATGTATTTATAGAGAGGATTGAATAGTGTGATGTTTAGTGGTATTTAGAGCTTAAGAACGTTTCCGTTGTGAAGGCGTACAGACCTGTAGACAACCGCCGCAGTAAGAATCATTATATATGCTGGTCAAATAGAAATTGTTAGTTATAACTCTCCGTTATGCAGAAAGTAGTTATTTTTCTATCGGGTGTGGTAGTTCAGTTTTTCCACATAGTTGCACGACATTAGTGCAGCATGTATCTATTGGTGGTAGTGCACAGTTTGGGGCAGATTTTAAAACCTGCTCGCGGGTGCAGATTTGTTTGCGCAACCCGGCGTGAACAAAATCTATGCCCGATTTTATAACATGCGCGCGCAGCCGCGCACATGTTATAAAATCCAGGGTCGGCGAGCACAAAGGGGTGCACAATTGTGCAACTTGCGCGTGCTGAGCCACGCAGCCTACCTCCGTTCCTCCTGAAACCGCTCCGAAATCAGAGCAGCCTCGGAGGGAACTTTCCTTCCACCCCCCCCCCCCCCCCCACACCTTCCCCTCCTTTCCCCTACCTAACCCGCCCCCCAGCCCTACCTAGAACCCCCCTTACCTTTGTTGAAGAAGTTACGCGCACCGGCCATTGGCCGGCCCGTGATCCTGGGCACAGCGGCAAATGGCCACTGTGCCTGGAGGCTCAGGCCACGCCCCGCCCCCGGACTTCCCCGGACCGTCCACGCCCCACCCATTTTTGCAAGCCCCAGGTCATATGCGCGTCCTGGGGCTTGCGCGTGCCGCCAAGCCTATGCAAGATAGGCTCGGCGCGCGCAGGGGGAGGCAGGGGTAGGTTTTCGGGGGTTGCGCACGTATCTTATGCACAACCCTTTGAAAATCTACCCCTTTATATATCTGCAGACATGAGTACATTCTTGTATTCACAATAAAGGAAACAGCATTAAACCACATATACTTTGCCAAACCATTTCTGATTACTAATTTGGGCAATTATTTGTTATTTGTTGACACCATGTTTCTTTGTTTATTGCAACAATGTGGAAATCCAATTGATACAATGTGTCTAGAATGTGATTTTTGAAACATCAATGAGAAAACCAGTAATTATTAAGGTATAGTTCTGGAATGTATATTCTTTGTCGCAAGAATACATGTGATATTGTTTTGTAAAAAAGAATTTATGTACGTGTATATATGTTTTTTTGGGTCTTTGTCAATTTGAGTTTTGAATTATTATTTATTATGATTTTACATTTAACAATTATTTATTCATGTTTTTATGTGTTTTAATTTATATGTTCTATGATTGTAGCCCCCTGAAGCAGCTCTGTCACATGAGCGAAACTCAGCCAGAGTTGGGCTTTACTGGTTACCGCACACAGTTTAAATAAAGAATCCCTTTTTACCGATCATCTTCTTTTGGTTGCTACTCCCTAAAGTTAGTAAGTAGCTCATTTAAAACAAATCAGGGGAAAATTAATTTTCACTCAATGCATAATTAAGCTCTGGAATTCATTGCCAGAGGATATAGTTACGACAGTTAGTTTAGCTGGGTTTAAAAAGGGTTTGGATAAGTTCCTAGAGCAGAAGTCCATTAAATGCTATTAATCAATAAGGATTAGTAGCTTGGGATCTATTCATTTATGGCTGAATTTTAAATTGGCCACGCTCGTAAAAATGTCCACTCTCTATCTAGCAGCTATGAAGCTAGGTTGAGAATACAATGTACAAACCTTTTCAGTGCTAAATTAGAACATAAGAACTATCATTCTGGGTCAGACCAAGGGTCCATCAAGCCCAGTATCCTGTTTCCAACAGTGGCCAATCCAGATTCCAAGAACCTGGCAGAATCCCAAATGATAGTATGATTCCAAGCTCCTTATGACCAGGGATTAGAAGTGACTTGTTGCCAAATCTACTTCTTCAATAACAGATTATCCAATTTTCCTCCAGAAACTTGGCCAAACCATTTTTACATCCACCTACACTAAATGCCGTTATCATATCCTACAACAATGAATTCCAGAGCTTGTGCTTTTGTTATGTTTAGGGAAGAGTATGAACCCCTGGGCTGAGATGAGCGATGTCTCCACCCACAGCCCTGTGAGCTTCACCGTCAGCAGGCGTAGTCTCAGTGGAATGGCACACAGCTAGAAACAGAACCTTTATTAAAATAGGAAGGAAGTAATGTCCACACAGTATTAGCAATAGGAAGCACAGTCCTGGGCAATGGGAGTTACCCAGAATGAGACACAGTGGAGAAGATCCAGTAGTGGCCTGTGGAGTGGGGTATGCCGAAGATCCCCGCTGGCGAGAGTAGGCATCTCTGGATACAGATACAATAGTGGCCCGCAGAGCGAGGTATGCCGACGAAGTCTGTACTGTAGATGTTGGTAGCGATGCCAAACTCGGACGCAGTCCTATGCAGATGATGAGTAGGAATACTGTAGAGTAGGAATGAAAATAGGCTTTCACTGAAGAAGGGCGGTAGTGGCCTGAGGATCAGGGTATGCTGTGTAGGCTCCTCAGTGTTGTCCAGAAATGATGATGTCTGTAGAAGTACTCACTGTAGGTGGTTCCTGGAGCAAGTAGAACAGGGAAGCAGATCAGTAGCAGATAGGCAGGAAGGCCCTCCGAGGAGCGGATAACCATGAATGCAGGGGAGCCCCCGAGGAGCGGGTACTCAGAGCATCCAATTGCCAAAGCTGTAACAGGTCCTTGAATGAGCAGAGTACAGCAAGATGGAACTCCTTGCTAACTCAAGGAAGGCAAGGGCTAGCTCCATTAAATACGCTAATGGGTTGAAGTCGCCGGGTGGGGACACCCCCGAGGTTCCCGCCATGACATATTCAAATAAGACCCTTGCGTGCACGCATGCACCTAGGTACCTCCAGGTCCAAGATGGCGGCCGGCAGCACCCTCACTGTCCCAGGAACACCAGAGAGGTCAGCATGGACTGGCAGACACATGCCATTCTTCCTAGACTAGATGGAACGTGGAAAAAAGAGGTGAGCATGAGAGGTCACAGCCATCTGCGACCGACAGGTGTAACTGTACCCGCCTTCTTAGGGCCCCTCTCCCGGGGTTTCGGCTTCCGGGGATGAGTCCTGTGGAACTGTTGAATCAAGTCTTTGTCGAGGATGTTACATGCTGGCTCCCAACTATTTTCCTCTGGACCAAATCCCTCCCAGGAAAGGAGATATTCCCATCGTCTGCTGCGATTTCTTTCATCAAGGATGTCAACTAGGGATGTGAATCGTTTTTCAACGATTAAAATTATCGTCCGATAATGTTAATATCGTCTTAAATCGTTATAGAACACGATACAATAGAAATTCTAACGATTTATCGTTAAAAATCGTTAAATCGTGTTAGTGCGCACTAACGGGAGTTAGTGCGCGCTAACTCCCAGTTAGCGCGCACTAACTGAAAATGATACAAATAAACACTTTCCAGGTCACTGAAGGTCAGTTAGGAATGAATATGTGTTCCTATTGGCTGGCTGCCCTCTTATCTATAGATGTTACCAAGGTTACCACTGAGGTGATGGTTGGGGGGATGGGAAATGGAACTGGAAACTCACGAACACCAACAGAAAATGAAACAAAGTGTTCACACTTCCCAGGTCAGTAAAGGTCACTTAGGAATGAATATGTATTCCTATTGGCTGGCTGTGCTCTTATCTATTGATGTTACCAAGGTTAACACTGAGGTAATGGTTGGGGGGATGTGAAATGGAAACAGTTGGAAGCTTGACAAAAAAAGTAATGTGATGATCAGCACTCACGTGACTAGAACTTGTTTGTTTATTATTTTTGTTAGCAGGCACCTGAAATGCTAGTGCATGTTGAATTTGCCAATCACTGTGCATTTTAGAAAGGTGGTCCTGGCTGGAACTGTACACAGTTCAAATATATGTAATTGATTGTTGGTAAGTGTATTTTTTAAGTAGCCACGCTGGCACCAGTATGTTTACTTTTCCTCCTACTTAACTCACTAGCTCAGCTTTGTAAGAAGGGCTTCTCTGCTTGTGTGTTGCTTTTGTTTGGTGTGAGGAGAGCAGAAACATCAGATCTTTATTCAATCTACTACAGTCATCTCTTACAGTGCCCTATCCCTATTAATACCAGGAGTGTTGTGATCTTCCTGCACACACAGTGCCCTAACCCTGGCACCAGGGGTGTTGTGATTTTCCTGCACACAGTGCCCTAACCCTGGCACCAGGGGTGTTGTGATCTTCCTGCACACACAGTGCCCTAACCCTGGCACCAGGGGTGTTGTGATCTTCCTGCACACACAGTGCCCTCACCCTGGCACCAGGGGTGTTGTGATCTTCCTGCACACACAGTGCCCTAACCCTGGCACCAGGGGTGTTGTGATTTTCCTGCACACAGTGCCCTAACCCTGGCACCAGGGGTGTTGTGATCTTCCTGCACACAGTGCCCTAACCCTATTAATACCAGGACTGTTGTGATCTTCCTGCACACAGTGCCCTAACCCTGGCACCAGGGGTGTTGTGATTTTCCTGCACACAGTGCCCTAACCCTGGCACCAGGGTTTTGTGATCTTCCTGCACACAGTGCCCTATCCCTATTAATACCAGGGGTGTTGTGATCTTCCTGCACACAGTGCCCTATCCCTATTAATACCAGGAGTGTTGTGATCTTCCTGCACACACAGTGCCCTAACCCTGGCACCAGGGGTGTTGTGATTTTCCTGCACACAGTGCCCTAACCCTGGCACCAGGGGTGTTGTGATCTTCCTGCACACAGTGCCCTATCCCTATTAATACCAGGAGTGTTGTGATCTTCCTGCACACACAGTGCCCTAACCCTGGCACCAGGGGTGTTGTGATTTTCCTGCACACAGTGCCCTAACCCTATTAATACCAGGACTGTTGTGATCTTCCTGCACACAGTGCCCTAACCCTGGCACCAGGAGTGTTGTGATTTTCCTGCACACAGTGCCCTATCCCTATTAATACCAGGGGTGTTGTGATCTTCCTGCACACAGTGCCCTATCCCTATTAATACCAGGAGTGTTGTGATCTTCCTGCACACACACAGTGCCCTGACCCTGGCACCAGGGGTGTTGTGATTTTCCTGCACACAGTGCCCTAACCCTGGCACCAGGGGTGTTGTGATCTTCCTGCACACAGTGCCCTATCCCTATTAATACCAGGAGTGTTGTGATCTTCCTGCACACACAGTGCCCTAATCCTGGCACCAGGGGTGTTGTGATTTTCCTGCACACAGTGCCCTAACCCTGGCACCAGGGGTGTTGTGATCTTCCTGCACACAGTGCCCTAACCCTGATACCAGTCTGAGACAGCTCCCTCCCTGCATTACTAGTGAGAGGCTGGCTTCACAGACAGGGGGGAGCTGCCTGACCCTCACTCCTGACTTCCCCCATGTCCCAGCTAGTGAATGGTGTGTGGGTGAGGGGGGGGGGAGGATGGTGAAGTCTGAGACAGCTCCCTCCCTGCATTACTAGTGAGAGGCTGGCTTCACAGACAGGGGGGAGCTGCCTGACCCTCACTCCTGACTTCCCCCATGTCCCAGCTAGTGAATGGTGTGTGGGTGAGGGGGGGGGGGGGGGAGGATGGTGAAGTCTGAGACAGCTCCCTCCCTGCATTACTAGTGAGAGGCTGGCTTCACAGACAGGGGGGAGCTGCCTGACCCTCACTCCTGACTTCCCCCATGTCCCAGCTAGTGAATGGTGTGTGGGTGAGGGGGGGGGGGGAGGAGGATGGTGAAGTCTGAGACAGCTTCCTCCCTGCATTACTAGTGAGAGGCTGGCTTCACAGACAGGGGGGAGCTGCCTGACCCTCACTCCTGACTTCCCCCATGTCCCAGCTAGTGAATGGTGTGTGGGTGAGGGGGGGGGGGAGGATGGTGAAGTCTGAGACAGCTCCCTCCCTGCATTACTAGTGAGAGGCTGGCTTCACAGACAGGGGGGAGCTGCCTGACCCTCACTCCTCCGGGGTATTGTGATCTTCCTGCACACAGTGCCCTATCCCTGATACCAGGGGTGTTGTGATCTTCCTGCATGCAGTGCCCTATCCCTATTAATTCCAGGAGTGTTGTGATCTTCCTGCACACAGTGCCCTATTCCTGATACCAGGAGTGTTGTGATCTTCCTGCATGCAGTGCCCTATCCCTGATACCGGGATGTGTGCAAGAAGATCCCAACACCCCCGGTATCAGGAATAGGGCACTGTGTGCAAGAAGATCACAACACCCCTGGTATTAGGGATAGGGCACTGTGTGCAGGAAGATCACAACACTCCTGGTATTAATAGGGATAGGGCACTGTGTACATGAAGATCACAACACCCCTGGTGCCAGGGTTAGGGCACTGTGTGCAGGAAGATCACAACACTTCTGGTATTAATAGGGATAGGGCACTGTGTGCAGGAAGATCACAACACCCCTGGTGCCAGGGTTAGGGCACTGTGTGCAGGAAGATCACAATACTCCTGGTATTAATAGGGATAGGGCACTGTGTGCAGGAAGATCACAACACTCCTGGTATTAATAGGGATAGGGCACTGTGTACATGAAGATCACAACACCCCTGGTGCCAGGGATAGGGCACTGTGTGCAGGAAGATCACAACACCCCTGGTGTCAGGGTTAGGGCACTGTGTGCAGGAAGATCACAACACTCCTGGTATTAATAGGGATAGGGCACTGTGTGCAGGAAGATCACAACACCCCTGGTGCCAGGGTTAGGGCACTGTGTGCAGGAAGATCACAACACTCCTGGTATTAATAGGGATAGGGCACTGTGTGCAGGAAGATCACAACACTCCTGGTATTAATAGGGATAGGGCACTGTGTGCAGGAAGATCACAACACCCCTGGTGCCAGGGTTAGGGCACTGTGTGCAGGAAGATCACAACACTCCTGGTATTAATAGGGATAAGGCACTGTGTGCAGGAAGATCACAACACTCCTGGTATTAATAGGGATAGGGCACTGTGTGCAGGAAGATCACAACACCCCTGGTGCCAGGGTTAGGGCACTGTGTGCAGGAAGATCACAACACTCCTGGTATTAATAGGGATAAGGCACTGTGTGCAGGAAGATCACAACACTCCTGGTATTAATAGGGATAGGGCACTGTGTGCAGGAAGATCACAACACCCCTGGTGCCAGGGTTAGGGCACTGTGTGCAGGAAGATCACAACACTCCTGGTATTAATAGGGATAGGGCACTGTGTGCAGGAAGATCACAATACCCCTGGTATCAGGGTTAGGGCACAAGTTCTAGTCACATTGACTGATCACATTACTTGTTTTGTCAAGCTACCAACTGTTTCCATTTCCCATCCCCCATATACTGTCAGTGGGAAGCTTGGTAACATGAATAAATAAGAGGGCAGCCAATAGGAATACATATTCATTCCTAAACTGACCTTAACTGACCTGAAAAGTGTTAAATTGTATCATTTTCAGTTAGTGCGCACTAACTCCCAGTTAGTGCGCACTAACTCCCGTTAGTGCGCACTAACTCGAGTTAGTGCGCACTAATCGGAAAAAACGATTTTTAACGATTTTTTTAACTAAAAAATCGTGCCTAACACGATTTTCTTGCCCTGCCACATGATTTCTATCGTTAAGACGATATGGAAAACGATTCACATCTCTAATGTCAACTACTTGATATGTGATATCTTATTCAGCAGAGAGAAGCTGGTGCTCCGGAGTCTTCCTGATGAACTTGGTGAGGATGAGAGGCTTCAGAAGGGAGATATGAAAAGCATTATGTATTCGAAGTGCCAATGGTAGCTTTAAGCTGTACGGAACTGGACCCAGGCGATGGAGGACTGAAAAGGGTCCTATGTACTTAGGTGCAAACTAGACTGATGGCAGTTTAAGGCGGATGAACTGGGAACTCAGCCATACCTTATCACCAGGCTGTAACTGCAGTGTGGCTCTGTGATGGGCATCATAGAACCTTTTGGCTTGTTGTCCAACCTTCTGGAGGAGTTCTTTCTTGTGTTCCCACAACTGGTGTGATTCTTGCGCTGATGCCTGGGCAGCAGGAGAGGCTATTGATAGTGGCATAGGTAGTGGAGGTAAGGGCTGATGTCCGTAGACTAGTTGGAATGGAGATGACCCAGTCGAGGCAGAATGGTGTGAGTTCAGAGCAAATTCAGCCCAAGGAAGCAATTCTGACCAGTCACTTTGTCTGGAGTTGATGTAGGCATGAAAGAATTGTTTTACCGTGCAGTTTGTTCTCTCCGTTTGTCCGTTGGATTGTGGGTGATATGCTGACGTCAAATCCAATGAGATATTTAATTTCTTGCACAAGGACCTCTAGAACCTGGCTGTAAACTGAACCCCTCTGTCCGAGAGGATATGTTTCGGCATGCCATGAAGATGGAAGATGTGCTGGATAAACAACTTTGCTAGTTCTGGAGCAGATGGTAAGCCGGGCAGTGCCACAAAATGCGCCATTTTAGAAAAACGGTCAATGGTGACCCAGATGGTATTATTACCGTTGGATAAAGGCAAGTCGATGACAAAGTCCATTGCAATGTGTGTCCATGGTTCACTAGGAGCGGGCAGTGGTCGGAGAAGTCCCCAGGGATGGCCAGCTGGAGGCTTCTGTCTTGCACAGGTAGGACATGACTCAACGTAAGCCCATGCGTCTTCCTTCATAGAAGGCCACTAATTGTATCTCTGTAAGGTGATGAGAGTTCTGGACTGGCCAGGGTGACCTGCAAGCAGAGAGTCATGGGCCCATCTGAGGATCTTCTTCCTGAGAGAGAGAGGTACCACTGCTTCCCGGGGGGAACCGTGTGGGTAGTTGCAAGCAGTACTTCTGTAGGATGAATGATGTGTGTTACGAGGGTTAAGTGGAACCTGGGTCGACCCCGCTTACCTTGAGTCTGGGAGGCACAGGAACAGAAGATCCTACAGTCCAGGTCGGAGCCGGTGGCACACAGAAGAATCCAATGCGTCAGTTTGGATCAAGGCAGGCAGCAATCAGAATAATCCAAGGAAGGAGTCCGGGTCACAGCAGGCAGCAAACAGAATAATCCAAGGGTCAGTCCAGGTCAAGACAGGCAGCAAACAGAATAATCCAAAGAGTCAGTCCAGGTCAAGGCAGGCAGCAGGCAGGATATCCGATGAATCAGTCCAGGTCAAGGCAGGCAGCAAGCAGAGTAATCCGATGAATGAGTCCTGGTCAGGGCAGGCAGCAGACAGAGTAAACCGATGAATGAGTCCAGGTCAGGGCAAGCAGCAGACAGGAGTGCCAGAACAAACCAGATCCAGGAAACAGGTAGCAGACAGGAATCCAAAAAGGCAGACCAAGGTCAGGGCAGGCAGCAGGCAGAAGAATCCACGAAGCAGTCCGGGTCAAGAGCTGTAGCGACAGGCAGGGCAGAGACAAAACACTCACCAAAGCGCACTGTGGCCGAAGCGAAGGGCTCAGCAGGGAGCTCTGTTTAAATCTCAATCTTTTCCCGTGCAAACCGCGGCTGGCCGGCGTCTGACGTCAGGGGGTGTGTCCATGGCGCATTGTAGCGCGAGATTGGCCCGCGGCGTCGGTCCTGACCACGGACGTCCCCAGAACACGTCGGGCCCGTGCAGAGGGAAGACGCACCGCCGGCGCCACGTGAACAGTGGGGACGGAGGTGGAACCCCGCCGACCCTGGAGGACAGCCCCGCCGGCCCGGGAAACGGTAACAGTACCCCCCCTGCAAGGTCCCCCTCTCTGCCTCTGCGGACCGGGCTTGAGAGGGAATCGAAGGTGAAATTGCTGAAGTAATCGGGGAGCACGCACATGGCCCGCAGGTTCCCACGTGTTTTCTTCCGGACCAAAGTGTTTCCAAGAGATCAAATATTGTAACCGCCCCTTCACTTTTCTAGAATCCAGGATGTCCTGTACCTCAAATTGATCATCATTTTGAACTATGTTGGAATTGACCGTACGCTTCCTATGTGGCCAAGTCATGACAGCAGGTTTCAGTAAGGAGATATGGAAAGCATTGTGGATACGTAAGGACGGAGGCAAACGTAGTCTGTAGGAGACAGAGTTTATCCGTTTCTCAATGGGGAAAGGTCCAATGAAGCGAGGAGCAAATTTCGCGGAGGGTAAACGTAGTCGCAGATTGTGAGTGCTCAACCAGACTGAATCTCCAGCCTGAAGAGAGGGAGCCATGCACCGTCCCTTATCCGCTTGGGTTTTCATCTTGGCCGCGTTCCGGAGCAACAAGGCCCTAGTCTCCGTCCAAAGACTGGACATGGATTCAATAGCAGCGTTGACCGCAACACAGTTGGAGGACCCTTCAATAGGCAAAGGAAGACGAGGATGCCTACCAAACACCACGAAAAAAGGGGACTTCCCAGTGGCCTGAGACGGGAGATTGTTGTGGCACATTTTGGCCCAAACCAGAAGAGATGCCCAATTATCCTGTCTTTGATTAACGTAGGCACGCAGAAAAGTCTTTAGAGATTGATTCGTCCGTTCAGTGAGACCATTGGACTGGGGATGGTAGGCAGATGAGAAGGCAAGCTTGACCTGAAGAAGTTTGCATAAATTAGTCCAAAATGAAGCAGTAAACTGTACCCCCCCTGTCAGAAACAATACTGATGGGAAGACCGTGAAAGCGGAAGATGTGTTGAATAAAAAGGCGGGCTAACTGGGAGGCAGAGGGTAGGCCAGGTAGGGGAATGAAATGCGCCATCCGGGAGAAACGGTCTACTACTACCCAAATAACAGTATTACCCTCAGAGACTGGCAGATCCGTAATGAAATCCGTAGCCACATGAGTCCACGGGGAAGCAGGAATGGGTAGAGGTTGCAACAAACCGAAGGGTTTTCGTCGGGGAGTCTTTTGTGCTGCACAAACTGGACAGGAATCCACATACCGTTTGACATCCATCTCCCAGCGGGGCCACCAATAGTGTCTGGAGAGGAGATGCTTGGTCCGGGCAATCCCGGGATGACCTGCTAAACGGGCATCGTGAGCCCAGTGAAGGACCCGGGGGCGCAGGCGTTTAGGAACCACGGTTCTCCCCAACGGAACAGTAAAGGTAGCGGCTATCTGAACGCGAGCTGGATCTATGATATAACGAGGCGGGTCCGGAGTCTCATCCAGATCAAAACTGCGGGAGAGCGCGTCGGCCCGAACATTCTTTGGAGCCGGTCGAAAATGGAGGACAAAATCGAAACGGCTAAAGAAAAGCGCCCATCTGGCCTGTCGTGGGTTCAAGCGCTGAGCCGTAGCCAGATACGCCAGATTTTTGTGATCCGTGTAGATCGTAACTGTGTGCCGAGCGCCCTCTAGAAGATGACGCCATTCCTCCAGAGCTAGCTTAATGGCTAGAAGCTCGCGATCCCCGATGGTGTAGTTCTTCTCTGCAGGGGAAAATTTCTTGGAGAAGAACGCGCAGGTCATCAAGCGGTTGTCGTCGGATTCTTGCAGAAGAACCGCCCCGACCCCCACTGCGGAAGCATCGACCTCCAGAATGAATGGCCTGGTGGAGTCGGGGCGCCGGAGGCATAAATCCTTAGTGAATTTGTGCTTGAGTTGAAGAAAGGCCTGTACTGCCGCAGCAGGCCACGTATGTGTCGGAGCTCCCTTTTTGGTAAGCAGCGTGAGGGGGGCAACCAACGAAGAAAAGTTGGGAATAAACTGTCTGTAATAATTAGAAAAGCCCAAGAACCGTTGTAAGGCTTTCAAGCCCACAGGTTGAGGCCAAGTCAGAATGGCCTTCAGTTTATCGGGATCCATGGATAGTCCTTTATTGGAGATAATATATCCCAGAAATGATAACTCGGGTACATGAAAAACACATTTCTCTAATTTAGCGAACAATTTGTTGTCACGAAGACGTTGAAGCACCTGTCGAACATGAAGTAGATGTTGTTGCAAGGTCTCCGAAAAAATGAGAATGTCATCTAAATAAACAATGACATGCGAGTACAACATATCCAGAAAAATGTCATTGATCATGTCCTGAAAAACGGCTGGAGCGTTACATAAGCCAAACGGCATAACCCTGTATTCGTAGTGGCCGTCATGGGTGTTAAACGCTGTCTTCCATTCATCCCCTTTGCGAATTCTTATCAGGTTGTAAGCCCCACGTAAGTCCAGTTTAGAAAAAATTTGGGCTCCTTTAATGCGATCGAATAATTCAGAAATAAGCGGAATTGGGTACTTATTCTTCCTCGTGATGCTATTGAGACCTCGATAGTCGATGCAGGGTCGTAACGACCCATCCTTCTTTTTGACAAAAAAGAACCCTGCTCCAGCAGGAGATGTAGATGGTCGAATAAACCCATTAGCTAAATTTTCCTTGATGTATTGCCGTAATGCCTCGGATTCCGGCTCTGACAGTGCATAAATCCTCCCTCTGGGTGGAATCTTGTCCGGAAGAAGATCTATGGCGCAATCATACGGTCTGTGAGGTGGCAGGGTCTCAGCTCGTTGTTTACTGAAAACATCCTGGAAGTCTTGATAGGGAGCAGGAATATTAGGAGAGAGTTGCGTAGTCTGGATGGAGGTTCTGTGGATAGACGTTAAACAGTTCTGAAAGCAAAAAGGACTCCAAGAGGTGAGTTGCAATGAAGCCCAGTCCACCAGGGGTTGATGAGTCCGTAACCAGGGTAGACCTAAAATGATTTGATTGACAGAAGATGGAAGTACATATAGCTGGATGAGTTCTTGATGCAAAACTCCAGTGGTAAGTAAAATGGGTTCGGTGATGTAGCAGATTCACATACCTACAGAATGCCCGGAGACTGAAGTAACAGAGAGGGAAATGTCTAGAGGTTTGACCGGAATCTGGTAAGACTTAACCAGTTGCTCCTGAATAAAATTACCTGCTGCTCCTGAATCAATGAACGCCTGGGCCGAATGTGCTTGCTCTTTAAATGAAATGGTAACAGGAAGGAGTAGTTGTGGAGAGGAGCCAGTGGGACCCAGGGAGGCCTCTCCTACCCGTCCTAGGTCCGAGAGTTTCCTGCCTTGTTGGGACATTTATTGACGAAATGGCCGGCGCCCGCACAATAGAGACAGAGATTCTTGGTTCTCCTTCTGTGACGTTCCTCCGGCGTTAGGCGAACCCTATCAATCTGCATGGGTTCCTCAGCACAGCTCGAAGCCTCTGCAGCAGGTTGAACCGAAAGCGGCTGCTGAAAAGCGGGGGCTAGGCGAAAGGTCCTTCGGGAAGCAGCTCGCTCACGTGTTCTTTCCTGGAAAAGCAAATCATAGAAATGAAATGAAATGACATAGAAACATAGAAACATAGAAATGACGGCAGAAGAAGACCAAATGGCCCATCCAGTCTGCCCAGCAAGCTTCCCTCATTTCTTCTTTCATACTTATCTGTTTCTCTTAGCTCTTGGTTCTAATTCCCTTCCACCCCCGCCATTAATGTAGAGAGCGGTGATGGAGCTGCATCCAAGTGAAATATCTAGCTTGATTAGTTAGAGGTAGTAGGGGTAGTAACCGCCGCAATAAGCAAGCTACACCCATGCTTATTTGTTTTTACCCAGATTATGTTATACAGCCCTTATTGGTTGTTTATCTTCTCCCCTGCCGTTGAAGCAGAGAGCTTTGCTGGATATGCATAGAAAGTGAAGTATCAGGCACATTTGGTTTGGGGTAGTAACCGCCGTAACAAGCCAGCTACTCCCCGCTTTGTGAGTGTGAATCCTTTTTTCTTCTCCCCTGCCGTTGAAGTTATGCTGGATATGCGTGAAGTATCAGTTTTTCTTTTCCCCTGCCGTTGAAGCAGAGAGCTATGCTGGAAATTCATGATGTATCAGTCTTTCTCCCATGCCGTTGAAGCAGAGAGCCATGCTGGATATGCTTCGAGAGTGAAGTATCAGGTACATTTGGTTTGGGGTAGTAACCACCATAACAAGCCAGCTACTCCCCGCTTTGTGAGTGTGAACCCTTTTTTCTTCTCCCCTGCCGTTTAAGCAGAGAGCTCTGCTGGATGTGTGAAGTAACAGTTTTTCTTTTCCCCTGCTGTTGAAGCAGAGAACTATGCTGGATATGCATTGAAAGTGGATAGACAGACAAATTAATCCCTCCAAGGTTTCAGGAGGGTCTCTGCCAGCAAGCTCATCCTTAATGTTCTCCGCTAGACCTTGTCGGAAAATTGCCAACAAACTATCCTCTCCCCAAGCGAGTTCAGAGGCTAATGTCCGGAACTGGATGGCGTATTCACCCACAGATCGAGATCCTTGCCTGATGTGAAGTAATTCATTAGCTGCTGAGTTAGAACGTCCGGGTTCGTCAAAAATAAGGCAAAATTCTTTAAGAATCGCTCCAGGTTAGAGAGAAGGGGATCATCCCTCTCCCAAAGAGGAGAAGCCCAAGCCAGGGCGGGTCCCTCCAACAAGGAAAGAATAAAGGTAGTCCTGGTTTTGTCGTTGGGAAAGGAAGTGGGCTGTAGCGAGAAGTGCATTCGACACTGATTAATGAATCCTCTACACAGTGTGGCAGTGCCATTAAATCGAGGTGGAGGAGGAATCCGAATAGGTGTAGAACTTGCTGCAGTACTGGTTATAGGAATAGCCGGGGTATGGGCTAACGCATCCATTCGGGCCACCAGCCGATCTAAGACCCCTGTAACTTGGTCCAGAACCCCTTGCTGCTGTTGAATTCGGTTGGCCATCCCGGGAATTGCCTGGAGTGCGGCCAAGTCGACTGGTTCCATGGCTTCGGCCAACTGTTACGAGGGTTAAGTGGAACCTGGGTCGACCCCGCTTACCTTGAGTCTGGGAGGCACAGGAACAGAAGATCCTACAGTCCAGGTCGGAGCCGGTGGCACACAGAAGAATCCAATGCGTCAGTTTGGATCAAGGCAGGCAGCAATCAGAATAATCCAAGGAAGGAGTCCGGGTCACAGCAGGCAGCAAACAGAATAATCCATGGGTCAGTCCGGGTCAAGACAAGCAGCAAACAGAATAATCCAAAGAGTCAGTCCAGGTCAAGGCAGGCAGCAGGCAGGATATCCGATGAATCAGTCCAGGTCAAGGCAGGCAGCAAGCAGAGTAATCCGATGAATGAGTCCTGGTCAGGGCAGGCAGCAGACAGAGTAAACCGATGAATGAGTCCAGGTCAGGGCAGGCAGCAGACAGGAGTGCCAGAACAAACCAGATCCAGGAAACAGGTAGCAGACAGGAATCCAAAAAGGCAGACCAAGGTCAGGGCAGGCAGCAGGCAGAAGAATCCACGAAGCAGTCCGGGTCAAGAGCTGTAGCGACAGGCAGGGCAGAGACAAAACACTCACCAAAGCGCACTATGGCCGAAGCGAAGGGCTCAGCAGGGAGCTCTGTTTAAATCTCAATCTTTTCCCATGCAAACCACGGCTGGCCGGCGTCTGACGTCAGGGGGCGTGTCCATGGCGCATTGTAGCGCGAGATTGGCCCGCGGCGTCGGTCCTGACCACGGACGTCCCCAGAACACGTCGGGCCCGTGCAGAGGGAAGACGCGCCGCCGGCGCCACGTGAACAGTGGGGACGGAGGTGGAACCCCGCCGACCCTGGAGGACAGCCCCGCCGGCCCGGGAAACGGTAACAATGTGGCGCGGTGTGTCCGGTACGTCCTCTGGGATGAAGGAATGGGAGAGTGCATCTGCCCTGGTATTCTTGACTGCAGGATGATACTTCAGTAAGAAATCAAATTGATTAAAAAATAAGGACCAGCTCGCTTGTCCTTATGGTTCAAGCATTGTGCATGATGAAGGTATTCAAGATTTTTATGGTCCATGTAGATCGTTATCTGGTGTTGTGCACCTTCGAGTCATGGGCGCCATTCTTCGAATGCTAATTTGATGGCGAGTGGCTCCTTGTCTCCTATCCCATAATTCCACTCAGTGGGGGATAATCGCCGAGAAAAGAAGGAGCAGAGATGTAATGTGTGGGTGTCACTGTGTTGACTAAGGACAGCACCAACTCCAACATCCGAAGCATCTACCTCGACAATAAATAGTTGTCGGGGATTGGGATGACGTAGACATGGCTCGCGGATGAACGCTTCTTTAAGTTTCTCGAAGGCATCAACGGCTTCAGCAGCCCAGTGAGAGGGATTAGCTCCCTTCCACATCGTGGCTGTAAGAAGCGTGGTCAAGGTGGAGTAATGATGTATAAAGGACCTGTAATAGTTTGTGAATTCTAGAAATCTCCTCAAAGCCTTGAGACCAGTAGGTTGGGGCCAGTCCTGGATACTTTTGGTCTTTTACGGATCCATTTGGAACCCCAGCTGGATACCACATAGCCAAGAAATGGAACAGTAACTTGATGGAAGGAGCACTTCTCTAATTTGGCATATAGGTGATTATCCCGAACCCTTTGTAGAACATTGGCAGCATCTACTTGATGGTTCTGCAGGTTTCGGGAGAAGACCAGTATGTCATCGAGATATACGACCACACAACTGTACAACATGTCCCTGAAAATGTCATCCATCATGTTTTGAAAAACAGCTAGGGCATTGCAAAGGCCGAAGGGCATGACTAAATATTCAAAATGGCCGCCGTGGGTATTAAAAGCAGTTTTCCACTCATCTCCCTGGCATATGCAGACCAAATTGTATGCCCCTCTGAGGTCCAGCTTTGTGAATATTTTGGCCCCTTGGAGCCGATCAAAAAGTTCAGAGATCAGTGGCAGTGGGTAGCAGTCCTTCATGGTGATCTAATTTAGTCCGTGGTAGTCTATACATGGGCGAAGGGATTCATCCTTCTTACCCACGAAAAAGAAACCTGCCCTGGCTGGGGATTTAGAAGGTCTAATGAAGCCCTTAGCCAAGTTCTTTTGAATGTAGGCTGACATTGCCTGAGTCTCAGAGAGAGAAAATGGGTATACCCTTCCTCTGGAAGGTTCTGATTTGGGTATTAAATTAATAGTGCAGTTGAAGGACCAGTGAGGCGGCAGAGTATTTGCTGCTTTTTTTGAAAAGATGTCTTGGTAGGATGAATATTGCTGAGGTAGACTCGGAAGTGAGGTGATGGTGGTTAGGCATGGCATGGGGGTGACTTCTTGAAGGCATCTCCCGTGATAGTCTTTTCCCCATTGGGACAGTTCCAAAGTGTTCCAGTCAAACTGGGGTGAATGCGTCTGTAACCATGGTATACCAAGTACGATAGGGTGAATAGCTTTATCCAAGACCAGGAACGAGATGGTCTCCGAGTGGAGCGACCCTGTGTGGAGCCGAATGGGTTGAGTAGATTACATGACCTCACCAGGAAGTGGCTCGCCGTGTATGGAAGATAGTACCAGTGGTGTAGGTGTCCAGACAGTGGGAATTCATAGATGCTTTACGAGTTGCTTAAGTATGAGGTTTCCCCAGGGACCAGAGTCCACTAGAGCAACAGTATGGAATTCGAGGGTACTCTAAATGATGGAGACTGGAAGAGTTAGTGGAGGAGAAGGAGAGGTGAGACCTAGGAAGAGTCCTCCGGCGGATCCTAGGTCTGTGAGTTTCCCGGACAAATAGGGCAGGAGGGTACTGCATGGTCAGGCTGTCCGCAGTACATACAGAGGCCAAATATTTTACGATAATGTCTTTCCTTGACTGTCAGATGGCTACGGCCTAGTTGCATGGGTTCTTCCTCCTTGATACTGGGCTTGCAAGTGGTCTGTGTAGTTGGTGCAGGTCGAGGACGTGGAACTCCCGAGGTCATCTTCTTGGGACCCTTTATCTCATGCGAACACTCATGCAGGCAATGATCAATTCACCCTGCAAGATCAATGAGGAGTCCAAGATATCAGGGAGCTCATGGGTGGCTAGTTAGTCCTTAGTGCGGTAATTAAGACCTTCTAGAAAAATAGTCCATAGACAACCCAGGTCCCAAAGCAACTCAGATGATAAAGTTTTAAACTCAATAACAGAATCAGTCAAAGGTGTGGTACCATGCAGAAGGTTTGGTACCATGCAGAAGATGTAGGAATGCAGATCCAGCGATGGCCTGACAGGCAGGGTCATCAAATACTGAATGAAATAGGGTGAGGAACCCTGTCAAATCACTGAGAATAGGATCATTACACTCCCAGAGAGGTGAAGCCCAGGCTAGAGCTTTCCCGTCTAAAAGACATAGTTTTGGACACTACGTCTGGGAAGTAGGTGGGCTATAAGGAGAAGTGCATACTACACTGGTTCAGGAAACCTCTGCATAATAAGGTATCCCCTGTAAAATGAGTGGGTGTAGGTAAAGTCCCTGGTGCAGGTAAAGTCCCTGGTGGTCCAGCGGGGGTCTGGGAGCGATCTCCTGCACTCAGGCCGTCGGCTGCCAGTAATCAAAATGGCGCCAATAGCCTTTGCCCTTACTATGTCACGGGGCTACCGGTGCCATTGGTCAGCCCCTGTCACATGGAGGGAGAACAAGATGGTGCCGGCCATCCATTACTCCTACCATGTGATAGGGGCTGACTAATGGCACCGGTAGCCCCTGTGACATAGTAGGTCAAAGGCTATCGGTGCCATTTTGATGCGAGGCAGGCCTGATAGCCCAATGACACATAGGGAGAAATCGCTCACGGGACCCCGCTGGACCACCAGGGATGTTAGTAAGTCTTGGGGAGGGATTGGGATGGTGGTGGTGGTGGTGGTGGTGGTGGGGGGGGGGGGGTTGTAATATAGTAAATTTTAATGCTTGGGGTGGTTTATTATTTAAAAAAATAAAATTTGCCCCTTCCCCCATACAAACCCAAAAAACAAATTTTCCCTGAAGTTCGGGGAAAATCCGTTTCGGGGTTCGGGGCCCATGACCCACGACAAATTAGGCAATTTCGAAAAAATTGCCTAATTCGTGATAAACGAATGCACATCTCTACTAGAAACAAAACCTTTATTAAAATAGGAAGGAAGTAATGTCCACAGTATTAGCAATAAGAAGCACAGTCCTGGACAATGGGAGTTACACAGAATGAGACACAGTGGAGAATAGAGATGTGAATTGGAACCGGAATCAGATCAGTTCCGATTCCGATTCAAATCTTAAAATTTTTATCGTCCAGCTCGATTTTTTTTTTGTTATCGGCTGCACCCGATCCGATAACAAAAACCCTCCCCCACCCTCCCGAACCCCCCAAAAATGTTTTAAAATTACCTGGTGGTCCAGTGGGGGTGTGGGGAGCGATCTCCCGCTCTCGGGCCATTGGCTGCGTTAATAAAAATGGCGCCGATGGCCCTTTGCCCTTACCATGTGACAGGGAATCCATGCCATTGGCCGGCCCCTGTCACATGGTAGGAGCACTGGATAGCGCGGGCATTGGCCGGCCATCCAGTGCTCCTACCATGTGACAGGGGCCGGCCAATGGCACGGATTCCCTGTCACATGGTAAGGGCAAAGGGCCATCGGCGCCATTTTTATTAGTGGCAGCCGATGGCCCGAGAGCGGGAGATCGCTCCCCGTGTCCCCACTGGACCACCAGGTAAGTTTGAAAGGTTTCGGGGTGGGGGGGGGGGTGGGGAGAGGCTAAGGGGTAAGTTTTAAAGGGTCGGGTGTTTTTTTTTTTTTATCGGGCCATCGGCATCATTTTTATTAGTGGCAGCCAAAATGGCGCCGATGGCCCGAGAGCGGGAGATCGCGCCGGCCCCCCCCCCCACGCTGGACCACCAGTTAATTTAAAACATTTGGGGGGGGGGTTCGGGAGGGTAAGGGATTCGTTTTAAAGGTCGGGGTGGGTTTAGGGGTTGTTTTGGTGTGCCGGTTTTCCCGCCCTCCCCCCAAATAACTCCCGTACCCGATTAACGATTTTTCACGATAAATCGGGGGAATTTGTATTGTATCGCGCACTCTAATGATTTTTGATGATTTCAAAAATATTGGACGATTTTTTAAATCATCAAAAAACGATCCACATCCCTAGTGGAGAAGATCCGGTAGTGGCCTGTGGAGTGGGGTAAGCCGAAGATCCCCTCTGGCAAGAGTAGGCACCTCAGGAAACAGAACCGGTCATGGCCCATGGAGTGAGGTATGCCACTTAAGTCTGTACTGTAGTAGTTGGTAGCAATGCCAAACTCGGACGCAGTCCTGTGCTGATGATGAGCAGGAATACTGTAGAGTAGGAATGAATATAGGCTTTCACTGAAGAAGAGCGGTAGTGGCCTCAGGATCGGGGTACGCTGCATAGGCTCCTCAGTATTGTCCAGAAATGATGATGTCTGTAGAAGTACTCACAGTAGGTGGTTCCTGGAGCAAGTAGATCAGGGAAGCAGATCAGTAGCAGGCAGGAAGGCCCTCCGAGGATGGGATAGCCATAAACGCAGGGGAGCCCCCGAGGAGTGGGTACTCAGAGCGTCTAATTGACAAAGCTGTAACAGGAACCGGAAGTCCTTGAATGAGCAGAGTACAGCAAGACAGAACTAACGAGGAAGGCAAGGGCTGGCTCCATTAAATACGCAAATGGGTTGACGTCATCTGGTGGGGACGCCCCCGAGGTTCCCACCATGATGTATTCAAAGAAGACACTTGTGCGCACGTGCCTAGGTAATTCCAGGTCCAAGATGATGGCTGGCAGCACCCTCGCTGTCCCGGGAATGCCGGAGAGGTCGGTGTGAACTGGAAGACACTTGGGATGTGCAGAAGGAAAAAATTCATTTTGATTCGGTTTTCATTTCACCTGGACCCAAGTTCATTGCATTAGTTTCATAGGGTGAAAAAAAAATTTGTTGATTAGTTTTATTTCCCGTTTTCCCATTAAAGTTAATGGGGGAAGTATTTTCAGCCTATTTTTGGCAGCAGAATTGGGGTTTTCTTATCAATTCTGATGAAACTTCCGGGGAGCAATCATCAGAATGAGAAAAGAGCTCCAAAGTACTTAGACTGTGGCAAAGTGGCATGAATAGCCTAAGGCACTGTAAAGGGGCAAAGCGGTACCAGGAGTGGCAAGAGTGCTTTAACAGAGGTGCAAAGCAGCAGCAAGAGTGTCAAAAACACACCACAGCTTCAAAAGAGAGCACAGATAACAGTTGCATGAACCCTTGAAGGCAGCATGACAGGCAACGTGACAAGACAAGTGGCATCAAAATCCTACAGCACAATGAAGGAGAAAGAGTGTCAGAAAAAACCACAAGGTGCCGATAAAGGGAGAAAGCAGCAGAAAGACTAGCACCAACACACTGAGGAACCATGACAGTGACAAGGAGTAGAGTGAGTCGTTTGGCGTATGGCAGCAAGGTAGAGTGGCAGAAAGTTGACAGGGGCAAGAAGGCTGGCAGAGCTGAGGTAGCCAGGTCCCTGTGGTTCTGATAGGGGCAAGACAGGCTGGGGAGAGTTCCCTTTCTTTTGTGCAGGAAAGGGCTCCCTAGAATGGGTTTACCCCTAGAGTGGAGCACGAGCCTTCAAAGTGGCGAGTCGACATGGAGGAGGTTTCCATGTGAACAGCGGTTCTGGTTCAACATGGGTCAACGAGTACTAAGAGATAGGCTGGCTACACCCGGGGAAAGTTCCCATTTCTTTGCGTAAGAAAGGCCTCCTTAGAATGGGTTGGCCCTTAGAGTGTGGTGGTTCCGTTGGCATCTAGTGAATACCCAGCAGCTATTAACTGTACTTATACACTTCAGCTGATGACAAAGGAACTTGAAGAGCTCTCAGAAATAAGAAAACCGCTGCTCGTCCAAATCTACAATATCAAACTATGTTGACTTTGTACCCTACAGTGCCTCTGTAAATTATGGGAACACAGAGGATGAACTAGATAACAACTACCAACAGTTTTCTATAGCACCAGAAACATTAATGTTGGCACCTAAGAAACATCTAGGGAAAGTGGCCCGTATTATGAAGGTAATGAAAATTATTGAGCATATGAAATAACCAAGCTCCAAGCTAGACGGACAGGCACAGGGTTAGAGGACGGACCCTTGTAGGGAAGTAAGGCCTGGACAGTGGTCGGAGAGGCAGAGCTTTTGAGGTCAAGCCCTTGTAATGACGTAAGGCCTGGACGGACAGGCAGAGCATTAGAGGTCAAGGTCTTGTAGGGACATAAGGCATGGACACACAGACACAGTGTTAGAGGTCAGGCCCTTTTAGGGACGTACGGCCTGTACAGTGGACAGACAGGCACAGCATTTGAGGTCAAGCCCTTTTAGGGACGTAAGGCCTGGATGTACAGGCACAGTGTTATTTATTTATTTATTTATTTATTTATTTAAATTTCTTATATACCGGCATTCGCGATGGGAGTCGCATCATGCCGGTTTACAAATAACAAGGTGTGACAACAGAATAAATACTTAATAACTTAAAAACATTAACATGTGATAGAAGAATAAGGTAGCAGTTACAATAAAACAGGGATAAAATGCAACTTGGAATGTAGAGGAGGCAAAAGAGAGATTAACAATGAGATAACAAAAGAATGACCAAGGTAAATAAAACCTGCCAAATTAAAAAAGAAAGAACATTATTGAGTTGTCAAAGGTTGTTGATTACCCTGACGGGAGTTCTTAGTTGCTTGAGTTGAGAGTGGGTTCAGTTGGTATCTGGAAAGGCTTTCAAGAATAGCCAGGTTTTAAGTCTTTTTCTGAAAGTGGGGAGGCAAGGTTCCTGTCTCAGTTCTGGTGGGATGGAATTCCACAAGGTAGGTCCTGCTGTAGAGAAAGCCCTGTCTCTGAGAGTCCTATGGTTAAAGGTTTTTGCAGGAGGCACCTGTAATGAGTTTCTGTAGGACTCTCTGATAGGTCTGATGGAGGTATATTTTTTAAATGGGATTTGGAGGTTAAGCGGAGATAGTTGATGGAATGCTTTGTAGATAGTAGTAATGGATTTATATAAGATTCTATAGTGCACTGGCAGCCAATGTAAGTCTTTGAGAATCGGAGATATGTGGTCTCTTCTTCTTGTGTTTGTCAAAATTCTGGCCGCCGTGTTCTGAACCATCTGAAGAGGTTTAGTATGAGAAGACGGGAGACCTAATAGAATAGAATTGCAATAATCTAACTTAGAGAAGATTATTGATTGCAAAACTGTTCTGTAATCGTGGAAATGGAAAAGTGGCTTGATTCTTTTTAAGACGTGTAATTTATAAAAGCAGTCCTTCGTGGTTTGATTAATAAAAGATTTTAGATTTAGCCGCTTGTCGATAATGGCTCCTAGGTCTCTTACATGTGAAGTTTGAAAGCCGGTTGGTGGATTTGAGGTGAGGATACTGTTTTCAGGGGAAATTATGAGGACTTCGGTTTTAGCGGAATTTAAAATTAGATTTAGGCTGGAGAGGAGGTTGTCAATATTTTGAAGACAGTTTTCCCAGATTTTGATAGTTTTTGTAAGGGATTCTTTGATAGGGATGACAATCTGGACGTCATCTGCGTATAGAAAGTATTTGAGGTTCAGATTGGTTAATAGTTGACATAGGGGTAGGAGGTAAATGTTAAAGAGCGTGGGGGAGAGAGAGGAGCCCTGTGGAACACCTAGCGAGGAAGGGTAAAACTGTGATTCTTTGTTATGTATTTTGACTTTATATCCTCTGTTTCCCAAGAATGATTTGAACCAGGCAAGAGCAGAGCCTGTAATTCCGATGTTCGCTAGTTGATTTAGGAGAAGGGAGTGATTCACGGTGTCAAAGGCTGCCGATAGGTCGAGGAGTATCAGCAAGTAGGCGTGACCTTTATCGAGGCCCATGATGAGGTAATCTGTCAGAGATATGAGAAGTGATTCTGTACTTAAAGATTTTCGGAAGCCGTATTGAGTGGGGAATAATATGTTGTTGTCTTCGAGGTATTCTGATAATCTGGTGTTGACTAATTTTTCTGTAACCTTGGCTATAAAAGGAAGGTTGGATATTGGGCGGAAGTTGGATGGAAGTTGGATGGATCTTTAGGATTAAGGTTCGGTTTTTTTAATAGGGGTTTGATAGAAGCAACTTTCAGGTCTTCAGGATAAATTCCTTGGGCTAAGGAACAATTGATGATGTCAGTTAGGGTTTTGGAGATGGTATCTGGTATTAGCAGCAGTAGTTTGGGAGGGATCTGGTCAAATGGGTGGGATGATGGTTTCATTCTCTTCAATACTAACTTGGTTTCTGATATTGCAATGGGTTTGAAGGCTTGTATAGCAAAGTCATTGCAGTGATGGCGGAATGTGCTGGGTGGAGCGAGGGTATTCGTTTTTAGTTGAGATTGCAGGTTGGAAATTTTGTTACTGAAGAAGATGGCCAGCTCCTCAGCTTTTTCGTGCGCTTGGTTGAGTGGGATGTCCGGAGAATTGGGTTGAGTTAAGTTCGAAACGTAAGTAAAGAGGGCTTTTGAATCGAAGATGAGGTGATGTATCTTGTGAGCGTAGTAGTCCCTTTTTGTTTTTAGTGTGGAGCTCTTGTAAATGTGAAGAGCGAGTTTGTAAGCTGAGAGGGAGGTCGGTGATGGTGCTTTACGCCATTTATTTTCTTTTTGTCTCAGTGAAAGCTTGAGTTTTTGTAGTTGGTCATTAAACCAGGGTTGTCTTTTGGCGGCATTATGTTTAGGTTTTTTTGTTGCCAGTGGGCAGAGTTTATTAGCTGCCGATTCTGTGATGTTGGACCATGAGTGGAGAGCCGTGTTGGGAGTGGAGATGTCTATGTGGGGGAGTTCTAGGACCAGGTGTTCGTGAAGTTCATCGGATGAACATAGGTTTCTGTAAGTAAATTGAGGTTGAAGATCTTGTTTGATGTTAGATTGTGCCAGCGAAAAAGTGGTAGAAATTAAAGCATGGTCTGACCAGGGGACTAATTTGCATATGGGGGGTGCTGAGTACGAGATGCCTGAGTTTACAAAAATGAGATCCAAAGTGTGTCCTGCTCTGTGAGTAGGGTTGTTGATTATCTGCTTGAATCCCATGGCGGTCATTGCATTTAGGAAAGTTTCACAGTTTGTAGATTAGAGGTCAAGCCCTTGTAGGGACATAAGGCCTGGTTGGAAAGGCACAGAATTAGAGGTCAGGCCCTTGTAAGGACGTAAGACCTGGATGGACAGGCACAGCACTAGAGGTCAAGCCCTTGTAGGGACGTAAGGCCTGGACGAACAGGCACAGTGTTAGAGGTCAGACCATTGTAGGGATGTAAGGCCTGGACAGTGGATGGACTGGCACAGCATTTGAGGTCAAGCCCTTGTAGGGACGTAAGGCCTGGATGGACAGACACAGCATTAGAGGTCAAGCCCTTGTAGTGAAGTAAGGCCTGGGCAGACAGGCACAGCGTAAGAGGTCAAGCTTTTCTAGGGACATAAGGCCTGGATAGACAGGCACAGCATTAGAGGTCAAGCCCTTGTAGGGACATAAGGCCTGAACAGAAAGGCACAGCAGAGGTCAAGCCTTTGTAGGGACATAAGGCCTGGATAGACAGGCACAGTGTTAGAGGTCAAGCCCTTGTAGGGATGTAAGGCTTAGACGGACAGGCACAGTGTTAGAGGTCAAGCCCTTGTAGTGATGTAAGGCCTGTATAGACAGGCACAGCATTAGAGGTGAAGCCCTTATAGGGATGTAAGGTCTGGATAGACAGGCACAGCGTTAGAGGTCAGGTCCTTGTAGGGACGTAAGGCCTGGACAGTGGACGGACAGGGACAGCGTTTGAGGGCAAGCCGTTGTAAGGACGTAAGGTCTGGATGGACAGGCACAGTGTTAGAGGTCAGGCCCTTGTAGGGACATAAGGCCTGGACAGTGGACAAACAGGGACAGCGTTTGAGGGCAAGGACGTAAGGCCTGGACAGACAGGCACAGCGTTTGAGGTCAAGCCCTTATAAGGACGTAAGGCCTGGACAGTGGATGGACAGGGACAGCGTTTGAGGGCAAGCCCTTGTAAGGACATAAGGCCTGGATGGACAGGCACAGCGTTAGAGGTCAGGCCCTTGTAGGGTCGTAAGGCCTGGACAGTGGACGCACAGGGACAGCGTTTGAGGGCAAGCCCTTGTAAGGACATAAGGCCTGGACAGACAGGCACAGAGTTTGAGATCAAACCCTTGTAGGGACGAAAGGCCTGGATGGACAGGCACAGTGTTAGAGGTCAAGCCCTTGTAGGGACATATGGCCTGGATAGATGGGCACAGCATTAGAGGTCAGGCCTTTGTAGGGACGTAAGGCCTGGACAGTGGATGCACAGGGACAGCGTTTGAGGGCAAGCCCTTGTAAGGACGTAAGGCCTGGACAGACAGGCACAGAGTTTGAGATCAAGCCCTTGTAGGGACGAAAGGCCTGGATGGCAGGCATAGCGTTTGAGGTCAAGCCCTTTTAGTGACATAAGGGCTGGACAGTGGACACTGCAGACAGGCACAGCGTTTGAGGTCAGACCCTTGTAAATACCCAGAAGCTATTAACTGTACTTAATACTTGTGCACTTCAGCTGATGACTAAGGGACTTGAAGAGCTCTCAGAAATAAGAAAACCGCTACTCAAGTCCAAATCTACAATATCAACCAATGTTGACTTTGTAGTTTACACGGTGCTTCTGTAAACTGTGGGAACACAGAGGATGAACTAGTGTGCAACTACCACCAGTTTTCTATAGTACTAGAAACATTAATGTTGGCACCTAAGAAAGATTTAGGGAGCATGGCCCATATTATGAAGGTCATGAAAATTATTGAGCATATGAAATATACAAGCTCCAAACATCTTAAGTCAGATTTTTATGTTCTTACATTGCAAATGTTGCAAAACAGGAAAAAGAATATTCTGTAAAGCAGTGATGAACAAATACATGAAACTGAAATTAGAAATACTAGAACTAGACAGGCACAGCGTTTGAGGTCAGTCCCTTGTAGGGACGTATGGCCTGGACAGTGGACAGACAGGCACAGCGTTTCAAGTACATGTGTTGATATTATCTGGAGTATAGGAGGCAGTTTCAGCTGCTGCAAGGCTATCAATTGCTTTTATTCATCTTGTCATTCACAGGGAAAATTTGGAAACCCATGCAAAGGCATTTTTATTTTCAAAAACACTAGTATTTCCATCAACTCTGGTGACAGCCTTGAGCGGTGAGGGCTCATGATGTCCCCTGTCATTGAAAATATACGTTCACTGGGCACACTGGTTGGTGGACATGACAGATATCGCTGATCCACTTTGGCTAGGTATGGCCAGACAGTGGACTTGTGTGCCCAGTATGCCAGCGGATCTGTCTGCATGTCCTCTGTGGGCCCTGAGAGATACCATGTCACTCACATTTGTGCTGGTGTCTCCTTTGCTTGGGTGGGCTGAGAGTCCTTCATGCCAGCTTCTTTCTCTCTAGCCCATTCCAGAACAGATGCTTGTTTATGGCCAACATGGCTTTGGTGTTCTGAAGTGGAGGAGGAAGTACTAGCTGTCACTGACGGAGTGCTGCTCCTGCTTGGGCTAGCACTAGTCTCTGAAGTGCCCACTGTTTCCTCCTCTGCTTCATGTATAATCTGTCTCTGCCTGTGGTGCTCCCGTTCACGTACTTTTACTAACAGCAAGTCCTTCACAAATATGAGACAATTGGACTATAGGACGAGTTTCCCTTTCACACGGGGATCACAGACTGTGGCGAGCATGTATGTGTGGTCTTCTGTTAAAGGCCTTAATCTCTCTTGCGCCTGCTTCTGCAAAACGTCCAGACAATGCAGCACCTCTGCTGTCATTCCGGTTTAAAGCCCTCCAAATTTTCCTCCAGAAAATTAACTATAGGGATGATGTCAGCAAGGTGACACTTCTGGAACTCAGCTTCTCCATGGCATCCTTGAAGGGCTGCAGGATTTTTACCAGCTGACTCATGAATAACCAATCATGATGCCTTAGGGGACTATGCACACCTATCTCCATTTCCAGAGAAAGGTCATGAAGGGGTGTCTGCTGCTCCACTAACCTCTGCAGCATCATATATGTGGAATCCACCGGGTGGCAATGTCTTGAATGAGACGCTTGTGAAGCATCTCCAAATCAGTCTGCTTTTGTAGGAGAACTTGCCCTACTTTCACACTTCTGTGGAAGTGCACTGCTATGTTCCTGCACTTGTGAATTATGTCCTGCAGGTATTCATTCACTTGGTGCTTGGACTTCAACTCCAGAGCTGACTTCACTACCAGGTGCAGAGTGTGTTCAAAACATCGGATGTTCTGAAAACCCCCGTCGGATATTGCCTTTACCATGTTTGTACCATTGTCTGTGACAAAGAACCCTACCTGAAGATTCCTGTCTCACTGGTGTAACTGCCAGCATCTTTCTGATGCATGCTAGAATATTGGTTGAGGTATGGTAGTCCTCCGTCAGGTGAGTGTGCAGTAAAGCCCAACTCCATCCTGATACTTGTTCACTAATAGAGCTGCTGCCTGCCCCTGCCTCATCTAAGTCCCACCAGTGTGCTGTCAGGGAGCGGTAGAAGTGTGCAGCATTCAGTGTGATCCAGATATTGCAGGTAAAATGCACACTCCCCTCTGCTTAGCTAGCAGCGCTTGGATGTGACTGCGACACTGCTTGTACAGGCTGGGGATCACCTTTCTGCTAAATGTGGTTCTAGAGGGGACTTTGTAATTTGGAAATAAGACCTTCAGCAAATGCTTGAAACCCACTTTCTCCACTATCTGCAAGGGCTGGTCATCAAGGGCAATCATTTCCCCGATGCTCCTGTTTACAAATTTTGAGGCTGCCTGCCTCCTTCCCCGGGATAGTGTTACCGAACACCACCCCATTTCCTCCATGGTGGGTTGTCGCTTTTGACACTTGGCAGGGGGCTGCTGGCCTGCCACCTGACTGCTAGAAGGGGCTGAGGGTGTGGGGTGACTGCTCCTTTTCAACCACTTTATGCTGCCTGGAAAAAGTAGCCCCCTGACTGGTACTGCCACCATCCCCAGATGGCAGTACTGTTGGGTGTTGCTTCTGCATATGATGCATCATGCCAAAATTAGTTAGATGTTCCATTTGCTTGCCTCTTCTAATATCCCTGGCACAGTAATTACACTGAGCAAAACGCGGGTCCTCCTTCACTTTAAAGTGGCTCTAGATTGCAGATTTCTTTCATGATCCCTTCTCTATAGCCTTCGGGGTGGATGCTGGCACTGGAGCTGAAGTAGTGGGTGCACCCTGAGAAGCAATGCCAGGGGAATCAGTCATACTTTGTGCTTGCACTGACTGCTCTTCCTCCTCATCATCATCAGTTTTATCTCTCCCCGGTAGCACTGGAGGCTAAGATAAAACTAACTAATCCTCCTAAGCCTTCTTCAGCTATTACTTCTTCCATTTCTGATGATGAGAATCCCACACAAGATGATTCTTCATCAGAATCAGAAGCAAACAGTGCCTGTGCTACATTTTCAATGCTAAGTCGAGTCTGCTGTTGCTCTGCTGCTTTAGGGTCTTACACTTTTGTCTTGCATGACTCAGCCTCCCCTTCCCTCACCTCCAAAAATACAGGGTCAGAAACAGGTGGTGGCGATGCATCATCTTTAAATTTCAGTTTATTCTGGATGGAACTGCCTGCCCCTCCAGAGATTTTAGATTGGAACAGGTCTCTTTTTAATTTTTGAAGTGCCTCCTCTGCCATTGCCTCCTCTTCCAGTCCCAATCACTCGACCACATCTAGCTTTCCCTGACATCATGGATTTAATGTCACTGCCTACCAGGGATTTCAATTGAGATAATTATTTCCAAAAGAGGCCTACTGGGGATTTGACTTCAAAGAGCACCGCTGTCCCAATATATGTGAGTCTGCAAAATTGCCCACCAATGCCCAGTACACTGCCTTGTTGGCTTAAAAGAGCACTGCTGTACCAATATATGTGAGTCTGCAAAACTGCCCACAGACACCCAGTGCACTGATTTATTGGCTTAAAAGAGCACTGCTGTACCAATATATGTGAGTCTGGAAAACTGCCCACAGAAGCCCAGTGCACTGTCTTGTTGGCTTAAAAGAGCACAGAGAGACAGTCTGAGTTCAATTAAAAAAAAAACTGCAGTTAATTAAAAAGCCTGGCTGGCACAGCAGCAAAAACAAAGTAATATCTTTTTCAATGGAAAATTTTATTAAAGTAGCAAGCAATTGAATATATCTCCCACCCACAACACCCAAATCCTGCTTGCAACCTACCCCAGGGGGTTAGGATCAGCATCAAAATGCCACTGCTAGCAGCTTGTCTCAGAGAGAGACAAGCTGCTAGCAGTGGCATTTTGTCTCTCTCTCTGAGACAAGCTGCTAGCTTGTCTCTCTCTCTGAGACAAGCTAGCAGCTTGTCTCAGAGAGAGAGACAGTCTGAGTTCAATAAAAAAAAAAGTGCAGTTAAAAAAAAGCCTGGCTGACACAGCAGCAAAAATGAAATGTCTTTTTCAATAGAAAATTCTATCAAAGTAGCTAGCAATTGAATACATATTTGAGACACTCAGAGTAGCTCTGAGTAAAGCCACCATCCCCGGACCACCTCCCCAGAACACCCCCACAAAGAAAGAGCATGGCACGCTGAGTGCTTAAGGTATAAATAATGCAGCGTCATCAGGAATAGCATCACAGAGCACTGAGTGAAAGTGGCGATTGGCTGCATTAGAAAAATGCTTAGCTCTGATAGGCTGCATTCTCGTCTCCTTGCCAATGTGTCTGACCCACTTATGACAGGGCTGTGAGGTCACTTATGACTCACAGGAAAGGGCTGGTTTTTCTTATGGATACTCCTACATGGCCTTCTCCTATTTCAAATGGCTGCTAAGAAATAACTGCAAACCAAAAGAATGAAACTAATATGATATGTTTTATTCGTGGGGGATCGCCTTGCATTTCACGAACCCACGAATACAATGAATAGGGACTTATTCGTTATGGATTGCACATTCGTTGAAAACAAATGCAATTCCCTAGCAGACACCACCATTCTTCCTAGACTAGATGGAGTGGGGAAAAAAGAGGTGAGCATGAGAGGTTGCAGCCGTTTGTGACTGTCAGGCATAACAGTTTTGAGTGAAAAGTTTTTTTCTCTGATTTGTTTTAAATGTGCTGCTTAGTATTTTCAAGGAGTGTCCCCTAGACTTTTTATTTTTTGAAAATTTAAACAATGGATTTTTATTTACCCATCCCAGTCCGCTCATGATTTTATAGACCTATCATAAAGGTTAAAAATGATTTATCATTCAAATCTGAAAAATCGATACAGTAGATTGCAAGACCTGTTTATATACAATATTCTTTGGAGTATTTTCCCCAAGTTTGTTCTTTTTATTATATGTAGTAATCTATCGAAATAAAGTTTTTGAATTTGCAAAATAATTCTGAAGAAGATACTGACAGCAAGATGCATGTGTGCATGATCTTCTTTGTGTTAATTCTCTTTGTGATACATTCACACTCACTAATAATGCCTAATTTCAGTGACAAGAAAAATGTGCAGATCAGTGTGCTTTCCTTGTTTAGACAGCTAACATTCCATTAGCGTTTCAAAAAAACATGATATCACAACTCATAGGCAAGTTGAATTTCAATATATCTCAAATACCAAAACAAAAGTCTGTTATTGAAGGGTCTGAATTTTTGTTTCTGTACTAGAATGGCCTGAATAATAGCAATGCAGATTCTTCTTTGCAAGCTCAACAATTGCCCCTGTTAGCTTTACTTGAACATTTTAGAAATATTGTAAATTCTTATTTTTAATCTCTAGCTATTATAAAGTATGATCTTGGATTTTAAGCTTCTTGGAGGGAAGCACTGAAAGGAGAGGATCACCTTGCTGGTGGCTGAAAGGAATCAGTAAGTTTTTGCTTTGGAAATTTTATTTTTTAAAAGTATTGGGATGAAGTTAACTATTTTGGAATATTATTTAGTGTGTTTATGCTTTTAATAGTCAATAAGGCATGGAATAAACTGAAGTTAGACTGTTTGTATTTTTAAATAGTCAGTCATTAAGGCAGCTAATAAGCAGTAGTTAGTGTGTTTATTTTTAATAGTCTGTAGGGCAGCTAATAAGCAGAAGTTAGCGTGTTTGTATATATATAAAAAAAAAGTAGCCAGAAGTTAGAAATAAGCTAGGAGCAGTGTATACCTAAGTAGAAAGGTTGAAAAGTTCAGCACTCACCTTGGAAAGGTGTTAATGTAGTGCGATTTGGTTTGAATAGGTACCAGCATTTGTTAATCAAGAGAGCAGTGAATCACTCTGGCTGACTAACTGATGTTAAACAGTTTGTATTTCCCAACCCTCCCATCCCTTGCCCACCCACCCCTAGCTCATCCTTTAATTTATAGGCAGGTGCCACTTTAAAAAAAAACAACAAAAAACACCTTATTGAGAGTTTGCTCATTCCCCTGTAGGCCACTACCAGACAAATAGTGAATTCACTAATACATTTAAAGGACGTTAATTCAACACATTTCAGTGAGGACATCCAGTATCATGTGTTAAAAAAGCGTACCGACGAGTACTTTATTCCAACAGAGATTTTTTATTTTTTCAAAAAAATCCTGAGGACTCAAACCCACAGACACAGGTTATGAAACACACACTGACATCTCCCCTTATCAGCAAAGCCATCAGGTGACTCCAGGATCTACACCCTTTATTTAAGGAACCTGTCCGTATAGCATATTCAAGAGGTAGGAATATTAAAGATCAAGTGGTCCACTCCAGCTTATACAATTCATTAGCAATAACAGCAGATGTCAGTAACTGTATCAATTGTAGAGATGTGAATCGGAACTGGAATCGGTTCGGATTCCGGTTCCGATTCACATGTGGTTTTTTTTTTCATTGGGCCCGATCGCGGTTTTGTTTATCGGCTGCGCCCGAGCCGCTAAACAAAAAACCCACCCGACCCTTTAAAACTAATACCTTAGCTTCCCCCACCCTCCCGATCCCCCCAAAAACATTTTACAGGTACCTGGTGGTCCAGTGGGGGTCCCTGGATCGATCTCCCGCTCCCGGGCCGTCAGCTGCCATTAATCAAAATGGCGCTGATGGGCCTTTGCCCTTACCATGTGATAGGGTATCTGTGCCATTGGCCGGACCCTGTCACATGGTAGGAACACTGGATGGCCCGCACCATCTTGTGCTTCTACCATGTGACAGGGGCTGACCAATGGCACCGGTAGCCCCTGTGACATAGTAAGGGCAAAGTCTATCGGTGCCATTTTGAATACTGGCAGCTGATGGCCTGAGTGCAGGAGATCGCTCCCGGACCTCCACTGGACCACCAGGGGCTTTTTACAAGTCTTGGGAGACCCTCCTGACCCCCACAAGACTTGCCATAAGGCCAGCGGGGGTCCAGGAATGACCTCTTGCACTCAGACCATCGGCTGCCAATATTCAAAATGGTGCCGATAGCCTTTGCCCTTACTATGTCACAGGGGCTACTGGTGCCATTGGTCAGCCCCGGTCACATGGTAGGAGCACAAGATGGCGCCGGCCATCCAGGGCGCCTACCATGTGACAGGGTCCGACCAATGGCACGGATACCCTGTCCAATGGTAAGGGCAATGGGCCATCGGCGCCATTTTGATTAGTGGCAGCCAATGGCCCGGGAGCGGGAGATCACTCCAGGGACCCCCACTGGACCACCAGGTACCTGTAAAAAGTTTTTTGGAGGGTCGGGAGGGTGGGGGAAGCTAAGGTATTAGTTTTAAAGGGTCGGAGTGGGTTTAGGGGTTATTTTTGTGTGCCGTTTTTCCTGCCCTCCCCCAAAACGATAAGAGAACCCCCACGATAAATATTGTGGGGTTTTCCTATCATTTTGGGGGAGCCCCCAATTTCTGACAATTTTGAAAATATCGTCCAATATTTTCAATTGTCCGAAGCCCGATTCACATCCTTAATCAATTGTTCTTACTGCGTTTTAAAATCTTCACAGACCATGATATAAACACCATTAGGTCGTACCATCGCATTACCTCATTCCACCTGCAAAACCTCCTTTGTTGTTTATGCAATTTTTTGCCCATGCCCACTTACATATGTGGGCATGACTAAGCGCCCTATTCGCACTAGACTACCCGAACACAAATGTTGTTTAAAAACTGGCAGAATTGAGGAACCGCTTGTGGCTCATTTTACAGAGTGTCAACATACTTTCTCTGAAATCAAATGGACCATCTTAGAAATAGTAGCGGCACATTGGAGATGGGGCGAAAGGATCAAACGCCTCCGCCAATGCGAACAACGTTGGATTTACCAATTGAAAACAGTGACCCCTCATGGACTTAATAAGGAAACTGAGTGGATTCAATTCATGTGAACACCGCCGCTCAGTCAAACACACAGGTGCAGTATGGCAGATCACATATAATCAGTGGTACTCTCGCAGTAACCTTGCTTAGACGCCGATAAGAGGAAAAGGCGGCAAGGTTTGGTGAGTCTGTGTCTTTTTCCATAACCCAAGGATGTGCATTTTGTATTCTAATTTAAGTTTATGTGCGATGAATAAGTTAAGTTATGATATGTTGGTATTCGTCCTTTATAGAATGAAATTGAGTAGTCATGTGGATACAATGAATTTAACTTCTCAGTGATCAGTATAGCAGAATTCATGTTTGTTGCAGTCCCTGAAGCAGCCTTGCGAAACGTACATTGGACAGGACTGGACTTGTTGAACAACTGTCCCCTGAGTGAAGTAACCTTCTGAAGCGCGGTAGCGCCATCAAAGAATTGGATTTCTGAAGCGCAATAGCGCTGCCAACTAATAAGGGAAGTACCGTTCCACATTAATTTTAAGAAAAATTAAAAAATGAGAAAAAATTATAAATGAAAAAGTACGCTTATTAATAAAAGGACTCGGACCGATGATTAAATATGACCCATAGCGGTTAATACATAAAGCTAAACTGCTTGTAAGCCATGGGTGTTATGACGGTCCTTCATATAAATAAATATATATAAGATATAGCACATAGAAGAAAAAATTGTAGTTTCACTACATATTGATGTGAGATATTGTGGTTCGTTGTGCATTGGGATTAACTTTTATTATTTCTGTAGATTTCAATTACTCCAATATTGACTTGGTAAATGTATCATCGGGACATGCTGGAGAGATAAAGTTCCTGAATGGAATAAATGGCAGCTTTATGGAACAATTGGTTCAGGAACTGACAAAAGAGGGAACAATTGTTGCACTACAGTGGCTGGGAGCACTAGGGGTGAGATGTGTGCCCCTTGTGGTAAGACGGACCTCGTCTAGGGTTGGAAGTGACCAGGCCCATGCGGACCTGCATGCCTGAATGAGGCCAACCATGCAAGGCTGGTCTCTGAGTGGTCCTCTGACTACTCCCAGCCGTTTCTGACCTGCTGCAGGGAGCAGCACAGGCGGAAGGTCGGACAAACGACGAGGGCGGACAAGGGATGAAGCTTGAAGGCTGAGACAAAGGCTTCAGGACTCAGGAGAAGAACACAAGGCATCAACAACAGGAATGAAAGACATCCGGAAGGGCGAGCGGGTAGAAGTTCTCCCATGGAAGGCATCTGGAATTAGAGTAGATGGAGGCTCAGTGCATCAGGAACATCCAGGGCAAGGATAACTCTTACGGACCTTGGGAATCCAGACGAGACGAAAAGGATTTGGAAGACTTAGACGAAGACAAGTAGGCACTGTTCCTCAGAGCGCCCTACACTGCCCACTACTCAGGGCGGACCCAATGGGCTGGTCATAGACCACCCGGTCCTCTACGCACCCTATCCAGCCTAAGAAGGCTGGTCACGGACCACACGGGAGCGGGGCAGGCTCAGGAAAAGAATCCAACTGACCAAGGCTCCAATGTCCGAGAACAGGAACCGGACAAAATGGATTTACCCGCGGGATGGACATCCGGAGGACTTGAGCTGGAACATCACAGGAACAGACATCAGGAAGATCAGGAACGTAAGGACCTGTAGCCATTGAGGACTTCAGACCTTCTGGAACATCAAGAGGGCAGAGACGGAGGACGTCAGGAACATCAGGACATCAGAGACTGGGATCAGGAACAGCAGAGACGAAATGAAGCGGGATCCCTTAGAATACTGGAACACTAAGCAAGAGCAGGAACATGGAGTCCAAGGGGAAGGAGAAGCTCCTCAGATGACTGGCTCATTGCAAAGGCAAGGCTGACTGGAAGTTGAAGTCCTTTTATAGGGCTGAAGACAGGCAACTCCCTGGGAGGAGATTGGATGGGCCACACCTAGCTGGCCCTATAACTGAGGAGAAGTGCTGCAGGCCAGCCCCTAGGGAGAAGGGCGTGGCCCAAACCAGAAAGTCCATGCAGACCCAAGCAAGCCTCAGGCAGGCCTTAAGAACATCAAAGGTTTCCCAGGCCCTGGAGCAATTCCTGTATAGTTTGTAAGCAAGACCCTGGCCGGAGCGGCCTCCAGGAAAGAGGTGAGAAGCCTCCCATTGCACAGCTACAGGAGGATTCATAAAGCAATTTTAGATCTAATTCTCAGTGGAGCACAGGATTTGGTGAGAGAGGTAACGGTGGTGGGGCTGCTTGACAATAGTGATCATAATATGATCAAATTTGAATTAATGACTGGAAGGGAACAGTAAGCAAATCCACGGCTCTCGTGCTAAACTTTCAAAAGGGAAACTTTGATAAAATGAGAAAAATAGTTAGAAAAAACTGAAAGGAGCAGCTACAAAGGTGAAAAGTGTGCAAGAGGCGTGGTCATTGTTAAAAAATGCCATCCTAGAAGCACAGTCCAGATGCATTCCACACATTAAAAAAGGTGGAAAGAAGACAAAACGATTACCGGCATGGTTAAAGGGGGAGGTGAAAGAAGCTATTTTAGCCAAAAGATCTTCATTCAAAAATTGGAAGCAAGATCCAACAGAAGAAAATAGGATAATGCATAAGCGTTGGCAAGTTAAATGTAAGACATTGATAAGACAGGCTAAGAGAGAATTTGAAAAGAAGTTGGCCATAGAGGCAAAAACTCACAGTAAAAACTTTTTAAAATATATCCGAAGCAGAAAGCCTGTGAGGGAGTCAGTTGGACTGTTGGATGATCGAGGAGTTAAAGGGGGATTTAGAGAGGATAAGGCATTCGTGGAAAGATTAAATGATTTTTTTGCTTCAGTGTCTACTGAAGAGGATGTTGGGGAGATACCCATATCAGAAAAGGTTTCATGGGTAATGATTCAGATGGACTGAACCAAATCACTTGAATCTAGAAGATATGGTAGGCCTGATTGACAAACTGAAGAGTAGTAAATGTTGCGTGTCCCATCCGTGCTAGACCCGCACCCAGGCCTGCTCACCTTGCTCCTGCGCGGTCTGGCCCCGGGCCATCCTCTCCCATTGCCGCTGCAAGTGCCTCCCATCTACGGCACTCTGCGGTGGCGTCTCCCAGGCCCTACACGTTGGATCTAGCTCCACGCCAGGGTCCGGTGTCCTCTTCGGCTATGCCCATGCCCCTAGGAGTGTGCATGCGGACTGCCCGGCCCTTTAAAGGGCCAAGGCGGGACCCAGCTCTGCGGCGCAGCCCGATGATGTCACGTAAATTTCATATAAAAGCGAGGCCCTGTCTCCCAGGACCTCGCCTTGGCAATCAGGTCGACACCGTGGTGTTGTTTGCCTACTCCATGTTTCAGCGTTTCTTGTTCCAGTGTCTCCTTGTTCCAGGGTCTCCTCATTCCAGCATCTTCCTGTTCCTGAGTTCCTTCGTCCTTCCCAGGTAGTACCACTTCGGACTGACCTCTGGAACTGACCTCTGCCTGCCTGAGCATTCTCCTGTCTGCTGGCTGGAACTGACCCTCGTTTGTCTTGACTACGCTCGGACTGACCTTGGAACTGACCCCTGCTTTGGCTGACTACTTCTGGACTAATACTCTGGCTCTGACCCTTGCGCTTCACATGGACATTCTCTTCTGGCCTAATGTGACTACCAGACCAACCTGCTGGGAATCCACTCACAGCTTCCACCCGACTAGACCCGCAGGTGCTGCCTGTCTCACCCAGAGAACGTTCCTGATCTGTGACCTCCCTGAGGTCTCCAGAGCTTCCAGTTCGGGTCTAGTTCATTCTATCTGCGTTAGCCATGCACTGTTGCTCGTGGTAGGCACACCTCTCCACTACCTCTCCGGGAGACCATCGGAGGGCCATCTAAATCCAGGTGGTCCGGGTACCCAAGGGCTCAACCTGCATAAATCCCAGACTGTTATTGGTGAAGCTCCAGTTAGCCACTGTCTCCTCATGTGCTCTGCCTCCTGATGGCAGGCGGTCTCTGGGTCCGACCAGAGGGCCATACCAATCCTGCACCAGGCCAAGGGTCCACCTCCAGCACAACAGTAAATCACCTGGACCAGATGGTATACACTCCAGGGTTCTGAAGGAACTAAAAAATGAAACTTCAGATCTATTAGTAAAAATTTGTAACCTATCATTAAAATCATCCATTATACCTGAAGACTGGAGGGTGGCTAATGTAACCCCAATATTTTAAAAGGGCTCCAGGGGTGATCCGGGAAACTACAGACCGGTTAGCCTGACTTCAGTGCCAGGAAAAATAGTGGAAAGTGTTGTAAATATCAGAATCACAGAACATATAGAAAGACATGGTTTAGTGGAAATCCATTGGGCTCAAAGTGTCCAAGGGCAAATATCGAATATAGTGTTTGATTTGCAAATATGAGAATACCTGTTTGGAACTCAAGTGGTGTAGATTCTGTATCTCCAGGAAGGACAACAATTGCCCCTCCCCATTAAGTAAATGACCCAAGTATGTTATGCCACTGCTTCTCCAAAGTTGGAAACCCTCCGTCTGGGAACCGGGATTAAAGTCTAAATTCCCCTGTATCGGCAAGAGGTATGCACAGATCCGAGGGACTTTTAAGAGTTTGGTCACCGCTATCCAAGCCTTTCGGATGGGCACTACCGACGGGGATTGGACCAAAAAAGATGGCAGAGACGGCGAGTCTATCTGTAGTACATATTTTAAATCCAGGGGGGCCACCAGGGCTTGCTCGGCCGGAGCCTGGATATAGGAAGATTGCTCTAAAAGCCAATCTCGTATTATACGAAGATTACTTGCTAGATTGTATAACCCTAGATCAGGTACCCCTAACCCCCCCTCTCCCCAACGGGCCCTCAGAGTAGCTAGCGAAATGCAAGATTTCCTACCTCATCACCAGAAAGCCCATAATTATTTATCCAGAGATAACAAATATTTACATTTAAGAAATAAGGGCACATTTGAAAGGACATAAAGCTACTTTGGTAACAGAATCACAGAATCATCTTGAACATGTTAACTCTTCCACTTAATGAGAGTGGCAAATTCTGCCAGGTACGTAATTTCTCTACAGTATAGGGATGTGAATCGTTTTAGGACGATTAAAATTATCGTCCGATAATTTTAATATCGTCTTAAACCGTTATGGAACACAATACAATACAGATTCTAACGATTTATCGTTATAAATCGTTAGAATCATGAGCCGGCACACTAAAACCCCCTAAAACCCACCCCGACCCTTTAAATTAAATCCCCCACCCTCCCGAACCCCCCCCCAAATAACTTAAATAACCTGTGGGTCCAGCGGCGGTCCGGAACGGCAGCGGTCCGGAACGGGCTCCTGCTCTGAATCTTGTCGTCTTCAGCCGGCGCCATTTTCCAAAATGGCGCCGAAAAATGGCGGCGGCCATAGACGAAAAAGATTGGACGGCAGGAGGTCCTTCCGGACCCCCGCTGGACTTTTGGCAAGTCTCGTGGGGGTCAGGAGGCCCCCCACAAGCTGGCCAAAAGTTCCTGGAGGTCCAGCGGGGGTCAGGGAGCGATTTCCCGCCGCGAATCGTTTTCGTACGGAAAATGGCGCCGGCAGGAGATCGACTGCAGGAGGTCGTTCAGCGAGGCGCCGGAACCCTCGCTGAACGACCTCCTGCAGTCGATCTCCTGCCGGCGCCATTTTCCGTACGAAAACGATTCGCGGCGGGAAATCGCTCCCTGACCCCCGCTGGACCTCCAGGAACTTTTGGCCAGCTTGTGGGGGGCCTCCTGACCCCCACGAGACTTGCCAAAAGTCCAGCGGGGGTCCGGAAGGACCTCCTGCCGTCCAATCTTTTTCGTCTATGGCCGCCGCCATTTTTCGGCGCCATTTTGGAAAATGGCGCCGGCTGAAGACGACAAGATTCAGAGCAGGAGCCCGTTCCGGACCGCTGCCGTTCCGGACCGCCGCTGGACCCGCAGGTTATTTAAGTTATTTGGGGGGGGGTTCGGGAGGGTGGGGGATTTAATTTAAAGGGTCGGGGGTGGGTTTTAGGGGGTTTTAATGTGCCGGTTTTTCGATTTTTTGATTTTTCGATTTTTAACGATTTTTAACGATTTTTCACGATATTTTACCCCCCCAAACGGCAACAATACGATTCCCTCCCCCTCCCAGCCGAAATCGATCGTTAAGACGATCGAGGACACGATTCACATCCCTACTACAGTATAGGACACCAAGTTGGGGGGGGGGGGGGATAATAGTCTGATAGAGACTGCTAGGGGAGTGGGGAATAAAGACCCCTAGTACCGAACTGGCCCTGAAGCTCATTGTAAAGGAAAGGAGCCAGCCCACCTCTCTTTAAGAGCATCTGGGAAGGCCATCACCACAGACTTATCAGTATTCAGGCGCAACCCTGCAAAAAAAGCCAAAATCACCAATTAGCTGCAAAAGAGCTGGAAGAGAACGCTCAGGGTTGGTCAGAAAAACTGAAATATCATCGGCAAATGCTGCATATTTAAATACCTCCGTCTGCATTTGAATCCCACTCACTGCCGATTTGTTGGATTGCTAAGAGAAGGGGTTCCAGCTGTAATAGAAACAGTAGGGGGAATAGAGGACAACCCTGCCTCGTGCCGCGGGTTACTGGGAATATCTCGGAGTAGGAACGATTTGCTATGATTAGTGCAGTGGGATCATGATACAACAATTGAATAACATCAAGGAACAGGCCACAAAAGCCCATGCCCCGTAAAATATGAAAAAGGTAACCCCACTCTACCCTATCAAATGCCTTTTTGGCGTCAAAACTAATCATCAAGAATGGGGTGTCCATGTGTTGGCCCATTGCCAGAGCCGCCAATAGTTTCCTAATATTAGTCAACGCATAGTGCTTTCGAACAAAACCGACCTGCCCATGATTAATCAAAGAAGGTATCACCTGTGCCAGTCTGTCTGCCAATATCCTGGCCAATAACTTCTGTTCAGTGTTAAGCAGCGAAATTGGCCGGTAGGCAGCCAGGGATTGCGGGTCCTTCCCGGGCTTAGCAATGAGGGTGATATGAGCAACATTAGTGTATGCTGGATATGCCCCAGATTTAATTAAATCTGAGAAAGCAAGCGCCAACACTGGTCCCACTGAGTCTCTGAGACACTTATAGAATTCTGAGGTGAACCCATCAGGGCCAGGGGCTTTAAAACATTTTGCCTGGTGAATGGCCAAGCGCACCTCCTCAACGTCTAAAGGCTGGTTTAACCAGTCCCTCTGGTCCAAACTCAGCTGGGGCAACACAATCCTATCACAAAATTGATCACATGCTTCTTGATGCCACCCCTCCGACGCATAGAGTTCCTGATAAAAACGTTGGAATTGTGCCAAAATACCCTCTGTAACAGTGACCATGTGCCCCATATTGGTGCGAATCACTGCAATGTGATGAGACCCAAGTTGGCCATAAGTTTCCCCGACTTATTACCATACTGGTGTAATTAAAATTGGTAATATAGTAAACTTTTTTTCGCCTGCTGGTGAAGAAGGGTATTCAAAGCCCCCTGCAGTGCTAGATAGCTGGTTCTATCCGAGCTACAATTGGAACGTGTCAGCCGGGCTTTGGCAAACAATTGTGAACTTAAGGCCAGTATACGCTTATCTATGGTTTTTCATCGATGAGCTACATATGCAATTATATTGCCTCTTAAGACCTCTTTAGCGGTATACCAAAAGAGAACTGGGTCCTTTGAATGTATAGAGTTCAATCGAGAATAATCCTCCCATTTGGTTAAAAGATAGCTCTTAAACTGAGGGTCATCTGCCAGATAGTATGGAAACCACCACATGCGCTTAGGAGACTGTCGGGCAGCAATCTGAAGATCCACCCAAATAGGTGCATGGTCAGAGATATTATGTCTCCTATACAGGCATCATTAATCTTAGGAAAAAGATGTGTGCTGACTAAAAAGTAGTCTAAATGGACCAGGTGGCATGTGCCTGGGACAGGTGTGTAAAATCTCACTCCATTGGCTGGAGGGTGCGCCAAGCATCCACCAGGTGCAGTGAATGCTCTAAATGCTATAAACCTTTACTCGCTCATGCGTCACAGGGGGAAAACTTACATTTATCTAATTGGGGGTCACGAACAGCAAAATCCGAGGAGGACATACTCATCAAGATAGGGGAGAAGTAGACATTGAAGTTCTCTGTAAAACCCTGGAGTGTAATTAGTGGGAGCATAAACGATTCATAGAACCATAGTACAATCATATATCTGCACAACCAAAAGAATGTATCGCCCCTGCGGATCTTTGATCACGGTTTGGAGTTTGAAAGGCAGTTGCTTGTGTAATAGTATGGCCACGCCTGCAGACTTAGTTGTGGCAGAAGCAAAGTAAACATCCCCCACCCAATCCCTACGGAGTTTACGTTCTAAATCCGTAATGGGTCTCTTGCAAAAAACGCTATATCTACTTGCTTCTTTTTCAGGGAATTGAGAATCTTGGACCTCTTAATGGGCGAGTTTATACCACAAACGTTCAGGAGACTATGCGCGTGCCTTGATTAGAGATATCTTACAGTGAAACAGCATGACAAGCTTTTACCATTATTCAGCCACCTGAGTGCTCTCCCAGCATAGGCACCCAAACTCTGCATAGCCAGACATCATGACCCTGAAGCATGGAGCCCAACAGCACACCTCAACAATAGTGACAAACCTTCTTCCCACAGCATGACAAGTAAACACTGGAAAAAACACCCCCCAAGCCTGCCCCGTTCCCACCCCACCCTTCCCATGCCTGCCCCCACCCCCTCAATCCCCCCCCCCCACTTCCTCACTGACAACACGGAAGCTACCATCATGCAGGCAGCTACCCACCCTCCTCCCGTTCCAATCCCATCCACCTGAATTACATATTGAACAAATCAGATTAGATTGCCCAAAACCAACCCTGGAATATTTAACCATGAGCAAACAGTATAAACAGTAGGGATGTGAATCGTTTTTTGACGATTTAAAACAATCGTCAGATATATTTTAAATCGTCAAAAATCGTTAGAGCCGCGATACAATAACAATTCCCCAGATTTATCGTCAAAAAATCGTAAATCGGGGGAGGGGGAGGGCGGGAAAACCGGCACCCTAAAACACACCCCGACCCTTTAAAATAAATCCCCCACCCTCCCGAAGCCCCCCAAAATGTTTTAAATTACCTGGGATCTAGTGGGGAGGGGGGGGGGGTGTCCCGGCGCGATCTCCCGCTCTCGGGCCACGGCTGCGTTAAAAGAAATGGCACCGGTGGCCCTTTGCCCTTACCATATGACAGGGCAAAGGTAGCGCCGGCGCCATTTTGGTTCCTGTCACCCGACGTCACGAGTGCAGGAGATCACTCCCGGACCCCTGCTGGACCCCCAGGGACTTTTGGCCAGCTTGGGGGGGCCTCCTGACCCCCACAAGACTTGCCAGAAGTCCAGCGGGGGTCCGGGAGTGACCTCCTGCACATGGGCCGTATTGCCAATATTCAAAATGGCGCCGGTGCTACTTTTGCCCTCACTATGTCGACATAGTGAGGGCAAAAATGGTGCCGGCGCCATTTATGATTTTTTACGATTTACGATTTTTTATGATTTAAAAAAAACAAAAACCATGATGATCAGATTTCACTCCCCCCCAGCCAAAATCGATCGTTAAGACAATCGATCACCCGATTCACATCCCTAATAAACAGTGTGATAGTCAAAACCAGGTATGGGAATGATTCATGCAAACCACAGAGCCCCCAGCAGGGTTCACCTCTCCCTTGTTCTACCAGAAGAAAAATTCAGTCCCGCAACACAAGACTGGCAGGAGCAACTTGTAAAACACAATCCCAGATGTCTGGATACACTTCCAGCCCTCGGGTCAAACAAGCTCCCCCGTTATAGATTCCAGCCTCTCAGCCCATGGCAGATACGGCCATCTCCACACTGCATGGGCTAGAAGGAAGCTGTATCTGCAGAAAAGTCTGCGCTGCCTCCACATCAGTAAACCACCGGACTCCTCCATTCGTTGTTACCCATAGCCATGCAGGATACACCAGAGTGGCTCTCAGACCCCCATTTATCAGCTTGGTGCAGATGGGAGCCATGAGGCGATGTTTGGCAGCTAGGGTTGTGCTCGTTCAACATGGAGCGGGCCATGTGCTGTAGAGATGTTCATCTCTTTAGTTAACCAACCTTCCAGAAACGTGGGAAGTCCTCTCTCGTCCAGGGTCTCCAGAAGCCCCCAAAAGTGCAGGTTGGATCTCCTCGATTGATTCTTGAGGTCCTCTAGTCGCTCAGAGTGTTTTTCCAGCTGTGCTTTGAGCACTGTTATTTTGGCCTGGGCCGCATGTCCGCCATATTGAATGGAGGACATGCGGCCCAGGACCAAAATGATAAAGGGAATGGAACAGCTCCCCTATGAGGAAAGACTAAAGAGGTTAGGGCTGTTCAGCTTAGAGAAGAGACGGCTGAGGGGGGATATGATAGAGGTGTTTAAAATCATGAGAGGTCTAGAACGGGTAGATGTGAATCGGTTATTTACTCTTTCGGATAGTAGAAAGACTAGGGGGCACTCCATGAAGTTAGCATGGGGCACATTTAAAACTAATCTGAGAAAGTTATTTTTTTACTCAACGCACAATTAAATTCTGGAATTTGTTGCCAGATGATGTGGTTAGTGCAGTTAGTATAGCTGTGTTTAAAAAAGGATTGGATAAGTTCTTGGAGGAGAAATCCATTACCTGCTATTAAGTTCACTTAGAGAATAGCCACTGCCATTAGCAATGGTAACATGGAATAGACTTAGTTTTTGGGTACTTGCCAGGTTCTTATGACCTGGATTGGCCACTGTTGGAAACAGGATGCTGGGCTTGATTGTCTGACCAAGTATGGCATGTTCTTATGTTCTTATTACATGAGAATGCAATAAGGCGGAGGGGAGAGTTAAAATAAATGGATGCTAGCCAGGAATTGCCATGATTTTAAATACTGAGAAGATCAAAGAAAGTTGAGTTCAATTGGCCAATTTCTCGGGTTACATATTTCTTATCTTTAGGCCCCTTGGTCAATATTATTCAACATTCTAAAAAGATCAAAGAACATTTATTTAGCAGTGAAAGCATAGTTACTTTGAGAAAAAAAAAAACAGTCCTGTATCAAAAGTTCAAGAAATCTAAAACATTTTGAATTACATAGAACATTGTGGAAAATTAGCATTGCTGCTTTTTTTTTCCTACATGAATAATGGACTAAAACTGAGATGTTATGTAATATTTTTACATGAATCCCGGCATATAAAAATGTTAAATAAATAAATAAATAAATAAAACTGCTTTGATTAAATAAGCACAAATCGGACATTGTTGGGAAAGATCACTGTAGGAATTAATGCTGTGTAAGCATCAATCTGATTTTCACTATCTTATGTATTATAACCTACTTTTTCCATTTTTAAAACATACTATTCATTATTATCTACTGTTTATTACTACCTTAGCAAAGTAAGTTGTTTGAAAAATTGCTGTGGTAATGTGTTATGCTTATGACATGGGAACATTATTTTACTCTGTGATGTTACTGTTGCGCTTTTCTGTGATATAAAAAAAAAGACCAAGCACATTGTAAAAATATGAGGTACTTCCCCCTCTTGGTTTCTTATCCATGAGTGTTGCAGTCTGTGAAGCTGCAGACCAGGTGTGAATCCTTGGGCCGAACTGCCCCAAGATAGGCAGGTCGGGAGGCGGAGCCACAGGCAGAGATCTTCACCCGGGAACCAGGAACCCCCCAGGAGGAGCCCGTAGGGTCCTAGAACCTTGGGATTTAGGAGCACATTGTAAGTCTCTATAGTAGAAGAAGGCCTGGGCAGAGAGAAGGGTAAGGAAGTCCGGTAGGCTGTGGCCTAGTTGGGTCCAGCGGTGCTGGAGCAGATGGTGAGCAGGTACAGAGTCTCTAGCGTGCCGAGCACTGAAGCACGCTGAAGCAATCCGTGAGCAGGAAAGGAGTCTGTAGCGTGCTGAGAACTGGAACAGACTGTGAGCAGGAACGGAGTCTGTAGCGTGCTGAGAACTGAAGCAAGCTGTGAGCAGGAACGGAGTCTGTAGTGTGCTGAGAACTGGAACAGACTGTGAGCAGGAACGGAGTCTGTAGCATGCTGAGAACTGGAACAGACTGTGAGTAGGAACGGAGTCTGTAGTGTGCTGAGAACTGAAGCAAGCTGTGAGCAGGAACGGAGTCTGTAGCGTGCTGAGAACTGGAGCAGACTGTGAGCAGGAACGGAGTCTGTAACGTGCTGAGAACTGGAACAGACTGTGAGTAGGAATGGAGTCTGTAGCGTGCTGAGAACTGAAGCAAGCTGTGAGCAGGAACGGAGTCGAACCCAAGTCAGGCCGGCAGCCGGCTGGAGCGGAATCAGGCACGAGCAAGGTCGGTGGCCGGCGGCGAGCAGAAGCGGAGTCAGGAACAGGCTGAAGTCAATGGCAGGCGGCAAGCAGAAGCGGAGTCAGGAACAGGCTGAGGTCAATGGCAGGCGGCAAGCAGAAGCGGAGTCAGGAACAGGCTGAGGTCAATGGCAGGCGGCAAGCAGAAGCGGAGTCAGGAACAGGCTGAGGTCAATGGCAGGCGGCAAGCAGAAGCGGAGTCAGGAACAGGCTGAAGTCAAATCAGGAACGTGGAACAAGTGAAGCGCAACTTAGAACTACTATCCAGTAGTGACCCTCGTTGCAAGGCAATGAGATGGTAACCGAACGCCGGTTAAATCGGGCTTGGGGCGTGGCGTCGTTAAGCCGGGCGTGGCCAGACTTCCGGCGGCTGTGCGTCCATAGTGCGCATCCTCACGCGCGCGCGTGGCGGCAGGGAGGAGAGCCGGTAATGGCGGATGCCCTGAAGGGTCGGCAGAGCCGCGGGAGCGGCGTTTCCAGCACTGTAGGTAAGCGCCGTGCCGAGCGGGTAGAGGGGAAGCGGTGGAGACCGCAACACATGAGCATAAAAATAAAATAACATGATCTTATCTGCTCCCCCTTTGTCACCTCCACCCCTTTGTGTTTGTATCAAAACATGTATTCCCAATCCCACTGACAGTGCTTTTGGTAACCCTCCTCCAATGAATACTGTCTCATGGATTAACAGAAGGACATGTGGCGAAACAAGGAGAGAGACTGAAAATTATATACAGTTGTGCTTTTCTGATCCTTAAATGCTTCTTTGAAACATCACACTCTACCTTATTACAGCTGAAGCAGCAGCATCTTGCAGCTGAATCAAAAGATTAGTTGAATGAAGATAATGGAGTTTTTTGAAATGATCCCCTCTGCTCTCTCCACCCCATTAATGCAGAAGGAGGGATGCCTTAGGCCACATCAGCTGTGTGATAATAACCATAGGCTCTGCTATACAGATACTGTTTTCTTTCAGCATTATGAAGCAGGATTGAATAACTTTTAAATCAGGCCTCTTGCTATATTGGTATTTTTGTATAAGTTATGGACAGTGATTGTTGGTGAGCTACTTAACTTAGATTACTGATCTAGAACTTGTTTTCTTTCTTTTCTTTTGGACCTAAATTATCTCCTCCTTCTTAGGCCCTTCAGCTCATAGAAACAGAAACATGATGTTATGACTGTTGGCTGTGGGCGGCCGCGGCTGACCCAACTCACATCTGCCATGCCTGGCCCTCCACTCCATAGGGAACTTGCGGCTCTGGCCAGCCATTGTCGCCACACTGTTTCTGGTCCTCTTTGCTCCACATGGCTGCTGGGATGCCACCGGCCCACGCTCAAACTCCAGGCCTTCCTAGGCACGCTCACGCACACTATCTGTTCTCTATTTAAAAGACTATTTATTTATTTTATTTAACATTTTTCTATACCGAACTTCATGACAAGATTCATATCAGACCGGTTTACATGGAACTTAGGGACTAATTAAACATAACCAAATAACAGGAAGGCCGAAGCGCAGTTACATATAACAGGGAGATAGAACTTGGGGGCTAGAGTAGCCTGGGAATAAAAGGATAGCAAAAAACTAGAGGATGAGAACTTATGTCTATACTGTGGCTGGAGCGGGTGTCTGGCCAATTGAGAGGCGTCTGGTTGAGTTATGTTGAAATGTTCGAGCTTAAGGGAAGGCTTGGAGGAAAAGCCAGGTTTTGAGTTTTTTTTCGGAAGGTTAGCAGGCAGGGTTCCAATCTTAGGCCTGTCAGCAGGTTGTTCCAGATGAAGGGGCCCGCTGTGGAGAATGCCCGTTCTTTGGTGGAGGTTAGGCGTGTGGATTTAGTTGGGGGGACTTGAAGGGTTCCTTTATATGCTTCTCTAGTTGGTCTTGCGGATGAGTATATTTTTAATGGGAACTGAAGGTCTAGTGGTAGTTGGTTGTGGATGGATTTGTGGATTATGGTGAGTGCTTTGTGTAGGATTCTGTATTTTATTGGTAGCCAGTGCATGTTTTTAAGTATAGGGGTGATATGAGCTCCCCGGTTGGTGTTGGTTAAGATTCTGGCTGCTGAGTTCTGGAGCATCTGTAGTGGTTTGGTGGCAGAGATCGGGAGTCCTAAAAGGAGAGTGTTACAATAGTCAGTTTTGGAGAACAGTGTTGACTGGAGGATCGTTCTGAAATCATGGAAATGAAGATGGGGTTTAAGTCTTTTAAGAACTTGAAGCTTGTAAAAATAGTCCTTAGTGATATTGTTGATTGATTTCTTTAAGTTCAGATGGTTATCAAGGATGACTCCCAGATCTCTAACTTGAGTGGTCTGTGGGTTAGAGACTGTCTGTTCTGAGCTGTCTGGACGGTCGGGGGTGATAAAAAGGATTTGGCTGCATTGAGAACCAGGTTTAGGCTGGTGAGTAAGCTGTTGATGGACTTAAGGCAGTTCTCCCAGTAGGAAAGCGTTTTTGGAAGGGATTATTTTATAGGGATCAAGATCTGAACGTCGTCTGCGTATAGGTAGTGAATTAGGTTTAGGTTTGTGAATAGCTGGCAAAGGGGCAGTAGGTAGATATTAAAGAGGGTAGGGGATAGGGAAGAGCCTTGGGGAACGCCTGGAGTAGATTTGAAATTAGGGGATTCTTTATTATTGTTGAGACCTTAAAGCTTCTGTTATTGAGGAAGGAGTTGAACCATCTGAGGGCGTATCCAGATAATCCGATGTCCGAGAGGCGATTTAGAAGGATGTTATGGTTCACGGTGTCGAAAGCTGCGGAGATGTCTAAGAGGACAAGTAGGAATGAATGCCCTTTATCTAGTCCCAAGAGGATGTGGTCTGATAGAGAGAGGAGGAGGGTTTCCGTACTGGATGACTTACGGAAGCCATACTGGGAAGGGTATAGGATTTTGTGTTCCTCAAGGAAGTCCGAGAGCTGTGTGTTCACCATTTTCTCTGTGAGTTTCGCAAGAAAAGGGAGATTGGATATGGGTCGGAAGTTGGAGAGCTCTTTTGTGTCCAGGTTGGGTTTCTTCAAGAGCGGTTTAAGGGATGCTGTTTTTAGATCATCTGGGTATATTCCTTGGGCTAGGGAACAGTTGATGATGTCGGCCAGTGATCTGGATATAGTGCCTGGGATGAGGAGCAGAAGTTTAGTTGGGATGTGGTCCATCAGGTGGCTAGATGGTTTCAATTTCTTGAGTGTCGATTCAATCTCCAGTAGGGTGGTGGGTTCAAAGGAGTCTAGGGAGGCTCTAGAGGAAAATGTAGTGGTGAAGTTTAGGGCTGGTGGGGTTGTGTTGGTAGGGAGCAGCGCTAGGGTGTTTGAAATTTTATCCTGAAAGAAGAGTGCTAGTTCATTTGCTTTGGATTGAGCCTGATCGTCCGGAATAGTAGGAGCAGAGGGCTTAGTGAGTTGAGTATCATAGGAAAACAGGGCCCTGGCGTCGTATTGTATATCATGAATTCTGCTGGCATAATAGTCTTTTTTTGCCTGTAAAAGAGAGATCTTATAGAGATGCATGGTGCGTTTGTAGTCTGATAGTGTTGTGGGGTTGGGGTTCTTCCGCCACGAGCCTTCCTTCTGTCAGAGGTTTTGCTTCATCAGTTTAAGTTCTGGAGAGAACCAAGGTTGTTTCCTTTTTTGTGTCCAGTTGATAGTTTTCGTCGCTCTGGGGCAAAGTTCATTGGCTATTGACTCCATGATATTGCGCCAGGATAGAAGGGCTGAGTTGGGATTAGAGGTGTCTAGGTTGGGGAGCTCCTTGGATAGATGTTCACTGAGCGTTTCGGAGGAACATTGTTTCCTGAAGTGGATGGTGGAGTTAGGTTGTGGCTGAATAGTGTTTCCTTGAGTCATGAGAGTGGCTGATATTAGGGAATGATCTGACCAGGGGACATGGGTGCAGTCAGGGGTGTTGATGTATGATAGGTGTGAGTTTAAGAAGATGAGGTCAAGCGTGTGTCCTGCTTTATGGGTGGGTTTATTGGTGATTTTTTCAAAGCCCATTGCCTGGAGTGTGGATAGGAAGGTTTTACAATTGGGGGAGATCGGGGAGGCGTTGACATGTAGATTGAAGTCCCCCAGAATCATAGCAGGTGAATCAATGTTGATGTGTTTGGCAATGGTTTCTATGAGGGGAGAGGTATCTGAGTCTAGTGATCCTGGTGGGGCGTAAACGAGGAGAATTTGAATATGTTTTGACTTGAACAGTCTGAGTTCCAGTTTTTTGGAGGAGGTCTTGACGGGTTGCTGGCTGAGATTGAGTTCTTTTTTGGTTGCCCCCTCTTTTTTTGGGTCTTGGGATTGAGAAAAAGTCATAGAGGTGTATAGGTAACTGGTTTATCAATGGGGTGTCAGAGTTTTTTAACCAGGTTTCCGTGATTGCACAGACGTCTGGTTTGGAATCCAGTAGATAATCATGAAGTATGTGGGTTTTCTTTGTAAGGGACTGTGTGTTGAAGAGGGTTAGGGAGAATATCGTGAGTCCTAGTAGTTGGATGAGGGGTGAAATCATGATCGGAATGAGTGATCTCGTTGAATGGCTCACGGAACGTTGTGAGAGCTTGGAGAGGAGGGTGTGGCGGTGATAGATGATAGGGATGGGGTAGGTTTGCATGGTACCTTCTTGCCTTCTCGGCTTATCGGTTGGTGTAGAGAGGGAGGAGACATTGTAAGAGTGAGATGTTGATTGTGGTCTTTAAGTCTCCTGTCTTTGCGTAGGTCTAAGAGGTGATTGCTAGTACTAGGATGAGAGGGTTGGGGGTTCTTTATGTGAGGAGAAATGTCTGAGAGCGCTGAATGGGTTTTTGTCTGTGATGGTTGTCTGGAGTCTGAGCGGGAGCGAAGGTATGCTCGAAGAAGATGTATGCTGGGAATGTGAAAGAATGCTGGTTGTGTTGAGGTGAGTCAGGTGGATGGTAGTTGGAGGGTGGTGGAACACGCTGTCCGAACTGGATGCGAGCTGCGAGGGCTAGGCGACTGCTGGAAGTATGCTGGGAAGAATGCTGGGAGAGTGATGAAAGACTTGGCGGTTGCTGGACGCTTGTTGGAAGAGTGAAGATTAACCGCTGGGTGCATGTAGAGATGGTGGATTCAGGCGCATGCTGGAGGAGTGCTGGATGAGGCTGGTTGGAGCTGGCAGAGTTTGGAAAGAGCATTAGATCTGTAGGAAAGTTCACTGAAAGAATGTTGGCCCAGGCTGGATGATAAAGGTTGGAGGGAGAGGGCTGGAAATAGCTGGGTGATGGATAAGGTGAGATATTGTGAGGCGTAGAAGCTTCTGTCCTAGGGGCTCACCAAGGGGCAGGCCCCTTAGGTTGCGCTCCTTCGGGCGCACGACGCCCGGCGCGCGACACCGGAGGGAGTTGCCGCGATTTAAAGTTCTTTTTGGCGCCCTCTGATAGGCCTAGTGCCTCTCAGGGGGCGCGGCTGACTCACCGCGTGTGCTCTGCGGTCGGCGGGGCTTCCTTCTGTTTTGTTTTTTTTTTCCTTTCGGTTTCTTCTTTTTTTTAACTGCTGTCTCGGTTGCCTCCTCTGCATAGCTCGCAGTGGTAGCGAGCGGGCTCTGGCCCCGATTGGGCCTCGAGAGCCCCAGCAGAGGAGGAGAGGTAAGAGGCAGCCGGTGCCGGAGTCTGGGGGGTGGAAGGAGGGCCGCCGGAGGGAGTCGCCGCAATTTAAAGTTCTTTTTGGTGCGCTCTGATAGGCCTAGTGCCTCTCAGGGAGCGTGGCTGAATCACCGCGTGTGCTCTGCGGTCGGTGGGACTTCCTTCTGTTTTGGTTTTTTTTCCTTTCGGTTTCTTCTTTTTTTTAACTGCTGTCTTGGTTGCCTCCTCTGCATAGCTCGCGGTGGTAGCGAGCGGGCTCTGGCCCCGATTGGGCCTCGAGAGCCCCGGCAGAGGAGGAGAGGTAAGAGGCAGCTGGTGCCGGAGTCCAGGGGGTGGAAGGAGGACCGCCGGAGGGAGTCGCCGCGATTTAAAGTTCTTTTTGGCGCCCTCTGATAGGCCTAGTGCCTCTCAGGGGGCACGGCTGACTCACCGCGTGTGCTGTGCGGTCAGCGGGGCTTCCTTCTGTTTTTTTTTTTCCTTTCAGTTTCTTCTTTTTTTTTAACTATTGGCGGGAATCTCTGGGCCATCCCCGACTGATGACATCATTACCTTGAGATATTTAAGCACCTCCTTTGGCCTATGCAAACTGTCTTGGCAACAAGTTCCTTTGCCTCACTGGTGCTTTTTTCTGTCTCTCCGGACCCATGGTTCCTGCCTTGGATCTCTACCTGCTGATCTAGACTCTGGCTCGGGTACCCACTCCTCGGGGGCCTGCTTGCACTTCCTTTAGAAGACCTGATCTCCAGGCTTCCCTGCTCCTCGGGGTAGCTCCTTCGCTCCTCACCAGAGATCCTGCCAACTCGCTTCTCCACTCCTCGGGGTTGCCTCAGCACTGCCTTTCAGAGATCCCATCTCTATGCTTCCCCGCTCCTCGGGCAGTCTCTACATTACTACACCGGAGACTTTGACTCTTTGCTACCCCGCTCCTTGGGCAGACTGTACATCACTATATCAGAGACTTGACTCTGCACTTCCCTGCTCCTCGGGGCAGCCCCTACATTGTCACACCAGAGACTCTATTGCTGTGCTGTCCCACCCCTCGGGACAATCTCTGCATTATTCCTTCAGAGACCCTGACTCTGCACACCCTGCTCCTCGTGGCTCTCCCAGCACACCTCTGCCTTGGAGCTTCCTTCTCTGGTACATCGTATCTTCAGTCCTGCCTAAGTACTGTGACTCCTTCGAACTGTGCCTCTTCGTCCTGCTCCTCGGGGCGCCTTACAGTATATTTCAGTGCAGGTACCTGCGATCACGTGGCAGTGACGAAGAACATTCTCACTTTACTGAACTATAGTCGAGTCCCTGCTGCAGCTGACCTCGCCTCTCGGTGGTGAGGACCTGTGGGCCTACCCCCTCAGGTAGCATCAACCTCCACCTCAGGCCACGGGTCCATGAAACCCACAAATCCTAACACATGAAAGAAGAAAAAGACCATATGATCCTTACAGTATGCCCATCTGTTCAATTAATTTTGCATTATAAATCCCAGTACTTCCTTAGAGAAACCTTGTATTTATCCCATGCTTTCTTGAATTCAGATAATGATTTGTCTCCATGACTTCCAGTGGGAGGCTGTTCCATACATCCACCATATTCTCTGTAAAGAAATATTTCCCAAAATTACTCCTGAGTCTACTCCCTTTCAACCTCATCGCATGACCTCTTATTCTAGAGCCTCCTTTCCATTGAAAAAGGCTCACCTTCTATACATTGAAACCTTTGCGATACTTGAATATCTCGGACATATCTCCCTTATCTCACCTTTCCTCTAGGGTATACTTTTAGATCTTTGTCTATCCTCATTTCCTTTAGAACAAAGACCTCTGACCATTTTAGTAGCTACCTTCTGGACTGATTCCATCCTGTTTCTATCCTTTTGCAGGTGCGGTCTCCAGAATTGTACATGACACTCCAAGCAAGGTCTCACCAGGACCTATATAGGGGCAATATCACCTCCCTTTTTCTGCTGATGGTTCCTCTCCCTATACAAGCAAGCATCTTTCTGTCTTTATCTGTCACTTTATCCACCTGTTTGGCCACCTTAAGATCATCAGATACAATTTCCCTCAGATCCTGCTTTACTTTTCTGCTTAGAAGAATTTCACCTCTAATAATGTACCTTTCCCTTGTGTTTTTGCATCCTAAATGCATTACTCTGCATTTTATATCATTAAATCTTAGCTGCTTGACTTAAGACTATTCCTTGAGCTTCACTAGATCCCTTTTCCTGTTTTCTACAACTGGCTGTCCACCCTGTTATAGATTTTGGTATCATTGACAAAAAGACAAACCTTTTCCGACAATCCTTCCATTATGTCGCTCACAAAAATGTTGAAGACTCCAAGGACTGATCCCTGAGGCACACTGCTAGTAAAACCCCACTCATCACAGAAAACTCCATTTATCACTTCGCTTAGTTGCCTCCTACTCAGCCAGTTTCTAACCCAGTCAATCTCTCTAGGATCCATACCAAGAGCGCACAATTTATTTATAAGTGTTCTGTGTGGAATCGTGTCAAAGGCCTTCTGAAATCCAAGTACACTACATCTAGCACCCTCCTATGATCAAACTCTCTGATCATCCAATCAAAGAAATTGATCAGTTCGTCTGACAAGATTTACCTCTGGTAAAACCATGCTGTTATGCCTGTCGGTCGCAGACTGCTGCGACTGCAAGAACTCACAGCTTGTTCTGTTTTCCTACCCTACCCGGGTCTCCTCACTGCAAGGGCCTCTCTGCATCGCCATGTTCCACGGGTGTCCTCGCAGAGGCACGGACGCCATTAATTTCGGCTCCGATGTTGGGTCCTCCTTAGCGCGCATCACAAGTTCCGCCTTTGAAGCCACTTCGGCGGGAACCTCGTGGGTGTCCTCTGTTGATGATATCCTCGGACTTTGGTATTTAAGCTCCTGCTTTGCCCCCAGCAAGCCGAATTGGCAACAAGTTCCATACGAGTCCTAGGCCTGCCTTGTTCCTGAGAATCTGCTCCTGCTTGCATCGTGGACCCTGTCTGGCACCCACTCCTCGGGGGTCAGTGGGTGCTCTATGAGGACCTGTTCCCTGGCCTATCCCACTCCTCGGGCTGGCCCCGTGCCTCTTAGGTTCCATCTGGCTTCCTGCTCTACCTCGGCTCTACTGCAGCAACTTGTGAGTTGTCAGCCGGCCGTCCCCGCTCCTCAGGGTTGCGCAGTATCCTTCAAAGACTGTTCGCGCCTTCCTGTTTCTCGGGCCACGCTCACCTACTCCAAGGCCACCCTGAGCTTCCCCGCTCCTCGGGGCTTGCTCCTTGTGATTCTACAATTGACAGCTGTCCCACTCCACGGGCCTGTTTATCCCATTACTCAGCCAGCTGCCATCCAATCTCCAGGTACCTGTCTATGTGAGCTACTGGACTTGGGCTCGGGCTCTCTGCTCCAGGGGGGATTGCCTACATTCTCCCTCTATGCCCACTGTGCTGTGGCTGTGCCCCTCGGGCTGCACCATTGGAGAATATTCTGCTTGGCTGTTTGGGCGCCCATCATCCCATGATCTGCCTGGCACCCTCTCTCTTCAGTCTCTCCAAGTGCCATCTACAGACTGCTACCCTATGGGAGTCATCTCCTGGTCTCTGGGGCTCTCCCCTCGACTGTGCACAGAGTGTCCCTATACTCCAACACCTCACCTCCTGACAGTGCGGACCTGTGGGGCTCCTCCTCACTGGCTGTATCAACTCGCACCTCGGGCCAAGGGTCCACATACACATTAATCATAACAGTTTGCCAAGTCATGGACCCAGCAGAGGGTTCGGCTATGCAGGCCATTCCTGGCCTGGCACAACGGATCAGTGAACAGAAGAAGTTCTTGGAATCACTGGCTTCTGCCATAGGCAACCCAAGCTCTTGTTTAGATACTGCAGTGACTACCTCAGCTACATCTATCAAGCTCAGTGCCTCTACCTCTTCACCGGCCCCTTGGCTGACCTTGCCGCTGCCAGCATGACTACGCTACTCAGGAAACCCAGTCATGTGTCAAGGCTTCCTGAACCAATGCAAAATGCATTTCTGCTTGCAACCTGCATACTTCCCTGATGTGGTCACCAAGACCACGTACATCTTGGCTCTTTTAGAAGGCAAAACCCTGGCTTGGGCATCACCTCTCTGGGAGAGAGCAGACCCTATCCTTCGGGACCTCCCAGGGTTCTTGGCCCTGTTTCGGTCCGTCTTCGAAGACCCTGGCCGGCGTGCCATCTCTGAGTCAACTCTCCTTCACCTTCAGCAGGGCTCTCGCCCTTTAATGGACTACGTCACTGAATTTCGAACACTTGTGTCAGAGTTACAGTGGGACTCCGACTGTCTGTGCTCTATCTTTCTGGAGGACTTGAATCCATGCATTAAGGATGAATTGGCTGCTCATGAATTACCTGCTTCCTTGGATTCTCTCATTGACCTCACAGGGCGCATCGACCGTTGGCTACACGAACACTTGAATCCAGAGCTTCCCAGAAACTGACTCCTGGGCCATCTCGAGTTCGACGTTCACCCTCTCCTAAACCCATTGCTTCGTCTAACCCCTCAGAGGAAGAACCCATGCAAATGGTAGGAATAGACTCTCTCCTAAGGAACGTTGTCGCCGACAGCAGTCTGGCCTTTGCTTGTATTGTGGTCAACCTGGGCATGCCATCACCTCTTGCCCAGTCTGTCTGGGAAACTGCCGGGCCTAGGACCTGTGGGAGGACTTCTCCTAGGACTGACCTTGCCATCTCCTCCACTGACGGTTCCTGTTTCCATCTACATGAACAACCAGGAATTCCACACTTTAGCCCTGATGGACTCCAGGGCTGGAGGGAATTTCATCTTGAAGCAACTCACTGAGCATCTGCGGATTCCCACCATTTGCTCTCCGGTTCCTCTGCTACTCCCGTCTATTCACGGGGAACCTCTGCCTGGTGAGGTCATTCACACCACTGCTCCAATCCAACTACACACCAGAACCTTGCATAAGGAATCCATTTTGTTCCATATCTTAGACAAGGCCATCCACACGGTGGTTTGGGGGCTGCTCTGGCTTCAGACGCACACTCCACAGTTCGACTGGACTACCCTACAGCTCTCCCATTGGGGTCCTGATTGCCACCAGAACTGCCTGGAATCCGTCTCACCATTGCCTTGCATGATGACCGTACCTTCTCTGCCCGGCCTTCCACCGTCATATGTGTTCTTCTATGATGTTTTCTCCAAAAAGGCCTCTGACACCTTACCACCTCATTGCTCGTATGATTGTGCGATTACCTTGAAGCCCAATACTGTGCCTCCACGGGGCAGGACTTATCCTCTTTCGCTGACAGAGACCCAAGCCATGTTAGATTATATTCGGGAAAATCTGGCTAAAGTGTTTATCAGGCCCTCCAAGTCACCAGCAGGGGCAGGAATTATTTTTGTGGGAAAGAACGATGGCTTCCTTTGCCCATGCATCGACTACTGAGGCCTAAATTAAATAACTGTCAAGGATCGCTACCCTTTGCCTCTTATATCGCAGCTCTTTGACAGACTTCAAGGGGCCAAGATTTTTCTGAAGTTGGATCTCCATGGGGCATATAATCTGATCCGAATACGAGAGGACGATGAGTGGAAAACCGTTTTTAACACCCGTGACGGCCACTTCGAGTATTTGGTAATGCTGCTTGGCCTGTGCAACGCACCTGCAGTGTTTCAAAATTTAATGAATGAAGTTTTCAGAGATATGCTGTACCAATGTGTCATCAGATACCTTGATGACATTTTAATCTTCTTCTCAAGATCTCCAAAGTCATCGCCGTGACGTTTCTCGAGTTCTTCAACGCTTGCGAGATAACCAACTGTTCGCCAAGCTTGAGAAGTACTCATTCGAACAGGAGTCCATGCCTTTCCTGGGGTATGTGGTATCCAGTCAGGGGTTTAGGATGGACCCCCAGAAGCTCAAGAGCATCAGAGATTGGCCTCAGCCTACGGGTCTCAAGGCCCTCCAGAGATTTCTTGGCTTCGCCAATTACTATTGCTCTTTTATTCACCATTACTCTACCTTGACAGCAGCACTCACCACCATGACCCGTAAGGGCGCTAATCCTTCTCAGTGGTCACCAGAGGCCATGACTGCTTTTCAGGATCTCAAGTCAGCTTTGCTGAAAGAACCTTGTCTTCGACATCTGGACCCCACATGCCCATTCGTGGTTGAAGTTGATACCTCCGACATTGGAGTTGGTGCTGTGTTGAGCCAGTTCACCCCCACTCACACGCTCCATCCCTGTTCTATTTTTTCCCGACGCGTCACACCTGCGGAGCGAAACTATGGCATCGGGGATAAAGAACTGTTGGCCATTAAATTGGCCTTTGAAGAGTGGTGCCCCTGGCTTGAAGGGGTGCCATAAGAATCTCCAATATCTACACCAGGCCATATGGACCATAAGAATCTCCAGTATCTACACCAGGCTCAGCGCCTCAACAGCCACCAAGCCCGTTGGCCCCTCTTCTTTACAAGGTTCAACTTTATCCTATGCTACCACCCTGGGGATAGGAATGGCCGAGCCGATGCTCTCTCTCAATCATTCATCACTGAGGATCAGCCAGACATTCCTCGTCATCGTTGACTCCGCAAGAGTTCTCCTTTCAGCCACTCTTCCAGTGCCTCCAGGTAAGACCATGGTTCCTCGTCCGCTGCGACCCAAGATTTTGCAATGGGCCTACAATTCATTGACCTCTGGACACCCAGTTCAATCCAGGACTTTCTCCATTCTGCAACGCTACTATTGGTGGCCCTCCATACACAAGCGTTTCCTTGCTTTTCGTGCCCCACGTGTGCGTGGCATAAGCCTCTGGCAGGGAAACCTTGGGGACTTTTACAACTACTCCCCATGCCCAGCGAACCATGGACTCATATCACTACAGATTTTATTGTGGATTTGCCGGTCTCCAATGGAAATAACAATAAAAATGAGGGAAGCTTGCTGGGCAGACTGGATGGGCCATTTGGTCTTCTTCTGCCGTCATTTCTATGTTTCTATGTTTCTATGTTTCTATGTTTCATTGATCGTTTCTCTAAGATGGTGCATTTTGTGGCTCTACCAGGTCTCCCTACGGCACCTCAGCTGGCTAAGCATGTGTTTCGGCTCCATTGTCTCCCCAGACACATTCTGTCAGATCGTGGGGTCCAGTTTACTGCGCGCTTTTGGAAGGCCCTTTGCAAAAAATTTGATATTGCCTTAGGGGTACATTTGAAAAAACAGCGCGCACACACCAGGCGCAAACAAAAGTACGCCGGATTTTATAAGATATGCGCATAGCCATGCGTATCTTATAAATTCCGGGGTCGGCACGCGCAAGGGGGTGCACATTTGTGCAACTTGCGCATGCCGAGCCCTGCGCGCGCTGCCCGTTCCCTCCGAGACCGCTCCGAAATCGGAGCAGCCTCAGAGGGAACTTTCCTTCCACCTCCCCCCACCTTCCCCTCCTTTCCCCTATCTAACCCACTCCCCAGCCCTACCTAAATCCCCCTACTAACCTTTATCCGTGAAGTTCCCCGACACAGGCCGCTGTGTCGGGGAACTCAGCCATGCCCTCGGACCACCCCCATGCCCCGAACACTCCCCCAAGCTAACACCATGCCCCCCTGGCCATGCCCCCAACCGCCCCTTTTTGCAAGCCCTGGGACTTACGTGAGGCATAACTTATGCGCGTAACCCTTTTAAAATCTGGCCCTTAGATTTTAGCTCGGCCTACCACCCTCATGCCAATGGCCAAACCGAGAGGATGAATAGGACCCTTAAGCAATTCCTCTGAGCATACATAAACTTGCAGCAAAAAGACTGGGCCAACCTTCTGCCCTGGTCAGTGTTCACCCTGAATTTCCATGTCTCCTCCTCTATGGGTTCATCACACTTCAAGCAGGCCTCCGGACATCAACCCTTGCCTCCACTACCAATTCCACTGTCTCTTGCCTCCCCGGCAGCACATACAACTGCCCAAGAGTTACATCAACTGTGGAAAAAGCTGCTGGAGAAAGCTGCACAGAGATCTAAAAAGGCTTTTGACGCCCATCACCCGAGTTTCAACCTGGAGATAAAGTATGGATTCACACCAAGTTCATTCACCTTAAGCTGTCCTCTGCTCATTTTGCTCCTAAATTCATTGGACCATTTCCAGTGCTACATTATCTGGGGCCTGTTACCTATCGATTATAACTGCCATCATCACTTAAAATACACAATGCTTGTCACGTGTCTCTACTCAAGCATATGATTCTCTCCGAATTCTCCAAGAGGTCCCCAGATCCTGTCCCAGTGTCTTCAGAGGCTGATGTCACATACCAAGTTCATGAAGTCTTGGATATCCAAAAGCATGGACGGAGATGGGAATGCCTCCTGTCATGGGAGGGGTTTGGTCCTGAGGAGAACAGCTGGAAACCCATGGCTAACATCCTTGACAAGGATCTTCGGCAGTTCCATGCCGACCACCTTCACAAACCCAAACTCCCAGGGAGGGGTCTTAAGAGGGGGGTACTGTTATGCCTATTGGTCGCATATGGCTGCGACCGCGAGCACTCACAGCTTGTTTTGCTTTCCTACCCTCCCCGGGTCTCCTCGCTGCATGGGTTCTCTGCATCACCGCATTCCGCAGGTCTCCTCGCGGAGGCATGGATGCCATTACTTCCGGCTCCGATATCGGGTCCTCCTAGGCGCGCACGCATCACAAGTTCCGCCTTTGAAGCCACTTCAGCGGGAACCTCAGGGGCGTCCCCTGTTGATGATGTCATTGGACTTCGGTATTTAAGCTTCTGCTTCGCCCCCAGCAAGCCAACTTGGCAACAAGTTCCATACGAGTCCTACGCCTGCCTTGTTCCTGAGACTCCGCTCCTGCTTGTATCATGGACCCTGTCTGGCACCCGCTCCTCGGGGGGTCAGTGTGTGCTCTACGGGGACCTGTTCCCTGGCCCTCCCCACTCCTTGGGCTGGCCCCGCACCTCTTGGGTTCCATCTGGCTTCCTGCTCTACCTCAGCTCTCCTTTGGAACTATTGCAGCAACTTGTGAGTTATCTACCAGCCTTTCCCGCTCCTCGGGGTTGCACCGTATCCTTCAAAGACTATTCGCACCTTCCCGTTTCTTGGGCCAAGCTCACCTACTCCAAGACCACCCTGAGCTTCCCCGCTCCTCGGGGCTTGCTCCTTGTGATTCTACAATTGACAGCTGACCCACTCCATGGGCCTCTTTCTCCATTACTCAGCCAGCTACCCTCTGATCTCCAGGTACCTGTCTACGTGAGCTACTGGACTTGGGCTCGGGCTCTCCGCCCCTGGGGATTCGCCTACACTCTCCCTCTATGCCCACTGCGCTGTGGCTCCGCCCCTCGGGCTGTACCATTGGAGAATATCCTGCTTGGCTGTTCAGGCACCCATCATCCCGTGATCTGCCTGGCGCCCTCTCTCTTCAGTCTCTCCAAGTGCCATCTATAGACTGCTACCCTACGGTGGTCATCTCCTTGTCTCTGGGGCTCTCCCCTCGACTATGCACAGAGCTTCCCTACACTCCAGCACCTTGCCTCCTGATGGTGCAGACCTGAGGGGGCTCCTCCCCACAGGCTGTATCAACTAACAACTTGGGCTAAGGGTCCACATACACACTAATCATAACACATGCTGCCTCAGATCTTGCAATCCATTGGATTCCAAAAATTGCACTATTCTCTGAATTAGCAACGATTCCATTAGTTTGCCCACCATAGAGAGCAGACTAACTGGCCTGTAGTCCCCAGCCTCTTTCTTAATGCCACTTTTATGAATAGCAACCACATCTATCCTTTTCCAGTTCTCTGCAACTACTGAGTCTAAAGAAGCATTGAAAAGCTTAGCCAGTGGAAATGCCAGGACATCTCTAAGTTCCTTTATTATCCTTGGATGTATCCCATTTGGCACCATCACCCTATCTACTTTCTTTAAGTTTAGTAGCTCCTCATGAACACACTGTTCTGAAAATTGATTTAACTTTACCTCACTTTCAATCGTATTTGATTTATTATCTGTGGTCTTGTTGCAGGCTCTTCCACAGTGAACACCAAACAGAAATATTTATTAAGCAATTTTGCTTTTTCCTAATCACTCTACATATTCCTCCCCTTCACCTTTGAGTCTCACAATGCCACTTTTGCACTTCCTTCTATCACTAACATAGCTAAAAAAAAGTCTTGTCCCCACATTTTACCATGTTAGCTATTTTTTCTTCCATCTGAATTTTTTCATTTCTTTCTCAGCTTCTTTTAATTTTTCCAGATCTTGTCTCCTGTCTTCCTCTTTCTGAGATCTCTTGTAATTTATAGCTAATCTTTTCTCCCTTACTTTGTCAGCTACTTCTTTAGAAAACAATAACAGCCTTTTACCTCTTCCCTTTATTTACTTTCCTACCAAAATGATTAGTTGCCCTTATGATATATCCTTTTAGTTTTGCCCACTTCTCTTCTACATCCCCTAGATTTTTCCATCCAGCTAACGACTTCTTGATGTACTCCCCCATTTTGAGAAAGTTAGTTTTCCTGATGTCTAGGACCCTTGCCTTATTGAATCACAGTCTGGTGGTCACTGGCTTCCAGATGATTATCCACTAGAACAGTGGTTCTCAACCTATTTTCAGCTGAGACACACTTGACAGATGGTTCTCACATGTGTGACACACTGAACATATGACCATCACGGGGCTATATGTAAACATACACTCTGCACCCACGGGAACCCCCTTGACCCCTAACAATAGATGCAGAGTAGAACTAGGGCATTATCCATAGAACTCACCATGCAAAAAACACGATATTATGTTCTGATGACATTTCAGTAAAAGCAAAACAAACTCCCTTTATTACCAGGAACAATAGCCCTCCTTATGAAAAGGCAATAATTTACCACTAATGCATATTGTGATAATAACATTTATTAGGGGCATCTGTTTAGTGGAAGTTTATCAGAAGGGTTCCAGGAGGTACTGCTAGGTCTTGAAATTGTCTCTGAAACTGTCTCAAATTTAGATAAAAGAAAGAAGAATGTATCACTTTGTAGTTTTAGGCAACACAATGAAGAGTTATGAAAATTGCATGTCTTCAAGGTCAGAGTTCTCAGGATGTGTAGGAATGTAATGTCAGCAAATGTTTTTCACCTTGTGATCTTAAATCAAAGGAGTGCTGTTGTAATGTCGTGGGCAAAAGTGTGTTTAAGAAAAGACAATTGGATACCTGATTAAGCCAGTCTCTCAAACTTAGGAGCTGACTTCCTTATGCGTATAAGAAATAAAGGCTTTTGATCATGAGAAATACACTATCTCTGTTGTCCTCGTATCCTTGGTAAACGTTTACATTGCAGATGGTGCATTGACCGGGAATCGAAGAAGGGATGCTGGCCTGAAGCAGGGCAGCCGGAGAGAGGATGCCACCTGACCTGAAGCAGGACAGCACAGCCAGAGAGCCCTTCTCTCAATTCGAACGGAATGCAGGACACAAGATCCTTAAAGGTATTTTTTTAATCTTTTTCTCTTTGTTTTTTTTTTGTGCTGTACCATTTGTATTGTATTAACATTGAGACCTTAAAGGGAAATGTGCTTACTTATTGTTTTTGCACTATTATGTGGAGACAAGTGTGTTCCTCTGAATTACAAAGCAGTTAGAATTACAAGGTAATGGTCTGACTTAGCCGGTGGATTAATAAAGGGAGCAGGGCTCCAGGAAAGAAATTTAGGGAGTTAGACTCCTGGAAAAAATACCGGGCCCGGTAGATTACAGGGAGGTGAAATTCCTGGGTATAAAAAAAAAAAAAAATCAAATCAGAATTTGATACTAATGCTATAAGTTCCCTTAAATCTACAGGGGTAGATTTTCAAAGGGTTATGCGCGTAACTCCTGAAAACCTACCGCTGCGCGCACTGAGCCTATTTTGCATAGGCTTGGCAGCACGCGCAAGCCCTGGGATGCGCGTATGTCCCGGGGCTTTCCAAAATGGGCGGTCCGTGGGTGGGGCCAGGGGTGTGGCGGCAGTCCGTGGGTGGTCCCGAGTGCTCTGGCAGCTGGCCAGCGTGTGCAAGTTATGCCTGCCTCAGGCAGGTGTAACTCCTGAAAAAAAGGTAGGGGGAATTTAGTTAGGACTGGGGGGTGGGTTAGATAGGGGAAGGAAGGGAAAGGTGGGGGGGATCAAAAAAAAAGTTCCCTCCAAGACCGCTCCAATTTTGGAGCGGTCTTGGATGGAACAGGAAAAGCCACTGGGGCTCCCTTTGGGCTCGGCACACGCAAGGTGCACAAGTGTGCACCCCCTTGTGTGCACCGACCCCGGATTTTATAACATGCGTGCGGCAGCGCACGCATGTTATAAAATTGGGTATACATTTGTGCATGCCGGGTAGTGCGCACAAATGTACCCCGTGCAAGTAACATTTAAAATCTGCCCCACAGTGTCTATTTGGTTCAGTAACTGTGCTGGAACATTAAACTGTTAGTAACTAGTCCAGTCAGACATGTTATCAAAGCCTGGTCACCAGAACTCATGCTAGACTTACACATGATCCCAGTTTTAACAGCAAAAGGACACATATTCTTTTTTTTTGTCATTTTCTGAATATGTTTAATAACTCTAGAAAACATTTACTCCCCTAGGAATTCTTTTTTAATTCAGAAGCAGAGCAATACATCCTTTTCTGGTATCCTATTGAGAAAACACAACAAATAAGATTGATTCAATTGCCTACATGCTAGTGAAATACCTCACCTCGGGCACGCACACAGAACCGACCTTCACCAAGTACAGAAAGACCACACATTATAAATATGGAGACCATCTGGAATGGAAAATGAAAAAAAGCCACTCTGCATGCAGTGCAAACCTGGGGAAATGGAAAGAGAAATAGCACCTAACAGTCCGAGGATCTGCAATAATGCACAGAAACTAATCTGCATTATGGAACACATAACAACCCTATCTATGAAAAGGCAACACTACAAATATTAAATCAGGTCCTAAACAGTAATACACCTCCTATTAGGAAAACAGAACAAGACAAGCTGCTATAGATCCCCACACAGAAATAATTGTAAAAGTATATTAATAAATGTTTCAAAACAGCTGATGAACAGAATAACATCAAACAATTAAAACTCATAAAAATTATTAAAAATTGTCCAAATATCAATAAAGTATTTCAAAACAGCAGACACATCACATAATACTCAATAATTAAAATGGCAGTCAATCAGGAAAAAGTAACTTATAATGCCACCTTTACTTACCCTTTCCAGCAACTCTCCTACTCCTTTCCCTTGAAAGCACATACCAGGAGCAGCAGCGGCTGCTGAAGCTCTGTTCTCATGGTCCTCTTCTTTAGGGCTCACAAGTCACACACACACACACACATACACACACACACACACACACACACACCCATTAAACCCTACGACCAGTTTTTGTCTAACACACAGACACCAGTCACCTCCCTGCCTAGTCTTATCTCTCTCTGTCTCTCACACACACCCCAGTTACCTTCCTAACCAGTCTCTGTGTCTCACAGACACCCAAGTCACCTCCCTGCCTAGTCTCTCTTTCACATACAACCTGTCACTTCCCTGCCCAGTCTCTCTCTCTCTCTCTCACATACCCCAGTCACCTCCCTGCCCAGTCTCTGTCTCTCACACACACACACCCCAGTTGCCTCCTTTCCCAGTCTCTGTCTCTCACACTCACCCCAGTCACCTCCCTGCACAGTCTGTCTCTCACACACACACCCGTCACCTCCCTGTCCAGTTTCTGTATCTCACACACACCCCAGTCACCTCCCTGCCCAGACTCTCTCACACTCACCCCAGTCACCTCCTTGCCCAGTCTCTGTCTCTCACACACCCCAGCCACCTCCATGCCCAGTCTCTGTCTCTCACCCACACCCGTCACCTCCCTGCTCAGTCTCTGTCTTTCACACACACCCCAGGTCACCTCCCTGCCCAGTCTATGTCTTTCACACACACTTTGCTTAGAGGCCCAATGCTCTGTTCCCCTTTAATTTCACACTGGCAGATTTTCCAGTGCTGCTGCTGCCTTCTCAGCCACACTGAAGCAGCAAACATTTATTTTAGAAAAATATGCCACAGCACTCATGCCTTTCTTCTGGCTGTCGGGGTATCCCTAAGCTCCCGCGGCCCCCCATCTGCCTGCTTTAAGGCCGCTGGGAGTTTCAATTGCCCCATCTGTAATCCACATGGCTGAGTGCCACTTTTACTTTAAACGCATTTCTGCCATGCTCACTGTTGCATCAGGGGGGTGGGGGAGAATCCCTGGAGCAACAGACCTCTTCGTGCTTGCGACTCACTGCTGCTTTGGGGAATCCCTATTCTATCGCGGTTCCTGGCATGGCTGGTCTCTTTTCTTTGTGGCTTGCCGCTGTGTTAAATTTCACCACTTCCAGTTTTTGGCGGCCACAGGGTTGGGCTTCTTCGCCGCCATGGGCCTGGACACTGTCACTCCTCCCAGCCCCCCTCAAACCACCCCACCCCGGGCTATGAGATGCCCCCCTTCTTCCTGCCCCACCAGCCAATCAGAGGCTTCCTCCTCCCACTGGTAGGAAGAAGGGAGGAGGCTTCCAATTGGCCTGTGGGGGCAGGAAGAAGGGAGGAGGTTTCCTATTGGCCCGTGGGGGCAGTAAAAAGGTAAAGGGAAATATAATTGGAGCTGTGGGACACCAGGAGCTGAGACACACCAGCTGGTGCTTGGCGACACATTGGTGTGTTGTGACACACTGGTTGAGAATCACTGCACTAGAACATCAAAAATACTGTCCTCATTGGTAAGTACTATGTCCAGTATTGCCCCTTCCCATGTGAGTTCCATTACCAGTTGACTGAAAAGTTCTCCTTGCAGAGAATCCATGATCTCCCTACTTCTAGAAGATACTGCAGTTGGGAAGTCCCATTCAAAATCTGGAAGATTAAAATCCCTTAGCAGCAGCACCTTTCACAGCAATCCTGTGAATATCCTCCATGTAATCTTTATCCATATCCTCTGTCTGTGATGGAGTTCTGTATATTACATCAATATAAATAGTTGTTCCATTCCCTCTTTCCAAATTAACCCAAAGTGCTTCCTCCTTACCTCGTAAGCCCAGCAGTACATTCAGAATTCCCCTGATAGAATTGTATCTGGAACATCAATCAGAGAACACATTTCACCCATATTGATGAAATATCATTGGCTGCCCTTTAGTTGGTGAATCAAATTCAAAATCTTTATGTTGGTGTTCATGGGTCTCAATGGTCTAGTGCCTGCAAGCTTTAATGATTCTCTAAAACTCTATTGACCTGCAAGACCATTGAGATCTGCAACACAATGGGGTAGATTTTAGAAAAGTACGCCCGCGCGTACTTTTGTTCGCGCACCAGGCGCAAACAAAAGTATGCCGGATTTTATAAGATACATGCATAGCAGCGCATATCCTATAAAATCTGGGGTCGGTGTGCGCAAGGGGGTGCACATTTGTGCACCTTGCGCGCGCCGAGCCCGGCGCGCGCTGCCCGTTCCCTCCAAGGCCTCTCTGAAATCGGAGCGGCCTCAGAGGGAACTTTCCTTCGGCCTCCCCCCACCTTCCCCTCCCTTCCCCTACCTAACCCACCCCCCCCAGCCCTATCTACACCCCTTTAACTTTATCGCGAAAGTTACGCCTGCCCCAGGCCGGCAGGCATAACTGTGGCTGGCCAGCCGCCGCCGTGCGATTCCCCGGCCCGGGAGTGATTTTGGAGGCCTCGGCCATGCCTCCGAAATGCCCCTGGGCCGGAACCACGCCCGCGGCCACGCCCCAGATGACGCGCTGCTGTGACACGGCCCCGGCATGCCCCCGACAAGCCCCCCCCCCCGCCAGGAAAGCCTCGGGACTTACGCGCGTCCTGGGGCTTGCGCACGTCGCCGAGCCTATGCAAAATAGGCTCGGCACGCGCAGGGGAGTTTTGAAAGGGTTACGCGCATAACTTATGCGCGTAACCTTTTTAAAATCTACCTGAATGTTTGTTGAAAGTTCCATCTTTTCAGCAAGTGAGATTGGATGAATCTTGGGAGTGATTATTATTTTACATTCAAGTCACAGAATTGTGGAACTCCTTACCTCATGTATTAAAGGAAGAGAGTTATTATCTTAAGTTCCAAAAGATGGTAAAAGGTTTTCTTTTCCAAAAGATTTACCAGGATTATAGCTGAAGTGTATTGGCAGCTAATAATATTTTTCAGAAATACAATGGTGGTACAGGACCTGTTAGTGACTTTGGGGCAGATTTTAAAAGGGTTATGTGCATAAGTTACATGCATAACCCTTAAAAATCCCCCTTTGCGTGCCGAGCCTATTTTGCATAGGCTCGGCGGCGCGTGCAAACCCCAGGACGTGCGTGTCCCGGGGCTTTGCTAGGGGAGCGTGTTGGGGGGGCGTGTCGGGGAGGCGCAACGTTTGGGGCATTCTGGGGGGGCATTTCGGGGGGCATGGCACTGGCCATCAAGTGCTCCTACCATGTGACAGGGCGCGGCCAATGGCACAGATACCCTGTCACATGGTAAGGGCAAAGGGCCATCAGCGCCATTTTTATTAGCGCAGTCGATGGCCTGAAAGCGGAAGAACGCTCCCCGCACCCCCACTGGACCACCAGGTAATTTTAAAACGTTTTTGGGGGGGTCGGGAGGGTGGGGGAAGCTAAGGGGGTCGGTTTTTTTTTTTTATCGGATCGAGCGCAGCCGATAAACAAAAACCCAATCGGGCCAGACGATAAAAATTTTAAGATTTGAATCAGAACCGGAACCGATCAGATTCCGGTTCCGATTCACATCTCTATTTTTGACTATTTGTTTTTGTTTATTGATTTTATGAATGTTCATGTGGAAACTGCATAGATCTATGGTAGAAGTATTACTAATGTGTCTTTAAACTGCATGCTAGGTCAAGATGATCTCACTTCATTTCAGATTAAATACAGACATAAGTAAGTTGCTATGAAACATATTCAAACAGAATTAGCAGGTTACACAGATGCACATGTAGCTCTGGTGCAGTACTATATAGCCAGATTCTCCAGCATGTTTTGTGAACCTGTAAATGTAAGTGTGCCTGTAAGCCCCTGTGAAATCATTGCAAGAAACCCCTTTGTATTTGGTTAGAGATCTCTAGATTAAGTTCAAAATCCCTGCACAAATTTGCAGGAAGGAACCCAAGGAATACATATCTCTGTGGGATCTCCTGTAACATCATGGACAATTTCAAATGTCCAGTCATCTCAGGCTGATTTAACATGATCAGATTTGACTTGACTGGAAGGGGAAGAATAAGTAATTCTGGAGCACTAGCACTAAACTTTCAAAAGGGAGACTTTGATAAAAGGAAGAAAATAGAAAACACTAAAAGGTGCAGTTACAAAGATTAAGAGTGTACAACAGGCATGGACATTGTTTAAAATTATCATTTTAGTAGTGCAGTCTAAATGTATTCCTCAGATTAAGAAAGGTGGAAGAAAGGCTAAATGACTGCCAACATGGTTAAAAAGTGAGGTGAAAGAGGCTATTTTAACCATAAGAACGTCCTTCAAAAGTTGGAAGAAAGATTCATCTGAATAAACATTGACAAGTTAAATATAAAACATTAATAAGACAGGCTAAGAGAAAATATGAAAATAAATTAGCCATAGAGGCAAAAACTCATAATTAAAATTTTTAAAAATATATCTGAAGCAGCAGGCTTGTGAGGGAGTCGGTTGGACCATAAGATGACCAAGGAGTTAAAGGAGCACTTAGGAAAGATAAGGCCATCGCGGAAAGACTAAACAAATTCTTTGCTTCAATGTTTACTAAAGATGATGTTGGGGAGATACCCCACTGTTCTGAAAGAACTTAAAAATGAAATTTCAGATCTATTACTAGTAATATGTAACCTATCATTAAAATCATCCATGTACCTGAAGCCTGGAAGATGGCCTAATGGAACCCTAATTCTTAAAGAGGGCTCCAAGGGTGATCTGGTAAACTATAGACCAGTGATCGTTACTTCAGTGCTGAGAAAAATCATAGAAACTAATCTAAAGAACAAAATCACAAAGGGGTAGATTTTAAAAATAGAATGAGCACATGTCCATGTGCGCATGCTATCCAGTGCGCACACAGGGATGCGAGATTTTATAACATGCGCGCGCCATGTTATAAAATCCCGGTCGGTGCACGCAAGGGGGGTAGAATTTCGCACATTTGTACAGTGACACATCGTCTGCTTTCCCCAGTTCACTGCACCCTACCATAACCTCCCTTCCCCTTCCCCTATCCTACCCACCCCTATCCCTATCCTAGGCCTCCCCCCATTTTTTAAACTTACTTTTGCTCCTGTAAAGGTGCTGGAGCAAGTTGCATGCACCGGCACCCTGCTGGTGCACGATCCCCCGGCACAGTGGCAAATGGCTGCTGTACCGGATGCCTCTAGCCCCACCCCATGCCCCGGACCGCCTCTCTGCCGAGGCCCAGCTCTTGTGCGTGTAACAGTGGTTACGTGCAGGGCTGGGCCCTTTTTAAAATGCGCGCGGCACACACAAGGCCTGGCCACACGCGTAACCTCTGTGTTTTACGCGCGCAGGCCATTAAAAATCCAGCAGACATGGCTTAATGGGACACAGCCAGCATGGATTTACCAAATCTGCTATATTTTTTTGAAGGAGTTAATGTGTGGATAAAGGTGAGCCAGTAGGTTTCGTGTATTTGGATCTTCAGGAGGACTTTGGCAAAGTCCACCATGAAAGACACCTAAGAAAAGTAAAAAGTCATGTGATAAGAGACAATGTTCTTTTGTGGACTAGAAACTGGCTAAAAGTTCCGACACAGAGAGTTGTATTAGTAAATTTTTCTCAGTGGAGGGCTCTGTACTTGGACCTGTACTTTTTAATATATTTATAAATGAACTGGAAAGGGGACCGATGAGTGAGATGATAAAATTTTGCAGATGACACAAAATTATTTAGACTTGTAAAATCACAAGCAGATTGTGATAAAATGCAGAAGAACCCTGAGAGACTGGATGACTGGGCATCTAAATGACAGATAAAATTTAATGGTGCAAAATGATACCATAGGGAAAAGTAACCCACATTGTAGTTACACAATATTAGACATATTAGGAGTTACCACCCAGGAAAAAGATCTGGGCATCATAGTCCACAATACATTGAAATCATCAGCTCAGTGTCCTGCAGCAGTAAAAAAAAAAAAAAAAACCAAATAGAATGTCCAAATAGAATGTTAGGCATTATTGGGAAAGGAGTGGTGAATAAAATAGAGAAAGTCTTATTACTTCTGTATCGCTCCAAAGTGAGACCAAACCTTGAGTACTATGTTCAGTTCTGGTCACCACATCTCAAAAAATATATAGTTTCTGTGGAAAAAGTTCAGAGAAAGGCGACCAAAATGCTAAAAAGAATGAAATGGCTCCCCTATGGGGAAAGGCAAAAGAGGTTAGGGTACTTCAACTTGGAGAAAAAATGGCTGAGAGGAGTTATGATAGAGTAAAATCATGAGAGGACTAGAATGGGTAAATGTGAATTGATTATTTACTCTTTCAGATAATACCAGGAATAGAGGGCACGCTTGAAGTTAGCAAATAGCACATTTAAAACAAAGTGGCTAAAATTATATTTCACTCAATGCACAGTTAAGCTCTGGAATTCATTTGCAGAGGATGTGGTTAAGGCAGTTATTTTAGCTGGGTTTAAAAAAGGTTTGGAGAAGTTCCTGGAGAAGTTCATAAACTGCTATTAATCCAGTTGACTTAGGGAATAGTCACTGCTTATTAATGGCATTAGTAGCAGGGGATTTATTTACTAAATCTGATCCAGTATGGCAACTTTATGTCCTCACCTTTGATCTGAAACATCTCCGATGTAGCCTCCGGCAACATGCTGTTCCAAAGACCCAGGATAGAAGTCTCTGTAACTCTGGACTTCTTTTTATAGGTCCTGTAGCCAGGACTTCCTGTGGTGCTGGCTGATGACATCACATCCCCCATCACTATAGAAGGAAGTCCTTTGCAACCAGCCAGCACCTTAGTAACAGGTCTCCTGCTGTTCTTGTGCTCCAGTGTGTGCTGCTGTTGGTGTCTTGTTGTGCCTTGCTCCTTGTTCCTTGTCTCACTCCTTGCTTTGTCTTCATCTTCTCTGTGCTCTGTTCCTTGTCCTGTTCCTTGTCTGGCCCGTTCCTTGTCTTTGCCTTGCTTGCAACCTAGTCCTTGTCTCCTCTGTCTGTTCCTCTGTATCCCTGTTCACTTGGGCTTGTCTCCCCTGGTTCTGGCTTAAATCTTGTTTCTGCCATCTGCTGCCTGCCCTGACCCTTGACCTGGATTCTGTCTATTCTAGCCTGCCGCCTGTATCCGACCCCTTGCTTGGACTTGACCATTCTTGCTAGCTGCTTGTCTTGACCCCAATGTGTCTTGGATTCTCATCTTGTTTTCTGTCATAGGACCCAGCCTAAGTCTTACCGGCCACCAGAACCCAAGGGGAAAGGGGCTGGTATAGGTGAATCTCCAGTTTAGCCTGCTATCAAGTCTGTTCGCCAGTTGCTGGTGTAGGTCTCGTGGGTTCGCCCATGAAGCTGCTTCAACTACGTCACAGCACCAAGGACTCACGTCAATCCTTACAGTAACTTCTTATGTTCTTTTCTCTTTTTGGTCCGTAGCAGGAAGATGTCACATAATTTCTAAGAATTTTGTCAGGAGTTTTATAAGCCATCATTCATTTGCTCCTGTAACTGACTTGAAAACTGGGTTCTGAAAGGTTTAGACCCTTAAAGCAGTTGTGAATTTTCTACATTTTTTATGCTACCATTCAATTGAACAGAAATAAGAAATATGCTTTTAAAGAGAAGATTCTTGGGTATTGCAATCTATAGTAAAGTTAGTTTTCTGACCAGCTGGGAGCAAAGCAAGGATGAGGTGCAATTAAAGTGCTAGGTAAGCAGAGCATGCTAATGCTGCAACAAGAAAAATGGGAAACAGAAGTGATGTTACTATAGCCAGAAAATAGCTGGGTATATATATTTCTAAGGGGACAGGAACTGTGGAGACATTGGGGCCAATTAGAGTATGATTTAGGCGAATAAAAAGTATTTTCGGAAAAAATCTGGAAAAAGCAGATTTCACAGGCAGAAGGCTGTGAAGAGAAGCAACTGCCTGACTAGATGTGACCTGGACAAGCCAAGGGCTACCATCTATGTGGGAAATAGCTGTATAAGCAGACTAGGTGAGTCTGCTGCTGAGTTTAACAGCCTAGCTTCTGGATTCATCAAAATGCTATAAATATAGTGGAAATAGCACCCAAGATAAAAAGAGGGCATGGTTAGACTATTTTCCCTGCTCCCGCATAGGTATTTTCCACAACACATTTATCGCACCTTCATTATTTTTCTCATCGCATGCTGATTAATCCACTGCAGGTGTGTTACCAACCGAAAAGGTTTTATGAGGGGGAGAGAGAGAGAGAGAAGGCTCATATGTAGGATTACTATTCATATCACTGTAAGAAGGAGCACTAGTAACTTGGGATGAAGTTTGGGAGGCGGGGTAGGTTTTGGGGGGCAGTTTTACGAACAGAAAAGTTGACATCAGTGAAGATTTTCTGTCATTTGGAATGTTGAAAGGTAAAAAAATAGTTAATTTGTACAATGTACTCTCTACCTAGCTTGACTGTAATCAAGTTAAGGCCCTAATGCAAAATGATGATGAAACCCATCTCCCAAGGGAGACGGAGGTTAAAGAGCATGCTACCATTTAAGTGAACTGTAGCAGAGAAAAAAAGAGGACAAAGCAGGTATGTAACATGAGCTGCCAGTCCAGGAAATCTAGTATAAGATTGAAAAGGTTGCCAGACCCATTACTGTGAAGGTACTTAAATGACCATTGAATAGATGAGTCAGAGACTCAGGTAGGGGATTTTTATGTCACAGCCCCCTGTACTACTGTTGGTAATTTGCAGTGAAATATCACTTTAAATCAAAGGATAGAAAATCCTAAATTACAGAACTATGGCTGGAAAAGTCCTTCATTGGATAGTTCTGAACAAGAAAGGGATTTATGAGAGAAATGTTCTGAAAAACAGTCCTAGGAAGCAAACAGATTCTCTCCCTGCCTAACAATGGGAGTCAGATCAGTTCTCAGACAACAGAAAAGAAAAGGCCAGGCAGGAAGGAAAGGTGTGCACATATTCTCTTTCCATGGTCCTGCCTGGGTCTTGGCCTTTTGGCTGAGAGAGATTGACTCATCCAACCTGGGTAATAGCGAATGACTGGCCTTGAGCTTAGTGGAGCTAAAATCACTGAAAGCTGAGACTGCGGAGGACTTGAATCACTGAATGCTAACAAGCCATGAACCTTGTGGAGCTGTAAACCCAAGTCATGAAAAAACCCTCCTACCAAAAGAGGTGAACCTGCATCCCCCTTGATCAAGGGGACCCCAATGCCAGATCGAGTGGTTCCCCCAGGAGGGTGTGGAGCCCAGTGGCAGATCGAGTGGTCCCCTAGGAGAGTGCAGATCGAGTGGTCCCCTAGGAGGGTGCAGACCCCAGTGGCAGATTAAGAAATCCTGCAGGAGGTGTGGTTACCAGCAGCAGATTAAGCAAGGAAACCCCAGCAGCAGATCGAGTGGTCCCCCAGGATGATGTGGACCCCAGCAGAAGACTGAATGGTCCCCCAGGAGGAAGTTGACCCCAGTGGCAGGTCCAGAGGCAGAGTTGGTTTCCCCAGGAGGGTGTAGACCACAGCAGCATGCCAGGAGGCAGAGTCAGGTCTCCCAAGAGGGCATAGACCCCGGTGACAGACCAGGAAGTGGAGTCAGCATGGACCCCAGCATTAGCACGGACCGGCACTGAGGAGATGATAGAGATTTAGATACAACAGACTCCCCAGACCAACACTGCCCACCAGCCCAGTTGCATCTTTTCAAATGGGTGAGAGTTGGGATAAAAAGGGGAGGATAATAATAATGAATTAAGCGGGAATGCAAGAGGTCCCTTCTATTCCATATGGTGGTATACTGTGGGAGCCAACAACCACAAATTGCCAATATTAAATGTTCTTGCTACCTTGTAGAAATGTATTTAGTTGTGTGGCCTGAGACAATTAACCACAAGTAGATAAGTGTGCTGTTTGACATCCTATTAGTGATGTACATAGTCATGTCAAAATATATATACTTATTAGGGATGTGAATCGTGTCCTCGATCGTCTTAACGATCGATTTCGGCTGGGAGGGGGAGGGAATCGTATTGTTGCCGTTTGGGGGGGTAAAATATCGTGAAAAATCGTTAAAAATCGTTAAAAATCGAAAAATCGAAAAATCGAAAAATCAAAAAACCGGCACATTAAAACCCCCTAAAACCCACCCCCGACCCTTTAAATTAAATCCCCCACCCTCCCGAACCCCCCCCCAATAACTTAAATAACCTGCGGGTCCAGCGGCGGTCCGGAACGGCAGCGGTCCGGAACGGGCTCCTGCTCCTGAATCTTGTCGTCTTCAGCCGGCGCCATTTTCCAAAATGGCGCCGAAAAATGGCGGCGGCCATAGACGAAAAAGATTGGACGGCAGGAGGTCCTTCCGGACCCCCGCTGGACTTTTGGCAAGTCTCGTGGGGGTCAGGAGGCCCCCCACAAGCTGGCCAAAAGTTCCTGGAGGTCCAGCGGGGGTCAGGGAGCGATTTCCCGCCGCAAATCGTTTTCGTACGGAAAATGGCGCCGGCAGGAGATCGACTGCAGGAGGTCGTTCAGCGAGGCGCCGGAACCCTCGCTGAACGACCTCCTGCAGTCGATCTCCTGCCGGCGCCATTTTCCGTACGAAAACGATTCGCGGCGGGAAATCGCTCCCTGACCCCCGCTGGACCTCCAGGAACTTTTGGCCAGCTTGTGGGGGGCCTCCTGACCCCCACGAGACTTGCCAAAAGTCCAGCGGGGGTCCGGAAGGACCTCCTGCCGTCCAATCTTTTTTGTCTATGGCCGCCGCCATTTTTCGGCGCCATTTTGGAAAATGGCGCCGGCTGAAGACGACAAGATTCAGGAGCAGGAGCCCGTTCCGGACCGCTGCCGTTCCGGACCGCCGCTGGACCCGCAGGTTATTTAAGTTATTGGGGGGGGGGGGTTCGGGAGGGTGGGGGATTTAATTTAAAGGGTCGGGGGTGGGTTTTAGGGGGTTTTAGTGTGCCGGCTCACGATTCTAACGATTTATAACGATAAATCGTTAGAATCTGTATTGTATTGTGTTCCATAACGGTTTAAGACGATATTAAAATTATCGGACGATAATTTTAATCGTCCTAAAACGATTCACATCCCTAATACTTATATAGTCTAATAAACCTGTATATATTTGTACATACTGCTAGCCTTGTTCACAGTCCCATTTGTTTCCTCGGATGAAGGGAGGGAATCCCACCCATTAACACCTTCTTCCCCAGGTAAAGGCATCAGACGCCAAGAACATGAGGGGGGGCTCCTGCCAGTCGGTCTCATACCCTAGGTAAGCAGTCAAGAGGGCTTTACAATAATAGGTATGCTACAGAAAACAGGAGTGAGTTACTGTGTAGGGCTTAAGTTATTCTATATATGAGATATACATTGTAAATGTTTGGAAGGCCTGATGTGGCAGAGAATGGAACTGTATTATTGCTTTTGGTTAAAAGGCTCTGTGAGAAAATAACCATATAATTTGCTTTCTGGTGTTTTCAGTGGTCAGAAGAGCACAGGAATCACCCTGTCACAATGTCATCTTCAATTTTGTAGATTTAGGGCCTGATATACTAAGGCTGTGGGAAAACAGCCTATAGAATTAGCCCTATACTTTGATGTTAAATCTGTTGTAAGGCAATTGTTCCTATGAACTGGTAGCAATATACAATACCAAGCAGAAAACAAGCTTTTTTTCTATACAGTCCCAAGTATTTGGTATTCTATGCCCAAACCACTTTGTCTTCAGAATGATCTGGTCAACGTCCGCCATGACCTAAAGACAAGGTTCCTTTATCAAACATCCTGATTTGAGTTTTATTTTAGAACAAGGGCTTTTGAGTTGTTTGGTACCACTGTTTTTAGAGTATTTTTCTTAGCATTATGTCTTATTATGGACTAAGGTTGGTTAGCTAAATAAAGAGGATGTGGTAGTGAATGAGAGGCCTTAAAGGAAGGTTTGAGAGTATCAGTGTGCAGATTTTACTTTTTTGTATGTCTGAATTGTATTGATTTGGTATTTTATTTATAGTAACATGCTTTGAGAGCTTTCTGGCAGTGAGGCATGAAACAAAAAAATAGTATTTATGAGACATGTTTTTACTCAAATTATATTTTTCATCAAGCATAGTAGGACTAAAGGTTTCTTTGCAAGTTAAATGATACCTTGACCAGGGTCCTGGCACGAACTATAAATCCGTTGATTGTACATTGAAAGGGGTTGGACAAAGGGTTAATATTTGTCTGAAATCATTTTTTGGATAAGCCACACTAAATGAACCAGGAAAGGAGTACTATCCAATTTAAGTTTTAATAACTATCGCGCCTTTTCAAATTACAGATTTTTCCCAACTTAATTCATGGATTGGGCTCTCTTTTCCCATTCAGATCCATTTTAATCACTACCTTCGTTGTTTGTCACATGAAGGAAGAGTGAAAGGTGACCCATCACTAGTCACAGCAGGATGCACTCCCTGATTAGAAGGCAGTTATACTCCACCATGCATTCAGTCTATTTACTGAGACATAACGCCAAAGAACAGTAATTCACACCTGCAGTGAAGATGTTAGACTTCCTTTTTTATAAATCCTATTTTTATCTGTGTTCATTTATGTTGGATTCAGTTTGCCTTCTCCTCTAACAATGACCACCAGGCTATTGTTTTCGCATCATCCTTAGCTCTGCAAAGTTCAGCATATAGAATCATTAAAGTCAGTTTATTTTGGAACAAGCATCTTCCCCACCCCTAATCCACATGCTTCTCAATTGAGCAAGCATTAAGTAAAATGAATATTAGGGATGCTTTCCCAAAGTGTAACATGTATCATATAGGAAATCCCAGCAACACTAGAAATTTCTCACCATCGTTACTTTTATTAGGTTGTAATATCTAAAGAATTCTTCCTGGCAGACTCATTCTATTGTAGATTCACTGATGTTTGTTTCTATGTACCCTCCAATGACTGAATGGCTTCACCAGACATATCTTGATGCAAAGTACACATAAACCCTTTTTTCTTGAATAAAGGGAAAGACCTTTAGGAACTGTTGAGGCCAAGCCAACATGCTATAGCTCCAGTGGATCTTCCGAAAGTCCATATGCCTATATGTAAAAAATCACCAAAGCTAATGATTTCCGAATTATCCCAAACAACTGAAAAGCAGGTTGTTAAAACAAACACAAAACACACTTTGAAATGTCTGTATGTCAATGCCAGAAGTCTAAGAAGTAAGATGGGAGAGTTAGAGTGTATAGCAGCAAATGATGAGATTGACATAATTGGCATCACAGAGACTTGGTGGAAGGAGGATAACCTATGGGACAGTGCTATATTAGGGTACAAATTATATCGCAATGATAGGGAGGATCAACTTGGTGGGGGTGTGGCACTTTATGTCCAGGAGGGTATAGAGTCCAACAGGATAAAGATCATACAAGAGACTAAGGGGCGGATTTTCAGAGCCCTGCTCGCCGGTGCGCCTATGTTCAATAGGCCTACCAGCGCGCGCAGACCCCGGGACTCGCGTAAGTCCCGGGGTTCTCAGAGGGGGGCGTGTCGGGGGCGTGTCGGGGGCGTGTCGGGGGCGGGCACGATCCGCGTGGCGTTTTCGGGGTGGGACGTAGCGTTTCGGGGGCGGGCCTGGGGGCGTGGTTACAGCCCGGGGCGGTCCGGGGGCGTGGCCGCACCCTATGGACCCGCCCCCAGGTCACGTCCCGGCGCGCTAGCGGCCCGCTGGCGCGCGAGGATTTACGTCTCCCTCCCGGAGGCGTAAGTCCCCCGACAAAGGTAAGGGGGGGGTTTAGACAGGGCCGGGTGGGTGGGTTAGGTAGGGGAAGGGAGGGGAAGGTGAGGGGAGGGCAAAAGAAAGTTCCCTCCGAGGCTGCTCCGATTTCGGAGCGGCCTCGGAGGGAAAGGAGGTAGGCTCTGCGGCTCGGCGCGCGCCAGCTACACGGAATCGATAGCCTTGCGCGCGCCGATCCCGGATTTTAGCGGATACGTTACAGGGGCTACGCGCGTATCTACTAAAATCCAGCGTACTTTTGTTTGCGCCTGATGCGCCAACAAAAGTACGCCAAATCGCGCTATTTGAAAATCTCTACCCCTAAATGCTCAGTAGAATCTATATGGGTAGAAATCCCATGTATGTTGGGTGAGAGTATAGTGATAGGAGTATACTACCGTCCACCTGGACAAAATGGTCAGACAAATAATGAAATGCTAAGAGAAATCAGGGAAGCAAACCAATTTGGCAGTGCAATAATAATTAGAGATGTGCATTTGTTTATGACGAATTAGGCAATTTCAAAGAAATTGTCTAATTCATCGTGATTCAGGGGTCCCGCCCCCCGAAACAGATTTTCCCCAAACTACGAGAAAAATTTGTTTTTCAGGTTTGTACGGGGGGAGGGGCACATTTTATTTTTTTAAATAAAAAACCACACCAAGCATTAATATGTAGTATAATTCAACTGCCCCCCCCCCCACCATCCCGATCCCTCCCCAAGACTTACTAACATCCCTGGTGGTCCAGTGGGGTCCTGCAAGGGATTTCTCCCTCCCTGCTGTCGGGCTGTCTGGCCTGCCTCGCTCAAAAAGGTGCTGATAGCCTCTGACCTACTATGTTACAGGGGCTACCGGTGCCATTGGTCAGCCCCTGTCACATGGAAATCGGCGCCATCTTGTGCTCCTACCATGTGACAGGGGTTGACCAATGGCACCGGTAGCCCCTATGACATTGTATGGGCAAAGGCTATCGGTGCCATTTTGATTACTGGCAGCTGATGGCACAAGGGCAGGAGATCGCTCCGGGACCTCCGCTGGACCTCAACTGACTTTTGGCCAGTTTGGGGGGCCTCCAGACCCCCCAAGACTTGCCAAAAGTCCCTGGGGGTCCAGCGGGGGACCGGGAGTGATCTATCCGTCGGCTGCCAGTAATCAAAATGGCACCGATAGCCTTTGCCCATACTATGTCACAGGGGCTACCGGTGCCATTGGTCAGCCCCTGTCACATGGTAGGAGCACAAGATGGCGCCGATGGCCATGTGAGGGGCTGAACAATGGCAGCGGTAGCCCCTGTGACATAGTAGGTCAGAGGCTATCGGCACCATTTTGAGCGAGGCAGGCCAGACAGCCCGACAGCAGGGAGAGAGAAATCCCTCGTGGGACCCCGCTGGACCACCAGGGATGTTAGTAAGTCTTGGGGAGGGATCGGGATGGTGGGGAGGGGGGTTGTATTTAATGTATTAAGGTGAATTTTAATGCTTGGGGTGGGTTTTTTTTTTAACTTCATTTTCCTGTGCCGTTTTTTGAGCCGGTTTCATTTTTCCCCGTTTAGTTTTTGTTCGTTTTTCCAAAAAAGTAACCGAGGAAAAACGAGCTTTACCCCGAAGCGTCCGACTCAAAAAATGACCCGGTAGTAAAAAACGAAGCTCATCTCTAATAATAATGGGAGATTTCAATTACCCCAATATTGACTGGGTAAATGTAACATCAGGACTTGCTAGAGATATAAAGTTCCTGGATGTAATAAATGACTGCATCATGGAGCAATTGATTCAGGAACCAACAAGAGAGGGAGCTATTTTAGATTTAATTCTTAGTGGAACGCAGGATTTGGTGAGAGAGGTAATGGTGGTGGGGCCACTTGGTAACAGTGATCATAACATGATCAAATTTAAACTAATAACTGGAAGGGGGACAATAAGTAAATCTGCAGCTCTAACACTAAACTTTCAAAAGGGAAACTTTGATAAAATGAGGAAAATAGAAACAAATAGAAAGGTTCAACTGCAAAGGTTAAAAGTGTTCAACAGGCTTGGACATTGTTTACAAATACAATCCTAGAGGCGCAGTCCATATGTATTCCACACATTAAGAAAGGTGGAAAGAAGGCAAAACGATTACCATCATGGTTAAAAGGTGAGGTGAAAGAGGCTATTTTAGCCAAAAAAAATCCTTCAAAAATTGGAAGAAGGATCCATCTGAAGAAAATAGGATAAAACATAAGCATTGTCAAGTTAAGTGTAAAACATTGATAAGACAGGCGAAGAGAGAATTTGAAATGAAGTTGGCCATAGAGGCAAAAACTCATAATAAAAACTTTTTAAAATATATCTGAAGCAAGAAACCTGTGAGTGAGTTGTTTGGACCATTAGATGACCGAGGGGTTAAAGGGGCTCTTAGGGAAGATAAGGCCATTGCAGAAAGACTAAATGAATTCTTTGCTTCCATATTTACTAATGAGGATGTTGGGGAGATCCAGTTCCGAACATGGTTTTCAGGGGTGATGAGTCAGACAAACTGAACACAATCACTATGAACCTGGAAGATGTAGTAGAACAGATTGACAAATTAAGAGTAGCAAATCACCTGGACCGGATGGTATGCATCCTAGGATACTGAAGGAACTAAAAAATGAAATTTCTGATCTATTAGTTAAAATTTGTAAACTATCATTAAAATCATCCATTGTACCTGAAGACTGGAGGGTGGCCAATGTAACCCCAATATTTAAAAAAGTCTCCAGGGGCGATCCAGGTAACTATAGACCAGTGAGCCTGACTTCAGTGCCGGGAAAAATAGTGGAAACTATTCTCAAGATCAAAATCGTTGAGCATATAGAAAGAAATGATTTAATGGAATACAGTCAACATGGATTTACCCAAGGGAAGTCTTGCCTAACAAATCTGCTTCATTTTTTGAAGGGGTTAATAAACATGTGGATAAAGGTGAACCGGTAGACATAGTGTATTTGGATTTTCAGAAGGTGTTTGACAAAGTCCCTCATGAGAGGCTTCTACGAAAATTAAAATGTCATGGGATAGGAGGCGATGTCCTTTCATGGATTACAAACTGGTTAAAAGACAGGAAACAGAGAGTAGGATTAAATGGTCAATTTTCTCAGTAGAAAAGGGTAAACAGTGGAGTGCCTCATGGATCTGTACTTGGACCGGTGTTTTTCAATAGATATATAAATGAACTGGAAAGGAATACGATGAGTGAGGTTATCAAATATGCGGATGATACAAAATTATTCAGAGTAGTTAAATCACAAGCGGACTGTGATACATTACAGGAGGACCTTGCAAGACTGGAAGATTGGGCATCCAAATGGCAGATGAAATTTAATGTGGACAAGTGCAAGGTGTTGCATATAAGGAAAAATAACCCTTGCTGTAGATACACGATGTTAGGTTACATATTAGGAGCTACCACCCAGGAAAAAGATCTAGGCATCATAATGGATAATACTTTAAAATCGTCGGCTCAGTGTGCTGCAGCAGTCTAAAAAGCAAACAGAATGTTAGTAATTATTAGGAAGGGAATGGTTAATAAAACAGAAAATGTCATAATGCCTCTATATCGCTCCATGGTGAGACCGCACCTTGAATACTGTGTACAATTCTGGTCACCGCATCTCAAAAAAGATATACACCCTGTTTATTGTAAACCGGCATGATGCGACTCCCATCGCAAATGCCGGTATATAAGAAATGCAAATAAAATAAATAAATATAGTTGCAATGCAGAAGGTACAGAGAAGGGCAATCAAAATGATAAAGGGGATGGAACAGCTCCCCTATGAGGAAAGGCTGAAGAGGTTAGGGCTGTTCAGCTTGGAGAAGAGACGGCTGAGGGGTGATATGAAAGAGGTCTTTAAGATCATGAGAGGTCTTAAACGAGCAGATGTGACTCGGTTATTTACACTTTCGAATAATAGAAAGACTAGGGGTCATTCCATGAAGTTAGCAAGTAGCACATTTAAGACTAATCGGAGAAAATTCTTTTTCACTGAACACACAATAAAGCTCTGGAATTTGTTGCCAGAGGATATGGTTAGTGCAGTTAGTGTAACTGGGTTCAAAAAAGGTTTGGATACGTTCTTGGAGGAGAAGTCCATTAATGGCTATTAATCAAGTTTACTTAGGGAATAGCCACTGCTATTAATTGCATCAGTAACATGGGATCTTCTTAGTGTTTGGATAATTGCCAGGTTCTTGTGGCCTGGTTTGGCCTCTGTTGGATACAGGATGCTGGGCTTGATGGACCCTTGGTCTGACCCAGCATGGCAATTTCTTATGTTCTTATGTTCTTGTGTTCTTATGCTCCTCGCTGCCGCCGCCGCCACTCCTGCTCCTCTCCACCGCCGCCACCAGTATTCCTGCTCCTAAGGACCCAGCACCATTTTTCTTTCGGGCACACTCCGCTCTGACCGACGTGCTCGCCTGCGTATGCGCGGTAGAGCTGCTCTCTACTGCGCATTTGCGGGCCGTCGGTCAGAGGCCATTTATAAGGTAGATACAGCATGCTGTGGAGCTCAAATTGTAATTGTGATATAAAAACTGTCCTTTCAATGCAATACCAACAGTTTAATGAACTATGTTGATATTAGGTTTAATGGCACAATCCTTAACCCATATGAACTTTTGACTTGGAGATACCTAAAGGTGAATCAAGTCACTCAAAATAGCTTGTAACTTTACAAGATTTTCTCATGCTTTTGAGGGAGAAACTGAAATTCATCATGTTTCATTCAGGGCTGGTGCTAGCGTTTTCGCTGTCCTGTGCAAAAAATTACTGTGCTGCCTCCCTCTCCACCGATTCATTCAGTTTCTGTCCTGAGCCCGTCAAATAAAGTCCATTTCCCTCCAGCAATATATATAATTTTAAAAACTGACACCTGCCCACACATGGAACACATGGTCAAGGTATTAGGTACTCTAGGGAAACCTTACAGTTCTGTACATGTGCCTCCCCCCTACTCCTACACCCTCTACTCTTTACAGGCACACACAATTAAATTATGCATCAAGCAATAAAATCAAGAGATATAAAAAATCGTTCATAATATTAAAACCATGTTACTAAAAAGAATAAATGTCAAAATAGCCAACAAACATCCAATAATTTTAAAAAACCTTGCATTAATTTGTTCTAATATTTCCCAAACACCAATAAAGTATTTCAAAACATCTGATGAACAAACCATCCAATAATTAAAAAATGTTCTAATATCACCCCAAAAAATAAAATATATTTCAAAACAGCAGAAACATAAAATTATATCCAATAATTAAAAACTAATAAGGTTTAAAAAATCTTCTGATTTCTATACCTGGAATCTTTTGAATGAGCTTGAATGAGGACATTTATTGGTTCAATATTTTATGATGTAGGACTTTTGTTGATGTGGTACATATGTTTGATTGGCTACTGAGAGAATTGATTGACATACTGAACGAGTATAAACTGTGATTGGTTGGTGAGAAGTCTATAAAAACATATATACTGACTGCATTTTTGTTTTGTAGAAACAAGGATTTGTTTGATCGAGATGGCGAGTTCCCCTGAAGCAGAGAGCAGATGAGCACACTCTTGAAATGCTGTCAGCATCGGGGTGTTGGCTATGTGTCTCATCTACAAATAATGAGCTAAGTGAATTTGGACAATATAGATAACAGATAAAATTTTATTTGCAACAGAAAATATAAAAAAATTTTGGACTTTAACTAACACAATTCCTGTGATGATAGTATTTCCCCACAGTGTTTACGACTGGTGAGATGTAATGATTTAAGGAATTGTGTTTCATTATTCATTATAAGGCTTTGGTGCTGTTCTTTATAGTGTCACACTTGAGGGAGTGGCAGGAGCAGGAGAGGCTACATACTTCTGGCGGAGACTGAAAATGAGGAGAGGTTGGGGGAAGTGTTCCCATTTAAGCTGCATGCATGCACACCCACACACAGCTTCCGCTCCCCTCCTCCTGCCCAGCTCAGACAGAGCCATGGTGAACTTTATCCCACCCCAGCCAAAGTAAGGAGGAGGTCAGCGGGGGTCGTGGTGGACCTTATGCCACCATGGCCTGAAGAGAAGAGGAGGTCATGTATATGTGTGAGTGCATGTGTGAGTGTGTGTGTCTATGTGAAAGCCTGTGTGTGTGTGTCTGTGTGCATGTTTGTGTTCCTGTGAGAACCTTTTACAGGCATCCACACACACACACACACAATGTGTCTGAGAGAGAGGGAGTGTGTGTGAGAGCATAGGCATCTATTTGAGAAAGGGCGATGTGAGAGAATAAATGTGTTATTGTGTGTGTGTGTGTGTGTGTGTGTGAGAGAGAGAGAGAGAAGGTAAAGTTTATGCATTCCTACCTCCCCAGTCCACGTTGGGTTGTTAGCTATGCGTCTCATCTACAAATTATGAGCTAAGTGAATTTGGATAAAAATGTCTAAGTGAATTCAAACAATATAGATGATAGAGAAAATTTTATTTGCAATAGAAAATATAAAAACATTTTTGGACTTTAACTCACGCAATTCCTGTGATGATAGTGTTTACCCGCATCATTTCTGGTTGTTGAGGTATAATGATTTGAGGAATTGTGTTCCATTATTCATTATAAGGCTTTGGTGCTGTTCTTTATAGTGTCATTTTGGTATTTACAGCTTAATTTTGTATGTGATGTGGTAGTAGTTGTACCTCCCCCCTCCCCCAAGTGTGCCATCCAATGGAAAATGCACAGTGCACACTGGGTTGCGTTGGGCCTGGTTTCAATGTAAACCTTGGAAACAACAATAAAATACTTATTTCCATGGAGTTTGGAGATGCACCATGTACAGCCATAATTTGAAATATCATTGTGCATAATTGCTCACTTAGTAGCCACTTATATTGAGGATGTATATGCACATTGTTAAAGAAACTGATGGGAATTCTCAAATGTCCACTCAAGATGTTATAAGAAGGTTCCCAGAATTAAAAGTTCAGCACTGTCATTATCATATTTTTCCCACACACTTAAATTTGAATTGGAAATAGTGAAAAAAGTCATGGAAACCAACAATGACAGAAGAAACCAGATACATTGATTAATATAGTTGTAATAAATACTATTTGTCAATAGGCACAGTAGGCCTGTACCTAGGGAGGCAAAAATCTGGGGGGGGGGGGGGGGGGGGGGGGGAGGCAGCAGGCTGGCTGAAGAATTGCTGCCTTCCAGCTTTGCTGAATCTCACTCAATAGATAATAGCCCTCTGTTTCCTGATCCAGCCCCTCACCTTCCAGGGAACAAGAAAGGAGGGGAGTGAGCCTGCAGCAGACAGAGCTAATAGGGATCATTTAAGGTAGATTAGGAGAGGCTGGGGAATGATATGGGCTTCAGATGGGGGGGGGGGGTATGTCTGTGTATGACAGAGGACAGAACAAGGATAGATAGATAGTATTCGTATGTGTGTGTGTGTGTGTGTGTGTGTGAGAGAGAGAGAGAGAGAAGAGAATTTTGCCAAGTGTGTGTGTGTGTGTGTGTGTGTGTATATATGTCAGCTTAGTTGGGATGTTAGGGAATGCAAGGAGAGCAAGACCAGAGCATTGCAGGGACACCTCCCTCTTCTCCTTCCCACCCACAGCAATTCAGATCCTCCCTCCCTTAATCTTAGATTCTATTCCCCAGATCCTGGCATCTCCCTTCCTTCCTACTATTCCCTTCTTCTCAGTCATGGAATTCACTCTTCAGCCTTTTCTCCTCCTCTTTTTCAATTCAAGAACCTCCCTCTGTCTCCCTCTTCTTCCACAATCCCAATTTCTAATCTTCCTCGTATTCCATCTCAAGTCCTTTTTCCTTCTCACACTCCTTCCCCTATTTCCTCACTCACCTCCTTCCTTCTCCCCATCCCTGAAATCCATCTTCTTTTCCCAATTAAAAGAAAAAAATCATACTAAGTATAATTATACTGGAAAAGTACTTTATTTTTATAATGCAATATAAAATATGGAAAAGTTTACATCAGAATTTATTTTTGTTACCGAATCTATTCGTGAGCTGCTACAGGAATCTAGGGGACTGTGCCTTACATCTTCTACTCCCTATTGTCTAATCTTGGGAGGGGTAGGGGGAGGGCAGGGAAGGTGAGCACCAGCAATGCCTACAGGTGCCAGAATCCTAAATCTGTCACTGACTATATGAGATCTGCCAGACTGCTGCTCCTCCCTCTCCCCCACACCAGGGGGCAAATGGATTTACAGGTGATCAGTTGGACAAATTTCAGAAACAATGCCGTAGAAGTAAAACAGCTTGAAGGGTAATGCTTGTATTTTGAAATGCTGCACACTAACCAGAGGGGCACATCTTTCTTTTAAAACTTCCATCTTGCTGTGCTCTGGGAGCTATAGTGATATTTTCTTTAAGGCGATGTTCAGCGAGGATTTTTTTCCCCCCATGTAGTGTGCCTAAAGAGAACGTTATTTCTAAACAGAATCATAAATATAAGAAGTGGGGCTCTACCTCTCCCCTGGAATGTCTCCGTGTGGAATGGACACATTCTGGACTTGTCCTAGATCACACCCATGAGTTGTGGTTACAGGCAAAGCACTGTATTTTGTGTATTTTTAAAGTAATAAATTATCCATTGAACTGTTTTCTTTTCTTCTGCTTCTTCTCTTTACTTGTTTTGCACTTTCTCTGCCTTTCTAGATACTTGTACATTTCATTTCCCTGGATACTAATGAACGCACATGAGAGGGAAACAACGGGATGCATGACCAGCTCACTGGCCGTGCCCCTACAATGCCTCTTTTTTGTGCCACATAATCTCATGGAGTCTTAAATGATAGAAGGAAATACCTTTATTTATTAACATATCTATACTGCCAATACCAAAGGCTCAAGGCAGTGAACAAAGAAACATTCCTAAAAAAATTGTTACAAACAAGGAGAATACGAGATAATATAAGAATCCAAACATAGAGAGTAAGGCAAACAGAACAAATAGGAATTTAAGAGCCCTTTAAAAGGTAGCTATATTGCCAAAGTATCTTTTTAGTCCTTCCAAACTACACTAACATACAGGCCGATTCAGTAAAAGTCGCGGGAGAGCGGGCGAAGGCCACTCTCCTGTGCACCCGATTCAGGGGGGAAGAAGATGCAAATTAGGGCCCGCAGTAAAAAGAGGCGCTAGGGACACTAGCGCGTCCCTAGCGCCTCCTTTTTGACAGGAGCGGTGGCTGTCAGCAGGTTTGACAGCCGACGCTCAATTTTGCCGGCGTCGGTTCTCGAGCCCGCTGACAGCCATGGATTCAGAAAACAGACATCGGCATAACTGAGTGTCCATCTTCCGACCCGCGGGCCGCCGGCCGATTTAAAATTTTTTTTTTAATTTTGGATTTTTTTTTTTTTAAATTTTGGGGCCTCTGACTTAATATCACTATGATATTAAGTCGGAGGATGTGTAAAAAATCGGTTTTTTCTGCTTTTCTGTACACTTTCCCGGTGCCGGCAGAAATTAAGAAATTAACACCAGCCTTTGGGTAGGCGTTAATTTCTGAAAGTAAAATGTGCGGCTTGGCTGCACATTTTACTTTCTGTATCGCGCGGGAATAACTAATAGGGCCATCAACATGCATTTGCATGTTGATGGCCCTATTAGTTTTGGAGGGGTTGGACGTGCGTTTTCGACGCGCTATTACCCCTTACTGTATAAGAGGTAAAGCTAGCGCGTCGGAAACGCGCATCCAAACCCGGGATAACAGTGCGCTCCACTGGAGCGCACTGTACTGTATCTGCCCAATAGTAACAAACAATAATGTAAGTCAGCAGATAAGGACCATTTGGCTCACCCACTCTGTCCAACTGCCTGTGTCTACCTTGCTTTAGCAAAGGATATCTCTCAGCCATCAGTAGATGACACTTGACTGCCAGCAGATCATCACTCCTTCTCTTTTTTCACTTTGGCCAGGAAGTATACCCAAGCCACTCTGCTGCCTAGGCTTAGAAATTTGCCATTATCATTTGATTATATCTAAGAATGTATCAAAGAGCTGCTGTCCCGTCTTTGGAGCTTGATGTAGCTATTCCATCACTCTGTGCAAGTCAGCTTTGACATCCCTTTTTTTGAGTAGCTGAGCACAAACCTTTCCACATCTTGCCCAACAACCCCACCCACACCTGCTATTATCAATGCCCTCCGTGACTGTCACATGAATAGTAGGGATGTCGCATGAATAGTAGGGATAGTAGGGATGTGAATCGTTTTTCAACGATTAAAATTATCGTCCGATAATGTTTATATCGTCTTAAATCATTATAGAACACGATACAATAGAAATTCTAACAATTTATCGTTAAAAATCGTTAAATCGTGTTAGTGCGCACTAACTCGAGTTAGTGCGCACTAACTACCCGTTAGTGCGCACTAACTCGATTTAGTGTGCACTAACTGAAAATGATACAAATAAACACTTTCCAGGTCACTGAAGGTCAGTTAGGAATGAATATGTGTTCCTATTGGCTGGCTGCCCTCTTATCTATTGATGTTACCAAGGTTACCACTGAGGTGATGGTTGGGGGGATGGGAAATGGAACTGGAAACTAACGAACACCAACAGAAAATGAAACAAAGTGTTCACACTTCCCAGGTCAGTAAAGGTCACTTAGGAATGAATATGTATGTATGTATTCCTATTGGCTGGCTGTGCTCTTATCTATTGATGTTACCAAGGCTAATACTGAGGTAATGGTTGGGGGGATGTGAAATGGAAACAGTTGGAAGCTTGACAAAAAAAGTAATGTAATGATCAGCACTCACGTGACTAGAACTTGTTTGTTTATTATTTTTGTTAGCAGGCACCTGAAATGCTAGTGCATGTTGAATTTGCCAATCACTGTGCATTTTAGAAAGGTGGTCCTGGCTGGAACTGTACACAGTTCAAATATATGTAATTGATTGTTGGTAAGTGTATTTTTTAAGTAGCCACACTGGCACAAGTATGTTTACTTTTCCTCCTACTTAACTCACTAGCTCAGCTTTGTAAGAAGGGCTTCTCTGCTTGTGTGTTGTTTTTGTTTGGTGTGAGGAGAGCAGAAACATCAGATCTTTATTCAATCTACTACAGTCATCTCTTACAGTGCCCTATCCCTATTAATACCAGGAGTGTTGTGATCTTCCTGCACACAGTGCCCTAACCCTGATACCAGTCTGAGACAGCTCCCTCCCTGCATTACTAGTGAGAGGCTGGCTTCACAGACAGGGGGGAGCTGCCTGACCCTCACTCCTGACTTCCCCCATGTCCCAGCTAGTGAATGGTGTGTGGGTGAGGGGGGGGGGAGGATGGTGAAGTCTGAGACAGCTCCCTCCCTGCATTACTAGTGAGAGGCTGGCTTCACAGACAGGGGGGAGCTGCCTGACCCTCACTCCTGACTTCCCCCATGTCCCAGCTAGTGAATGGTGTGTGGGTGAGGGGGGGGGGGGAGGATGGTGAAGTCTGAGACAGCTCCCTCCCTGCATTACTAGTGAGAGGCTGGCTTCACAGACAGGGGGGAGCTGCCTGACCCTCACTCCTGACTTCCCCCATGTCCCAGCTAGTGAATGGTGTGTGGGTGAGGGGGGGGGGGGAGGATGGTGAAGTCTGAGACAGCTCCCTCCCTGCATTACTAGTGAGAGGCTGGCTTCACAGACAGGGGGGAGCTGCCTGACCCTCACTCCTGACTTCCCCCATGTCCCAGCTAGTGAATGGTGTGTGGGTGAGGGGGGGGGGGGAGGATGGTGAAGTCTGAGACAGCTCCCTCCCTGCATTACTAGTGAGAGGCTGGCTTCACAGACAGGGGGGAGCTGCCTGACCCTCACTCCTGACTTCCCCCATGTCCCAGCTAGTGAATGGTGTGTGGGTGAGGGGGGGGGGGGGGGGAGGATGGTGAAGTCTGAGACAGCTCCCTCCCTGCATTACTAGTGAGAGGCTGGCTTCACAGACAGGGGGGAGCTGCCTGACCCTCACTCCTGACTTCCCCCATGTCCCAGCTAGTGAATGGTGTGTGGGTGAGGGGGGGGGGGGAGGATGGTGAAGTCTGAGACAGCTCCCTCCCTGCATTACTAGTGAGAGGCTGGCTTCACAGACAGGGGGGAGCTGCCTGACCCTCACTCCTGACTTCCCCCATGTCCCAGCTAGTGAATGGTGTGTGGGTGAGGGGGGGGGAGGAGGATGGTGAAGTCTGAGACAGCTCCCTCCCTGCATTACTAGTGAGAGGCTGGCTTCACAGACAGTGGGGAGCTGCCTGACCCTCACTCCTGACTTCCCCCATGTCCCAGCTAGTGAATGGTGTGTGGGTGAGGGGGGGGGGAGGATGGTGAAGTCTGAGACAGCTCCCTCCCTGCATTACTAGTGAGAGGCTGGCTTCACAGACAGGGGGGAGCTGCCTGACCCTCACTCCTGACTTCCCCCATGTCCCAGCTAGTGAATGGTGTGTGGGTGAGGGGGGGGGGGGGAGGATGGTGAAGTCTGAGACAGCTCCCTCCCTGCATTACTAGTGAGAGGCTGGCTTCACAGACAGGGGGGAGCTGCCTGACCCTCACTCCTGACTTACCCCATGTCCCAGCTAGTGAATGGTGTGTGGGTGAGGGGGGGGGGGGGGGAGGATGGTGAAGTCTGAGACAGCTCCCTCCCTGCATTACTAGTGAGAGGCTGGCTTCACAGACAGGGGGGAGCTGCCTGACCCTCACTCCTCCGGGGTATTGTGATCTTCCTGCACACAGTGCCCTATCCCTGATACCAGGGGTGTTGTGATCTTCCTGCATGCAGTGCCCTATCCCTATTAATACCAGGAGTGTTGTGATCTTCCTGCATGCAGTGCCCTATCCCTATTAATACCAGGAGTGTTGTGATCTTCCTGCATGCAGTGGCCTATCCCTGATACCGGGATGTGTGCAAGAAGATCACAACACCCCCGGTATCAGGAATAGGGCACTGCGTGCAGGAAGATCACAACATCCCCAGTATCAGGAATAGGGCACTGTGTGCAGGAAGATCACAACACCCCTGGTATTAGGGATAGGGCACTGTGTGCAGGAAGATCACAACACTCCTGGTATTAATAGGGATAGGGCACTGTGTGCAGGAAGATCACAATACCCCTGGTATCAGGGTTAGGGCACAAGTTCTAGTCACATTGACTGATCACATTACTTGTTTTGTCAAGCTACCAACTGTTTCCATTTCCCATCCCCCATATACTGTCAGTAGGAAACTTGGTAACATGAATAAATAAGAGGGCAGCCAATAGGAATACATATTCATTCCTAAACTGACCTTAACTGACCTGAAAAGTGTCAAATTGTATCATTTTCAGTTAGTGCGCACTAACTCCCAGTTAGTGCGCACTAACTCCCGTTAGTGCGCACTAACTCGAGTTAGTGCGCACTAATCGGAAAAAACGATTTTTAACGATTTTTTAACTAAAAAATCGTGCCTAAGACGATTTTCTTGCCCTGCCACACGATTTCTATTGTTAAGACGATATGGAAAACGATTCACATCCCTAATGAATAGTATCACCCAGGGCCAGATTCACTAAAAGGTAGATTTTAAAAGCCCAGCATGTGCCAAAATTGTGAGATAGTTGCACAAGTCGAGCTTGCGCATGGCCATCAAATTTTAAAAGCTGAGCACACTCTCAATTTCAAAAAAGGACGTAGTGTGGGTGTGGGTGATGGCTCAGGGCTCAGGTTCACTGCTGCATAAGTTTACTTCTGCTATGGAGGATGTGTAAGTTGTAAAAAAACAAAAATAAAATAAAAACAACCATTTTAGAGGAATTTCAAGGGTTTGGGATAACTGGGGGAGTGCAGGCTATTAAACTAGGGAGGGTATGGAGGACCAAGCTCAACACCGAGCAAACTGGTAGACGAACTGGCAAAACTGGTCATGGCATGGATGACTTATACAGTAGAAACGGGATTTATGTGCCCACTTAAAATTAGGCACACACGTGCGCACAAATTATAAAATCGCCACATCCCTGTATAAGCACTGATGTGCATGCACTAATGTGTGCCCGCGCACTGCTTTGAAAGTTAAAATTTTAGGTTTTTCCTCCCATTCTCTGTCTCTGGGAATAAAGCTTGGTAAAACAGGCCCCTAGAATCTAGAAATCTACAGCGGACCTGTTAATAGCCATCCACATGAAAGGGAAAGGGTTAATAGATAACACAAGTTTGAATGCGCCTTATTATTACACCATATATCATGCTGAAAATTTGGAATTCTTTAACCAGACAGAAACATCTTGAAAGCATCTTTACATTATCAATCATGTCACCTTGAACATGTTTGGAAGCCTGCTGCTGGCATCAAGATGTTTTATTCAGAAGTACATATTTAAGGATGGTGACCAACACTTTTTCAATGTCAACTTCACTCTGTTCAAGAACAAAAAACTCCTTTCATTCCAGCAAAGATCGCCTCAAACACATTCCTGTTTTTACTTTAATTATTACAGACATCGCATTTATAATATGGGCATAGGCTTTAAAGTGATTAACCAGAAAGAAAAAAATAGCAAATAGTAACAGAATTCAAGAAAGCTTGGGTAAAGTATGAAAGATCCCTAGATGCGAAAAAGTGAAAGGAATGCGAGAGATCCACTGGAGGAGGCCTTTGGTATTGCATCAGGAGATAAATTGTACAGGGTAGCTGGTCCCCTAAGGTCCTTATCCACCATCACTGTCTGTTTCTATCAGCTGCCTTTTCTTTATAAATATTGCATTTTTCTTACCCTTGGTTGGAAAGGGCAATTTTCAGAAGCCATATATGTAGGTAAATTTGCTTCGCTGGGTAAATTGGCTCTCTGAAAACTGCCCAGCCCTTACAAAGCTTACGCAGGTAAAGTGCATTTTCACATGTAAAGCCCAGTTTTAAGCTTGTAAATCCTTTTGAAAATTACTTCCAATATGTATTGCTTTCATGGGAGAAAAATACCTGCAGAGAAAATAGATTCAAATGTCTTTGTGTGCTTTCTTCTTTCTGCAACATTCAAAGGGAAATTGAAAACTGGTGCAAGGCCCAGTGGTAAAAATTCCTGCAGTCTGCTTCAATGCAAACATTATGAAAAATGGCCAGAGATCAATTATGTATTATTATTAAGTTCCATGTATTAGAAATCAAACATATAAAGGCAGACAATCAACATGTTATGTCATGTTAGCTTTATTTATATTAAATCACCAAAATCCACCACACGAGAGGGCAAAATTGAATTCCAATAACTAATTTCAAAAAAGCATTTCACAAAAGTTTTATTCAACTAAAGGAGACAATATCAGAAGAACGTGCTTAAAGATTTTAATCTACTGTCTCTCGCCCGCAATGGGCCACAGGCAGCCTTATAAGAATTGTTAGTCTAAAAATTAATAAGGAGACTTTAAATGATTAAAGTCTCCTTATTAATTTTTAGACTATTTTCACTAATTCTATTGAAAAAAAAACATCCCCTTCTTATCTTCCACCACCATGTATGGCACCCATTTTTTATTTCAAATTTTAAATATTTTTTATTAAAAAAGAAATACTTAGCCAAATTCGACGTTCACCACTGCAAATGGATGCTTAAAATTATGAAATCATTTCAAGCATCCATTTGCAGTGGTGATCGTCAGATTCGGCTATTTATTTTTTAATAAAAAACATTAGATAAAATTTGAAATAAAAAATGGGTGCCATACATGGTGGTGGAAGATAAGAAGGGGATGTTTTTTTTCAATAGAATTAGTGAAAATAGTCTAAAAATTAATAAGGAGACTTTAAATGATTAAAGTAATAGTGCTTATAAGGCTGAGACTGCCTGTGGCCCATTGCGGGCAAGAGACAGTAGATTAAAATCTTTAAGCACGGTCTTCTGATATTGTCTCCTTTAGTTGAATAAAAGTTTTGTGAAATGCTTTTTTTAAATTAGTTATTGGAATTCAATTTTGCACTCTCGTGTGGTGGTTTTTAGTGATAGCTTTATTTATATGCCATCCCTATCCAGGGCAGCTCACAACAAAATATACAGAATAATACCAGAATAAATACAGCACAGTAAAACAAAATAAAGACATAAACCAATACAATGGAAAAGCAATAAAGAAAAAAAATATTGCAACAAATTAACAACTACTTCTTAAAAAATCAAAAGAAATACAAGTAGGGATTCAGGAAAAAGTCAGAATAAAACAGGTAAGCTAAAACAGAAGATAAAGGTATCCACAATAAAATACCTCTTCAAAAAGAAAGCTATTTAAAAGCTTCTTAAAAGTCTTTAAACAAGTCAGCCCCTCAGGTAAGCTATTCCAAAGCTCAAGGTCTGCAACTGAAAAGGCTGATTTCTGAACTACAGATAAATGAACCTGCTTAAAGGAAGGAACTTCAAACAAAGCTCTCTGTGAAGAGCACAGGAATCTAGATGGATAATTAATGCTTAAGCATCATCAAAATCCAAGGTGTTGCAGCACTTTACTACCATGGAAATCTGCAGCATTTTAAGTGTAGCACTTTACTAGGGGTGTGCATTCGTTTTCGTCATATTGGCGATCCGCAACGTATATACCCTTTTCGTTATATACGTGGGGAGGCGAAACGCATCAAGACTCCCCACGAATATAACTTATTATCCGTTTAATGCATTACGTGGCGCGCGCTTTTCTTCGTCGCCATTTGCAATGATTTCACAAAATGTCAGCGCTCATACCCTACATTCCGGTATCCATGCCGACCGGTCCGACCCTTTCCTGTGAGTTACTGTGACTCACAGGAAAGGGTCAGACAGGTCGGCATGGATACCAGAATGCAGCGTATCAGTGCTGACATTTTGTGAAATGCACTGAATGCAGCCAATCGCGCTGTCATTCAGTGCTCTCTGTGGATTTTACTGATGAGCCAGCACTATATATACATGAGCACGAAGCGAGCCACGCACTTTCTTTACAGCGGTGGTGTGGGGAGGTGGGGTTTGTGTAAGGAGGCTGCACTGAGAGATAGGCTAGTTAGTAAGGAGAAATAAAAAAGCTATTTATTCTTTATTTTGCTGCAGTGCCAGCTAGCCCTGTTTGTGTTTGTTTGAAGCAGTTTATTATTTAGGTGATTAGACTGAGACACTGTGCCAGGGAGAGAAGCTGCTAGCAATCACCATTAGGGTGTTGTGCCTGGCTGGGAGAGATATATTTTCATCCATTTTCCTGGTGTGCCAAAAATTCCAGCTTTTTTAAACAGAGTTATTTTTAATTCAAGTCACTCAGTCTCTCTGTACACTGGGCTTCAGTGGGCAGTGGGTAGTTTAACAAACTGAACCTTATTATTAGGACGGTCAGTGCAGTCAAGTGCCCAGTCTGCCTCTTCTGTGCTTACAAGCAAGCTGCATGTGTGTGCACACCACACACATGCAGCTTGCATGTGTGTGGTGTGCACACACATGCAAGCTGCATGTGTGTGCAAGGCACCATGACAGTGGGCAAGCTGCATGTGTGTGCAAGGCACCATGACAGTGGGCAGTGGGTAGTTTAACAGACTGAACCTGGATCCACAGTGTTTATCTCACGCCCCTTTGAAGTCCTTCACAGTTCTGGTCTTCACCAGTTCCTCCGTAAGGGCATTCCAGGCATCCACCACCCTCTCCGTGAATAAATACTTCTTGACATTGGTTCTGAGTCTTCCTCCCTGGAGCTTCAAATCGTGACCCCCTGGTTCTGTTGATTTTTTTTCCAGCGGAAAAGGTTTGTCATTGTCTTTGGATCATTAAAACCTTTCAAGAATCTGAAAGTCTGTATCATATCACCTCTGCTCCTCCTTTCCTCCAGGGTGTACATATTTAGATTCGACCCGTATGTCATAGTGAGGGCAAAAGTAGCGCCGGCGCCATTTTGAATATTGGCAATACGGCCCGAGTACAGGAGGTAGCTCCTGGACCCCCGCTGGACTTTTGGCAAGTCTTGTGGGGGTCAGGAGGCCCCCCCAAGCTGGCCAAAAGTCCCTGGGGGTCCAGCGGGGGTCCGGGAGCGATCTCCTGCACTCGTGACGTTGGGCGTCAGGAACCACAATGGCGCCGGCGCTACCTTTTCCCTGTCATATGGTAAGGGCAAAGGGCCACCGGCGCCATTTCTATTAACGCAGCCGTGGCCCGAGAGCGGGAGATCGCGCCGGGCCCCCCCCCCACTGGACCCCAGGTGATTTAAAACATTTTGGGGGGGTTCGGAAGGGTGGGGGATTTGTTTTAAAGGGTCAGGGTGGGTTTTAGGGTTGTTTTGGTGTGCCGGTTTTCCCGCCGATTTACGATTTGACGATTTTTTAACAAAAAAACCCATGACGATCAGATTTCCCTCCCCCCCCCCAGCCAAAATCGATCGTTAAGACGATCGATCACACGTTTCACATCCCTAGTGCATAGCAAGGCACCGTGACAGTGGGCAGTGGGTAGTTTAACAGACTGAACCTTATTATTGGGACAGTCTGTGCAGTCAAGTGCCCAGTCTGCCTCTTTTGTGCTTACAAGCAAGCTGCATGTGTGGACACACCACACACCTTACATTAGTGCATAGCAAGGCACCGTGACAGTGGGCAGTGGGTAGTTTAACAGACTGAAGCTTATTATTGGGATGGTTTGTGCAGTCAAGTGCCCAGTCTGCCTCTTTTTTGCTTACAAGCAAGCTGCGTGTGTGGGCACACCACACACCTTACATTATTTATTTATTTTATTTATACTCTTTTATATACCAAAGTTTAGCTAGATGCCTTCACTATGGTTTACAGGTGAAACAACAAAATACAATTGAGACAACTGGTAAAACTGGTGTAACAATATAACTGGAATAATAACAGGAAGGGCTATGCTTTAGCAGTGAAAACATAATGTTTAGAGCTATCAGCTTAGGTTGCAACATATTGGGGTTATTATCGGCTTTAGAGAAATGTTAGTTGAGAGTAAGTTAAGTATATGCAGAAATGTTTAGCTAACGGTAATAGTATGTGGTGTTCTTTGTGGGGTGGGTGTTTATCCAATCCCGTCTTTGAAGTCTGAAGAGCCAGGTTTTGAGGTCTTTTTTGAATATTTTGGTGTTGTTCTGTAGTTTAAGGGGTTCGGGTAATGAGTTCCAGATGTTGGGTACTGCTATAGAAAAGGCTCTGTTTCTTACGTGGTAAGTCTGGCAATTGTATTATTATTATTATTATTATTATCTTTTATTATCTTATATTTTGTGCTTACAAGCAAGCTGCATGTGTGTGGACACCACACACGTTACGTTAGTGCATAGCAAGGAACTGTGACAGTGGGCAGTGTGTAGGCACTAGTCAGTGACATTAAATCCATAATGTCAGGGAAAGCTAGATGTAGTCGAGTGATTGGGACTGGCAGAGGAGGCACCTGTTGCAATCTAAACTCTTTGTAGGGGCAGGAAGTTCCATCCCGAAAAAAATGAAATCTGACCATGATGCATCGCCATCGCCACCACTTGTTTCTGGCCCTGTAGTTTTGGAGGTGAGGGAAGGGGAGGCTGAGTCATGCCAGACAAAATGTCGACACCCAAAAGCAGCAGGAGGACAGAAGTCTCGACTAGGACTTAGCATTGACAATGTAGTGCAGTCACTGTTTGCTTCTGATTCAGATGAAGAATCATCTTCTGTGGGATTCTCATTGAAACGGAAGAAGTAATAGGTGATGAATATTTGGGAGGATCAGTTAGTCCTGTCTAACCCTCCACTTCAGTGCAGCAGGGGAGAGATTAAACTGATGAGGAGGAGGAAGAGCAGTTAGCGCAGGCACAAAGGGTGACTGAGACCCCTGGCATTGCTTCTCATGGTACACCCACTACCTCAGCTCCAGTGCCAGCTTCCACCCCCAAGGCTTTAGAGAAGGGAGGATCACGAAAGACATCTGCGATCTGGAGCCACTTTAAAGTGACAGAAGACCCGCTTTTTGCTTGGTGTAATTACTGTGCCAGGGATATTAGCAGAGGCAAGCAAATGGGACATCTATCTAATTTTGGCATGAACCAATATATGAAGAGGCAACACCCAACAAGTTTACTGCCATCTGGGGATGGTGGCAGTTCCAGTCGGGGGACCCCTTCCAACCAGTGTGCAGTGGTAGGAAAGCAGCAGAGTCAGCCCACGCACTCATACCCTTCTAGCAGTCAGGCGGCAGGCCAGCAACCCCCTGACATGTGGCAGAAGCGACAACCAACAATGGAGGAAATGGGGTGGAGTGCGGTAAAGCTATCCCGGGGTAGGAGGCAGGCAGCTTCAAAAGTTGTAACCAGGACCATTGGGGAAATGATTGCCTTTGATGACCAGCCCTGGCAGGCAGTGGAGAATGTGGGTTTCAAGAGTTTTCTGAAGGTCGTAGTTCCAAATTAAAAGTCCCCTCCAGAACCACATTTAGCAGAAAGTTCATCCCCAGCATGTACAAGCAGTGTTGCAGTCGCATGCAAGCACTGCTAGCAAAGGCAGAGGGGAAAGTGCATTTCACCTGCGATATCTGGACCACCATGAATGCTGCACACTCTCACCTCTCCCTCACAACACACTGGTGGGACCTGGCTGAGGCAGGGGCAGCCAGCAGCTCTATTACTGAACAAGTATCAGGGTGGAGGTGGGATTTACTACACACCCACCTGATGGACCAGGCCCATACCACAGCCAATATTCTAGCATGCATCAGAGAGATGCTGGAGGGCTTGCAACTACACCAGCGAGACAGGAATACTCAGGCAGGGTTCTTTGTCACAGATAATGGTGCAAACATGGTTAAGGCAATAAACAACGGGTGCTTTAATAACATCCAATGATTTGTATACACTCTGCACCTGGTAGTGAAGTCAGCTCTGGGGTTGGATTCCAATGACAAAGAGAATGAATACCTGCATAGGTTAATACAGAAGTGCAGGAACACAGCAGCGCACTTCCACAGAAGTGTGAAGGTGGGGCAGGTTCTCCAACAAAAGCAGACTGATTTGGAGATGCCTCACAAGTGTCTCATTCAAGACATTGCCACCCGGTGGAATTCCACCTTATGATGCTGCAGAGGTTAGTGGAGCTGCAGACACCCCTTCATGAACTTTCTGGTACAATGGACATAGGTGTGCAGAATACCCTAGAGCATCATGATTGGTTAGTCATGAGTCAGCTGGAAAAATCCTGCAGCCCTTCAAGGATGTCATGGAGGAGCTGAGTTCCAGAAGTGTCACCTTGGCTGACATCATCCCTATAGTTAATCTCCTGGATGAACATTTGGAGGCCTTTAAACAGGAAGAGGGAATGACAGTTGAGGTGCTGCATTGCATGGACGTTTTGCAGCAGCAGGTGAAAGAGAGATTAAGGTCTTTAACGCAAGATTGCACATACATGCTCCCCATAGTCTGTGATCCCCATGTGAAAGGGAAACTCACCCTACAGTACGATTTTCTCTTATTGGTGAAGGAACTGCTGTTAGCAAAAGTCCATGAACAGGAGCACCATAGGCAAAGACAGATTAGGCGTTTGTTTGTTTGTTTGTTTGTTTATTTATTTATTTATTTATTTATTCGCTTTTTTATACCGGTGTTCGTAAAGGTACATCACGCCGGTTCACATTATAACAAGAGTATTGAAATTACATTATAACAGGGAAGAAGGGATGGGGCAACATAGTGAAGCACAGAAATACAGTTCAAAAAATCAACAACAAGGAACGTCTCAAGAGTATAACAAGGTGTAAGTTCCAAAACTTCAAAATAACGACTGCATGAGCAACATATTACACATAATGACTGAGAAAAGGATGCAGTAACAGACTAAATAGTATTACAAGAGAACGTCATGTTAATGAGGAGAAAAGAGTTCCATGTAGAGGGCTGGTTTGAAGCGTGTTGCCACAGGGAGCAGCAAAGTATACCAGGGACTGAGCAGAGGTGGAAACAGCGGGCACCTCAGAGAGTTGTGCTGCTAGCCCAAGCAGGAGCAGCACTGGGTCAGCGACAGATAGTACCTCCTCCTCCTCTTCAGAACGCAAAAGGCTTGTTGCCCATAAAGGTTCATCTGTTGTGCGATGGGCGAGAGAGAAAGCAGCTGGCATGAGTGACTCTCAGCCCGCCCAAGCAAAGGAGACACCAGCACAGCTGTCATTGACATGGTAACTCTCAGAGCCGATAGAGAACATGCAGACAGATCCGGTGGCATATTGGGCACACAAGTCCACTGTCTGGCCAAACCTACCCAAAGTGGCTCAGCGATATCTGTCATTTCCACCAACCAGTGTGCCCAGTGAATGTGTCTTTTCCATGACAGGGGATATCATGAGCCCTCACCGCTCAAGGCTGGCACCAGAGTTGATGGAAATGCTAGTGTTTTTGAAAGTAAACCTGCATTTGCTTGGGATTCCAAATTTCCCTGTGAATGGCAAAATGAACAAAAGCAATTGAAAACCTTGCAGCAGCTTCAAGTGCCTCCTATGCTCCAGATAATATAAGCACTGCAGCACATTTACCTAACCTGAAACGCTGTGCCTGACCGTCCACTGTCAAGGCCGTACATCCCTACAAGGGTCTGACCTCTAACGCTGTGCCTGACCATTAACTGCACACTCCCTGAAAACACACCATTAACTGCACACTCCCTGAAAATACACTGGTGGGACCATGCTGAGGCAGGGACAGCCAGCAGCTCTATTACTGAACAAGTATCAGGGTGGAGGTGGGCTTTACTGCACACCCACCTGATGGACCAGGCCCATACCGGAGCAATATTCTAGCATGCATCAGACAGATGCTGGAGGCCTGGCAACTACTTATGTCCATACGTGGGCTTGTCCTCTGTCCTCGAATGCTGTGGCTATCATCTCAGGCCTTATGTTCCTACAAGGGTTTGACCTTGATTGCTGTGCCTGTCTGTCAAGTCTTTATGTCCCTACATGGGCTTGACCTCTTTCCTCAACTGCTCTGCCTGTCTGTCCAGGCCTTATGTCCCTAGGTGTGCTTGACCTCTGTCCTTGACTGCTGTGCCTGTCCATCCAGAGCTTGTGTCCCTACAAGGGTGTGACCTCGATTGCTTTGCCTGTCCGTCCAGGCCTTGTGTTCCTACAAGGGTTTGACTTAGATTGTAAGCCCTCTTGGGATAGGGAACTACCTACAGTACCTGAGTGTAATCGACTATAAAGTGCTGGAAACGTTTGGAAATTGGAATATAAATAAATTTAAAAAAAAAAAACTGCTGTGCCTGTCCATCCACACCTTATGTCCCTAGGTGGGCTTGACCTCTGTCCTCGACTGCTGTGCCTGTCCATCCAGGCCTTATGTTCCTATGAGGGTTTGACTTAGATTGTAAGCCCTCTGGGGATAGGGAACTACCAACAGTTCCTGAATGTAATCGACTATGAACTGCTGGAAATGTTTGATTGCAATGCCTGTCCGTCCAGGCCTTATGTTCCTACAAGTGTTTGACCTCAATTGCTGTGCCTGTCCGTCCAGGCCTTATGTTCATACAAGTGTTTGACCTCGATTGCTGTGCCTGTCTGTCTAGGTCTTTTGTTCCTACAAGTGTTTGATCTCGATCGCTGTGCCTGTCTGTCCTTGCCTTATGTTCCTACAAGTGTTTCTCCTCGATTGTTGTGCCTGTCCATCCAGGCCTTATGTTCCTACAAATGTTTGACCTTGATGCTGTGCCTGTCTGTCCAGTCCTTATGTTCCTACAAGTGTTTGACCTCGATTGATGTGCCTGTTCTTCCAGGCCTTATGGTGCTACAAGTGTTTGACCTCGATTGTTGTGCCTGATCATCCAGGCCTTATGTTCCTACAAGTGTTTGACCTCGATTGCTGTGCTTGTTCCTCCAGGCCTTATGTTACCACACGTGTTTGACCTTAATTGCTGTGGCTGTTCGTCCAGGCCTTATATTCCTACAAGTATTTGACCTCGATTGCTGTGCATGTCCTTCCAGGCCTTATGTTTCTACAAGTGTTTGACCTCGATTGCTGTGCCTGTACGTCCAGGCCTTAAGTTCCTACAAGTGTTTGACTTTGATTGCAGTGCCTATCCATCCAGGCCTTATGTTCCTACAAGTGTTTGACCTCGATTGCTGTGTCTGTCCATCCAGGCCTTATGTTCCAACAAGGGTTTGACCTCGATTGCTGTGCCTGTCTGTCCAGGCCTTATGTCCCTACAATGGCTTGACCTCTGTCCTCGACTGCTGTGCCTGTCCGTCCAGGCCTTATGTCCCTAGGTGGGCTTCACCTCTGTCCTCAACTGCTTTGCCTGTCCATCCATACCTTATGGTCCTACAAGGGTTTGTCTTAGATTGTAAGCCCTCTGGGGATAGGTAAATACCAACAGTACCTGAGTGTAATCGACTATGAAGTGCTGGAAATGTTTGAAAATAGGAATATAAATAAATTAAGAAAAAAAAAAAACTGCTGTGCCTGTCCTTCCAGGGCTTGTGTTCCAGCAACTGTTTGACCTCAATTGATATGCCTGTTCTTCAAGGCCTTATGTTCCAGCAAGTGTTTGACATCAATTGCTGTGCCTGTTCGTCCAGGTCTTAAGTTCCTAGAAGTTTGACCTTGATTGCTGTGCCTGTTCATCCAGGCCTTATGTTCCTACAAGTGTTTGACCTCGATTGCTGTGCCTGTTTGTCCAGGCCTTATGTTCCTACAAGTGTTTGACCTCGATTGCTGTGCCTGTTCCTCTAGGCCTTATCTTACTACAAGTGTTTGACCTCAATTGCTGTGGCTGTTCATCCAGGCCTTAAATTCCTACAAGTGTTTGACCTCGTCTGCTGTGCCTGTCCGTCAAGGCCTTATGTTCCTACAAGGGTTTGACCTTGATTGCTGTGCCTGTCTGTCCAGGCCTTATGTCCCTACAATGGCTTGACCTCTGTCATCGACTGCTGTGCCTGTCCATCCAGGCCTTATGTCCCTAAGTGGGCTTGACCTCTGTCCTCGACTGCTTTGCCTGTCCGTCCATGCCTTATGTTCCTACAAGAGTTTGACTTAGATTGTAAGCCCTCTTTGGATAGGGAAGAACCTACAGTACCTGAGTGTAATCGACTATGAAGTGCTGGAAACATTTGAAAATAGGACTATAAATAAATTAAGAAAAAAAACAACTGCTGTGCCTGTCCATCCAGGGCTTGTGTCCCTACATGGGTGTGACCTCGATAGCTTTGCCTGTCCATCCAGGCCTTGTGTTCCTACAAGGGTTTGACTTAGATTGTAAGTCCTCTGGGGATAGGGAAATACCTAAAGTACCTGAGTATAATCGACTATGAAGTGCGGGAAACATTTCAAAATAAGAAGATAAATAAATAAAAAAGAAACAAAAAACTGCTGTTCCTGTCCATCCTGGCCTTATGTCCCTAGGTGGGATTGACTTCTGTACTTGACTGCTGTGCCTGTCCGTCCAGGACTTATGTTCCTACGAGGGTTTGAGTTAGATTGTAAGCCCTCTGGGGATGGGGAACTACCTACAGTACCTGAGTGTAATCGACTATGAAGTGATGGAAACGTTTGAAAATAGGAAGATAAATAAATTAAAAAAAACAAAAAACTGCTGTGCCTGTCCTTATAGGGCTTGTGTCCCTACAGGGGTGTGACCTCGATTGGCTTGCCTGTCCGTCCAGGCCTTGTGTTCCTACAACGGTTTGACTTAGATTGTAAGCCCTCTTTGGATAGGGAACTACATACAGTACCCGAGTGTAATCGACTATGAAGTGCTGGAAATGTTTGAAAATAGGAAGATAAATAAATAAAAAAACAAAAAACTGCGGTGCCTGTCCTTCCAGGGCTTGTGTCCCTACAGGGGTGTGACCTCGATTGGCTTGCCTGTCCGTCCAGGCCTTGTGTTCCTACAATGGTTTGACTTAGATTGTAAGCCCTCTTTGGATAGGGAACTACCTACAGTACCCGAGTGTAATCGACTATGAAGTGCTGGAAACGTTTGAAAATAGGAAGATAAATAAAAAAACAAAAAACTGCTGTGCCTGTCCATCCAGGCCTTATGTCCCTAGGTGGGCTTGACCTCTGTCCTCGACTGCTGTGCCTGTCCGTCCAGGACTTATGTTCCTACGAGGGTTTGAGTTAGATTCTAAGCCCTCTGGGGATGGGGAATTACCTACAGTACCTGAGTGTAATCAACTATGAAGTGATGGAAACGTTTGAAAATAGGAAGATAAATAAATTAAAAACAAAACTAAACTGCTGTGCCTGTCCATCCAGGCCTTATGTCCCTAGGTGGGCTTGACCTTTGTCTTCAACTGCTGTGCCTGTACGTTCAGGCCTTATGTTCCTACAAGTGTTTGACCTCAATTGCTGTGCCTGTCCGTCGATGCCTTATGTTCCTACAAGTGTTTGACCTCGATTGCTATGTCTGTCCATCCAGACCTTATGTTCCTACAAGTGTTGACCTCGATTGCTGTGCCTATTCATCCAGGCCTTTTGTTCCTACAAGTGTTTGACCTCAATTGCTGTGCCTGTCCGTCGATGCCTTATGTTCCTACAAGTGTTTGGCCTCGATTGCTTTGCCTGTCCGTCCAGGCCTTATGTTCCAACAAGTGTTTGACCTCGATTGCTGTGCTGTCCGTCCAGGCCTTATGTTCCTACAAGGGTTTGACCTCGACTGCTGTGCCTGTCCATCCAGGGCTTATGTCCCTAGGTGGGCTTCACCTCTGTCCTCAACTGCTTTGCCTGTCTATCCATGCCTTATGTTCCTACAATGGTTTGACTTAGATTGTAAGCCCTCTGGGGATAGGGAAATACTAACAGTACCTGAGTGTAATTGACTATGAAGTGATGGAAATGTTTGAAAATAGGAATATAAATAAATTAAGAAAAAGAAACTGCTGTGCCTGTCCTTCCAGGGCTTGTGTCCCTATCCCTACAAGGGTGTGACCTCGATTGCTTTGCCTGTCCATCCAGGCCTTGTGTTCCCACAAGGGTTTGACTTAGATTGTGAGCCCTCTTTGGATAGAGAACTACCTACAGTACTGAGTGTAATCAACTATGAAGTGCTGGAAATGTTTGAAAATAGGAATATAAATAAATTAAGAAAAAAAAAAACTGCTGTGCCTGTCATTCCAGGGCTTGTGTCCCTACAAGGGTGTGATCTCGATTGCTGTGCCTGTCCGTTCAGGCCTTATGTTCCTACAAGTGTTTGTCCTCGATTGCTGTGCCTGTCCATCCAGGCCTTATGTTCCAACAACTGTTTGACCTCGATTGATGTGCCTGTTCTTCCAGGCCTTATGTTCCTACAAATGTTTGACCTCAATTGCTGTGCCTGTTCGTCCAGGCCTTATGTTCCTACAAGTGTTTGACCTCGATTGCTGTGCCTGTTCATCCAGGCCTTATGTTCCTACAAGTGTTTGACCTTGATTGCTGTGCCTGTTCCTCTAGGCCTTATGTTACTACAAGTGACCTCAATTGCTGTGGCTATTCTTCCAGGCCTTATATTCCTACAAGTATTTGACCTCGATTGCTGTGCCTGTCCGTCCAGGCCTTATGTTCCTACAAGTGTTTGACCTCAACTGCTATGCCTGTCTGTTCAGGCCTTATGTTCCTACAAGTGTTTGACGTCGATTGCTGTCCTGTCCGTCCAGGCCTTATGTTCCTACAAGGGTTTGACCTTGATTGCTGTGCCTGTCTGTCCAGGCCTTATATCCCTAAGTGGGCTTGACCTCTGTCCTCGACAGCTTTGCCTGTCCGTCCATGCCTTATGTTCCCACAATAGTTTGACTTAGATTGTAAGCCCTCTTTGGATAGGGAACAACCCAGAGTACCTGAGTGTAATCGACTATGAAGTGCTGGAAACATTTGAAAATAGGACTATAAATAAATTAAGAAAAAAAACAACTGCTGTGCCTGTCCATCCAGGGCTTGTGTCCCTACATGGGTGTGACCTCGATTGCTTTGCCTGTCCGTCTAGGCCTTGTGTTCCTACAAGGGTTTGACTTAGATTGTCAGCCCTCTGGGGATAGGGATCTACCTACAGTAGCTGAGTGCGATCGACTATGAAGTGCTGGAAAACTTTTGAAAATAGGAATACAAATAAATTAAGAAAAAAACAACTGCTGTGCCTGTCCATCCTGGGCTTGTGTCCCTACAAGGGTGTGACCTCGATTGCTTTGCCTGTCCGCCCAGGCCTTGTGTTCCTACAAGGGTTTGACTTAGATTGTAAGCCCTCTGGGGATAGGGAAATACCTAAAGTACCTGAGTATAATCGACTATGAAGTGCGGGAAACATTTCAAAATAAGAAGATAAATAAATAAAAAAGAAACAAAAAAACTGCTGTTCCTGTCCATCCTGGCCTTATGTCCCTAGGTGGGCTTGACTTCTGTCCTCGACTGCTGTGCCTGTCTGTCCAGGACTTATGTTCCTACGAGGGTTTGAGTTCGATTGTAAGCCCTCTGGGGATGGGGAACTATCTACAGTACCTGAGTGTAATCGACTATGAAGTGATGGAAATGTTTGAAAATAGGAAGATAAATAAATTTAAAAAAAAACAAAACTGCTGTGCCTGTCCATCCAGGCCTTATGTCCCTAGGTGGGCTTGACCTCTGTCTTCGACTGCTGTGACTGTCCGTCCAGGCCTTATGTTCCTACAAGTGTTTGACCTCGATTGCTGTGCCTGTTCATCCAGGCCATATGTTCCTACAAGTGTTTGACCTCAATTGCTGTGCCTGTTCATCCAGGTCATATGTTCCTACAAGTGTTTCACCTCGATTGCTGTGCCAGTCTGTTCTGGCATTTTGTTCCTACAAGTGTTTGATCTCGATTGCTGTGTCTGTTCATCCAGGCCTTATGTTCCTACAAGTGTTTGTCCTCGATTGCTGTGCCTTTCCATCCAGGCCTTATGTTCCTACAAGTGTTTGACCTCGATTGCTGTGCCTGTTCCTCCAGGCCTTATGTTACTAAAAGTGTTTGACCTCAATTGATGTGGCTGTCTGTCCAGGCCTTATATTCCTCCAAGTGTTTGAGCTCGATTGCTGTGCCTGTCTGTCTAGGCCTTATGTTCCTACAAGTGTTTGACCTTGATTGCTGTGCCTGTCCATCCAGATCTTATGTTCCTACAAGTGTTTGACCTCGATTGCTGTCCCTGTCCTTCCAGGCCTTATGTTGTTACAAGTGATTGACCTCGATTGCTGTCCCCGTCTGTCCAGGCCTTATGTTCCTACAAGTATTTGAACACGATTGCTGTGCCTGTTCCTCCAGGCCTTATGTTCCTACAAGTTTTTGACCTCGATTGCTGTGCCTGTCCGTCAGGCCTTATGTTCCTACAAGGGTTTGACCTCGATTGCTGTGCCTGTCCATCCAGGCCTTATGTCCCTAGGTGGGATTGACTCTGTCCTCGACTGCTGTGGTTGTTTGTCCAGGCCTTATGTCCAGTCCTAAAGGCTGAACCCTCGTTGGAAAGGGAAATCTCAGTCTCTGGCAATTAAAACTAGTAATCCTTCACAGCATGGATCCTTAAATAAAACAGTTTTCTTTACTTTCAGGGCAGAGAAGAGAACTTCCTCTGTCTTGCTTATGATTTATGATCTGTTTGCAAATGCTTAAATCCTAGCAATTTGTTCCATTATACACTCTAGGAGCCAATCCATTCCAGGGAGCCCTTTCCTGCTCAAAGAAAGGGAACTCTCCCCGGTGTTGCAGCCTATCTCTTAGTACCTGTTGACCCATGTTCAGAACGAGAAAAGATGTCCAAGGTACTTAGACTGTGGCAAACACAGTGAGACCATGCTCACAGTAAGACCCTGCTCCATATCTCAACGCTTTGAAGGCTCGTGCTCCACTCTATTGGCCAACCCATTCCAAGGAAGCCCTTTCCTGCTCTTAGGAAAGGGAAGTCTCCCTGGTGTTGCAGCCTATCTCTTAGGACCTGTTGACCCATGTTGAACCACTGTTCACATGGCACCCTGTTCCATGTCGCCACACTTTGAAGGCTCGTGCTCCACTCTAGTGGCCAATCCATTCCAGGGAGCCTTTTCCTGCTCAAAGAAAGGGAACTCTCCCCGGTGTTGCAGCCTATCTCTTAGTACCTGTTGACCCATGTTCAGAACGAGAAAAGATGTCCAAGGTACTTAGACTGTGGCAAACACAGTGAGACCATGCTCACAGTAAGACCCTGCTCCATATCTCAACGCTTTGAAGGCTCGTGCTCCACTCTATTGGCCAACCCATTCCAAGGAAGCCCTTTCCTGCTCTTAGGAAAGGGAAGTCTCCCTGGTGTTGCAGCCTATCTCTTAGGACCTGTTAACCCATGTTGAACCACTGTTCACATGGCACCCTGCTCCATGTCGCCACACTTTGAAGGCTCGTGCTCCACTCTAGTGGCCAACCCATTCCAAGGAAGCCCTTTCCTGCTCTTAGGAAAGGGAAGTCTCCCTGGTGTTGCAGCCTATCTCTTAGCACCTGTTGACTCATGTTGAACCGCTGTTCACATGCACCCTCATCCGCCTGTGCCTTGAAAACTCTCGTTTGTATATTCAAGTTTCATATCACCAAAATGCCAGGAAGAGTGCAGATGATAGCACATATCAAATCTTGATTCTTAGAAAGTATTAGAGATGTGAATCGTGTGCCCGATTGTCTTAACGATCGGGTTCGGCTGGAGGGAGAAAAAAATCTGATCGCTGATGATGTGAATCGGAATTGGTTCCGATTCACATCGTTAATTTTTTTTTAGTGAGGCCCGACCCTTTAAAATTGACCCCTTACCTTCCCCCACCCCCCCGAACCCCCCCAAAACTTTTTACGAGTACCTGGTGGTCCAGTGGGTGCGCAGGGACAGATCTCCCGCTCTCGAGCCATCGGCGCCATTTTGGCTGCCACTCAAAAATGGCGCCGATGGCCCGATTAAAAAAAACCCCACCCGACTCTTTAAAGATGACCCCTTAGCTTCTCCCACCCTCCCGAACCCCCCAAAACATTTTTAAATTACCTGGTGGTCTAGTGGTGGTCACGGGAGCGATCTCCCGTACTCGGGCCGTCGGCTGCCACTCATAAAGATGGCGCCGATGGCCCTTTGCCCTTACCATGTGACAGGGTATCCATGCCATTGGCCGGCCCCTGTCACATGGTAGGAGCACTGAATGGCCGGCGCCATCTTTAAAGAGAACGGGAGATCACTCCCGGGATCACTACTGGAGCACCAGGTAATTTAAAAATGTTTTGGGGGGATCGGGAGGGTGGGAGAAGCTAAGGGGTCATCTTTAAAGGGTCGGGTGGGTTTTTTTTTAATCGGGCCATCGGCGCCATTTTTGAGTGGCAGCCAAAATGGTGCTGATGGCCCGAGAGCGGGAGATCGGTCCCCGCGCCCCCACTGGACCACCAGGTACTCGTAAAAAGTTTTGGGGAGGTTCGGGGGGTGGGGGAAGGTAAGGGATTAGTTTTATAGGGTCGGGGTGAGATTAGGGGTTGTTTTGGTGTGCCGGTTTTCCCGCCCTCCCCCCAAATAACTCCCGTTAGTAGACACTAACGGGAGTAGCGATTTTTCACGATAAATCATGAAAATTTCTATTGTATCGCGCACTGTACCGATTTTTGACGATTTAAAAAATATCGGACGATTTTTTTAAATCGTCAAAAAATGATTCACATCCCTAGAAAGTATAATTCATCTGTATGTACTGTCTTCTATCTGTTTCAAGGTGCCAAGCACACTTTATTATTACTTCTTCTTAGCTTCAGAATAGTAAAGTTCTTCAAAGCCTCTGTTTCTACTAACACAACAGCTGGCATTAGGATTTTACTTCATTTGATGAAGTCCTTTTTATTAGTGTTTTACCTCCGGTAATTTCTTCCATTTTGAAATCAGCCTCTTTCAATGCCAAGCAGTACTCTTACTGCTTTCCAGCCTCCCTGTCTTTTGTCAAGGATATTCTCACACTACAGTCCCTGGGGATCCCGGGTGCAGCCAGCCTGATTTTAAAAGACCAGCGAGAGCCCACTGGACCCCAATGGAAACCCCCCACTTTAGGGGTGAACCCATTCTAGGGAGCCCTTTCCTGCGCAAAGGAAAGGGAACTCTCCCAGGGTGTAGCCTGCCTGTATCTACCCTCCGACCCATGTTGAACCGCTGTTCCATTTTGAAATCAGCCTCTTTCTATGCCTAGCAGTACTCTGACTGCTTTCCAGCCTCCTGTCTTTTGTCAAGGATATTCTCACACTAAAGTCCCTCGGGGTCCAGTGTGTAGCCAGCCTGTATCTACTCTCTGACCCATGTTGAACCACTGTTTAGGGGCCAACCCATTCTTGGGAGCCCTTTCCTGCGCAAAGGAAAGGGAACTCTCCCAGGGTGTAGCCTGCCTGTATCTACCCTCTAACCAATGTTGAACTGCTGTTTAGGGGTGAACCCATTCTAGGGAGACCTTTCCTGCACAAAGGAAAGGGAACTCTCCCAGGGTGTAGCCTGCCTGCATCTACCCTCTGACCCATGTTGAATCGCTGTTTAGGGGCGAACCCATTCTAGGGAGCTCTTTCCTGCTCATAGGAAAGGGAACTCTTCCCGGGGCTTTTGTTTGAATATTTGCTACTACCACCAAAATCTGCACCCACAGATGCTCCACCCCACCCAGGCATAGTTCATTATGTTTCAGGTCCTAGCACTCGTGTTAGACTCCCTGGTCCCTGTTTCAAGATGGGTTGGGTGCACAATACGCCCAGTTGACATTCCTGCCACATGCTGAGCCTTGTCTTGTCTTGCCTCCTTGTCTTTCCCTTATCAACACCACAGCGACCTGACTACCTCGGTTCTGCCAGCCTGTCTTGCCCCTATCAACTTTCTGCCACTCTGCCTTGCTGCCAATCTCCAGATGACTCACTCAACTCCTTGTGGTGTTCTTGCCACTATCATGGTTCCTCAGTGTGTTGGTGCTAGTCTTTCTGCTTGATATGTTCCCCCTTCATTGTGCTGTAGGATGTCGATGCCACTTGTCTTGCCGCTTTGCCTGTTGTGCTGCCTTCGAGGGTTCAGGCATCTGTTATCGGTGCTCTCTTTTGAAGTTGTGGTGTGTTTTTGATACTCTTGCTGTTGCTTTGTGCCTCTGTTAATGCACTCTTGCCACTTCTGGTACCCCTTTGCTCCTTTACAGAGCCTTAGGCTATTGATGCCACTTTGGTGCTACTTTGCCACAGTCTAAGTACCTTGGAGCTCTTTTGTTGTTCTGATGATTGCTCCCCAGAAATTTAATCAAAATTGATAATAAAACCCCAATTCTGCAGCCAAAAATAGTAGAGATGTGGTAAGTTTATCACAAATTAGGCAATTTCAATGAAATTGCCTAATTCGTCGTGGGTCGGGGGCCCCAAACCCCAAAACTGATTTTCCCTGAACTACGAGGAAAATTAGTTTTTCAGGTTTGTACAGGGGGAGGGGCACATTTTATTTTTTTAAATAAAAAAACACCCCAAGCATTAAAATTATAGAAACATAGAAACATAGAAATGACGGCAGAAGAAGACCAAATGGCCCATCCAGTCTGCCCAGCAAGCTTCCCTCATTTCTTCTCCCATACTTATCTGTTTCTCTTAGCTCTTGGTTCTAATTCCCTTCCACCCCCGCCATTAATGTAGAGAGCGGTGGAGGAGCTGCATCCAAGTGAAATATCTAGCTTGATTAGTTAGAGGTAGTAGGAGTAGTAACCGCCGAATAAGCAAGCTACACCCATGCTTATTTGTTTTTACCCAGATTATGTTATACAGCCCTTATTGGTTGTTTATCTTCTCCCCTGCCGTTGAAGCAGGGAGCTATGCTGGATATGCGTGAGGTATCAGTTTTTTTCTTCTCCCCTGCCGTTGAAGCAGAGAGCTATGCTGGATATGCATCGAAAGTGAAGTATCAGGCACATTTGGTTTGGGGTAGTAATCGCCGTGACAAGCCAGCTACTCCCCGCTTTGTGAGTGTGAATCCTTTTTTCTTCTCCCCTGCCGTTGAAGTTATGCTGGATATGCGTGAAGTATCAGTTTTTCTTTTCCCCTGCCGTTGAAGCAGAGAGCTATGCTGGAAATTCGTGATGTATCAGTCTTTCTCCGATGCCGTTGAAGTAGAGAGCCATGCTGGATATGCGTCGAGAGTGAAGTATCAGGTACATTTGGTTTGGGGTAGTAACCGCCGTAACAAGCCAGCTACTCCCCGCTTTGTGAGTGCGAACCCTTTTTTCTTCTCCCCTGCCGTTTAAGCAGAGAGCTCTGCTGGATGTGTGAAGTAACAGTTTTTCTTTTCCCCTGCTGTTGAAGCAGAGAACTATGCTGGATATGCATTGAAAGTGAAGTATAAGAATGGAGTGATCAAGCTAGTTGAAAGGCATCAGGAATAGAGGAAGGTGGAGGTAGTAATTTGGATATTTGGTTTGGGGTAGTAACCGCCGTAACAAGCCAGCTACTCCTGTCATTGTGAGTGCAAATCCTTTTTTCCACATTTCCTCTTGCTGTTGAATCTTAGAGTGATGTTGGAGTCACAGTAACCATGTGTATGTTTCACTGTAATACAATCCCCCCCCCCCCCACCATCCCAATCCCTTCTCAAGACTTACTAACATCCTTGGTGGTCCAGCGGGTTCCCGCGAGGGATTTCTCCCTCTGTGCTGTCAGGCTGTCTGGCCTGCCTCAATCAAAATGGCGCTGATAGCCTTTGACCTACTATGTCACAGCGGCTACCGGTGCCATTGGTCAGCCCCTGTCACATGGCCATCGGGACCATCTTGTGCTCCTACCATGTGACAGGGGCTGACAAATGGCACCTGTAGCCCCTGTGACATTGTATGGGCAAAGGCTATCGCGCAAATTTTGATTTCTGGCAGCCGACGTTCCGAGTGCAGGAGGTAGCTCCTGGACCCCCGCTGGACCACCAGGGACTTTTGGCAAGTCTTGGGGGGCCCTCCTGACTCCTACAAGACTTGACAAAAGTCCAGCAGGGGTCCGGGAGCGACCTCCTGCACTTGGACCGTCAGCTGCCAGTAATGAAAATGTTAGTAAGTTTTGGGGAGGGATCGGGATGGTGGGGGAGGGGGGGTTGTATTTAATGTATTAAAGTGAATTTTTATGCTTGGGGTGGTTTTTTATAGCTTTGTTTTCCCTCATCATTTTCTGGGCCGGTTTCGTTTTTCCCCATTTAGTTTTTGGTCGTTTTTCCAAAAAACTAACCAAGGAAAAACAAACTTTACCCCAAAGCATCCGACTCAGAAAATGATCCGGTAGAAAAAAACGAAACTCATCTCTAAAAAATAGGCTGCAAATCCTTCCCCCTTTGACTTTAATGGGAACCGGAAAACGAATGCACGTATCAACGTATTGGAGCGGCATACGGCCGAATGCAACAAATACGCCCACGATGAATACGTATTCTGAATGCAACGAATACTTTCTGGCTGCACATCCCTATACTTTACTGCCATGGGAAGCTGTGTTATCAGATTTGTGATAACTTATAATTCATACATTATTAGATGGAATTGACCATCTCAACTAGTGGAGGGAAGGGCTGTAAATCTTCCTCACAACTATTGCCCTCTAAAACAAATTAAAAATTATATAAACACTTTCATTTGTATTTACCATATTTTCCATCTAGCTTTTAAAAGCCATGTGCACATAAAATCTTATCAATACCTGCACATGTGTTCTGGGTGGGTGGGGACAGTAGAGGGGGTGGAAGTCATGTGCAGGTTCAGATTTAACAAGGAAACCATATAGTACTTTTGCCAACAGAGCCAGAATTACTTATGGGCCATGGTGGGGGTGTGGCACTTTATGTCCAGGAGGATATAGAGTTCAGGATAAAGATCATACAAGAGAGTAAATGCTCAGTAGAATCTATATGGGTAGAAATCCCATGTGTGTTGGGTAAGAGTATAGTGATAGGAGTATACTACCGTCCACCTGGACAAAATGGTCAGACAGATAATGAAATGCTAAGAGAAATCAGGGAAGCAAACCAATTTGGCAGTGCAATAATAATGGGACATTTTAATTACCCCAATATTGACTGGGTAAATGTAACATCAGGATTTGCTAGAGACATAAAGTTCCTGGATGTAATAAATGATTGCTTCATGGACCAATTGGTTCAGGAACCAACAAGAGAGGGAGCTATTTTAGATTTAATTCTTAGTGGAACGCAAGATTTGGTGAAAGAAGTAACGGTGGTGGGGCCACTTGGCAACAGTGATCATAACATGATCAAATTTAAACTAATAACTGGAAGGGGGACAATAAGTAAATCTGCAACTCTAACACTAAATTTTAAAAAGGGAAACTTTGATAAAATGAGGAAAATAGTTAGAAAAAAACTGAAAGGTGCAGCTGCAAAGGTTAAAGGTGTTCAACAGGCTTGGACATTGTTTAAAAATAAAATCCTAGAGGCGCAGTCCATATGTATTCCATGCATTAAGAAAGGTGGAAGAAGGCAAAACGATTACCGTCATGGTTAAAAGGTGAGGTGAAAGAGGCTATTTTAGCCAAAAAAAATCCTTCAAAAATTGGAAGAAGGATCCATCTGAAGAAAATAGGATAAAACATAAGCATTGTCAAGGTAAGTGTAAAACATTGATAAGACAGGCGAAGAGAGAATTTGAAATGAAGTTGGCCACAGAGGCAAAAACTCATAATAAAAACTTTTTTAAATATATCCAAAGCAAGAAACCTGTGAGGGAGTCGGTTGGACCATTAGATGACAGAGGGGTTAAAGGGGCTCTTAGGGAAGATAAGGCCATTGCAGAAAGACTAAATGAATTCTTTGCCTCCGTGTTTACTAATGAAGATGTTGGGGAGATATCAGTTCCAGAGATGGTTTTCAGGGGTGATGACTCAGATGAACTGAACGAAATCACTGTGAACCTGGAAGATGTAGTAGGCCAGATTGACAAACTAAAGAGTTGCAAATCACCTGGACCGGATGGTATGCATCCCAGGGTTCTGAAGGAACTCAAAAATGAAATTTCTGATCTATTAGTTAAGATTTGTAACCTATCATTAAAATCATCCATTGTACCTGAAGACTGGAGGGTGGTCAACATAACCCCAATATTTAAAAAAGGCTCCAGGGGCGATCCGGGTAACTATATTTATTTATTTATTTATTTTAAGTTTTTTTATACCGATTTTCCTGCATAAAATGCATATCAAACCGGTTTACAATGAAACAGAATGAGCAGGAAGTAAAATTCCTTAGTCTAATACATTTAAACTAAACTATAGACCAGTGAGCCTGACCAGTGCCGGGAAAAATAGTGGAAACTATTCTCAAGATCAAAATCGTAGAGCATATAGAAAGACATGATTTAATGGGACACAGTCAACATGGATTTACCCAAGGAAAGTCTTGCCTAACAAATCTGCTTCATTTTTTTGAAGGGGTTAATAAACATGTGGATAAAGGTGAACCGGTAGATGTAATGTACATGGATTTTCAGAAGGCGTTTGACAAAGTCCCTCATGAGAGGCTTCTAAGAAAACTAAAAAGTCATGGGATAGGAGACGATGTTCTTTCGTGGATTACAAGCTGGTTAAAAGATAGGAAACAGAGAGTAGGATTAAATGGTCAATTTTCTCAGTGGAAAAGGGTAAACAGTGGAGTGCCTCAGGGATCTGTACTTGGATCGGTGCTTTTCAATATATATATATAAATGATCTGGAAACGAATACGACGAGTGAGGTTATCAAATTTGTGGCTGATACAAAATTATTCAGAGTAGTTAACTCACAAGCAGACTGTGATACATTACAGGAGGACCTTGCAAGACTTGAAGATTGGGCATCCAAATGGCAGATGAAATTTAATGTGGACAAGTGCAAGGTGTTGCATATAGGGAAAAATAACCATTGCTGTAGTTACTCGGTTAGGTTCCATATTAGGAGCTACCACCCAGGAAAAAGATCTAGGCATCATTGTGGATAATACTTTAAAATCGTCAGCTCAGTGTGCTGCAGCAGTCAAAAAAGCAGATAGAATGTTAGGAATTATTAAGAAAGGAATGGTTAATAGAACGGAAAATGTCATAATGCCTCTGTATTGCTCCATTGTGAGACCACACCTTGACTACTGTGTACAATTTTGGTCGCCACATCTCAAAAAAGATATAGTTGCGATGGAGAAGGTGCAAAGAATGGCAACCAAAACGATAAAGGGGATGGAACAGCTTCCCTAAGAGGAAAGGCTGAAGAGGTTATGGCTGTTCAGCTTGGAGAAGAGACGGCTGAGGGGGGATATGATAGAGGTCTTTAAGATCATGAGAGGTCTTGAACGAGTAGATGTGACTTGGTTATTTTCACTTTTGAATGAAGTTAGCAAGTAGCACATTTAAGACTAATCGTAGAAAATTCTTTTTCACTCAACGCACAATAAAGCTCTGGAATTTGTTGCCAGAGGATGTGGTTAGTGCAGTTAGTGTAGCTGAGTTCAAAAAAGGTTTGGATAAGTTCTTGGAGGAGAAGTCCATTAATGGCTATTAATCAAGTTGACTTAGGGAATAGCCACTGCTATTATTTGCATCAGTATCATGGTATCTTCTTAGTGTTTGGATAATTGCCAGATTCTTGTGGCCTGGTTTGGCCTCTGTTGGAAACAGCATGCTGGGCTTGATGGACCCTTGGTCTGACCCAGCATGGCAATTTCTTATGTTCTTATGTTCCTTTTCATCAAAGTGCTAGTCTTACCTCAATAGTACTGATTCCTTCTCTTAAACTTGTATTTCTCTCAACATCTTGGCATTCCCTGCATTGAAAACGAGGCTGAACCTGCGAAGCTAACCAACCTTAAATATGCCTGCTTTCCTACATCAACTACCCAATGAAATGGATGAATGAGCCAAACTAAAACGCTCATTGGACCAACCACTTACACTAAGCTAATGCAGGAAAATCTATCACCTGGGTCTTACCCCTGTCATTCCCAATATAAAGCCATAACCAAAAATATTAAACTGCAAAAAACTACTAAAGAAATGTTTCCCATTGAATCATAGATTTCAAACCTCTTGGAGCCATTGTGCACCATTGATAAATAAATCTCTGCTCATGCTGTCATAACAATTGTGAAATGGGGCCACCCCAGGGACACTGGAGGTGTTTTAAAACACAAAATCTCAATTGGTCAATTGTGTGCTCACATTCCATCCAGTGTTTAACCAGGGGAGCCTCTGTTTTGCATGTCTGAATACAGCTTCTATGTTGGATGATGTGTGTGCAGATAGGCAATGTCATATGACCAATATATAATTTGGAGCATGGGCATATTATTACATAGACCACTCGGTGGGTACTACAATCAAAATGGCCCCTAAGCTCATATTGAAAAGATAAAGACTCATGACTAAATAGCTGAACGGTCAAAACATGTTTACAAACTGAACACTTGCTACAAGTGTATTGACCAAAACTGATTGTAGCTAAACCAACGTGTAGGATAGATGACACAAACAAATCTCTCAAATTACATCCCCTGGTCTGTGCAAAAATAGGTGTAACCTGTAACGATTTGTGTAAAGTAAGTACCTGCCAGTGTTTCAGAATGATTCCCTGTATCTGATGTGTCCTGGCTGAAAATGGAAGAACACATACTGGATGATCTATCTGGTGTCAGTGATGCATTTGAAGTAGTAATTCATGATTGACATATAATCCATGCTTGTAAGCCTTTCTCACCGTTTTCCTAGGGTACACTCGTGATAGAAATTTATGACACATCATTTCTGCCTGTTTCTTGTATTCCATAGTATTTTCGCATAACCGACATAGGCATAAAAACTGAACCACTAGGATATTTGTGCATAAATTTAGCAGATGGAAACTCTGAAAATGCAATAGGTTATTCCTATCTGTTGGTTTAGAAAATATTGTTGTTGCTAACCACTGTTGATCCATAAACACCTGTAGTTCTAAAAAGGCTATAGTATGTTTGTGAAAATTAATAGTAAACTGTAAATTGGGATTCAAAGAGTTCAAACACAGGGAAAATGTTTTCAAAGCTTGTACCGACCCTGCCCAGATAAAGAAGATATCGTCAATGTACTATGCCCATAACTGAATGTGGACCCAATGCTCTGATGTATAAACTATTTGAATCCCAATTTACAGTTTACTATTAATTTTCACAAACATACATGGTTCCAAGAGGTTTGAACTCTATGATTGAATGGGAAGCATTTCTTTAGTAGTTTTTTGCAGTTTAATGTTTTTGGTTTTGGCTTTACGTTGGGAATGACAGGGGTAAGACCCAGGTGGTAGGTTTTCCCCATTAGCTTAGTGTGAGTGGTTGGTCCAATGAGCATTTCAGTTTGGCTCATTCATCCATTTCATTGGGTAGTTGATGTAGGAAAACAGGCATATTTAAGGTTGATTAGCTTTGCAGGTTCAGCCTCGTTTTCAATGCAGGGAACGCCAAGATGTTGAGAGAAATACAAGTTTAAGAGAAGGAATCAGTACTATTGAGGGAAGACTAGCACTTTGATGAAAAGGGTTTTATTTTTAGGGGGTTTCCTTCAATTATGAATAGAATAATGGTCATTTAGGAAGAAGTTGAACCATCGACTTTTGTATATTTAGGAAGTTGAACATTTTGGGAGTGTGTGTGCTCAGTTTCTGGAGTTCGGTAAAGTGAGATGCCGAATCATTGAACAGGTGAGCAGTGAGTTACTCAACGGGGTATGTGTTCGTTGTCATAAGGTATGACCTTTTAATGAAGATTGATTAGTATTTCACATTGGAGAGGGGTTTGCTAACTTTAGAGGCTAGTCTGGTTCTGCTGGGTTGGGGGTTCTGCTGTCTGTTGAAGGTAGAGTTACAAGGGTACATGGTGATCCCTCCTGTATCAGGTTTTTTGTATAAGCCTTTTGTCAGAATTTATATTTATGGATGGATTTAGCATTTAATCATTTGACAATAATTTAAAAATGGTTTAAATTATGTATTTATTCTTAGCTTCACGTTATTTAAGAGCCATACATGATAACAAAAAACTTTAGAGAGAAATTCAACTTTGGTCCACTAAATTAAGCAGGAAGTATTTAAGGTAAAAATGTGTTTAAAATTTATTAGGTTGCAGCTAATTTGAATTTAAATTTGTTTTTTTTTTTAATAATAGGAGTGTTTATTTATGTAGGTTATGCATATAAAAAACCTCTTTGTATCGATTACTTTTATAGTTTAAGGTGTTCTGTTCAATCTACTATTCCCCTGAGCTAGCCAATTCGGCAAAACAAGGGCCTTGTTGGGACATTATCACAACAAAAAAGTAGTACACCATATCTGTCATATTTGTTAAAGAGTAATATCATAGTTATTGCATTTTGAGATATTATTTTGTTGACATAGTTTAAACAAGGGGTACTATATGTATATTGGAAGCAATAAGTCAATGTTTAAGTCGGGCTAATTGATAGTATGATTGGTACAGTGTGGGTTATGAATGGAGTTATGTCTGAGTAGGAATGAGTGTTTTTGTAATGCTATACAGGTATGAGTATATGTTTTTTAGGTACATTGCAATTTCTTGTATTAATAAGATAATGGTGTATGGAAGTTATATTCAATATTGTGATATGTTATAATCCAAAATTTCTTCTGTAAACCTTTGGGTAATATTTTTTGTAATAAACAATTACTTATGATAAATGTTTTAGTCTTAATAATTATGTAATAAATAAATAAATAAAACATTTTTCATAATATGCAAAGTGCTTGTATCCCACTCTTTATTAGAGTGTCTTTTATTTCTATTAAATTAGTTTGTAAATGTGAGATTGCTCCTTAATCTCCAGAGTCTAGAACTTGATCCTTAAATGTCTAGGAGAGATTTCTGGAATGCTTGCACTCTTACGGTTGTCAAAAATATATATATATTTTCAAAGATTCTTCACATCCTAATACCGGTGCCTGGGGCAAAAATAACTATTAGTATTTCTGAGTTTACTATTTTCCCTTATCATTTGTCTACATATAAATTTCATTTCTAATGGGATTTGTTCACATGTCAAATTTTGTTTTGGTTTGTGCTTTTATTACTATATGCACTACTTAACTGAGGATTTAAAAAACATACTCCTTTTTTCCTTTACTATTTTGGAAACAGTAGTATAATAGACAAATATGTTTTGTATAATTCAGTAGAACTAAAACTGCATAGGAATATACAAATGCATAATTCATAGGTAACATCCAATGAATACATTTTTAATATACATTAAATAACACTACTGCCACTAGTGTGAATAACAACTTCATTGTTTATAATGAAATTAAAACTAATTTCTGTCTTAATGCCTGCCTGGTATTGTATTGCTGTACAATACAGTAGAAAATGGTTTGTTATGAAAGCATAACGGTGTGTTGAGTTTGTTATGGGCGTATCTGCCAAATATGCACTGCAAGGACTTTGCGAAAATACATTTTTAAAGGACAACACAAAATACAGCCTAAGATTGGTAATACATAAGTAACAAAGGCAATGATCATGTTTCAGTGGTTAATATAAACTTGATGGATTGGCTTGGAATGCCTTAGAGATCATCCTGATTGGCTGTCGTAGCTGGCAGTAATTTCTTTGAAGATTCCTTTTAATGTAAACCACATAGATCTCCATGGCAACCCATGCTTTCGGCAATATTAAGAGTAGAAAGTGTGGCATAGTATAATCATACATCTTATGCCAAGAATGGAGGATAGATTAATTCACCTCCAGAGGTGCAATACCATAAAAGAGAAAGTAACATCCCTATTGTTTTTGAACAAATGGAGCAATAACTTTATGTAAGTAGCATTCATGACATTAACATTATGGCAGGTGTAGGCTAATGCAAGCAAAGGAAGTCTTTGATTGACTGGGAGGCTAATAACAGATCTTCTGTGAACAAAAGAATGCAACCAACCTGTTCCTTAGAAACTAAATATGATAGTCACATCTAAAATAGGGCCAAAGAGCCTTCTCCCCCAGTCCTTTACTGCACACCTGCCAACAACATAAAAAAAGCTGTAATTGGACTGTGTGGGGCAGGTCATATGTCAAAAGAAAGCATACGTTCTCTGTACCCCAGTGACTTTAGAAGATCTACTGTATACAGCCCAGAGCTGCCAAGAGCAACATTAAAAAATATACAGCACTCCGCAGCCTGTTTGTCTGGCTGTGCCGCTGAATAGGCTGACTGGCCAGGCAGGTCAGACTGTGAATGTAACAGAATTTGCTTTGTCCTTCAGTTCTTGCACAAACCTCTTCAATGGCTGCAGAGTTTTTTGTTTTTTTGTTTTTTTTTTTAGAACTGCTAACTGAAGCGTGCAGTAGCTGTTTGATTTCTATAAAAAATCAGCCTTGGAAAAAAATATGAAAGTTCCACTGGAACTCTAAACTTAAAGTCAACATTTTCTTCTGCTATTTTGATTGTGATAATAGGAATCATTACGTGTAGCCCTTGTTTGTTTATTTTTAACACCTTGCTAACATTCAAAATACTTCAGAGAAGTGTTTATTTTGGCTGCAATTATCATGAAAGATATTAAAAGACCCTCTCTGAAAGAAACACACAGAAAAAAACCCCAAACTAATTTTTATTGTAGTTTTATAGTCTATTACATTGTTATGATTTATTTATTTAAAAATCTTGTTAGCCACAAACTTCCATACAAAATTGTGTTCAGCACGACTTACAAATACATTCATAATATCAAAAACATAATTAAAACAAATGACAAAAAAATTAACATCACTTTAACACAAATTTCATCTAGCCCCAAATGCCTCCTGGAATAACAAAGTTTTAATTCACTTCCTAAATAATTTTACAACTGTAATCTTCCTGCCATCTAAAGGCAAAGCATTCCACATAGAAGGAGCTACATAAGAGTAGGCACTTACCCTGGGTCTCTGCAACTTCTAACTTTTTGTAGGGGGCATTTACAACAAACGCTGAGTTTCAGAGCGTAATGCCATACTGGGTGGTACCATTTCACGCTCTGGTGAACAGCACTAGGAATAGCAGCATATAATAGGGATGTGCATCGTTTTCAATGAATGTGCAATCTGCAAGGCATAAGTCCCTGTTCGTTTTATTCGTGGGTTCGTGAAACGCATGGTGATCCCCCACGAATAAAACATATCATATTAGTTTCATTCTTTCGGTTTGCAGTGATTTCTTAACGGCCATTTGAAATAGGAGAAGGCCATGTGGGAGTATCCATAAGAAAAACCAGTCCTTTCCTATGAGTCATAAGTGACATCACAGCCCTGCCATAGAGTGGGTCAGACAGGTTGGCAAGGAGATGAGAATGCAACCTATCGGAGCTAAGCATTTTTCTAATGCAGTCAATCGCCGCTCTCACTCAGTGATCTGTGATGCTGTTCCTGATGCTGCTGCACTATTTATACCTTAAGCACATGGCGTGCCATCCTCTTTCTTTGCAGGAGTGGTCCGGGGATGGTGGCTTTACTCAGAGCTAGTCTGAGGGTCTCAAATTTGTATTCAATTGCTAGCTACTTTGATAGAATTTTCCATTGCAAAAGATATTTGTTCATTTTTGCTGCAGTGCCAGCCAGCCAGGCTTTTTTTGACCGTACTTTTTTTTATTGATCTCAGACGGTCTCTGTCTCCCCCACTGAGACAAGCTGCTAGCAGTGGCATTTTGCTGCTTATCTTACCCCCCTGGGGTAAGTAGTTGAAGGCACAGGCAGGGTGTGGGTGGGAGATACTGTGACTTGGTATTTTCAAACAAGAAGCAGCATCACTAGGAATTGTGCACACAGAGCAGTCTCAGTTGTAGTGTACATAAAGGCACTGCATCTTGCACCTGTGGGCAGTTTTGCAGACTCACATATATTGGGACAGCAGTGCTCTTTGAAGCCAAATCCCCAGTAGGCCTCTTTTGTAGTTAGTACAAGTTTGGTGTGTGCACATACAGTGGTCCCAGTTGTAGTGTATATCAAGGCACTGCATTGTGAGCCTGTGGGCAGTTTTGCAGACTCACATATATTGGGACAGCGGTGCTCTTTGAAGCCAAATCCCCAGTAGGCCTCTTTTGGAAATAATTATTTGAATTTAAATCCCTAGTAGTCAGTGACATTAAATCCATGATGTCAGGGAAAGCTAGACGTGGTCGAGTGATTGGGACTGGCAGAAGAGGCACTGGCAGAGGAGGCACTTCAAAGGGCAGTGCCAGTCCCCCATTAAAGTTAAAAAGGGAGCTGTTCCATTCTAAAATTTCTGGAGGACCAGGCAGTTCCATCCGGAAAAAACTGAAATATAAAGATGGGGCACCGCCACCACCTGTTTCTGACCCTGCAGTTTTGGAGGTGAGGGAAGGGGAGGCTGAGTCATGCAAGACAAAAGGGCGAGACCCAAAAACAGGAATGTGACTGCAGGCTCGACTTAGCATTGAAAATGTAGCGCAAGCACTGTTTACTTCTGATTTCGATGTAGAATCATCTTTTGTGGGATTCTCAGCATCAGAAATGGAAGAAGTAATAGCTGAAGAAGGTTTAGGAGGATTAGTTAGTTCTGTCTTAACTTCCACTTCAGTGCTGCAGGGGAGAGATGAAACTGATGATGAGGAAGAGCAGTCAGTGCAGGCACAGAGTGTGACTGATGCCCCTGGCATTGCTTCTCAGGTTGCACCCACTACTTCAACTCCAGTGCCAGCATCCACCCCAAAGGCTATAGAGAATGGAGCACAAAAGAAATCTGCGATCTGGAGCCACTTTAAAGTGATGGAGGACCTGCATTTTGCTCAGTTTAATTACTGTGCCAGGGCTATTAGCAGAGGCAAGCAAATGGGACATCTAACTAATTTTGCCATGATGCATCATATGCAGAAGCAACACCCAACAGTACTGCCATCTGGGGATGGTGCAGTACCAGTCAGGGGACCCCTTTTACCAGGCAGCGTAAAGTGGTTGAAAAGGAGAAGAGTCACCCCACATCCTCAGCCCATTCTAGCAGTCAGCTGGCAGGCCAGCTGCCTCCTGTCATGTGTCAGAAGTGACAACACAGCTTGGAGGAAATGGGGTGATGTTCGGTAATGCTATCCTGGGGAAGGAGGCACGCAGCCTCAAACATTGTAACCAGGAGCATTGGGGAAATGATTGCTCTTGATGACCAACCCTTGCAGATAGTGGAGAATGCAGGTTTCAAGCATTTGCTGAAGGTCTTAGTTCCAAATTACAAAGTCCCCTCCAGAACCACATTTAACAGAAAGGTCTTCCCCTGCTGTACAACCAGTATCGCAGTCACATCCAAGTGCTGCTAGCTAACACACAGGGAAGTGTGCATTTCACCTGCAATATCTGGACAGCCATGAATGCTGAACACTCTTAACTCTCCCTGACAGCACACTGGTGGGATCTGGCTGAGGCAGGGGCAGGCAGCAGCTTTATTAGTGAACAAATATCAGGGTGGAGGTGGGCTTTACTGCACACCCACCTGACGGATGAGGCCCATACTTCAGCCAATATTCTAGCATGCATCAGACAGATGCTGGCGGGCTGACAGCTATACCAGTGAATCAGGAACCTTCAGGCAGGGTTCTTTGTCACAGACAATGGTGCAAACATGGTAAAGGCAATATGCGACGGGGCCTTTCAGAATATCCGATGTTTTGCACACACTCTGGACCTGGTAGTGAAGTCAGCTCTGGAGTTGGAGTCCAATCACCAAGATAATGAATACCTGCATATGTTAATACCCAAGTGCAGGAACATAGAAGCACACTTCCACAGAAGTGTGAAGGTGGGGCAGGTTCTCCGACAAAAGCAGACTTATTTGGAGATGCCTCACAAGCGTCTAATTCAAGACATTGCCACCTGGTGGAATTCCACCTATATGATGCTGCAGAGGTTAGTGGAGCAGCAGACACCCCTTCATGAACTTTCTGGTTCAATGGATAGAGGTGTGCAGAATCCCCTAGGGCATCATGATTGGTTAGTCTTGAGTCAGCTGGTAAAGATCCTGCAGCCCTTCAAGGATGCCACGGAGGAACTGAGTTCCAGAAGTGCCACTTTGGCTGACATCATCCCTATAGTTAATTTTCTGGAGGAAAATTTGAAGGGCTTTAAACAGGAAGAGGGAATGACAGCAGAGGTGCTGCATTGTATGGACTTTTTGCAGAAGCAGGTTCAAGAGAGATTAAGACCTTTAACAGAAGACCACATACATGCTCGCCACAGTCTGTGATCACCATGTGAAAGGGTGATCACAGATGCTTGCCCTACAGTCTGATTGTCTCATATTTGTGAAGGACCTGCTGTTAGTAAAAGTCCGTGAACAGGAGTGCCATAGGCAGAGAACAGATTAGGCATGAAGCAGAGGAGGAAACAGCAGGCATTTCAGAGAGTAGTGCTAGCCCAAGCAGAAGCAGCACTCTGTCAGTGACAGCTAGTACTTCCTCCTCCACTTCAGTACACCAAAGGCATGTTGCCCCTACAAAATCATCTGTTCTGTAATGGGCTAGAGAGAAAGCAGCTGGCATGAAGGACTCTCAGCCCACCCAAGCAAAGGAGACACCAGCACAAATGTCAGTGACATGGTATTTCACAGAGCCCACAGAGGACATGCAGACAGATCCACTGGCATATTGGGCACACAAGTCCACTGTCTGGCCACACCTAGCCAAAGTGGCTCAGCAATATCTGTCATGTCTACCAACCAGTGTGCCCAGTGATCGTGTATTTTCAATGACAGGGGATATCATGAGCCCTCACCGCTCAAGGCTGGCACCAGAGTTGATGGAAATGCTAATGTTTTTGAAAATAAACATGCCTTTGCTTGAGTTTCCAAATTTTTCCTGTGAGTAGCAAGATGAAAAAAAAGCAATTGAAAGTCTTGCAGCAGCTCCAACTGCCTCTTATACCCCAGATAATATCAGGACATGTACCTGACCTCTAACGCTGTCCCTGTATGACCACAGTCCAGCCCTTACATCACTACAAGGGCCTGGCCTCAAATGCTGTGCCTGTCTGAGTTTATTTCTAGTATTTCTAATTTCAGTGTCATGTATTTGTGCATCACTTTTTTACAGAATATTATTTTTCCTGTTTTGTAACATTTGGAATATAAGAACAAAAAAGCTGACTTAAGATGTTTGGAGTTTGCATATTTCATATGCTCAATAGTTTTCATGACCTTCATAATATGGGCCATTTTCCCTAAATCTTTCTTAGGTGCCAACATTAATGTTTCTAGAACAATAGAAAACTGGTGGTAGTTGCACTCTAGTTCATTCTCTGTGTTCCCATAGTTTACAGAGGCACTGTGTAAACTACAAAGAAAACATAAGTTGATATTGTAGATTTGGACTTGAGTAGCGGTTTTCTTATTTCTGAGAGCTCTTCAAGTCCTGAAGTGCATAAGTATTTACAATTAATAGCTTCTGAGTATTTACAAGTGCCTGACTTCAAACGCTGTACCTGTCTGTCCAGGCCTTACATCCCTACAAGGGCTTGACCTCAAATGCTGTGCCTGACCGTCCACTTTCCAGGCCATACGTCCCTACAAGGGCTTGACCTCTAATGCTGTGCCTGTCCATCCAGAGGTTTTTTAGGTGCCAACATTAATGTTTCTAGTACTATAGAAAACTGGTGGTAATTGTACTCTAGTTCATCCTCTATGTTCCCATAGTTTACAGAGGCACTGTAGGGTACAAAGTCAGCATAGGTTGATATTGTAGATTTGGACTTGAGTAGTGGTTTTCTTATTTCTGAGAGCTCTTAAAGTTCCTTTGTCATCAGCTGAAGTGCATAAGTACAGTTAATAGCTTCTGGGTATTCACTAGACGCTAAAGGAACCACCACACTCTAGGGGCCAGCCCATTCTAGGGAGCCCTTTCCTGCGCAAAGGAAAGGGAACTCCAGACTCAGCCCAACTGATGGAACGTTCGCAACAGTCTCAGTACTATTCATATGTATTTTACCTCTAGTTAATTTTTGTCTTTCTACTTCCTGGCTACACTAGCCCCCAAGTTCTATCTCCTTGTTATATATAACTTTGCTTTGGCTCTCTTGTTCGGTTTACTAGTTATTCCCCTAAGTTCCATGTAAACCGGCCTGATATGAATCCCTTCATGAAGACCGGTATAGAAATATGTTAAATAAATAAATAAATAAACTCTCCCTGGGTATAGCCAGCCTATATCTTATTACCCATTGACCCATGTTGAACGAGAACCGCTATTCACATGGAAACCTCCTCCACATCGACTTGCCATGCTTGTAGGATCATGCTCCTCTCTACGGGCCAACCCATTTCAGTACCCTTTGACCCATTTTAAGAACATAAGAAGAACATAAGAACATGCCATACTGGGTCAGACCAAGGGTCCATCAAGCCCAGCATCCTGTTTCCAAAACAGGACAAACCAGGCCATAAGAACCTGGCAAGTACCCAAAAACTAAGTCTATTCCATGTTACCGTTGCTAGTAATAGCGGTGGTTATTATCTAAGTCAACTTAATTAATAGCAGGTAATGGACTTCTCGTCCAAGAACTTATCCAATCCTTTTTTAAACACAGCTATACTAACTGCACTAACCACATCCTCTGGCAACAAATTCCAGAGTTTAATTGTGCGTTGAGTGAAAAAGAACTTTCTCTGATTAGTTTTAAATGTGCCACATGCTAACTTCATGGAGTGCCCCCTAGTCTTTCTATTATCCGAAAGAGTAAAAAAACGATTAACATCTACCCATTCTAGACCTCTCATGATTTTAAACACCTCTATTATATCCCCCCTCAGCGGTCTCTTCTCCAAGCTGAAAAGTCCTAACCTCTTTAGTCTTTCCTCATAGGGGAGCTTTTCCATTCCCTTTTTCATTTTGGTAGCCCTTCTCTGTACCTTCTCCATCGCAATTATATCTTTTTTGAGATGCGGCGACCAGAATTGTACACAATATTCAAGGTGCGGTCTCACCATGGAGCGATACAGAGGCATTATGACATTTTCTGTTTTATTCACCATTCCCTTTCTAATAATTCCCAACATTCTGTTTGCTTTTTTCACTGCCGCAGCACACTGAACCGATGATTTCGATGTGTTATCCACTATGATGCCTAGATCTCTTTCTTGGGTTGTAGCACCTAATATGGAACCTAACATTGTGTAACTATAGCATGAGTTATTTTTCCCTATATGCATCACCTTGCACTTGTCCACATTAAATTTCATCTGCCATTTAGATGCCCAATTATTCAGCCTCACAAGGTCTTCCTGCAATTTATCACAATCTGCTTGTGATTTAACTTCTCTGAACAATTTTGTATCATCTGCAAATTTAATTACCTCACTTGTCGTATTTCTTTTCAGATCATTTATAAATATACAAGCCGTAAAGCCCGTTAAAACGGGCTACATCCCTCTGTCTCTCACCTCCCCCTCATTCTCTCTCCCCTCACTCTTCACCACCCCCCTCCCCCACCCACTCCTCTCCACCCTCCCTCTCCTCTCACTCAGTCCCCCCTCTCCCTCACTCCCTCCCACTCAGTCCCCCCTCTCCCTCCCTCCCACTCACTCAGTCCCCCTCTCCCTCCCTCCCCCCCACCTCCATTTCCTCCCGGCGCCGTAAGCGCGACTTCCCGCAACCCTCACCCGGCTCCATTAACTCCTCCCGCTCCTGCCGGCAGATCTCGGGGGGGGGTCACTCCCGCGCGCGCGGCAGTGACCCCCCCGAGATCTGCCGGCAGATCTGGGGAGGAGAAGTAGCGGCACCACGCGCGCGCGGTGCCGCTACTTCTCCTCCCGCTCCTGCCGGCAGATCTCGGGGGGGGGGGGGGGCGCGGGAGTGACACCCTCCCCCCCCCGAGATCTGCTGGCAGATCTCGGTGGGGGGGGGCGCGGGAGTGACACCCTCCCCCCCCCGAGATCTGCCGGCAGATCTCGGTGGGGGGGGCGCGGGAGTGACACCCTCCCCCCCCCCCGAGATCTGCCGGCAGATCTGGGGAGGAGAAGCAGCGGCACCGCACGCGGCGCCGCTGCTTCTCCTCCCGCTCCTGCGGCCCCACTGCCATTTTTTTTTTCTGATCGACATCCTTGCCCGCACATGCGCAGTAGAGCTGCGCTCTACTGCGCATTTGCGGGCCGTCGGTCACAGGCCATTTATAAGGTAGATTGAAAAGTAAGGGTCCCAGTACAGATCCCTGAGGCACTCCACTGCCCACTCCCTTCCACTGAGAAAATTGTCCATTTAATCCTACTCTCTGTTTCCTGTCTTTTAGCCAGTTTGTAATCCACGAAAGGACATCGCCACCTATCCCATGACTTTTTACTTTTCCTAGAAGCCTCTCATGAGGAACTTTGTCATATGCCTTCTGAAAATCCAAGTACACTACATCTACCGGTTCACCTTTATCCACATGTTTATTAACTCCTTCAAAAAAGTGAAGCAGATTTGTGAGGCAAGACTTGCCTTGGGTAAAGCCATGCGACTTTGTTCCATTAAACCATGTCTGTCTATATGTTCTGTGATTTTGATGTTTAGAACACTTTCCACTATTTTTCCTGGCACTGAAGTCAGGTTAACTGGTCTGTAATTTCCCAGATCTCCCCTGGAGCCCTTTTTAAATATGGCGGTTACATTAACTATCCTCCAGTCCTCAGGTACAATGGATGATTTTAATGATAGGTTACAAATTTTTACTAATAGGTCTGCAATTTCATTTTTTAGTTCCTTCAGAACTCTGGGGTATATACCATCTGGTCCAGGTGATTTACTACTCTTCAGTTTATCAATCAGGTCTACCACATCTTCTAGGTTCACCGTGATTTGATTCAGTCCATCTGAATCATTACCCATGAAAACCTTCTCCAGTACGGGTACCTCCCCAACATCCTCTTCAGTAAACTCCGAAGAAAAGAAATCATTTAATCTTTCTGCAATGGCCTTATCTTCTCTAAGCGCCCCTTTAACCCCTCGATCATCTAACGGTCCAACTGACTCCCTCACAGGCTTTCTGCTTTGGATATTTTTTAAAAAGTTTTTACTGTGAGTTTTGCCTCTATGGCCAACTTCTTTTCAAATTCTCTTTTAGCTTGTCTTATCAATGTCTTACATTTAACTTGCCAACATTTATGCATTTTCCTATTTTCTTCTGTTGGATCCTTCTTCCAATTTTTGAATGAAGCTTCTTTCACCTCCCCTTTTAACCATGCCGGTAATCATTTTGCCTGCTTTCCACCTTTCTTAATGTGTGGAATACATCTGGATTGTGCTTCTAGGATGGTATTTTTTAACAATGACCACACCTCTTGCACACTTTTTACTTTTGTAGCTGCTCCTTTCAGTTTTTTTCTATTTTTCTCATTTTATCAAAGTTTCCCTTTTGAAAGTTAAGCACGAGAGCCGTGGATGTACTTACTGTCCCCCTTCCAGTCATTAAATCAAATTTGATCATATTATGATCACTATTGCCAAGCGGTCCCACCACATTACCTCTCTCACCAAATCTTGTGCTCCACCGGGAATTAGATCTAAAATTGCTCCCTCTCTCGTCAGTTCCTGAACCAATTGCTCCATAAAGCTATCATTTATTCCATCCAGGAACTTTATCTGCTGTTCTAATGGAAACCTCCTCCATGTTGACTCACCACTCTTGAAGGCTCGTGCTCCACTCTAGGGGCCAACCCATTCTAGGGAGCCCTTTCCTGCAAAAAGGAGAGGGAACTCTCCCCGGGTGTAGCCAGCTTATCTCTTAACTTCAACCTTTCAAGCGTGGTGAGTCGACGTGGAGGAGGTTTCCATGTGAACAGCGGTTCAACATGGAAACCTCCTCCACATCGACTCGCCACGCTTGAAGGCTCATGCTCCACTCTAGGGGCCAACAACCCATTCTAGGGAGCCCTTTCCTGTGCAAAGGAAAGGGAACTCTCCCCGGGTGTAGCCAGCCGATCTCTTAACACCCGCTGATCCATGTTGAAGCACTGTTCACATGGAAACCTCCTCCGCCTCGGCCTTCAAAATTCTCGTTTGTATATCTGCTACATCCACCAGATTTTAAAAGACCAGCAAGAGCTCACTAGACGCTAACAGAAACACCCCACTCTAGGGGCGAACCCATTCTAGGGAGCCTTTCCTGTACAAAGGAAAGGGAACTCTCCCTGGGGCTAGCCTGTCTTGCCCCTATCAAAACCACAGGGACCAGACTACCTCCGCTCTGCCAGCCTGTCTTCCCCCTATCAACTTTCTGCCACTCTGCCTTGCTGCCATACACCAGACAACTCACTCTTCTCCTTGTGGTGTTCTTGCCAATATCATGGTTCCTTAGTGAGTTAGTGCTAGTCTTTCTGCTGCTTTGTCCCTTTATCTGTGCCTTGTGGTTTTACTCTATCTGCTTGCTATGTTCCCCCTTCATTGTTCTGTAGGATTTTGATGCCATTTGTCTTGCCACTTTGCCTGTCATACTGCCTTCAAGGGTTCATGAAACTGTTATTGGTGCAGTCTTTTGAAGCTGAGGTGTGTTTTTGACACTCTCGTTGCTGCTTTGCACCTCCGTTAAAGCACTCTTGCCACTCTTGCCACTCCTGGTATCCCTTTGCCCCTTTACACTGCCGTAGGCTATTCATGCCACTTTGGTACCACTTTGCCACAGTCTAAATACCTTGGAGCTCTTTTCTCGTTCTGATGATTGCTCCCCAGAAGTTCCATCAGAATTGATAAGAAAACACTGTTGCGTTCGTGCCTGTTCTCGCCCTCGCTCCACCCTCTCTACCTTGTGGCGACTCCTTTCAGGTCTGTGGGACAGATGCTGCGGCGGCTTCTCCTCGCCGCTTCTTCCCGGAATCCCCGGGCTGGCCTGACGCTGCGGATCTGCCATGTTCCTGATGATGTAAGGGCATGCACGTGCGCTCCAGAGTTTGTACCGGCAAGGGCGCGAACCTCGGGGGCATCCCCCCATAGTGACATCATTCGTTTCCAACTTATAAGGTCTTTGCTTACAACTACGAATTGCGTTAACAAGGGGGATAACTCTCTCACTGCTGCTCTGCCTCCTCAAACTTACCAAGGGGTACCAGCTCCTCGGGGGCCCCGCTCTATCTTCTTGATTCCAGATTGCTAAGACGGGATCTGGTACTCGGTCCTCGAGGGCCTACATCCCGAAATGCTCAGAAGACTCCTTACTGCCGGGAAGCGATCGCAGACGTGAACACTGAGTTCTATTACAGATAGGAACCGGTACTCGCTCCATGAGGGCCTATGTTCCTAATCTCTGAAGACTCTCCTCATTCTAAGACATTATCGCAGGTACGGAGATCGTGAGTTATTATTGCAGATAGGAACCGTTACTCGCTCCACGAGGGCTCATGTTCCTAAAACCCTTCACAGACTCTCTTCTATCTCAGAAGCTATCACATACCTATACATTGTGAATTAGTATTACAGATTGCAGATAGGATCCTGTACTCGCTCCACGTGGGCCTATGTTCCTAACACCCTCCAAAGACTCTCTTCTATTCCAGAAGCCATCTCATGCACAGATATTGTGAGTTCTTATTCCAGACTGCACATAGGAACCAGTACTCACCTATGGCTCCTGTTCCTGAATATACTGAAGACTCTCTGTTGCATAGAAGCCATTACAGTTATCTACAATTGTGAGTGTATCATCTACTACTGGTTATGTATCCAGCATACCCTGTCTACTCACTACCTATAGTCTCTCTCTCTACTGCTCAGCAACCCAGAGATCACAGTTCCAGTATCTGAGGGCCTTCAGCCCTGCCGGGCACGTCAGCTCACTACTGCCACCTCTGGTGGTTGTATTTCCTGTCTAAATAAAGAACTATCTGTGTTTGTCTCCATACTCCAGTCTAGTCGGTGGTCCCTCTCAGGATATCCTCTTGGGGGCGCTGTCATCTGCCATCGGTCCAAAGATTCACCAATTTACATTAAGTGTTCATTCCTTACACTACTAGAGTGGTATCATATAGACTGTCACTCTGTGGGGAGTCAGCCCACAACAGATCACTAACTCCATCTACGGAGTACAACGGACTGCTGGCTACTCTCCTCGAGGGGAGCAGATTCCATAACAGATTGCAACTCCTCCTCTCTGGAGGAACAGATCTATATCAGGTTGCTAAGATATATCAGTCAGGTTGCTAAGATATAAGATATAAGGGGGATATAAGACGGAAATCCTTCTTATATCCCCCCGAACACTCGACCAACACCGACATTACGGCTCTGGACCCACAGATCTCTCAAACTAGAGATTTAGGAATTATACTAGACAATCATCTGAATCTAAAGAAATCAATTAATAATATCACCAAGGACTGTTTCTATAAGCTTCAAGTTTTAAAAAGAATCAAACCCCTTTTCCACTTCCAGGACTTTAGAACCATCCTTCAATCCATGTTATTTTCGAAAACAGACTACTGCAATGCCTTACTCCTGGGACTCCCCATTTCAGCCACAAAACCTATACAAATGCTCCAGAACGCAGCAGCTAGAATCCTAACCAATACCAACCGCCGTGCTCACATTACCCCCATCCTTCGAAACCTGCGTTGGCTGCCAATAAAATATAGAATTCTATATAAAGTTCTCACGATAATCCACAAATCTATTCACCAACAGCTCACACTAGACCTTCAGAACCCTCTCAAACACCGCTCGTCCGAAAGATCCATCAGAGAAGCCTATAAAGGGACCCTTCAAGTCCCACCTTCAAAATACACCCGTCTAAAAACCACCAAAGAACGTTCCTTCTCCATAGCAGGCCCTGTCCTCTGGAACAGACTTCCGACTGACCTAAGACTGGAACCTTGCCTTCATACCTTTCGAAGACAACTGAAGACATGGCTTTTCCTCCAAGCCTTCCCCTAGTCAAAATGACACTTCGGACTCAGCTTAAGGAATGAGATAATTTCTAATCTCATAACCAGTTATATATTATTTATTTGTTGCTAATTTCCGCTCTACCTTTCTTCCTGGCTACTTTAGCCCCCAAGTTCTATGCCCTTGTTTTATGTAACTTTGCTTGATTCAGCCTTCTTGTTTTTTGGTTACTCTTGTTTTTTTTCCCCTAAGTTCCATGTAAACCGGCCTGATGTGAATTCTATTCGTGAAGTCCGGTATAGAAATATATATTAAATAAATAAATAAATAAAATAAATAAAACTCTTCTCCTCTGGAGGAACTGATTACTAACAGTCTGCTAACTCCTCCCCTCTGGGGAAGCAGATCCATAACAGATTGCTACTCTTCTGATCGATAACAGATTGATAGCTCCGCCCCTCTGGGGGAGTAGATCACTAACAGATTGCTAACTCCAGTGAATCCGGCTAAATGTATTGGAGAAGAATTGGAGAAACAGATACTTCAGTGAATTCAGCTTTCAAGAAAAGTATTTGGAGAAGCATTACTCCTGGGGATTCAGCTAAAGGTATTGGATGTCTGTAGCCCATGGACCCGGCTCACCTTTCTGTCTTGCAGGCTATTCCGGGCCTGGCTCAACGCCTCTCAGAACAGCAAGAAACCTTGGAGAAACTGACTGCATCTTTTCACCAGCTTCACACACAGAAGGCACAAGGCACAGCTTCTATACAAAGTCAGTTACCAGAGGTAACTTTAAAGTCAGCTGTTCCACTAGTGGCGCCTATTTGATTTGCCGGAGAACTCCAAAAGACTTGGGGCTTCTTGAACCAGTGCAGCTTACATTTCACCTTACAACCCTCATTGTTTCCCACAGGCCTCTCTAAGACCAGCTACATTCTGTCTTATTTGGATGGGAGAGCCTTATCATGGGAACGCAAGGGCCCTATCTTGCAGGACATAGAAGGATTTATGGACTTGTTTAAATCCATTTTTGATGATCCTGCTCGTATGTCTGTTGCTAGGTTTGCTTTGGTGGACATGAAGCAAGGCAACAGATATCTGGCAGAATTTGCCATAGAATTTAAAACTCTTGCAGCAGAACTTCGCTGGGACCCCAGATGTCTGAAGACACTCTTTTGCAGAGGCCTGGACACCCGTGTAAAGAACGAGCTGGCTGCTCGTCAGACATCTGACTCGCTGGAAGAATTAATAGCCTTAGCTACTCGGATTGACTGACGGCTCCGAGACAAGGTGAAGGAACTCCAGCCTAAGGTGTTACCTGTGTTGAAACAAACCAGTGCTCCTGCACTGCGAGGGGGTACAGCACCTCCTGCTGTGGAGAAGAAGGAACCGAAGGAACCTGGTCATGGTCACTTGACCTCTAAAGAGAGAAGATTTAGGATGAAGAACGGCCTGTGCATGTACGGTGGTCATCCAGGCCATGATATTTCTGCTTGCCCTATTCGTCCAGGAAATGGACAAGCCTGAGTCTCGCGGAAGGACTGTTCTTGGGCTATACAGCAATATTTCCTCTACTCTCTCGTCCAGTCTCTGTGATCCCTGAACCAGTGACAGTTTGAACTCCTGCCCTGAAGGACTCAGGGGCAGGAGGCAACTTTACTCTCAGTCGTTTTGTGGAAGACATGAGGAGTCCATTCAGCAAATTTGAAGATCCACTATTGTATCACAATTTGAAGTGGGCCTTGGACGATTCTTTTAACCACCACTTCTCTTGACGATCTTATCAACATCACCAGCAGTTTTTCTATTACCTGCTGTTTTCATAGAAGTTGCTATGCGTACCATAGCGAGGTGGCACTCTACATCTTTACTGTCTTCCTGGACTACAAATTTGAGATATACGCTACGATCTATCCATTCGGAAGTCGTGCTGAAGGACTACAGCACTGTTGATTCTGAAGAAGAAGATATCTCTAACTACCAGCCTGGCTATTTGCTGGTGCTACCATCAGTTCCAAAGAAAAAGACATCTCTAGCTACCAGCTTTCGCAATTGGTTAACTCGGAAGTTGTGCCCAAAAGCCTATGGCACTGTTGATTCCGAAGAAGAAGATATCTCTCATTATCAACTTTCGTTTGGATTACTCAGAAGTCATGCCCGGACACCTATGGCACTGTTGATTCTGAAGAAAATGATATCTCTATCAACTTTACGTTTGGTTTACTCGGAAGTCGTGCTGGAATTTTACAGCACTGTTGATTCCGGGGATGAAGATATCTCCATCCATCAGCCTGTTCGTTTTGCTGGTATTGCCATCATCTCTTTTCCAGAATCCTGCAGAAGAGCTACTCAGAAGTGGATTTTGGACAAGTTTCTACATCACCACTTCCACTGAAACCTCAGTGACGTCCACGGCAGCCCTCTCATTGCTGCTGACTTCATTATACACTTTGCTAGATTCTTCAAATCTCAATATCCATCTGTCATCGTGAATATAAATATATAAATTCTTGAACTCAAGAATTTAGAGATCCTGGATGTTTGAACAGAGGCTGAGTTTTGTTTGCCTGAAAGGACTTTGGCCATGAAATCATCTTTGGGAGCCTCAGACCTATTGGATAAAATGATGCTTCATCAGTTCCACCTCGCGCATCTTTGGTACTTAACCTGGTACCCAAAGAGGAGACTGTCCTTTGAAGGGGGGTACTGTTGCGTTCATGCCTGTTCTCGCCCTTGCTCCACCCTCTCTACCTTGTGGCGACTCCCTTCGGGTCTGACGGACAGATGCTGCCATGGCTTCTCCTCGCCACTTCTTCCAGGAATCCCCAGGCTGGCCTGACGCTGCTTATCCGTCATATTTCTGATGACATAAGGGCATGCGCGCACTCCAGAGTTTGTACCGGCAAGAGCGCGAGCCTCGGGGGCATCCCCCCATAGTGACATCATCCGTTTCCAACTTAAAAGGTCTTTGCTTGCAACTACGAATCGAGTTAGCAAGGGGGATAACTCTCTCGCTGCTGCTCTGCCTCCTCAAACTTACCAAGGGGTACCAGCTCCTCGGGGGCCCTGCTCTCTCTTCTGGATTCCAGATTGCTAAGACGGGATCTGGTACTCGCTCCTCAAGGGGCTACGTCCCTAAATGCTCAGAAGACTGCTTACCGCCTGGAAGCGATCGCAGACGTGAACACTGTGAGTTCTATTACAGATAGGAACCGGTACTCACTCCACGAGGGCCTATGTTCCTAATCTCTGAAGACTCTCTTCTGTCTAAGACATTATCGTGAGTTATTATTGCAGATAGGAACCGGTACTTGCTCCACGAGGGCCCATGTTCTTAAAACCCTTCAAAACTCTCTTCTATTTCAGAAGCTATCACATACCTATACCTTATGAATTACTAGAGATGTGAATTGTGTGATCGATCGTCTTAATGATCGATTTCGGCTGGGGGGGGGAGGGAATCTTATCGTCACGGTTTTGTTTTTTAAAATATCGTGTAAATCGTAAATCGGAGGAGGGCGGGAAAACCAGCACACTAAAACATCCCTAAAACCCACCCCGACCCTTTAAAATAAATCCCCCCCCCTCCCGACCCCCCCCCAAAATGCCTTAAATTACCTGGGGTCCAGAGGGAGGGTCCCGGTGTGATCTTTTACTCTTGGACCTCCGGTGTGTTGTAGAAATGTCATATGACAGGGCAAAGGTAGCGCCGGCACCATTTTGTTTTTTTGTCCCCTGACATCAGGAGCGTAGGAGATCGCTCCCGGACACTCGCTGGACCCCCAGGGACTTTTGGCAAGTCTTGTGGGGGTCAGGAGGCCCCCTCAAGCTGGCCAAAAGTCCCTGGGGGTCCAGCGGAGGTCCGGGAGCGATCTCCTGGACGCGTGACGTCGGGAGCTAGGAATCAAAATGGCGCCGGCGCTACCTTTGCCCTGTCATATGATAAGGGCAAAGGGCCACCGGCGCCATTTCTCTTCACAGCAGCCGTGGGCAGTGAGCGGGACATCGCGCCATGATCATCGCGCCGGGACCCCAGGTCATTTAAAACATTTTGGGGGGGTTCGGGAGGGTGGGGGTTTGTTTTAAAGGTTCAGGGTGGGTGTTAGGATTTTTTTGGTGTGCCGGTTTTCCCACCCCCTATTTAACGATACAATACAAATGCCCCTGACGATAAATCGTGGGCATTTGTATTGTATCGTGCACTCTAACAATTTTGGATGAAATTAAAATTATCTGACGATAATTTTAATTGTTCAAAAACGATTCACATCCCTATGAATTACTAGACTCTCTGTTGCATAGAAGCCATTACAGTTATCTACAATTGTGAGTGTATCATATACTGCTGGTTATGTATCCAGCATACCCTGTCTACTCACTACCTATAGTCTCTCTCTACAGCTCAGCAACCCAGAGATCGCAATTCCAGTATCTGAGAGATTTCAGCCCTGCCGGGCTGAAAATCCTGTCTAAATAAAGAACTATCTGTGTTTGTCTCCATACTCCAGCCTGGCCGGTGGTCCCTCTCAGGATATCCTCCTGGGGGCGCTGTCATCTGCCATCGGCCCAAGGATTCACCAATTTACATTGTGTTCATTCCTTACACTACTAGAGCGGTATCATACAGACTGCCATTCTGTGGGGAGTCAACCCACAACAGATCACTAACTCTGTCTACGTAGTACAACGGACTGCTGGCTACTCTCCTCGAGGGGAGCAGATTCCATAACAGATTGCAACTCCTCCTCTCTGGAGGAACAGATCTACATCAGGTTGCTAACTCCTCTCCTCTGGAGGAACTGATTACTAATAGGTCTGCTAACTCCTCCCCTCTGGGGAAGCAGATCCATAACAGATTGGTACTCCTCCCCTCTGGGGGAGCAGATCACTAACAAACCCCAATTCTGCAGCCAAAAATAGGCTGCAAATACTTCCCCCATTGACTTTAATGGGAAAATGGAAGACGAATAAAACTAATCAACAAATTGGTTTTTCCCCCTATGAAACTAATGCAATGAATTTGGGTCCTTCTGCACATCCCTAGCATATAACAACTTTTGAGTTATTGTCAATATTTTAAATTTCATTCTTGATCTAACGAGGAGATCCCCCCCCCCCCCCCCATTTGCTGTATTTCTCTTAGTTCTTTGTAAACGGATATGATGTACCCACGAATGTCGGTATAAAAAAGTTGTAAAATAAATAAAAAAATAAATGTAGATGATCAGCCTTCGATTAACCCATTAATAAACCATAACGGAGAAACTGGTAAATACCCAGCTTTCTGAATATCTGGAAGACCACAAGATCCTATACCCCTCGCAATATGGTTTCCGTAAATTACGCAGCACGGAAACCCTCCTCATTTCACTTACTGACCATATTATCATGGGGTTTGACAAAGGACACTCCTTTTTGTTAGTCCTGTTAGACATCTCGGCGGCATTTGACACCGTCAACCATACCATCCTACTGGATCGCCTAGCAGATATCGGCATCTCCGGATCTGCCCACATCTGGTTCAAGTCATTCCTCAGCAATAGGACTTTTAAAGTCAAAATCAACAATAAAGAGTCACCACTAACAAAATCAACTTTTGGTGTACCTCAGGGTTCCTCCTTATCTCCAACCCTCTTCAACATATACCTCCTCCCCCTCTGCCAACTGTTAACAGATCTCAACCTAATTCATTATCTGTACGCAGACGACGTGCAGATTCTAATCCCGATAACAGAATCAATCTCAAAAGCACTCACCCATTGGAATAACTGCCTTCTATCCATTACTAATCTACTCAACAGCTTAAACCTTGTTCTCAATGCCTCTAAGACAGAGCTGCTCCACATCTCCTCAAACGAAAACAATATCTCCCCACCAGCACCTCTCACCTCTCACATTACCTGTAAGCAGGTTAAAGACCTTGGGGTAATACTAGACAATCGACTAAACCTTAAGAAAATGGTCAACACAACCTCCAAAGACTGTTTCTTCAGATTACAGGTTCTAAAACGACTTAAACCACTCTTATTCTTCCATGACTTCAGGACAGTCCTCCAAGCGCTACTGTTCTCCAAAATAGATTACTGCAGTGCCCTTTTCCTAGGCCTCCCCAAATCCACTACCAAACCACTGCAGATGATACAAAATTCGGCTGCGAGATTGCTGACCAGCACCAGCCGCAGCGAACACATCTCACCCATCCTTAGGAACCTTCATTGGTTACCAGTCAACTTCAGAATTCTATACAAAGCAATCACCGTAATTCATAAAACCATACATCATCATCTTCAACTTGACCTGGAAATCCCATTCAAACTCCACTCATCTAACAGACCAACTAGAGATATTCTCAAAGGTTCTCTGAAATATCCCCCCACTAAAGCCTCACGCCTCTCAACGACCAAAGACAGAGCTTTTTCGATAGCTGGCCCATCTATCTGGAATAGCATCCCATCAAATCTTAGATTGGAACCGTGCCTTTTAACTTTTAGAAAAAGACTTAAAACCTGGCTCTTTCACCAAGCCTTCGCCGATCCACCAGACAATCACTAGCTGCCCTTCACTCCCACTCCTACCCGCTCTGGAATTTATACTCAGGAATGGACTAGACTCTTCCAGGTTATAGCACCATTATGCTTTTAACCCGTACGCTCTATAATATCACTTTATACTTATTCTCCGCCTTATCTTCTTTCCAGCTTGTTGCAAGCTTCCAAGTTCTCTGTTCCCTGTTGATTGTAACTTTTGACTTATTCCTTACCTACTGTTTATCTTTCGTTTAATTGAATTGTTACTCCAGTTATACCCTTGTTAAATGTAAACCGATCCGATATGGTTATTTACTATGAAGGTCGGTATAAAAAACTGTTAAATAAAATAAATAAATATCTCCTCTGTCATTAAAGGAGGTTATTATAAACTCATGGTCATTAAAAAGCTCAAGCCCCTACTCCACACACATGATCTCAAAACTGTCGTCCAAGCCACTTTATCCTCCAAGATTGATTATTGCATTTCCCTTTATCTTAGCCTCCCTCTCTCCACTATCAAACCTCTACAGATATTGCAAAACGCTACAGCAAGGATCATTAGCAATGCCCACAAATCTGATCACATAACTCCTATCCTCAAGGACCTACATTGGCTCCCCATTTCATACCGTATACTTTTTAAAATCCTTACCATCATTCACAAAGCCATTCATAATGACAATTCCTCATGGCTAAGTGAACCTTTGAAATTTACCCAATCCTCTCGCCCCATCAGAATGAACCGTAAATGCACCTTACAAGTCCCCCCCCACTTAAGAAAGCCCAACTTACTGCCACAAGAGATCGTGCTTTGTTTATTGCTGGCCCCACTCATTGGAATTTCCTCCCTCTCTATCTACGCCTTGAGCCATGCCCTTACAAGTTCCGAAAAATGCTGAAGACATGGCTTTTCCACCAGGCTTTCCCAGATTAAGTCCCTGTTGCTTCCTTGCAATTTCCCCCCACCTTTATACCTATTATAAAACCTTCTGTTTCTTCTTTCTTTTTCCACAGTTACCCACTGAATCACCTAATTATTGTAACAATGCTGCAGTTTTGTAAACTCACCTCCCATTTTTAATTTTTCACTATTTACTGGTTCCTTTCTGTTAAGTTTGCTTCCTTCCTATTTTCTACTCACTATTCTATCAGTTATCCTGTTGTCCCTTCCCCGTTTATTGTAATTTCCTCCTTTTTGTTAAAATGTAAACCGATACGATGTGTATTTTAATGTTGGTATAAAAAAGCTGTTAAATAAATAAATAAATAATAAACATGCCGCTGCATGTTGAATTAATACATGCAGCAGCTTCTATGGTAGTCCAATGCAAATGATGGAACAATAATCAGCATGGCCTAGAACAAAGCCTGAAGCACTGCACGAAATATATTTTCTGGAATAAAGAATTTTAATGATTTTAACATTTTCTGCTGACAGATGTTTTTGTCAAGGACTTGATACAAGGTTTCAATGTAAATTGGGAGTCCAATAATACCCAAAAGTTCTTAACTTCTGATCGATTATCCAGGGGCAAGTAGTTACCTTGGAGAGGGCAATTGTCACAGGGATTTGCCTGGGTAACAAAGCAGTTACCTCACCTCTAGGAGAATACTGCCCGTCCCTCAGTCAGTAAAAGTATTAGGAATGTGCTATTGTTGCACTAAAACAAAACAAAACTAAAATGAAAAAAAAAAACAAACAGCCAAAGGAAAAAACAAAATGAAAAAGAAAAATTAAATGAAAATGTTCCCATGCACAATCTAAAATGAATAAAGTGAATTTTAAAAGCCTAATGCATGCATCAATTAGGGATGTGCGAATATGTCAGGCCGGTGTGCACTGAGTGGATTTTGAAAGCTGTTGGGATATACGTGTACATGCAGCTGCATGCACAAACAAAGTTTCCAAAAATGGACAGAGTATTGCGGTTTGAGACTGGTAGTGGACCGTTGGGCCAGCCTGGTGGAGCGGCCGCTCCGACGATAGTACGGAGGCCAGGAGGAGGAACACAGCTGGTGCGGAGGAAGTGGAGCTTCACCCTGGAGACCCGAGACCCCCCCAGGAGGAGCCCGTAGGGGTCCGGGCCGCTGGGACTTAGGAGCGTGGCTGCGGAGAGACGTAAGAACGGACCAGTGGTCGAGGCAGGCTGCAGGCACGGAGAGTCGAGGTGAGCCGGGGTCAGGAGCCGAGGAATCAAGCCGAAGGAGCAGGAACGGAAGGAACTGGAGTGGCGCAGGACCAACAGGAGCAGGAACGGATCTGGATCAGCAGGATCAGGAGCAAGTCAGGATCAGCAGGATCAGAAGCAAGGCAGGATCAGCAACTAGCACTCTGCGAAGGAGTGACCTCGTTGCAAGGCAAGACAGATGAGGCAGACGCCGGCTTAAGTATCCTGCCAGTGTCTGACGTCAGTCCGAGGGCGGTTCAGCACTTCCGGGTGCTGGACCTTCAAAAGTCCGGGCCTCGCGCGCGCGCGCGCGTTCCCAGCAGGAGAGGAGCCAGAATCGGGCCTCGGCGGCGTCTCCACGAGGGAGATGTCGCCGCCATGCGGCCAGGCAGGCCTCGGGGTTCGCAGCTCCTGGCGCGGCGAAGGGGGCAGGAGACCAGGTAAGGACCCAGTCGCTAGCTTAGCGACCAGGACCGCAACAGTACCCCCCCCTTTACGCCCCCTCTTCAGAGGGCCAGGCTTGTCGGGGTGATCCAAGTGGAACTGTCGCAGAAGGGACTTGTCCAGGATGTTGCGGGCAGGTTCCCAAGTATTGTCTTCATCTCCACATCCCTCCCAGGCCAGCAAGTACTCCCAACGTCTGTTGAAGAAGCGAGTATCTAACACCTCTCGTACCTGAAAGGTGGGGTCCTCGGCCTTAGGGGTAGAGACCGCGTCTGGTGGTCTTCGGTGGAACTTGGAGAAGAGTACTGGTTTCAAGAGGGAGACATGAAAGACGTTGTGGATGCATAAGGTGGTAGGCAAACGCAAATGATAGGACACCAGTCCTACTCTTTCCGCTACTCAAAAGAGACCACAGTACTTGGGTGCGAGCTTCTTTGAGGGTAGTCTCAGATGGATATTTCTTGTGCTGAGCCAGACCCGATCCCCAGGTAGAAAAGTGGGTGCTGGTCTTCGATGACGATCTGAATGCTTCTTTGCGGTGAGAGCGGCTCTACTGAGCCTCTGTTGTGTAGACGTCCAAAGTTTGCCCAGTTTTTGGGCAGTTAGCTGAGCCGCGGGTGAAGTTACCGGTACTGGCACTGGCAAAGGTGGCTTGGGTTGCTTCCCGTACACAATTTGAAAGGGTGATCTCTCCGTAGCTGTGTGCACTTGATTATTGTAAGCGAACTCCGCCCAGGGTAGCAGTTCTACCCAGTTATCTTGTCTATCATTGGTGAAAGCTCTTAGGAACATCTTTAGAGAACGATTCATTCATTCCATTTGCCCGTTGCTCTGCGGGTGGAAGGTGGTAGAGAAGGTGAGTTGTATCTCAAATTTCTTACATAAGGCTCTCCAGTACCGGGCTGTAAACTGTGAGCCTCGGTCGGAAACAATGTCCTGGGGAAGGCGATGGATACGAAATATGTGTTGCGTGAATAACAAGGATAATTCGGGTGCGGAGGGTAACTGGGCCAGCGGCACGAAGTGGGCCAATTTAGAAAAGCGGTCCACCGTGACCCAAACAACTGTCTTGCCTTGAGAAGGGGGTAGATCCACCACAAAGTCTGTGGCTATGTGGGTCCAGGGTTCTGTGGGCATGGGTAACGGTTGCAGTAAACCTCTTGGAGGTCCAACTAAGGGTTTTTGCTTGGCGCAAGTTGGACATGAGTTGACGTAGAGAGACACATCACGTCGAAGGCCAGGCCACCAATAAAAGCGGTTTACTAGGTCTAACGTTCTCTCTCTTTCTGCGTGTCCACCAGACAAGGAGTCATGGCCCCAACTCAAAACCCTTTTGCGGAGCCTCCTCGGCACTATGGTCTTCGCCATCGAGTCTATAGTAGTGGCCGCTAGTTGGATGCGTGCAGGGTCCACGATGTGTTGCAGTTCTTCTTCTTCCTCCGGTTGAGCGGTGTGGGACAGAGCGTCAGCCCGGATGTTCTTCCCTGCGGGGCGATACCGTAGGACGAAGTCAAAGCGGCTGAAGAAAAGAGACAACCTGGCCTGTCGGGGATTCAGCCGTTGGGCGTGGGCCAATAACTCTAGGTTTTTATGATCCGTATACACGGTAACGGGGTGATTGGCTCCCTCAAGCCACTGCCTCCATTCTTCGAAGGCGAGTTTGATTGCTAAAAGTTCCTTGTCCCCGATGCCGTAGTTACATTCGGCAGGCAAGAATTTCTTGGAAAAGTAGGAGCATGGCACTAGTTTGCCAGAGGCGGAGTGTTGACTGAGAACGGCCCCGACAGCAATGTTTTGAAGGAGTTAATTAACATGTGGATAAAGGTGAACTGGTAGATGTATTATACTTGGATTTTCAGAAGGTGTTTGACAAAGTTCCTCATGAGAGGCTTCTAGTAAAAGGAAAAAGTCATGGGATAGGTGGCGATGTCCTGGCTAAAAGACAGGAAACACAGAGTAGGATTAAATGGACAATTTTCTCAGTGGAAGGGAGTGGACAGTGGAGTGCCTCAGGGACCCTTACTGGGACCCTTACTTTTCAATATATTTATAAATGATCTGGAAAGAAATACGACGAGTGAGATAATCAAATTTGCAGAAGACACAAAATTGTTCAGAGTAGTTAAATCACAAGCAGATTGTGATAAATTGCAGGAAGACCTTGTGAGACTGGGAAATTGGGCATCCAAATGGCAGATGAGATTTAATGTGGATAAGTGCAAGGTGATGAATATAGGGAAAAATAAGCCATGCTATAATTACACAATGTTGGGTTCCATATTAGGTGCTACAACCCAAGAAAGAGATCTAGGCATCATGGTGGATAACACATTGAAATCGTCAGTTCAGTGTGCTGCGGCAGTCAGGAAAGTAAACAGAATGTTGGGAATTATTAGAAAGGGAATGGTGAATAAAACGGAAAATATGATGCCTCTGTATCGCTCCATGGTGAGACCACACCTTGAATACTGTATACAATTCTGGTCACTGCATCTCAAAAAAGATATAATTGTGATGGAGAAGGTACAGAGAAGGGCTACCAAAATGATAAGGGGAATGGAACAGCTCCCCTATGAGAAAAGACTAAAGAGGTTAGGACTTTTCAGCTTGGAGAAGAGACGGCTGAGGGGGGATATGATAGAGATGTTTAAAATCATGAGAGGTCTAGAACGGGTAGATGTGAATCGGTTATTTACTCTTTCAGATAATAGACTAGGGGGCACTCCATGAAGTTAGCATGGGGCACATTTAAAACTAATCGGAGAAAGTTCTTTTTTACTCAATGCACAATTAAACTCTGGAATTTGTTGCCAAAGGATGTGGTTAGTACAATTAGTACAGCTGTGTTTAAAAAAGGATTGGATAAGTTCTTGGAGGAGAAGTCCATTACCTGCTATTAAGTTCACTTAGAGAATAGCCACTGCCATTAGCAATGGTAACATGGAATAGACTTAGTTTTTGGATACTTGCCAGGTTCTTATGGCCTGGATTGGCCACTGTTGGAAACCGGATGCTGGGCTTGATGGACCCTTGGTCTGACCCAGTATGGCATTTTCTTATGTTCTTATGTTGGGGAGGGGGAGTTGGTCGGGGGAGGAGGGGGAGTACCTTGTGTGGCTGGAGGGGCTGCTACATGGGAGGACCGGAGAACCATGGGGCTAAGGTTCTCAGTGGAGCTTGCTCTCGCTGGTATGAGGCAGAGCAAGTAGAAAGGGGGGAAGCTAACTCCACCACTGGGGTTAAGGTGGTGGAGGAGAAGGAAGTGTGGGGGATGGGTGGTGGTCGGGGGCAGTTTTGGTTATTGTTAAAATTATTATTATTGTTATTGTTATTGCACTGTAAATAAGTTCCATATGCTAAATGTATCAAATGCACATGCCATGTAACATTGTATATTAGTTCTTTTGCATATCTAATCCGAATCGAATGCAAATAGTTGTATCCCTGCCTTTTAACTTTACTCTCTTATACTTGTATATTCACCCAGTTACCCCCTACCCTGTTCTTTGTAATTTCCTTTCCTTCTCAGTTTTTTGTAAATCGACATGATGTGTCCTACGAATGCCGGTATAAAAAAGTTTTTAAATAAAAAATAAATAAATAAAAGTTAATTTAAGGGCTCGGGTTATTGGTGTTATTATACTGTGGCCTATTTTAATGCCAATCAGTGGTTCCAGTTTTATTGGGGGGTGTACGTGGTGGAGCGAGCGCAAGTCTTTTCTCCCAGTGTTATTAACATCTAACACATTTCTAGTCAGCTGCTAAAGATAACTTCATTACAGTTAACATTTATCATATCTTTAGTTCAGCTACTAAAGATTAGGGATGTGCAGCCTCCTGACCCCCACAAGACTTGCCAAAAGTCCAGCGGGGGTCCGGGAGCGACCTCCTTCACGCCAGCTGGCCGATGCCAATACTCAAAATGGCGCCGACACACATAGTGAGGGCAAAGGCGATCGGCACCATTTTGAGACTCAAAATCGCCGTCCGATGCCAGTACTCAAAATGGCGCCGATCGCCATCATAGTGAGGGCAAAGGCGATCGGTGCCATTTTGAGTAGTGGCATCGGACGGCGATTTTGAGTCTCAAAATGGCGCCAAAAGCCTTTGCCCTCACTATGACACACATAGTGAGGGCAAAGGCGATCGGCGCCATTTTGAGTATTGGCATCGGCCGGCGTGAAGGAGGTCGCTCCTGGACCCCCGCTGGACTTTTGGCAAGTCTTGTGGGGGTCAGGAGGCCCCCCCAAGTTGGCCAAAAGTCCCTGTGGGTCCAACAGGGGTCCCGGAGCGACCTGCCGTCCGATGCCAGGACTCAAAATGGTGCCGATAGCCTTTGCCCATACTATGTCACAGGGGCTACCAGTGCCATTGGTCAGCCTCTGTCACATGGTAGGAGCACAAGATGGCGCCGGTGACCATGTGACAGGGGCTGACCAATGGCACCGGTAGCCCCTGTGACACAGGCTATCGGCGCCGTGATGAAACCGGCAAACGAGTGCAGCGATGGCTTCTGGACTCTCCGCTGGACCACCAGGGAGTTTTGGTAAGTCTTGGGGGGGTCAGGAGGGTGGGGGGTTTAAATTTTTATTTAGGAGGCCAAATAAAACAGATATCTGTTAAATACATGGGGGGTCGCGATGCGTTTCGCCTCCCCACGTATTTAACAGATAGGACAAAATAAGTTGCAGAATACAAATACGTGGAAAACGGATGCACATCCCTACTAAAGATAACTTCATCTTAGTCCCGGCAAATGTCTTTGTGTCATACTGTGTTCATCATTGGTAAGGGAAAACAAAGGGAAATACGGCAGCTCAAAGAAACTTTCAATAATATTTATCTCCTCAGTCATGATCCCTGGGTCTTAAATACATAAGACCTGATTTTCAAAAGCATTTACATGCTTAAAATTTGGTTTTGCACATGTAAATGCATTTTACTCGAGTAAGTTGTTGCGATCCTGCCCGCGAGGAGCGTGGGCAGGCTCTTACCTTCTCACAGCCAGTCGGGCTGCTGATGCTGCTGCTTCTCTTTCTCCCTGAATCAGCTGGGGCTGTCCCCGCAGCTGTTGCCATGCGGCCAGCTTCTCTGCTCCTGTTTCTGCCTTCCCCCAACGTACTGCTGCAATCCCAGGACCTTTCAGCCAGCAGGGAGGCTGTCCATGCCGGTGCCTGCTTCAGCCCGGGTCCTTGCCTGGCAGGGAAGCCGTCCCTGACGGTGCCTGCAGCCTGCTACAGCTCTCTACTCTGCCTCCAGTCTTACCTCTCCTCCTGAGGCTGTCTTTACGGCATGGAGCCGTTCCTGCAGTCAGCCCTTCTCCTGCTTCAGTCCTTGCAGCTCTCTGTTCTCTCTGCCGGTGCCTGCAGCCAGCCTTACCTCTCTCTGCTTCTTCCTGCTTCAGTCCTTGCAGCTGGGAGCTGCTCCACTGACCTGCCTTCACCCAGCTCCAGTCCAGGGCTGCTCCGCGGCTTCCTTGGGCCCTCCACGTGGCTGAGGACGCCACCAGCTTCCAGCTCTTCTCTCCAGCTGCCTAGGGTGCAGGCACGTGCCTCTCTGCTCCTCTTCAAGGGCCAGCCAGGTATGGCCCCCTGCTGACCTCTCCCTGGGCGTTGTCCACCTTAGCTCTACTAAAGGGCTCAGCGTTCAGTCTGTCTTTGCCTTTGCAAGGAGTTGGTCACTCCTGAGATCCTTCGCTCCAGGAAGTCGTCCGTGTTCCAGCACTTCTGCAAGGTCCTATGTTTCTTGTTCTCTGTCGGAGCTCCTCGTCCAGTCCTGATGTCTGCCTGCCGTTCCAGTCCCAAGGTCTGTCTCTCGATCCAGTACTTGTGTTCCAGTCCTGATGTTCCTGCTGTTCCAGATGTCCATGTTCCAGCCCTGAGGTGTGTCTCCTGTTCCAGTATCTGTGTTCCAGTCCTGATGTTCCTGCTGTTCCAGATGTCCTTGTTCCAGCCCTGAGGTCTGTCTTAATCCTTGTTCCTGATCCTGATGCTTTAACCTGCCTTGAGCTGCCAGGAGTGCAGCGTATCCTTGCCTTGAGCTGCCAGGAATGCAGCAAACCTGCTTCCTCTTTCCTGTGCTCTCCCGCTCTCAGCGTGGTCCACGACCAGCCTTCCAGGGCTGAGTAGGGCGTGCATGAGGCAGGGTGGTCCGCGACTCAGTCCCGCGGGTGGTATGAGTAGGGCGCCCTGAGGGACAGTGCCCATGTCTTCCTTCAGCCCTCGTTCCTGAGTCCACCTCCGTGCATCCAGTACCTCGTCCTGAGTCCACGTCTGTTCCTGAGTCCACCTCTGTGCATCCAGTACCTCGTCCTGAGTCCACGTCTGTGCCTGAGTCCACGTCTATGCATCCTGCACCTCGTTCCTGAGTCCACGTCTGTGCCTAAGTCCACGTCTATGCATCCTGCACCTCGTTCCTGAGTCCACGTCTAAGCCTGAGTCCACGTCATTCCTGAGTCTCGTCTGAATCCATGTTCCAGTCTTCGCTGCCCTGGCCTCCATCTGGCCTGCCGCTTCGTGCCGTACCCTGCGGCAGGTCCGAAAGGGCTGGGAACGGTCGGAGGACTGTTCACAAGACCAACATTGCGTTGTTGGGTCTTCCGAAGCATGCAGGTCCGGAGGAGGGCCTGTCTTCCAGTCTTCACTCCAGCTTGCCTCCGTCCAGCCCATGCTCGGGCATGCCACGCCTCCCGCGGCACCTCTCCAGACCCCTCTGGCGTCGAGCTGCGGCCCAAGGGCACACACATCTCCCAGGAGTGGGATCGCTCTCCTAGCGCTCCACAACATAAGTAGGCTATTGAAAATTGCTACAATATAATACAATATGGGTATAAACTACAGGATTTATTCACGCAAGGGCATTTTGCACATGTAAATTACTTTTGAAAATTGCTATGATAGGATGTTACATAGACACGAATAACTCCTTGAGATTAAGCTGCTAATCTCATGTAGCCGTGCCAAAAGACAATGCATTCATGAGGTGTTCATGTTGGTGGCAGGAGATGGCCAATGAAATTTACATATCACCCCCAAGCAATACAGGAAGTAGGAGGAGAAAATAACAAAATCAATCAGCTCAAAAAAGCAGAAAAGATAACTAGGAAGTGCAACAAATCAAGGAAGAAAAATTGGAAAGCTATAACCACAAATGCTTGTAGTTTGGGCAATAAAATCCCAGAACTGCAGGCTCCAATGGTGGAGGCAGACTTGGACATTGTTGTTGTCACAGAGACATGGTTCATGGATTCTCATGATTGGGATACATCCATACCGGGCTATAATTTCTTAAGGAAGGACAGAGAGGACAGAAAAGGGGGGGGGGAGGAGTAACTCTTTATGTGAAAACCAATATCCAAGCAACTGAACTGCAAGGAATGTGGGGTAGAGAAGAAGTATTATGGGCCGTCCTAAAAAAAGATGATGGTGCATCCATTTGTACTGGAGTGGTTTACAGGCCTCTGACTCAAACGGAAGAGCTAGACAGAGATCTCGTCAAAGACAGCCAAAAAGTGGGAAAGATTTTAATCTGCCAGACGTAGACTGGAGAATCCTTTCTGCAGAACCTATCTACTCTGAAGAAAGAATGTGTTAAGTGGAGTGCCACAGGGATCAGTTTTGGATCGGTTCTGTTCAATATCTTTGTGAGCGACCTGGTGGAAGGCATAGAAGGTAAAGTCTATCTATATGCGGATGATACTAGGAGTGGACACACTTGAAGTACCAGAGAGAATGAAAAGTGATTTAAGAAAGCTTGAGAGTGGTCAAATATTTGGCAGCTGGGATTCAATGAAAAGAAATACAGAATTATGCATCTTGGGTGCGGCAATCCAAAATAGCTTTGTGTGAAGTGCGGTGAAAGACTAATATGCATGGACTGGGAGAGGGACCTTGGTAGGATAGTGTCTGATGATCTGAAGGCAGCGAAGCAATGTGATAAGATGATAACTAAAGCCAGAAGAATGCTAGGCTGCATAGAGAGAGGAATAACCAGTAAGAAAAAAAAGGTGATAATGCCCTTGCACAGGTTCTTGGTGAGGCTTCACCTAGAGTCCTACATTCAGTACTGGTGCACGTATCTCAAAAAGGATATTTACAGTATAGAGGTGGTCCAAAGAAAAGCAACCAAAATGGTGAGGGGTCAGTTTTGGAAGGCTTATGAGGAGAGGCTAAAAGATCTGAATATGTATACCAGGGAAGAAAGGAGGTGCAGGGGAGATATGATACAGTCCTTCAGATACCTGAAATATTTTAATGATGCACTTTTCTATTGAAATCAGTAGAACTAGAGGTCATGAAATGAAACCCCTGGGAGGACGACTCAGAACCAATATCAGGAAGTATTTCTTCATGGTGGTGAATGCCTAGAATGCCCTTCCAGAAGAGGTGGTGAAGACAAATACAGTGAAGGAATTCAAAGGGGTATGGGATAAACACTATGGATCCCTAAAGTTAGAGGTTGAAAATTTAAACAAGAGTGCATGGGGGTAACTGGGGGTAACTTGCTGGTGTGGCAGTAGCTACCTGTTATAATTAGTGAGGTTTGGGTGGACCCTTGGACACTGTGGCAGCTGACCACGCCCATGGGGGGAAGTCTTGAGGGGCCACAGGTCAGGCTAAGCTTAGGACAGACAAACACAGAGATTGATCTTTTATTAGAGAGTGTGGTGAAGCCACCAGAGGTGGCAGTGGTGAGCAGTAGAGATGTGAATTGGAACCGGAATCGGTTCTGATTCCAGTTCCGATTCACATCGTGTTTTTTTTTTTTTCGTCCGGCTCGATCGCGGTTTTGTTTATCGGCTGCGCCCGAGCCGATAAACAAGAAACCCACCCGACCCTTTAAAACTAATCCCTTAGCTTCCCCCACCCTCCCGACCCCCAAAAAAACTTTTTACAGGTACCTGGTGGTCCAGTGGGGGTCCCAGGAGCGATCTCCCGCTCTCGGGCCGTCGGCTGCCACTAATAAAATGATGCCGATGGCCTTTGCCCTTACCATGTGACAGGGTATCCGTGTCATTGGTTGGCCCCTGTCACATGGTAGGAGCACTGGATGGCCCGTGCCATTTTTAAAGATGGCACCAGTCATCCAGTGCTCCCTCCATGTGACAGGGGCTGGCCAATGGCACGAATACCCTGTCACATGGTAAGGGCAAAGGGCCATCGGCGCCATTTTGATTAGTGGCAACCGATGGCCCGGGAGCGGGAGATCGCTCCCGGGACACCCACTGGACCACCAGGTACCTGTAAATAGTTTTTTGGGGGGTTGGGAGGGTAGGGGGAAGCTAAGGGATTCGTTTTAAAGGGTCGGGGTGGATTTAGGGGTTATTTTTGTGTGCCATTTTTCCCGCCCTCCCCCAAAATGATAAGAGAACCCCCACAAACAATTTCGTGGGGTTTTCCTATCGTTTTGGGGGAGCCCCCGATTTCTGACGATTTTGAAAATATCGTACGATATTTTCAATCATCCGAAGCCCGATTCACATCCCTAGTGAGCAGTAGAAGTAGCCCAGCTGGGCTAATATCCTTCAGGCACTGGAACAGCGACTCCTCCGGTAGCAGTGCTGTAGTGGAAAGAACTGAGAATAATGAGCACAGTGGAATATGCACAAGCCCCAGTATGGAGAACCTCAGGATAGGGAGAGCAGGCCCTCGAGGAGCGAGTACCTGATCCCTGAGAGCTGAGAGGCTTGAAGGTGATGTACTCAAACAGCGGTTCCACGTAGGAGATGGCACTAGGGCTGGAACGGAGGCAGGCCCTCGAGGAGCGAGTACGTGGTTCCAGGGAACAGCTCTGAGGTGAAGATGGTAGTACTCACTGGTATTCAAGATAGCGAATCCTTCCAGGCAGAAGAGAAGGTAGGAGCAGGCAGCGAGTCAGGGAACATGGGCCCTCGAGGAGCGAGTACCAGTTTCCTGATAACTGAAAAGCAAGTGAGGCCCCCGAGGAGCGGGTACCCCGTTAGCATTAAGAGTCCAATAGAAGATTGGAGGCAGAGTAGCTGGGTACGGAGAGTGAATCCCATCCATAAGGAATTTCCCCCTTGCTAACTCAAAGGCTAGCAAACAGCGTAGGCTTTAAATATCCGAGCAGTGTGACGTCATCACAGGGGGATGCCCCTGAGGTTCGTGCCAAGTCGGAAATAAGAGTGAGGGCCATGCGGCGCATGCCCTAAGGTACTAGCAGAGCATGGCGGGAGGCAGTGCTCAAGCCGGTCCGGGGATGCGGGAAAGGACGGCAGGCAGACTCCGTGGCAGCCAGGTGTCCATCCACAGCAAAAGGAGGAGCAAAGAAAGAAAGGTAGGCGGAGTGAAGCCGTCAAGACGGGATGGTTGCAACACTACCCTTAACAAATAAGCCTTGATACTGTTAATGCAACTCCATCATTGCTCTCTGCTTCAATGGCAGAGGGAAAAGGGGAATTGGATTCAGTCAGCAACCAATGAGGGCCCTGAATTTTATGGTTTGGGGAACAAATAAACCATGGGGGTAACTTGCTGATGCAGCGCTTACTACACTAAGCCTGATACTTTTGATGCTACTCCAACATTGATTTCTGCTTTCACGGCAATGGGTAAGGGAAATTAGATTCAAACAGTATCTGAGGGCCCTGACCTTTACAGTCTGGGAAACTGCTAAGCATGGGGTAACCTATACAGTGCAGCAGGTACTGGCATAAGCTTGCTGGGCAGACTGGGTGGATCATTTGGTCCTTTTATTTATTTATTTATTTATTTATTTAGATGTTTTATATATATTATTTTATATATATTATATATATATATTTTATATAAATATTTTACTTTATATTGTTATCCCCAGTTATTTGTATCCAAGTTTTATCATCCTGTTTACTGTAAGACAACCTTTTGTCAAGGTTATTGTTAAAATGTAAACCGACTTGATTAGTAATTCTGTTACTGGAAAATCGGTATAAAAAATGCTAAATAAATAAATACATAACTATATACTGTTCTGTAAAATGTAGTGCAAACAAAAGCTAGTGTAATCCATGCTGCCTCAGGTCCAGCATCCCACTGGATTTTAGATAGTTCACTATCATAAGAACATGAAATACTAGAACAGAGCAAAGGTCCATCAAGCCCAGTATCCTGTCCCAAAAGTGGCCAATCCAGGCCATAAGAACCTGGCAGGAGGCTATCGAGTTTACCTCATCTGGGTGAGACTTTTGAATTGTTTCCCGCTGCTGCTGAGAGATTGGGACACCGGGTTTACCCGACGTCAGAGGGAGGCGCCGGAAGAACATTTAAAACGCGCCCCCACAAGAGATCTCTGAGGCTATCGAGTTTACCTCATCTGGGTGAGACTTTGAATTTTGTTTCCCGCTGCTGCTGGAGAGATCGGCGCGTCATCGAAGCCGTGCGCGCCAAAGGGGCGCGCGTGACTTTGCCCGACTTCGCCTGACTGAGCATTATTATTACCTATCTCGAAAAAAAAAAAGGAACGAGCTGCACAGTCAAGTTATATATGTACACGCTTTTCTTTTTATATTGCCTTTTGGGTTATTATCATGCCCGCAAAGAGGAAAGGGAAAATTCGGGTTTTCCCTCCAGAACCCATTCCCTCAGCCTCAACGCAACTAGAGATACATAAATTCTTGACCCAGCTGGGGAAGCAAGGAACCGATGAATCCGTTGGAACTCCCCAGGAAGGAGAGATGAGGAGTCCCCGTGAAGAGGCGTCCTTAAGCCCTGATAGTAGACCACCTCCAGCCCAACGCCCTTTCGAGGAACAGATGGCTCAGCCCTCGACCCAAACTGGGGAAGAAGTGACTGGGCAGGAGGGAATCTTTCCCTCGAACATTGAAGATCTATCGCAGATGACAACTAGGCCTGAAAAGGTAACCCTTGAGGCAATTTGGGATGCAGTGAAAAGTGTGAGCGGTGCCGTAAACAGGTTGGAGAAAAAGATGGATACAATATCATTAGAACATTAGAAGCTGCAATTAATTCAAACTAATTTCTTAGAGATATCGAAGAAAGATACTAAAAATGAAGAAATTCTCCAAATGATGCAAAAGTTGAATGTAATGTTAGTTAAAGATCAAATTGCTACTTCTCATCATTTGGAGTTAATAGAGAACAAGGCTAGGCATTTAAATGTTAGAATTGTTAACTTTCCACAAGTTTTGGGTGAGTTACCCTTATTTCTTTTAAAAAATATCTTAAAGAAGTATTGTCATATACAGATGATGAAATGCCATCGATAAATTTGTGTTATTTCTTATTAAAAAAATCTCCTATACCATCTAATTTATCTAACTTTCTCGAAGATTCATCTCTATATGTGTTATACAGAAATACCTTGATTGTTTCTTTTATAGCGTCAAAGGACATAAGTAATCTTATGAAGAAATATTTTCAAAAATTTCCAACAAATTATTATGGTCAAATAGTTAAAATGTACCCTGACTTGACTCCCATCACTAGGATACGTCGTAGAGAATTCCTAAAATTGAGACAAAAAGTGATTTCATTGGGTTTTACTTTTTTTCTTTGATATCCCTGTAGATGCGAGCTAAAGAAAGGGGATTCTGATTATGTCTTTTATCAAATCGAAGAACTCCAACAGTTCGTGGATGCTCAACAACCCACTGCCTCCACTCCATTGCCCAATAGTTTGTCAACCAATGTGGTTATACCTATAAGTGATTAACTACTACAGGCTTTAGCAATAAGAATATGCCAGCTGGTTATATGTAAAGCTATCGCTATTAGTTTTTCCTTTGGTTAATCTCCTTCTGTTTTCCTTTTGCTTCCTTAAGAGCCTCAATGTTTTTCGTACTTAAAGGATAAAATATTATGCTTCTTCTTTATTAAGTTTAATATGTAACTGAAAGTTCATATTTTTCCTAAATATGTATAAAAGTTTTTATTTTGTACATAAGATAATTGGAATTTCTTGGAAGCATAAAATTATGTAAAATTTCTGTTTGTAAGCATTAAAAATACCATAAATAAAGAATTAAAAAAAAAAAAAGAACTTGGCAAGTTCCCAAAAACTAAGTCTATCCCATGTTACTGTTGCTAGTAATAACAGTGACTATTTTCTAAGTCAACTTAATTAATAGCAGGTAATGGACCTCTCCTCCAATAACTTATCCAATCCTTTTTTAAACCCAGCTACACTAACTACACTTTCCTTCAGCAGATCTCCATTCATGTTTCCACCACAGAGGTGAGGCTTACCGGTCTATAGTTTCCAATCTCCTCTCTGCTCCCACTCTTGTGAAGTGGGACCACCAACGCTCTTCTCAAATCTTTGGCACCACTCCCTTTTCCAAGGATCTATTGAACAGGTCCTTCAACGGACCAGCACATCTTTAAGCTCCCTCAGTATCCTGAGATGTAAGTCATCCAGCCCCATGGCCTTGTCCACTTACAGTTTACCTAGCTGTTTCCATACATTCTCTTCTGTAAATGGCGTTTTATCTACTCCACCTCCATCCACAGATATTCTTCCCTGTGTTCCTCTTTTTGGGATCCTTTATATTTCTTGAACGCTGTTCTTTTTGCTTTTATTTTATCAGACAGTTTCTTATTTCTCTTACTTCTCTTACTTTTGTTTACTTTTCTAACATATAGATTTGTTGGCCTTTTAGTTTGGCCCACTGTTGTTCCACTTCTCTCATTTTCTCCCACTCTTCTAGGTCTACCTCCAGGTACATCCCCCATTTCGACAAAGTCTATATTTTTGAAATTCTAAACTCAGTTCTTTGTGTGGCTTCTCTGTATCCTATTTGCAATATTAAACCATGCAATTTGATGATCACTGGTGCTGAAGTGGGCACCCACCCAGAGCACTAGGTCAAGTATAACTCCCTTCCTCGTGGGTTCCATTACCATTTGTTTGAACAGAGCCTCTTGCAGGGCATCCACTATCTCTCTCTACTTCTGGCACTGGACTGTTAGATACTAGTGTTTCCCTAATTGCATAAATTTTGGTTCCATAAAATGATCACAATGGTTTACATAAGTAACATTCATCATTGTCAATCAGCAAATCACCAAGGGCTATGAGGGGGCCATAAGCGCAGGCGTGGGGCTTGAAAAAGAACTCTGACTCTCCTCTGGGCTGCTTCTGCTACTTTCCTGCTTGCTTGTCTCTGGGAACATCAGACTCCTCCAAATGCAATACACCTGCCGCCGGCCCCTGGAAAAGCTCACCGCGCTCTTTCCCCCTCAGTTGCTGACCCCAGTGACGTCACCAGGGGCGCTGAGGGGGCCATAAGCACAGGTACGGGGCTTCAAGAAGAACTCTGCCTCTCCTCTGGGCTGCTTCTGCTACTTTCCTGCTTGCCTGTCTCTGGGAACATCTGAGACTCCTCTGAACGCAATACACCTGCCGCTGGCCCCTGGAAAAGCTCGCTGCGCTCTTCCCCTCTCAGCTGCTGACCCCAGTGACGTCACAGAGGGGGCCATAAGGGCAGGCATGGGGCCCGAGGCATCGTGCGCTGAAGGGGTGAGACAAAGGGGCACAAAGGCACCCCTTCGTGCAGCACCGAAGTTCATAAACTAACTCGAACCTATACGATTAATATGTCATCTAACTTAAATTTTCTTATTACAGCCTGTTTAAATCAGGGGAAGAATGCAAAGAACTCAGCCGACAACTTGAAAACACAACATAAGAAGAGGAAAGTAAGGACACTTTTTATCCACACGTTAATTGAAATTCCAAGGAAAGGAACAATGTTGCTGAGCAACTGTTTATTTTTTTTCATTTTATCTTATAAATATACAATCTCTAACCAAAAAAACTGTTTTGATATCTGATGTGATGCAGCATAGGAAACCTTATTTTATAGCAATTACTGAAACTTGGTTGACTAGTAATGATTCAGCTATTGTTAATCAATTAGGAAGCAATTGATACGACATCCTTACAGTACCTAGACAAAAAGGCAGAGGTGGCGGTCTAATGTTGATTGTAAAAAAAGAATTTCGCATGAAATTAGTTTCTATTAATATACCTTACCAATATGAAGTTGCTCTATTCAACACAGTGAATCTGCAAATTTGCCTTGTATATTGTCCCCCCGGGACTTTTAGAATATAACATCTTACCACTGATTGAACTTCTAATAGTGGATCTAAATCCTGATAAACCTTAAATAGTGCTAGGTGATTTTAATCTTCATATTGATTCAAAGCCACTTTCCAATACATGTCAGATACTGACAGAAACACTTTTAGCATTAGGATATGAATTATTAACTAGTACAGAACCAACACATAAAGCAGGACATTCTTTAGATTTAGTATTTCTAAATTCAAAGGAAGTAATGGACACCACTAGTAAATATACCCCTGTTCCCTGGTCCGATAATTTTTTAATGCACACAAATATTACATTAAAAAAAGAAACTTGATCCTAGATTTACACCTCTGTTAGCTTTTAATTATCATCCCAGGGTCAAATCAGATGAGTTATTAAAGGAACTTGAAGCAAATCTTAATAACATTGATTTATTTAATTCTACCAACACTACACACTCATGGCTTGAATTAACTACAGAGATAGCGGACAGGATAGATCCTGTCAAAACGAAAATTATTAAAGCCTCAAATGTTGCAGTTGGACACTGCTGGAGAGATAGTGGACCCTTGGGCTGGCCTACCTAGGGTGACAGGGTAGGCCAGGGGGCGGAGCCACAAGCAGGAGGTGTTCACCCGGGAACCAGGGACCCCCCGGGAGGAGCCCATAGGGCACCGGGTCCTCGGGACTTGGAATAGAGGCAGAAAGTCCAGGGGCTGAGATAGGCTTAGACCAGGACCAGAGCAAACAGGAAGGATAGGAAGTCCAAGGTACCCAGGAAGCAGGGGACCGGCTGTACAGGGCCGAGGGCCAGCTGAAGGTAGGGCAGCGGGCGGCAGCGGAGTCTGTAGCAAACCGGAGGCTGAAGCAGGCTGTTGGCTGAAGCGGAGTCGGTAGCAAACCGGAGGCTGAAGCAGGCTGTAGGCTGAAGCGGAAGCAGGCCGAGGTCAGAGGCTGGCTGCAGGCTGAAGCGGAGTCAGAGGCAAACCGGAGTCAGAGGCAGGCAGCAGGCAGAAGCGGAGTCCGAGGCAAACCGGAGTCGGAGGCAGGCAGCAGGCAGAAGCGGAGTCCGAGGCAAACCGGAGTCGGAGGCAGGCAGCAGGCAGAAGTGGAGTCAGAGGCAAACCGGGGTCGGATGCAGGCAGCAGGCTGAAGTGGAAGTCAGAAGCAAACCGGAGTCAGAGGCAGGCAGCAGGCTGAAGCGGAGTCGGAAGCAAACCGGAGTCAGAAGCAGGAAACGTGGAGATCACCAGGAACGCAACTAAGAACAACTATGGAGTTGTGAACCTCGTTGCAAGGCAATGAGAGAGAGTTTGAGCGCCGGTTATATCGGGGCTTGGGCGTGACGTCAGCAGCACGGGCGGGGCCAGGCTTCCGGGAGTTGAGCGCTCAAGATGGGCGCCCTCGCGTGCGCGCGAGACTGACGAGAAGCAGGCATATAATGGCGGCCGCCACGTGGAGTGAGAGAAACCCCCGGGGTCCAGAGTGGGCGGAATGCGGTGATTCCTGAAGCAGAGGTAGGCGGGTTTGAGCCCTAAGTGGAGGGAAGCGGTAGGGACCGCAATATCAAAGAGTCAGAATCCTTGGTTTAATAACCAAATTAGTATTGCCAAGAAAATTCTTAGAAGAGAGAGCTTGGAGAAAGAATAAATCTGAGCACAATTTGGGTAATTACCGTGCATACCTTGCTTATTATAAGAAACATATAAACAAATGTAAGAAAGAGTAACATAAAATAAGATTCAAATGTTCTCTCATAATCCAAAAACATTATTCAATATTGTAAAAAAGTTGAAAAAGCAGACAGTAATAGATAATACTACCCTTGACGAATCTGAATGTAACAACATTGAAAGATTTTTTAAGGATAAAATTGATAATTTAACTGCTAGGTGGGTTGGATTACCACCCCAAGAAATCTGTATGTAACCAAAGGAAGTGTCAAAATGGGTAACATTTGAGGAAACAACATCAATCGAAATTGAGTCTATCATTAAGCACCTAAACCTTGCAAAACATCCTGTGGATGATATTCCAATAATGGCATTAAAAACGATAGTGAACATTATTGCGCCTTCTAATACAAAAATAATTAATTCATCTTTGAGGGAAGAGCACTTACCAGAAATATTAAAGGGTGCAATAATTAAACCTATCCTGAAGCAAAATAAACTAGATTCATTGGTACTAAGTAATTATCGGCCAATATCAAACCTTCCTTTTTTATCTAAATTATTGAAAAAAGTGGTACAGAAGCAGCTAGCAGAGCATTTAGAGGAAAATGACATCTTATTCCCAAACCAATTTGGCTTTAGAAAACATTTTAATACAGAATCTTTACTATTAGCATTAACAGATACTGTGCTAAGAGGATTTGACAGCAGGCAAAAATATCTGTTACTCCTGCTTGACCTTTTGGCCACTTTTGATATGGTTAATCATGCAATTTTACTAAAAAGACTTTTGGAAATAGGGATAGAGGGTAATACCCTTCAATGGATTAAATCTTATCTATCGGACAGGTTTTACCAAGTACAAGTTAAGAATAATAGGTCAGATAACTCTGAATATAGGAGTACCACAGGGCTCGGCGCTATCAGTAACCTTGTTTAAGTATTTATGTCATTTACTACAAAGACTAGGATTAAATTTTTATGTTTACGCAGATGATGTTCAAATATTAATATCAATAAATGATACATTAGAAAAAACCCCATAAACTAACTAATGTACCTGAACATCATTAAGCAACTTCTAACTCAGATGAGATTACTCTTAAATATAAGATAGAAATTATTTTATTAGAAAGAAAACAATCAAATGATAGACAAACAATGCTTACTATGCAGGACAACATACCAATTATACTGACAACCCACGTGATCTAGGAATAATCTTGGACTCAGAACTCACTTTTAAGAAGCACATCTCAACTAAAATTAGAGAAGGTTATAACAAATTGTTGACACAGGTGATTAAAACCTCTCCTCGAATCAAATGATTTCAAAACTGTTTTACAGGCTTTAGTATTCTCTAGTACAGACTACTGCAATTCTTTGCTATTAGGCCTACCGTTATCACCTATTCGACCACTTCAAGTTATGCAGAATGCCGCAGCAAGAGTATTAACTGGCAGCAAAAAAAGTGATCATATTACTCCGGTATTGTTTGCTTTACATTGGCTTCCCATTACGAATACAATTTAAAGTACTGTGTATTTTGTATATGATATATGGTGACCAGTGAGACTGGCTGAAAGCAGTGGTTTGTTTACATACACCCCAAAGGAACCTGCGTTTGGCAAATAAGGGTTTGCTTACAGTGCCATCTGTAAATTAAGCTCACTTAAGTCAAGTGAGGGACAGAGCTGTTTCAATAGCAGGCCCAAGGCTCTGGAATTTACTCCCAGTGGAACGGAGATTGCAAGCAGATGTAAAATTGTTTAGAAAAAACCTTAAAACATGGCTGTTTGGTATTGCTTTTAAGAACTTGGAAGGAAAATAGGCAAAGTACTCTTTTATTTGATTCTTTTATTACACTTTATTTGTTGTACTATCCTTATGAATAATTTTAATATACTGTATTTTACTCTATTTTGTTTTATTTAGGATATTGTATTTTACTCTATTTGTTTTATTTAGGCTATATTTATTTATGTATTCTGTTATTCTTTTAAAAATATGTAAACCGCCATGACGGCCTGACTGAATAATGGTATAGAAATCTTAACAAACAAATAAATAAATAAAATACAAATCTTGACAGTTTACCTATGTGGTATTCAAAAGCAGGGATTAAAATTTCTCAAATGAAAATGTAATGTTCTAAAACATATTAGTTTGCTTACTGATGGTCTAAGACTAAAGGCAATAAATCTGGAAAATACAATAACAAATATATAATAGTCTGTACATTGTCTTAAGATTCTTGTGTTCTCTAGTTATGTTTTATTCCTCATGTTTTAAATAATATCTCTTGTCTCTCTTGTTGTTGTAGTTCATTTCATTCTTGTGCTTTTAGGTTAGGTTATATGCATTTCTGAATAGCCACGTTTTTAACACATTTAAATCTCTTTCTTTCTGGTAACAGATGTAGCATCTCAGGTAGAGTTCCAAAGCTTTGGATCTGCTATGGGAGACATATGATCTCTTGAGTCCGATGTGTACTTTGTATGGTAGGAACAGTTATTAGCCCTTTATTTTGAGATCTTAGTGATGGCCGAGGTGTAATGTCACTTCCATCACACCAGTAATAATAGAATGAATGATTTTGAATATTGTTAATACTTTGTAATAGATTCAGGACTGTATAGGCAGCCAGTGCAGTGAGATCAGTGATGATATAATGTGATTAAGTTTCTTGGTTCCTAATCAAAGTCTAGCTGAGGCATTTTGTAATAGTTGTAATGGTTTCAAGATATTTGCCGGAAGACCGAGTAATTGAGAATTACAATAGTCTATATTTGAGAAAATAAGAGTTTGCATTATTGTATGGAAGTCTTCGAAGGTTAATAAAGGTTTCAGCTGATGTAAAATATGTAAATTGGTGTAGCCTGTAGTATGTAATTTATTGATGTGCTTTTTCATGGTAAGGTTTTCGGTCAGCTGGATACCTAAATTCTGTACTTGGTTTGAGGGAGTAATTTGAAAAGTACCTAAGTCTAGAACTGGTGGGTTAACTATAGAAGCATTTCTACTTAACCAAATGTCTTCAGTCTTTCTAAGGTTTAATGTTAGTTTAAGATGCAATGGTTTTTGCTGTATTGCTTTCATATATGTCGATAGTGTCAGTACTATATTTTCAAGTGATTTAGAGAATGATATGTAAAACTGTAGGCCATCAGCATACAAGAAGAAAGAAATTCCTAAATCCGTCATTAATTTGCACAGTGGTAGCATATAAATATTGAATAGTGTTGCCGAGAGGGCTGAACCTTGAGGGACACCTGTATCAATAGAGAAGGTGTCAGATGTGTGATTGCCCAATTTGACTTGGAATGACCTATTAGATAGGAAGGAAGAGAAACATTTTAGAACACTACCTTTGATCCCAATGTTGCTTAGCTGATGGCAAACCAGGTTATGGTCCACAGTGTCAAAGGCAGCTGTTAAATCAATTAGTACAAGAAAATAAGATTCATCAGATTCAAACCCTCATTTCTATGTTTCTATGTTTCCATGTAAAAAAGTCTTTAAAATATGCCTGCATCACTCGAGAAAGAAGCTTAAAAAACAAACTGCTTGTTTCAGCCTTCATGAACTCAGAACTGCAGTGTGAGCATAAAACACCCTAACTATACAACCTTGCTCATTATCAAAATCAGTCCCATTTATCTGATGCAGAATGTAATTATTCAAAAGGTGCCTTTTCCACCAACCAATCCCACACTACCACTTATTATCAAATTTTGCCCCTTCTTTCTATTCCTTCCTCATTACTGACATATATCTATTTAATCTTGCATCCATAAAGATCCTATTCCTTAATGCCTAATCCCGACCATAAAATGTTTGATAGACCAACAATTGACACATACAGTGCATCCACACTACTCTTGCCACCTGCTACCTTGCTGATTATCAATGACTTCCGGGTCTATAAAAAAAATGTATTCATCAATACTGCAGGTCAGTATGATTGTTCCAAGTAGTTTATGCAATTTTATGTCCATGTGAAAAGATTTATATTGGTCAGACTAAACATAAAATCAGGACTCGTACAGTGAAACATAAAAGAAATGAAAAAAAGAGGCCCCACTCATGTAACACTGGATTCATGAATTCCATACAACTGACCAATAGGGATGGCACCTTTAAAATGCACGTGTGCGTGCCCATATATGCTTGTCTGTGGGCATGTGGCCACATATGCAGGAATTTTATATTGGCTGCACAAGTGCTTGCACATCTTATAAAAGATACCTAACTTTATGAATTTACACGTGCAAGTGAGGGAATTTTATAACATGTGCATGTGAAGGAAATGACCAGTTTAATCAGTTTGTCTGCTAGTTTGCCCAATTTATCGCTAGGTCATCAAATTGCCGCTGGTTCTTTAGCCTACACTCGCCCAGTTTACCCAGACCCTCATGCAATCCATATTTGGGCATACATTTTTATATTCCGAGATATGTGATAAATAGCAGATGTAAATATGTATAGGGAAGATACAAATTCATAACTTACGCACATATATGTTGATTCCACCCTGGAACACCCCTGATCCGCCCTATTCTGCCCCTTTTTTATGCAATCCTAGCTATTTGTGCAATGGTCCTTGCATGCGTATATGCGAGGTTTATGAAATCAACCTGATATGAATAAGCGTATCTTTGACTTTTGCACGCAAAACACTTTTAAAATCTACCTTTAAGGTTTTTCATAGTTCAGCAGGCCATTGTTAAATGAGGTGGGAACATCAGTTTAGCTTTGCAATGTACTGAATACGAATTCATTGTTAAGTAACCACTAGCATGTATCCCACTTAGTTAATTATTACTTGTATAATCTTCCATATTATTCGTATGTTATTGTTTTTGTTATTATTGTTATTTCTACTGTTCCTATTATAATCATGTGACAAATGTAAAGCCTGTTGCTAAGTTCTGTTCCCTGTAAACCGATGAGATGTTCCCAACGTTCGTCGGTATATAAAAGAGATTAAATAAATAAATAAGTGGCAAACCCTATATTCTTGGAGGACTGAATCAAGAAATAGAGTGGCAGACTTTTCTAGAATAATTGGTTGGCATATGGGATGGGTATTTTGAGGAGAATTGTATATGAAATATGGTGGGGATTAAGCACTAAGACCTAGATTTATCATTTTGTTGAAATATAGCAAAAATAGTGCCTGTTATAAAAAGAAAAGTGTGGTTAGGACAATTTTCCAGGTACTGCATAGCTATTTTACTACAATGTGTGTTAAATTTATCATACTCATGAAATTTTCTCATCACAAGGAGGGGAAGAAAGAGAGAAAACATGTCTCTGTAGAGGGTCATAAAATAGTTAACTATTTATACCACTGTACAAAGGGGCACTAGTAACTCAGGGTGAGTTTTGTGTGGTGGGGTGAGGTCTAGGGGCAATTTTATATGCACAGTCTGAAGGCAGCTGTGGCATGTGGCCCCTGGCCAAAGACCGGCATTGTGATAACTGAGCTGAGTTGGGTGAGGGATATAACAACAAGGAAAAAAATTCTTGGGTAATTGCAAATGAAGGCTTATAGTGGTATAGCCTTGTAGAGGCCAGTTCTTATTTTCACAGTGGAAAAAGATAAACAGTGGAGTGCCTCAGGGATCTGTACTTGGACCGGTGCTTTTTAATATATGTATAAATGATCTGAAAAGGGGTACAACGAGTGAGGTGATCAAATTTGCGGATGACACAAAAATTATGCAGAGTAGTTAAATCTCAAGGGTATTGTGATGAATTGCAGGAGGACCTTGCGAGACTGGAAGATTGGGCTTCCAAATGGCAGATGAAATTTAACGTGGACAAGTGCAAAGTGATGCATATAGGGAAAAATAGCCCTTGCTGTAGTTACACAATGTTAGGTTCTATTTTAGGAACCTAACATTGTGTAACTACATTGTGTAACATTGTGTAATATTGTGTAACTACATTGTGTAACATTGTGTAACATTGTGTTACACACTACATTGTGTAACATTGTGTAACAAGAAAGAGATCTAGGCATCATAGTGGATAATACATTGATATCATCGGCCCGGTGTGCTGTGGTGATCAAAAAAGCAAGCAGAATGTTAGGAATTATTAGGAAGGGAATGGAAAATAAAATGGAGGATGTCATAATGCCTCTGTATTGCTCCATGGTGCGACCACACCTTGAGTACTGTTGCAGTTCTGGTCACCGCATCTCAAAAAGGATGTAGCTGCACTGGAGAAAGTGCAGAGAAGGGTGACCAAAATAAGGAGCATGGAAAGGCCGCCCTATGAGGAAAGGCTGAAGAAATTAGGGCAGTTCAGTTTGGAGAAGAGATGACTGAAGGGGGATATGATAGAAGTCTACAAAATCATGAAAGGACTTGAACAAGTTAATGTAAATCGGTTATTTACTCTCTCAATAATAGAACGTCCAGGGGGGCACTACATGAAGTTAGCAAGTAGCTCATTTAAAACAAATCAAAGAAAATTATTTTTCACTCAGCGCATAGTTAAGCTCTGGAATTGATTGCCAGAGGATGTGTTTACAGTTATTGTAACTGGGTTTAAAAAAGGTTTGGATACATTCCTAGAGGATAAATCCATAAACTGTTATGATAGTAATTAATAAGCAATAGTAGCATGTGATCTATCTAATGTTTGGGTACTTGCCAGGTACTTGTGACTTGGATTGGCCACTGTTGGAAACAGGATACTGGGCTTGATGGACTCTTGGTCTGACCCAGTATGGCATGTCTTATGTTCATATGTTCTTATGTACAGTTGTTGCGCTGGGAGTGGAGCATTGGCCTGGTGCAAGATTGGTACGGCCCTCCGGTCGGACCCGGAAAGTGCCTGCCACCAGGAGGTGGAGCACAGGAGGAGACAGAGGCTAGCTGGAGCTTCACCAATAGCAACTGTTGAGGGAGTGGACCCTTGAGCTGGAGCAAGAGAAGATGACAACTGCCGAGGAGGTCTCTCCGTGGGAACTCGTCTCCGGACAGTGGCGTGGGTGAAGAAAAGGACTCACAGGGCTGGTTCCGATGATCCGGCTGGATGATCCCCCGAGGATCGGGTGATCTATAGATGCAGGAGAGCACCCGAGGAGTGGTTACTCAGAGCGTCCACCCAGCCGAATGGGAACAAACCTTCACAGGAGACAGCTGGGAGTCGAGGCAGAAGATCCGAAGCAGGAAGCGAAGCGAGGGTACCGTCCACTGGGTGGGACGGACAGCCGCCAGGCACAAATGAAGCAATGAGCTAAGGTCAAGCCAGGGGATCCAGATGAAGAACTGCGACAGGAGTAGGAGACCAGCACTGGAAGCAGAAACAGAGAAAAATGAAGACACCAACCACAGCAGAACACTGGAGTAGGCACAGCCTGAGAGCAACAGGGAAACTGTTGCAAAGGCAATTCCCAACTGACTAAGTGGGTTTAAATACCCCTGTCAGCTGATGTCCTCTTCCGGGCCCTGATCGGAATCTCCCACACTTGTCCCTTTAAGGGGCGGGGCCGCGTGCGCGCACGTCTAGTGAGAACCCCACTGAAGGGAGGAGGATGGCATTGGTGGCCATGCGGCAGGCTGCAGGAGGCCTGCCGCAGATCGGGATGCATTGGGCAGGGCCGCGGTGACTGGGGGCAGCGGCGGTGGAGGCAAGAGACCTGCGGGCCGCAACAGTACCCCCTCTCTTATTCCCCCTTAGAGAAGGACCCGATTTACCAGGGTGTGCCTTGTGAAAGTGCTGCAATAAGGATTTGTCGAATGTTGGAGGATGGCTCCCATGAATTTTCCTCAGCCCCGAAGCCTTCCCAGGCAATTAGATAGTCCCAACGTCTATGGTGCCGACAGACATCAAGAATCTCATGAACCTGGTAGATAGGGTCTTCATCAGATTCAACGTCAGGTGGTTCGGGTGAAGAAGCATGAAAGTGATAGAGGATCAAGGGCTTCAATAGAGATACATGGAAGGAATTATGTATCTGGAGGTTTGTAGGAAGCCGTAGGCGATAGGTGAATGGTCCCAAGCATTTGCTAATGGAGAAGGGTCCGATGTATCTGGGAGCGAGTCTCATGGATGGAACCCGTAGTCTGATGTGGCGAGTGCTGAGCCAGACTCTGTCTCCTATGTTGAGCAATGGGGCAGGTCGACGGTGTTTATCTGCCGTGGGTTTGACCGAGTTGGCGGCGCGCAACAATTTGGAATTGATTGACTCCCAGAGGTTATGCAACTGTTCAGCAGAGAGCTAGGCTGCTGGGGTGGTAACTGTGAGCGGCAGCGGGAGAGGAGGTCTTGGGATCTTGCCATGCTCAATTTGGAAAGGAGAACTCCCCGTAGCGGCATGAGCATGAGAATTATGTGAAAACTCGGCCCATGCTAGGAGTGAAGACCAATCGACCTGGCGACAGTTTACGAAGGAGCGGATGAAGGTCTTAAAACCTCTTTTGACCCGTTCCGCTTGTCCATTTCCTTGGGGATGGAAGGCCGTGGTGAAATCCAGCTGTACTCAGAACATTTTACTTAATGCCCTCCAGTATTTGGCTGTAAATTGCGGACCCCGATCCAAGGGGATGTGTCATGGAAGGCCATGTAATCAGAACATATGTAGGGTAAACAGACGTGCCAGTTTTAGGGCAGATGGCAGCTTAGGCAAGGGAATAAAGTGAGCCATCTTAGAGAACCGATCGACAATCCATATCACTTGGTTTCCCGATGACATGGGCAGGTACACCACAAAATCGGTGGAGATATGAATCCATGGTTCTTGTGGTGGTGGTAGGGGTTGAAGGAGCCCCCATGGGCAGCCATTTAAGGGCTTCTGCTGAGCACAAATTGAGCAGGAGCTGACGTAGATCCGAACATCTTGTGACATGCGTGGCCACCAGTAATAGTGGGACAGAAGCGCCAGAGTCCGCGTCCTCCCCTGGTGACCTGAGGTGAGGGAGTCATGTGCCCAAGAAAGTATCTTGGCCCGCAGGCGTAGTGGAACCACTGTCTTCCCTGGTGGTGCTGTATCTGTGACAGCTATTAGTAGGCCCTTGTTTGGATCCAAAATGTAGCTAGGAGAATCTTGTGTGTCTTCGGGTTCATACAACCTAGATAGAGCATCAGCGCGGGTATTCTTTGCCATGGGGCAGTATCGTAGATGAAAATCAAAGCGGCTAAAGAACAAGGACCATCGATCTTGACGTAGGTTCAGCTACTGAGCTCTCATGAGGTATTCCAAGTTCTTATGATCAGTATAAACCGTGATGGGATGTTGCGCCCCTTCCAGCCATTGTCTCCATTCTTCAAAGGCCATCTTTATTGCCAGTAATTCCCTGTCCCCAATGGTGTAATACTTCTCTGCCGGAGAGAATTTGCAAGAGAAAAAAGAACAGGGTAGTAGTGTTCCTCGATCGGAGTGCTGGCTGAGGACAGCACCTACAGCAACGGCGGAGGCATCCACCTCCACGATAAAGGGTCTGGTGGGATTTGGATGATGGAGACAGGGTTCTCACAGAGATGCTGCTTTGAGTTCTTGGAAGGCTTGAGTAGCCTCAGTGGACCAATGTCGTGGATCTTCGCCTTTCCTGGTCATAGCTGTGATAGGCGCTACGATGTGGGAATAGTGTGGAATGAAGTTCCTATAAAAATTAGCAAAACCAAGAAAGCGTTGGAGCGAACGAAGTCCCGTTGGTTGCGGCCACTCCCAGATGCTGGTTAACTTATCTGGGTCCATTCAGAAGCCAGTGGTGGAAACGGTAAAGCCCAAGAAGATTAATGACTGTTGCTCGAAGAGACACTTCTCCAGTTTCGCGAATAGCCGGTTATCTCTGAGACGCTGAAGGACTCGACAGACATCGGAGCGATGGGTGGCAATGTCCTTAGAATAAATTAAAACATCATCAAGGTAGATTATCACCTTGTCATGTAGCATATCCCAAAAGACCTCATTCATGAGATTCTGGAAGACTGCGGGTGCATTGCATAATCCAAATGGCATTACGAGGTACTCATAATGACCGTCTTGTGTGTTAAACGCGGTCTTCCATTCATCTCCCAGTTTTATTCGGACCAAGTTGTAGGCCCCACGCAGGTCCAGCTTGGTGAATACACTGGCCCCATGGAGACGATCCAGAAGTTCAGGGATCAAGGGAAGCGGGTAGCGGTCCTTGCATGTAATGGCATTGAGTCCTCTATAATCTATGCAGGGTCTTAAGGCCGTCCTTTTTTGACACAAAGAAAAATCCTGTGCCCACTGGGGATGACGAGGGATGGATGAACCCTCAGTCCAGGTTCTCTTTTATGTATTTTGATATTGTATGAGTTTCTGGCAAAGACAACGGGTATACCCAGCTTCAGAGTGGAACCGTATCTGGTAGCAGGTCAAGGGCACAGTCAAAGGGACAATGCGCCAGAAGGGTCTCAGCTTTCTCTTTAGAAAAAACATCTAAAAAGTCAGTGTATTGAGATGGAACCTGGAGGGTAGGCCTATATCAGAGGCAGGTGGTGAAACACTCAGGACCCCAAGATGTAATTTGGAGTGACCTCCAGTCAATGGTGGGTGAAATCTTTTGTAGCCAGGGGAAGCCCAATACAACTGGATGGACAGACTTCGCTAGGACCAAGAAGGATATCTCTTCCTTGTGGAGGACTCCTGTGTGGAGAGTCATGGGGGTAGTGCAGGTGGTAACCTGACCCTGGAGTGGTTCTCCTTGAATGGACGAGATGACTAGAGGTGGACTGCGATGGAGCACTGGCAGTTGCAGTTGTCGTACCAATTCTTCTAGGATAAAGTTGCCGCCAGCCCCTGAGTCAATGAGAGCCAAAGTTGTGAATGACCCGCCAGAGACCTGGAGAGTAACTGGGACCGTGCATTGGAGAGCAGGGTTGATGCAGCCTAGGGTAAACCCTCTGGAGACACCTAGGCCTGAGAGTTTCCCGGACATTCAGGGCACTGAGCCAATAAATGCCCCTTAGCACTGCAGTAGAGGCATAATCCCAAGGTTCGTCGGCGCTGTTTTTCTGCTGCAGTCAAGCGGCTACAGCCGAGGTGCATGGGCTCCTCCCCGTGGTTGGACAGGCCCACTGGTGTAGCAGGAGTAACCATAGGGCGTGTGAAGGACGGAGCTAAGGAGACTGGATGGCGGGCAGGCTTGACTTCTCTAGCCCGTTGCTGTTTCTGCCGATAACATGGCCAGCCAGGTCGATGAGAGCCTCAAGATCATCCGGTAGGTCTCGGGCAACCAGTTCATTCTTAATGCGGGGAGCCAGACCTTCAAAGAAAATACCACATAGGCTGTCTTCATGCCACCCCAGTTCTGACACTAGGGTGCGGAACTCCATCGCGAAATCAGCCAGGGGGCAAGTCCCTTGGCGAAGCTGGAGCAGTTCAGTTGCCGCAGTGGTCTGACGACCGGGCTCATCAAAAACCTGGCGAAAAGTTTGAATGAAATGAGGCAAGTCTCCGAGGATGGAATCTCCTCTCTCCCAAAGGGGGGAGGCCCAGGCCAGGGCCTTACCATCTAATAGGGATATAATAAAGGAGGTCTTGATTCGGTCTGTGGGGATCTGTTGTTCCAGCAGGGAGAACCTTATGAAACATTGGCTCAGGAATCCTTGACACTGTTTGGAATCTCTGGAGAATCGAGAGGGAGCCGGTAACTGTGTCACCGGAGTGGAAGCCACTAGGATCGTTGGGGTAGGAGCTGCTGCCCTAAGTACAGCGGCGACGTCAACACGGGTTACCAGGTGGTCCACGGTAGCAGATAATGTTTCCAATAATTGTTGCTGCTACAGAAGTCGTTGAGCCAGGCCCGGAATGGCCTGGAGGCTAGACAGATCCACCGGGTCCATGGCCTTTGCAATCTGTTAAGGGAGTGGAGCCAGAGTGAGAGAAGATGACTGCCGAGGAGGTCTCTCAGTGGGAACTCGTCTCCAGAAGATGGCATAGGCGAAGAAGAGGACTCACAGGGCTGGTTCCGATGATCCGGCAGGATGACCCTCCCCCAAGTAGCGGGTGATATATAGACGCAGGAGAGCCCCCAAGGAGCGGTTACTCAGAGCGTCCACCCAGCCAAATGGGAACGAACCTTCACAGGAGACAGCTGGGAGTCGAGGCAGAAGATCCAAAGCAGGAAGCAAAGAGACAAAGTGAGGGTACCATCCACTGGGCAGGACGGACAGCCGCCAGGCGCAGATGAAGCAACGAGCCAAGGTCAAGCCAGGGGATCCAGACGAAGAACTGTGACAGGAGTAGAAGACCAGCACTGGAAGCAGAAACTGAGAAAAATGAAGACACCCAACCACAGCAGAACATTGGAGTAGGCACAGCCTGAAAGCAACAGGGAAACTGTTGCAAAGGCAATTCCCTACTGCCTAAGGAGTTTAAATACCCCTGTCAGCTGACATCCTCTTCCGTGCCCTGATCGGAATCTCCCGTGCTTGTCCGGGTGTAGTCAGGTGAAGCAGAAGGTCAAATTCCAATTGGCAGTCAGAAGTAATCAGAGTTCCAGGCAGAGGTCAGGTCAGGCAACGATCAAAGAGTAGTCACAGTTCCAGGCAGAGGTCAGGGCAGGCGGCAATTAAAGAGTAGTCAAGAGCAGGCAAAGGTCAGTACCGTGAGATCAGTCTGAAGGGTACTACCAAGAATGGAGAGACGAAGGAGCAGGAGATGCTGGATCAGGAGACACTGGAGTCGCTGGGACAGGAAACAGTGGAGACGCTGGAACATGAGACATAGGAGACACTGGAACGGAGATGCTGGAACAGGAGACACAGGAGCAGGACACTGGAACGCAAGGAGGCAAACTAGAAACACTGGAGTGTACAACCCGATTGCCAAGGCCCCGAGCTAGGGGCCGGGCTGTGGTATAAATACCTGGGTTGAGTGATGTCAGAATCGGGTGCCACCTGAAGTCTCCCACGTTTAGCCCTTTAAATCACATTGGGTTTCGCGCGCGCTCCCTAGGGGACGGGGCCGATGCCGAGGAGGACGCCGAGCCCCAGCTAGAGGAGAGCTGCAATGCTGAAGGCCGTGAGGGAGCTGGTGATGCCCATGGAGGACGCGGTCAGGGTTCGATAGAGCAGGAGCTCGAGGCAGTGTTGGTAGAGGGTTGCACCAGGTAAGCAGGCCCGGCCAGGAGCCAACGCGGCCGGGAAGCGCAACAACAGTCATACGTACGAACAGCACAGTTACCATCAGTGAAGATTTAATGTGATTTGGAGGGATGAAAGGTGAAAGAAGAATATACTTGTACCAAGCCAGGTAGAGAGTACATGGTACAAATTTATTCTTCTTTCGCCTTTCATCAATCCAAATTGGTAAGCTTGTTTTGGAAAGAATAGGGGCATATTTTAAAGGAGTTTTTAAAATGAACACTTCTCATGAGAGCATTTTCTTTTTGCAGGGCTATAAAAGATTTAATTTTTAAAACCTGGGGATCATGATTGAGTAAATAAGTCTTATTTAAAGTCATTTTGACCTGTCTTATTTCCCTTTGCTTTCCATTTCTCCTGATGAAGTCAGTATAGCGAAACAAAGGCCTTTGCAGTGAGCTTTGATGAATTTATTTTCAGCGGCTGTACTAAAGATGTGATAAATAAATGTGATAGTTATCTTTAGTGGCTGAACTAGATATGTAATAAATGTTATATGTGATGGTTATCTTTAGTGGCTGAACTAGAGATGTTTATTTATTTTATTTATGTATTTGCTTTTTTATATCGACATTCAGCCATGGGTATCACATCAGTTTACATGGGAACTTGTGTGATAGTATGACAACGGGTCATATTATCTTTACATTGTAACATTATTAATTGAACAGTATAGTCTCTATATTGTAACATTATAAATGAGGTAATAATAACTTTATATTGTAATATTATTCCTAACAGTATTTTCTCAAACATTGTAACATTGTAAATATGTACAGTAACATCAAATAAGGTTGTAATTATGTGTTTGATTGAAAACATTTAACACTATCATGTTGAGTGTCAATTGTATCTTGTTGGCTAGGTGTTTTAGCAAATGCAAGTTGTTGTTTTAGCCATGTGACAGTTTAAGAAGTGGTGAGGCAGTTTGGTTGGATGAATTTCTGTTGTCATGGGGGCGGTATGAAGAGGTGATTTGGAAGATGTGATAAATGTTAAATGTGATGGTTATCTTTAGTGGCTGAACTAGAGATGTGAGAAATGTTAAATGTGATGGCTATCTTTAGTGGCTAAACTAGAGATGTGATAGATGTTAAATGTGATGGCTATCTTTAGTGGCTGAACTAGAGATGTGATAGTGTTGAGGAAGGGGGTGTTTAGTGTGCCCATGGGCCTCAGCCCGACCCCAGACGAATCCAGGGTCGAACCGAGGGGTGACGGCGTGTCCCAGCATGGCTAAACACGGTCTTACCCTCTGCCGGGCCTGCAAGCTCCCAGAGCCAACAACAGATGATGTTGGTAGAGGAACGGTCCTCCGACTGTTCCGAGCCCTTTCGGACCTGCCGCATGAATCGGCATGGGGCAGCAGGCCGGCCTGAGGTTGAGGGCGGACGGAGGCCTTGACACATAGACAGGACTATGATTGATGCGAGGGTATCTCGGATGAGACTGGGTTGATGCGACGGCATCACAATGATGACGAGGAACTTGATCCAAACAAGACAAGACGTAAGGCAGGAGGACATTGGCACTGTCTCTCAGGGTGCCCTACTCAGCCCACCCGCGGGACTGAGTCTCAGACCACCCTGTCCCAGGAGAGCGAGACGAGCGTAGGGAAGACCCAGGCAAGGAGGAACTCCAATGACGAAGCCGGTGTCTTCCAAAGCTTCCCTATAGCTACGGAGAAGTGCTGCGGGCAGGCCCATAGGGAGAAGGGCGTGGCTCAACCAGGAAATCCATGGAAACACAAGCAGCCTCAGGCAGGCCCCAAGGACATCGAGGCCTCCCAGGCCCTGGAGCAAATCCTGGACAGTTCGCAGGCGAGGCCCTGGCTTCGGAGCAGCCTCCAGGAAGAGGTAAGGAGCCTCCTGTAGCGGTGCTACAGGAGGGTTCATAACAGATAGATGTTAAATGTGATGGTTATCTTTAGTGGCTGAACTAGAGATGTGATAGATGTTAATTATAGGTGACACAATATAGTGAAATGATTGTTTTGACACATTGATTTTGGGATTACACAAGTATTTATGATTGGGTATTTTTTTTAAGCTGATGATTATATCTGGGTGATATTACATTAGGCAGAGCTTTCACATTTGGGTACAAACTAGATTTTTTCATCTTTGAAAGACATATGAAATGATTTGTATCCTCTTACCTGAAATTGTCAGCAGTCCTTCTGTAACGTGGCATGAAGTGGACCCTTGGGCCAATGTGAGGAGGGAATATTGCAAGGTGGTTGTCTCCCATGTGGCAAGCTGCAGGTTGATGTTAGAGCAAGAGTAGTCAAAGTCCAAGCTGAGGTCATGGCAGGCAGCAGGGAAGGCGAGGTCAGTGTCATCTGAGGTCAGCCACTAAAGATCAAAGCCAAGGAGACAAAGACCAGGGAGACACAGGCGAGATAGGAAGGCAAGGCTGGACAGGAAGGCTGCTATAAGGCAAGGGGACTGGAAAAAAGGCAGGACAGGAACAATGCAGGACCGCAAAGCAACTAGCACTGCAGGCAAGAGCATGGCAGGAGACCTATTGCTGAGGCACTGGGTGGTAGTACTAAGCTTCCTTTTATACTGCAACTGAGATGACATCATCAGTCAGCTCCCACCGGAAGTGCTGGCTGCATGGACTATAAAAGGGCTTCAGGAAGTACAGGTAGTTTCAGCTAGGCACTAGAATGCAGCATGCTGCAGGAAGCTATGCTGGCATTCTTTGAATATAAATTATATGTTTAATTATATACCAGAACCAAAGACTTTTGATTGAGGGGTGTGTGTGTGGGGGGGGGAGGGTGTTATTATATTTTGTTGTTATGCAAATTGTTACAGTCCACAACAGAACCCCTGATATGAACATTTAAAAGCCCTTTTTTTTCTTTACTTATTAGCAGCTGTTTAACAGTTCATATATAACAGTGCAATGCAACTTTCCACTTTAAGCCGAGAAAAGGATGATATATATCAGTTATTATGTTGGATCCATATGCTCTTTTCAAAATGGAAAAAAAAAATGCTGTCAGCGTATTCTATTTCAGTTAAATTCTGAAGTTTCTCAGGGAGCTCGCCCTTGAGCTATATTTTTCCTGAAATTTTGTGCTGTATAATTGAAATATCTTTTTCCGGGCCCATTAAAGTACAGATGTGCAACTGTTTTATGTTTAAGAGAGTAACTTTATAACCCTCACGTGTAGGGGCTAATGTCTATGAATACATTTTACCTGCAGCCTTTAATTCAAATTTTCAAAGTGGACTCATGAAGATTCCCAGGTTTGGTCAGTAGTAGGAGGTAATTTTAAAAGGTGTTACACACACAAATGAAACATACTATTGTAGTAATTTTAAAAATCCATTCACTTACCTAAAATGCATTTACACATGTATATAAACAATTCAATGGCATATCTTTTAGCAATTTTCAAAAGCCCTCTTACACAGGTAAAGTGAATTTATATGTGTAAAACCCACTTTTAAGTGTGTAAAATGCTTTTGAAAATGAGGCCCAAAGAGTTTAGATTTATACACAGAAAGTGATGCACTGCTTGGAGCACGGTGAACCTTCTGCCTGTAGATTTACGAGCATACTTTTGAAAATAAAAACTATGCATATAAGTACGTTCCCTGTCCCCAGAAACTCTGCTCGTGAGTACAAGTGAAAGTATGTGTGAAATCAGGTTTTACCCACACAACCTCCCCCGGTGTATTATCAAAAGGTCATTTTTGTGCACAAAACCGGGATTTATGTGTGCAAATGCTTTCCAAAATTGCATTTTAAATAATTGGAAGTTAGGCAGAAGGCATTCTATGGATTGGTGAAAGAGAGTCTTTATATGTGCACATTCTCATTGTGTTAATAGCCACCAGAAACTCACCAGTACATCTGCTTATGTATATAAGAGATCTAGCTCCCAGCTCTGCATTGTGGCTGGATTATCTGGGCTCCCATGGACATCAATACAGGACAGTGTATTAACAAACTGCAAACCTGCTTATAGTCTTAGTACCGTATATACTTTTCTGAATAATGGAGGATAAGAAAGGAATATGAAATCACACCTTTTTTTTATCTCCTGACTATGAGTATCAAAGATGTCCCAGATCAAATATTCTTGTTCTTTTTTTTAATAGATCTTGGGATGTTTATTTTTGTCTTTTCATACGGCAGTTATAATATTAAAAGAGCTCTACCTTCCACATTATAATTTCTCAATTTCTATTTGTGCAAGGTAAAATGCAAACTAACGAGGTTATTTTCTAAAGGCTTATCACACGATGCGATAAGCCTCTATCGCATGCGAAAAGGGCCTTTTCACATGCAATATGCAAATTTGGGGGAGGGTAGGAGTCGGGCAGGGGAGGAGAAGGGGTGGGGAGGGGGCGGAGTCAGCAGTGTCTTTGCTGCCGGCGATAAGGTTAGTAACGTTATTGTCGGAAGTAGCGAGGCGCTATTCGGTGCGAAAGCCGGCAGGCCCGCCCCCCCTTCAACCCCTGCTTCCTGTTTTTGCAGGATTCATCATTCTGCAAAAGAATGATGAATCCAGGCCTAAGATCCCTAAATAAGGAACCACATGGCTTAAAATTTACACTGTTAAAAAAATGAATTGATACGAAGAAATACGTAATACTCTGGATTTATACATAATAACAAATATTGGATGCCACCTGACGTTTACCTTCTGTACAAGATGTAGCCAATGGTAGGGACGTGCATTCATTTGAAATGAAATGAGAAGTTTTAATGCTATTTCCCATTTTCTTTCACAAAAATTTCCCATTTTCTTTTCACAAAAAGAAGGAAAAAGAAATTAAATTTTGTTTGCTTCTGTCCTTTTCATTTAGAAAAAAATAAAAGCTTATTGCAAAAAACAAACATTCCCAGGCCCTCCTTCCAATTCACCCACCCCTGAACACTTTTATTACATTGATGCTTGCATTTATTAAATGTTTTTTTTTTAATATACCACATGTGATTCTGCACAGGGTACTCTTTTGAAGATTCCTTCCTAGATTCCAATTTGGAAGTGTCCTTAAGAGACATGAACTGAAACAAATGATCTCACCTTCAGAAAGAAGGTTAAATCATGGGTATTTCCAGATTGCTGAAAATGTTGGTTAAAGCAGAGCAGGAGATGAGATTATCCCTGAGTGAAGGCCACTATTATCAAGTCCTAGCCCCTGTTCAAAATGAACTGCAAGCTCAAAGAAGCAGCAGGATATTGCCACCTCACCTCGCTAAACCTCTACTTCCCCCCCAAAATGCAAAGCAACACCTAAAATGACAGGAAAAGAGAACTGATTGTACGTTTTAGTTCTACAATTTTAGATATTATTGAATCTTTGAGAAATGAACTTCATGTGTGAAATATGAGTCTGCAGATTTGGAGCCAGTTTTAAAGAGTAGGGGAAAATTTCACAAAACTGTGGGTGTTTTGCATGCATAATGAAGTTTTTTTTTTCTTGTGAAATTCAAGCTTTGCACAAAACTACTCCTTTACAAACAATAATGCTGTACAAAGGAAAAATCAGCAAAGGTGATAGCAATCACTATCTTGTGAAGTTAGAAGACAGATATGCTGCCTCTGTCAGACACTTTGTGGATAATTTTCAAAGAACGTGTGTAAATTGCATCAGTTTTCAAAGCAGATTTGTGTGCATAAGTCATAATTAATTATCCCACTACATCTACCCACCCAAGCTGTACCTGCCAAAATGTCAGCATAATGCTTTTATTGAAAATGTTCATGCTTGCTTCTTAAAATGCAAATGAATGCCTGTAAATTCAAGTACTTCCCCCAATTCTGCCTTCAGAAAGGCTCTGCTCTAAGTAAATTTCCGGTGAAATGATATTGCTGCACATGCTTACTCACATGTTGGAGAGGATGGTGGGGACATTTCTGCATATAAAACACTATTTGACCCACTGAAGTCTCTCTGGACATTTCCCTCTATATCAGGAGGTAGGCAGCTCTGGTCCTGGAGTTTTAGAAACAGGTCTGTTTTAAGGATATCCACAATGAATATGCAAATGAGATAGACTTGAATAAAATGAGGAAATGCATGCAAATTTCCTTAATATATTCATTGTGGATATCCTGAAAACCAGATCTGTTTGTGGCATTTCAGGACCATAGTAGTCTACCCATGCTCTGTATATGTTTATTAGAGATGTGAATCGGAACCGGAATCGGTTCGAATTCCGGTTCCGATTCACATGTGGGTTTTTTTCCATCGGGCCCAAAAAACCCACCGCAACACTTTAAAAGTAACCCCTTAGCTTCCCCCACCTTCCCGACCCCCCCCCCCAAAACCTTTTTACAGGTACCTGGTGGTCCAGTGGGGGTCCCGGGAGCGATCTCCCGTGATCTCCCACTCCGGGCCATCCTCCGGCTCCCAGGCCGTCGGCTGCCACTAATCAAAATGGCACTGATGGCCCTTTGCCCTTACCATGTGACAGGGTATCTGTGCCATTGGCTGGATCCTGTCACATGGTAGGAGCACTGGATGGCTGGTCTTGGCAAATCTTGTGGAGGTCAGGAGGGTCCCCCAAGACTTTCCAAAACCCCCTGGTGGTCCAGCGGGTGTCCGGGAGCGATCTCCTGCACTCAGGCCATCGGCTGCCAGTAATCAAAATGGCGCAGATAGCCTTTGCCCTTACTATGTCACAGGGGCTACCGGTGCCATTGGTCAGCCCCTGTCACATGGTAGGAGCACAAGATGGCGCCGGCCATGCAGTGCTACTACCATGTGACAGGATCCGGCCAATGGCACGGATACCCTGTCACATAGTAAGGGCAAAGGGCCATCGGCGCCATTTTGATTAGTGGCAGCCGACGGCCCGGGAGCCGGAGGATGGCCCGGAGCGGGAGATCGCTCCCGGGACCCCCACTGGACCACCAGGTACCTGTAAAAAGGTTTTGGGGGGGTCGGTAGGGTGGGGAAAGCTAAGGGGTTACTTTTAAAGGGTCAGGGTGGGTTTAGGGGTTATTTTTGTGTGCCGTTTTTCTCGCCCTCCCCCAAAACGATAAGGGAACCCCCACGATCAATATCGTGGGGATTTTCTATCGTTTTGGGGGAGCCCCCGATTTCTGACGATTTTGAAAATATCGACAATATTTTCAATCGTCCGAAGCCCGATTCACATCCCTAATGTTTATACACTTGCAGGGGAATTTTAAGAATCTGTGTGCATCAAGTAAGGGATGTGCAAATATGTCGGGCCGACAAGCACCAAGTGGATTTTAAAAGCCACGCGGATACACGCACAGATGAAAAGTTTTCAAAAATGGGCAAGGCATGGGCATTCTGGGATTTTAACCTGAAATTTGCATGTAAATATTTATGTGCACTGGTGTGCGCTAAGGTCCCCGGCTGCACAACTTTACTTCTGCTATGGATGATGTGTAAGTGATAAAACAAAAAATTCTAGGCAGATCAGTAGGGTTTTAAAGGTCAGGGCTAACAGGAGAAAATGGAGGCTATTAAACTAGAGGGATCTGGAAGACCTATCCCTTAACTGTGTGAATTGGGAATTAACTGGTTTTAGTGGCAATGGCATCGATGTGTGTACCTTTTAAAATCCCACACTTAAAACGGTAAAAGCGGGATTTGTGCCCACTTAAAATTGAGCACACATATGCACATGACCAGGTTATTTATAACATGTGCGCCGCTCAATGCATAAAATAGCCATATCCCTGGGCATGGGCCGACAAATGTGCACACATGTGCACCTGTGTACCACTTTGAAATTTACCATCCCTGTGCTCCTAGTGACCTTGGCTCATGTCTCTCACTTTCTTTCATTTAGTTGGCTGCATCTTGATTGTACACTGTCTTCTTTGTTGTAGGCACCAAATAAATAGTAAATGAATTATAATATTGGCAAAAGTCCCAAAACTGAACATATATTCATAGCTTCATCTAAACCACTGAACTTACCTCAAGTTGATAGATAAAACCCATTTTATACACTAGTCTGTAAGTACCAGCTGAATTCAATTGATCTACATCTAATTATGTCTTTTCTAGTTTTCAGTTTTCTTCTCCAGGTGCCTCTGGTTTGTTTTCTTTCTCATATTGACTCTTTTATTAGCTGTACAGTGTGTGCATGCCTAATGAAGGAAGATGCAGAATATCAGACTGATAATGATGACTTGGTACTCAGAAAGTAATACTGTTTCTCTGAACCTCCACAGGAGTGTAAGCTCCAAACAGCAGTAGAATATAATTTTCTCTTGTAAGCCCTGGAGCAGTAGGCTCTCTGGTATTCAAATTTACAGCAAGCTGTTCACTGAAACTCTAGTCGAAATAGAACCCATATTTTTTTACCCTTTACCATTTAATGAAGTCCAATCTGTTCATTTGCAAGAATTTAATTAAACCACAGTAATCTTCATTTTTGTTAAAAAAAAAAAAAAAAAAAAAAAAAGGTAATGAACCTATAGAGTCAGGTTGCCTCTCTCTCTGCAGCATTCAGTCTATAATCTTGAACAAATTACTTCACTTTTCCATGTTGAAATTTAGATTGTAAGCTTTTTAGTGGTATAAGCTCTATTACAATGCCATTTGGTCTATATGGTGCTTGGTATATTAATAATATTATCTAAAAATACTCAATAATCAGTCATTTAAATAGTTCAATGAGATCTTGAAAGGATCTAGAATTGGTGGCCTTCAGGTTGCTTCCTTTCTGTAGCTCCCTCCTGCTCCCAAAGTTTCAGCACTTGTGAGCATTTCCAAGGTCTACATGAAAGTTTGGAACAGTATTTTGAGAGCCACTCTCAAGAATAATCTTCAGGAGACTTTTCCCTGTTTGTGACATGGACAATATGGTTTGTTCTTCCATCAGTGAAACAGTTGTTCTAGTCTTAAGTCCATAAAATGGAGAGAGGGCATAAGAAGTGAATGAAACTCCCACAGAAAAGTTAAGTTTTCAAGGTGTATTTAATTATTTATTAAGTAATCAATCCAATGGGCGCTCTTCAGCAGTGACCAAGATGGCTGCCTAATATCGAGGCTCCGCAAGATCTCACATATAGCAGTTGAAAACCCATTTTGATTCATGCTAATTTTCGCTGGTAATGCTTATTAAGCATTTCTTAAGATGTCTACTCCTAAGCCAGGGAAGATAGAGGCCGCATTCGCGGCGGCCTCAGGCTCAAAACGGGCGAAACAAGAACCACCCACACCGGAGAAATCAACTGCACCAAAGACTATGGCGTCAGTGGACTTAGTCCTGCTCGAACTGAAACAGCTAAAAGGCTTGATAGAACTCAATATCGATGCTACGATGGTGATTCATGGAGACCTACAAACAATGGCTCAAGAAATGGTGAGTTTCTTAAGTTGACTTGAAGACATAGAATCGCAAACCTCCTCACTCTTATTATCAACTGCGACACTACCGCGCATAAACTGGGAGGTGGAACAGCTACAGCAAGAGGTTGAGGACCTCTACAACCGCAATCACCGTAATAACCTGTGGATCCTCGGGATACCTGAAGACGCTGAGGGCTCTGACGTGATCGCTTTTTTGATTAACATGATCCCAACTTGCTTGCAGGTAAAATTTGACCATCCTTTTGAGATTGAAAGAGCTCACCGGATACCGTCCAGGCCTCTGTGCAATTCAAAATACTCTCGGCCTATTATATTCAAGGTACTGTGATATCCCCAAGTTCTCACCATTCTCAATGCGGCAAGGAATAAACCGTCTGTTCTATTCCAAGGCAATTCAATACTTTTTGTACCGGACTTTGCTAAAGCCAAGGCAGTTAAACGAAAATCCTTTCTAGCCATACGGCTGAAATTGCATGCTCTAGGAGCCCAATACGGCCTCCTATACCTCGCGCAAATGAAAGTTAGCTATCAAAATCAAACTAAGGTTCTTCACCAGCCCGCGATGCTGGAAGAAATGTTGCAGTTCCAAGAAGCAGTGAGCGATATGGTTACCTGACTTTTGGGCCTTTTTATTGCATTGCCTATGTTCTCCTTTGGGTGCTTCATGGAAAGTGACTTATTCTTATGTTGGTCACATCCTGGGAAAAAGGATTTCTTTTCCAACGGCAGGCAACCCTGCTTAGGGGTTTCAGTGTGTGGCACTTAGCTAAATATTGACTTTGTTTTTTTTCTCATTCCTATTTGGGTTGTTTACTTTTCATCCAGAATAGATCTGGCATGAGCTTCGAGACTCTGGCGACCTTTGACCAGGCAGGAGGCTCTTTTGATTTATGAGGCCTATTATGGCTCTTCCTTTCTTTATATCTTTGCTCAATTTTCACCTATATGAACCTTTTTTCTTTCTGGTTTTTTTCTTCTCTTACTGGTTTCCCTGGCTTGCTTGCACTTCTTTCCTTATACTATTACCAACATTTTTCTACTACCAATTTGATATTATGGCTCGCTGACCATTCCCAATACTATACTCATCATTATGGCACCAGCTATCAGCTCCATCACTATTGCCTCTCTAAATGTTGATGGTTTTTCACACCCTATCAAGAGGAAAAAAATACTGACCTACTTGCAATCTCCCCATACAGATATCGCCTTTATCCAGGAAATGCACATCACAGCCTCTGAGTCGCTTAAATTGAAGCAGCAATGGGTGGGTCATGTTCTTTATAGTTCAGCAACACAAAAGAAAAGGGGAGTCATTGTTTTACTACATAAATGATTGGAAGCCCAAGTCATTCATCAGGCCTCAGATATGGATGGTCGCTGGCTCCTGGCTCCAATCACCATAGCTCAACAATCTTATACTCTCCTCAACATTTATGCCCCAAACGTGGATGACCCTAGTTTCTTTCAATCTGTCTTCACTCATCTGTTGTCCTTGAATTCATCTCCTTGTATCATTGGCGGGAACTTTAATCAACCCTTGGCCCCTTCTTGGACAAGAATACTACAATGAGAACCACCATCTCTAAATCTTGCAAGACACTACAACACATCCTTGATTTACTTGGACTATCGGATCCATGGTGCTTACTTCATCCCACAGCTAAAGATTATAATTTTTATTCAATTCCACATTCCTCTTATTCCAGGATTGATTATTTCCTCATCTCACACTAACTGGTTCCCACAATACAATCTGTGTCTATTTGTCCGATCCTTGTCTCTGATCATGCAGCGGTGACTCTCAAACTTGAACTACATTCTCCCATAAGGACTGATCATCAATGGCACTTTAATTCTTCTTTGTTGGCAGATGCTTCATTCATTCATTCATTCATTATTTATTTTATTTATTTATTTATCTATTTATTTACTTATTTATCGAGTTTTTTATACCGTCGTTTGGTTTCGCCATCACAACGGTTTACAAAGTTTCGATGTTTAACAGAGTATTCAAAAATTCATAAGCTTGTTAGCATAGTTATCTTATTCGTTATAAACATAGTTTGGTTGTAAATTGTACATGTTAAATTACGTGTTTTGGATTAGATCTGCATGTTTATATGGGCCAATAGGGAGGGAAGTTGTAGCAAAGATTCATAGGGTATTTTGGTAGGCTTCGGTGAACATCCACGTTTTTAGCTCTTTTTTGAAGGTTTTTAGATTTTCTTGTGTTCTTAGTTCAGTTGGGAGGGAGTTCCATAGTTCAGGGCTTCCTAGGGATATAGCTCTCTTCCAAGTTGAAGTAAGTTTGATTACCGGGCTTACTGATCTTAAGCCCAAAATTGCAGAATACTTTAAACTGAACTCTACACCAGACATCTCCGCAGAAACACTCTGGGCTGCTTTCAAAGATACTATCAGAGGTGAAATCATTGGACATTCTATTCGGATCAAGAAGTCTCAACAAGCTGCCCTACGTGCCCTCCGGAACAAGGTCTCAGCTCTTGAACAGGCGCACATCGCTTCCCCGACATCTATATCCTTAACATCACTTCTCAAGGCAAGATATCAATACAACCAGTACTTAAGTGCACAAGTTCATCTAGGCCTCTCTCATATCAGGGCTCTGTAGTACGCAGAAAATAATGTAGACGATTGCTGGCTCCATTCTGCAAACAACGATCAGAAAAGAAGTGTATTGCCACAGTGCTCTCCTCGGCCAATAAACCATTAACTTGAATTAATGACTGGAAAGGGAAAGTAAGCAAATCCACGGCTCTCATGCTAAACTTTCAAAAGGGAAACTTTGATAAAATGAGAAAAATTGTTAGAAAAAAACTGAAAGGAGCAGCTACAAAGGTAAAAAGTGTGCAAGAGGCGTGGTCATTGTTAAAAAATACCATCCTAGAAGCACAGTCCAGATGTATTCTACACATTAAAAAAGGTGGAAAGAAGGCAACACGATTACCGGCATGGTTAAAAGGGGAGGTGAAAGAAGCTATTTTAATCAAAAGATCTTCATTCAAAAATTGGAAGAAGGATCCAACAGAAGAAAATAGGATAATGCGTAAGCGTTGGCAAGTTAAATATAAGACATTGATAAGACAGGCTAAGAGAGAATTTGAAAAGAAGTTGGCTGTAGAGGCAAAAACTCACAGTAAAAACTTTTTTAAAATATATCCGAAGCAGAAAGCCTCTGAGGGAGTCAGTTGGACCGTTAGATGATCGAGGGGTTAAAGGGGCACTTAGAGAAGATAAGGCCATTGTGGAAAGATTAAATGATTTCTCATCCATGCTTGGACACATCTCACCAACCCTCGGTGCTGTCTTGGATTCGTCTGGGATCGTGCCAAGGTCCAAGGGCACACAATCCCCTCAAGATGGGATCACTCTCCTAGTGTTCCCTAACATAACAGAATGCAAGGCTTCTCAAGGCCTCCTGAAACATAACAGAATGCAAGGCCATGTGTCCAGTGACCGTGTTCCTGTGATGGACTTGCCTTGTTCCTGGAGTTTTGTTTCAGAGTCATCGTCTTGAGTTTGTTCCTAGACTTGTATTTGGACCTCAAAATTTTTTTTTGTTTCAGGACTTCCTTCATACGACCTGCTGGAGACGCCAGCTGTCTGGATTTCACGACCTGCAGGAGGCGCCTGTGTCCAGACATTTTTTCCACCTTTTTCCAGGTTGGGGTTTTTATGACCTGCAGGAGGTGCCTGCACCCCACCTGGTTTGCTGGTTCCGGATTCCCACCCTGGGTCCCACCCCAGGTCTTTTCTGAAATTTCTTGTGTCTTTTGTTTGGTTTCTTGTGCCTCTTGTGGCTTGTTTGTGCTGTTCACCTGTTTGTGCTGTTCACCCTTTTGCTCGTTTGTGCTGTTTTATTCTTTTGTGCTATTTGCTGTTCCGCTTGTTTGTGCTGTTTGCTATTTTGCTTGTTTGTGCTGTTTTGCTCATTTGTGCTGTTTGTCCTTTTGCTCATTTGTGCTGTTTGCCCTTTCGCTTGTTTCTGCTGTTTCACTTGTTTGCGCTGTTTTCCGTTTTGCTCTTTTATGCTGTTTGCCATTTTGCTCTTTTGTGCTGTTTGTTGTTCATTCGTTTGTGTTGTTTGCCGTTTTGCACTTCTTTGTGCTGTTTTGTCTTTTTGCTTGTTTGTGCTGTTTGCTTTCCGCTTGTTTGTGCTGTTTGCTTTTTGCTCATTTGTGCCTTTGCCCATTTTGTGTGGCTGTTTTGCCTTTGCCCTTTTTTGCCTTCTTGTGTGGCTTTTGCCCTTTTTTGCTTGTCTTGTACTTGTCTCATGTTGCTTGTCTTGTGACTTGTCTCATGTTGCTTGTCTGCAGTTTCTTGCTCTTGTTTCGTTTCGGTCCCGGGAATCACCAGTTTCAGTTTCCATTTTTGGACCCTTGATTTCCCTCTGTCGGTATGGACAGTTACCTTGTCCCCTCTAGCTGTTAATTGTGACTTGGGGAGGGGGTCTTTGAGGAGGGGGTACTGTTACAATTCTGCCCTCTTGGACAGCCTCTTACCTTCTCTCTGCCTGCCCCGCGGCCTGGAGGTCACAGTCCCCGGTCTTTCTTGTGGCTGGAGCCGCTCCTCAGTCTGCCCTCTACGGCTTCAGAGCTGCCAACAATGCTGGGCCTGTTTCTCGGCCCCGCCTTGCTCTTCGGCATTAGCAGCAGCATGGCCACTGGCCATGGTCCTGCACAACTTCCTGCTTTCTGTTCCTAGGGTGCGGGCCGTGCCTCTTCACAAGATTTAAAGGACTTGCGGCTGGATATGCCCCAGCCCCACTTGATGACTGTTTCCTGTCTCGGCCCTATAAGAAGGCTTCACCTTCAGTCCTGCCTTGCCTTGCATTGGAGTTACTTGCTCCTGGAAGTCTTGTCTTCCAGCGCTCTGTCAGGCTTTCGTTCTTCGTTGGAGCTCCATGTCTCGTCTGCTTCCTGTCTCCGTGGTTTCCTGATGTTTGATTGCCTACCTTGCTGTTTTCTGGGTCCGGGCAAATAAGGCCACTATGCCAGGAGCCTGACCCCGGACCGCCCCGCTTAACCTTTTGAAAATCCGGCCCCTAGTGTTTATACACTGACAGGAGGGCAATTTTATGGAATATCCCAACCCTTCTACAAAGTCATTACCGCAGTGTTTATGACAGTGATGTCAATGAAAATGTTCCATAATTTTATTTTCTCTCCCAGTCAGTTATACTCCTCCCCCCCCCTCACTATCTGATACTTAATGCTAATGGAACTGGGTGGCATCTTACCTTCTTCTTCATTGTATCTGATCTGGTTCTTAGGAACTGGAGAATCTTCATCATATAATTATTTCTTGCATCAATAGGTTACATATTTTTAATTTAACTGGATGATGTGTAAACAACAAAAAGCAACAGCAACCAGAAATATTTTCCTAGCCATTTTGAGACAACTTTTTTTCTGCTACCTTTCTAATACGAATTGAAGATTCCCATGGTCATCCAAAAGTGAAAATATTATAACTGCAATCATTATTGTAGCTACCAAACAAACCGTAATGCAAAATCATGGTTGTCCATGTTCACCCTGAAAGCCATTGCAAAGCCACTTTATGTTGCAGAATGAGTAGGCAGGTATCAAAGTGAATAATGTTCGTTTCTATTGCAGCTGTTGTAAAGCACAACCAAATAGTTTTATTTATTTATTTATTTATTTAAAATTTTTATATACCGGCATTCATGATACAATCACATCATGCCGGTTTACATAGAACAGGGGTGTACAAAGAACAAATGAGTAACCTATTAGTGAGGAGGAAGCAGTTACAAATAACAAGGTACTAGAACTGGGAGTAGAGAAGAAAGGGAGAGGATAACATTAGATAAAGATATTTACATTAAATTAACATTTTTACAATGGGAGGTAGTTCAACAAGCTGCAAGGGTTAATCAGTGTCCGGGAATGCTTTTTTGAACAGCCAGGTCTTAAGTCTTTTCCTGAAGATTGGGAGGCTGGGTTCTTGTCTGAGGTCTGGTGGGATGGAGTTCCATAAAAGGGGGCCGGCTGTTGAGAAGGCCCGATCTCTTAGAGTGATGTGTTTAGTAGTTTTGGCTGGGGGTACTTGGAGGGATCCTCTGAGTGCATCTCTGGTTGGTCTGGAGGAGTTATACTTTTGGAAAGGGATATGTAAGTCGAGTGGGGAGTGTTGATGAATGGTTTTATGTATTATGGAAAGAGATTTGTAGAGGATTCTAAAATGAATCGGCAACCAATGGAGATCTTTTAGGATTGGAGTAATATGGTCCTTCCTCCTGGAATTTGTCAGTAATCTTGCCGTAGCGTTTTGTAACATCTGTAGGGGTTTAGTGTAGGAGGAGGGTAGGCCCAGAAGGATAGAGTTACAGTAGTCGATCTTAGAGAAAATGACAGCTTGAAGGATGGTTCTGAAATCTTGAGTGTGGAAGAGTGGTCTAATTCTTTTCAGAACTTGAAGTTTATAGAAACAATCTTTGGTGGTTCTGTTGATGGAAGCTTTAAGGTTCATCCGGTTGTCTATTAACACTCCTAGATCTTTCACATGTGTAGTAGTGGGGGTGGTTGGAAGATTAGAGATGGAGTTGTTGTTATCTGAGGAGATGAATAGTAGTTCTGTTTTACAGGAGTTTAGTACTAGGTTTAGGTTAGATAGGAGGCGTTTAATTTCGAAGAGACAGTTTTCCCAGTGATTCAGTGTTTTTGTGTAAGACTCTTTAATGGGTATCACGATTTGGATGTCGTCAGCGTAAAGGAAATGTTTGAGGTTGAAGTTGGAGAGGAGTTGGCAGATTGGTAAGAGGTAGATGTTAAAGAGGGTAGGTGACAGGGAGGAGCCCTGAGGGACTCCTATGGGAGCGTCCATTCTTGAAGATTCTTTGTCCTGTATCTTAACCTTGAAGCCTCTGTTGGAAAGAAAAGATTTAAACCATGAGAGTGCGGTGTTTGAGATGCCTATAGAAGCCAGAATGGAAATGAGAGTGTAATGGTTGACCGTATCAAAGGCAGCTGATAGGTCTAGTGGAATCAGGAGGAAGGATTGGCCTTTGTCAAGGCCCATTAAGATGAAATCAGACATAGAGATGAGGAGGGACTCTGTGCTCAATGATTTGCGAAATCCGTATTGTGATGGGAATAGGATTTTATTTTCTTCAATGTAGTCGGAGAGTTGAGTGTTGACAACTTTTTCTAGAATCTTGGCTATAAATGGGAGATTGGCGATGGGTCGGAAATTGTTAGGGTCTTTGGGGTCCAAGTTGGGTTTTTTAAGTAGAGGTTTGATGGAGGCCAATTTGAGGTCGTCAGGATATAGACCTTGGGTGAGTGAGCAATTTATGATGTCCGTTAAAGATTTTGCGATGGAGTCAGGGATAGCCAGGAGCAGTTTGGTGGGGATGGTATCCAAAGGATGGGAGGAAGGTTTCATTCTTCTTAAAAGAGTTTGTAACTCTAAGATAGAGATGGGTTCAAGTGTTTCCAGACCATTGTTATTGATGGATGACTGTTGAAGAGATTGGTACAAAGTGGGGTTGGTGGGGATTGTGGGCAGTTGTATTAAAAGGCTGTTGACTTTATTGTGAAAGTGAAGAGCAAGTTCTTCAGCTTTGGGTTGTGCTAGGTTGTTTGGAATCTCCTGTGGGTTGATTTTGGTGAGATTGGAGACATAGGCGAAGAGGGCTTTTGCGTCGAAGATTAAGTGATGTATCTTGGATGCATAGTAGTCCCTTTTGCATTTAGAGGTAGTAGACTTGTACTGGTGGAGTGAGGCTTTGTAGATGGATCGTGAATGGGTGCTAGGGGATTTGCGCCAGTCACTCTCTTTCTGTCTTAGACTTTGCTTTAGCTTTCTTAGTTCTTCTGTAAACCATGGTTGCCTTTTGGATGCGTTTGGCAATGGTTTTTTGGTTGCTAGTGGGCATAGCTTGTTAGCTATGGAATCAGTGATGGCGTTCCAAGAGCGGAGAGCTGTGTTCGGATTTGAAAGATCGATGGATGGTAGTTGGGAGGCTAGGTGTGAGCTAAGGTCCTCTGTAGAACAGGATCTTCTGTAAGGGAAGGATGGTAAGGGCCCCTTGGGGGTGGAGGATTTTTTCAATGAGAATGAAGTTGAGATAAGTGAGTGATCAGACCAGGGGACCTTCTTGCTCTTGAGGCGCGAAGAGTGTTTGATGCTTGAATTAATAAAGATAAGATCCAGCGTGTGTCCCGCTTTGTGTGTGGGTTTGTTAACTATCTGTTTAAAACCCAGGGCTGAGAGGGCTGTGAGAAAGGATTCGCAACTGGGTGAGAGGGTGGGATTGTCCACATGCAGATTAAAATCTCCTAGGATGATTGCTGGAGCGTCCAGTTTGATTAGGGTTGTGATTATTTCTACTAGGGGGGAGGGGTCCGTCTCAAGGAAGCCTGGAGGTGCGTAGACAAGTAGTATTTGTAATTGTTCCGAGGTGAAGAAACCAATTTCTAGTTTAGACTTTGAGGTGAATGGGTGTAGGGTGAGCCTGAGGTCTTTTTTAGATGCAAGTAGGAGTCCTCCTCCTCTTTTTTTCAGACGGGGGATGGAGAAGATGTCATAGTTTGAGGTGGGAAGTTGGTTTATGATTGCTGTGTCCGTGGGTTTGAGCCATGTTTCCGTTATGGCACATATATCAGGTTTGATGTCGAGGAGATAGTCGTTAAGGATTAGAGATTTCTTGGATAAAGATTGAGCATTGAATAATGACAGTGAGAATAGGGTGAGGCCTAAGAGTTGGGTGATAGGTGTTATCAAAATTGGGGTGAGTGATTTAAGGTTACGATGTAGGATCTGTCGTTTAGATTGTTTTGTAGACGGTAAGAATGGTATGTTAGATTTATCTATAGATGAAAGGTTATGTTGTAGTATAGGTATTGGGAAGGTAGGAGCCATTTTAGCAGGTTGTTCTTGTGTTGTGATGGTGCTGCGTTAGTGCTGACGGAGGACCGGAGGTAGAGGGCAAACGTTGTGTGCTATGGTACGTTGGAGCTGTGGCTGGTAGTAAGGTCCTCCGGGGCTGCACGAAGGGGCGCACAAAGGGGCAGGCCCCCTTTGTCGCGCTCCTTAGGCGCGCGACGCCTGAGAGTAGCGGGATTTAAATCCCCGCTGTCCGCTTGCTGATTGGCTGCTGGAGGTGGCCTCGCTCTGGGCGGGCTATGGCGATGTGGCAGGCCGAGCTGGCAGGCTCGCGCTGAAGAGGAGCAGCGGTGAAAACGGAGCTCGCAGGCGGCGCTGAGACGGCTTGGGGTAAGTGAATATTTAGAGCCTTACCCCGGCAGGTCGAGGCGCCGATTGCGCAGGCTTTCCCGTCTGGAGCGGCAAGGAAGAATAGTTAACTAATAACTTATATTTAACTAATCCAAGAGCAATTCAGAGTTCAAACACCTCCCCACCTAAAACAAAATTAAGAACCTATTAAACATACACAATTGTTCTATAAGGGATATTACATAATCTAAATATGTTAGTTACATTCTCTGAGATAAGACAGGCAGATGCTCTATAATCCAAAGAAGCACACAGAGTTAACAGTAGGGTAATAATACCTCCAGTGTGCAAATCATGTTTACTTTGACTTTTATAAAGAGGTAATTTGCAAGAAAAGAGATAGTCCCACTATACTTTATAATTTAAATGTCACTCGAAATGTATGGTGACATGCAACTGATTAACAGCAGGCTTCAGTGGCAAATTAATTAGCATTTAATCCAGAGGCTGTATTAAGATGTGATGTGATAAAAATAACTTTTTTTTTGCAAGTCATTTGATTAAAATTCACTATTTCTTTAAAGCAGGAACAAGCAAGTAATTTCTGAAATTAAACAAGGATTAAGCAACCAACCATCATCAAATCATGCCCCGGAATTCAAAGAAAACATGTTAAATTATTACGAGTGGAAAATATTGCACTGCATGCAGTTTTAGAAGAGCTGTAGTAAGCTCTGAGTTGCCTTCATTTATCATGCACTATTTGTGTAACAGGCAACAGCTTAAATTTCTAACAGGATTTGTAATGGAAAGGGATGGATATTTTTATATCCAGTTGAAATTCACAGGAATGAGAACATTTTTAGGGAACAGGCTTTTGGAGCTCTGTTAGACATGTGACTTCCAGGGTATTAATATTTATTCATATTACAAGACAAATAGAACAGAAGATTTGATTTCAAGTAATCTGATTGGTGGAAGCATGGGGTCATTACTTCATGGAAAAATCCAGCTCTCCAAATTTGAACTGCTTGGACCAGATTGCTTCTTTAAAAAACAAATTAATGAAAGCAAACCCTAAGAAAGGAACTATAAGAATAAGTCCCTGTGGACAGGGTATTTAATGCCTTTTTTTGATTAAAACCTGAAATGGTTCCTTGGGGGTCTGTAATACTGGATTTTTAATGTGGAGTCAAAGAACTTTGCTCTGCTATCTAGAAGCCTGCATCTTTGCCTCTTTTGGGTTAAAATCTATTGGCATTATCTTAAGTCTTCATATATTCTAGATAATGTACCTGCTTGCAAATGCCCTATCTAGAGAGGATTACATTCTGCTTTATTTAAAAATATATATATATTTTCAAATTATGACCTAGATTCATCAAATTGCTATAAATATAGTGTAAATAACACCGGCGCTAAAAAAAATGAGCGTGACTAGGGATTTTCCCTTTTTATCGCTTCACACAGGAAATTATCTTGTTGCTTGTTGTGTCAGCACTTCACACATTGCGTCAACCAATCATACATCATTTTACATGGTGATCATTGATTTGTGTGTGGCATGTTATTTTTCTGGTTTATATATATACCGACTTCCTGCAGCTGCCTCTTTGAGGGTGTGTCAAGCGTTTGGAGAGAAGAGAGGAGAGTAGGTGACTTTTTGGTTGGAGTTTAGTGAATAATGATTTCTGAGTGAGTTGTCCTGTTCTCATCTGTTCTTGTATTTACCTGTGTGTGGAAGTTTTTGTTTGTTTGTCAAGTTTGTCAGTTTGACGTTCTATGGGGTGAGGTGTGGTGGTGAGTAAGAGGAGGAGTAGAGAGGAGTGGCAAGGAGTTGTGGTGAGGTAGAGGAGGAATGGTGAGAAGGAGTGGTGAGGCACTGTGATGAGGTGGAGAAGGAGTGGTGAGGCAGAGGAGGAGTGGTGAGGCATGGTGGTAAGGCATGTTGGTGAAGTGGACGAGGAGTTTTGAGGCATAATGAGGCAAAGAAGGAGGAGTATGAGGAGTCATGGTGTTGAGGAGTGGAGAGGATGGAGCGTGAGAGGCAGGGGAAAGAGGAGAGGAGAGGAGAAGTGAGAGGAGGGAGATGAGGGCAGGAGTGCTAGGGGAAGGAGGAATAGGAGTACGGATAGGCACAAGAGTAGAGATAAGGAGGGAGGAAGGGATAGGAGGAGGCGGGGTGAAGGGGATAGGCAGGCGAGTCTGGTGGGAGGAAGACGACAGGCTAGGGATAGACAGAGAGGGCAGAGGGGAGTCAGTAGGGAAGTTGCGGGAGGGGGAGGAAGAGAGGGGAGAGGGGGTGTGAGCCAGAGTCAGGAAAGGGAGGACACCTCTCCAGAAGCAGAAGTGGGCACCTCCTACAGGCAGCCATGTAGCAGGGTACATTCATCTGAGGGCATTGGTTCAGCTTGGAGGACAATGAGATGATCGTTGATGGGGTCCTGGAGGGCATCCAAGGGCCAGATCTGGGGCACTATTGCCCAGGCTATCTCAAGGCACAGTGGTGTGAGAAGCAGTAGGAAGCAGGTGGCCCACAGATACCGGGACATAAAGGCCCAGTTGAAGACAAAGGTGGCTAACTGTAACAAGTACATTCAGCAGACTGGTGGAGGATCATTGCTAATGGCAGTGGCTATTCTCTAAGTGAACTTAATAGCAGGTAACTTGACCTGCTATTAAGTTACCTGCTATTAAGTTCACTTAGAGAATAGCCACTGCCATTAGCAATGGTTACATGGAATAGACTTAGTTTTTGGGTACTTGCCAGGTTCTTATGGCCTGGATTGGCCACTGTTGGAAACAGGATGCTGGGCTTGATGGACCCTTGGTCTGACCCAGTATGGCATTTTCTTCTTATGATCCCCTTGTCCGATTGTGCTCATGCCAATAGAGGAGCACCTTGTCCAATGGCTGAGACCAGATATATTTGATGGCATGTCTGAGCGACTGGACACCGCATGACCCATAGCCAGTAAGATCATCTCACCTGTAAATGGCAAGGCTGCTACAGTTGTGCATATCACATGGCATAAGATGATCACAATTATTGAAATGCAAAGGGGTAGATTCTAAAAGAAGCGTGTACATGGATGTGGTGATTTTTAGGGATGTGAATCGTGTGATCGATCGTCTTAACGATCGATTTTGGCTGGGGGGGGGGAAATCTGATCGTCATACGGGACATCGACCCGTATGACATAGTGAGGGCAAAGGTAGCGCCAGCGCCATTTTGAATATTGGCAATATGGCCCGCGTGCAGGAGGTCGTTCCCGGACCCCCGCTGGACTTTTGGCAAGTCTTGTGGGGGTCAGGAGGCCCCCCCAAGCTGGCCAAAAGTCCCTGGCGGTCCAGCGGGGGTCCGGGAGCGATCTCCTGCACTCATGACGTCGGGTGCCAGGAACCAAAATGGCGCAGGCGCTACCTTTGCCCTATCACAATGGTAAGGGCAAAGGGCCACCGGCGCCATTTCTATTAACGCAGCCATGGCCCGAGAGCGGGAAATCGCACCGGGACCCCCCCACTGGACCCCAGGTAATTTAAAACATTTGGGGGGGGGCGGTTCGGGAGGGTGGGGGATTTGTTTTAAAGGGTCGGGGTGGGTTTTAGGGTTGTTTTGGTGTGCCGGTTTTCCCGCCCTCCCCCCTCCCCCGATTTATGATTTTTTGACGATAAATCGGGGGAATTGCTATTGTATCGCGGCTCTAACGATTTTTGATGATTTAAAATATATCTGATGATTGTTTTAAATCGTCAAAAAACGATTCACATCCCTAGTGATTTTATAACATGCGCGCGCCAGCGCATGCATGTTATAAAATATGTGGGCCGCGTGCACATGCATACCGAATTTTATAGTCCAGCACGCATGTGTGGGTGGCATGTGCAGGGGGGGTGGGAGAATAATTCAATTTCAATGCAGCGACACATCCCGGTCTTCTCCAATTCCTTCCCAGTACGCTCCAATTAAGGAGCGGACTGGGAGAAAACTTCCCTACCCCCTACCCTAATCTCCCTTTCCTTTCCCCTTCCCCTTCCCCTCTCCTCCTCAACCCCTAAATCCTATCTTTTTTTTCTTGTTTTCCAACTTATTTTAGGGCCCGACCTGAAGTAAGTTGCCCACGCTGACAGCCGGAACAACGATGAATAGCGCTGTCCTGGCCCGCCCACGACCTGTCCCTTCCCGCCTCCAAGCCTGCCCCTTCAAAGAGGCCCGGCACGTAACAGGGGTTACGAGCATGGCCGGGCCTATTTGAAAATGCGTGTGGCGCGTGCAAGACCTGGCCACGCACGTAACCCCTGATTTTTAAGCGCGCAACTTTTTGAAAATCTACCCTAAAGTGCGCATCTCATGCCAAATAGTGCATGTGTATCTCTTGATTTTAGTACTTATGCCTTCTTCTTTGTTCCACAGCTCTCACCCAAGACTCTGCCAGTCCCAGCCGCCATGACCCAGGGTCCAGCAATAAAGAACCAGGGACCAGCCATGCAGCAATGCTTACTTACTTATGGACACTCAGACACAGTTCAGTGAGGAGGAGGAGGAGCAGCCTCCTCAGCACAGCCAGATCTGGGAAGTCCTTGGCTCAGTAAGCCCATTGAATGTGAGTTAAACCTTTCAAGCTTAATGGAGGAACCCACCCTGCAGTGGCATACAGTTGAGCCAGCACAACCTCACTCCAGCAACCCACATGGCCAGCATGAGGCAGCAGGGACTGAGCTGGAGCAGCCCACCAACCCCCTCATGCCACTTCTGGAGTCTAAAACTTCCGCTCCGGCCATAACGAGCACAGTACCAACACCAGCTCCGGTACCAGCACCGGCATCGACAGAGGCTTCAATGCACAAGCAGCTGGGTCAGCTGGAAAGTAGCCATGGTGTCCACCTCCACCGCATACAGGAAGAGCTAGTATGCCTGAGGAGGGCTGTGAATGGGCAGACCCAGGCCCCACATGACCAGATGCAGACCTCAATAAATAACTTCACCAACATACTCATCCAGATTCTACAAAGAATGCTGGAGCCTCTATCTCTGCCTTCCCCAGTATCCCAAGACTCCACTCCATGTAGCAGTCCCCAGCCGAAAGATGACCCAGAAGTAGGCTCCCTAGAGACATGCCACCCCAAGTGGCAAGCCATGGCATGGCAATGGACCATGAAGTTTTGCAACTGCTGCCCTGTAACACCTAAAAACAAGACTTATTGAACAAGCCTAGCTGGGTCTCATGAGAGGGTTCCTGTGCTGGCTAGAGGAAGAAGACAGCTGGGCCATCCTTACTACAGAGTTCCTGTGCTGGCTAGATAGAAAACGATTGATGGGCCTGTCTTCAATCCAGACTTCCTGTGCCAGCTAGATGAGTGGGATGGTCTACTATCTGCCAGTGTTGTCCTGCCGTCTACCTCTAATGCTCTCCTCAATGCTCTGCCTGTACTTTAGCCTCCTTGATGCATCTCCAATCAAGGTCCAGCTGTTGTCTCTTGTCGTCATGTCTCATATCCTGCTCCTGATGCTGGTGTCTCATCTCATGTCATCCCATCTCATCCTGCTGCTTCCTCATGCTGCTGTGTCTCATTTCATCTCATCTGCTGCTGCCTTTATGCTGCTGTCTCACCTCATCCTACTGTTACCTCCATGCTGCTGTGTTTCATCTTATTTTATTCTGCTGCTGCCTCCATGCTGCTGTGTCTCATCTCATTACATCCTGCTGCTGCCTCCATGCTGCAGTGTTTTCTCTTGGGGCTCCTGCCGCCATGCTGTGCTCTCCAGTTCTGGTCCGCGGCCTCCATGCTGCACTCTCCAGGCCTGATCTTTGGCTTCCATGCCTCACTTTCCAGTCATTGTTGCATGTGCCAGTTGCGGCAGGCCCGCGGTCAGGCCCACTTACCCCTGTTTGCCTGCTCTAGCACCTGGTTCTGCTTCCCTTGCAGCCGTGGGCAGCCGCCTCCGTGTCCAGGCCACTCTCCATACTCCCAGCTCCTCAGCGGATGTCTCAGCTCTGTGTGGGCCTCCCCACATGGTCCATGGGGAAACGCCGCCCTAGGCCTCCCTAGGCGAACGTGTGCACATCAGCTGTACCTTTAAAGGGGCCATGGCAGGAAACCACCCCGCAGCCCCGGATGATGATGTCACTGGGTCCTGGTACTTAAGGCTGTGCCCAGCCAGGGTTTCCTTGCCTTGGCAACAGGTCTACATGCTAGTTGTGTGCTCAGTTGCTTGTTCCTGCGTTTCCTTCATGATCCTGGTTCCTGACTTGTTCCTGCCTCATCTGTAGCCTGTTCCTGATCCTGGTATCCATTCCTGCTCCTGTGTTCCATGTCTACCCTGCTTGTCTTCTACTCATTGATACCTGGCTTGACCTCTGCTACATCTGACTATGCTCCTGCCTGTCTGCTGGCTTTCACCTTCGCCATGCCTGACCATTCTCCTTTTGACTTCTGGTTTGATCTGTGCTTGTCTTGCCACTCTTCCATGCCTGCCGTGTGCCCTGACTTCAGCCTGCTTTATGACGCTTCTGTTGAACCCACTCTAGACTTGGCCTCTCAGGCTTCGGCCTGTTCTTACTTGGGAGCCCTCTGTCTGCCTCCTGTTCTCATTGACGCCTGGGTCTCCGGGATTCCGCCTCATCCAGATCAGATATTCTACTTCTACTACCACTGCTGGCCCCTGGCTGACTTCCTCATCGTCCATGAGAAGACCTTGGACAGAGGCCCACCTAAGTCCAGCCGGCCCCAGTACTGCGGGGCCGGCTGCGGGGAACGAGGGCTGGTATTGGCGAAGCTCCAGCCAGCCTCTGTCAATTAGCCAGCTCCGCCTGCCGATGGTGGGGACCCATAGGCCCAAAGTTCCACCTCCTGCGCAACAGTCATGGTTCTGCTGCCTGCTACTTAACCTTTGTTGCCTTGGCCCTTAGGCTATCCCCCTTGTGAGTGCACTCTTTCAACATGGACTGTCTGGGGCCTTCACTTGAACTCTGCTACCTTGGCTCTTATTCTGTTCTTCCTTTGAGTGCATTCTTTCAACATGGACTGTCTGGAGACTTCACTTGAACTCTGTTGCTTAGGCCCTTAGATTGTTCTGCCTTTGAGTGCTCTCTTTCAATATGGACTGTCTGGGGCCTTTTAGTTAACACCACATAGTTCTGCTGTTATCAGCTCTAAAATTAGAGCTGTACTGTAGCTATTATGATGCCATTTCCACTGTCTATGTTCTTTGGCAGCTGAAGCTCTTGAAACCATGCACATCCCCAAATAATAGGATAATTAGGCCCACTCCATGTACTCGATGGAAGAGCATCAGGGTTCGAGGTGGGGGGGCATAGAAGATGTATACTACAGGCAGATATCCACTCATCCAGAAATATGATACCCAATACCTGAAGTCTGACGCTCTCAAGTTTCACATCCACCCCCTCTCAACACGAAGAATAAACAGTATGAGCTGTAGATGGAATGTTCTTTGAATAAGCATGAGGCCATTTTCTCACCATATGATACAATCATATCTCTGATGCACCTGTGTAAATGGTGAAAGCACAGGATCACTTGCATCGAAAGACAAAATGGATGCACACATGCTGGCTGCTCTGAGTCATGCATAGGTGTGGTAATGGAAGGAACAAGGCCAACATCATCCCAAGACCAGTGGCATGGCCAGAATTAATTTTTTGGGTGGGCACAAGGTTAACATGGGTGGGCTGTAGGCATGCAGATCTGAGACCTACTAGTTGTATTCTTATTGATAAATAATGCCATATACTGCACAACAACAAAGACTTTCTAAGTAGGTTGCAACAGCCATTATGCATCATGCATGAAACTTTAAAATATTTTACCTCAATTATTTCAAGCACTTACCAGCATTAAAATTTCTTATTAATCTGTATTAATTTATTTTATATTTATTGCAGTTTATAAATGCACAAGTATATCATGTAAAAAACAAAGGAAACAAACAATCAAATCCAGTCGATCATGTAATAAAACAAAAATGTATGCATTCTTTTATGAATACTCTTTGCAGAAAGCCAAAAATCATCATAACTACAATAAAATATCATTAATCATCAGAGCAGGTGCAGAGCAGAGCTAGGACAATTCACATTATAACTCACATGAAAAAAATATTCAAATTCTGGTGTCACCTCAGCAAAAAGTATCCGTCCACTGCTATTTTGTGAAGTAGCACAAACTCCTGCAAAGAAAGAAAAATCTAGAACCTTGCCATACCACATAGTCGCAGCACTGACTCTCAGGACTCAAATAACAGCAACCTTATAAAAAAGGAGCAATGCAAATACTACACCAGGCCCTAGAACATTAATGCATCACCTACTGGAGTAACAGAACAAGCTGGTCTACTACAAAGAAACTACATGTGAGCAGAAATACTGCATTTCAGTCACACACACACACACAGGCAAAACAGAGACCGAACTTTAACTAATATAGAAATAAGAGACTACAAATTACAAACATAAACATGCAGATAAAACCAAAATAGAAAGCCTGAGAAACTAGACTAAACATTGGAATACTGAAGAAAGAGCAAAATACAAAAATATAAGAAATGCACATTCCCAAAGATGGCATATTCAAATTGCTAAAATCTCAAAATATTTTTATTTTTTACCTTTGAGTCTGATCTTTGTATTTTTCTAATCAGTTGGTTCTGGTCTCTTTTTCACATTTTTCCCTTGTTGTTCATTTCCTAATTCCTTTTCAATGTCTCTCTTCTTCTACTGTCTTCTTCCCTTCCTCCCTCATACACACACACACACTTTCTCTCACAGGGTCCCTCATACACACAAGCTCTCACTCTCATATGCTTTCCGCCCCCCCCCCCCCCCCCAAGCTCACATTCTGTACACACACACACACACACACAAGCTCTCACTCTACATTCTCTATCACATACACACACACACACACACACACAAGCTCTTACTCTCTTAAACCCCCCCCCCTCCCCGGCTCCCATTCTTATCCACCCACAGACCCACACCCAGTCTCCCATTCTTATACACACACAGGCACACACACACAGGCTTCCATTCTCACCCACACACACACACTCAGGCTCCCATTCTCACCCACATACACATTCAAGCTCCCATTCTCACCCACATTCACACATTCAAGTTTTCATTCTCACGCACACACACACAGGGCCTTTTCATTAGGCACAGTCAAACTTCCACTTCCGCTGTTGTGAGGATGGGATCCCACAATGGCCTTGTTGCTCTAGGCTTCCTCTTTGCCATTGCGGGGATGGGATCCCGTGATGGCATTGCGCCAACAGGCCTCTTCCGGTTGGGTGGGCCTGGGCCCAAATTGGGTGGGCCACTGCTCACCCAGGCCCACCCATGTCTATGCCACTGCCCCAGACACAGATGTAGACCAAGGATGACACAGTACATCACTCACCCAGATGCACATAGTCATAAGTGTTATCCCTTTTTTGAGGGCAGACTACCTCCAGCAGTTTGTGCACTTACATACTGGCAATGAGTATGTTCCTGGTGTGTCCATAATCCTCCATCATTGATGTCTGTGGCTGCTTGGTCCCTAACTGATAATGAGGGCGTCAGAGTCCAAACTACGCATAGAAGATTAGGTAAACCTGCCACCATGACAGACATCTGCGAGAAGCATATATGATAAGCACTTTGTCAGAGGTACTTTCATGGGCACCTCAAGCCCTCAGATGGCAGGAAATTCTTGTCTTGCAAGAGACCAACACAGAAAGTGCATAAGCCATCATGCCAATCACATGACACCTCTAGGAGCAGTTTCCCCATACATTCAGCACAGTGACAGGTTTCTGAATAAGACAGGTTGTAGGCCCCTGATGTCATCAGCTGACAACAGCTTCTCTAGCCCTTATGCTATACTAGGGGTGTGCATTCGTTCCCTACGAATTGTGAATCTGCAACGTATAGGGCCATATTCGTTGTATTTGTGGGGAAGCGAAACGTATCACGATTCCCCACGAAAACAATGAATCTTTGCCGAATTATTCGGCTGCCTAAAGGAGCCAATTTAAACATAACCCCCACCCTCCTGACCCCCCCAAGACTTACCAAAACTCCCTGGTGGTCCAGCAGGGGGTCCGGGAGCCATCCCCTGCACTCAAACCCTCGGCTGCTGGTTTCAAAATGGCACCGATAGCCTTTGACCTACTATGTCACAGGGGCTACCGGTGCCATTGGTCAGCCCCTGTCACATGGCCATCGGTGCCATCTTGTGCTCCTACCATGTGACAGGGGCTGACCAATGGCACCGGTAGCCCCTGTGACATAGTAAGGGCAAAGGATATCAGCGCCATTTTGAATACTGGCAATCGACGGCCCGAGTGCAGGAGGTCACTCCCGGACCCCCGCTGGACTTTTGGCAAGTCAGGAGGGTCCCCCAAGACTTGCCAAAAGTCCCTGGTGGTCCAGCCTAAGTATAAAGCAGTCATGAGCGGCTCCTGGGTGCCTGGCCACCATGTTGAGGATGTGTATTTGAGCGTCAACAGACCACTTGCATGTTGATGGAGTGGAAAAGCTTCCTGTTGTGGAAGATCTCCTCCCTGTTATGGGGTGTAATGATGGCTATGTGAATGCAGTTGATAACTCCCAGAACATTGGGAAAGTTTGTGAATGCAGAAAAGCCTTTCTTCAATTCCATCAAGTCCTGCCTGTCGCGAAGAAATGCTGTGTAGCGATTCATGCAATCAGATACAGCTGTTATGACCTGGTCCAGACAGCGGGTTTGGGACATTCCCTCCTTGACCCTTACAGTTGTTTGGAAGGAGCCGGTTGCCATGAAATGCTGGGTGCCCAATAGTTTAGTGAGGCCGGCACAGCATGAGGCCTTTCCATGATGGGATCCAGATCCCCTCGGATTAGTTCATATAATTCCAGGATAGCCTGAGAGTTGAGGCAATATCTGCCAACCACAGAATCCTCTAGCATACCTCGCAATGAGGCTCATGGAGGAAAGATGCACTCCCTGTATCTCCTCCACCGTGCCCGCCTGTGTGCCAGGTGCTGCCGTGGGCCATGACCCCTCTCCCTGTGGGGCCAGTGGCTCGGCCTCTGGTGCAGGGACTTCTCTAGGAGGGCCTGGAACTTTTCTTGCCTGTTCTTGTGATTGTTGTTCCTCTTGTTGTCTGCAGCGAGCCTCCTGAAGCATCCAGTATCTTCCATCAAGTAAACTTGCCCCCGAAAAGCTGCCCCTTTCACCCCCTATCTTGCATAGGCTCGGCGGCGCGCGCAAGCCCCGGGACGCGTGTAAGTCCCAGGGCTTTCCTGGGAGGGGTGTGTCGGGGGGGGGGGGGTGTGTCGCGGCTGGCATGCCATCGGGGGGGCATTCCGGGGGCAGGACCATGGGCGTGGTTCCAGCCCAGGGGTGTTCCAGGGGAATGGCCGCGGCCTCCGAATCAGCCCCCAGATCGGAACATGGCGCGCTGGCAGCTGGCCTCGGGCAGGCGTAACTTGTAAAATAAAGGTAGGGGAGGAATTAGTTAAGGCTGGGGAGTGGGTTAGATAGGAGAAGGGAGGGGAGGGTGGGGGGGGGGGCCGGAAGGAAAGTTCCCTCCGAGGCCGCTCCAATTTCGGAGTGGCCTCGGAGGGAACAGAGAATGGCTGCGCGGCTCAGCGCACGCAGGCTGCTGATTTTGCGCAGCCTTGCGCGCGCCGACCCTGTATTTTATAACATGCGTGTGGCAGCGCACGCATGTTATAAAATCGGGAGTAGATTTGTTTGTGCCAGGTTGCGTGAACAAATCTACTCCAGCGCACACCTTTTAAAATCTACCCCTATGGGTTTAGGAAGACAGGCCAGGTAAGAATAGATATTTTTATTGGCCCAGGAGGACCTGGTAAGTGTGTCTGATAGAAGATCTCTTTTTATCACACACAATAATAGCCATGATCTGTGATAATAGCTGCGGGCACGCGATAAAAATTATTTTCCCTTGTACCAAAAAAAAAAAAGTTGTAGTTATTTCTAATGTTAAATCTCACATTAGTATGCATTACACTATAATGGAATGCGGTAGGACACCTTAATTTGCATTAACTCCTCCCACATGCATTCTAAATGTAAAATTTGCATGCTAGCTTGTGTTCTATTTATTGCGTGCGTGATGCTCATTAGACTCCATTTAATGCGCATTCGGGCCCTAACGCACTTTGATGAATGACCCTATAAGACTGCAAAATATTCTCTCCCCTCTGCTTCTGTGGAAATTTATTGCTAAGTGTTTCTACCTTTCTTGCCTCTTTCTTTGTTTACAAGGTATCTGATTTTCACAGGTAGTGATCAGATTTATTCCGCAGCAAGTTTCGTTTTGAAGGACTGTGACATGGTAATAAGAACTGATTTCTCATCACTGAACTGGAAACAAAACCCTTTACCTTTTCACAAAGCAGCAAGCAGCCAGAAGCATGATTAATTATATCTTTACTCATTTAATTTCCAGATTGGAGCCCATTCCCTTAACTGGTCAAAATGATAACATTTCCTCTTATTGATATGCCAGCATTCCTACTAGCAGAGGTCCTTCTGTATTCGAGCAAGGACAAATGGCCATTCATTTCCTGCTAACAAAGAAACCATTGAAACTGAATTAAAAAAATTGCAAACAACTACAGGCCATACTTTAAAAAATAATAATTCTCAAACAAACCCTCAGTTAGTAAAACTATATATTAAACTCCTCTCTACTAAAAGAAACCCAATCACTGTAACCAACTCAGGGGATGATGTTTAAATTAAATTAGACCTTGCAACTATTTCTTGGCAGAATAAGTTCTTTAAAAAATGAGGCATGGTTCCCTTAAAAATACTGAAGTGTAAATATTTCTTTAAGTTACTGGAGAATGGGAATACGAGTTGGTATGAAGAGACTGAAGCCATGCAACAATTTTCCGTTCATTCTTATTGATGCCCTTATGAATACTGATTTTGGTTCTTTTGTAAACCTTATGCACAACTGAGTTCTAGAACTATCTCACATGTTTGATAATAAAACTACTGCTAAACAAACACTAATAATTCATGGTTAGGATACTTTTTTGTTCAGTTGTAAACCTTATGCACAACTGAGTTCTAGAACTATCTCACATGTTTGATAATAAAACTACTGCTAAACAAACACTAATAATTCATGGTTAGGATACTTTTTTGTTCAGTAGAGTAAAATATTTCATTGGACTTTGATAAAAGAGAAAACAGTTTTTTATCTTGTTATTTCTTATTTAAATACATACTGTATATATCAAATAATCTCACAATCTAATTCCAAAATCTATTTGGGGGAACTCATAAAGTTAACATTATTAATAGAATCATCATCAAGTGCTATCTTAGATATGAAGGTCAGTAACTATGGTACACCAGTTGTCTGTGCTCAGTTTTGTTTTGTCCGTATTTCCAGATTGTAATCATTTTTTAATGTCGTCTTCCCCAGACTGCTCTCTGCTATCCACTCTTTTGCCCTCTATCATGCCGTCCAGTACTAGCTAATTTTTCACAAGCGCTTCTGAGAACATTACCAGCATATCTCATTTTCCTTTTTACAAGGTCTCCTACCTTCCATTATCTTATGCATTCTTATATCTGAGATCAGATCCTTCAGCTAATCTTCAGAATTCTTCTTTAACACATTTCAAATGTATGAATTTTGTTCATGACCCCTTTAAGTTCATGTGCCAATTTTGTACCCTGCCACTGAGAAAATATATAAAGTTAGAAGACTAAGTTCATTATAAGAAACTTCTTAACAGTTCTGAAGATCACATTTTGCATTCCTAATTCTTCTTTATACAGCTGTTAGACACTTTTCATCTTCTAGCCACTTAGATATCTATATTCTATAATTTGTACACCAGTAAATAATCACTAGGGATTCATTTAGTTAATTAAGAACATGACATGCAGCGTCATGACATGACATGAAGTTCCATCAAGCCCAGTGTCCTGCTCTGACAGTGAGCAGTCCGGGTTGCAAATACTCAGCAGATCCCGTCAAGTAACCTTATTTCCTGTTGTTCGCTCTCTAGGAATGCAATTATTAAATTATCTTGATGTTCAAGATCATTCCATAGATTTTACAGGTAATGCATATTCTATTTATCATTACTTGTAGGTCTTCTTTCTTAAATGTCAGAAGTATGCACAAAACCTTACACAACCTAGCCCCAATTGATCTCACCTTTCAGCTGCGCAGCAACAACTCCACGAGACTGATTAGAAAAGCATACCAAGGCACCCTTCTGGTCCCCTCAAGCCAAAACCTCGTTAAGAAATAGGGCACTTTCCACTGCAGGTCCTACCCATTGGAACACCCTCCCACCAGACCTCAGACAAGACCCCTGCCCGCTTTCCTTCAAGAAAAAACTGAAAACATGGCTATTCAGCCTAGCGTTTCCCTGATCCTGCTTGCTAGCAATACACCTTCGCTATTGCTCATAATGATTTCCCTTGGCAACTATGATTTGTTTGTATGTTATCTATCCACCCTCAAACCTGCACCTAAATCCACCTTTCATTCCTGATCCTTTGTTTTTCCTATCCTCCCTCCCCCTAGTCCTCCCTCCGCTATCCTCCCCCTGCATTCTAGCCCAAAATTATTCAATGCATTCAACTGCTTGTTAACTTTAACTTTATTGGCTTTTTGCAAAGCAACTAGTATAAGATGTTAACTTCAATACCATGTTACTGAAAGTTTTTTTTTTCTTTATACGTTCTAGGTTCTATGTAATGCTCTCAAGCAAGTATTATTGTTTCACTGTAAACCGGTTTGATTTGTATCCAATGCAAGAAGATCGGTATATAAAAAACAATAAATAAATAAATAAATAAATAAATAAATAAATATTGTATTTTTATGTTTCAAATATTTATCAAATATATGCCATTGATAAGAGATTCCAAGATTAAAAATTCACTTGAATAAAAGAGGAGATAATATGAATCATTGTCTTACTCATTTATTTCCATGTGCTAAGGCATTTTCTTCTGGTGTTCTGATTGTAGCTGTTGTTTCCAGTATCAATTCATGATTAACCTGATTTCATGTTTAGGAATGCCAGCTATCAGCCTAATTTTCAAAGCAGACTGATGTGCGTAAATCCACTTTGAAAATTAGTGGGACCATGTGTCCCTTAATGTGACAGAAGAACAGTTACAAAATCAAAAGAATATATGTACATGATTTCCCCACCCCAACTCAGCCACTATGTCGACATAGTGAGGGCAAAAGTAGCACCGGCGCCATTTTGAATATTGGAAATACGGCCCGCGTGCAGAAGGTCGCTCCCGGACCCCCGCTGGACTTTTGGCAAGTCTTGTGGGGGTCAGGAGGCCCCCCCAAGCTGGTCAAAAGTCCCTGGGGGTCCAGCGGGGGTCCTGGAGCGATCTCCTGCACTCGTGATGTCGGGTGACAGGAACCAAAATGGCACCGGCGCTACCTTTGCCCTGTCATATGGTAAGGGCAAAGGGCCACGGCGCCATTTCTTTTAACGCAGCTGTGGCCCGAGAGCGGGAGATCGCGCCGGGCTCCCCCCCCCCCACTGGACCCCAGGTAATTTAAAACATTTTGGGGGGCTTCGGGAGGGTGGGGGATCTATTTTAAAGGGTCGGGGTGGGTTTTAGGGTGCCGGTTTTCCCGCCCTCCCCCGATTTATGATTTTTTGACGATAAATCGGGGGAATTGTTATTGTATCGCAGCTATAACGATTTTTGACGAGTTAAAATTTATCTGACGATTGTTTTAAATTGTCAAAAAACGATTCACATCCCTATTAGTTCTGTAGTTACCAGCCTCCTCTCTGTTCACACAGTGGGAACAGAGAGGAGGCTGGTAACTACAGACCGGTTAGCCTCACTTCAGTGGTGGGAAAAGTAATGGAGTCACTGTTGAAAGAGAGAATAGTGAACTATCTACAGTCCGGAGAATTGATGGACCAGAGGCAGCATGGATTCACCAGAGGAAGATCCTGTCAGACAAATCTGATTGACTTTTTTGACTGGGTAACCAAGGAATTGGATCGAGGAAGAGCGCTCAATGTCATCTACTTGGATTTCAGCAAAGCTTTTGATACGATTCCTCACAGGAGACTGGTGAATAAAACGAGAAGCTTAGGAGTGAGTGCTGAGGTGGTGACCTGGATTGAAAACTGGTTGACGGACAGAAAACAATGCGTGATGGTAAATGGAACTTTCTCTGAAGAGAGAGAGGTTTTAAGTGGTGTACCGCAAGGATCGGTGTTGGGACCGGTCCTGTTCAATATCTTTGTGAGCGACATTGCGGACGGGATAGAAGGTAAGGTTTGTCTTTTTGCGGATGACACTAAGATCTGCAACAGAGTGGACACGCCGGAAGGAGTGGAGAGAATGAGACGGGATTTAAGGAAACTGGAAGAGTGGTCGAAGATATGGCAGCTGAGATTCAATGCCAAGAAGTGCAAAGTCATGCATATGGGGAGTGGAAATCCGAATGAACTGTATTCGATGGGGGGGGGGGGGGGGGGGGAAGGCTGATGTGCACGGAGCAGGAGAGGGACCTTGGGGTGATAGTGTCTAATGATATGAAGTCTGCGAAACAATGCGACAAGGCAATAGCAAAAGCCAGAAGAATGCTGGGATGCATAGAGAGAGGAATATCGAGTAAGAAAAGGGAAGTGATTATCCCCTTGTACAGATCCTTGGTGCGGCCACACCTGGAGTACTGTGTTCAGTTCTGGAGACCATATCTACAAAGAGACAAGGACAAGATGGAAGCGGTACAGAGAAGGGCGACCAGGAAGGTGGAGGATCTTCATAGGATGACATACGAGGAGAGATTGAAGAATCTAAATATGTACTCCCTGGAGGAAAGGAGGAGCAGGGGTGATATGATTCAGACTTTCAGATACTTGAAAAACTTTAATGATCCAAAGACAACGACAAACCTTTTCTGTCAGAAAAAAATCAGCAGAACCAGAGGTCACGAGCTGAGGCTCCAGGGAGGAAGACTAAGAACCAATGTCAGGAAGTATTTCTTCACGGAAAGGGTGGTGGATGCCTGGAATGCCCTTCCGGAGGAGGTGGTGAAGTCTAAAACTGTGAACGACTTCAAAGGGGCGTGGGATAAACACTGTGGATCCATCAAGTCTAGAGGGCGTGAATAAAATGGAAGCATTCAAACACTGCACGGAGCGGCAGTAGCCACAGCGGGATTCAAACACTGCACGTAGCAGAAGTAGCCACAGCGGCATTCAAACACTGCACGGAGCGGCAGTAGCCACAGAGGCATTCACGGAGCGGGATGCCAGTGGCCAGTAGTTGTTGTTCCACCTTCACGGAGTGGAAGGATGGAGGGCTGCTATTTCCAAAAAAAATAAAAACAGGGGTGGGTAAGAGTATGGGGCAAGGGGGTGGCCTGCTTGTTACAGCAGTTGCTACCCCCAATTGAGCTGGATGTCACTTGGATGCAGATTCAAAGCTGCTCTCTAAATTGGGTGGAGGGGAATTAGGGCTGGAGGGTACTGGAAGCCAATAGTAACAGGTGGGAGAGAGAAAAAGGGGAAAAAAATGGATAAAGTGCGTAGCTTGCTGGGCAGACTTGATGGGCCATTTGGTCTTCTTCTGCCGTCATTTCTATGTTTCTATGTTTCTATTAAGCAGTTTACAATAAAGTATGCATAAAAGTACAGACAAAATAGTTTCTGCTTGTACTTTTACATGCATTACTTCTAGTGTGATTTTCAAAAAGCCGTTTGCATGGGTAAAAATGCATTTTTATGCACATATATGCTTTTGAAAATTACCCCTTTATTCCTATCAGGTTGCTATGATTTACTCTGTCAAACACCTTGGCATAAGCAATAAAGCAAGGATATAGAGCTTTCTTACCTATCATTTGTAGAAATTAAATCCCATCTCTTGTTCCTTTTCCTCTTGTAAATCCTAATTATTTCTCATTTAGATACTGATTAATAATTTGAGTGGCTTTGTTTTAATGACCTGCAAATGTATCTTTGATTCTAAATTTACTCTGCTTTTTATACAAGGTCACCAAAACCTTCATTCTACTGGGCAGTCATAACTATGAGTTTCAATGATAACCAGTGATGAGTAACAATAGTGGATGTGACTATTATGTAAATGCATTGTTATGGAATGATAGGGAGATAATGGGCTTAATGATAATAATATTAAGAAACGCCTGGAGAAAATCTTTATTCAGTTATGCAAATTTCATATAAAATATGGAATATTTTTAAAAGCAAAAGTTTGCAGTTGTGGTAGGGTAGAGTTTGCCTGCTTCCTTTCAGGGGTCCGGAGTGGTTATAAGTGTTCCTTCATTTAAACTAGGATTATTTGGTTCTGCAATTCCTGTGGAAAAAAATAAGAGGTAATAAGTCCCATTGGAATAGAGGTTTATGCGCTCAACATAACTAAGTAGGGCCAATTTCTAGGGAAAAACTTTTCTATCTATTATATATTTTGAAAAATGAAGGTCTTTTAAATAAAATAGATTTTTGACTAGTTTTCCACTTGCTTGTGAATTTTAAGAAACGGGGGAAAATGAGACTTTTATGTTGACTATAGGCATTGGCTATAAATGAATACATATTCTTACACCTCATTCTTATACCTTTTGAGTGTAATTATGATTCCCAGTAGAATGAAGATTGTAGTGACCTTGAATAAGGGATAGCTAAATTTAGCTATTCGAGAAGAGACAGCTGAGGGGGGATATGATAGAGGTCTTTAAGATCATGAGAAGTCTTGAATGAGTAGATGTGAATTGGTTATTTACACTTTCAGATAATAGAAGGACTAGGGGGCATTCCATGAAGCTAGCAAGTAGCACATTTAAGACTAATCAGAGAAATTTCTTTTTCACTAAACACACAATTAAGCTCTGGAATTTGTTGCCAGAGGATGTGGTTCATGCAGTTAATGTACTTGGGTTCAAAAAGGGTTTGGATACGTTCTTGGAGGAGAAGTCAATTAACTGCTATTAATCAAGTTGACTTAAGGAATAGCCACTGCTATTAATTGCATCAGTAGCATAGGATCTTCTTGGTGTTTGGGTTCTTGTGGTCTGGTTTGGCCTCTGTTGGAAACAGGATGCTGGGCTTGATGGACTCTTGGTCTGACCCAGCATGGCAATTTCTTTTGTTCTTATGTTCTTATGTAAAACTGATAAGGCCTCACAAATAGATGTTTGGGAATATAGTTTCAGGACTAGGCTCCGGATATGCTAAATCGTGTTTTCTTTGTTTCGGCATGTGAATGGCCCTATATACTAACTGGCCGATTTTCAAAGGCTTGCACATGCCAAAACCGGGAGATACGTGCGTGACTCAGACTCCTGCATGCTGTGCGGATTTTAAAAGGCCCAAGACTATGTGCATATCTCTCGGTAGGTGCATAAAAAAGTTTTCTAAAAAAAAGGATGGGCAATGGCCATGGTCTGGGCGGGGCATGGTAAGATATGGACAGGTCGGGTCTGCACCATGATATTACCGCATAAGTAGTTATACTCACAAGCGTACTCCGGGGTCCCCAACAACATAACTTTACTTCTGCTATGGACAGCGTGTAAGTCGTGTAACAAAAAAAACTAAGGCTAGTCATCAGGGTTTTAAGGGTAAAAGGGAGGCAAGTTAGCCAGGTGGTTTAGGAAGTCCTTTCTTTCACTGGGGCGAACTGGGAGTGAATTGGCAGAAAGGCCTATTGCGTTGCCGTGCATACCTACTAAAATTCCTCCCATGTACATACTTGAGAAGGCATTCATGCACCTAGGCGCATCAATATAAAACTGTATGCACACGTATGCACAGATAACCGATTTTAGAACACACACTCATATACGCACATATATGCACAATTGTTATAAAATCGGCACGTCGATGCGTGAGCACAGGCAAATGCATGCACATGTGTGCACGCATGAGGGTCTTGAATTTTTCTTCTAGTATTTTCTAATAGACACAAAATGGGAGAAAACCTTTACTACTTAGGTCCTTGCAGACTAGAATGCTTATCAAACTAGGCCTTTAAAATTAATTTCATAGTTCCAAAATTAGCACATATTGTACTAAATCAATTTGTCATTTTATGTAGATTAGCTGTAAAAATGGCAAAATTAAGACGTTATTTGTCATTGCTGTCATTGATCAAATTCCTTTTTAAGCCAATCTCTAGTGAACCTTTTCCCCTGACCTACTCTTTAAATTAAGTTTTGAGAAATCTCAGTAAACTACTCCAGCTACCAAGAGGTGCTGCAGACGTGACTAGAGATTTTGAGGCCTGGAGGCTTAATCTCTTAAGAATGGCAATATTTATGGGCAAATTCTCTTAACTGAGTAAACACAGACTCTTAAATGTAGTACAACAGCAATCAAGCAACTTCACAAGAGTTGTCATTTTTTAGAGCTTTTGGCTCAAAAGGATACTAAAGTTTGTCAGAAAAAGACCAAGACTGCTTTGAAAAGTACTTTAAAGGCTGATCTCTTGACAGCTTTGAAATAAACCTTTGCCATGATGTTGTATTCTTGCCTCACTGCACATTCTGAACATTGATACGTCTCTTTCTATATTAATAGTAATAAAAATTTCTATGGCTTTCCTTCCTTGTTTTCAGTATGTTTAGATCTCGTCAGTGAGAAAAATTATTACAGGCACTATTTGTGTTAGATCAAACCAGATTATGTGTACTGAAGATTTGTCCATGTATAAACCTTTTAGTACATCTGAAATGGCCCATAAGGATAGATTGTTTGTTGGGCAGAAAAGATCAATCAGGGATATACACCATCATGCAGAATAACTCAAGATCATGTGCAGTGTTTCATGTAAATGGACAGAAGTACAGTGGTATCTCCTTGGTTAGTAGGGTATAGAATTTAGATAACACAATAATATAATTCTTAGGTCGATGGGGCAGAAAACACTTTACACATCATTTGTATCACAATATAGTGTCAGAACCATATAACTATGAAATATTTATCTCTTTGCTTTAGACTTATGCAATTGGAAAAGATTCTTGCCTACCTCTTTAAGAATATTTTACTGAAATGTTCCTTTCAAGGACAATGTCCAAAACCATTTCAAAACAATTTATGCAGGTGAATAGTGATTTACCCATTTAAGGGGGTCATTTTCTATTGCTTATCACGTACGATAGCTTGCTAATGGCAGAGTCGGGGCGGTGAGGTGAGGAGTCAACTCCGCAATGTCTTTGCTGGTGATAAGGTAAGACACGTTATTGTCGCCTGTAGCAGGCCAAATAACTATATCTTTTATGGTGTTGCTATTCGGTGTGAAAGCCAGCAGCCAGTGCACCGCAGTGGTGCGATGGCTGCCGGCTTTTGCAGGCCCCCCGCCCCCCATTTTTGCTGGATTCACCATTCTGTGGTAGAATGGTGAATCCATGCCTACATTTGCTGTCCAAAAATTACCCTTGCTGAATGCAGCTAAAAGCATGCACTTTGTGAAACAACTTGCACCAGAGAGGGGTGGGGTCAGGAAGGAAAATAATATGCAGGAAAGATAACTTTCAAGCAACTGCAATTGGTGGTATATACATGTGTAACCCCTGGGCAGGACGGACCCCTCAGACTGTACCCAGGAGTACATAGAAAGAGAAATGGTTCCTTTCTGCACACAGTTCTCCATGGATAGCACAACCTTTCTGAATTCTGGGGCTTCCTGTATGTGTAGGGATCAATAGTTCCAAGATCCTTTTACCTTCACTGTAAATAGCATGGATAATAATAATCATAGTCTTTTGTATCCAAAAAGCACAAGGTAGATTTTATAAGGGCCACGCGTGTGCTCATAAAGGCATGTTTCTCGCCGCGCACAAAAATATGCCTTATTTTATAACGTACATGCATAGGAGTTGATTTTAAAAGGAGTTGATTTTAACATGTGTGCGTGCAAGGCCCAGCCACACACATAACCCCTGTTATTTACATGTGTGGCCCTTTTAAAATTGGGCCAATAGGTTATAAAATGCTCTCCATATGTCTGGAGCTGTACGTACATACATTTGCATTAGGGGTGTGCATTCGTTTGCAACATATTGGCAATCCGCAACGTATATGCCATATTCTTTGTATTCGTGGGGGATACGAAACGTATGGTGAGCCCCCACGAATACAACGTATCACTAACGAATAAACCCCCACCCTACTGACCCCCCTAAGACTTGCCAAAAGTCCCTGGTGGTCCAGCGGGGGTCCTGGAGTGATCTCCTGCTCTCGAGCTGTCGTTTGCCGGTATTCAAAATGGCGCTGATAGCCCCTGTGACATAGTAAGGGCAAAGGCTATCAGCGCCATTTTGAATACTGGCAGCTGACGGCCCGATTGCAGGAGATCGCTCCAGGATCCCCGCTGGACCACCAGGGACTTTGGGCAAGTCTTGGGATGGGGGGGGGGGGGGGGTTCAGGAGGGTGGAGGGTTGTAGTAAATTAAATTTAAAGGGTTGTGATGGGGTTTTTTTTGGGAAATGAATACATATGTAACTAATGAATGGATCGGGGTCCCCTGAGAATGGATGCAATGGATTTGGGTCCCGACAAATACGAATACTGAATGGGACATCCTTAATTTGCATGTCATCTGATACTCTATATATGGACCACTGTAAGGGGGCACTTAGATTCAGGGTGAGTTTTCGGGAGGTTGGTTGGGGTTAGAGGTGGTGATATTACAGACACATTCAGAGGTATCCATTTTAAAATTGACCTCAGTAAATAATTTTTGTCCTTATAACTGAGGAAAAGGAGTTGATTTTTACACTGCAGTCAACTCTCTTTCTCTCTCTCTCTCTCTCTCTCAACAGACTCCTGCACCTAACAAGGAGCAGTAGCAAAGTGGCAAGTGTATGTTATGTGCTCTGGCTGAGGAAAATTAGTTCCACCTCTGGAAAGCCCATGTTCTGGGCACACGTAAATGGCCCTTTGTTGCATTCACAAGGCTTTTAAAATCTTTTTTTTTTATTTACACTTTATTATATTTCATATCATCACAATTACAATGAAATAACAGGAAAAGCATCTTCATAACAAGAAAAATAAAAGACAAAGCAAACATACGCAATATTCATGCAAAAGCCCACATTATTGGGGGAAAAATAAAGAATAAAGTCAAATTATAAAATGCTGTGCCGGGCACTCCCATACCCCATCTCTTCAACCGGGATTGCTCTTATCAATAAGAAACCTCTCAAGATCTACAGACTAGAAAAATAAGCTTGTTACCCTGAAAGGATATAACACATAAGGAAATTTCAAGTGATAGGATGCCTCTATGTCTAATACCTTAGATTTCAACAGAAGGAACTACTTCCTTCTTGACTGGGTTTCCCTAGAGATATCTGGAAAAATCTGGATCTTCTGTCCTCAGAAATTACTCTCCTTCAACTTAAAATATTGGTGAAAGAACAGGTCTTTATCTGAATCTAGAACAAAAGTAACCAGAAAAGTGGCACTAATTCTTATCAGATTCAAAAAAATGAAGAAATATTTGGGCTTACAATTGGTGTTAAAACATCAAAAGACCCATCCACTCTATTTCCCACCCTTTTTTTTTTCAGGCAAGTAATAGAAATTAGATAGTAAAAATATCTTATCATTTGAGAACTGAAGTCTCAGTTGTATATTTTTTAAATAACTCGATTTCTGAAAGGCGAGTTATAGGAACATTCAATAATTGTAAATTCTTTGAGCGCAAATGATTATCTAGAGCTTCATATTTCTTGATGGATAATCAAATAATCCTTAATACCTGTAACTGAAGTTAATTACAGATTAGAGATGTGAATCATGTACCCAATCGTTTCCACTTTTGGTTTCGTGTGGCTGCAGGAAAATCTCGTATTCCCGCAGATCGGCATTTTTTTTCCATGAAAAATCATTTTCGGCTTAGTGTGCACTCACGGTTCTATGTTAGTGAGAGCGAAAAATGATTTTTTATGAAAATTCGGGGAAAGTGCAATCATTTTATTGGTTTCTCGATACATGATGAATTAGGAAATATCGTATGATATTTCCATTCATCAAAAAAACGATGCACATCCCTATTGCAGATTGGATATAGCCCCAGACTACAATTTAACTTCAGATTCTAATTTAAGAGATCTACTTTCAAGCTCTGAAAAGAGATGCCTTTTCAGTATAATGAGATAGCTGTTTTACAGAATTAGTTAAAGCATTGTCAATCCTAGAAATCACTCACCAAATATCTTTAAGTGAATCTTCTGCCAGTTCCTCTTGAATTCTCAAAGGAGTCCCATTCTTTACTAAATTAAATAAAACTGGTTCAGGAACAAGATGGGAAACTGTTGACAGAAAACTTTCCCTCAAATCATTGTACTACACATGCGATTCCTTAAATTAACTTAAAACAATAATGCTAGATCCATATATACAAACATTTGCAGCGAGCCCCGCTTTAGGTAAAGTTGTTATATATATATATATATATATATATAAATACCTAGATGTCAGTTTCCGAATCCCGCATCTCCACGCGCGTTTATCCAGGTGCCGGCGGGAGCCGGCGGGCGGGTGGGCGCCCGTTCATCCAGGCAGCGGCGGGAGCCGGCGGGCGGGTGGGCGCGTGTTCATCCGGGCGGCGGCGGGAGCCGGCGGGCGGGTGGGCGCGCATTTATCCGGGCAGCAGCGGGAGCCGGCGGGTGGGTGGGCGCCCGTTCATCCGGGCGGCGGCGGGAGCCGGCGGGCGGGTGGGCGCGCGTTTATCCGGGCAGCGGCGGGAGCCGGCGGGCGGGCGTGCGTTCATCCAGGCGGAGGGAGCCGGCGGCCAAAGCGGCCTCCAGCAGCCCCCGCCGGCAGTGAATGAATGCACGCCTGTGTACGACCGTGCAATTTCGGCGCTCAAGGCAGTCACATGCCGTGACGTCAAGCGTCGTGACGTCACGCCTTGAGCACCGAAATTGCACGGGCGTACACAGGCGTGCATTTATTCACTGCCGGTGGGGGCTGCTGGAGGCCGCTTTCGCCACCGGCTTCCTCCACCTGGATGAACGCACGCCCGCCCGCCATCTCCCACCACCGCCCGGATAAACGCACGCCCACCCACCCGCCGGCTCCCGCCGCCACCCGGATGAATGGGCTCCCGCCGCCACCCGGATAAACGCGTGCCCTCCCGCCACCAACTGGATAAACGGGCGCCCACCCGCTCGCCCCCGCCGCCACCTGGATAAACGCGCGTGGAGATGGGGGATTCAGAAAGTGACATCTAGGTATTTATATATATATATATATATAACAACTTTTGTTTTAGTTTTCGCCATGCGCCTTGCTTCGGGAGGGGGAAACCATCCACTTCCTGGTACCTGTCATTTCAATTGTCAGTTGAAATGACATTTGAAATGACAGGTACCAGCGCACCCAGGATACTGTATAGGCGCTGTATTAAGCGCCTATACAGTAAAATGGGTTGCGCGGGCCTAACGCTTCCCTAACGAGCGGTATGTGAAGAGAACTGTGTGTGCGGGGAACGAGGGTGCGCCCGGCACTGCCGCACTCTTTCTAACGCGGCATAACTGTATCGACCTGACTAGTAGTAATGCTGGGAGGGAGCTATCTCACCCTTCTTCACCATCCTCCACCCCCCCCCTTCACCCACACACCGTTCACTGGCTGGGACATGGGGGAGGGGAGGAGTGAGGGGCCAGGCATCTCCCCCGTCTGTGAAGGAAAGCTGTCTGTTCAGAAGCCAGCCTCACACTAGTAGTAATGCTGGGAGGGAGCTGTCTCACCCTTCTTCACCATCCTCCCCCTTCCCTTCACCCACACACCATTCACTGGCCGGGACATGGGGGAGTGGAGGAGTTGAGGGGCCAGGCAGCTCCCCAGTTTCTGAAGGACAGCTGACAAAATTGGTGACACTGACACAGTCTTACAGCCTCTGTGTTAAACTTTTTTTTTCACTAAACTAGCATAAAATAAAATGAAGTACTTTCTGTATTAAACTTTTAATTTCTTGTAAAGTAACTTAACTTAAAATGAAATAAAGTACTTCATTTAATATTATTTTTATATTTAATGTTACTTTAGCAAAAAATAAAAGTGCATTAACTAATAACTAACTAGTAAATATATACTATAGAAAAACTAAAAGAAAACATATAATTACAGTGGTACAACTTACTGGCACACTCAGTCAGTCTGCGCATGCTCCGTACTGCTTGGCAACTGCTTGGCAGTGCTGGCTTGCTGATGATGCTGTGTCTTGTCTATCTGTATCAGTGGCTACTGGAAAAGTTAAAAGTTAGTGCGCATGAAGAAGGAAAATGGCCCCTGGAGACACCAACGAGCATGCTCAGAGTAGTGCACACTAACATGCGTTAGTGCGCACTAAGGCCATTTACTAACTCATCCAGAGTTAGTAAATGGCTCTACATTCCCATTGGCTGTCTTCAAGGTAGAGAGAACCAATGGAAACCCAGAACTATACCTCTAGCTAACGAACTCATAAATTGATACATTTTAATTTTTAAGTTGCACTTTTTTGTTAGTGCGCACTAACATTAGTTTCAGTGCACTACTTCATAGTTAGTGCGCTGTAAGTTCTATTAGGGTGCACTAACTAACCATGTACTGCGCACAAACTAACCTGGTAGTGCGCACTAACGGGAGTTAATGCACAGTCATATATAGCTAGTGCACACTATCTCGGCTGTTTTTCACTGCGCACTAACCCTGAGATAGTGTGCACTAACTGATTGTTAGTGCGCATTAGCTCCCTTTAGTGTGCACTAACGTAGTTAATCAAAAACAAAAAAAACGACATGCAGAAAAACTAAATTTTAGAATGAAGCAGCAGACCGAAGCCTGACCCGAACCCAAAAACGAAGCACATCTCTAATTTACTGACTTTCTTTGAACCAATAATTGAAGTTGTAAATATTTTTCAGTCATCTAATCAATTATCAGTAAAGAAGTTTGAAACCACATTGCTTTCTCAGAGTAAGGTAGATTTTAAAAGTCTTGGGGTACCTTACCTGCTCCGGTGCCAGGATTTGGAGGCTTTTGCAATTGGTGCGGCCATATGTTGGGACACCCTGCCTGCATAGGACCCCGAGGACCATAAAACTGAAGCATGCTGTGGTGAGAGAGGGGGAACTTTCTTGCTCTGGCGCGCATAAGTCCCGGGGCTTGCATGGAGGGGCGTGTCGGGGGCGTGTCGGGGGGCATGCCATGAGTGATTCGGCATTTCGGGGGTGGGCCGCGAGTGATGCGGCGTTTCGGGGGTGGACCCTGGGGCATGGCGCCGGCCCAGGGGCATGGTCGAGGCCTCCGGACCAGCCCCCGGGTCGGGTGATGGCGCGCCAGCAGCCTGCTGGCGCGCGCAGATTTACGCCTGCTTTCCGCAGGCGTAAATCTGCCAACAAAGGTGGGGGGGGGGGTTTAGATAGGGCCGGGGGGTGGGTTAGGTAGGGGAAGGGAGGGGAAGGTGAGGGGAGGCGGAAGGAAAGTTCCCTCCGAGGCCGCTCCGATTTCGGAGCGGCCTCGGAGGGAACAGGCAGCACGTGCTGGGCTCGGCGCGCGCAGGTTGCACAAATGTGCACCCCCTTGCGCGCGCTGACCCCAGATTTTATAGCCGCGCGTATCTTATAAAATCCAGCGTACTTTTGTTCGCGCCTGGTGCACGAACAAAAGTACGCCCGCACGTACATTTATAAAATCTACCCCAGCGTTTTTATACTTTGATTTTATTTGGTTGTTTTATGCTGTTTTTTTTAATTATAGATGTTTTGTTGTAACTGCCTAGTAATAGTGCAGATTATCAATTTTATAAATAAATAAAATTAATAAATAAGATTAACCCTGAAACAACAGAAATGTATCTATGATTACAAACATCATAATTTCATGTATACCTGGTGCTTTAACAGAAGAGAACAGAGTGAAGATAATTATGGTTAAACTTACCATATGTTTCATCTATTGAAAAGTGAAGTATAACTACATTCTATTTTTTCCCAAAGAACAGATATTCTGCATATCTAAACAGCAGAAAGATAAAGGAAATCTTTTTAAGCAAAGTGCCTCTGAGGTATCGGAGTTAATCTCAGTGTCTAATCATTCCACAAAAGGAAGACACTTGACTCTGTCAGCAAGGTCAAATACTTCAGATCAACTCAGTGAAAACCCTTTAATAACTGCAAACTATGATAAAAACAGCTTCTTTCAACGTAAATGACATGTAAGATTGCTGCATGCAAGATAACAGGAGCAAAATTATATATAATTATTTTATAGTGAAAGTGATCCTGTCAGTGATCAGTAAACTATAAATTGAATTGGGCAGAGTCCCAGTGAGCAACATAAAAAAATCCATGAGGTTTAATCCTGTTTTTTAAATATGGTCCAAACAATGTCATGTCCCCAGCAGGATTGGGTAGCAAAAGGACAAGAAAGGACCATGCTCAGCTCATATCTAAATATGAATTGAATGTTAACAATTTTATTATAGAAAGGCAGTATAATAAGAATTTGAAATAGACTAAACTCATGAGTCAGATCTTGAGGCCAATGTACTAAGGTGCATCAAACTCCGCATACACTTTAATAAATAGCACATACAATTTTTTCTATGCAAATGAGCCCAGAAGAAAAATAGCATGCGTAGTTTTGCTGCAAACGTTTTCACAAAAGCTCATTGAGGTGTCATTAAACCGTTTACAAAATCTGGTTTGTGAAGCCATTTTCATGCAATATTACTATGCACCCATAGTGAATTTTTCAGCACAGCTCTCATTAATTATTAATTCAATAAAAGTTGTATGTATATCATTGCATGCAGTATGTTTCTATTTGCAAAGCAAATGGCTAAATGGTGTACCCCAAAAGGGGAAATATTGTATGCCATTGCAAATAATGTACACTTTTAGCATGCAAAACAGCCTTTTCACAGTTTTGTGAAAAATAATGAATATGAATGTTTTCTGAGATGTAAAAATGCTCCCATACATTTTGCAGCATATGGTAGTCTCTTTGATTCTGGAGATAACTGCATTCCCTGTAGGTTGTGCGATTTGCTTTTATTGTGACCAACATGAAAAGAAGAATCCAAAGATTTTGTGGTACATCAGCTTTCAAGACCACATCAACCCCTCCTTCAGATGTGACAGCAAGGCTTAAGAAGGCAATATATTTCTTGAGAATTGTGTGAGGCAGAAATTAGAGGAACAGAAACTTTTAAATAGGTGTGAGGGATCAAGGGGGAAAATAGGGGCACAGCATACCCAGTGGCTGTGAGGGAATCCTAGTGGAGGGGTCCCCAACTTCACTGCAAAAATTCTACCTTAGTTCATCTTCTTAGACTTACTAAATCTCTCAGAGGATGGATAAAACTCTTCTAGTTGGCAAAGAAATAAATTCATGAAACCACCTCTGATACTCCAACTATTATGCTTAGTCCTTGGAATAAGTCTAGGAAACTCAATTAGCTGTGCTTACAAAACAGGTCTGCTTTCATTCAGAGGAGAGAATATTTACAAATTCCAGTCCTCAATATTATTCATTTGTAAATCTGAGACAGTTGCAGCAGCAGGTCAAGAAGACATTAGTTCTAGACAAAGCAATCATAGCATAAAATCAAACCAATAAGATCTCAAGGGTATTTACAGCAGTGGGCTGTCCTTGTTCCCATGAGCTGACCGATATGTTTAATTATACTAGTTAAGGAGTCCTAACTTTCAGTACCCAGTATGCCAAGGATATTTATTCACTTTCCTCAAATGCTGAAAGCCGAACGGGATCCTGGAAAAGAGGAGGCTCTGCATTGACTCCAAGGTAATAAGAAAGCCCAGCCTAGGAGTATGGTGGCTGGCTGGAATTATTCATGCTGGTTCAGGAGCTAGCATGTGAGATGTTTGCTCTTTTCCTTGCTCTCTTCAGCTGTCTGATCTCTCTCTACACTAGGTCACCAACTCATCCTCAAGTTGCACAAAGAGGTCTGGTTTTCAGCATATCCATAATGAATAATCCATAATGAATCCATAATGAATAATCCATAATGAATAATCCATAATGAATCCAGCTTGAACCTTATACTCAATTCAAATAAAACTGAAATCCTCATCATCTCGCCTGATGAAAACCACACCCTCATCAACTCCCAAAGCGCAACACAATTCACAAAATCATCCATTAACCACTCCCCCTCCGTCAGAGACTTAGGGGTGCGACTCGACAATCAATTCAACTTAAAATCCTTCGTCCTCAACACCACTAAAGAATGTTTTTTCAAACTTCAAGTGCTCAAAAATCTGAAACCTCTCCTGCATTTCAGCGAATTCCGTTTAGTAGTTCAGTCTATAATTCTGACTAAGTTAGACTACTGTAACTCTCTTCTCCTAGGCCTTCCTGCCATAACTACCAAACCCCTACAGATGGTCCAGAATGCAGCGGCAAGGATACTCACAAACTCAAATAAAAGAGCCCACGTTACACCAATTCTACACGGTCTTCACTGGCACCCTATAAAATCCAGGATCGCTTTCAAAACGTTAATAATGATCCACAAAGACATTATTGGCATTGCCCACCTCAATCTAAGCACACAACTCCGCCCTCACACATCACAAAGACCCATCAGATACCATTACAAAGGAACCCTATATGCTCCTCCAGTCAAAACCTCATTAAGAAAACGAGCACTATCTACAGCCGGGCCCACCCTCTGGAACTCACTGCCTCCGGAGCTTCGCCAAGAAACATGTCATCAAACTTTTAAGAAACACCTAAAAACATGGCTCTTCCGACAAGCCTTCCCGGAATCGCAAGAACACTCTGACACCGGTCAAAAGGAAAAATAGACCACTACAAGACCCATGATCACTCTCACTCCCCTCAGGGCCCGCTTACGCCTGGTTGGACAGTCCACATATTAAAAAAAGACAGCCTAGCAGATGCTCTAGTTCACTAGCTTATGTTACGCCCATTAACATTGTACGCTGTTACATGTATAATTCAACTTTACTTTATTTATTTTGTTATGTATATTTAACGCTGTTCGATGATTTATTTATGACTATCTAATATTTACGTTCTAATGTTCAGACACCCTGTTTAATGTAACGCCTTAACCGCGACTGTTTTGTTTTATGGAAACCGATCTGATGTATTTATTTATTTATTTATTTGTTTATTTATTTATTTATTTACAATTTTTGTATACCGACGTTCGTTATTTATTTATTTATTTATTTATTTATTTAAATTCTTTTAATATACCGATGCTCAAGACCAGGTCTTATCGTACCGGTTTACAATGAACTAGGGGGAAAAAACCAGTTAACAATAGAAGCAGGAAATTACATTATAACAGGGAATGTGGAACTTGGTAGTTAGAGGAAAGGATAGGTTAAACAATTTCTAACAGGAGAACAAAGCAAATAAGCAGAAACGTAAGTGCTTACATGGTAAGCATTATATACCAAAATTACATCGTGTGTAATATTAGGTAAGTTATATTAAAGTGCGGTTGTCCGAGAAACAGTTCCTTTTTTGAGTTGCTGAAGGAGGACGCAACCGCGGGGTATGTAACTGTGGGGGGTGATCCTGCGGTTTCTTCAGGGGTATGCTTGGGCGAACAGCCAAGTTTTTAATTTTTTTCTGAAAGTGATATGGCAGTGTTCCTGGCGGAGATCTGGCGGGAGAGAGTTCCAGTGATGCGGACCGGCAGTTGATAGTGCACGTTTTTCAATGGTGTTGTGGAGAACGGACTTTTTTGGGGGAACCTGGAGGGAATCTCTGTATGCAGATCTGGTGGGTCTTGTAGAGGCGTGTGGTTTGAGGGGTATGGTAAGTTGGATTCCTGAAATAAGGTTTTGTGGATAATAGTAAGTGTCTTGAAGAGAATTCTGTAGCGAATGGGTAGCCAGTGGAGTATTTTTAGAATCGGGGTGATGTGGTCCATGCGGCGAGAGATTGTGAGGATCCTGGCTGCAGCGTTTTGCAGCATTTGAAGAGGTTTGGTAGAAGAGGCTGGGAGACCTAGCAACAGAGCATTACAATAGTCAATCTTTGAGGAAAGTATGGCTTGAAGGACCGAACGGTAGTCGTGGAAGTGTAGAAGAGGTCTTAACTGTTTTAGTACCTGTAGTTTATAAAAACCTTCTTTGGTGGTGTTGTTGATGAATTTTTTGAGGTTCATTCTGGAGTCTAGGAATGCCCCCAAGTTTCTCACTTGACTTGTTAGTGGTGTGTTGGTATTGAAGGCTAGCAGGTTATTATCATTTGGGGAAATGATTAGCAGTTCGGTCTTGGACGTATTGAGTACGAGGCAGAGACTTGAGAGAAGGAGGTTGATGGTGTGGAGGCAGCTATTCCAGTAGTTTAGGGTGTCTGAAACTGGATCCTTGATGGGGATTAGGATCTGCACATCGTCTGCATAGATGAAGTATGTGAGGTTGAGATTATTGAGGAGTTGGCATAGGGGGAGAAGATATATGTTGAATAGGGTCGGCGAGAGAGAGGAACCTTGGGGAACTCCTTGTTTGGCAGCTACAGGATGAGATTCTTTGTTGATTATTTTAACTTTATAGTATCTGTCGCTTAGAAAGGATTTTAACCAGAGGAGTGCAGCCCCTGAAATGCCTATTTCCATCAGATGGTTGATGAGGATTGTGTGGTTAACTGTGTCGAACACTGCCGAGATGTCTAGCAGGGCTAGTAAGTATGATTGGCCTTTGTCGAGACCCAACAGGATGTTGTCCGTTAATGAGAGTAGGAGAGATTCTGTATTTCTGCGTTTCCTGAAACCGAATTGCGATGGATATAGTATGTTGTGGGATTCGAGGTAGTCAGTGAGTCTAGTATTGACCAGCTTTTCCATTAGCTTGGCTATGAAAGGTAGGTTAGCGATAGGGCGAAAATTTGTGGGGTTGGATGGGTCCAAGTTGGGTTTTTTTAGTAATGGTTTCAGCGAGGCTGTTTTTAAAGCATCCGGGACAGTACCGTTTGAGAGTGAACAGTTTATGATGTCGGCCAAAGGTTTGGCGATGATGTTAGGGATTGTGAGAAGGAGTTTGGTCGGGATTTGGTCTATAGGATGCGAAGAGGGCTTCATTTTCTTGATGATAGATTCTATTTCCAGGGATGATGTAGTATCAAAAGATTCTAGAGATCGTTTGTGTGTCAATGGGGCATGGTTTTGGTCAGGAGGGGGCTGGGAGTTGGGAATGGGGTTGGAAGATAGTAGCGGGATAAGTAAGTTTTTTATTTTGTTGTCGAAGAAGACTGCCAGCTCGGAGGATTTGTTTTGTGCTTCTTCTTCCGGGATGACTGGAGGAATAGGGGTGGTGAGTGTGGCAACATATGAGAAGAGAGTTTTTGGGTCATACAGGAAGCCGTGTATTTTTTTGGCGTAGAAGTCCCTTTTTGTACGAAGAATGGTGGCCCTATAGTAGCTCATTGTGGTTTTGTAGGAGGCCCGTGCAGAGGTGGTGGGATTCTTCCGCCATTGTTGTTCTTTGTGTTGAAGGTTTAGTTTAAGTGTTCTTAATTCTGATGAGAACCAGGGTTTCTTGTTAGTACGGGCAGGATTAATATGTTTGGATGTCAAGGGGCATAATTTATCAGCTGCTGCGTGGGTGATAGTTAGCCAGGAGTTCATGGCGGTGTCCGCATTTGTGAGGTCCAGGTTAGTTAGTTCCTTGGTGAGCGTGTTGCTGAGAGCATCCATGGAGCATGTTTTTCTAAATTGGATCGTGGATTTAGTGATGTTGGTGGTGGGTTTTTTTTTTAATGGATATTTCGGTTTCAATAATCGAGTGATCTGACCAAGGGATGGGGGTGCAGGTAGGAGGATAAGTGTTCAAGATCTGGTCATTCGTAAATATTAAATCTAGCGTGTGTCCTGCTTTGTGCGTGGGTTTGTTAATGATTTGTTTGAAACCCATGGCCATGAAGGAGGAGAGGAGGGCTTCGCAGTTGGCTGAGGGGGAAGGGGAATCAACATGAATGTTGAAGTCTCCTAGCAGGATCGCTGGTGAGTTGGTATTGATGTGTTTGGCTACAAGTTCTATGAGAGGCGATGGGTCGGAGTCTAGGAGCCCAGGCGGGGCATAGATAAGGCAGATTTGGAGTTGAGTGGATTTAAATAGTCCGATTTCGAGTTTGGTAGAAGTTTTAATTGAGTGCTGGGTTAGTCTTAATTCTTTTTTTGCAGCTAGCAGTAATCCTCCCCCTCTTTTTTTAGTTCTGGTGATGGAGAAGAGGTCGTATAGCTGAGTTGGTAATTGGTTGATTAGGGGTGTGTCTGTGTTTTTCAACCATGTTTCAGTTATAGCACACAGGTCCGGTTGAGTGTCCAGTAAGTAGTCGTTGAGCAAATGGGATTTTTTTGACAAAGATTGGGAGTTGAGGAGGGTTAGTGTGATTAAGGATAGACCAAGGAATTGGTTTAGAGGGGAAATCATAATGGGGATCAGGGATCTCTTAGAACGTTGTGTCTTGGGTAAGGGTGAATTAACTCTGTTGAGGAATGAGTGCGGAATGATAGGGATAGGGAGGGTTTGCATCATGTTGATTAACTGGAGAGGCTGGATGACTGCTGGTGAGGCTGGGTGCCTGTTGGTGAGGCTGGATGACTGCTGGTGAGGCTGGATGACTGCTGGCTGGGTGCCTGTTGGTGAGGCTGGATGACTGCTGGTGAGGCTGGATGACTGCTGGAGAGACTGGATGACTGTTGGAGCGGCTGGGTGCCTGTTGGTGAGACTGGATGACTGCTGGAGAGACTGGATGACTGTTGGAGCGGCTGGGTGCCTGTTGGTGAGGCTGGATGACTGCTGGCTGGGTGCCTGTTGGTGAGGCTGGATGACTACTGGTGAGGCTGGAGGACTGCTGGAGAGACTGGATGACTGTTGGAGCGGCTGGGTGCCTGTTGGTGAGGCTGGATGACTGCTGGCTGGGTGCCTGTTGGTGAGGCTGGATGACTGCTGGTGAGGCTGGAGGACTGCTGGAGAGACTGGATGACTGTTGGAGCGGCTGGGTGCCTGTTGGTGAGGCTGGATGACTGCTGGAGAGACTGGATGACTGCTGGAGCGGCTGGGTGCCTGTTGATGAGGCTGGGTGACTGCTGGTGATGGTAAGGCTGGATGACTGCTGGAGAGGAAATGAGCGAGGGAGGAGAGGGTGGGTGCGTGATTGTGGGTAGCTGTGGCCGGTGCGTTTAGGTTACGAGAGGGGGGGATATAGGTGGATGATAAGCGTGGGTGGCTTCTTCTGTGATCTGGTGCACACTAAGGGGCACACAAAGGGGCAGGCCCCTTTGTCGTGCTCCTTAGACGCGCGACGCCAGGCGCGAGACGCCTGGGTGGGTCTTGAGCCCTTTAAGGGCACTTTAGATGACGTCGGGAGGTGGGCGGGCTTACCGCGTGTCCCTCCTGCGCTGGGCCGGTTCAGGGCTCCTTCTCTTTTTTTCTCCGCGGGCCGCTAGCCACGCGGGAGGCCAAGGCCTTGTCTGCCTCCCCTGACCCCGATGGGTCCACGCCGATACAGGTTATGCAAACATCACATCGGTTTCCATGTAACATCAAACTGGCCAACAGGGCTTTACAATGAAAATGATAAAAAGAACTGGGGGGTGGTAAGAGGTGGGAAACCTGAAGGGAAATTATTGTACAAGAAAAATATAAGCGAGGTAATATGATTATAAGCATGGGAGCAAGATTATATATAGGCAATAAAATTATATACAAAAATTATATACAGGTACATTTTTTACAATGAGGATGATTTGGGTAAGGGGGAGGGGAGAGGGGCAGGGGAGGGGTTTGGAGAGGAGGGGTGAAAGGCGGGGGGTTCAAGTGTATGCTCGTGCGAAAAGCCACGTCTTGAGGTTTTGTCTGAATTTTTTGGGGCAGGTTTCGTGGCGTAGATAGGTGGGGATAGAGTTCCATAAGGATGGTCCAGCTAGGGAAAGCGTACGTTGTTTGGTGGTTGTTAGGTGGTGGTAGAGTTTGGGGGATGGAGTGTGAATATTTACTGTGTAGGGTGTTCTGGTGGGTCTGGAGGGGAGACGGATGTGTAGACTGTCAGAGAACCATAGCATGTCAGGATTGTGAATGGCTTTGTGTATGAGGGTGAGGGTTTTAAACTGGATTCTGGCAGTGATGGGAAGCCAATGTAGTTGTTTGAGGACAGGTGTAATGTGTTCTTTTCTGCGGGAGCCGGTTAAAATACGTGCGGCTGCATTTTGCAGTAGTTGGAGGGGGGCAAGGCTGTTTTTCGGGAGACCTAGGAGCAAAGAATTTGAGTAGTCTATTTTGGTCAAAATAAGGGCTTGTAGGGCGGTTCTGAAGTCATTAAAGTGCAAGAGGGGTTTAAGTTTTTTAAGGGTGTGAAGTTTGAAATAGCAGTCTTTGATGGTGGATGAAATGTATTTTTGCAGGCTGAATTGGGGGTCGAGTGTGACACCTAGGTTTCTGACGGTTTGGGAGAAAGTGTGAAGGGGGGGAGGAGCATTGGTTGCAGGTGAAGGTGATGAATTGATGGATTGAGGGGAGATGATCATGAGTTCTATTTTGGTGGGGTTTAGGGCTAGGTTAAGCTGAGTGAGGAGCGAGTTAATGGATGTAAGGGTGCTGTCCCATCTTTTTAGGGCATTTGTGATGGAATCGGAGATAGGTATAAGAATCTGTACGTCGTCTGCGTAGACGAAGTGTGGTAGACTGAGATTTGAGAACAGCTGGCAGAGGGGGAGGAGGTATATATTAAAGAGTGTGGAAGATAAAGTGGAGCCTTGAGGGACGCCTCTTGTGATGTCAATTGGTTCAGATTCATGGTTTTCAATTTTTACTTTGTATTGTCTGTTGCTTATATATGATTTGAACCAGCGTAGGGGAGTCCCAGATATGCCAATGTCAGCTAGCCTCTCGAGTAGAATGGTATGGTTGATGGTATCGAAGGCTGCTGAGATGTCTAATAGGGCTAGGATGTAAGTTTGACCTTTGTCGAAGCCTCTGATGATGAAATCAGAGAGGGAGAGAAGAAGGGTTTCAGTGCTGAAACGCTTTCTGAAGCCGTGTTGTGATGGGTAGAGAATTTGGTGTTGGTCTAAGTAGTTTGAGAGTTGGTTATTAACTGTTTTTTCAAGGATTTTGGCAACAAATGGCAGGTTGGAGATAGGGCGGTAGTTGGATGGGTCTGAGGGGTCAAGTTTAGGTTTCTTAAGAATAGGTTTGACAACGGCCAGTTTGAGTTGTGTGGGAACATTCCCAGTGGCGATGGATATGTTGATGATATCAGCTAGAGGTAGGGAGATGCTGTCTGGGATGGTCAGGAGAATTTTTGAGGGGATCAAGTCATAAGGGTGTGTAGAGGGGCGCATTTTCTTAAGAATAGCGGAGATTTCAGTAGGGGACGTGTTTTCAAAAGTGTCCATTTTGAAGTCGGAGATTTTTGGGGTAGCATTGGTCTGAGGGGGAACATGGGAGAAGTGGGAGGCAATGGTGGTAACCTTGTTGTGGAAATATTGGGCGAGTTGGTTGCATTTGGTGTTAGAGTCCTCGCATGGTGAAGTCGTTGTGTGTGATTTGGTGAGGTTTGAGATGAGAGAGAACAGGGCTCTTGGGTTGAATTGAAAGTCGTGAATTTTGGAGGCGTAGTGGTTGCGTTTGGCATTGAGGGTGTTAGTTCTGTAGTTGTGTAGTAAGGTTCTGTATTTGGCAAGTTGCTTGGCAGATGGGTCTTTGCGCCATGTTTTTTCTTGGGTTCTAAGATTGTGTTTTTGAAGTTTTAGTTCAGGGGTGTACCAGGGTTGCTTTGCTTTAGTGGAGGGGTAGATCTCTTTGGTTATTAATGGGCAGAGTTTGTTGGCTGTTTCTTTGGTGATGTGGTTCCATGTGGTTATGGCCGTTTGGGAGTCAGATAGGTCTAGGTTTTTGAGGTTGCTGGAGAGGAAATCAATGAGGTCATCTCTAGCACAAGCTTTCCTGTATTGAATTGTAGTTTTTGTGTTAGAATGTTTGTTGAATTCTTTGATTGTGCATGAGGTTTTAATGAGAAAATGGTCTGACCAGGGAACGGGAGTGTATGCGGTGGAGTGTGGAAGGAGGTGAGAATTCATGAAAATAAGGTCAAGGGAGTGTCCCGCTTTGTGTGTGGGGCTAGAAATGATTTGATGGAGGTCCATTGCATTAAGAGCTGAGAGGAGGGTTTGACAGCTGTGTGAAAGTGGGAGTACATCCATATGGAGATTGAAGTCTCCAAGAACTATGGCGGGTATGTCTCTGTTGATGTTTGCTGCAATGCATTCGATGATGGGGGAGATGTCAGCATCTAAGACTCCAGGAGGGGTGTATACAAGGCAGATTTGTAGTTTGGAGGATTTGAACAGGCCTATTTCGTATTTGGCAGGGAGGAGTATTGGAATTTGTTTTAGCTTGAGGTATTTCTTTACAGCTAGGAGTATTCCCCCCCTCTTTTTTTGGGTCTAGGAATGGAGTGTATGTCATATTCTGTGTTGGGTAGTTGATTAACAAGAACAGAGTCAGTGTCTTTCAGCCATGTTTCTGTGATGGCACAAAAATCATGTTTTTCGTCGAAGAGCAGATCGTTTAGTATAAGGGTTTTTTTGGTTAGCGAGAATGTCAGTATATAAAAATTTTAAATAAATAAATAAATAAATAAATAAATGTGCATGAGATAGATTGGCTTACAGTAGAGTTAGTGCATGAAATTCTTTCTTGTGGATATTCATTGTGGATACCATCAAAAGCTGTCCTGTTTGTGGCTGTTGAGGACCAGAGTTGGCCACCTCTGCTCTGTTGAGTTCGAGCACTAGAAGTCTCACTCTAAATGCATGCAGAGCTCCTGACTTTTTTAAGGGTTTCTGCATAAAGGTTTCCATAAGCAAGGGTTCAGGGCATGACTACATCCAAGTACTGATTCGCACAGGATGTCTTTATTAAAGCACTCCAAAAATGGTCTGCAAGGATCCTATGAAGCAATAGGCTCTACTGAGCAGGAGCTATAAGAAAGTGACCATTAATCAAATGTCATTGGGGACAAGCTGATCCAAATCAGGTCTACTGGGCTACATCTGCAGGCTTAAGATGGAACTTAGTTCAGCTTTTCACCTTTCCTATAAGAACCTGTTGTCCCTGCCTGACCTAAGCAATAAAGGTGTTTGGAAGATTCCCTGACAAAGACAAAAACATGACGGTCAATATTCAGCAAACTGGTGAGAGGGAAAATTACTCAGGTAAAGTATTCCAAATATCAACACAACATACCCGCATAAGTGTTCCGCTGAGAACAATACACTTGGTTAACGTTATCCAGATAATGTAAACCAGGTAGCTTTAGAACAGGTATTTTTCTGACTAAACTTATCTGGCTAGCTGTGCTGGTAATGAGATACCCAGAAAAAACTTTAGCTGGAGTGAGATTTTAAAATCTCTGATTTTGTTGGGTAACTCCAAAAGTTACCCAGGCAAAGCATTTGAATGGTGAGCTCAGGGCACATAAAAAATGATTCCTGTCTTTTTTTCTGAATTCAGTGCAGCAGGCTGCATGTGCTAGTGAATGTTTACAATCGCTGCAATTCTTGGCCATTTGAGACTTTTAACTCATTTGCTCATTGGTAAGCAACCAAGCACTCTAGCTGCTGGCTCTGCTTTCCAATTAGTGAATGATCACTGCACTGTCTTTAAAAACCTGTTACAATCACCTCTTACTTGCTGTCCAAAGTCCCCAGCAAACATCAATACAGTTGGCTTCTTTCATGCATTCAGGCTGCACATCTGTTTCAAAAATGGGATATTGGTGCCATCATCTATAATCCAGTGAGGACAAAAAAAGCATGCAATAATGTAGTTCTCTACACAGCAATTTACAGTCGCTTTCAGATTATTCACTGTTTTCGCATGCTGCAGAAATTTATTTCAGAATAATTTATGAAGACTTATCCTATTTTACAACATCATGTTTTATTTGCTGTTTGGCAGGTTACATTTTGGAGCTCAGTCAACATGGCGATACATTCCTTTGGAAAATAATCTATACTACAGCCTGTTCTGTTAATATATATTAGATATGTATCACCAACACTGTTAGTTAAGCAGGAAATGAGCAACTCTTACAGATAAATCATTGTGAGCTTTCGAACTTTGTTTTTAGCATTTTCCAATTCTCTTTTTGTTGTTGTTTTTCTGAAATAGTGCAAAATTAATAACCGGAGAAGGACAACTGTTAAAGCCATTTTTGCTTAACATAAATAATGATTTATACACATATTTGGCTGCCTGAAAATTGCATTCCCTCGATACGGCTTAAAAGGTTTGCACATTGTTTCACAGCTCATGGACTTTAAGCCATGTTTAGGGAAGGCATTCCTGGGATTGGAAAAATTAACGCGTGTAAATTGTTATTTTAAAACACTGACTGGTCATCTCCCACTGGTGTCAAAAGCGAGCCTCCTGCTCTCTTTCTTGGATAATCTGCTGTTGTAGCACTTTGTTCCAGTTGTGCAAGTAAGAAAGAAATATAGGCAATGCCATCTGCCTCCTCCCTTCCGCCATCCCCAACCACCAGTGTTGTTTTCTGTGAATGATGATGCACTTGCCTGAAAAAGTGGGTGGGAACACAACAGGCACTTTGTACTTGCAGCGAGTGCAAAGGGAGAGTACATGGACAAATTGCTCTTTGAAAACTGGAGGAAAGCCCGCAGACCTTGCCCCAGTGTGGGCAGCTGGAAAATTTCCCTCCTTAATGATTAGCATGGATCATATAACCCATGAGGCCGATTAACAAATCAACCTGCACGCCTGAGTTAAGCTCCTCAGTTCCAGGCATCTAAAGTTTGATGAAATTTCAACCACACTTTGAAGCCTAAGTTTTAGGCTGAATATCAAACTTGGGGCTAGATTCATCAACCTATTGCATGTGATAGGAAGAGGGGTGTGTTTTATGATAATAGCTTATTTATTGCAAAGTGCACTTCACATAGGTAGTACCACAGAGTGCAATAACTTTTCACACTTTGCCACAATTGTTGTGGTTCTGAGAGAGAGAGAGAGAAAGAGAGAGAGAGAGACTAGCTATAAGATCCTCATAGTAGTTAGGTATTTATACCTCTCCAGGAGGCCCACCTAGTTACTTGAGGTGAGGTTTAAGTAGTAGTGTAGGGGTTAGGGGCCACTTTGACATTCAGAGTGAGACATACGAATAAAACAGTGCACTCTTGTGAAGATTTAATGTCTTTAGGAGTGAGGAAACTCAACCAAAGATGAGATTTGTACAATGTTCTCTCAACCTAGCTTGATGGACTCTCTACCTGGGTAACATCAAGCTAGGTTGAGAGAACATTATACATTATACAATTCTCATCTTTGGTTGAGTTTCCTCACTGCAAAGGACATCAAATCTTCACAAGAGTGTACTGTTCTGTTCGTATGTCTCACTCTGAATGTCAAGTGGCCCCTAACCCCTACACTTCTACCTAAACCTCACCTCGAGTAACTAGGTGGGCCTCCTATAGAGGTATAACATATTTGCCGAGAACCATGCATACATAGTTATACAATGTTAGGTTCCATATTAGGTGCTACTACCCAAAAAAGAGATCTAGGCATCATAGTAGACAACACATTGAAATTGTCAGTTCAGTGTGCTGCGGCAGTCAAAAAAGCAAACAGAATGTTGGGAATTAGTGGAAAGGGAATGGTGAATAAAATGGAAAATGTCATAAGGCCTCTGTATCGCTCCATGGTGAGTCCGCACCTTGAATACTGTGTACAATTCTGGTCGCCGCATCTCAAAAAAGATATAATTGGGATAGAGAAGGTACAGAGAAGGGTGACCAAAATGATAAAGGGAATGGAACAGTTCCCCTTTGAGGAAAGACTAAAGAGGTTAGGACTTTTCAGCTTGGAGACGAGATGGCTGAGGGGGGATATGATAGAGGTGTTTAAAATCATGAGAGGTCTAGAACGGGTGGATGTGAATCGGTTTTTTACTCTTTTGGATAATAAAAAGACTAGGGGGCACTCCATGAAGTTAGCATGTGGCACATTTAAAACTAATCGGAGAAAGTTCTTTTTCACTCAACGCACAATTAAACACTGGAATTTGTTGCCAGAAGATGTGGTTAGTGCAGTTAGTATAGCTGTGTTTAAAAAAGAATTGGATAAATTCTTGGAAGAGAAGTCCATTACCTGCTATTAATTAAGTTGACTTAGATAATAACCACCGCTATTACTAGCAACTGTAACATGGAATAGACTTAGTTTTTGGGTAGTTGTCAGGTTCTTATGGCCTGGATTGGCCAATGTTGGAAACAGGATGCTAGGCTTTATGGACCCTTGGTCTGACCCAGTATGGCATGTTCTTATGATGCCCCCCCTTTTTTTTTTAATCTACATTTAAGGGTTTTTCCCATAGACACAAAGGGGGTCATTTTCCAAGGAGTTACCGCGGGTGATAATTCCACAAATTGCTCTAACAGCTGTTAACGTGATTTGCGAATGCAAATTTTTAATTTTGTATTCAGGGGCGGAGCAAATGTAAAGTAGGGAGGATTTATTGTGTGCTGTGAAACAGCTGCAGTGTTAGTGTGGCTCATAACCACACCTCTTTTCATTTGTGTTATGTTGTGCGCTAGAGGCCAGTAAAGGTTTATTGTGGTTCATGATGTTTCTGGACAGGCCTGTTTCAGTATGGAGAGAGAGAGAGAGAGAGAGAGAGAGAGAGAGAGAGAAGACCTTACCATGGTGCCTCCTCCCTAGACAGGTATTTGTATTAGAGATGTGAATCGTGTCCTCGATCGTCTTAACGATCGATTTCGGCTGGGAGGGGGAGGGAATCGTATTGTTGCCGTTTGGGTGTGTAAACTATCGTGAAAATCGTTAAAATCGTGAGCCGACACACCAAAACCCCCTAAAACCCACCCCCGACCCTTTAAATTAAATCCCCCACCCTCCCGAACCCCCCCCCCCCAAATGCTTTAAATAACCTGGGGATCCAGCGGTGGTCCAGAACGGCGGCGGTCCGGAACGGCCCCCTCAATTGAATCCTGTTGTCTTCAGCCGGCGCCATTTTGCAAAATGGCCGCCGCAAAATGGCGGCGGCCATAGACAAAAATGATTTGACGCAGGAGGTCGTTCCGGACCCCCACTGGACTTTTGGCAAGTCTTGTGGGGGTCAGGAGGCCCCCCCAAGCTGGACAAATGTTCCTGGGAGTCCAGCGGAGTTCAGGAAGCGATTTCTTGCCGCGAATCGTTTTCCGTACGGAAAATGGCGCCGGCAGGAGATCGACTGCATGAGGTCGTTCAGCGGCGGTCCGGAACCCCCGCTGAACGACCTCCTGCAGTCGATCTCCTGCCGGCGCCATTTTCCATACGGAAAATGATTCGCGGCAAGAAATCGCTTCCTGAACCCCGCTGGACTCCCAGGAACTTTTGGCCAGCTTGGGGGGGGCTCCTGACCCCCACAAGACTTGCCAAAAGTCCAGCGGGGGTCCGGAACGACCTCCTGCGTCGAATCATTTTTGTCTATGGCTGCCGCCATTTTGCGGCGGCCATTTTGCAAAATGGCGCCGGCTGAAGACAACAGGATTCAATTGAGGGGGCCGTTCCGGACCGCCGCCGTTCTGGACCACCGCTGAATCCCCAGGTTATTTAAAGCATTGGGTGGGGGGTTTGGGAGGGTGGGGGATTTAATTTAAAGGGTCGGGGTGGGTTTTAGGGGGTTTTAGTGTGCCGGTTTTCCTGCCCTCCCCCTTCCCCCGATTTACGATTTTTTAACGATAAATCGGGTGCTCCACAGTACAGACACAGGCCTGTTTGTCTCCGCTGGAGGCGCTCATCCGAGGACAGGCACCCATGACCCAACTGCATGGGCTTGTCAGTCTCAGCCACAGCAGAATTCCTACCAGTAGTAGGGTTGGTAGCAGGTGGCGAGTGGGAATGGACCCGAGAAGGTTTCTTGGGCATCCGATTCTCCCGGTGATGCTCTTGGAGATGGTGATCAATTCAGCCTTTTAGATCGATAAGATCCTCGAGAGAGGAAGGGAGCTCTCATGCTGCCAACTCATCCTTTAGTTGTGAGGAGAGCCCATCCAGGTAGATAGCTTGCAGGCAGTCCTCCTGCCAAGTGAGGTCAGACGCTAAAGTCTGGAATTCAATGGTGTAGTCGAAGAGGCTTCTTTGGCCTTGTCGCAGGTGTAGTAGACTAGTGCTTGCCACGGCATGCCACCCAGGATCATCAAAGGTTCACCAGAACATGGTCACGAACTGAGGCAGTTCCCATAGGAGTGAGTCCGAATGCTCCCACAAGGGAGAAGCCCACGCTAGCGCTTTCCCTTCTAGGTGAGACAAGATGAAGGTGACCTTGGTTAATTCATCTTGAAAGATGGAGAGTTGAAGAGCAAACTACATATAGCACTGGTTAATAAACCCTCTACACAGTTTGGAGTAACCGTTGAAATGAGGCAGGGCTGGCAGGGCCAGTAGGGCTCTGGAGGAGGAAGTAGATGGCTGTGGTAAAGAGGAAACCATCACTGAAACTGAGCTGCTGGACATGGCATCTAGCTGTGTATGCAGATGCTCGAGGGAAGAGGCCAGGGCCTCAAGAAACTGTTGCTGTTCTTGTACTTTTAGGGCCAGGCCATATCCTGGAGGGCACGCGGCTCCGCCGAGTCCATGGCAATTCCTCCGAGCATACGTAAGCTTGCGGCAAGATGACTGGGCCAGCCTGTTGCGCCGGATGTGGACCCTTGGGCTGAGGTGTAGTTGACGCTACCCGTAAGAGGGATCCAAGGGTCCCCATCATCGGCAAGCAGAGAGGGCTGACGGATGGAGGCCAGCTGGCGCTTCACCAATACCAGCCCTCGTTCCCTGCAGGTTGAGGTTTTGGGTGCCAGGGCTGGCTGGACTTAGGTAGCCTCCGTCAGTGGTCATCAATGGGTGGATTGAGGTCAGCCCAGAGGTATAGGTATCAGTCTGTAGGTATAGGAATCAGTCTGTAGGTGGATTGAGGTCAGCCTAGAGGTATAGGTATCAGTCTGACCTCAATCCACCATCAATGGGTGGATTGAGGTCAGCAACTGGTATAGGTATCAGTCTGTACTGGATGAGGCAGAGTCCTGGAGACCCGGGCACCAATAGGAACACCGTCTGAGGGCGCCTGAGCAAGAGCAGGCCGAAGCCTGAATGAACCACGTCCAGAACAAAGGCTGAAGAGGTGTATTTAAGCAAGCCGGGTTCTGGGCTGGCAGCAGTCTGGAAGCAGTGGCAAGAAAGGCTGAGGTCTAGATGAGGAGAGAGTCAAAGGATGGTCAGACGAAGCAGAAGTCCAGGGCTGGAGAGAAGCAACTGCGTGGTCAGGCAATGCAGAGGACAGGGGCTGGAGAGAGGCAACGGAGTAGTCAGGCGATGCAGAGGTCCAGGGCTGGAGAGAGGCAACGGGGTAGTCAGTCGATGCAGAGGTCCGGGGCTGGAGAGAGGCAGCGGAGTAGTCAGGCGATGCAGAGGTCTGGGGCTGGAGAAAGGCAACGAAGTAGTCAGGCAATGCAGGGTCAAACCAGGTTAGCAATCTGAAAGAGAGATGAAGCAACATGAACACCGGAACAAGGAAACAGGAACGAAGGCAATCACGATCGGGAACCAGGAACTGAAGAAGCAATGAGTACTCGACTAGTGAGGGGACCTGTTGCAAAGGCAATTTGAGAGAGCGGAGCCCGGCCTTATATACCGGAGCTTAGCCGACGTCATCATCCGGGGCCACGGCCAGGTTCCCGCCGCAGGTCCTATTAAAGGATCAGCTGTGCGTGCGCGCATGCCAAGGGAGGGGCGCGGCGATGGTCGGGACGGCATCTCTCCGCGGGCCATGCGGAGATGCCTGACACGGAGCATCAGGAACTGTAGCAGAGCCGGAGGCCCCAGGGGTGGCCTGAAGACGGAGCCGGCGTCCCAAAGTCACCAGAGAAGAGGAACCAGATGCTGGATCACTTTGAAAGAGGTGAGGGGGCCAAGCCACGGGTCTGCTGCGGCCGGCGCGAGTAACAGGAAGAAAGGGCATAGGGTGGGAGGTTGGAGTTAGTGAGTGCAATGGAGAAAGAGAAAAGGGAGGGGGGAATAAAAGTAATAATATACCAATGCTTTCCTACAGACTCCAACCCTTAAATGAACAAAATTGGGGTGGGAATGAAATGCAGTGAAGCCATAGTTAAGGACAGCAGGCCAGATTTCCAATTACAATAAATATAAATACATTTTTATGGGTTTGGTAAACTGTTTAAGTGTTGGCATCCAGGATGATCATGTATTGTCTTTTGAGTTTAAATAAAAAGTGCCTTTAATTTTAATGCTCTGCACTGTGGTTACGTATGAATAGCATTATGTTTTATATTTGGTATTCTACTAGTAATAATCTATGTAATGATGGAAGAACAAGTCATGCTCTCAGTTCAGTGGATTCAGCTAACTGGAATATTTAATAAAGTTAGCTCCATTTCCTGCTTGTCATATTAGGATATGTTTTATGTTTATTAATGAATACCTATAAAGTTTTGTGATATTTTCCAGAGCAAAGATTACGTTTTATTCTTCTACTTGGTAAACAATAGTACATACCTTTCAGTGGTTTTGAATTTTGGAGACATTTTTGGTGTAAATGGTTAAAATATGATGTCTCCCTCTGGAAACAGCTCTAAACCATGTAGAAAATTCATTGCTAGGCCTAATACAGGACAAATCTTGGTAATAATACACTCATACAAATTTGTCAAAATTCAGTAAGCTAAGTTAGCTTTGATTTAGTGCATTAGTTTCTCAACATATGGGTCATGTCCTACAGGAGCACAGGAAACTTCAAACTACATCGCAAGATTAAGCATCATGAGAAATAGCAAGGGTATAAAGCCTTGATGCAGTTTATTGATGCTTTTTGAACTTCCAACAAATTTTCATCTCTTGTTTTGGTCCTTAGGCTTCAGTTGGTGTCACACGTCAGCATACGGTAATCTCACTTGTATCTAATATAAAAGTAAAATATATCACTAAGCACTTACAAATAATTTGCCAGATGCTCTAATACTTTGATAATAGGAAGGCAGATCTGTTCTAGATAATACTGGAATGAAAGAATATGTGTACGATATATAGTGACCTACAACTCCCTATGTATGCGCTTCCTTCCTACATTACAGATATTAATGATTTCCTATGTAACTGAACAACTTAATGGGCTGAACAAGTTTGATAAGGTACTTTAATTGCTGCTTTTAATGTATCTACTTATAGCTACATCTCTCATGAAGAAGGTATACCATTGCCAGCAGAAGCACTTAGTGAATGTTGTGCACCGCGGCCGTGGAGTCCCATGACCGTGGGCCCCCTACCTGAGTCACGGCGTTCTCTCGCCGCGGGAGCCCCGGGGGAGGGCTCTGATTCGGGCCACCGCGCCACGCGGCCTCCGGACCTGCTCGCTGCAGGGGAAGCCGTCCTGCTTCCCCCTTTGCAGCGTCTGACGGCGTCTCCCCTCCGCGGGGAGATTCAAGATGGCCACCGCCATCCTTAGGCGTGAGGCCGCGCCCCCCTCCAGTGATTTAAAGGGACCTAATCCCTTTAAATGGCTTCACCTGTCTTTCATCAGGCAGAGCAGAGGAAGTATATAAGGCAGCATCCTCTGCTCATCCAGCGACTTAGCAACGTCCCCTAGCGCTGTCTAGTCTGCTTGCTTCGGTGAGTCTTCAAGCTTTGGATCTCGTTCCTGTTCCATCTTGATGTTCCTGGTTCCTGACTTCGGATTGGCTTACGGTGATTCTCTGGTTCCTGACTCTGGATTGGCAAGCGATGATTCTCTGGTACACGACTTCGGACTGGTGAGCGTCGACCCTCTGGCACTTGACCTAGGACTCCTTCAAGACCACCGCCTCTAAGGGCCCACCTAAGTCCCAGCGGCCCGGGTCCCTACGGGCTCCTCCTGGGGGGACCGCGGGCTTCCAGGGCGAAGCTCCAGTTGGCCTTTGCACTGTTACCCTGACCTCCCTAGGTCCACCTAAGTCCCAGTGGTCGGGTCCCTATGGGCTCCTCCCGGGGGGACCGCAGACCACCAGTGGTGAAGACACAGCGTCTTATCTTGTCTCTTCATCGCCTCCGTGTTTGCCTCAGTCTCCAGTGCCAAGGGTCAGCTGGTCCTGCCTTCTGTTCTGCCTCGCCACCCGACAAGAGAGCCTACGGACCCTCCGAAAGGTATACCATCCTCTCATCAGCCAAGGGTCCACAAGCCTGAGCATAACAGATTGCCAAGTCCATGGACCCGGCAGAGGCTTCCGTCCGCCAGGCCATTCCGGGAATGGCCCAGCACCTGCTGGAGCAGCAGAAAACCCTGGACGCCCTGGTTTCCTCAGTGCAGAGCCTGAACCAGCGTTTTGACGCATTGGCTCCCATGAACCCTACGCTGCCTTCTCCACCGATGGCTTCTGGGGGTCGGCTGGTAGTTCGCATACCGGCACCGCCAAGGTTCTCCGGGGAACCTCGGGCCTGCAGGGGTTTTATGAACCAGTGCAATATGCACTTCCACCTGCAGGCCGCTCTCTTCCCAGATGACGCCACCAAGACAACCTTTATCCTGGCTCTTCTGGAAGGGAAGGCCCTAGAATGGACTTCCCCTCTATGGGAACGAGACGATCCCGTACTAAGGAACCTTAGAGAGTTTTGGTAGTTGTTACGAATAAACTTCAGGGATCCGGCTCAAGAATTTTCGGCAGGGCCGAGACTACTGCATCTACGTCAAGGCTCCAGGACATTGGCGGAATACGCCATCGACTTTCGGGCCCTCTCTTCGGAGCTCGGCTGGGACTCCAACTGCCTCCACACCATTTTCTATCAGGGACTGAGCCCCAGAATCAAAGATGAGCTCACAGGACGTGAGATACCGAGGTCCTTAAATGCCTTGATCGATTTGGCCGGTCGCATAGATCGATGCCACCAGGAGCGCCGCCAAGAGTCCCAGACACATCTAAAGCCGCAACCCCGTCCAGACGTCCTTGACATTTGCCCTCACCCAAGGGTAGGTCAGAAACTCCCCGGTCACTACCCGACGAAACCATAGATGTGGGACGGGGGAAGCTGTCCTCCCGCGAACATCATCGGCGAATAAAGAAGGACCTCTGTTTTTATTGCGGTACAGCGGGCCACCGGATAGCCACCTGCCCTGCGCGTTCGGAAAACTCCCGTGCCTAGGACCAGAGGAGGCCTCGTCCTAGGCTCAACTTCGTCTACACCTCCACTAACTGTTCCAGTGGTGCTAACGTCACCCGTGGGTGAGTTTCATACGTTAGCCCTGGTCGATTCAGGCGCCGGCGGCAATTTCATAATGCGGAAATTGGTGGAGCACCTAAAAATTCCACTGACTCACATCCCTGCTCCTCTGGTCATCTCCTCCATCCAAGGGAGACACCTCCCAGGTCATGTGACCCACATGACAGTTCCTACCCAGTTAAGGGTAGGGCTCCTTCATCGGGAAGAGATGTCATTCCACGTCCTGGAGCACTCGATGCACCCGGTGGTCTTGGGCCTCCCGTGGCTCCAAGAACACGGTCCCCAGTTCAAGTGGAAGAGTTTACAGCTGACCTGCTGGGGCCTGAGCTGTCATGGTAAATGCCTCCAACCCCTAATCCCAGTCTCCTACTCTGTGGCCTCCACCAGTCTTCCAGGTCTGCCAGAGCCTTATGCTTCATATGCGGATGTGTTTTCGAAGCAAAAGGCCGAGATTCTGCCTCCTCATCGATTCTTCAATTGCGCTATCAATCTACTTCCTGGCACTGAGCCTCCTCGTGGGCGCATCTACGCCCTCTCGCCTGCGGAGACGCAGGCCATGAATGAATATATCCAGGAAAACCTGGAGAGGGGCTTCATCCGGAAGTCTAAGTCCCCTGCAGGGGCTGGATTCTTCTTCGTCGGGAAGAAAGATGGAACACTGCGCCCCTGCATAGACTACTGGGGCTTGAACGCTATAACGGTAAAGGATCGCTACCCCTTGCCTCTCATCTCTGAGCTCTTTGACCGCCTGCAAGGGGCAAGAATCTTTTCCAAATTGGATCTTCAAGGGGCTTACAACCTCATTCGAATTAAGGAGGGTGATGAGTGGAAGACGGCCTTCAATACCCGGGACTGCCACTATGAGTATTTGGTGATGCCATTCGGGCTTTGCAGTGCCCCCACAGTTTTCCAGAACACCATGAATGAAATATTCCGCGACCTTCTGTACCAATGTGTGGTAATATATTTGGACGACATCCTGATTTTCTACGATTCCTTGACCGCCCACCGCCGGCACGTCGTCCAAGTCTTGCAACGTCTCAGGGAACATAAGCTGTATGCGAAGCTTGAAAAGTGCCTGTTTGAGCAGGAGTCTCTTCCCTTCTTGGGATACATAGTCTCCAGTCAGGGATTCCGTATGGATCCGCAGAAGCTAAGTGCCATTCGGGAATGGCCACAGCCGTCTGGGCTCAAGGCACTCCAAAGGTTCCTGGGTTTCGCAAACTATTACCACTCTTTTATTCCCCACTATGCATCCATTGTGGCACCAATGACAGCCCTGACACGTAAGGGAGCGGACCCCAAGAAGTGGCCTCCAGCAGCGGAGGCTGCCTTCCATTGCCTCAAGGAGGCGTTCATGCTGAAACCCTGCCTTCAACATCCCGATCCGCAATGCCCGTTCTTTGTCGAAGTAGATGCATCTTCTGAAGGAGTAGGGGCCGTCCTGAGTCAGGCCTCCGAGGGCCACAAGCTACATCCGTGTACCTTCCTCTCCTGCCAGTTCATGCCAGCGGAGTGGAACTACGCCATTGGTGACAAAGAGCTCTTGGCCATCAAAGTGGCCTTAGAAGAGTGGCGTCCATGGCTGGAGGGGGCACAGCACCAGTTCACGGTCTTCACAGACCACAAAAACTTAGAGTACTTGCACCGGGCACAACGGCTCAATCCTCAACAAGTTCGGTGGGCCCTGTTCTTCACCTGGTTTAACTTCATTCTTCGATACAGACCAGCAGAAAAGAATACTAGGGCTGACACCTTATCTTGTGCATTTGATTCCATGGAGGGTACTGAGGAACCACAGTACATCATTGAGCCATCTCGGATCCACCTGGCAGCTACCACTACCATTCCGCCTGGAAAAACCCTAGTTCTGCCGCACTTGCGGAGACAAGTGCTGGCATGGGCCCACGATTCCCACTGTTCCGGCCACCCAGGGCAATCCCGCACGTTGCAGCATCTGCACCGGTACTACTGGTGGCCCAAGGTGAATAAGGATGTCCGGGCATACGTGGAGTCCTGCCAGACCTGTGCTTGCCACAAGAGGATCTCTTGTTCAACCCCAGGTTTACTTCAACCGTTGCCTGCCCCTGCGGAACTGTGGACCCAGGTGGCAACAGACTTTGTGGTGGATCTGCCACCCTCCAATGGCAACACAGTAATATGGGTAGTTGTCGACCGTTTTAGCAAGATGGCACATTTCGTGCCATTGCCAGGGTTGCCGTCCGCACCACAGCTGGCTCAGCTATTCGTCCAGCACATCTTCCGGCTTGACGGCCTGCCTAAAGGCATCCTGTCCAATTGAGGGCCTCAATTTATTGCTAAATTCTGGAAGGCCCTTTGCCAGAAGTTCGACGTCACCCTAGATTACACGTCCGCTTATCATCCACAATCCAACAACCTTGAAGAGAGGACGAACCAGACCCTAAAGCAATTTCTCCGTCTGTATGTTAATGAAAAACAAGACGACTGGGCCAGCCTGCTACCCTGGGCCGAATTTGCACTGAATTCCCATATCTCAGCTGCCCAGGGTCCTCCCCGTTTCAGATAGTGTATGGGAAGCAGCCACGCCCGCCCCTGCCTATTCCCATTATGTTTGCATCTCCGACAGCTCAACTCTCCGCCGATGAGTTGCATCGCCTGTGGATTTCCACGCAACGCGCCCTGATCAGGGTGGGCCAGGCAGCTAAGAGATACGCAGACCAGCGCAGAAGGCCATACCCACCTCTCAAGCCGGGCCAAAAGGTTTGGTTGAGCACGCAGTTCATCCGGTTGAAGCTGCCCTCATCGCGACTGTCCCCGCGGTTCATCGGACCGTTTCCCATCGTCCGACAAGTGGGTGCTGTCTCGTATCAACTTTGTCTCCCTCCATCTCTCCCTCCATCCCTCAAGATTCACAACACATTCCACGTCTCCCTACTGAAGCCTCTGGTTTTGTCTTGGCCTTCCAGCATGCCTCCAACCCCGCAACCTGTGGCCTCTGAAGATGACCTCACCTATCAAGTCCGGGAGGTTCTAGATGTAAGGAAACACAGGAAGAAATGGGAATACCTGATAGCGTGGGAAGGCTTCGGTCCCGAGGAGAACTCCTGGGAACCACTGGCTAATATCCTGGAGCGGAATTTGCTGGAGCAGTTCCACAAGGACCATCCAGCTAAACCCAGGCCTCCGGGGAGACGCCCTAAAGAGAGGGGTACTGTTGTGCCTCGTGGCCGTTGGCGTCCCATGACCGCGGGCCCCCTACCTGAGTCACGGCGTTCTCTCGCCGCAGGAGCCCCGGGGGAGGGCTCCGATTCGGGCCACCACGCCCACGCGGCCTCCGGACCTGCTCGCTGCAGGGGAAGCCATCCTGCTTCCCCCTTCACAGCATCTGATGGCGTCTCCCCTCCACGGGGAGATTCAAGATGGCCGCCGTCATCCCTAGGCGCGAGGCCGCGCCCCCTTTAGTGATTTAAAGGGACCTAATCCCTTTAAATGGCTTCACCTGTCTTCCATCAGGCAGAGCAGAGGAAGTATATAAGGCAGCATCCTCTGCTCATCCAGCGACTTGGCAACGTCCCCTAGCGCTGTCTAGTCTGCTTGCTTCGGTGAGTCTTCAAGCTTTGGATCTCGTTCCTGTTCTGTCTTGACATTCCTGGTTCCTGACTTCGGATTGGTGATTCTCTGGTACACGACTTCGGACTGGTGAGCGTCGATCCTCTGGCACTTGACCTAGGACTCCTTCAAGACCACCGCCTCCAAGGGCCCACCTAAGTCCCAATGGCCCGGGTCCCTACGGGCTCATCCTGGGGGGACCACGGGCTTCCAGGGCGAAGCTCCCGTTGGCCGTTGCACCGTTACCCTGACCTCCCTAGGTCCACCTAAGTCCCAGCGGTCGGGTCCCTACGGGCTCCTCCCGGGGGGACCACAGACCACCAGTGGTGAAGACTCAGCGTCTTATCTCGTCTCTTCATCGCCTCCGTGTTCGCCTCATTCTCCAGTGCCAAGGGTCAGCTGGTCCTGCCTTCTGTTCTACCTCGCCACCCGACGAGAGAGCCTACGGACCCTCCGAAAGGTACACCATCCTCTCGTCGGCCAAGGGTCCACAAGCCTGAGCATAACAGTGAAAGAATTATAATAATGGAGCTATGACTACAATACACAGGAACCAACCAAGTGTTCTGAAAAGACCTGCAATTAATTTTATTAAAATAAATGTTATGAATATTATAGAGGGTCAGAAATTATATGTGTGGTCCCAGGTGGAAGGAATGGTGAGAAAACAGATTAGAGTGTTGTCTTTGGTTTTTGCTCTCAATGCTTTCTCAAGCTCCTTGGGCATCCATCACTAACCAGCGATGGAGCCAGGTAGACTGGAGAAGAAGCTCACAGGGAGTCCCACATAAAAAAAATATTACTTCAAAGTCCTCACCATTGATTCACTTCAGAGAATGACCTTCTAGCTCAAACTACAATTGTAAATGGATAGGATGGGAGAGCTTTAATTAGAAGACACAGCACTAAGATATTACAGCTGAGCTGAGGAAGGCAAAAAAAGCTTGTTGGCTGCAGGATTGGGTTGCATGTTGTTTTATGAGGCTGTGAAAATGCTGAAAAAAAGCTGGCTAGTCAATGTAGAAAATTTACAGTGCTGAAAGGCCGCAGTGTATGGTATACAATATTGGGCTCCCTCCCACCACTCACCCAGCAGCAGCGGCTGCGGTGGCAGCAAGGGAGAACTCCCGCCCTGGACAGAGAAAGGAAACAAGCCAGGGAGAGGGAAGCCAGGGCTTAGGTGGCAAGAACCAACTACCACCCACCCACCACCTGCCTACGGACACCACAAGACCATGGCAGCGATGAGGTGAGGCCCACCACCCTCTCTCCCACCACTCAACCAGCAGCAGCGGTGGCGGAAGTAGTGAGGGAGCACCCTTGCAGAGAGAGAGAGGAAACAGGAAGTCGGGGAGAGGGAAGCCGGTGCTGAGGTGGCAAGGACCACCTACTGCCCGTCCACCACCCACCCACTGACACCACAAGACCATGGCGGCAACAAGGTGAGGCCCACTGGACTCCCTCCCACAACTTAGCAGCAGTGGCGGCAGCAGCGGCGGCGATGGCAGTGAGGGAATACAGCCCCCCCCCCCCCCAAGAGAGAGATAGGAAACAGGAAGGGCGAGGAGAGGGAAGCCTGCACTGAGGCAGCAAGGACCACCTACTGCTCACCCACCACCTGCCCACCACCTGCCCACCAACACCACAAGACCATGGCGGCGATGCCAAAGGCACTTGTCACACACACGAAGAAACACAACAAAGGAGCTTGCTCTTTATGTGCCCCTTTGTGTGTGACTGACGTGCAACCTTAAGGTGATTATACTATTAAAAACTTGCCTCCTGACCCAACACTACCTCAATAATGGATCAACTTTGCAACACTGAAACCATACTTGGACATAGTTTATATGGAGAACTAAGAAGAAAAGCAAATAAAAAGAAAAAATGAAATAACACAAAACTCATCTTCCCCACAATGAGTGACAACTCCTCCACACTCACTTCCTGCTTCATGTTTACTGTGCTCCTAATAAATGCTGAAACGCTATAAAAAAACAATCTCTCTAATTAAAGATCTGATAGAGGATTTAAATCCCTTGATCTTTTGCCTATCTGAAACCTGGCCCACTGATAAAGATAACATGCTCATAAACCAAATTTCGAATGCTATGATATATTTTACTTTCCAAGAACCAAACGAAAAGGGGGAGGACTATTAATAATAAGTAAAAAAAGCTAATACCTTACAAGGTAGAGATGAACCCACCCTATGAGGCTGCAATCTTAAAATCTCCCCAAATAAACTTAGGACTAGTCTACTGTGCCCCTGGAATGCTACAAAAAGATTGTTCACCTCTGATCTAATTATTTGCTAAGGTTTTCCCATCACCTAATCCACTTTAATTGAAGGAGACTTCAAGCAGACAAAATAAAGAGATCATTAGCCTGTGAAATGTTTTTAGAAGCAATGGAAGCCCTGGGATAGTAACAATTTGTCTCTAAAGCCACTCATAAAGAGGGTCATACTCTAGACCTAATTTTTGCTGATATAAGTAATTGCTTAATCAATACCTCACACATGATGGTGCCCTGATCTGATCACCAATTAATAAAAGTGAATATAGCTTTCACCAACCAAACCAATAACAGAATTGACAATAAGCTTACTTTTACCTTCAGGAAAAAGATAGAGATAGAAGTACTTGCTGAAACAATAGAAAAGAAGATTCACAAACTAAATCATACCAATCTAACATCGACATTTAAGTCCTGGGATAAGTTAGTCAATGACATAGCTGAAAACCTCTGCCCTATCCAGACAAAAACTATAAACAAAGAAAGGAATAACTCCAAATAAAATAAGCTCTGGTACAATGATGAATTAAGAAGCACTAAACAGAAACTCAGAAAATTAGAGAAACAATGGAGGAAATGCCCATCTGTGGAATCCCTAGAGAAAAATAAATCCTTCCTTACAAAATACCATACACTAGAGATGTGAATCAGAAGCCAGAATCAGTTCCAGTTTCAGTATCATGGACCCGTGGGAAATTCCGTTTCCCACGGTCCGGACGTTTTGTTTTTTTTTCAGCTGTCCTGAGCCTAAAAAAAAAACAACCCACCCCAACCCTTTAAATCTAATAATTTACAATCCCCCACACTCCAGACCCACCAAAAACTTTTCTAAAGTACCTGGTGGTCCAGCGGGGGTCCCGGTAGTGATATCCTGCTCTCGGGCTGGCAGCTGCCAGTAAACAAAATGGCGCTGGTGGCCCTTTGCCCTTACCATGTGACAGGGGCTATCGGTGCCATTCGCCGGCCCCTGTCACATAGTAGGAGCAATGGATGGCCGGCGCCATCTAAAAAAATGGTAAGGGCAAAGGGCCATCAGCACCATTTTGATTAGTGGCAGCCGACAGCTTGAGAGCGGGAGATCACTCCTGGGACTGAGGGATTGTAAATAATTAGATCTAAAGGGTCGGGGTAGATTTTATTTTTTTTTTCTGTGTGCCCTTTCTCCTCCCCCCCCCCCCCAAATGATAAGAAAACCACACAAAATTTTCATGGGATTTTCCTATCATTTTTTAGGATCCCCGATTTATGACGTTGAAAAAACGATGCACATCCCTACCACACACTAACCAATAAAGCAAAAAAAGATTACTATGCCAAATCAATTCACAAAGTTATATTTAATTCTAAACAGTTCTTTGAAACTGTTAAAGATTTAATTAACAACCTGACATCATCCATCTTGAGAAACTGCAGCTTCACAAAGGACTTAGCAATGAATATGCCACCACACTCATTGTCAAAATCAATAAATTGAAAAAAACAATTCAAGATCTGTTCTCCAACAAAAATACCTGAAGACTCAAATGACATTTATTTATTTATTTATTTGTTTGTTTTTCTATACCGATGTTCAATTAGACATATCACACCGGTTCACAGTGTAACAGAGGAATCTATTAACATAGACTTCTTATTTTACACTGAAACTTTGTAACATGAGTAACAATTGGACTGTGGAGAGTCATTAAAAATTATAACAGAGGTAGTGGAAAAGTTAAAACTTTGTAACATATGTAACAAGAAAACTTGAGTCTTTGGGGTTTATCAGCAAAACCAAAGCAGAAAAGAAAAAATCACAAACATTTCAAAGTTGAAGGAATACTTAAAGCAGCAATCCAAAGAACATTTTTCTTTTTTTGCCATAGTTAAGTGGACCATATTCAACAGAGTATTGAAACTGGAAATCAGCCAAATCATTACTAAAATTAAACCTGATACTCACCCACATGACCCTATACCAGCCAGTTCCTTGAAACAAGTACATCATGTTATAACTCCAACAATCACAACCTTAACTAATCATTCACTATCAGAAGAAACTATACCACATGAATTAAAACAAGAGGTGATAAAGCTGATCCTAAAAAATAAGACTGGTAGAACTGATGACTGGGGCAACTACCGTCCAATATCCAACTTTCCATTTCTCACAAAAATTCTTGAGAAAGAAGTTTTGTCCCAGATTGTAATACACCTGGAAGATCCAAAATTTGTATTCAGGAACCATCACTCAACTGAGACATTACTCATTAATGGACTCAGTTTTACGAGGGTTTTACACAGATGAATCGTATTGCCTTGTGCATCATAACATATTATGTCATCAAATGAGAAACACAGGTATCAACGACATAGTTATCAGATGGTTCATATCATTTCTATCTAACAGAACATTCCAAGTCAAACTGGGCAACCATATATCTGACACATTCCAATGTGATACAGGGGTCCCTCAAGGCTCAGCCCTCTCTGCAACACTATTCAACATTTACATGTTTACACTGTGTAAATTACTGATTCATCTAGAAATAACTTTCTTTTTGTATGCTGATGACTTACAGTTTTACATTCCACTCTCCAGAGCATTTGAAAACACAGTCTCAATACTCTCTACATGAAAGCAGTATAACATGCACAGTCCAGATGTATTCCACACATTAAGAAAGGTGGAAAGAAGGCAAAACGATTACCGGCATGGTTAAAAGGGGAGGTGAAAGAAGCTATTTTAGCCAAAAGATCTTCATTCAAAAATTGGAAGAAGGATCCAACAGAAGAAAATAGGATAAAGCATAAACATTGGCAGGTTAAATGTAAGACATTGATAAGACAGGCTAAGAGAGAATTTGAAAAGAAGTTGGCTGTAGAGGCAAAAACTCACAGTAAAAACTTTTTTAAATATATCCGAAGCAGAAAGCCTGTGAGGGAGTCAGTTGGACAATTAGATGATCGAGGGGTTAAAGGGGCACTTAGAGAAGATAAGGCCATCGCGGCAAGATTAAATGATTTCTTTGCTTCGGTGTTTACTGAAGAGGATGTTGGGGAGGTACCCGTAATGGAGAAGGTTTTCATGGGTAATGATTCAGATGGACTGAATCAAATCACGGTGAACCTAGAAGATGTGGTAGGCCTGATTGACAAACTGAAGAGTAGTAAATCACCTGGACCGGATGGTATACACCCCAGAGTTCTGAAGGAACTAAAAAATGAAATTTCAGACCTATTAGTAAAAATTTGTAACTTATCATTAAAATCATCCATTGTACCTGAAGACTGGAGGATAGCAAATGTAACCCCAATATTTAAAATGTTACGAGCGCGCGCGGGCGCGGTCGTCTCGGGCGGGTGGTGAGCCCTTGGGCCACGGCAGGACTCAAGGAGGAGCCCCAAGCCACACCGTGGGAGGTGAGCTGAGCAGGCATGGTGAGCCAGGCAGGCAGGAACAGAAGCAGGGAGTCCGACCCTCAGCCGGACCTGCATGCCCATGGTAGCCAACACGGGGAAGTTGACTAATGAACGGTCCTCCGACTGTTCCCGGCCCTTTCGGACCTGCCGCTGGGAACGGCAATGGGCAGCAGGCCGGACAGAGGCGAGGGCAGAGTCCTTATACAGAAGATGTCAGACGGGGGCTGAAGCAGACATCCAAGACAGGCTGAAGCAAGACACTGAAGACATCAGGGCAAGGGCTGAAGCAAGAAGGAAAGGTCCAGGCGAGCAGGAACTCCGATGCTGGGATACTCACATCCGAAGCACCTTCGGCTGGCAGAAGCTCAAGAGCCCGTGGGACGAATCCCTCCTGTTGGCCACTCCAGGGCCCAACAGGACACAAGGCTCAGGAACCAGACGAGGACGAAGGTCAAGGCAGAGACACGAAGACATCAGGAACATCAGGCAGAGACAGGACAAGGCGCCATCAAGACATGGAGGACCTGGATCAGCTAGGTTACAGGCGACTGTAATGCTCAGATCCAAGGCCCTTTGCAAGTGAACAGAAAGTCCTTAAATACTGGAGGTAGAAGGCAACTCCCAGGGAGGAGCTTGCCAGGACCGCCCACCGCTGGTCCTATAACTGGGGTAGAGAGCTGCGGGCCAGCCCCTAGGGAAACGGGCGTGGCTGGAACCCAGGAAGTCCAAACGCAGAGGCATGCAAGCCACAGGCACAGCTAGGCCTCTCAGGCCCTGGAGCAAGTCCCGGATGGAACGTAGGCGAGGCCCTGGCTTCAGAGCGGCCTCTGGAGGAAGGTAAGAGACCTCCTGTAGCGCAGCAGCAGGGGGGATCGCAACATAAAAAGGGCTCCAGGGGCGATCCGGGAAACTACAGACCGGTTAGCCTGACTTCAGTGCCAGGAAAAATAGTGGAAAGTGTTCTAAACATCAAAATCACAGAACATATAGAAAGACATGGTTTAATGGAACAAAGTCAGCATGGCTTTACCCAGGGCAAGACTTGCCTCACAAATCTGCTTCACTTTTTTGAAGGAGTTAATAAACATGTGGATAAAGGTGAACCGGTAGATATAGTTTACTTGGATATTCAGAAGGCGTTTGACAAAGTTCCTCATGAGAGGCTTCTAGGAAAAGTAAAAAGTCATGGGATAGGTGGCGATGTCCTTTCGTGGATTGCAAACTAGCTAAAAGACAGGAAACAGAGAGTAGGATTAAATGGGCAATTTTCTCAGTGGAAGGGAGTGGACAGTGGAGTGCCCCAGGGATCTGTATTGGGACCCTTACTGTTCAATATATTTATAAATGATCTGGAAAGAAATACGACGAGTGAGATAATCAAATTTGCAGATGACACAAAATTGTTCAGAGTAGTTAACTCACAAGCAGATTGTGATAAATTGCAGGAAGACCTTGTGAGACTGGAAAATTGGGCATCCAAATGGCAGATGAAATTTAATGTGGATAAGTGCAAGGTGATGCATATAGGGAAAAATAACCCATGCTATAATTACACAATGTTGGGTTCCATATTAGGTGCTACAACCCAAGAAAGAGATCTAGGTGTCATAGTGGATAACACATTGAAATCGTCGGTGCAGTGTGCTGCGGCAGTCAAAAAAGCAAACAGAATGTTGGGAATTATTAGAAAAGGAATGATGAATAAAACGGAAAATGTCATAATGCCTCTGTATCGCTCCATGGTGAGACCGCACCTTGAATACTGTGTACAATTCCGCAACTCAAAAAAGATATAATTGTGATGGAGAAGGTACAGAGAAGGGCTACCAAAATGATAAAGGGAATGGAACAACTCCCCTATGAGGAAAGACTAAAGAGGTTAGGACTTTTCAGCTTGGAGAAGAGACGACTGAGGGGGGATATGATAGAGGTGTTTAAAATCATGAGAGGTCTAGAACGGGTAGATGTGAATCGGTTATTTACTCTTTCAGATAGTAGAAAGACTAGGGGGCACTCCATGAAGTTAGCATGGGGCACATTTAAAACTAATCGGAGAAAGTTCTTTTTTACTCAACGCACAATTAGACTCTGGAATTTGTTGCCGGAGGATGTGGTTAGTGCAGTTAATATAGCTGTGTTTAAAAAAGGATTGGATAAGTTCTTGGAGGAGAAGTCCATTACCTGCTATTAAGTTCACTTAGAGAATAGCCACTGCCATTAGCAATGGTTACATGGAATAGACTTAGTTTTTGGGTACTTGCCAGGTTCTTATGGCCTGGATTGGCCACTGTTGGAAACAGGATGCTGGGCTTGATGGACCCTTGGTCTGACCCAGTATGGCATTTTCTTATGTTCTTATGTTCACTGTTACAACTTAAACAGACACTAAACCCCAAAAAGACTGAAATCTTTTGGCTAAGCAGAAACTCAGCAACAGTTAAGCCACCTGCCCTTGACCTGGGTAATTTTAAAATTACCCCCTCAAATCAAGTACGAGATCTAGGAGTAAAGCTTGATGAGATCCTCTCAATGAAAATGCACATCAGTAAATTAATTAAGACTGCTTATGTCAAATTACGTATACTACATTGGCTAAAACCATTATTAACTTTTGCAGATTTCTGTACTATATTGCAAACTCTAATCTTCTCAAACCTTGACTACTGTAACCTAGGGATGTGCAGAGGGACGCCATACGTTGCATTTGGGATTCAGATTCGTCGGGGGGCGGATACGTTGCATTCGGCTATATGGTGCCCCGATCCGTTAATACATCCATTTCGATTCGTTCCCCCGCTAAAATTAAATTAACTACAACCCCCACCCTCCTGACCCCCCAAGATTTACCAAAACTCCCTGGTGGTCCAGCGGGGGGTCTGGGAGCCCTCGGTGCTGGTTTCAAAATGGCGCCGAAAGCCTTTGACCAACTATGTCACAGGGGCTACTGGTGCCATTGGTCAGTCCCTGTCACATGGCCTTTGGTGCCATCTTGTGCTCCTACCATGTGACAGTGGCTGACCAATGGCACCGGTAGCCCCTGTGACATAGTATGGGCAGAGGCTATCAGCACCATTTTGATTACTGGCAGCCATCAGTCCGAGTGCTGGAGGTCGCTCCCAGACCCCCGCTGGACCACCAGGGACTTTTGGCAAGTCTTGGGGGACCCTCCTGACCCCCACAAGACTTGACAAAAGTCCAGCGGGGGTCCTGGAGCGACCTCCTGCACTCCGGCCGTCAGATGCCAGTACTCAAAATGGCGCCGATCGCCTTTGCCCTCACTATGTCACAAGGGCCGACGGCTGGCTCCTGTGACGGGGTGAGGGCAAAGGTGATCGGCGCCATTTTGAGTACTGGCAACCGACGGCAGGAGTGCCCCTGATTCGGCCCACCAATTCAGCCCACCCCGCCCCTTTCACAAATCTCCGGGACATAAGCATGTCCCGGGGCTTGTGCTCATCGCTGGGCCTATGAAAAATAGGCTTGGCGCGCATAACCCCCCATGCGTGTAAATTCAGCTGGATTTACGTGCTCTAGGGCTTTTAAAATCTGCCCCTAAATAAATAGTCAATTTCTAGTCAATGAACACCATATATTAAACATAAAAAATAAATCCAAAGACCCCGCACAATCATGCCGTACTTCCTGGCTTCTAAAAGCTCGTGCAATGTCTGCATACACACGTATTTGACTGTTGTCATGGTCCGCGACCAGTCCTGTGGGTGGACTGTGAAGGGCGCGCTGCATCGCAGGCTCGACCCAGCGCTTTGACCTCCTTGCCTTTGTCTATAGTGCCTTGATCCTTGCCTTCGTCTACAGTGTCCTTGCTTCAGTCTTCGTCTACAGTATCCTCGCCTGAGTCTCTGTCTACAGTGTCCTCGCCTGAGTCTTCGTCCAAAGTCTTCTGTGTTCTAAGGACTCCGTCTGCCCTCGTCCTTTGTCCAGCCTGCCGCCTTTTGCCTTTACCCAGCGGCAGGTCTGAAAGGGCTTGGAATGGTTGGAGGACTATTCATCGATCAACATTGCGTTGTTGGTCATCCTGGGGCGTGCAGGTCTGGTTGAGAGTCAGACCTTGTATCCTCGTCTTTGCTTCAGCCTTGTCCTACTCCTCGTTACCCATGCTCGCACCAGCTCACCTCCCGCGGTGTGTCTTGGGGCTCCCCCCTGAGTTATGCCGTGGCCCAAGAGCTCACATCACCTGCTTTAGAAACGACTGCACCTCCTCGCCCATAACAATAGCCGAAGACCTCCAAGCCCTCAGTTTGTAACAGCTGCCGGAGGCTGCGCTCATAACAAACATTTATTTATTTATTAACTTTTTTATACCGTTATTCGAATGGACATAGGCCAATACCTGTGTATACAGTATTTCTAACAGTGTTGGGCTATATATTTCACATACTACATTGAGAAACCCTTTTCCAAAAAATATTTTTAACAAGTGAGAAAACTATACTACTTTTTTTTTGAAAAAGAGTTTTCAATGTAGTGTGATTGAAGCATATAGCCCAACACTGTTAGATATACAGTATACAGATATGTTGGCCTTCGTATGAACACAATGATTTTCCCCTTGATACGTTTTTAAAAGTATAGGTCTTATCTACAATACTAAATTTATATTGAGTGTTTTCTATATTATTCTGTGAAATGATGAATTATGTTAACTGGAAGGCATTGTATTGCATTGTATTAAATCACATAATAATAACATAATCTTCTTGTCACAAATTAATTGGTTGGTTTGTCATTAATGTTACTATGTGCAAAAGGCCAATTTTCAATGGAAGCTAGAATCCTAAAAGTTGGTAAAATTTCAGCTGAAGGTAGGGCCCCCAGTTTTAGGATAAAAATTAGTCTAATTTAGATCCCTACAACTGAAGTAACTAATTTTAGACCTGTTATTCACTCACCTAAATGTAGTACTTAATAGGAATGTGCAGAGGAAACATTTTTGTTTGGTTCATTCATTCATTTCATAGGGCACCTACATTCAATTCAAAATAGAATCAATCATTAGTTTCCCAACTTGGGATTTTCTAATGATTTTTAATTAAACTGGTGGGTAGAAATTATTAGAAGGGTGAAGGCATGCCAAGTAATCAAGACTATGCCAATATGGTCCAAAAGAGTCCATAATGGGGTAAGCTAGTACCCTCAGTGGCAGGAGTTCTCCAAGACACTGTCAGAGGAGCAAAGAAGCAGCAAGAGGGGGAAGACCATCCCATGGTTTCAAAAGAAGACACCAGCAACAGTGGCATGAACCCTCAAAGACAGCATGAGAAATACAGTAGTATCAAGACTGGCATCAACATCCTAAGGCACTATGAAGGAAAAACGAAGAAGAAAAAGGTAGCAGGAAAAACACCAGGGCATTGATAAAAAAAAATCCTCAAATTGGCTTTTAAAAGTATTAAGGGCCTTGCTCATAGTTGTCTCCTGAATTTTGTCATTTATTGCCCTAGCTTTTCTTTATGATTGCCTTCGAGAGGTCTGTTGGTCGTTCTGGACTTTAAAAAGATCAAATTGGCCCAGTCCCATGACCAGATGTTCAGTGTTGTGGGTTTTCAATTATGGATTGACCTTCCAGATACCCTTAAGGCAGAGAATGACCTTTTGCATTTTAGGAAACGTTTGAAAACTCATCTATTCTCACTGGTGTACCCTGCTTAAATTGTTCATCTGATTATTTTCTAGGGGTGTGCATTTGGTCCCTATGTATTGGCAATCTGCAATGGATGTGCCAATATTCGTTGTATTCGTGGGGAAGCGAAACGTATCGCGATTCCTCACAGATACAAATTTTCGCCGAATTATTCGGCCGCCAATTTAAACTACCCCCCCACCCTCCTGATCCCCCCCAAGACTTACCAAAACTCCCTGGTGGTCCAGTGGGAGGTCCGGGAGCCATCCCATGCACTCCACACCCTCGGTACCAGTTCAATATGGCGCCGATAGCCTTTGCCCTACTATGTCACAGGGGCTATCAGTGCCATTGGTCAGCCCCTGTCACATGGCCATCGGCGCCATCTTGTGCTCCTGCCATGTGACAGGGGCTGACCAATGGCACCGGTAGCCCCTGTGACATAGTAAGGGCAAGGCTATCGGCGCCATTTTGGTTCCTGGCATCCGACGGCACGAGGGCAGGAGATCACTCCCAGACCCCCGCTGGACCCCCAGGGACTTTTGGCCAGCTTGGGGGGGCCTCCTGACCCCCACAAGACTTGCCAAAGGTCCAGGGGGGTCCGGGAGCGACCTCCTGCACTCGGGCCGTATTGCCAGTATTCAAAATGGCGCCGGCGCTACCTTTGCCCTCACTATGTCACAGGGGCTGACGGTCGGTGTAAACTGAATAGATTGAATAGGAGTCTGAAGAAAAGTGAATATTTAATCCCCTTGTATTAGTGTTTGTTCGCTCTCTGCTTCCACAGAAGACATATCCTGCATCTCTCTTCCATGTACTGTCAAGTACATCAAAAATAACATCCTTGAAAGAATTTAAAAGAAATGTTAGTGCAGTTACAATGCTACATGCATTTTCTAATATAAATCCTGATGCATAATAATCAGTTAATCGACATAAGAACATAAGAACCGGTTCACCTTTATCCATATGTTTATTAACCCTTTCAAAAAAATGAAGCAGATTTGTTAGGCAAGACTTCCCTTGGGTAAATCCATGTTGACTGTCTTCCATTAAACAATGCCTTTCTGTATGCTCTGTGATTTTGATCTTTAGAAGTTTCCACTATTTTTCCCAGCACTGAAGTCAGGCTCACTGATCTATAGTTTCCCAGATCACCCCTGGAGCCCTTTTAAATATTGGGGTTACATTGGCTACCCTCCAGTCTTCATGTACCATGGATGATTTTAATGATAGTTTACAAATTTTAACTCATAAATCCCAAATTTAATTTTTTAGTTCCTTCAGAACCCTGGGATGATTACCATCTGGTCCAGATAATTTGTTACTTTTTAGTTTGTCAATTTGGCCTACTACATCTTCCAGGTTCACAGTGATTTGGTTCAGTTCATCTAACTCATCACCCTTGAAAATCATCTCCGGAACTGGTATCTCCCCAACATCCTTATTAGTAAACACAGAAGCAAAGAATTAATTTAGTCTTTCTGCAATGGCCTTATCTTCCCTAAGAGCCCCTTTAACCTCTTGGTCATCTAATGGTCCAACTGACTACCTTGCTTCTGATATATTTAAACATGCTTTTATTAGGAGTTTTTGTCTCTACATCCAACATAATTTCAAATTCACTCTTCGCCTGTCTTATCAATGTTTTATACTTAACTTGCCAATGCTTATGCTTTTTCCTATTTTCTTCAGATGGATCCTTCTTCCCATTTTTGAAGGATATTTTTTTTTCTAAAATAGCCTCTTTCTCCTCACCTTTTAACCATACTGGTAATCATTTTGCCTTCCTTCCAACTTTCTTAATGCGTGGAATACATCTGGACTACGTGTCCATGTTTGTATTTTTTAACAATAAGCATGCTTGTTGCACATTTTTAACCTTTGCAGCTGCACCTTTCAGTTTTTTTCTTTTTTTTTTCTTTATATTTTATTGCATTTTTAACATTTTAACAAGAAATGCATACAATGTTGATACAGAAAGATCAAGCACACGAAATATCTCCAGGAAAATATTCAAAGTATTTTCATAACAATAGTCTTATCTTTCTCACATTGACTAAATCATAGGTAATATGGAGAACCAACAGGTGAAAATATAGCAGATACTTTAAGAAAATTTTCAAATTATATAATGCTGACTTGTAAATAATAACCCGCCATTTCTCTTTTACCCATTCCTAACAGAGCTTATTTAGGATTGCATAGAAGAGTCCAGAAAAACTCGAAGTTGCATAGGGTCATTAAATACATATTTAGTGTCACCACAAAGTAAGATACATCAACAAGGGAATCACAAAATGAACTTTACTCCCCTATTTGTCACTTCTTCCCTCATAGCTAAGAATTTTTACCTCTTCGCTTGTGTTGTTCGTGCTATGTCCGGAAAGATTTGGATTGAATAACCATAAAACTTTAACTTCTGATACCGAAAGTAGGTTTTCAAGACTTTGTCCCTTTCTGTTAGAAAAGAGAACTGTACAAATAAAGTTGCTCTTGAACGTATATCCATCTCGAATGATTTTTCAAGAAAGTCAGTTAAATTCAACTCTTCTTGATTAACCTCCTCTCTAGATCTTTCTCCTTGTAGAGGTCTCTGAGGTAAGTAATACAATGTTGAAATCCCAGGAATTTCTTCAGGTTTAAACTTTAGTATATTCAAGAGATAACTCTTGAATAAATCCATTGGCGTCATTAACTTAGTTTTGGGAAAGTTTAAAATTCTCAAATTCGCCCTTTTTGCCTGGTTCTCAAATATTTCCATTTTACTTTCAAACATTTTTTCTGACTTTATTAAATTTATTTGCACATTCTCTATTTCTTTTACCTTGACTTGCATTACACCAAGTTGTTTTTCCATGTTAATCATTTTTTCTTCTGCTATCTGTGTTTTCTTTATAGCATCTTGAACAGTTGTTGATAATAAATTTATGGATTTCTGCATAACCAGTAAGATGTTTCTAATCTCTTCCAAAGAGGGATCAAGGGTCGGAACCGAGCTAGATAGAATTATACTGTCCTCTTTCAACATTCCTACCTCTGAAAGGCCTTCTCCACCATTGTGCTGTTCCTTGCGATATTGTGCATTCTGGGCGTGGAACCTGGAACCTGGCTCCCCAGGCTTCACCGGAGAGATTTCAACTTCTCTCCTCTGGTTTCCACCCTCTTCTGGTGAGCTTCCCACATAACCAGACCGTCCTGTCGGTGGGTCAGGAATAATAGGTGCACCAAGGCTTAGTGTGGTCTCTAACGTCAAGGGGCTCAGCAGCTGCTCCTTGCTGGCCCCAGCGACTCCTTCTGGGTTATTTGATGGCGTTTTCGCAAAAGCATCCTCTATCCGCGTTTGTTGGGAGTCATGTTCAGGAGACGAAGTAGATTCTCTCATGCGAGCCTTTCTTTTCGAATGTGGCATTTTGTCCTTTCAAGGAAATATAATAGAAATCAGGCTCAAAAATTTCCTCCGAGAACCGGGAGCTGCTGCTCGCATGTCTTTACAAGTCGGCGGCCATCTTGGTTCCCCCTTTCAGTTTTTTTCTAACTAGTTTCCTCATTTTATCAAAGTTTCCCTTTTGAAAATTTAGTGTTAGAGCTGTAGATTTACTTATTGTTCCCCTTTCAGTTATTAGTTCAAATTTGATCATGTTATGATCACTATTGCCAAGTGGCCCCACCAAATCCTGCATTCCACTTAGAATAGCTCCCTCTCTCATTGGTTCCTGAACCAATTGCTCCATGAAGCAGTTGTTTATTCCATCCAGGAACTTTATGTCTCTAACATGTACTGATGTTACATTTACCCAGTCAATATTGGGCTAATTGAAATCTCCCATTATTACCTTACTGCCAAATTGGTTAGCTTCCCTGATTTCTCTTAGCATTTCATCATCTGTCTGACCATTTTGTCCAGGTGGACGGTAGTATACTCCTATCACTTTACTCTTACCCAACACAGATGGGATTTCTTCCCATATAGATTCTACTGAGCATTTAGTCTCTTTATAATCTTTATCCTGTTGGACTCTATACCCTCCCAGACATAAAGTGCCACACCCCTACCAAGATGATCCTCCCTATCATTGAAATATAGTTTGTACCCTGATATAGCACTGTCCCATTGGTTATCTTTCGTCCACCAGGTCTCTGAGTTGCCAATTATGTCAAACTCATCATTTACTGCTATACACTCTAACTCTCCCATCTTACTTCTTTGACTTCTGGCATTGGCGTACATATATTTCAAAGTGTGTTTTTTGTTTGCATTAACAAACTGCTTTTCAGTCGATAGGGATAATTTGCAAATCTTTTGCTCAAGTGATTTTTTACATATAGGCATATGGACTACGCTTGCTTTTATTGGAACCTCTCTGTTGGGATGCCCTAACTCTCCTGTTTCATTAGTATCCTTCAAGTATAAATTCCTCTGAACCATGCACTGCTGAGTGACTGTCGTGGCTTTCACCCTGTTCTAGTTTAGGACCTCTTGTCCTAAACTTTTTCAAAAACCCAGCTTTGACCACATCCTCCAGCAATGAATTCCATAGCTTAATTTTGCTTTGACTGAAAATATACTTTATTAAAATTGTTTAAATCTGCTACCAATTAGTGTTCACCAGGCCTTATATTAGTTGAAAGGGTAAATAACTGTTCCTTATTAACTTAGAACATAAGAACATAAGAAATTGCCATGCTGGGTTAGACCAAGGGTCCATCAAGCCCAGCATCCTGTTTCCAAAAGAGGCCAATCCAGGCCTCAAGAACCTGGCTGTTACCTATCGCGGGCCACCTCCTCTAGGGTGCTGCCCCCCCAGACAGCTTCATCGATGCCGGTTCTCGGGAGACGTGCTCGACATACTAGTGCCTTGATGCCGCAGCAAAGATGCTCCCCATGGCTTCCTCTAGGCATGCGCTTGGCAGATTGTGCTGTTAAAGGGCCCATGGTGGGAACTCTCGGCAGCACATGCGTTTGATGTCATCAAGCTGCCCTCACTTAAGGGCAGTTCATCCTGGAGCCATTGCCTCAGCTACAGGTCTGCTCCTGTCTGATGCATTGGATCTCTGTTGCCTGCCTCCTGCCCTGACTCAGACTGCCTCGGATCTTCTGTTGCCTGCCTCCTGCCCTGACTCAGACAGCCTTGGATCTTCTGTTGCCTGCCTCCTGCCATGACTTAGACTGCCTTGGATGTTTTGTTGCCTGCCGACTGCCCTGTCTCAGACTGCCTTGGATACCCTGCTTGCCTGCCGCCTGCCCTGTCTCAGACTGCCTTAATGGATAGCCTGCTTGCCTGCCGCCTGCCACAACTCGGACTGCCTTGGATACCTTGTTTGCCTGCCGTCTGCTCTGACTCGGATCGCCTTGGATCTGCTGTTCGCCTGATGCCTGTTCAATCTGGACTGCTTACTGGATTGGCTGTTCACTGCCTGCCTGTCCAGATTGCCTCCTGGACTGCTCCTTCTGTTGTGACCTGCCCTGCCCTTGAATCGAACCTTGCTACCTGGGGTGACATTCCGCCTGCTGACGGCAGAACTTTTGGGGTTGCCTTCGGAAGGTATTCCGTCCTCCCGCAGCCAAACATCCACGTAAGTAACATTGACAAGTACCCAAACAGCAAGAAGATCCCGTGTTACTGATCCCAGGAATAGCAGAGGCCATTCCCAATAACAACTTTACTCTCCATTGCCTCAGGTACAAACATACAGGGTCATGTATCAAATAACATTATGGTGTTTTCACATGCGTTAAGCACCTTTAATGCATGCGATAGCACCATAACGTATGGTGTGATGCAAATCAGAAAAAGAGGAGGAGTTAGGTTCACTGTTTTGTGAAGTCCTATTGCATGGCTTTAATGCAGATTTTAGCTACACCTTTTTCAGTAGTGTTAAGCTGTTTTAAGGCTTTATTGCATGTTGTGATGTCTTTTCAAATACTGGTTTTGGTAGTTTGAAGCTCTAGCCATCAAGGGGCAGGGGAGGGAGAGAGAGAGAGAAAGAGAGAGATAGAGAGAGAACCTAGCCATAATGCCTTCACACTAGATAGGTATTTATTAGGGATGTGAATCGTGTGCCCGATCCTCTTAAAGATCAGGTTCGGCTAGAGAGAGAAAAAAATCTGATTGGTGGAGATGTGAATCGGAATCGGTTCCGATTCACATCGTAAATTTTTTTAGTGAGGCCCGACCCTTTAAAATTGACCCCTTACCTTCCCCCACCCTCCTGAACCACCCCCAAAACTTTTTACGAGTACCTGGTGGTCCAGTGGTGGTCCCAGGAGCAATCTCCCGTTCTCGAGCCATTGGCTGCCACTCATAAAGATGGCGCTGATGGCCCTTTGCCCTTACCATGTGACAGGGTATCCGTGCCATTGCCCAGCCCCTGTCACATGGTAGGAGCACTGGTAGGCCGGCGCCATCTTTAAAGATGGCGGCGGCCATCTTTACGATGGCAGTGGCCATCTTTAAAGTTGGTGCCGGCCAGCCAGTGCTCCTACCATGTGACAGGGGCCGGCCAATGGCACGGATACCCTGTCACATGGTAAGGGCAAAGGGCCATGGGCGCCATCTTTATGAGTGGCAGCTGACGGCCCGAGAACGGGAGATCACTCCCGGGACCACCACTGGACCACCAGGTAATTTTAAAATGTTTTGGGGGGATCGGGAGGATGGGGGAAGCTAAGGGGTCATTTTTAAAGGGTCGGGTGGTTTTTTTTTTTTTATCGGGCCATTGGCGCCATTTTTGAGTGGCAGCCAAAATGGCGCCGATGGCCTGAGAGTGGGAGATCGGTCCCCGCGCCCCCACTGGACCACCAGGTACTCGTAAAAAGTTTTGGGGGGGTTCGGGAGGGTGGGGGAAGGTAAGGGATTAGTTTTATAGGGTCGGGGTGGGTTTAGGGGTTGTTTTGGTGTGCCGGTTTTCCCGCCCTCCCCCCAAATAACTCACGTTAGTGGACACTAACGGGAGTAACGATTTTTCATGATAAATTGGGAAAATTTCTATTGTATCTCGCACACGATTTTTGACGATTTAAAAAATATCGGACAATTTTTTTAAACCGTCAAAAAACGAATCACATCCCTAGTATTTATATCTCTATGGGAGGCCCACCTAGTAATTAGAGGTGAGGTTTAGGTATTAGTGTAGGGGTTAGGGGCCACTTTGACATTCAAAGTGAGATGTACGAACAGAGCAATGCTATCTAGTGAAGATTTGATGACCTTTGGAGTGAGGAAACTCACCCAAAGATGAGATTTGTGCAATGTTCTCTCAACCTAGCTTGATGTTACCCAGGTATAGAGAGCTAGCGCAGGACGCCCCCCCCTCCCCATTTTGCCCCCGCTACCACCGGATTTTCTAAGTTCACAGAACTTAGAAAATCCAGCCCATAGGTATTAGTGCAAATTGCAATAAACTGCCTGTTACCATAAATCATGCCCCTTTTTCTATCGCATGCGATATTTATTGCATTTTGATAAATCCAGGCCATAGATTGTAAGCCCTCTAGGGATAGGGAAATACCTACAGTACTTGAATGTAATCTGCTTTGAAGTGCTGAAAAAAAGTGTGAAAAGCGGAATATAAATCTAAATAAATAATAAACTTGATTAATAACAGTTAACGGAATTCTCCTCCAAGAACTTATCCAAACCTTTTTTGAACCCAGCTACACTAACTGCACTAACCACTTACTCTGTTAACAAATTCCAGAGCTTAATTGTGCGTTGAGTGAAAAAGAATTTTCTCCGATTAGTCTTAATTATGCTACTTGCTAACTTCATAGTGACCCCTAGTCCTTCTATTATCTGAAAGTGTAAATAACCGATTCACATCTACTTGTTCAAGACCTCTCATGATTATAAAGACCTCTATCATATTCCCCCTCAGCCGTCTCTTCTCCAAACTGAACAGCCCTAACCTCTTCAGCCTTTCCTCATAGGGGAGCTGTTCCATTCCCTGTATCATTTTGATTGCCCTTCTCTGTACCTTCTCCATCGCAACTATATCTTTTTTGAGATGTGACAACCAGAATTTTACACAGTATTCAAGGTGTGGTCTCACCATGGAGCAGTACTGAGGCATTATGACATTTTCTGTTTTATTTTATATTGTGCATTAATTTATAGTCCTCTGCCATATTTCCTCTCAGCTGCCTCTTCTCTGAAAAACACTAATGTGCTTAATTTTTCTTAGTACGTTTACCTTCATACCAACAGTCTAGCGCTTAGGTCAGCACCCCAACCTTGCAGATGATCTATCCTATTGTGTTCCTTATCCCTTACCCTAAGTTATTTCTATTTGCTCTCAGATCTTCTGTCAGCTAGTCTCTGGCATCATGAAAGACCCTTTTATTTAAATGTTGCTTTGATCCCTGTTCCATTGCTCCAAGTTATTTATTCCTTGTTAAATTTAAAAGCATTCTTACATGCTAGTTATTGTTATATTGTAAACCGAAGTGATATGTATTTTCTTACATGAATATCGGTATATAAAAATGTTAAATAAATAAATAAATAGTCTTTCTTCATAAAGCAAACCATTCTACCCTGTTTATCATTTTTGTTGCACTTCTCTGTACTTTTTCTAGTTCTACAATATCTTTTTGATGATGAGATGACCAGAATGATATATAACACTCAAGGTGCAGTTGCAGCCGGAATCCATACAGCAGCATTATGATATTCTCAGCTTGTTTTCTATTCCTTTCTGAATAATTCCCAACAGTCTGTTTACTTTTCTTCATGCCATTGTTTTGCTGAGACCCTGTTTTGAGGCTTTGCTGAGAACCATTAAACTTTTTGACTCCTACTTTGTTTTTCTGAATGGAGTCATTTATCCAGTTCTGATTCACACCATGTCTACATTAAGGAAAAAACTACAAAACTTGCAGTATTTTTTGATGTCTGGCTAAAAAGGGATCATCGGTTGGATAGCTGAGAGGTTGTTTTTTTTTATTACAGATCGTCTGTATAAATTAGCCACAGGCATGCTAGGGCAAGACTCCAGGACACCGTAAGGAGTTTTCCATAACTTTCTTTAAAGACATTGATATGAAACATTATTCTAATATTTCTAAAACACTCCCCCATGCACGCTGTGTGTCTTTCTGCTTAATGAGCATTCCAAAGGAAGATTAGACCCCAGAAAATATGCATGGTTCCCACAGACAAGGCCTAAAGTTGTTTCAAATCAGGGGGGTTATACTGTTCTGTGCCAAGAGTACTGCTTAATACTTTTACAAATGAGGTGTTACTTTGAAGTTAGGATCTTGTCTTAGATCAAAAGCACATAGTTGCCTTAGTTTCTGTTGTAAAAGGCAACAGTTAAATTGCACGGCTATACTTTTTAATGTTTTGGACAGCAAAAATGACATTTACATGAAACAGCAGTCTTGGGAATGCATGCGATAAGACATTTTCAAGAGCAAGCTGAAGGAAAACCTTATGAGGTGCCTTTAAATCAAGCTGAAGTAATGTGAAATAATACTTTATGTCCTTTACCTGTTATTAATTAAAGCAGTGATAAATGAGGTCTGTCAACATTAATACAATGAAACTAAAACATGTGTTTAAATTTACAGGATGCAAGTCCAATAAATCTTTTTTTTAACAAGATTTTTCAATAAATTATTTCCCTTCAAACTTAAATTTGGAATATTATTAATTTGCCCAGTTAATTTCTGTGAAAATATGCAGAAATAAAAGTTAATAAACAAAATATTGAAAATATATATTTAAGTTGATACCTTTTTTATTAGACTAGGTTAATACATTTTTTGCCTTGCGTTTGGAAGCTAACATTTCCTTCAACAGGTCAAAATAAAATGAGCATTACTTTATGTAAGAACATATAGCACGTCAATACGAAAGCTGTAGCTGGTTCCTTTTTATTTAGACTTTGAGGCCTACATGCCTTTTATAAGGAGAAAGCAAATTGAGCAGGTTAATTCAATGGGTGAGATTGCCAATAAAATGGCATTGTTTACAACTTATTGTTGACCTTCACTTTTATGCATTCAAGTAGATTAACATGACAAGCACATTACTATATGTGCGAGGATGTATGCTAATGCTTATAAAATGAACCAGGATGGGCTACCCTGTGGCTCAGGCTATGGCATTCCACACTAGCTGGCTGGGGTAGAGGGAATAATGAATCCAAATCCAGGGAAGGAGCTGCTGCTGCTGTGTTGTCCTGCCAGCCAAAGCATCAGTACAGAGGAAAAAATTCTCATAGGAGACTTCTCTCCTGGCTGAAAAGGATATGTGTGTTGTCTGTTTGTGCCACGTGAGGTATCGGGAGTATGCAAGAGGAGAAGGGGGAATAATATAAAGGGAAAAAAGTAGTCTTTCTAGAAACATAAGAACATAAGAAATTGCCATGCTGGGTCAGACCAAGGGTCCATCAAGCCCAGCATCCTGTTTCCAACAAAGGCCAAAACCAGGCCACAAGAACTAGCAATTACCCAAACACTTGACATTCTACTTGATCTCACAGCCGCTTTTGACACAGTGAACCACGAGATCCTCATACAACGATTAACCGAGATAGGCATAAAAAATACAGCTTTAAGCTGGTTCAAATCATTCCTCCAGAACAGATACTATAAAGTCAAAATCAATAGCAGTGAATCCACACCTTTTATGTCTTCCCGGGGAGTCCCTCAAGGCTCATCTCTATCCCCAACTTTATTTAACATCTACATGTTACCTCTTTGTCAGCTCCTATCCAATCTAAAGCTAACCCACTACGTCTATGCAGATGACGTCCAAATCCTCTTATCTATTACGGAATCTCTGCACAAGACCCTTCTATATTGGAAATCCTGCCTTCACTCCATCAATAACCTGCTTTCGAACCTCATCCTGATTCTAAACACGGACAAAACAGAGTTCCTGCTGATCTCACAAGACGGTAACTTCCCAGTAAATAATTCTCTCCTATCAACGCTTCCAGCTTTATCCCCCCTGGTCAGAAACCTTGGGGTAATCATGGATAACCAATTAAATTACAGAGGTTTTATCAACAACAAAGTAAAAGAATGTTACTTTAAACTCCAGGTCTTAAAAAGGTTAAGACCCCTCCTCCATTTCCACGATTTTAGGTCAGTTTTACAAGCAATCATATTTTCAAAAATCGATTATTGTAACTCTCTCTTACTTGGACTTCCAAACAACTCATTAAAACCTCTTCAGATGCTTCAGAACTCTACTGCAAGGATTCTCACAAAATCTAAAAGAAGAGATCATATTACTCCAATCCTAAAGAACCTCCATTGGCTTCCAATCAAATCCAGAATCCTCTACAAAACATTAACAATCATCCACAAAGCTGTACACAACATCACCCCTCTGGACCTCAGAATTCCTCTACAACCCCACGTCTCCTCCCGCCCTCAGAGAATAGCACAGAGAGGCACCCTCAAGGCTCCACACATCAAAACAACATTACAAAAAACAGCTCTTTCTACAGCCGGACCCAAACAATGGAACTCGCTCCCTCCCGACCTTAGGCTCGATCACTGCCCAATCTCGTTCAAAAAAAGGCTCAAGACCTGGTTATTCAGTCAGGCCTTTTCTTAACATTTCCCAGCCTCTTTAGATCCCATGGACTGCTATCTTTCAGGGCATCCCCCTGGACTTCTATTTACCATTTATAGGATCAATCCCTTCCTCCCAGCCTTCCCTTACAGCTAGCGCTAGGCCATATTAGTCCAACCCTACACTAAACCAACCCTTGCTCTTAAATCAACCTGGTCAAGGATTTTCTAGCCAAGTTACCGTTGATTATTTTACTTTTACGTTACTTCCTGTTTGATTATTGTACTTTTATGTTACTACCAATTTTATATTGTTGTTACTCTGTTCCATTGCTTTTTATCCAAGTTGTTTTACCTTGTTCTCTGTAAGACATAGCTCATGTCATTTTGTTAGTTGTTTGATGTAAACCGAAGTGATTAGTAACTCTGTTACCTGAACCTCGGTATAGAAAAAGCCTTAAATAAATAAACAAATAAATAAATAAGAACCCATGCTACTGATGAAATTAATAGCAGTGGCTATTCCCTAAGTATAATTGATTAATAGCCATTAATGGACTTCTCCTCCAAGAACTTATCCAAACCTTTTTTGAACCCAGCTACACTAACTGCACTAATCACATCCTCTGGCAACAAATTCCAGAGCTTTATTGTGCGTTGAGTGAAAAAGAATTTTTTCCGATTAATCTTAAATGTGCTACTTGCTAACTTCTTGGAATGCCCCCTAGTCCTTCTATTATTCAAAAGTGTAAATAACCGAGTCACATCTACTCATTCAAGACCTCTCATGATCTTAAAGACCTCTATCATATCCCCCCTCAGCCATCTCTTCTCCAAGCTGAACAGCCCTAACCTCTTCAGTCTTTCCTCATAGGGGAGCTGTTCCATCCCCTTTATCATTTTGGTTGCCCTTCTCTGTACCTTCTCCATCGCAACTATATCTTTTTTGAGATGCGGCGACCAGAATTGTACACAGTAGGGATGTGAATCATTTTTTGACGATTTAAAAAAATCGTCAGATATTTTTTAAATTGTCAAGAATCGTTAAGAGTCGCGATAGAATAGAAATTCCCCCGATTTATCGTGAAAAATCGTAAATCGGGGGAGGGGGAGGGCGGGAAAACTGGCACACCAAAACAACCCCTAAACCCACCCCAACCCTATAAAACTAATCCCTTAACTTCCCCCACCCTCCCGAACCCCCCCAAAATGTTTTACGAGTACCAGGTGGTCCAGTGGGGGCACGGGGACCGATCTCCCGCTCTCGGGCCATTGGTGCCATTTTGGCTGCCACTCAAAAATAGCGCCGATGGCCCAATAAAAAAAAACAAACACCCGACCCTTTAAAAATGACCCCTTAGCTTCCCCCACCGTTACTTATCTCACCAAATCTTGCGTTCCAGTAAGAATTAAATCTAAAATAGCTCCCTCTCTTGTTGGTTCCTGAACCAATTGCTCCATGAAGCAATCATTTATTACATCCAGGAACTTTATGTCTCTAGCAAGTCCTGATGTTACATTTACCCAGTCAATATTGGGGTAATTGAAATCTCCCATTATTATTGCACTGCCAAATTGGTTTACTTCCCTGATTTCTCTTAGCATTTCATCATCTGTCTGACCATTTTGTCCAGGTGGATGGTAGTATACTCCTATCACTATACTCTTATCTAACACACATGGGATTTCTACCCATGTGTGTTGGGTAAGAGTATAGTGAAGGAAGCTGGGGCGTGGAAGTCAATCCCTGGCACTAAATTGAATCATGCTAACCTTTAGATCAGTGGTTCTCACTGCTATCCTAGAGGCACACCTAAGCAGTCTGGTTTTCATGCTAACCATATTGAATTTGCATGAGATTCTGTATCTTGGCATGCATTGGATACTGAGTGTAATGCAAATCTATCTCATGTATATTCATTGTGCTATTCTGAAAACCAGACTTGTTAGATCTACCTCCAGGACAGAGGTGATAACTCTTCTTTAGATGCATCTGGGTCATGATTACTGCTTTTAACAATGTATTTTCTTAGGGTAATTCTGGTAGGCTAGTTATTGGTGCTTGCTAGGGGTGTGCATTCGGATTGACCGCATTAGTAAAACGCAACTCATATTTTTTTTTTACTTAAAAAATTGATTCGACATAAACGATCGGATTTCCCACATATCGAACATAGATATGTTCGATATGTGGGAAATCGCGATTGTTGAGCCAAAATAAAAATATAAACCCCCTCACCCTCCTTAATCCCCCCCCCCCCCCGACTTACCACAACTCCCTGGTGATGGAGCGAGGAGTGAGGACGCCATTTCTGCAATCCTTGGCGAGAAGCATGTGACGTCGGCGGCACGTCGAGTGACGCCGGCGTCACGTGATTCCCGGCTCGTTCGCGCCGGACGGCTCGTTCGGCCCAAAAAGAACTTTTGGCCAGCTTGAGGGGGTCAGGAGGCCCCCCCAAGCTGGCCAAAAGTTATTTTTGGGCCGAACGAGCCGTCCGGCGCGAACTCGCCGGGAATCACGTGACGTCGCGTCTGAGTGACGCGGCGCCACGTGATTCCCGGCTCGTTCGCGCCGGACGGCTCGTTCGGCCCAAAAAGAACTTTTGGCCAGCTTGGGGGGGTCAGGAGGCCCCCCCAAGCTGGCCAAAAGTTCTTTTTGGGCCGAACGAGCCGTCCGGCGCGAACGAGCCGGGAATCACGTGACGCCGCGTCACTCGACGTGCCACCGACGTCACATGCTTCTCGCCAAGGATTGCAGAAATGACGTCCTCACTCCTCGCTCGATCACCAGGGAGTTGTGGTAAGTCTGGGGGGGCGATTAAGGAGGGTGAGGGGGTTTAAATTTTTTTTTTGCACATATGTACATATACCCAACTCATTGGATTTTTTTTATGTCCATATTGGCCGCAAGTGGGACCCCCTTTCGGACATAAAAAATATGAACATAAAATTTTGCTCTGCACATCCCTAGTGCTTGCCATTGTTTTCTGTTTTCCTTTCTTGTGCTTCCTGTTTTCTTTATGTAGAAATAAAGGTCAACAAATAAGTTGTAGATTTTATTCAATACATTTGGACTGGCCTTTGAGAGCTATGCTCCCTTCATCAGGACAGTGACGAGACAGCTCAGTTATATTGGGTTTAAATAGTAGAGCTTCAGCTAGGAATGATATTGTTTGCATATGTCAGGAAGTTTCAGGGTACATTGCAATGATGGATCAGTAAAGCGATAAGGGTGGGGGAGGGCAGGGTTGTATTTATGATTTTGGTACCCAGAGATTGGGGGAGTGGAGGAGTGTCGCGCCCCAGAAGTAATGCCAAAGTATCATGGTGATGCCCCTATCAGGAGTGGAAAACAATCAGGAACGACTCCTCTTCAGTCAGTTTCCTATCTTGGCAGAGGCCTACATTTGGGTCTGGAGAAAACGTTGGGGGCAGGACTTGACAGAGGTGGCAAAGAGTATAAATCATTACAGCACGGCAGTATTTTTGATAATGATTGAGAACGTACTTTTCTTTATTGTCTTTTTGTATTGATTCAAAATCTGGGGGATTATTCCTCAAGCAACCTTTTATTTGTGAGGTTGGGGAAGGGATTGAGTGCTATGCCCACAACAATTTTTTTCTTTTTTTGGGGAGGGGGAAGGAGGAAGGCTCAGGCCTACTTGCCTGAGGGAAATCTTTTTCACTTTATTGGCTGTATTCAGAATGTAGAGGGTTAAATTTAACGTTATTCGGATAAACATACGAGGATAAATTTAGTCCTGCTCTGGACGATGACCACACTTATCTGGGTAGGTCTAAATATCAGCGCTATCCACTTGGCCTTGGAGCAAACCTGTGCCACCTCTTTTTTTATCCTGGTTTTAGTCGGTTAATGACTTACCTGGCTGAAACATATGCTCAGTTAGGGGAGGGGAAGGGCAAGAATATTTAAACTCCAGATTTTTCCAGCAAAGTCCCAAACTTAGGGCCTGATTCATCAAGGCATTTTCCCATAGATGCAGAATGGGAGAAAAGCCTTAGTGAATCAGGCAGATAGCCAGTTAAACCTTTTGAATATGGACCTTTGTTTATTGCTATGCATTCAACTAGACTAATCCAGCAATCACACTACTTCATACAGAAAATAGAGGGTGAACTAATCCATTTCTATAAATAACATGCTTGGTGGCAGATTGTCTTTAGTGGCCATGTTTGAGAATAGAATATTCCTACCTATTTTGGTAGCAATCTTCCATCTGTAGATATTTAGATAGGAAATGTTATTCAGGAGCCAGCAGGCTGACTAGAAAAACCCATGTTGACTCAAGCCTCAGAGATTAACTTTCAAAACTGCTCACGTGTGCCCTCCCATTGGTGCGTGGGTATGGGTGCACACAAATTTACAACTATATGTTATAACCTGCACAAATACGATGTGCACAGGTTATAAAATATAAGTACATGTGCTTGTGTATGTGAAAATCATGAGCCGCACAAGTTCAGACTTATCCGGCTAGGAAGTGGCACTTATCTGGACACATCTAAAAAGTGCTACTTGTCTATTTAAGAAGCACTTTTTGGATTTATCTGGATATATAAGACTGCCAGATAAGTTGAAAAAAAAAGAGCTACTTTGCCAATAAGTCTTAAAATTCTACTTATATAGCAAAGTCAGAAAGCTAGATAAGTCTTAAAAGGGTCCATATCCAGCTAAATCTGATACTGAGCAGGAAAAAATATATGCAAGTAAGGTGCTACATTTACACGTGAAAATTGCTTATAGAATAGCAATCTACTCACTTAAATATTGGTCCCTTCCAGGAATGCCCCTTACCTGCCCCTTTTTTACATGTATAACTTTACTTGCGGACTCTGATTTACACTTGTATGTTGAGGTTTTTTAAATGGCGTATCCTCACATACTATATTCTTGTTACGATGCTGCTCACGGAGCCCATCCTGCGAGCAGCCTCTCACCTGCCCTGGCCCAACACCTCCGTTGCCGCCACCGGACCTTGATTCGGTGTGGCTTGGACTCCCGCAGCATCCCATCCCGGACCGCCGCTACTGCCAGCCACTCCTGCGTGGCCTGGATGCCCCGATGTCAATTTCTCTTCAGCAGGGATGCCACTGCCGTGGATTCTGCCTCCTCATGCGAATGGGAAGCCGCTGCTGTCGGACACCTTGAAGTAGCCGCTGTACATTTCGTCCTCTGTGTGTGGCATGGAGCAACTGCTGCCATCCTTACACCACCAGAGACTCTAGGCGCGCTTGCACCTCATCACACTATTTAAAGGGCCAGCAGCGGCAAAAGCCCCATGGCCCCAACGATGACATCATCAGCCTGCTCCTTCACCAGCCCTATAAAAGGGCTCTCTTCCACTTCCTTGGGGCCTTCGAACCTGGTCTCATAGTTGTCTATGCTCTTCTTCCAGTCAAGGTCCTCTGTGGTCTTTTGTTGTCTAGATGGCTCTTCGTTTGATGTCTTAGATGTTCCTGGTCTCCTTCATCCTGATGTTCCTGGTCCTGTTCCTCATTGGAGCTCCTTCATTGTCTTCTCAGTGTCCTGATGTTCCTTGTCCTGAAGTTCCGATGTTCCATGTCCAGATGTTCTGATGTTCCATTTCTAGATGTTCCTGATGTTCCGAGTTCCAGTCCTGGTCCTGATGTCCTCATTTCCAGTGCTTTGTCCTGCTTCCAGATTCCCTGCTTGTCCACCTTTCCTAGTGTGCCACTGTCTTGGTCCGTGACCTGCCCATGGGGGGCTGTGTAGGGCGCTTCGTGGCACAGGGCCTGTCTTCATGTCTGCAGTGCAAGTCTCCGGAAGGCTCATTGTTTTTAATGCCAAGGTCTGTTTCTGAATCCGAGTCTTGAATCCTGAGTCTTGAATTCTGTTCTGGGTCTTTGGAGTACCTTGTGCCTGCTTCTGTCCATGCCCAAGACTCAAGCCAGAACCTGCTCTGCTCCAGCGTGGTCTGCGACCAGCCATGGGCGCCTGTGTAGGGGGTTCCTCAGTGCAGGCCTCTCCTGAATCTTCAACATGTTCCCGGTTCCAAGTCTTCACTTTCTCGCCTGGAGTCTGCTTTGCTTTTGGCATGGTCCGCAACCAACCATGGGCAGCTGTGTAGGGCATGCTGTGGTGCAGTACTCACTCTGTACTAATGCTTGAACCCTGAATCCTTGCCTGAGTCTTCCAAGTATATTGGATCCTTGTCCGAGTCTTCCAAGATTCTCGTATCCTCATCTGAGTTTCCTAGTTCCTGAATTCCATGTCTTGCCTTGTTCCTGCCCTCAGCCTCCATCTGACCTCTTGCACTCATCGTTCCCAAGTGGTGGGTCCGGAAGGGCTATTGAGTGGCTGGAGGACTACTCTTGAAGCAGCATTGCGTTGCTGGGTCTCACTGGTGCGTGCAGGTCCAGTGGAGGTCTGAGCCTGCCTTATCCAGTTCCTGATGTTCCAAGTCTTGATCCTGGTCCAGCCTTGTTCCAGCCCCAGCGCATGCCTGAACAGTCTCACGTCCCACGGTGTGTGTCTTGGGGCTCCTCCCTGAACCGCACCATGGCCCATGGGCTCACATCTCTCTGAGCAAGTGACCACACCTCTGTGCTCACAATTCTATTTTACATGTGCAACTTTTGAAAATTCAACTTTTAGACTATATATTCTACATGCATGCGCGGTTTAAAGTACAAGGGGCAAGGTCACCTTTCTGGTGAGGACCAGTCCAATAAGTGGAGAGTTTCAAGGATAGGGGAACAGGACACCATATTTAAGTTGAAGGGTGAGAGCCTCAGTGTTCTGGAGAGCTATTATCCTTTTGGCACAGTGGGAGGGGGCTGGATTCAATCATATTTATTATGTCAGGGGCAGGGGAAGAGACCACCCCTGTTGCATTTTGAGCCAGTTAATGTAGAAGATTTTAAATGCAGGTCTTTTACCATGTTTATGTTCTGCATCTAATTAGGTTAGTGATTAGGCTATTTGCGATTGTAGCAATGAAGCTAAAAATTTGTTAGCATGACATTTACTGTCTCGACCCCTAAATCTGAAAACTACTTTGGGTTGAATGACTAGAACATGGCCAAAGACACTGTCCTGGTATATTATTACAGAAAAAAGGATTCTGCTGTTTCAATTGCACTGCATTCAGTTAACATGGGTAACGACATTGAATCCCCTTTATTTATTTAAAAAATATATACACACCGCATAACCAGTAAAATTCACAGCTTTTTGTTCTCTGTCCTGTTTTTATATTCTCTTACAAATACTGACTACCTTTATTTTCCTCTTGGTCCTTCTGTCTTTACAATTTGCAATGTTTTTTTCCCGATGATAGTGGGGAAGAATGGCCCTGTTAACATTTTATCTACTCCTCTGTCCTGCTCAAACATTTTTTTTGGAACCTTTTAGGAAACTCATGAGCCAGGAAAACTATTGCTGCCATTGTACTGATGGACAGGACTGTCAAAATAAAATATTTTTTGCAGTCGTGTAATATTACACTTGCATTGCGCTTGCATTCCCCTTGCTTTTCTTCCTACGAGACATCAAAGCCACTAAATTGAAGTCTACTTTAGAGAGAAAAAAGTAAGTAGTGAAAAGATCTATCACTTCAGAAATGATAAAACAATTTAGCAGTTCCCACTCCTTCAGACCATGACTTAGAAAGATGAAAGGGGGTCTGGTGAAAGGGAATATGAGGAATATCAGAGGACAATTTAGAGGATTTCAGACTATAAAGAGGACAGTGGGGAAGAAGGTGAGGAGAAGAATTCTGGGGTTGAAATTTTGGGGTATGCTGGGTTGGGTGAGAGTGGGGATGAGGAAGGGGATTTGTTTTTTTTGGAGGACTCCAAATCATGCACAAAGAAGAAAAATTAAATGAAGATCATCACAGCAACAGCTGTTCTTTTTGTGTTACCTATTGTTATTGCAGCTGTGCTTTTCTGATTCTCCGTTATTATTCTGACATTCTTTTCTTTTCTATTTTTTCTTTTCAAAATCGCATTTCCATTACTCTTATCTAGTTGGCAGGGAATGTCGGCTTATTCTACCTCTTCTCATGGGAAACTGTCCATTTTCACATTTTCCCTGTATAAGTCATATAACCTTGATATTCACTGTACCATGTTTATTGCCTCTTATGCCTTCCCCTCAGTCTCTTTCTGTTTCCCAGGGACTAGCATATCTTCATTTTAAAATAATTATTGCTCTCGCTTTCTGTCTTTACAATGCATGTTTTAGGTGTCTTCAATCTTTGCTGCTTTGTAACTAGAATTTTGTCATCTCTTTCTGTTATTGAGCCTTTCAGCTTTTATTTGCTCTATACCTGATTATCTGTACAAACTGCCAAATCCTCTCCTTCAATCATTTTCCTGTGCTACTCCAACCATCACCTTATTTCTTTTGTTTTTAGAAAGGGTAATTTTTAATAGTGTGCATAACTCAGCACGTAGGCTCATAGCTAGCTGTGTCTAAAGTTATGCCTGTATTTTATAACTGTGCAGCTGGAGCCACATGATTTTGAAAATAGTGCATATCTTCACCCTGAAAATATGTCCACATGTTTTTATGCAGGGATCCACATAGTTTGTACAAATATGCGCATAGATATTTTATGTGCAAAATAATTGTAACATGCACATAATAACCCTCAGTTTATGCGCGGATGCAGGTATTTTAAAGTTTGCTGATACATGCGAGCACCTCGCTTATGAAAATACTGAACTTGTGTACTTCCAAGCATCAGTTCAGCCAAGGACCTATACCAGTTCATGCAAACCCTCCTCCACTTATCCTGGAAGCCTACCCCCAGCCAAAGTCTGCAGATAAAAGAGAAATCTGATTTAATTTCCGTGGCTTAATTAGTAAGTGTAAGAATGAACATATGTTTGATGTCAGGCATGCATTCCACATAAGATATGTGAGTGTATGCATACTTTCTGACCCTACCCTGGAACACCCTTGCAATGCCTCTTTCTCAATGCACACTTTTCTGCGCAACAGCAGAACTATGCAAGCACTTGCAGCCTTCTGAAAATTCACTTGGCCCATCTCAAAGCAAATGAGCTTGCAGTCCAGAGTGCTCTATTTGGAGTGTTTTTGATAGGTGGACTAAAAATACAAATAAATAAATATATGCAGATTATACAGAATGTGTTCATGATTCACCCCTGCTTTGGAAATCACTGGAGAAAGACTCATTCAGAGCAATAAGAGGTTAGCTAAACAAATTCACTTCTTTACTAATTCTGATGATCTGTCTGCCCAACAAAGCATCTCTAAACAAGCTCATAATCTAAATCGCAAGAAGCTTTTTGAAATGATCAATTCTCTTCTTTTGGTTGCTCCAGTAGATGCAGTTTTTCCTGCCATCCTAGCTGGATGATTTTTGGACCTCTTTTGTTTAAATCAAGGTCACATAATAAACTAAAGTGAAAGAAAGAGATCACAATAGAGCCTTTCTATTTCCTTGCTTTAACCTTTTCTTTTAAATTACTGTGAGCTTTTATTTATTCAGGATTGGAATTCTGAAATATGGTACGTGGGTGGATGGAAAAGGGAGGAAGCAGACAAAGAAACTAGTGAAATGAAAATGCTTGCCAATACATAATGAGCATCAAAGATCAGACAACTGGAAACAATAAATGACCATAGCACAGTGAAAATATAAGAGGGTCTGTTTTCAAAGGATTTATTGTTCTTTGTTTATGGCAAGTTGGGGACACAATTTTTTTTTTTTTTTTTGCTAGTTGTTGACTGGGAATTTTAGATTCAGTTAATTAATGTCAGTCAAAATACTTTCTTGTATGAGATGCTAGGCCTAGTGGACAAAGGGCCACCCACTTTTGGCAGCCCACAAGTCCTAGTTTTATGCCCCATCTATAAAAATTCAAAAATAATGTAAAAAAAATGCAAAGTAACCATGTTGCATAAACAAGCTTTTCTATACTTGTTACAGGGACATATCAACAGTGTTAGGTCAATGGTATTGTGGCCTTGGAGGCACCAGAGTAAGATACCAAAATGTCACCCTTAGACAACATGACTTACCCATGGAAGCCCTGGAAATCAGGTGCAACTGTTATGAAGTAATAGTTAAATAGAAAAACTGAAATCTTGCTTTTCCAGAAACAGCTATTCAATTGTTTTGGTACAAATAAAGTTTAACTGCTAGACAAAAACTTCTTTCCCTGCTGAGGGTTCCTCATTGCTGGTAATGGTATTGGTGGCTGCCATAGTTGGCACATTGGATGGGAGGTGGAATACACTGTGCAGTGTTCTGTGCTTGAAACAATCATTAAAATCACTGCAAATGTTGTGAACCAGGAGACAAAGAAAAAACATAGAAGATATTGGATGATTAGTTTTCATTAGTATCTAATCATACTGCTTTGCTAGCAATTTCTATCATCCAAAGAAAACACTTACTAGTCTTCAGAACAAATTAGCTTCCCCATTGCACTCTCTCACATTGCATTTAATAGTATATAAACTGCTTTTTATAGCAAAATAACTAAAATGTCATATTGAGTACATTAAAGAGCTTTAAATGTAATGAAAATGTAATTCCTAGGACGATTTATTACAAATGTAAAAGTATCAGTATAGCAGTGCTAGAAATTTAAATTAGTTTTGTATTTCCATTTTTAAGATACAACTTCAGTTTACATGTAAAAAAGTTTAAAGCTTTACCCAATGAAGAAGTCTGGTTTTAAAATGGTTAAATTGTATCTATCTATCTTCCTATTTATTTATCTATATACTGTGTGCTTGCCTTTGCAGGAATTCCAAAATTAGCTAATAGGATTGGCCAGTTTGGAACATAAGAATTGCTATATTGGGTCAGACCAAGGGTTCCTCAAGCCCAGTATCCTGTTTCCATCAGTAGCCAATCCAAGTCACAAATACATGGCAAGTACCCATACATTAGAGAGATCACAAGCTACTATTGCTTATTAATTACCATCATAACAGTTTATGGATTTATCCTCTACGAACTTATCCAAACCTTTTTTTAAACTCAGCTACACTAATTGCTGTAACCACATCCTCTGGCAATGAATTCCAGAGCTTAACTATGCGTTGAGTGAAAAAGAATTTGATTTGTTTTAAATGAGATAATTGCTAACTTCAAGGAGTACCCCCTGGTCCTTCTATTATCTGAGACAGTAAATAACGGATTTACATTAACTTGTTCAAGTCCTTTCATGATTTTGTAGACTTCTATCATATCCCCCCTCAGCAGTCTCTTCTCCAAACTGAACAGCCCTAACTTCTTTAGCCTTTCTTCATAGGGGAGCCGTTCCATGCTATAAAAGTACATGGAGCAGTGTAGGTGGTCTTATATTCCTTTTAATTCGATGCAATGCTTTACTGGGAGACAGTCAAGCCTATGTGCTGACCCGAACTGGCTTCCCATATAACTAGAAAAAACAAAAAAAAATTTTTTAAGGAATGGAGGAAGGGTTTCATATATCTGAGTTTAAAACCCCCACCAGGGTGAACTCAATTCATATGTGTATAATCATGAACCAAACCTCCTCCGTCCCATATTTTTTGTGTATTCTTTTCAAATTGTGTGCAACAAGCCTACACCCCTGTGTGTTTCTTTTAATAAAAAATCATTTTCAAGTCTGAATGTATCATTCTTCTTTTTTTAAATTGTCAAAGATGGATAAATCCGTCTTTGACAATTTAAAAAAAGAAGAATGATACATTCAGACTTGAAAATGATTTTTTATTAAAAGAAACACACAGGGGTGTAGGCTTGTTGCACACAATTTGAAAAGAATACACAAAAAATATGGGACGGAGGAGGTTTGGTTCATGATTATACACACATGAATTGAGTTCACCCTGGTGGGGGTTTTAAACTCAGATATATGAAACCCTTCCTCCATTCCTTAAAAAAATGTTTTTGGTTTTTTCTAGTTATATGGGAAGCCAGTTCGGGTCAGCACATAGGCTTGACTGTCTCCCAGTAAAGCATTGCATCGAATTGAAATGATTCACGATTTGCGAGCATTAAAAAATTGATAGATTTGATGTAAAAAGAATTTCCTAAGGGGGAATTGGATGTGTATTGATTACGGATAGTATAATTTCCCCAAAAAATATTTTTGGTGCTTATTGTTAATTGGTGGTCTTATATTTACATTTGAATTGGGGCCATCAAGCTTTGGTTGTGTTATGGAGATGTGTATAGTCAGTTATAATTTATCTAGGGTATAATTTTCTCAAAAGTCTACAGCGTACGTAGCATGTTGAAACCTTCAACTTCCTTTTTTTTTTTTAAATTTAACCTATGATAGAATCATTGTTGCTTTCTCATTCTCTCTCTCCAAAACTGTTACCGCTTTTTAATAGTCTTGAGACACCTTCTCTTCCCTCCCCACCCCTCAAAATAAAGAAAAATAAAGACTATTGTAGCTGCATGTTATGAGTAATATTATCTGCCATATATTAAATCTGACTGGTCTGAAGAAATCAGTATAAGGATGAAGGAGAAAAGCTTTACATCAACCAAGGCTGATTCAGTGCTGGTTTGTTTCCCCTTTGCATGCATGGCATTGTAGGGAAATCGAAGGGACAATCAAAACTACAATGCCATGCATGCACTGTGCTGGCACCCCCTAGTTACCCTTCATGTTGGCATCTACCTCCCTGTTACGTGATGCCTGCTTCTATGGAAGCATTGGAGTTGAGGATAACTATTCAGAAGGAGGAAGACAGAAACTTTTTGTCAACAAACAAGCATTATTCTGTGAATTGTCTTGTGATTTTTCATCCATTTTAAATATCTTAAATAGCCTCAGGTGCAAGATGGTGACAAGGAATTTATAAAATGTAGACATCACTTCATCAGGGATTTGCGTTTTATTATCTTCATGAGTTAGACATTGTTTATTTCCTATGGGATTAAACTTCCAACTGTGTTTGTTTTTTTTCAATTGGTTTCAGCTGTTTTGAGATTTATCTGATCTATACAATTGTAAAACATTTTTTTTTCAGTTTATTAATCTCTGAGGAGGTTTGACCAAAATCCTGAAAGGTTTATTAGTGCACATTGTTCAAAATGCAGCTGCATTTTATTTATCTTAGAAGGCTTTCTCATTAAGCTGTCAGGCTGGGATATACCACCATAGACAGACAGTTCTCATTTAAGTTTCTTTACAATTTATTTCAAACTGCTTTTAAACTAGATTCAAGCAATTTCCTAGATGGCAGAAGACAACACTTTATGGAGAGGACAATTGCATTCCTCCTCTCTCTGCAAGCAGGCCCATGGGAGCTTCGTGGAGGGATTTTCAAATCTTTTTTTTTCTTAGTTAAACATCTGTTTACCTGCAGACATTCCTATGAAAAATTGCCCCACATTTCTTAAATTCCAAATCTATCAGAAAATTGTTCTTCAGTCACTATTAATTCTCAGTGTAAGGATTACATTTGTTCAAAATGAAAATGAAAGTGATTTTTTTTTCATTTCATTGGTAACAAAACATAAGAGTGCTACAAATGAAAAAATGTTTTATTTTCATTTATTTCATTGCCATTTAAGAACATAAGAAAATAAGAACATGGCATACTGGGTCAGACCAAGGGTCCATCAAGCCCAGCATCCTGTTTCCAACAGTGGCCAATCCAGGCCATAAGAACCTGGCAATAGGGATGTGAATCGTTTTCCATATCGTCTTAACGATAGAAATCGTGTGGCAGGGCAAGAAAATCGTCTTAGGCACGATTTTTTAGTTAAAAAATCGTTAAAAATCGTTTTTTCCGATTAGTGCGCACTAACTCGAGTTAGTGCGCACTAACTGGGAGTTAGTGCGCACTAACTGAAAATGATACAATTTGACACTTTTCAGGTCAGTTAAGGTCAGTTTAGGAATGAATATGTATTCCTATTGGCTGCCCTCTTATTTATTCATGTTACCAAGTTTCCTACTGACAGTATATGGGGGATGGGAAATGGAAACAGTTGGTAGCTTGACAAAACAAGTAATGTGATCAGTCAATGTGACTAGAACTTGTGCCCTAACCCTGATACCAGGGGTATTGTGATCTTCCTGCACACAGTGCCCTATCCCTATTAATACCAGGAGTGTTGTGATCTTCCTGCACACAGTGCCCTATCCCTAATACCAGGGGTGTTGTGATCTTCCTGCACACAGTGCCCTATTCCTGATACTGGGGGTGTTGTGATCTTCCTGCACACAGTGCCCTATTCCTGATACCGGGGGTGTTGTGATCTTCTTGCACACATCCCGATATCAGGGATAGGGCACTGCATGCAGGAAGATCACAACACTCCTGGTATTAATAGGGATAGGGCACTGCATGCAGGAAGATCACAACACTCCTGGTATTAATAGGGATAGGGCACTGCATGCAGGAAGATCACAACACCCCTGGTATCAGGGATAGGGCACTGTGTGCAGGAAGATCACAATACCCCGGAGGAGTGAGGGTCAGGCAGCTCCCCCCTGTCTGTGAAGCCAGCCTCTCACTAGTAATGCAGGGAGGGAGCTGTCTCAGACTTCACCATCCTCCCCCCCCCCCCCCTTACCCACACACCATTCACTAGCTGGGACATGGGGGAAGTCAGGAGTGAGGGTCAGGCAGCTCCCCCCTGTCTGTGAAGCCAGCCTCTCACTAGTAATGCAGGGAGGGAGCTGTCTCAGACTTCACCATCCACCCCCCCCCCCTCACCCACACACCATTCACTAGCTGGGACATGGGGGAAGTCAGGAGTGAGGGACAGGCAGCTCCCCCCTGTCTGTGAAGCCAGCCTCTCACTAGTAATGCAGGGAGGGAGCTGTCTCAGACTTCACCATCCTCCCCCCCCCCCCCTCACCCACACACCATTCACTAGCTGGGACATGGGGGAAGTCAGGAGTGAGGGTCAGGCAGCTCCCCCATGTCTGCGAAGCCAGCCTCTCACTAGTAATGCAGGGAGGGAGCTGTCTCAGACTTCACCATCCTCCCCCCCCCCCCCTCACCCACACACCATTCACTAGCTGGGACATGGGGGAAGTCAGGAGTGAGGGTCAGGCAGCTCCCCCCTGTCTGCGAAGCCAGCCTCTCACTAGTAATGAAGGGAGGGAGCTGTCTCAGACTTCACCATCCTCCCCCCCCCCCTCACCCACACACCATTCACTAGCTGGGACATGGGGGAAGTCAGGAGTGAGGGTCAGGCAGCTCCCCCCTGTCTGTGAAGCCAGCCTCTCACTAGTAATGCAGGGAGGGAGCTGTCTCAGACTTCACCATCCTCCCCCCCCCCTCACCCACACACCATTCACTAGCTGGGACATGGGGGAAGTCAGGAGTGAGGGTCAGGCAGCTCCCCCCTGTCTGTGAAGCCAGCCTCTCACTAGTAATGCAGGGAGGGAGCTGTCTCAGACTGGTATCAGGGTTAGGGCACTGTGTGCAGGAAGATCACAACACTCCTGGTATTAATAGGGATAGGGCACTGTAAGAGATGACTGTAGTAGATTGAATAAAGATCTGATGTTTCTGCTCTCCTCACACCAAACAAAAACAACACACAAGCAGAGAAGCCCTTCTTACAAAGCTGAGCTAGTGAGTTAAGTAGGAGGAAAAGTAAACATACTGGTGCCAGTGTGTCTACTTAAAAAATACACTTACCAACAATCAATTACATATATTTGAACTGTGTACAGTTCCAGCCAGGACCACCTTTCTAAAATGCACAGTGATTGGCAAATTCAACATGCACTAGCATTTCAGGTGCCTGCTAACAAAAATAATAAACAAACAAGTTCTAGTCACGTGAGTGCTGATCATTACATTACTTTTTTTGTCAAGCTTCCAACTGTTTCCATTTCACATCCCCCCAACCATATTGGTAACATCAATAGATAAGAGCACAGCCAGCCAATAGGAATACATACATACATATTCATTCCTAAGTGACCTTTACTGACCTGGGAAGTGTGAACACTTTGTTTCATTTTCTGTTGGTGTTCGTTAGTTTCCAGTTCCATTTCCCATCCCCCCAACCATCCCATCCCCCCAACCATCACCTCAGTGGTAACCTTGGTAATATCAATAGATAAGAGGGCAGCCAGCCAATAGGAACACATATTCATTCCTAACTGACCTTCAGTGACCTGGAAAGTGTTTATTTGTATCATTTTCAGTTAGTGCGCACTAAATCGAGTTAGTGCGCACTAACGGGGAGTTAGTGCGCACTAACTCGAGTTAGTGCGCACTAACACGATTTAACGATTTTTAACGATAAATCGTTAGAATTTCTATTGTATCGTGTTCTATAACGATTTAAGACGATATAAACATTATCGGACGATAATTTTAATCGTTGAAAAACGATTCACATCCCTAGTTCATTCTGTACTTTTATGAAGTAGAAAAATTGTATATATGTGCCCTGTTATGCTAAAGAGTTATATTGTGAGAAATACCCAATCCTTTTTTTGCAATCATTTTGTTCTGCATTTCCTGGATAGTTTATTGGATTCTAAACATATATGACCTTCTGGCTTGTTTTTATCTGGTAGAACATAATCTTTGTTTTGTCTGGCTGGGAAATGCTCTCTATTATGACACAGCTGTCAAAGATTCATTATCTACGAGGCTTAGAGTTTAATTGTTACTCAGTATGCAATTTACAATGTTTGGTATTTGGATAATGCTCCTGTTATTAGCATTTCGGGATCATAAAGCATATAAGATTTTATATGATTGTCTTATTAATGTAATGTATTTCAGCTAATGAGGCCAAAGAACTGCTAATTTTTTCCCAACAATGTATATTATACTTATTTTTGCATTGGATTTTGGTGGAATTTTAGTAAAAATCTTAATATAGATATATTTTTTTGTAGTTTTATGACAGAAGCCAAAGTGATGAAGTATATTGCATCAATATGCAATACTAAATCAGACCATTTAAATCCCATTTCAGAGTGCTCTGCATTTTACTATTTTCTTCAGTGAAATGACTGAGAAAAACTGAGCATTTTGATCTTCGATGTGACCATGCATCAAAAGCTTTCATATGTGCAGTCAGCACCTCATGTGCACTGTCCTGACAGATTTTTAACATTCAATATATAACAGTGGATGAAAAGCTAACCGTCCTGTTTTAATAATATATTGCTCAATATTCAGTGTTTTATCTGGGGAAATTTATCTGCATAACTTTTCATGGATATTGAATATTCTCGCATAACATTGAACATACAACTTTATCTAGGTAAAGCTAGGATGGGTAGAAAAGGACCTGAAGGCTCACATACAACTTATCTAGGTAAAGTTAGGATGGGTAGAAAAGGACCGGAAGACTCATCTGTATACTGCTCCCAGCATCCCCTGGGAGAGGTCTCCAGAGGTCACAGTGTGCAATCCAGGGTTTGAACTCCACAGCCCCAGTTTCCAGAGGCCCTGCACCCTTTGTAGTAGAAGAAGACCAGAAGGCTTATCTGCAAACCACTCCCAGCATCCCCAGGGGAGGATTCCAGAGGTCACAGTGATTGATCCAGGGTGTGAACTCTGCAGCCCTAGCTTCCTGAAGCCTTGCACTCCTTGAGTACAGGAGGACCAGAAGGCTCATCTGCCTACCGCTCCTAGCATCCCCTAGAGAGAAGGATGCCAAAGGTATTAATATGTTGAATAAATCAGAGCGATGAAGTACAATGAAAGCGCAATATCAGTATGGGGCCTTGGAGACAGGAGTGGCACTATAAGACAGAATAAGAACAGTTAGGAAAATGAATGTATAATAAGTTACAAGAGAAATAACTTTCAATTATTCTTCATCAGACTTCATGACCCCTGTGCAGTGTTGTCCACTTCAGCTGCCGGTTCCACAGGCAGATCTGGTGGCAAGTTTTCGGCTACCTCTGCATCCTCACCAAATCTCTGACAAATGTTGTGTAGCATGCAGCAGGCAACAATTATGCTCACCACCTTTTCTTCACTGTACTGCAGGGCTCCCCCTGAGCGATCCAGACATCGGAAACACCCTTTCAGAACTCCGAAAGTGCGCTCGATCACGTTTCTGGTGCTGCCATGAGCCTCATTGTAGCGTTTTTCGGCCGCTGTGCGTGGGGACTGGAGTGGAGTTAGCAACCAGGGCTTACAGCCATAGCCGCCATCACCTATAGGATCAATAATCCGGAATGCATAAAAAACAACTTCGCAGCACCTAACATCATAAACACAACATCATAAACATAATTGTATACCGAACATCCCCAGACCTGAACACATGACAGATAGAATCACAGGCAGTAGCCTTTGTCACTTACCAAGTAGCCAACCTTCAATTCTCTGGGAATTGGGTCCCCAGAGACGAATGTGCAAGAATGTAGGCATCATGGCAGCTCCCAGGATACTTCGCTACAACATTTAGAATCCGAAGGTGTGCATCACAAACGACTTGCACATTCATCGAATGGAAGTGCTTGTGATTCTGGAATGTACTCTCTTCCTCCGACCTGGGGGTAAACGCAATATGAGTGCAGTCGATAGCACCCAACACGTTCGGCATCCCCGCAATACCCATGAACCCACTGAGGATCTGTTGCAGCACCGCTGGATCCGTAGGATAGACGATGTACTTCCTCATCTGCTTCATCATGGCCTTCACCTGTGACAGATGCCATGAAATGGAGGCCTGTGTCATACCTGCAATGACACTCATGGGGTTTTAAAAACTTCCGGTACCAAAAAGATTTAAGGCACCGAGAAGTTTTGTCAACCCTGACACAGCATGGTGGCGATTGGCCAGTGGGTCTAGGTCACACCGCAGATCTTTATAGTGGAACAAGATTGCCCGTGAGCTCAGCCAGTAGGTTTGGACAACATCTCTCTCACACATGCCAAACAGAGTTGTCCGTGTGCGAATGAAACATCCTGGTCTGCCGATGGCCTCCCGGTGGCCTGGCCTACCGATGGCACGGTGCTCTGCCTGCATGGAATACAACAGAGGCAAACACAAGAAATTCAAATTAATTGCTGATCACATAGAAATTGTTTAACAGCACATACATGGATAGATTTAGTAGCAGGGCAAATAGAAAACGTTTACCAGTACATACATGGATATGCAACACTGGGGATTCTCTGGTATACATACTTTTAATAGCAGCACATATAAATTGTTTAACAGTACATACATGGATCTGCAACACTGTGGATTCTCAAGATTTTATTCTTAAATGAGCTATGCGTTCTTAGCTAAGCTTTTACTATTCAGAAATGAGCTATGCATTCTTATTTAAGCATTTACTACAATCAGCAGCCTCAGGATGCCGAATTCTAGACGCAGGAGGAAGGCTCCATATAGGCGTCGGTATAAGCGTCTGTATAAGCATCCGTATAGGCGTCCGCTGTCCCGTCCATCCCCCGAGCCTCAGGACGCCTAGCAGATGCCGGATGAAGGCCTGGCGAGCTCCCATCTCTCCGGCGTCTGTAGAGGCGTCCATGTCCAGAGCCTCAGAGATGTAGAGTTTAACCCTGGCCTGGCGTGGCTCCCATCTCTCCGGCGTCCATAGAGGTGTCCATGTCCGGATCCTCACAGACGCCCAGAGATGGATGGTACAGTTGAACCCAAACAGAACAGAACACATACCTCCTCTGGTCTTGCTGCTGGGTTCTCCGGTTGGCTGGGTTCTCCTTGCTGCTGGGCTCCCCTGTTGGCCTCTTAAATCTGCTGAGCATTTCGAGCATTTCTAATTCGAGCATTTCACATTCTGCTTCTCAAATGAATGAAAAATAACACCAGAGCCAATATATGCATGTTGTCCATGGTGCTGTCCAGTACGAAGCTGGCTGAACACCACACTAACGCCAGGGTCAGAGTAGGAGGTAAATATTGAGGTTAAAGACGCGGTAAATAAGCTGGTTAAAAAGGGCAATAATTTGGGCGCACGTTACTTATAGCTAATCCGATCATTAACATATCATATACACGCGGCGGGTGGTAATGGATACGCGTCTTTTTCGGCAAGTGCTAAGGATGCGTAAAAGCCGATACTGAATTGCGGGTCCATCTTATGCGCTCAAAATGTGCATCCAAAGCAGGTTAAAAAACGGGCAACCGCAGCCACGCTTTACTGTATTAGCCCGCTAGTAATTAGAATCCATGGTAAGCTAAAGATACATAATAGTGACTCATTGTTCTGAGACACCATTCACATAAAATTGATGAGGCAGACATATCGTTGCTGGAAAGTTTAGTTATCCTAGTGCTCATCCCAACTTTTGGTAAGAAGATAAAATATTGACGATCAGATTGATGGGAAAAAAATTTGTGATTAATAATATTTGTTTTAGGTACAGACCCTGATGCAGCCTTTACTGGTAAAATGTGTATCACCTTGGGCTCCTAATATTCAGCTTCATGCTATTCAAATCAAAATAAAAGAGAAGTTTGAGCATTTTTATTTTTGTTTGAAGTTCTGTGCTATGTTTCTAGAAGAGATATAAGAAATGTTTGCAGAAGAATGACAAATTTTAATAGCACTTTCACATGGACATAATTTTTCACATTAAAAATATGAGAGAGATATATGACTGTATATGATATATGATGGGTAGCACTATGAGTGCAGTTAATAATAATAAGCTTGCTTATTGCGGCGGTTACTACCCCTAACTAATTAAGCTAGATATTTCACTTAGATGCAGTTCCAACTCTGCTCTCTACATTAATGGTGGGGTGGAAGGGAAATAGAACCAAAAGGTTACTAAGGGCCAAGAGTAACAGATAAGTATGAGAAAAAAACAAGTGTGAAAGCTTGCTAGGCAGACTGGATGGGCCATCTGGTCTTCTTCTGCCGTCATTTCTATGTTTCTATAATGCACTGTGCTAAATGAAGTCTTTTCCCCCTCATAAAAAAGATTTATTAGACTGCATATTTAAATGAAAAAATATTAAATATGGTTTATTTTGTTGGTTTATTATTGAATTGTTCTGTAAAAGTATTATTATGCAGACATTTTATTTTTTATTTTATTTGTAATTTTTATTGCATGATTTTATCATTGCATGTAATCTTGTTTTTGTATTCACTTTTGAGCCTTTTTGCTATGGAAAAGCAAGTATCATATAAATATGGATTGGATTGCATTATATATCCATTAAGGAATTAAATTGTTTGCATTCATAACTGGTATTCTACAGGATTTGACACAGAACTTTGCTTTCTGTATTAACCTTCAATGGCAGGGGATAAAGTCTGATGCTTCACTTTCAATGCATGTCCAGCATAACTCTCTGCTTCAACGGCAGGGGGAATGAAGAAAAGAGGATCTATATACAGACAACAACCAAAAAGGACTGAATTACATAGTCTGGGAAAACAAATAAGCATGGGATTTAAATCCATGGATAAAGGTAGGGGGGGGTTTAGATAGGGCCGGGGGGGTGGGTTAGGTAGAGGAAGGGAGGGGAAGGTGAGGGGAGGGAATGGAGGCAGGCTGCGCGGCTCGGCGCGCACCGTCTGCCCAAAATCGGCAGCCTTGCGAGCGCCGATCCAGGATGTTAGAGGATACGCGCGGCTATGCGCGTATCTTATAAAATCCAGCGTACTTTTGTTTGCGCCTGCTGCGCAAACAAAAGTACGTGATTGCGCAGTTTTTAAAAATCTACCCCTAAGTGAACTTAATAGCAGGTAATGGACTTCTCCTCCAAGAACTTATCCAATCCTTTTTTAAACACTGCTATATTAACTGCACTAACCATATCCTCTGGTAACAAATTCCAGAGTTTAATTGTGCGTTGAATAAAAAAGAACTTTCTCCGATTAGTTTTAAATGTGCCCCATGCTAGCTTCATGGAGTGCCCCCCCCCCTAACGAATAAACCCCCACCCTCCTGACCCCCCCAAGACTTGCCAAAAGTCCCTGGTTTTATAGTGGGGGTCCTGGAGCGATCTCCTGCACTCGGGCTGTCAGCTGCCGGTATTCAAAATGGCACCGATAGCATTTGCCCTTACTATGTCACAGGGGCTACCTACCGGTGCCCGAGCCGATAAACAAAAAACCCACCGCAACCCTTTAAAACTAATCCCTTTGCATCCCCCACCCTCCCGACCCCCCAAAAAACATTTTACAGGTACCATTTTACAGGTACAGCCCCTGTCACATGGTAGGAGCACTGGATGGCGCGGGCCATCCAGTGCTCCTACCATGTGACAGGGGCTGGCCAATGGCACGGATACCCTGTCACATGGTAAGCGCAAAGGGCCATCGGCGCCATTTTGATTAGTGGCAGCCGACGGCCCATGAGCGGGAGATCGCTCCCGGGACCCCCACTGGCCACCAGGTACCTGTAAAATGTTTTGGGGGGCCGGAAGGGTGGGGGAAGCAAAGGGATTAGTTTTAAAGCGTTGGGGTGGGTTTAAGGGTTATTTTTGTGTGCAGTTTTTCCTGCCCTCCCCCAAAATGATAAGAGAACTCCCACAATCAATATTGTGGGGTTTTCCTATCGTTTCGGGGGAGCACCCGATTTCTGACGATTTTGAAAATATCAACGATATTTTCAATCGTCCAAAGCCCGATTCACATCCCTATTGAATAGTGCAGCTGCATCATTCAATATGGGGTAGATTTTCACACGTGCGCACACTTCCCGGCGTGCACACATGGACACACTGATTTTATAATGTGCGCACCGGCGCATGCATGTTACAAAATCTGATGTCAGCACGCACATGAGGACTGGGAGGGAACTTCCCTACCCCCTTCCTAAACTCCCTTCCTCTTCCCCTCTTCTCCCCACCTCCTAAACCCTACCTTATCTGTCCTTTTTTTTTTTGTTTCATAACTTACATCAGCTCCCGAGCTCAAGTAAGTTGCGCACATTGGCCAGCTGCCAGTGCGGAAGTCTTTGGGACAGCGATCAATGGTTCTGTCCTGGCCCATAACCCCACCCCGCCCCTCCCCACCCAGAACACACCACCCCAGTCCGCCCCTTTGAAGAGGCTCAGCACTTATGCTCATATCGGGGGATCACGCGCATGGCCGAGCCCCTTTGAAAATTCACCCTGCGTGTGCAAAGCCCATCCACGCGCGTAAACCCCAGGATTTATGAATGCAGGCCTTTTAAAATCTACCCTTATGCTTCCAAAGTTATCTGGATAAGTTTATCTGGCTAACTTTGCTATCCAGATTGCGTCTGAATATGTATCTCACAAATATATAAAGGACTGTAGAAGACTGACAATATTCTGCAAACTTATCCAATTGATGCATGCTCTAATTTTACCTTTGCTGGGTAGATGGTTAAGTTTTAGTTGTTAATCTGAAATTTAATACATTAAACCCTACAATTTTAATAGCTGTAATTAAACCTTCAAGACTGGATATAGTCCTGATAATTCACAGTTAAATCCTTTTGAGGTTGGTACATGCTCTCTGTTGAACTTGCTGAAAGCAGTCCTTCAGACCATAGGACATAAACTATCCTAATATTGAAAGCCATTATGTTGAAGTCTTTGCTGGTTAAAATATCGTGTTTTTCTCCAAGTAAATTTCAACTTAAGGAAACTTTAAACAATATAAATGATTTGCATGCTTACTTAAAAGGCTGTCTGATAAAACACTCATTCTGCTGCTAAGCCCTTCAAAATACAAATACCTTATTACTGTGTTCCAGATCAAACCCAGGAAGTCAATATGCTGACTTTTACATAGTACATGTTGACTCTGGTGGTGAAATATTGACTTTTTTGTTTTTGACTTTGGAGAACTAAAGCATTTTGAACTTTTAGTGCTGTGAAAGGGAGAGAAAGTGATTCTTAGTTTTAGCATCTAATTGCTTCCTGCTTTTACAGAGAACCATGATATTGTTACTCCCCTCGCATGAACACCACTTTGGTAAAAGCAGAAGTCCTGAATTCCACAGACTAACCTTTATAGAAAGGCTTATGTGTGCCCATAAATAAAGCACGACAGAAGGAATTATCTACTGTATACTCATGCCATTCATTTTCTATTATAGAATTCTACTGGCTTTGTATATGTTGATTGTATTCATGCTATGTAATATCTTTCTTTTTTACTTACAGCCTTAAATGTTAAGAACTTGATTTACCCAAATTCAAGAAAATAAATTCAATTGGAAAGATGTTAGTTGATTTTGGTGAATATAACAAATATCAAACCCTATGTTTAAAAAAATATGATTCATTGATGTTGTGTATCTTGGGAAAACAATAACACCATCATTTCCACCCATCTTTATTTGCTGCCTTAGACCTGTCTTACTTGGAGGCACATGGTGAGTGATCAGTTCCATTACAGTATGCATGATCCTCATTTTCTCTTTGCCAATATTCAGAGTCACTCTCCTGACATCACCAATGTCTGGAACAGGGTAATTAAAACTGGTAGGTGATATAGGGGTTTACAGGAATACTAATCAGGGCTTTTCTGAGCTAGCTAAAGTAAAAATGAATTATTTCCTGATAGTTTTCTTTCCTTGTCCAGCCAAACCAATTCAAATGCATGGTTTATGCCTCCTACCAGCAATTGGAGATAGAGGCTTGCTGATGTCACGCTCTGTAGGTGTTGAGTGTGCCAGCCTCAGCAGTCCGGTGGCCAAGCCCTCTTACCCTCTACAACTTAATCCAGCATCTGGCTCCACCTCTCTTGCGGCAGTAGGCTGCCGGCTCCGTCCTCGGGCCAACCCCGGTGTTCCTGATGCTACGATGAACCCTGGTGTTCTGCAGTGGACCTCTACGTGTGGCCTGTGGAGAGACGCCGCCGTCCAGCACTGTGCCCCTCCCTAGGTGTGTGCGCGAGCATCGCTGCTGCTTTTAAAGGGTCCACGGTGGGAACTTGGCCACGGCCCAGAATGATATATACTGAAGCTCCGGTATTTAAAGCTGGGCTCAGCTCCTGATAGTCGCCTTTGCAACAGGTCTCTAGGCTAGACGTGTACTTCGTTGCCTCCTGGTGATTCCTTCATGTTCCTGGTTCCTGATCCCTTCGAGTTCCTGTTCCTGGTTTGTCTCCTCCATTCCTGTGTTCGTCTACCCAGCTTCCCTTCAGACTGACTTCCTGGACTCGACCACTGCTTTGCCTGACTACACTATTGATCTTCTCCTGGACCCGACCACCGCTTTGCCTGACTACACTATTGATCTTCTCCTGGACCCGACCACCGCTTTGCCTGACTACGCTATTGATCTTCTCCTGGATCCGACCACTGCTTTGCCTGACCACGCTACTGATCATCTCCTAGTCCAGACCTCCACTTTGCCTGACCACGCTGCTGATCATCTCCTAGTCCGGAACTCTGCTTCATTTGATTACACTATTGTTTCATTCCTGGACTTGACCTCAGCCTTGCCTTGCCACTACTCCTTGATAGCCACCTGCCCTGACTACAGCCTGTTTTACAACACCTCCATTGTCATTGTCCTGGACTTGGCCTTTCAGGCTTTGGCCTGTTCTTGCTTGGGTGCCCCTTGTCAGACTTTGGTTCCTCTTGGCGCCCGGGTCTCTGGGACTCTGCCTTGTCCAGTACAGACTCATTAGCTCTACTGTTGATGCCTCTGGGCTGACCTCTTCACCCAAATCAATGATGCACGGGGGCCCACCTAACTCCAGCTGCCCCGGTACCCAAAGGCTCAACCCACGGGGAACGAGTGCTGGTATTGGCGAAGCTCCAGCCAGCCTCTGTCAGTTAGCCCACTCTGTCTGCCGATGGTGGGGACCCGTAAGTTCCCTCCTACGAGTAGCGTCAACCCCACCTCGGCCCAAGGGTCCACCTCCTACGCAACAGGTTGCAAAGGCATGGACTCGGCAGAGCCATATGCCCTCCAGGTTATTCCTGGCCTGGCTTCATAGGTACAAGAACAGCAATGAATTCTTGAGGCACTGGCCTCTTCCATTGAGTGTCTGCACGCCTGCCTTGATGCCCAATCCGGCATCCCAGTTCCAGCACCGGGTTCCTTCAGCCAACAGCAGTCACCCTCTACCTCTAGGGCCCTGCTGACCCTACCAGCTTCGCCTCATTTTAATGGTGACTTCAATCTCTGCAGAGGGTTTATCAACAAATGGTACATGCAGTTTGCTCTGCAGTCCTCCATCTTCCAAGATGAATTTACAAATATCACCTTCATCCTATCTTGCTTGGAAGGGAAGGCGTTGGCTTGGACTTTGCCTTTATGGAAGTGCTTGGATTTGCTCCTACAAGAACTGTCTCGCTTTGTGGCCATGTTTCGGCGAACTTTTGATGACCCCGGGCGGCATGCTGTGGCAAGTGCTAATCTTCTTCACCTTCAACTGGGCCAGAGTAGTCTGTTTGACTACACAATTGAATTTCGGACCTTAGCCACTGAGCTCGCTTGGCAAGAAGACTGCCTAAGAGCTATGTACATGGATGGACTATCTCCTCAGCTGAAGGATGAATTGGCAGCTCAGGAGCTCACTTGAGGATCTTATTGATCTGACGGGCCGAATTGACCATTATCTCCAAGAGCGCCATTGGGAGAATTGGATGCCCAGAAAGTCCACTCAGGAACGCTCCCGCTCACCACCGACCACCAGTCCTGCCATCGGTAGGAATCCTCTTGTGATTATATTGGAAGAGCCCATGCAGTTGGGCCATGGGTGGCTGTCCCCGGAAGAGCACTTCCGGTGGAGACAATCAGGCCTGTGTTTGTATTGCGGAGCTCCAGACCACCGTCTTCAGACCTGCCCAGTCCATCTGGGAAAATACCAGGCCTAATTTCAGTAGGGATCCTGAACTTGGGCGTTACTTCACCGGCCCCTCACTTGTCCTTACCAGTTACATTGATCTGGGACTCCCGGTCCTTTCCAGTCCTTGCTCTGGTCGATTCCGGAGCAGGAGGAAATTTCATTCCTAAGGATCTGGTTCAGCTTTTGTGTATTGATACCCGTCCCCTGGAACCTTCCTTGTGTATTGCATCAATTTATGGTGAGCCATTACCTGGCCAGATTTCCTTGACTACTGAGCCAGTTTGTCACCTCACTGGCACCCTCCATGTTGAAGAAATCGAACTCCTTGTCCTGGAAAAATCAATCCACCTGGTAGTCCTGGCTACAATGTCACTCACCCCAGTTTGACTGGGGGTCACTCCAGCTTATCGAGTGGGGTCCATCTTGCCACCAGACCTGCTTGAAAAAGGTGGTGCCACCTCCTATGGTTTCTTTGGCTACCATCTCTTCCGGCGTTCCAACTCCTTATGCAGATTTTGAAGACTCTCGAAGCAGAAGGCAGACATCCTCCCACCTCTTCAGAGGATTGATTGTCCCATTGAACTCTTGCCTGGAACAACGCCTCCTTGAGGGTGAACCTATCCTCTGTCACTACCAGAGACTAAAGCTATGATGGTGTATATCTGAGAGAACCTAGCTAAAGGGTTCATTCGCCCATCAACTTCTCCCACTGGAGTGGGATTTTTCTTCGTCACGAAGAAAAATGGATCTCTAAGACTGTGTATCAACTACTGCGGCTTGAATGCCATCACACGCAAAGACAAGTATTTATTGACCTTGATCTCAGAACTTCCATCTTCACCAAATTAGATCTATGTGGAGCCTACAATTTGGTGCGCATCCATCCCGAAGACTTCTAGAAGACGGCCTTTAACACCAGGGATGAGCATTATGAATATCTGGTGATGCCCTTCGGCCTTTGTAATGCTCCAGCAGTATTTCAGTGGATGATTAATGAGATTTTCAGTGACCTCTTGTACATCAAGGTCATGGCATACCTTGATGATATCCTTGACTTCTCGAAGGATCTTGCCATGCACCTTGCCGATGTACGCACGGTCCTTTAACGCTTCCGTGAGAATCATCTCTTTGCAAAGTTGGACAAGGGTCTTTTTGAAAAATCTAGCCCTTCCTGGGGTACATAATCTCACAGCAAGGGTTTTCTATGGTCCCTGAAAAACTGAAAGGAATCTGAGATTGGCCTTGGCCCATAGGCCTCTGAGCATTGCAATGATTCCTTGGATTTACAAACTGTTACCGCCATTTCATTTCTCATTATTCGACCTTGGCAGTTCCTCTCACTGCGATGACCTGTAAGGATCAAGATACCGAAATTGGACCCCGGAAGCCATCACAGCCTTTCAGCGTCTCAAGGAGGCCTTCCTTGCTGGATCCTGCCTTCATCATCCTGACCCAAACCGCCCCTTCCTGGTCCAACTCGATGCCTCTGCTATTGGGGCCAGGGCGGTTCTGAGCCAACATTCTACATCCAGATCCCTGGTTCCATGCTCCTTCTATTCTCACAAGTTCTCCTCAGCTGAACAAAATTATAGTATCGGAGACAGAGAATTACTCGCTATTAAATCAGCTTTGGAGGAATGGCACCCTTGGTTAGAGGGCGCTCAGCATAAATTTATGATATTTACAGATTACAAGAATCTTGAACACTTAAGTCATGCCCAGCGTTTCAACGTCCGTCAAGCCCGATGGACTCTGTTTTTCTCTAGGTTCAACTTTGAACTCTGATATCGCCCAGTTGAAAAGAATATGCAGGCAGATGCCCTATCTTGTTCTTTCAAACCCGAAGATATTCCCGAAGAACCCGGTCATATTATTGACCCAGCCTGTATCTGCTTGCCGGGACTCATCCAGTCCCAGCTGGGAAAACTGTTGTGCCCCGTTGCCTCCGAGAAAGGGTTCTCCAATAAGTACATGATTCCAAGTTTGCTGGCCACCCAGGGCGAGCACAAACTTTAGTCCTGCTCCAGTGATTCTTCTGGTGGTCCACTATGGTTTCTGATGCAAAAGCATACGTTGATTCCTGCAATACCTATGCACAACAGATCCCCAGTTGGTTGACTCTGGGGTTTGCTCCAACTGCTTCCTGCTCCTGAAGAACCGTGGATGCATCTTTCCATGAATTTCATTGTGGATCTGTCGCCATCGAAAAGTCACATGGTCATATGGGTGACCATCGATAGGTTCTCGAAAATGGCCCATTTTGTTCCACTGCTGGGCTTACCTTCTGCTCCAGAATTGGCATGCCTGTTCTTCCTCCACATATTTCATCTGCACGACTTACCCAAGGACATTGTGTCGGACAGAGATCCACAGTTTGTCGCTCGCTACTGGTGCGCCGTTTACAGCAAGTTTGGCATTAACATCAGCCTCACTATCCACAGGCCAACGGACAGGCAGAACGCATGAATCACTCCCTGAAGGCTTTTCTTTGTGCCTATACAAATGACCGTCAAGACAACTGGTCCGAACTACTTCCTTGGGCGGAGTTCTCCTGCAACTCCCACATTGCCGCTGCCAGAGGCACATCACCTTTCTCCATTGTCTATGGTAAGCAGCCTCGACCACTTCTACCCATACTATTGTCAGTACCTTCACCTGCTGTGCAAGCTACTGCAGATGCCCTTAAGGCTCTTTGGAATCAGATGAATCTTCGCCACATCAAGCCGCAACCCGGGCCAAAAAGTCGGCGGATACACATTGATGCTCTGCTCCTGAGTTCCTCCCTGGCCATAAAGTCTGGTTGAGTACATGATACATTCATCTTAAAATACCATCTCAAAGGTTCTCACCTAGAAACATGGGACCACTCTCAGTTACTCGTTGTGTTGGACAGGTTACATATCAGCTTCGGCTGCCACCAACTTTGGGAATCCACAATACTTTCCATGTGTTACTGCTGAAGCCAGTAATCCTATCCTGGCAAGTTAAATGTAAGACATTGATAAGACAGCCTAAGAGAGAATTTGAAAAGAAGTTGGCTGTAGAGGCAAAAACTCACAGAAAAAACTTTTTAAAATATATCCAAAGCAGAAAGCCTGTGAGGGAGTCAGTTGGACCGATAGATGATCAAGGGGTTAAAGGGGCACTTAGAGAAGATAAGGCCATCGTGGAAAGATTAAATTATTTCTTTGCTTCGGTGTTTACTGAAGAGGATATTGGGGAGGTACCCGTAATGGAGAAGGTTTTCATGGGCAATGATTCAGATGGACTGAATCAAATCACGGTGAACCTAGAAGATGTGGTAGGCCTGATTGACAAACTGAAGAGTAGTAAATCACCTGGACCGGATGGTATACACCCCAGAGTTTTGAAGGAACTAAAAAATGAAATTTCAGACCTATTAGTAAAAATTTGTAACTTATCATTAAAATCATCCATTGTACCTGAAGACTGGAGGATAGCAAATGTAACCCCAATATTTAAAAAGGGCTCCAGGGGCGATCCGGGAAACTACAGACCGGTTAGCCTGACTTCAGTGCCAGGAAAAATAGTGGAAAGTGTTCTAAACATCAAAATCACAGAACATATAGAAAGACATGGTTTAATAGAACAAAGTCAGCATGGCTTTACCCAGGGCAAGTCTTGCCTCACAAATCTGCTTCACTTTTTTGAAGGAGTTAATAAACATGTGGATAAAGATGAACCGGTAGATATAGTATACTTGGATTTTCAGAAGGCGTATGACAAAGTTCCTCATGAGAGGCTTCTAGGAAAAGTAAAAAGTCATGGGATAGGTGGCGATGTCCTTTCGTGGATTGCAAACTGGCTAAAAGACAGGAAACAGAGAGTAGGATTAAATGGGCAATTTTCTCAGTGGAAGGGAGTGGACAGTGGAGTGCCTCAGGGATCTGTATTGGGACCCTTACTTTTCAATATATTTATAAATGATCTGGAAAGAAATACGACGAGTGAGATAATCAAATTTGCAGATGACACAAAATTGTTCAGAGTAGTTAAATCACAAGCAGATTGTGATAAATTGCAGGAAGACCTTGTGAGACTGGAAAATTGGGCATCCAAATGGCAGATGAAATTTAATGTGGATAAGTGCAAGGTGATGCATATAGGGAAAAATAACCCATGCTATAATTAAATAATGTTGGGTTCCATATTAGGTGCTACAACCCAAGAAAGAGATCTAGGTATCATAGTGGATAACACATTGAAATTGTCAGTACAGTGTGCTGCGGCAGTCAAAAAAGCAAACAGAATGTTGGGAATTATTAGAAAGGGAATGGAGAATAAAACAGAAAATGTCATAATGCCTCTGTATCGCTCCATGGTGAGACCGCACCTTGAATACTGTGTACAATTCTGGTCGCAGCATCTCAAAAAAGATATAATTGCGATGGAGAAGGTACAAAGAAGGGCTACCAAAATGATAAGGGGAATGAAACAACTCCCCTATGAGGAAAGACTAAAGAGGTTAGGACTTTTCAGCTTGGAGAAGAGACGACTGAGGGGGGATATGATAGAGGTGTTTAAAATCACGAGAGGTCTAGAACGGGTAGATGTGAATCGGTTATTTACTCTTTCGGATAGTAGAAAGACTAGGGGGGCACTCCATGAAGTTAGCATGGGGCACATTTAAAACTAATCGGAGAAAGTTCTTTTTTACTCAACGCACAATTAAACTCTGGAATTTGTTGCCAGAGGATGTGGTTAATGCAATTAGTATAGCTGTGTTTAAAAAAGGATTGGATAAGTTCTTGGAGGAGAAGTCCATTACCTGCTATTAAGTTCACTTAGAGAATAGCCACTGCCATTAGCAATGGTAACATGGAATAGACTTAGTTTTTGGGTAATTGCCAGGTTCTTGTGGCCTGGATTGGCCATGGTTGGAAACAGGATGCTGGGCTTGATGGACCCTTGGTCTGACCCAGTATGGCATTTTCTTATGTTCTTAAAATCTGAAGCTCGTATTTCGTTATACATGATATGAATTGCATTATGTTATTCCTAGAATTCATGGATGATGGGAGGAAAAGTGTTCAGCATAAAGCACTTGTTGAATCAAGGAATATTTTGTTACCATCCTTACACATCAAGCTGAGTCTGATGAAGGACTTTGTCAAGGCCAAAGACAAAACTAAATCAGCTTTCAAGTACCTCAGAATAAATTTCCAAGGTTAAGTGAAGCTAAGATAAAGAAAGGTGTCTTTGTTGACCCTCAGATTCATGAACTTTATGATGACACATTTAATTGTGCATTGCATGGCAAGGAAAAGACAGCATGGAAAGCCTTCCAGTTAGTGAGTACAATATTTTTTGGAAACAACAAGGCAAACAACTATAAGTAGTTGGTGGAAAACTAAAGATACATTTTTTGCACTCTCATCTAGATTTATTTCCACCAAACTGCAGAGCAGTAACCGATGAGTATGGCAAGTGATTTAATAAGTACATTGCAGCAAAAACAATATCAGGGCATATGGAGGCCATCATTGCTTGCAGGTTATTGCTGGATAGTGACAAGAGATGTTTCATTTAATGAAATCAAGAGACAAGCCAAGAAGAGCCAAATAGCCACTGTACATGTATATGCATAATTTTTGGCCCTTTGTTTCATAGTAAATTTTATTTCTATAACCAATTTGCTGATTTATTTTAAAATAATATATAAATAGGACAAGTGAAATATTATGAAACTATAAATACACAAAGACCTAAGTTTATAATGATTAAAACTCTACTACGTATGCACTATCTATGCAATAGACATAGATCAAAAATGTAAAACAAATCATGGAAACAATAGTCAATTAGCTGATTTAATTGGCATATTTGGATTCAGCACATAAACATCAATAAGAAATTACAAAGTTTATCGCTGAAGCACACTGCTTCTAAAAATGTAAATACCAGTGTAATCCACATAGCTACCAAAATTAGCAAGAGCATTGTCCAAAAAATCCTGACTATAATTCCTATTTGATTCATGTTGTGTATTGATCCTAATATGAATCCTGTGTATTCATAAACCAGTAGGGATGTGAATCGTTTTTTGACGATTTAAAATATCGTCCGATATATTTTAAATCGTCAAAAATCGTTAGAGGCGATATATAATAGGAATTCCCCCGATTTATCGTCAAAAATCGTAAATCGGGGGAAGGGGGAGGGCTGGAAAACCGGCACACTAAAACAACCCTAAAACCCACCCCAACCTTTTAAATTAAATCCCCCACCCTCCCGAACCCCCCCAAAATGTCTTAAATTACCTGGGGTCCAGTGGGGGGGGGGGGGGGGGCCCGGTGTGATCTTCCACTCTCGGGCCACGGGTGCATTTGATACAAATGTCATATGACAGGGCAAAGGTAGCGCCGGTGCCATTTCTATCAAATGCACCCGTGGCCCGAGAGTGGAAGATCACACCGGGACCCCCCCACTGGACCCCAGGTAATTTAAGACATTTTGGGGGGGTTCGGGAGGGTGGGGGATTTATTTTAAAGGGTCGGGGTGTAAATCGTAAATCGATTTACGATTTACACGATATTTAAAAAAACAAAACTGCGATGATCCGATTCCCTTCCCCCCCAGCCGAAATCAATCGTTAAGACGATCGATCACACGATTCACATCTCTATAAACCAGTATTGCACCATACTCAATTGTATTGAACAGAGATATAAAATGGAATATTACTGCTTACATGTCTATTTGTCTATAATTTTATGGCATCAAAAAGATTTTATGAAATCGCCATTTGGTGCCATACATTAGGAGGTTCATATTCAGACAATTCTTTGGCCTGACCAGACTTAGCAAGCTAAGGGGGTTATTTACTAAAGGGTAGATTTTCAAAGGGTTACGCGTGTAATATATGCGCAAAACCCCCGAAAACCTACCACTGCGCGCGCCAAGCCTATTTTGCATAGGCTCGGTGGCGTGCGCAAGTCCCAGGATGCGCGTATGTCCTGGGGCTTTGAAAAAGGGGCGGGAAGGGGGTGGGGCTGTGGGCATGATGCCGATCCAGGGGCGGTCCGGGGTCGGTCATGACTCCTCCGGCTCAGTGGCCATGCTGGAGGTTCGCTCGCTGGCAGCTGACCGGGGCGTGCAAGATATGCCTGCAAGAGGCAGGTGTAAAAAATAAAATAAGGTGGGGGGGTAGATTTAGGTAGGGCTGGGGGGGGTGGGTTAGATAGGATAAGGAAGGGGAAGGTGGGGGGACCGAAAGAAAAGTTCCCGCCAAGGAGCGGCCTTAGAGGAATTGGGGAAAGCCGTCGGGGCTCCCCTCGGGCTCGGCACACGTAAGGTGCACAAATGTGCACCCCCTTGCGCGCGCTGACCCTGGATTTTATAACATGCGCGCGGCAGTGCGTGCATGTTATAAAATCAGGTGTACATTTCTGCGCACCGGGTACAAATGTAGCCCCGCGTGTAAGATTTTAAATCTGGCCTTAAAGGTTTATCATGTGCACCTTGCACACAAGCGATAAGACCCTAACACACTTGATAAACCCCTATCGCACGCAAAAAGGGCTTTTTCGCATGCGATATGATGTAAATTAGCTGGAAGGGAGGAGGCGGGGCGGGGAAGAGTCGGGGCGGGGAGGGGGAGGAGTCGGCTGCAGCACCGCTGCTGGCGATAATGTGAGGAACATTATTACCAGCTGTAGCGCGGTGAATAACACCTTTTACGTTGTCACTATTTGTGTGAAAGGCTGCCGCCGGCTGCACCACAGCCAATGAAATTGCACTGCCACGATGCAAACGGCTGTGGCCTTTCGCAGGCCCCCCCTTCGCCCCCTGTCTCCTTTTTCACGGGATTCATCATTCTGCAAAGAATGATGAATCCAGCCCTATGTCATCTGGCAAACTTTGAATATCTGAGTGATTTGGTTAACTTAGCTGAATAACTCAAGGGCATAACTTCCAGTTATTGCCCTTGGAATGCCCCTAAGTTATCCAGCTAAACACTAGCCACCTAATTCATCAGCCGGCTAGAATTTAGCTGGATATTTGCCCAAATATTCATTTAGCCAGCTAACTTCAGAGTTCTCTCCATCAGTATTCTATTTCTATCTTGTAACCAAACCTACATAAATAAAACTGTTCTATGTATCCCTAAGTTCTGTAGCAGAGTTCCTTTGTGCACTGTAAATAAGACTCTTTTTATCTGTTTTAGACTCTCAATATTTTTCTAATGTCACTTATTGAAAAATTAGTGTAAACAGCACAAAATAAGCATAACTATTTTGTAATTACACGTACATACTATATGTACTGAGAAATTCAGCAGTTTTACTTTTAATGTAGCGAGGAAAAATATTGTAATGCAGATTATAATGATGGCTGCAATTTAATGGGAAAAAGAGAGGAAAATTCTGAATAGTGTTCAAGGTAAATATATAAACTTTGTCAGCTATATCTATGATGCTATTGTTAATTCTAAGCAATGCTTTATCTCATTAATGCCCAGCTCATGTGATTACTTGTTATAAAGCCCAGAGCTCTCAAATTCCTGTGCTATTATTATCATGACTGCTCTTCTTTCACACATTTTATTCTTCATTTTATGATACTATTAAAGACTAGCTGCTCTCTTAGTCCCTCTTGTAATATTTATGGCTTTTATAGGTCTCTTATGGGTAGATGAAGCAGTTCTTGAGAGAATGCTGGGAAATACTAAATTAGTAATGTATGCAATATGCAATATTCACATGACAATGACTGAACTCATGTTTTACTCACCATGCTACACACCATACATGTCCTGGTTGTGTTCATATAAGGGTCAACCCACTATATTCTATAGATCTAGGAAAGGAATGTATGTATACTTTAATGCATATTAAGATGAATGCAGTATCAAATATGAAGATACTTCTAATGAAATTATGTTTGTTACTATATGTATCACAAAAAATAAATTGCATTCTTTTTTCAAGATCATAAACAATATCAAACCAGTTTTCCTGAAGCAACATTTGAGCTTAGCAAGGTCTGGTAAAAGCTATCCTACTGGTACTGTATTTAGTTCTATTACATTTGGAAATACATATAGAATGGCCATATTAGGAGCATATAGTATAACTTCTAGAGATGTGAATCGTGTGATCGATCGTCTTAACGATCAATTTTGGCTGGGGGGGGGAGGGAATTGGATCGTCAAGGTTTTGTTTTTTTTTAAATCGTGTAAATCGTAAATCGGGGGAGGGTGGGAAAACAGGCACACTAAAACAACCCTAAAACCCACCCCGACCCTTTAAAACAAATCCCCCACCCTTCCGAACCCCCCGCCAAATGTCTTAAATTACCTGGAGTCCAGTGGGGGGGTCCCGCTGTGATCTTCCACTCTCGGGCCACGGGTGCGTTAATAGAAATGATGCCGGCGCTACCATATGACAGTATTCAATAAACACATAGTGACATACATCCAATTATGAATCTTTATTAGTGAAAAATCTTCATAAAACACATCCCAAAATTAAGTCTCCATAATACCCCAGACGCTAAACATTTAAAAATCTCATCACACCCATACAATCACATTCACTCTTTATATCACTCATATATAAAACACTTCAAAAATGTAAATTACACATAAATGTAAACCTTTTCACATAACATCATCAATTCCGAATACAAGCTATTTGCAAGCAGGAAGAGTTCTACTGCATAAGGAATTTTGTCTCCATTATAGAAAACGCCAGTCCTTTCAATCCTTAATCTTCTCCTTTCAATCCATCTTCATCTTTTCTCAACATGTTTCGCCTTCCCTCAGGCTTCTTCAGGAGAATTTTTTGAGGAGTCTCCTACTGCTCATATATCCTCACCATCTATTGAAGGGGTTTTTTCATCTAAAACATTTCACAAATTTAATTAATACCTTCAAATACAATTTTTATTTTAACTTTTAAATTATCTTACACAAGCTATTTTACCTGAACGCCCCAAAAACCTTTTCTCAGGCTTTCAGCCAGACACATCCCCGACTCTTATTTCCCAGCGTCTTATATTCAAATTTAAAGAGTGCTTCATCTCACATAATATAAATCTGAAATGGAATAAATCAGGAAAACTTGAAAAACTCTTTCCTTCTCTTACAAAACTTTTTCTAACATGCGCAGCAAAAAAGGAACCTTACCTTTCCAATCTTTCACAAAAACTTTTAGTACCTTTGCCCTGTCATATGACAGGGCAAAGGTAGCGCCGGCGCCATTTTGGTTCCTGTCCCCCGACGTCACGAGCGCAGGAGATCGCTCCTGGACCCCCGCTGGACCCCCAGGGACTTTTGGACAGCTTGGGGGGGCCTCCTGACCCCCACAAAACTTGCCAAAAGTCCAGCAGGGGTTCGGAAGCGACCTCCTGCACTCGAATCGTATTTGCCATATTGCAAAATGGCGCCGGCCATACGGCCATACGGCCAGCGCCATTTTGCAATACGGCAATATGGCCATACGGCCGGCGCCATTTTGCATTTTGCAATACAAAATGGCGCCGGCCATACGATCTAAAAAAAAAAAACACCACACACACTGACACCTTCCTCCTTCCATGGAGTAAAGGCCTCTCTCTTGTGTTCTCCTTCTCTACCTCCTTCCAATTCAAATATTTTTTTTAAATGGTCCCCGTGCCATCTACAACCCTGAAAAATTTGATGATGAGCTATGCCCAACCTAAGACTGCTGTCATTTCTGGAAGCAACCTACCTCAGATGTGCCTGAACAGCCATCCAGTCTTCTCTAAAATGATACCAAATAATGCTGCCAATATGGACCTGACTGTCTGCTTTGCGATTCTCTTCTATTAACGCACCCATGGCCCAAGAGTGGAAGATCACAGCGGGACCCCCCCCCACTGGACCCCAGGTAATTTAAGACATTGGGGGGGGGGGTTCGGGAGGGTGGGGGATTTATTTTAAAGGGTCGGGGTGGGTTTTAGGGTTGTTTTAGTGTGCCGGTTTTCCTGCCCTCCCCCTTCCCCCGATTTACGATTTTTGACGATAAATCGGGGGAATTCCTAGGGGCGGATTTTAAGAGCCCTGCTCGCGTAAATCCGCCCGGATTTATGCGAGCAGGGCCCTGCGCGCTGGTGTGCCTATTTTACATAGGCCTACCGGCGCACGCAGAGCCCCGGGACTCGTGTAAGTCCCGGGGTTTTCCGAGGGGGGCGTGTCGGGGGCGGGCCCGATCCGCGCAGCGTTTTCGGGGCGGGACGTAGCGTTTTCGGGGGCGGGTCCGGGGGCGTGGTCGCGCTCTCCAGACCCGCCCCCAGGTCGCGTCCCGGCGCGCTAGCGGCCTGCTGGCACGCGGGGATTTACGTCTCCCTCCGGGAGGCGTAAATCCCCCGACAAAGGTAAGGGGAGGGTTTAGACAGGGCCGGGGGGGGTGGGTTAGGTAGGGGAAGGGAGGGGAAGGTGAGGGGAGGGCAAAAGAAAGTTCCCTCCGAGGCCGCTCCGATTTCGGAGCGGCCTTGGAGGGAACGGAGGTAGGCTGCGTGGCTCGGCGCGCGCCTGCTATACGGAATCGGTAGCCTTGCGCGCGCCGATCCAGGATTTTAGCGGATACGCGCGGCTACGCACGTATCTACTAAAATCCAGCGTACTTTTGTTTGCGCCTGATGCGCCAACAAAAGTATGCCAAATCGCGCTTTTTGAAAATCTACCCCCATGTGTATATCGCCTCTAACGATTTTTGACGATTTAAAATATATCGGACGATATTTTAAATCGTCAAAAAACGATTCACATCCCTAATTGTTACGAGCGCGCGCGGGCGCGGTCGTCTCGGGCGGGTGGTGAGCCCTTGGGCCACGGCAGGACCCCAGGAGGAGCCCAAGGCCACACCGTGGGAGGTGAGCTGAGCAGGCATGGTGAGCCAGGCAGGCAGGAACAGAAGCAGGAAGTCCGGCCCTCAGCCGGACCGGCATGCCCATGGTAGCCAACACGGGGAAGTTGACTAATGAACGGTCCTCCGACTGTTCCCGGCCCTTTCGGACCTGCCGCAGGGAACGGCAATGGGCAGCAGGCCGGACAGAGGTGAGGGCAGACAGAGTCCTTAAACAGAAGACATCAAACGGGGCAGAAGCAGGCTGAAGCAAGACGAAGACATCAGGACAAGGGCTGAAGCGAGACACAGGAAAGGTCCAGGTGAGCAGGAACTCCGATGCTGGGATACTCACATCCGAAGCCCCCTCGGCTGGCAGAAGCTCAAGAGCCCGTGGGACGAATCCCTCCTGTTGGCCACTCCAGGGCCCAACAGGACAGAAGGCTCAGGAACCAGGTCAAGGCAGAGACAGGTAGACATCCGGACAAGGGCTGAAGCAGACACTGAAGACAAGGCTGGACGGGAACATTGCACTGTCCATCAGGGCGCCCTACTCAGCCCACCCATGGGACTGAGTCGCGGACCACCCTGTCCCAGACGCGCCCTACACAGCCTAGGAAGGCTGGTCGCGGACCACGCTGAGAAGGAGGGCGCGGGGAAGACCCAGGCGAACAGGAACTCCGATGCTGGGATACTCACATCCGAAGCCCTTTTGGCTGGCAGGAACAGGAGCAGACAACAGGCACACGTCAAGGCAGACATCAGGAAACACGTCTAGGCAGACATCAGGAAACATGGAGGACCTGGACTGGCAAGGTTACAGACAACTGTAATGCACAATCTGCAGGCCGAAGACAAGCAGGAGTCGGAGTCACGGACCAGAGTCAAGGCAGGCTGAAGACAAGCAGGAGTCGGAGTCACGGACCGGAGTCAAGGCAGGCTGAAGACAAGCAGGAGTCAGAGTCACGGACCGGAGTCAAGGCAGGCTGAAGACAAGCAGGAGTCGGAGCCACGGAGGATCGGGAGAGGCCACAGGCAACTGTGTAACCCAATCCAAAGGCAAAGACACAGTGAACAGAAAGTCCTTAAATACTGGAGGTAGAAGGCAACTCCCTGGGAGGAGCTTGCCAGGACCGCCCACCGCTGGTCCTATAACTAGGGTAGAGAGCTGCGGGCCAGCCCCTAGGGAAGGGCGTCGCCCAACAGGAAGTCCAAACGCTGAGGCATGCAAGCCACAGGCACAGCTAGGCCTCTCAGGCCCTGGAGCAAGTCCTGGATGATGCGCAGGCGAGGCCCAGGCTTCAGAGCGGCCTCTGGAGGAAGGTAAGAGACCTCCTGCAGCGCAGCAGCAGGGGGGATCGCAACACCTAATAACTTCCATAAAGTTGTTTCCTCCATATTAATTTGAGACATTGGCAAGCTGATACCAAATGCAGTACCCAAGAGTACCCTATTCACTTCCCTTCTCCCCAGCCTAACTCCAACACACTCTGATCCCCTCCCCAGCCTGAGCTTGGAACTCTCTTCCTCCCCTGCTGGTCCAACCCCAGCACACTCTGACTCCCCTCAGAACTCTCTTCCTCACCTCCTCAGCCTGCCCAAGCACACTTCAAATTCCCCTTTACAGCTTGAACCAAGAACTCTCTTCATCCGCTCCCCAGCACACACTTTCTCCCCCTCCATCCTTGATATTTGCCACCCACGCACTCCCAGCTTGAATCCAGCACTCTTATCCCTCCAACATATACAGTCAACTCAATCCAAGCAACCTTGCTATTTTCCCCATCTGTCTGTTTTCTGTTGGTTCTGCGGCCCTCTTTTCCAGGCCATGCCTCACTGTGGCTCTATCTAGTGCCATGACTTTCTGTTGTCCTGTGGTCCTGCTTTCAGCTTCTGTGTCTGCTGTGCACAGAGGCTCCTCAGCAGAAGGTGCAGTGTCCTCATGTCTGCTGGTCTCACAGTAAAGTGAATCTGTTGAGTGTCGGGAGTGACGCGGCGTTTTGGGGGCGTGGTTTTGGCCCGGGGGCGCTCCGGGGACATAGCCACGGCCTCCGGACCAGCCCCCGGGTCCGGAACATGGAGCGGGGCAGCCGGCCAGAGCGCGCAAAGTTACGCCTGCTTCCAGCAGGCGTAACTTTGCTGACAAAGGTAGGGGGGGGGTTTAGATAGGGCCGGGGGGGGGGGGGGGTTAGGTCGGAGAGGGGAAGGGATGGTGCGGGGGGGTGGAAGGAAAGTTCCCTCCGAGGCCGCTCCGATTTCGGAGCGGCCTCGGAGGAAACGGAGGCAGGCTGTGTGGCTCGGCGTGCACAGGCTGCCAATTTTGGGCAGCCTTGCTCGCGCTGATCCTGGATTTTAATGGATACGCGTGGCTACGCGCGTATCTATTAAAATCCCGCGTACTCTTGTTCGCGCCTGGTGCGCGAACAAAAGTACGCGCTCGCGCTAATTTATAAAATCCGGTAGCTCAGGTGTAGGCCTGTTTGAATAGCCATGTCTTGAGATTGTGTTTGAATTTTTTTGGGCATGATTCTTGGTGAAGATAGGATGACAATTTATTCCATAGAGTGGGATCTGCTATGGAAAAGGCATGGTCTGGTGGAGGTAAGTTTAGATAGTTTGGGCAAGGGTGTGTGTATTGTTGCAAGGTATTGGTTTCTAGTGGGTCTGGCGGGGGTGTGAAAAGTGAGGTGTTCTCTAAACCAGCGGTTCTCAACCGGTGCGTCGCGACACACTAGTGTGTCGCCAAGCACCGGCAGGTGTGTCGCGTGGCTCCCGGTCCCTCCCGCTGCTCGTTCTTCCCTGCTGCCGTTGCCGCCGGGCTATCAGCACATTCAAGCCCAGCGGGAACGGCAGCGGTGCAAAAAAAAAAAAAAGCTGTGGCATCCGCGGCTGCCCTTTTCTTCTTCCCGCGCCTGCATTCCCCCCCCCGGACCCGGAACAGGAAGTGGTGCGCGGGAAGAAGAAAGGCCGTGCCGCAAGAGAACCCACGCCTCGCGCGCCATCACGGCACACATGGGGAAGCGCTGCTGCGGCCGTATGGCCAACCGGTCTTCCTGTTCGGGGGAGGGGGGGGAGCGGAAGCGCCGCGTGCAGCTTCCGCTTCCTCCCCCCAATGCAGGAAGATCAGCTGCCTCTCCTGCTGCCACCCGTTCTCCTGCTATCTTCGGGCATCGGGCCGTATGGTCCGTCGATCTTCCTGCTTGGGGTGGGGGAGCGGAAGCGCCGCGTGCAGCTTCCGCTTCCTCCCCCCAATGCAGGAAGATCAGCAGCCTCTCCTGCTGCCACCGGACTCCTGCTATCTTCGGGCGTTGGGCCGTAGTGTCCGCCGATCTTCCTGCTTGGGGGGGGGGAGGGAGGAAGCGGACGTTGTGCGCTGCGCTTCCGCTACCCCCCCCCCCCCCCGACAGGAAGTTCGGACGCCCGAAGATAGCAGGAGTCCGGTGGCAGCAGGAGAGGCAGCTGATCTTCCTGCTCTGTGGGAGAAAGCAGAAGGGAAAGGAGAGAGCAGCATGAGCCTCCCGCGATCGATGGAATTCTTCCTTCTTGGCCTGCGGGGGCTGGAGGAGCAGCTACCGTTTGTGCTGGGGGGGGGGGGGGGGAGAGAGGAAGTGAGTGACAGAAAGAGAGAGAAGCAGCCAGCCAGCCTGTGTGTAAGTGAGAGAATGTGTGTGATTGAGAGCCTGTGTGTAAGTGAGAGAATGTATTTGATCGAGAGTATGTGTGTGATTGAGAGAAACTGGTCAGAGAGCTGATGTATGTGTATATGTGAGAGACAATGAAAGTGACTGCTCAAGGAGATGACTGATGTGTATGTGAGAGTGTGAGAGTGTGAGACAGTCAGGGATGTGTGTGTGTGTGAGAGAGAGAGAGAGAGAGAAAAAGCATGGAAGTGAGAAATCTGGGTATGTGAGAAAGCATGGGAGTAAGAAGCCTGGTGTTGTAGGGGTGTATGTGAAAGAAAGCATGGGAGTGAGAAGCCTGATTATGTGAGAGAGAGCATGGGAGTGGGAAGCCTGTGTGTGTGCACGTATATGAGAGAGACTGGTTGGTAAGGTGACGGTGTGACTGGTGTGTATGTGAATGTGAGAGAGAGAATGTGATTCAGGGAATGAGAAGCCTGTGCACGTGGAGAGCGAGCATGGAAATGAGAGAGAGACTGGGTGTGTGTGTGTGTGTAACAGAGAAAGTGATTATGGGAATGAGAAGCCTGTGCATGTGAAGAGAGTGAGCATGGGAGTGAGAACCTGGGTGTGTGTGAGACACAGCATGGGAGGGAGAAGCCTGTGTATGTAAGACAGAACATGGAAGTGGGAAGCCTGTGTGTGTGTGTATGCATGAGAGAGATCAGGTGACGGGTGTGTGTGAGAGAGAGAGAGAGAAAGTGATTATGGGAATGAGAAGCCTGTGCAGGTGAAGAGTGGGCATGGGAGTGAGAAACCTGTGTGTGTGTGAGACACAGCATGGGAGTGAGAAGCCTGTATATCTGAAAGAGAACATGAGAGTGGGAAGCCTATGTGTGTGTGTATATGCATGAGAGAGATCAGGTGACTGGTGTGTGTTTGCGTGTATGTGAGAGAGAGAAAGAAAGTGATTATGGGAATAAGAAGCCTGTACATGTGAAGAGTGAGCATGGGAGTGAGAAAGCTGGGAGTGTGTGAGATACAGCATGGGAGTGAGAAGCCTGTATATCTGAAAGAGAACATGGGAGTGGGAAGCCTGAGTGTGTATACATGAGAGAGATCAGGTGACTGGTGTGTGTGTATGTGGGAGAGAAAGAAAGTGATTATGGGAATGAGAAGCCTGTGCATGTAGAGAGAACAAGCATGGGAGTGAGAGACTGGTGAGTGTATGTGAGAAAGAGAAAGTGATTATGAGAGTGAGAAGCCCATATATGTAAGTGGAACACGGGAGTGGGAAGCCTGTGTGTGTGTGTATGGCATGAGAGAAACTGTTCAGGAAGGTGACTGGTGTGTTTGTCAAAGACTGGGAGATGATTGGTGTGTGAGAGACAGAAACTGGTCATGGGGGCATGACTGGTATGGTGTGTGTGTGTGTGAGAGACATGGGCCCTAAGGAAGAGGACCATGAGTATAGAGCTTAGCCACTACTGCTGCTTCTGGTGTGTGCTACATCCTGCATGGAAGAGGAGTAGGAAAGCTGCTGGAGGGGGTAAGTAAAGGTGGCTTTTTAAGTTTATTTTTCTTGATTGACTGCTATTTTAATTATTTAATATTATGTGATGTGTCTGCTTTTTTTGAAATATTTTATTGGTGTTTGGAGAATTTTTAATAGTTTTTATGAGTTTTTAATTGTTGGATGTTATTCTGTTCATAGTTGTTGTGAAACATTTATTCTGCTTATTAGTATAGTTTTACAATTATTTCTGTGTGGGGATCTATAGCTGCTTGCTAGTTCTGTTTTCCTAATAAGAGGTGTATTGGTTTTTAGGGCCTGATTTAATATTTGTAGTGTTGCCTTTTCATAGATAGGGTTGCTCCTGTTTGAGTGTATTCCATAATACAGGTGTAACTGTGTGTGGATTAGTTTATGTGCATTACTACAGATCCTGGGAGTATGTTAGGTTGGTTCTGTGTCTGTTACAGAGATATTTTACTAGCATGTAAGTGTTTTATCAGTCTTATTTGTTGCGTTTTCTCAAGAGGACATGCATTGGTGGTTAACTGCTGTCTTTTCATAAGTAGGGCTATTGAGCCTGAAAGTAGAAGGAGTTTGAGTTGCTGTTACTGAGATGACACCAGAACCAGAATATCTTTTTTGTAGAGTGAGTTGAACGGGGAATGTCATAATTCTGCTTTACATCCATTATTGTGGATCAGGGGGGTTCCCGTGGATGCAAACTGTACATTTACATCTAGCCCTGTGACGATCATGGGTCAGTGTGTCACGCATGTGAGAACCATCTGTCAGGTGTGTCCCGACAGAAAAAAGGTTGAGAACCACTGCTCTAAACCATTGCATATTATGGTTGTAAAGTGCTTTGTGGATAAGAGTAAACGATTTGTATATGATTCGGGATGTGATAGGTAGCCAATGCAAATGCTTGAGGACGGGGGTGATATGATCATTTCTGTGGGCATTGGTGAGGATGTGGGCAGCAGCATTTTGGAGCAGTTGTAGCGGTTGTATTGCATTTTTGGGGAGACCTAGTAGAATGGCATTACAGTAATCAATTTTTGATAGAATGAAGGCTTGGAGTATAGTGCAAAAGTCATTGAGGTGTAGAAGGGTTTTAAGTTTTTTTAAGGTGTGTAGTTTGATGAAACCGTTTTTTAATGTGGCGTTGATGAATTTTTTGAGGTTGAATTGATTGTCGAGGGTGACCCCGAGGCTACAAACGTTGTAAAATTGTGATATCAGAGGGTGGTGTGTTGAGCAATAGGGGGTTAAGGTTAATGTTGTGGGGTGAGATGAGGAGTAGCTCAGTTTTAGTGGTGTTGAGGGCAAGGAAGTTGTTTGAGAGCAAGGTGCTGATAGCAGAGAGGGCGGTTTTCCAGTGGCTTGTGGGATGCTCATGCATGCTGTAGTCCCATTCACAGAAAGACACCATTTTCAGCTAAGCATATTATATCATTAGTATATATATATATATATTGATGGATTATCATGATTTGTGATGATTGATGATTGAGACGACTAGTACTGTGGACCATGTGTTTCTTCTCGGGCAACACTCCAAACCCTTTCTGGGCTCTGTCAAGAAAGTCCAACTTGCTGGTAAGTCCCATCAGGGACATGGAGGGACTGGCAGAGTAGGTTGTCCAAGAAGTCTTGAAAACTACAGGGTTAATGTTTAACTTTTGAAAAAAGACCCTTAAGATAACATTTCCACAGTTATTTATTTTAATTTAATTAAGTACTACTTTAAGTTTTATAAAAAAGACGCAAAGTATATAGTAGCATCTCTTAAAATTCTGTGGTTTACTGTTGCACATCCTATTTTGTCTTATTTTCTGGATCTTGTACATTTGATCTTTTCAGTCTATGGAATTTGGGTTTCTACAAGAAGTTGTCTTCTGCCTATGTAAATAAATAGTTACAATCTCGGGTCTTTTAAATTAGGACAATTATCCTCTATAATATAATAGGAAAAAAATCTTCCATTTGAAGTTTTCTTCACCCCTCCTCTTATTTCTTAAAACAAACATCTTCCTTGATTCATTACAATATCCATGAAAACATTTTAGCAAGCTGTCAGTTGATAAATAATATGGTGGGTATACATTTTAGAGTGTTTATTGAGTGTTAGGAATCTGTGCATCAGTATTGATCAATCTTGCAATGGTTTTAGCAGGTTAACAACAGGAGTACTGCACTTAGAAAATTGTATTCCTTGATAGGCAGCACCATGCATTTCAAGGTTATCAAAGGTCACAGTGTCCAACTACATACACATACAGAAATACAAGATTATTTTTTTCAGTCTTCATGTTAAAGCAGGTTTTCTTTTCAAGGATATAATATGAAATTTTAAAAAATGCAGTTAGTAACTGAATCCTTTCATGACCATACTGTTGTTATAGAAACACCGCCATTCTGGAAACAGGTATAACACTATAGGGCACATGCTTTGTAAATAAAGCTTGTGTAAAACATGATTTGACATACTCACATTAAACATGCTAAAATGCAATGCAGAGGGAAATTTTGAAAAGGAAATTTCCTGCCAAGTTTGAAAAATGAAATTCTACATATACTTTCTCTCTCCTTACCTAACTCTGTCCCTTTTTTCATGCTTTAAGTACATAAGAACATGAGAAATTGCCATACTGGTTCAGACCAATGGTCCATCAAGCCCAGCATCCTATTTACAACACTCTTCTCCAAGCTGAGCAGCCCTAACCTCTTTAGCCTTTCCTCACGGGGAGCCATTCCATCCCCTTTACCATTTTGATTGCCCTTCTCTGTACCTTGTCCAATGCAACTATATCTTTTTTGAGATGCGGTGACCAGATCTGTACACAGTACGCAAGGTGTGGTCTCACTATGGAGTGATACAGAAGCATTATGACATTTTCTGTTTTATTCACCATTCCCTTCCTAATAATTCCTGTTTGCTTTTTTGACTGCTGCAGCACACTGAATCTACAATTTCAATGCATTATCCACTATGATGCCTAGATCTTTTTCCTGGGTGGTAACTCCTAATATGGAGCCTAACATCGTGTAACCATAGAATGGGTTATTTTTTTCTATATGCATTGCAACACCTTGCACTTGTCCACATTAAATTTTGTCTCACATTTGGATGCCCAATCTTCCAGTCTTGCAAGGTCCTCCTGCAATTTATCACAATCCGCTTGTGATTTAACTACTCTGAATAATTTTGTATCATCTACAAATTTGATTACCTCACTCCTCGTATTCCTTTCTAGATCATTTATAAATATATTGAAAAGCACTGGTCCAAGTACACATCCCTGAGGCTCTCCACTGTTTACCCTTTTCCACTGAGAAAATTGACCATTTAATCCTACTCTCTGTTTCCTGTCTTTTAACCAGTATGTAATCCTCTTAACCCATGACTTTTTAGTTTTCTTAGAAGCCTCTCATGAGGGACTTTGTCAAATGCCTTCCGAAAATCCAAATACACTACATCTACCGGTTCACCTTTATCCACATATTTATGAATGCCTTCAAAAAAATGAAGCAGATTTGTGAGACAAGACTTCCCTTGGGTAAATCCATGCTGACTGTGTTCCATTAAATAATGTCTTTCTATATGCTCTTTGATTTTGATCTTTAGAATAGTTTCCACTATTTTTCCTAGCATTGAAGTCAGGATCACTGTTCTATAGTTTACCGGATTGCCCCTGTAGCCCTTTTTAAATATTGGGGTTACATTAGCCATCCTCCAGTTTTCAGGTACAAAGGATGATGTTAATGATAGGTTACAAATTTTAACTAATAGATCTGAAATTTCATTTTCGAGTTCCTTCAGAACCTTGGGATGTATACTATCTAGACCAAGTGATTTGCAACTTTTTAGTTTGTCAATCTGACCTACTACATCTTCCAGGTTCAAAGTAATTTGTTTCAGTCCATCTGACTCATCACCCTTGAAAACCATCTCTGGTTTGGTTATCTCCCCAACATCATCATTAGTAAAACAGAAGGGAAGACTTCATTTAGTCTGTCTGCAATGGCCTTATCTTCCCTAGGAGTCCCTATAACCCCTTGGTGTAATGGCCAACCTACTCCCTCACATGTTTCTTACTCCAGATATATTTTAAAAATATTTATTATGAGTTTTTGCCTCTATGGTTAACTTCATTTCAAATTCTCTCTTAGCCTGCCTTATCAATGTTTTGCAATTAACTTGACAATGTTTATGCTTTTTCCAATTTTCTTTGGATGGATCCTTCTTCCAATTTCTGAAGGATGCTTTTTTGGCTCAAATGGCCTCTTTCACCTCACCTTTTAACCATGCCAGTAATCATTTTCCCTTCCTTCCACCTTTCTTACTGCGTGGAATAAATATGGACTGTATTTCTAAGATTATATTTTTAAACAATGTCTACACCTGTTGTGCACATGTAACAATTACAGCTGCACCTTTCAGTTTTTTCTATTTTTCTCATTTTATCAAAGTTTCCCTTTTTAAAATGTACTGTTAGAGCTGTAGATTTACATATTGCCCCCCTTCCAGTCATTAGTTCAAGTTTGATCATGTTATGATCACTATTACCAAGTGGCTCTACCACCATTTCCTCTCTCAACAAATCCTGCATTCCACTATGAATTGATTCCTGAACCAATTACTCCAAGAAGCAGTCATATAGGGATGTGAATCGTTTTCCATATCGTCTTAACGATAGAAATCGTGTAGCAGGGCAAGAAAATCGTGTTAGGCACGATTTTTTAGTTAAAAAATCGTTAAAAATCGTTTTTTCCGATTAGTGCGCACTAACTCGAGTTAGTGCGCACTAACGGAGAGTTGGTGCGCACTAACTGAAAATGATACAATTTGACACTTTTCAGGTCAGTTAAGGTCAGTTTAGGAATGAATATGTATTCCTATTGGCTGCCCTCTTATTTATTCATGTTACCAAGCTTCCCACTGACAGTATATGGGGGATGGGAAATGGAAACAGTTGGTAGCTTGACAAAACAAGTAATGTGATCAGTCAATGTGACTAGAACTTGTGCCCTAACCCTGATACCAGGGGTATTGTGATCTTCCTGCACACAGTGCCCTATTCCTGATACCGGGGGTGTTGGGATCTTCTTGCACACATCCCGGTATCAGGGATAGGGCACTGCATGCAGGAAGATCACAACACTCCTAGTATCAGGAATAGGGCACTGTGTGCAGGAAGATCACAACACCCCTGGTATTAGGGATAGGGCACTGGTGCAGGAAGATCACAACACTCCTGGTATTAATAGGGATAGGGCACTGCATGCAGGAAGATCACAACACCCCTGGTATCAGGGATAGGGCACTGTGTGCAGGAAGATCACAATACCCCGGAGGAGTGAGGGTCAGGCAGCTCCCCCCTGTCTGTGAAGCCAGCCTCTCACTAGTAATGCAGGGAGGGAGCTGTCTCAGACTTCACCATCCTCCCCCCCCCCCCCTCACCCACACACCATTCACTAGCTGGGACATGGGGGAAGTCAGGAGTGAGGGTCCGGCAGCTCCCCCCTGTCTGTGAAGCCAGCCTCTCACTAGTAATGCAGGGAGGGAGCTGTCTCAGACTTCACCATCCTCCCCCCCCCCCTCACCCACACACCATTCACTAGCTGGGACATGGGGGAAGTCAGGAGTGAGGGTCAGGCAGCTCCCCCCTGTCTGTGAAGCCAGCCTCTCACTAGTAATGCAGGGAGGGAGCTGTCTCAGACATCACCATCCTCCCCCCCCCTCACCCACACACCATTCACTAGCTGGGACATGGGGGAAGTCAGGAGTGAGGGTCCGGCAGCTCCCCCCTGTCTGTGAAGCCAGCCTCTCACTAGTAATGCAGGGAGGGAGCTGTCTCAGACTTCACCATCCTCCCCCCCCCCTCACCCACACACCATTCACTAGCTGGGACATGGGGGAAGTCAGGAGTGAGGGTCAGGCAGCTCCCCCCTGTCTGTGAAGCCAGCCTCTCACTAGTAATGCAGGGAGGGAGCTGTCTCAGACTGGTATCAGGGTTAGGGCACTGTGTGCAGGAAGATCACAACACCCCCGGTGCCAGGGTTAGGGCACTGTGTGCAGGAAAATCACTTAAAATCTACACTTACCAACAATCAATTACATATATTTGAACTGTGTACAGTTCCAGCCAGGACCACCTTTCTAAAATGCACAGTGATTGGCAAATTCAACATGCACTAGCATTTCAGGTGCCTGCTAACAAAAATAATAAACAAACAAGTTCTAGTCACGTGAGTGCTGATCATTACATTACTTTTTTTGTCAAGCTTCCAACTGTTTCCATTTCACATCCCCCCAACCATTACCTCAGTGTTAGCCTTGGTAACATCAATAGATAAGAGCACAGCCAGCCAATAGGAATACATATTCATTCCTAAGTGACCTTTACTGACCTGGGAAGTGTGAACACTTTGTTTCATTTTCTGTCGGTGTTCGTTAGTTTCCAGTTCCATTTCCCATCCCCCCAACCATCACCTCAGTGGTAACCTTGGTAACATCAATAGATAAGAGGGCAGCCAGCCAATAGGAACACATATTCATTCCTAACTGACCTTCAGTGACCTGGAAAGTGTTTATTTGTATCATTTTCAGTTAGTGCGCACTAAATCGAGTTAGTGCGCACTAACAGGGAGTTAGTGCGCACTAAATCCCGTTAGTGCGCACTAACACGATTTAACGATTTTTAACGATAAATCGTTAGAATTTCTATTGTATCGTGTTCTATAACGATTTAAGATGATATTAACATTATCGGACGATAATTTTAATCGTTGAAAAACGATTCACATCCCTAGTCATTTATTCCATTCAGGAACTTTATGTCTCTAGCATGTCCTGATGTTACTTTTATCCAGTCAATATTGAGGTAATTGAGATCTTCCATTATTACTGCACTGCCAAATTGGTTAGCTTCCTTGATTTCTCTTAGCATTTCATCATCTGTCTGACCATTTTGGCCAGGTGGACAGTATATACTCCTATCACTATACTCTTACCCAATACACATGGAAATTTCTACCCATGTAGATTCTACTGAGCATTTAGTCTCTTTTATGATCTTTATCCTGTTGGAATGTATACCCTCCCAGATATAATGTGCCTCACCCCCACCAAGTTGATCCTCCCTATCATTGCAGTGATATAGCACTGTCCCATTGGTTATACTCCTTCCACCAGGTCTCTGAGATGCCAATTATGTCTATCTCATCATTTACTTCTATACTCTCTCTCCCATCTTAGACGTCTGGCATTGGCATACACACATTTCAAAGTGTGTTTTTTGTTTGTATTAACTACCTGCTTTTCAGTAGATAGGGATAGGGAGAATTTGGAATTCTTTAGCTCAGATTATTCTTTACTTATAGGCACATGAATTACGTTTGCTTTTATTGGAACCTCTCTTTTGGGATGCCTTAATTCTCCTGTTTCATTAGCATCCTTCAAAGATACATTCCTCCGAGCCATACACTGCTGAGTGACTGTCAGCTTTCCCCCTTGTTCTAGTTTAAAAGCTGTGGTATCTCCATTCTGGTTAAGGTGGAGCCTGTCCTTTGGGAAAAGTATCCCCTTTCCCCAAAAGGTTCCTCAGTTCCTTACAACTCTGAACCCCTTTACAGCACATATACATTTTCCTTCTTTGAGGGAAGAATTTTCAAAGGGCTTATTTTACTTAAGTAAACATACATTGACCGAAGTAGAACGTTCTGAATATTGCCCCTTTAAATTGTAAGACACTAAATCAGGGGTGACCAATTCTGATCCTCAAGAGCCACAAACAGACCTGGTTTTCAAGATTTGTAAAATGATGCATGAGATAGATTTGCATGCACTGCCTCTATTTTATACAAATATATGCCATGCATGTTCATTATGGATATTCTGAAAACTTGGCCTGTTTGTGGCTCTTGAGGACTGGAGTTGGCCATCCCTGCACTAAATTGTCTCAAGTGCATCCGATGTACCTGAAGATTGGAAGATGACCAAGGTAACCCCTATATGTAAAAAAACATCCAGGGGTGATCCAGGAAACTATAGACCAGTGAGCCTGACTTAAGTGTCAGGAAAAATCATGGAAACTGTTATAAAGAATAAACTCACAAAACATTTAGATAGACATGGTTTGATGGGACACAGCCAACATGGATTTATCCAAGGGAAGTCTTGTTTCACAAATCTACACATTTTATTTTGAAGGGGTGAATAAATATGTGGATAAAGGTGAACCGGGTGATGTGGTGTATTTGGATTTTCAGAAGGCATTTGACAAAGTCCTGCATGAGAGGCTTCTAAGAAAACTAAAACATCATGGGATAGAAGGTGACGTTCTTTTGTGGACTGCAAGTTGGTTAAAAGACAGGAAAGAGTGTGTGAGATTAAATGGTGAGTTTTCACTGAGGGATCTGTACTTGGACCAGTGCTTTCTAATATATTTATAAATGATCTGGAAAGGGGTATGATGCGTGAGGTGATCAAATTTGCGGATGCCACAAAATTATGCAGAGTAGTTAAATCTCAAGCAGATTGAGATGAATTGCAGGATGACCTTGTGAGACTGGAAGGTTGGGCTTCCAAATAGCAGATGAAATTTAACGTGGACAAGTGCAAAGTGATACATATAGGGAAAAATAACTCTTATTGTAGTTATACAATGTTAGGTTCTATCTTAGAAGTTACTATCCAGGAAAGAGATATAGGTGTTATAGTGGATAATTCATTGACATCATTGGCCCAGTGTGCTGTGGCGATCAAAAAAGCAAACAGGATGTTAGGAATTATTAGGTAGGGATTAGAAAATAAAATGGAGGATATCATAATGCCTCTGTATCACTCCATGGTGAGACCACACCTTGAATACTGTGCTCCGTTTTGGTCACCGGATCTCAAAATGGAAATAGCTGCACTGGAGAAAGTGCAGAGAAGGGTGACCAAAATGATATTTATTTAACAACTTTTTTATACCGACATTCATGGGTACATCATATTGGTTTACAAGGAACTAAAAGAAATACAGCGAACAAAGGCAGGAGGGGAGCAGTAGTAAAGGGGGGGGGGGGGGGGAATAACATGGCAAAAGGCATAACAAATAGAAGGTTCAATGGATGCAACTCACATGAGATATAAAATTATATATTGTATAGTAGAATAATAATAAACATAAAAATAACATAAAAGTAATTAATATAAAGGAAACATAAAATAATTAGCATAATAATAAGATGGTAGTTAACATAAAGATAATATAAAATAAATTTGCTTAAAATAATAACATGGAGGAGTAATCAAGGGGGAAGCTGGAAGACCTATGCTGGGAATGCCTGCTTAAAGAACCAGGTCTTTAGCTTTTTCCTAAATTTGTACTGGTAGGGCTCAGTGCGGAGATCAGTGTGAAGAGCATTCCAACAGATGGGTCCTGCAACTGAAAGAGCATATGGGGCATGGAATATATGGGGCATGGGATGGCTGCCCTATGAGGAAAGGCTAAAGAAGTTAGGTCTGTTCAGTTTGAAGAAGAGACAACTGAGGAGGGATATGATAGAAGTCTACAAAATCATGAAAGGACTTGAACAAGTTCATGTAAATTGGTTATTTACTCTCTCAGATTATAGAAGGACCAGGGGGGCACTACATGAAGTTAGCAAGTAGCTCTTTTAAAACAAATTGAAGAAAATTCTTTTTCATTCAGTGCATAGTTAAACTCTGGAATTCATTGCCAGAGGATGCGGTTATATCAGTTAGTGTAACTGGGTTTAAAAACGGCTTGGATAAATTCCTAGAGGATAAATCCATAAACTGCTATGACGGTAATTAATAAACAATAGTAGCTTGTGATCTATCTAATGTTTGGGTACTTGTCAGGTACTTGTGAGTAGTATAATGGGTACACGATCAATCAAACTGATTGACAGGTGAGATAAGGATGACAGCAGCCAATCAGCGTTCACTTCCGGTCTAAGCCCCGCCCACGCCCCGCCCACTCCCATAGAAGTGAATGGGGGTGTAGCCACGCCCCTCCCGCCTCATCCCACTCTCGACCACGCCCCCAGCCACACCCCTTCTGCCACAGGCCCCACCCCTTCTGCAGCCAATCAGCATTCACTTCCAGTATAAGCCCCGCCCACTCCCCATAGAAGTGAATGGGGGGCGTAGCCACGCCCCTCCCGCCTCATCCCGCCCTCGACCACGCCCCCAGGCCCCACCCCTTCTGCCACAGGCCCCACCCCTTCCGCCCCTGGCCCCGCCCCAGACCCCGCCCAGACCCCATCGATGCTCCTCCCCTCCCAATAGAAGTGAATGGGGAGCCCCTCCCACACCCCACCCCCAAACCGCCCCCCATGATGTCACGGATGACCCCGCCCACACCCCAAGCCACACACCCCTGTGACGTAGCGGGTATGACATCACCGGAAGTCCACCCCACACCGCCCCCCAAAAACACACCCCCTAAAACGTCATCAGAAAGGGTCCTGTCGCTTTTTTAATGATGTCAGTATTAATGGACTCTGGCTGTTTTTGATGATTTCACCGGAAGTACAATACAAAAGTCCCGAAATATGCGCTCCTAGAACCTCCTGATGCCTTTTAATGATGTCGGAGCCGGTAGTATGCTTTTAGGAGGCAGGAAAACTGCAGGAAATATGCTTTTTTTCTAGCCACTCTGTTTTTAAAAAAACAAACAAAATACAAGCTGTTAGGAGGCAGAACAACTATGGCTCATTCTGTTGACAAGGATTTGGGTTTTTTAAAACAAGTGATTGAAGCTACCGGTGGTGAATTGCATGAACTGCAGGATCAAACTTTGCAAAAGACAGGTTTTCTTTTTTTTTTTCCAAAAGACTAGGGACCGGGTAGTATTATGGGTACGCTGTCACTCAAACCCCCAAGCCAAACCCCCCCAGTGATGTCACCAGAAGCCCAAGCCCACCCCTCCAAGCCCTTGCTGTAGATAGGCATGCCCCAATAAAAAAAGTTACCAGAGAGCAGGCAGGAAGCCGTGACTCATTCTATACACAGAGACAGGGAGAATCCAACAACACCCCTTCCCCCGCCCCTCTCTGCCTCAATCCGCCCTTCCCCCAGACCTAAATCTGAGCAGAGGATAATTGAAAGCAGTGGGGGGTGTAGGTTTGCAATGGTGAAACACAAGGCTTTAGTTTTGTTTTAAAAAAAACAGACTTCTGTATTCTCCCCCACAACCCTTCCCTCCTCCCCTCTCTGTTAGACACGCCCAAACTTGCAAGACCGGATATAGAAGTAAGCATGTGATAGTGATCACGTGAGAACAATCTTCAAGCAGAGTTGTTGTAATTGTTCCTGAAAATGGCCGTATATGAAACACCTAAGTGTCTTGAAATGAAAATCGTTCAACAGCCAAAACTAAAGAGGAGCCATAAACGAAAGCGGAGGGCAGAAGAAGAAGGAGGAAGCACTGACCCAGATTTTGATGAACTTCCGTTGGGACAAAAGCTTTTTGATTCGCAGGATCCAAATTTGATCAATGAAAATGACTCTGAAGATTTAGAGCTGCACAAAGCTGCTCTGGATGCCGAAGCAGATTATTTGTTGGAAAAGCTTGAGTGTAAGGTAAGAAAAAATCTCTTTCTTTCTAATGATGCATTTTAGGGGTGGCGTGTTTGGGAGCTATCTATAATAGAGAGTTTGTTTAGAAGAGGTTTTAATTTAATGTTTACATTATGTTTTATAGGAAAATGAAGGATCTTTACAAACAGAAGAATATGGAGACACACCAGGTATCAAAATGAACTGTATTTTCTGCTTCTGTCCAAGTATAAAAGAACCAGATACATGTGATCAAAAAAAAAAAAACAACAATCCTGAAGATGTGCACGATTTCAGCTGGTGGAGCTATAGGATTCCAAAAACCACCGCCGGTGCATGGAGTTTTTCGAAAAACAACATTTAGATCAATCGTAAGGGTGGCTGTCTATAGTATTCTTAAAAAATGTCTGTCTGGCATACGGTATGAAAATTGCGAAGGCTGTGTTCTCGACGATCCAAGTCAGGATGATCATAGTTGCGTTTATTGGACTGCCTCTGACACACAGGAACAATTAAGGACCGCATATAACAGGTTATGCCTAGAACGTGTTTTGAATCTTGTGGTATTAGCAGCATATAAACGAGGTGTATTAAGCCTAAACAATGACGATATGAATCTGATCATATATCTTATACACAGCGTGAAAACTGCTGAAAATCCTGTTCAAAAACTAAACAGTTTGCTTAAACCTACAGATGAGATTTTAATGATAAAATATATAAATGCCATCATCTATGGGAGAAAACACCAGTCCTTTTTTAAAAATGTATAATAAAGCAGTCTTTGTTTTTTCTTGTCTGTATTTCAGAAGTATGTATTGACAATGAAATACTTTGTAATATTTTAACAAATTTTGCCATGTGTATAAATTAGTTAATAAAAACAACTAATAAATATATCAGAATTAACAAAATGTGTCAATTGTGCTTTAAGGTGATATGGAAGTTTTTAGGGGGGGATATCTTATGGTTTTATTAAGTCTCTTTGATATCAATGCACAGGCTGTAAAATGTTTGATACAGCAACTATTTCATTAACTAAGGAATGTATATTGCTATGAGCTATGTGTGGGGGGGAAGTTGTCTGGATCCAAGATCTGTAAATGGTTAATCTAATCAGAATGAGACAATGTTTGGAAGGGGAAAAAAAAGACCAGAATGACAAGACATTCAAGAGAGGCCAATTTTTTTTTTTTTGTAAAGTGTCCCAAGACCTAAGAGGGCGCTGGTAACACACTACCTTTCATGAATAAAAGGGGGGATGTATATTGTAATGAGGTAGGTGCGGATAGCTGTCTGGGACACATAATCTAATTAGGGAGAAACAATGATCAGCAAACATTAAATCACAAAAAAAAAAAAAAGGTTCAACATACTATAGTTTTGTGAATGGGCTTCAGATCTAAAGAGATATTGATAATACATACAAAAAGCCCTGTAAATGATAACCCAAGCAAGAGAACAATCTTATTCTATAAGATGTCCATCACATGACAGAGAGGCCAGGTAGCTTTTTTTTTTTTGTTTCAATACACAGGTTTTGAGGTTTGTTGGTGGTTACGCCCCACCTAATGCTGGTGATAAAAGGGTATAGCCGGTGACCAGAAAAGATTCAGCAGTCTGGAGTTTGAAACAGAAATGGATTCTTCAAACAAAGAAAGGCAGAAGCCTGTGTTTATTAATAAAATGTCACTTACTAAACGAAGAAAACAAAGAAAATTAAAAGGTGAGTTAATAGTTTTAATGTATATTTTTAGATATGATTTTTAAAAAAAACAGTAGTAAAAACAGTGTTTGTCTGTTTTATCATTAGAACAGGAAAATATTGAAAAATCAGACACACATTTGAACATAGAAGAAGAACAGCCTGGATGCAGTAATGCCTTAGAGAAAAAAGACCAACAAGGCATTTCTGACAGCAATACAAATAATGGTGAGAAATAGGTTTTCCTTAATGTCTATGACCCCCCCAAATGTCTCTCTTTTTTTCCTTCATAACAGTCAACGAAGCAGAGATCTATTTACAAAGACATCAAAAGTGTGTGTGACCCTGTGTTTTTTATTTTATTTTGTAATTTTTAGAATGTGAAAATGGTGCAAACAAAACTATTTCCAAAAGAAAGAGAAAAGAGTCTGAAGATGCAGTTGAAGGTAAGAAGTATTTTTTTTATATCTGTACGGGTAAAACAACAATTAGTTCACAGCTGTGTAAAAGAAAAGGTATTACCATTTTTTGTTTTTTTTACATAACAGACCATGAGCAGCATATGCCAAAGAAATCTGACAAAAGACCATACAAAAAACCGAGAGATAAACAAAAAAGTAAGAATCTATACTGTTATAGTTTAAGAAAAATTCTTCTTAAAATATTGCAAAAAAAAAGTATGAGCCCACCCATGTTAATTATTATTATTATTTTTAATTTTAGACCGTGAAAAGACTGCAAAAAAGCCTATTTCCGAAAGAAAAGATGAGAGAGACAGCAACAGACCTGTGCACAGGGTGGAAGTAGAGAAAGAATGTGAAAGCATGTTCTTAGATAATTGTACCGATGACAATGTTTCAGGGGGGTTGGTAAATAATTGTATACCAGAGACCTCTGAAAATGCAGCTGTAGAAAATGAACCGGTTAATTTTGTGCAATTTGTGAGAAGGTGGAACCGTGATTTAGAAAAATTTAATGGCTTGCTTTATTCAGAGGAATTTCGTTTTATTAATTTAGATAGAATAGATTCTTTCATAGATGCGCAAAATGTTGTGAGACAAGGCATACAGCATGTTCTAAATGAAATAAGCCATAACGTGTCCCCCCATGATTATATACAGATTCATTTACATTCTACAGGTTTTCATAATTCTTTGTATTCGGGAAAGTTAAACCCTCAGGATTTGAACGCTGATGATTTCTTAGATCAAGTTAGTAAACTCCTGCAGAGTTATAGAGAGATACAGTTTGGTGAGACATTCCACATAGTCATTCTTGTTATAAGGAACAGAGGGGGTGGGTCACGAAGGGTTTTAAGGTCTATTCTGTACAGTCAAATCATACATAAAAAGAGAAGGCATTTAATAGACTTGAATAACACAGATAATAAACTATGTTTTGCAGGGAGCGTTACAGCGCTCATGTCACCAACAAAGCTTACAGATGCAGAGCTATTAGACCGTGCTAAAAAACTGCACACAGAGCTAGGGTGGTCAGAACATAAAAAGGTCATGCTAGATGATGTCTCAACATTTGAACAACATTTGGGTATAAACATAAGAGTTGTGCTTTATACAAAAGAATGGGGGTGTTTTAAGACAAAGGACAGACCTGAATTCCAGAAAACTGTATTTATATTGCTACATGATGACCATTTTTATGGAATCTTAGATGTAAAAAAGCTCTATGGGGAGCGAAACTTCTGTCATTTTTGCCAGAAACCATATAGTCACGATCATAATTGTACATTATGGTGCCATCTCTGTTTAACAGCAATGTGTGTAGACAATATTGGGGTACAACAGAGATGTCCGAATTGCAGGCTGTATTGTCGTTCTCAAGAGTGTTTAGAAAGGCATACGGTTCTGGCTTTAAAAAAAGAAGTTGAGTGTTTGCTTAAAATACTGTGTGAAAAATGTGAATCGTATGTTGATAAAAAACATAAATGCCGGGTCAGACAATGTAAGCTTTGTTCTGAGCCCTTGATCGCTGGCGACAAGCATTTGTGTTTTATGCCCCCTATTGATCATGCACAAATATCTGAAAAATATATATTTTATGATTGTGAATGTGTTCAGGAAACAGGCTTTCATGTTCCAAATTATATATATGCAACAGATTTAAACAACACAAGAAACTGGGAGTTCAAAGGTCTTGAGAGTATTTCTAAGTTTGTTAAGATTTTTTGTGACAAAAAGTTCAAAGGATACACCTTCATAGCGCATAATTCTAAAGGCTATGATGGTTATTTTGTAGTTAGAGAGCTGCTAAAGGAAAAGATGGATGTGCGCTTGTTAGCTCAGGGTGCTAAGCTCTTAGAAATCACGATAGAACCCCTGGGTATACGGTTTAAAGACTCTTTAAATTTCCTGCCCATGAAGCTCAGCAAGCTTCCGCAAGCCCTGGGGTTTCAAGGCTGTAAGGGTTATTTCCCGCATTTTTTTAACACCAGGGTTAATCAAAATTATATGGGACCTATGCCCGGTGTTGAGTATTATGGAGATGGGTATATGATGTCTGGAGAAAGAGAGGAGTTTTTAAAATGGTACAGGGACAATCAAAATAAAACCTTTGATTTACAAAAGGAGCTGGCCTATTATTGCCAACAGGATGTGAACATTCTGAGGCAAGCTTGTGTCTTATACAGAAATGAAATCATTTATTTATTTATTTATTTATTTTTAGGTTTTTATATACCGGAAGTTCCTGTATACAATACATATCACTCCGGTTCACAATTAACAGAGAAAACTATCGCCGGGAAGGCGGTTTACATGGAACGTACATGGAACATGGAACATATCGAATAAACTATAATAAAGTACAATCTAATTTAAAACAACTGAAATAAACTTAGGAAATAACTTGGTACATGTAACTGAAGCAAGATGAACATTACATTATTGCTGCAAGGCAAGGCTGGATGTTTGTTCTTATTGCTATTAGCTCTCTGGGAAAGCTTGATGGAATAGCCAAGTTTTGAGTTTCGCCTTGAAAGTAATGTGGCATGGTTCAAGACGGAGGTCTGGTGGTAGTGAGTTCCAGAGAGACGGGCCCGCTGTGGATAGAGCACGTTTTCTCAGGGTAGATTTTGCAGGTTGTGTGATCATTCTATTCTGGTATGCCGTTCTGGTTGGTTTGTTAGAAGAGTGTAGTTGAAGCTGGAAAGTTAGGTTGAGTGGGGAGATGTTGTGAAGGGCCTTGTGAATCATCATGCAGGTCTTGAACTGAATCCTATATTTGATGGGAAGCCAGTGGAGATGCTGGAGGATCGGGGTGATATGGTCCCTTTTTTTGGCATTGGTAAGTATTCTTGCAGTGGCATTCAGTACCATCTGGAGTGGTTTGGTAGTGTATGCTGGAAGGCCTTGCAGGAGTGAATTACAGTAATCTAATTTAGTGAGAATGATGGCCTGGAGTACTGTGCGGAAGTCCCTATAGAGTAGAAGGGGCTTTAGTTTCTTCAGCACTTGTAATTTAAAGAAGCATTCTTTTGTGGTGTTATTTATGAATTTGTTGAGGCTGAGTCTGTTGTCTAGTAGTACTCCCAGATCTCTGACTTGAGGTGCTGTGGAGTATCCTGAGGCGTCTGGAGGGTTGCTGGATGTTGGCGGGGCAGATTTATCTGGTGCTATTATGAGGATTTCCGTTTTTTTGGTGTTTAGAACGAGGTTGAGGCTGGTTAGAAGATCGTTGATGGATGAGAGGCATTTTTTCCAATGATCCATGGTTTTGTGTATGGTCTCTGTGATAGGTATGAGAATTTGTATGTCATCTGCGTATAGGAAATGGGTGAGTTTGAGGTTAGTAAGCAGATGACAGAGTGGGAGAAGGTAGATGTTGAAGAGGGTGGGGGAGAGTGATGATCCTTGTGGTACCCCCATCTTGGCTTGGATGGGGTGAGATTCCTTATTGTTTATCTTAACTTTGTATGATCTGTTCTCTAAGAAGGATTTAAACCAGTTAAAAGCTGCTCCAGTGATGCCGATATTTGTCAGTTGTTGTAGTAGGTTAGGGTGGTTCACGGTGTCGAAAGCTGAGGAAAGATCCAGGAGCGCGAGGAGACAAGGTTGGCCTTTTTCGAGATTGAAGATGATGGTGTCCGCTAGTGTGGCTAATAAGGATTCGGTGCTTTTTTTCTTTCGGAATCCATATTGATTATTGGTGAGGATATTGTTCTCTTCAAGGAATTCAGCAAGTTGTCTGTTGACAACTTTCTCCATAATTTTAGCTAGCATGGGGAGGTTAGCTATAGGTCTGTAGTTGGCCGGATCTGTGGTGGGAAGGTTGGGTTTTTTGAGGAGAGGTTTGAGCAGTGCTGACTTGAGTTGGTCCGGAACTTGGCCTTGGGCGAGGGAGCAGTTAATGATATTGGCAACTGGCTTGGCAATGATGTCATGGATTGAACTCAGCAGGTTTGATGGTATATGGTCTAAGGGGTGAGAGGACGGTTTTATCTTCTTTAGGATATTCGCTATTTCTAAGGTGGACGTGGGTTCAAGAGATTCAAGGACAGCTGTGTGTGTGATGGGTTGAAAAGCGGTTGATGTAGTTGATTGCTGGTTGTGGTTGTTTGCGAGGCTTGTGAATGGCGTTAGTCCTTTGAGGGGGGCTACGAGTGCTGTGATTTTGTTGTCGAAAAAGTCGGCAAGTTCACTGGCTTTTTTTTGAGCTTGGTCGTCTGGGATGTTTGGTCCGGGGGGTTTAGTGAGGGCTGAAACATAAGAGAAGAGGGCTCTTGAATCAAATGAGAAATGGTGTATCTTTTTGGAGAAAAATTCTCTTTTTGTTTTGTTGATTTCGTTTCTGTAGGTATTGAGGCATGACTTGTAGTTGAGGAGGGTTGTCGTAGATGGGCTTTGACGCCATTGGCTTTCTTTGTTTCTAAGCTCGTGTTTACGGGACTTCAACTCTGTGGTAAACCAAGGTTTCCTGTTGTCTTTATCCGGGTTGATGGACTTTGTTGTCAAGGGACACACTTGATCTGCCACCTTGTAGGTGATGTTGAGCCAAGATGAGGTTGCTGAGTTAGCGTCAGTGAGGTCCAGATTTATTAGTTCTTTTGCTAGGTGTTTACTTAGTTGATCACCTGAGCATTGTTTCCTGACTGATATGTTGATTGTTTGAGTTATTAGGGGAAGAGGCTTCTTGATCTCTAACATTGATGATATGACTCGGTGGTCGGTCCAAGGTACCGCAAGGCTGGTTGGGGTGGAGTGGGATGAAAGACCTTCGTTTATAAAGATCAGGTCTAAGGTGTGACCAGCTTTGTGGGTAGGTTCTGTCACAATTTGTCTGAAACCCATATGGTTGAGGGAGGAGAGAAGGGTTTTGCAGTTGGAGGAATGAGGTTGGACATCCATGTGGAGGTTGAAGTCTCCCATCAAGATGGCCGGTTTTCCTGAGTTTAAGTGTTTTGCTGCAAGTTCTATGATTGGGGAAGGGTCTGATTCCAAAAGACCAGGAGGAGCATAGATTAGGGCGATGGTCAGATGTTTAGAGTTGAATAAAGCGAATTCCATATTGGCTATGGTATTGGATGTCTGCAATGTCAGACCTAGTGATTTTTTTGTTGCTAAGAGGAGGCCTCCTCCTCTTTTTTTGCGTCTGGGTATGGACAGTATGTCATAGGTCTGGGTGGGAAGCTGGTTGATTAGAGTTGTGTCAGTTGGTTTTAACCAGGTTTCTGTGATGGCACAGATATCTGGTTTAGAGTCGGATAGGAAGTCATTGAGTATGTGTGTTTTCTTGGATATGGATTGTGCGTTAAACAGCGTGATAGAGAAAAGAGCCAGGCCAAGGCATTGTGTGATAGGAGTCAGCATGATGGGCCTGAGTCTCTGTTGGCGGTTGTGGTGGAATGGTGTGGTGGGGAGCTTGGGTGCTCTCCACCTTTGGTTGTGGATGATGGGGATGGTTAGGGAGTGCATGTTAGGACAGTAACAGTAAGAGTTGTTGACTGCTGAAGGCAGGAGGATGTTGTCTGGTGCTGGTTGGGTGCAATAAGGTGGGGAGATAGTTTGTTGTTGGCTGACTGCTGGGATGGAGGCTGGTTGCTTCAGTAATAGGTTGGTTAAACGTTGTGTGATAGAGTATCCGTATGGGCCTGGATGGCGGAGCGTTGCAATACAGCTGCGTGCTCCGTTGGGTTGTGAATACTTGGTTTGTGACTACTGTTGCTGGCTTTGACAGAGAGAGATGTGGTTGTAGAGCAGGATGGTGGATCTAAAACTGTGAAAAGGTGTATAGACCCCTTCCAATATATAACACTAGCATCTGTGTGCATGGCTATGTACAGGTTTATGTTCTTAGAACCCAAGACCGTGGCACTCATCCCTCCAGACAACTATCACAGACACACAAAGAGATATTCAACACCCTCTATACAATGGCTGATGTATACAGAGGCCACAGAGAAAATACAGATCATCCATGCTCTAAAGAGGGGTGAAAAGCAGGTGGGTCCCTATTTTCTTGACGGTTATGCACTTATTGATGGGGTACCAACAGCTTTTGAATTTAACGGCTGTTTTTTCCACAGTTGTCCGAGCTGTTATAACGATAAAGACCAGAACCCCTTAACGGCTACAACCTTTGGTTTTCTCAATTACAAAACACAAATCAAAGCAGATTTCCTGAAAAGAAGAGGGTTTAAGGTCATAAGCTTGTGGGAACACGAATGGAAGAGAATGGTGAAAGAAAATATCAGGGGTTGTGCAGACTTTCTGGTTAAATCAGGCCTGCCGCAGCAGCTAGTACCCAGAGATGCCCTCTTTGGTGGTAGAACCAATGCTACATGTTTGTACTATAAAGCCAGGGCTGATGAAAAAATACATTACTATGATTTTACCAGCCTCTACCCCTTTGTCAATAAAACCAAGGAATACCCTGTTGGCCACCCGCAAATCATTTATGACAGCTTTGGTCCCCTCTCAGACTATTTTGGGCTTGTTAAAGCCAAAGTGTATCCACCACGAAAGATCTTTTTCCCAGTATTACCGGTCCGTGTGAGTGGTAAGCTCATGTTCCCACTGTGCCGCACATGCGCTGACAACAGTCTGCAGGATATGTGCAACCACACGGATGAGGAGAGAGCCCTCGTAGGGACTTGGTGCACTGTGGAGATGAATGAGGCTGTTGCAAAAGGGTATGTGGTTGCTGAAATATGTGAAATATGGCACTTTGAATGTAAATCTATCAGCCTGTTTTCTGAATACATAAAAATGCATCTCCGTCAAAAACAGGAGGCCTCTGGTTACCCTCAGTGGTGTACCGATGTAGAAAAACAAAACATGTATATATCTGATTTTTACAAAAAAGAAGGTGTAGTTTTAAGGCCTGAACAGGTTAGTATAAACCCCGCAAAGCGTCAAATTGCCAAGCTTTTCTTAAACTCTTTGGGGCGGATTTTAAAAGGCGCGCGAATAGCCTACTTTTGTTTGCGCTCCAGGCGCAAACAAAAGTACGCTGGATTTTAGTAGATACGCGCGGAGCCGCGCGTATCCACTAAAATCCTGGATCGGCGCGCGCAAGGCTATGAATTTTGTATAGCCGGCGCGCGCCGAGCCGCGCAGCCTACCCCGTTCCCTCCAAGGCCGCTCCGAAATCGGAGCGGCCTCGGAGGGAACTTTCCTTTGCCCTCCCCTCACCTTCCCCTCCCTTCCCCTACCTAACCCACCCGCCCGGCCCTGTCTAAACCCCCCCCTTACCTTTGTCGGGGGATTTACGCCTCCCAGAGGGAGGCGTAAATCCCCGCGCGCCAGCGGGCCTCCTGCGCGCCGGGCCGCAACCTGGGGGCGGGTACGGAGGGCGCGGCCACGCCCCCGGGCCATAGCCACGCCCCGTACCCGCCCCCAAAACGCTGCTGACACGCCCCCGAAACGCCGCGACGACCGGGCCCGCCCCCGACACGCCCCCGACATGCCCCCGACACGCCCCCCTCCGAGAACCCCGGGACTTACGCGAGTCCCGGGGCTCTGCGCGCGCTGGGAGGCCTATGTAAAATAGGCTTCCTGGCGCGCAGGGCCCTGCTCGCGTAAATCCGCCCGGTTTTGGGCGGATTTACGCGAGCAGGGCTCTGAAAATCCGCCCCTTTGTGGGGGAAGTTTGGTCAAAGAACAAACCTACCTGTTACAAGTATTGTGAGAGATCCTGACGATCTGTATATGATGTTTCATCATGCGATTTTATTGATGATGAAACAGCCTGTGTGACATGGAAGCATTCAAAAGACCGCAGCATATTGTCAGGTAATACAAACATCTTCATTGCCTGTTTCACAACTGCTTATGCTCGTTTAGAACTGTACAAACTGCTTGACAGTTTGCAAGAACGTTGTCTGTACCACAATACAGACTCTGTGATTTTTGTGAGTCGTGAGGGTGCCAGCGATCCCCCTTTGGGAGATTATTTAGGACAGTTGACGAGCGAGATACCCGCAGATGAGCATATCACAGAGTTTGTATCGGCTGGCCCCAAAACATATGGCTACAAACTATCCAGCGGAAAGACCTGTATGAAAGTGAAGGGGTTTACGTTAAATGTAGAAAATTGTAAAAAGATCAATTTCACTAATTTGAAAGACCTCGTCTTTGACTATAAAACTGACGCCGTGGACAAGAGTCCTAAAAAGATACAGGTACAACAATCTGGGATCATTAGAAACAAAAAGACCTGGGCGATAGAGACCGGCCATCTTAAGAAAACACAAAGGGTTGTATACGATAAAAGGGTGATAAAAGAGGGTTTTAACACGCTGCCTTATGGATACTGAATTTGTGGATGTGCGCTGGAGGCACCCATTTTCGTGTATTTTAGCCGGACCGTCAAATAGCGGCAAAAGCTTCTTTGTTAAAAACCTGCTAGATCACGCTGGACGTGTGTTGACTGACATGCCTGATAATATTGTATGGTGTTATAGTTGCTGGCAACCTTTGTATAAAGAAATGCTGTGTAAATATCCTTTTATTACCTTTATGGATTCTTTGCCTGATACTTTTAATGATGATCAACTGTTTCCAACCAATAAAATAAATATGGTTATTATAGACGATTTGATGGCTTCTGCTTGTAAAAGTGATGAAATCGAGAAAGCCTTCACACAATACGTGCATCACAGAAATCTGAGTATTATATATATTGTACAAAATGTCTTCTGTCAAGGCAAAACAAGCAGAACTATAGCCTTAAATACCAAATATATGGTGCTCTTTAAGAATCCTAGAGACAAGTTGCAAATCGCTATTTTAGCCAGACAGATGTACCCCGGTAAGTCACGCTTCTTTTTAGAAGCCTTTGAGGATGCCACCAGAAAGCCATATGGATATCTCATCGTGGATTTAAATGCTACGACCCCTGAGCGTTACAGATTGAGTACAAACATCTTTCCACCAGAATGGACTACGGTATATTGTGAAAAAACACAACCCCTCCATAAAAAGAAGTGAATGTATATTCTCCCCCACATATTTGTTTTGTGTGTGTCCCAGAGATCATGTCTGCTCGCTTAAAGCGGAACCTAGCCCTTTTAAAACTTTTAGTTCAAGCCTCTCCGCAACGGAGAAAAGCTATCCTAAAGGCAGCTTCTAACGATTTAGTGGGGGCTATAGCGGAGATCGCACTAAACACTCTGAGAGGTAATGTTCCTTTATCACAACAGCAGATAAACATCTTGAAAAGGAAACGTCAAGCCATAAGGATTTTGGGTGATAAAAGAATAACACTTAAGAAAAAAAAGAAGCTGGTCAAACAGTCAGGGGGGTTTATCGGGCCTCTGCTAGGATTCGCGCTACCACTCATCACGGGGCTTTTGAGCTAAAATACTAATGCAGCACACAGAAAAAATGTATTTAGTGTCTAGTCAACAACTTGACCGTTTGAGAAGCCCTTCAGTTCATGAGGAAAATATTAGAACCACAGCTGTTCAAAGACTCGATGAAGAAATGAAAGGTATACTTCAAAGTTCTGGTATGTCTGAATATGAGAAAGCCAAACGCTATTCAGAAGTGCTACAGCGCTATCTGGTGCTTAACAGGCACGGAGAAATGGAAAAAGAAAGAATAAATCTGTATCTACCCCCACAGGATGATACAGCAACCTCTGCATTTCTAGAGCACAAAAGCCCCCCAGACCCCATCCTGCAGGAAGTGTTAAACAGCATCAGCATGCACCGTAGAAAAAATGCAGAAATACTGCTCAATAAACTGTCAAAGAATAAGGACATTGCATCCTGGGAGAGTAATGGGACTTTTGTATACAAGGGAAGACCTGTAAGTGGCTCTAACCTATTAGACCTGATTCGTGGAGCTACACAGACTCGTGCTCTTTCACATCGGAGGATACCCAAAGGTTGGGGAGAGTTCATGCAAACCCTGGCAGAATTAAACATGCCCTCCACCGTCATGGGTAATCCAGCCAACAGGGATCTGCTGGTACAGCTCAAGGAAAATCCTTCAGCGACAACTGCTGAAATGTACACAAAGACTGTAAAGTGCAAAGACCCCCTCCCCCGTAAAAGACGTAAAGTACTTGACACAAACAGATGGTTGAAGGTGTAATTATATCTTTTCAAATAAAAAAAGGCTTTTTTAAAATATAGACTATAGACGTTTGGTTTGTTTTTCAAAAACTCTCAAGAGAGATTGTTTTTATTTAGGATTAGTACAATATTCTTGGTACGGTACACACACCTGGGGGGTATGAAACAGACAGCGAAAAGATTTAGACATACAACATGTTCTCTGTTTGTTATTTTTTACAAATTGTAAAATCATTTTGTCATTTTGCAATGGTTCTTCGGAATACAGTTTTAAAATATTTTCAAAAGACAGCCCTTTACAGCGTTGATGTAGGAAAAACACACAGTGGTTACCGCAGGTTGTAGATACAGGGTGTTGCAGTTGTTTGCTGCTGTATAAAACATCCTCACAATGTTTATTGAAAAAGTTCATAATACTGTTAGGGAAGAACAAACTATCAGGCTGTTGCCCGTAGGAATCAAAAAATTCTCCTGTGCCGTTTTCAGTCACGTATATTGCTAGCCAGTGTTCTCCAGGAAGGTTGTGGGGGTGGGTATTTACCACCAAGCTTGCAGGTTTCCTTTCTATTTGTACATCAGACAGCCAGTCACTGGGTAGGACGTCTACAAAAGATTTTGTAACATACGGATCCTTCTTTAAAATACGGTAGATCTGTACGGTGTTCATCATCATAGATAATCAAAAAGGACGTTCCTTCTGTGGTTAATTTCTATCACGTTGTCAAAGACACCATACACAATCATATTCACCGTGTGTGGCAAAGCGATGGCAAAACGGATTTCAGCCCGCAGATTACCGGTTTTAATCAAAGAGTAGTGGTCCGTGCACTCTTGGTCGGGTGATAGGTCAAAGGCCAGCAAGGTATAACCTTGATAAAACTCTTGACGATCAATCAAGAGAGCACTGTCTTTCAAATGTTTACCCGTTGCTTGAACCAACTGCATGTATTCTCTGATACAACAGCCATTATCAAAATCCGGCTGGAGAGGTTTCCCTGGGACTTGCTCCCCATCCACATACAGCGCAGCAAAGTTAATATCGTAATGTTTAAAATTGAAGGGGTTTTTAGAGTAATTACCGCTGAAAGCGTCATTATCCACAAAGCCCAATACGATAATTTTGGGTAATTGTCCCAAAAAGAGGTTTTCCTGGTTAGTCACACGGGCGCCAGCCGGTATGCTAAAGACTTTCAGACTTACACGGTCCACGGCGTACTTGACATTAGCTCTCAGCAGCGCTTCTGCATGCCCCAAGCGCACTCCCGGTGACACTTTCACTCTCCTTACAAAGAGGGCTGCAGATAAAATAATGAGTTTGTACCTCTCGTTGGCATCTCCGCTCATTAAGCAGAACGTATCTTTGTTCCGCGTTAGTTTAATTTTCACATCCACGCCATTTATGAGCAGCTTTTCTTGAAAAAACAGATCGCTATGTAAATGTCCCAGAAGCTCTACTTTATGGCTAGCGGCTGTAAAAACAGCTCTTTCGGTAAAACCTTTATTACGGGATCCCACGTCTCTTACTTCATGGTTTCCGGCTGTGTCTTTATAAAATAGGCCGCTTGTAAACTGTGTTTTGAGAGGACCCTCGCCGTAATTGAGAAACAGTTCTATGAGGGCTCTGTAAGGGTAACAGTTGTTGCTCTGACTAATGAGTCTATCTCCGAGAGTGACATCCAGCTGGCTAAAAATAGAGGCTATTGGATAGTTCACGAGAGCTACTCTGGCCCCTACTTCAAGATCGGACCCATCTTCGTTCACGATTTTGCAGGTCAGGTACAGCAACGTGTTGTTCAAATCCAGGTAATCCTCGCCATGTCCGGCTATATAAAAATCTAAAGGGGCTGTTTCTGACAAGGCAGATAATGGCGGAATCTCCACATAAACACTTTTTTCTATGCTGGTTTGTGTGGGGGCCAGTTGAAACAGATCCAGTTCTGATTTCAAACATTCTTCAGACCCCTGATGTACAAAAGCCATAGTTTTTAGAATATATCTTGCTTCTTGGCGGAGAGGTTTCTCTTCTTCCCCTTGCGGTTAGTCTTTTGAGACTTGACACGTTTGGTCTTCTTTGTTTTAAAAGGTTCAGGAGGCCCCTGTTGATTGGTTCTCTTTCTTTTAACAGCTCTTCTAATAACCACTAATCCTGACCCCTCCTGCTCTGTATTATTGTTCATTTTATGCAGAACCGCCGTTGTGACACGGCCCATAACATCTTTGGCGATGTTTTTTGCTGCACTTTTCACATGAGGTTTAACAATCTCAAAACCCCTTCTCAAAAGAGGTATTGCTTTTCTAAAGAGACTACGAAACATTCCGCCTATCCCAGCCCCGTACATGACCGGAGCACCGTAATACCCCGAAAGGCCTTCACCGGCCTGTGCTGCATAGTAATTTCTGTATGCGCCAGGGTCCCCATAGTATTTAACCACAACCATTTTAAAAAATAGTTTTCCGGGGTCACAGGTGTAGCTTAAGGATCACTTTCCCATAGCGAAATGAGACGTGTTGGTTCTGGTCCGTCTTTATTTCAAATGTTATGGTGTCTATGTGCTGCTTGTTCACAGGAACATAATGCGGTTTATCATAAGTGAAGGTGATAAACTCGTCCTTACCCCCTTTAGTGGGAACACAACGAAGTAGCTGCACAAAATGGTCTCCCACCAGCTGGTGCTCTACGATATCCGTATACAGGTATAGGGTATTAAACCCTCCTGTGATATCCGTTGGAAATAGCGAGCGGTTCGTATTCGTTTTAGCTTCTAGCCCCAAAATGGTCGCTAAGTCACCCCCTGCAGAAATTACTGCTTTGTCCTCTGATTTTAATTTGATTCTTCGGATATTGGGGTCATAGATGATTCGTGGTGCCATGGCTTTGAGGACACTGTTCATGTCGTGGTTCATTTGATCCGTCAGGTTTTGAACGGTTGCATAATACCCTCTTCGTACAACAAAGTGATGCTCCGTGCTTCCTTCACCAGTGATGACAACATATTTATGGTCTTCTTTAATATTATCCCATGTGTTCGGGTACTGTATTTCCACCAGACCCACTTCCCACGGGCCCTGTAGGTCCAAAGGTCTAGCTAATTGTGTGGTGAAATTAGAGCTGTTGTTTTGTGGAAATATTCTCACAGAGGCGTTACTAGGCAGCGTTACGTAAAATCCCCCTTCCTTCATTTTTTGTCTTTTTATGAGACAAGGCCTTTTCAAACCAAATGTTTTGAATCTCTGATGCTTTTATCCAGCTGTTAAATTTTTCAGGCCATCCTCGCCATTTCACAAAGCACTGTTTGTTCTTACCTCTCCCTTTTACCTTTAGAACCTTATCAACGCGGTATATTCTGTCCTGTTGAGGGCTGACTTTCTGTAATTCTTCAGGATAAAAAGAACCTTGAATGGTTTCCTCACCATAATCTTGTATCTTGTACACTGTTTTCTGTCCCCTGCTTAGGACGTAGGACGTCAGTTATTATAAATATCTCATCTGTCCATGTTTGTTCATAACCTTTTTCAAATTTCCCTTTAGTTTTTGACAGTCTAACATGATCCCCCTTTTTTAAAAAAGGCTTAGCAGTTTCATGTTTGTTGTTATTGCCGTAAATTACTTTCCAGAACCGCAGTGAGTTTGAGGTTGTTACATCGATGGGGCGGGCCTGTATTGTTCTGTGAAAACTGCGATTGTAACTGTTCATAAAAGCCGGAAGCACATCTTCATAGCGAAAAGTGTTGCGCGCTGTAAAGTATCGCCACATTTTGGATTTTAAAGTCCTGTTAAATCTCTCCACAACTGCTGCCTTAACATCGTTGTTGGTCACAAAATGCTGAATGCCCCTGTATTTTAACAAACTCTTCACAGATCTGTTTAAAAACTCTTTACCTCTGTCTGTTTGTATTTTGTTGGGAACACGACCACCTTTAAATATATTTTCAAAGGCCTCGGCCACTTCACGACCTGTTTTTGTTTTTAGGGTCACAGCCCATGCGTATTTTGACAAAATATCTATCACCGTCAAAATGTATTTGTAGCCTCTGTTAAAACCAGACAAGGCTGTCATGTCAACAAGATCTGCTTGCCATTGCCAATCCATATCTGGCACTATGGTTTTATTTCTTTTAAATCGTACCCTAGCAGGTTTGTGTAAAGAATAAGCATCTTGTTCTGTAAGCCAATCAATCACTTGTTTCTTGGTCACAGACGGCATACATGCTTTAGCTGCCTGCAAAAGAGGTGTTATACCGCCAAAACTGCCGGTATTTCCTGGCTCATTATAAATTTTCTTTAAGATCCGCTGGTGCATTCTTGTTTTTTTATATGGCTGTAAAATACAGAAGTCTGTTTTTTTTAAAACAAAACTAAAGCCTTGTGTTTCACCATTGCAAACCTACACCCCCCACTGCTTTCAATTATCCTCTGCTCAGATTTAGGTCTGGGGGAAGGGCGGATTGAGGCAGAGAGGGGCGGGGGAAGGGGTGTTGTTGGATTCTCCCTGTCTCTGTGTATAGAATGAGTCACGGCTTCCTGCCTGCTCTCTGGTAACTTTTTTTATTGGGGCATGCCTATCTACAGCAAGGGCTTGGAGGGGTGGGCTTGGGATTCTGGTGACATCACTGGGGGGGTTTGGCTTGGGGGTTTGAGTGACAGCGTACCCATAATACTACCCGGTCCCTAGTCTTTTGGAAAAAAAAAAACAACCTGTCTTTTGCAAAGTTTGATCCTGCAGTTCATGCAATTCACCACCGGTAGCTTCAATCACTTGTTTTAAAAAACCCAAATCCTTGTCAACAGAATGAGCCATAGTTGTTCTGCCTCCTAACAGCTTGTATTTTGTTTGTTTTTTTAAAAACAGAGTGGCTAGAAAAAAAGCATATTTCCTGCAGTTTTCCTGCCTCCTAAAAGCATACTACCGGCTCCGACATCATTAAAAGGCATCAGGAGGTTCTAGGAGCGCATATTTCGGGACTTTTGTATTGTACTTCCGGTGAAATCATCAAAAACAGCCAGAGTCCATTAATACTGACATCATTAAAAAAGCGACAGGACCCTTTCTGATGACGTTTTAGGGGGTGTGTTTTTGGGGGGCGGTGTAGGGTGGACTTCCGGTGATGTCATACCCGCTACGTCACAGGGGGGTGTGGCTTGGGGTTGGGGTGTGGGTGGGGTCATCTGTGACATCATGGGGGGGTGGTTTGGGGGTGGGGTGTGGGAGGGGCTCCCCATTCACTTCTATTGGGAGGGGAGGAGCATCGATGGGGTCTGGGCGGGGTCTGGGGCGGGGCCAGGGGCAGAAGGGGTGGGGCCAGGGGCGGAAGGGGTGGGGTCTGGGGCGTGGTTGAGGGCGGGATGAGGCGGGAGGGGCGTGGCTACGCCCCATTCACTTCTATGGGGAGTGGGCGGGGCTTAGACCGGAAGTGAATGCTGATTGGCTGCGGAAGGGGTGGGGCCTGTGGCAGAAGGGGTGTGGCTGGGGGCATGGTCGAGGGCGGGATGAGGCAGGAGGGGGCGTGGCTACACCCCCATTCACTTCTATGGGAGTGGGTGGGGCGTGGGCGGGGCTTAGACCGGAAGTGAACGCTGATTGGCTGCTGTCATCCTTATCTCACCTGTCAATCAGTTTGATTGATCGTGTACCCATTATACTACTCTTGTGACTTGGATTGGCCACTGTTGGAAACAGAATACTGGGCTTGATGGACAGTCTAACCCTGTATGACATTTCTTGTGTTCTTATGTTCCTATGATGATATTGTTACAAACGTGGAGGCGCGATCATTTCTGAAATGGGTGATGTGAGCCCTTGAGCCACGGCACGACTCAGGGAGGAGCCCGAAGACACACTGCGGGAGGTGAGCTGAAGCGAGCATGGGTAACAAGGAGCAAGACAAGGCTGGAACGAAGAAAAGGAGACAGGAGGTCTGACCCTCTACTGGACCTGCACGCCTCAGGATGACCAACAATGCAATGTTGATCAATGAACAGTGCTCCGACCATTCCAAGCCCTTTCGGACCTGCTGCTGGGTAACGGCAATAGGCGGCAGGCCAGACAGAGGGCGAGGGCAGATGGAGGCTTGGCAAGACATGGATACTTGGACGAAGACTCAGGCAAAGAAGAAGGTACTGAAGATGAGGGTACAGGAACAAGGTACTGAAGACGAGGGTTCAGGAACAAAGTACTGAAGACAAGGATTCAGGAACAAGGTTTAGGATCAAAGTCAAGTACTAGGCTGAGGCTGCGACGCAGCACGCCCTACACAGCCCACCACAGGGCGGACCCATGGGACTGGTCACGGACCATGCTTGGGTGCGAAGCAGACTCCAGACAGATAAGTGGAAGATGAAGCTGGTAACATGGCAAAGATTTAGTAGAAGCCTGTACCGAGGCGCGCCCTACACAGCTGCCCATGGCTGGTCTCAGACCTCGCTGAAGCAGAACAGGTTCAGTCAGAGTCTTGGGCATGGACGGAGCAGCCCCAAGAATATCCAAGGGTGAGAACGAGAGTCAGGACAGAGGGCCAAGACGGGACTTGGCTTCAAACAGGAAACAGGACCAAGACGAGACTTGGCTTCAGGCAAGGATGACCCTCTGGAGACTTGAGCTGTGGACGAGAAGACAGGCAATGTACCATTAGGCGATTGGACCACCACATGGCACGCCAGGAAAGGGTGGCATCGAGGAACCAGGGGTTCAGGAAGCAGAGGCAAAGACAAGGCATCAGGAAGCAACATCAGGAACCAAGGACATCGGACATCTGGAACATGGAACATCTGGAATATGGACGAAGGAACATTGGACATCAGGAACATGAAGACATCTGGAAGTACAGACGAAGGTACATCAGACATCAGGAACATGAAGACATCTGGAAGTACAGACGAAGGAACATCGGACATCAGGATCATGAAGACGGAGCCGTCAAAGGAGAAGAAGATCACGGAGGACCTGGACCGGTCACAAAGCACAGACAACTGTGGAACCCGATCCAAAGGCCCCGACTGAAGGCAGGCAGGGCCCTTTTATAGGGCTGAAGCAGGAAACTGTCATCAGGTGGAGCCCGGGGCATATCCGGCCGCGGGTCCTTTAAATGTAGTGAAGAGGTGCATGCCGGCGCCTAAGGCAGGCAGGAACAGGAAGTAGCACCAAAGACATCAGGAATATGGAACATCTGGAATATGGGCAAAGGAACATCGGACATCAAAAACATGAAGACATCTGGAAGTACAGACGAAGGTACATCAGACATCAGGAACATGAAGACATCTGGAAGTACAGACGAAGGAACATCGGACATCAGGATCATGAAGACGGAGCCATCAAAGGAGGAGAAGATCACGGAGGACCTGGACCGGTCACAAAGCACAGACAACTGTGGAACCCGATCCAAAGGCCCCGACTGAAGGCAGGCAGGGCCCTTTTATAGGGCTGAAGCAGGAAACTGTCATCAGGTGGAGCCCGGGGCATATCCGGCCGCGTAGAAGGCCCAACAAAAGGTGGTTCCCTGCCTTGAAGCAGATGAATGGGCAGCAGCAGAGGAGGCCTCCCTGCCACTTGAAGAAGGAGCTCTCGATGGTGGCAGCCCCGCCATGAAGGAGGAAGAGAGGCAGGCTGCAGGAGCAGCAAGGATGGCTCTAAACGGTGGTGCTAGGACTACGGGGGAGCCGGGACTGGCCGGGACGCATTGGCAGCCCGGCCAGCAGCGCTGAAGCTGGTCTGGTAGAAGATGAGAGGCCTGCTCACGGCGAGTAGCTCCGCGGGCAGGAATCGTAATAGTACCCCCTCCTTAAAGACCCCCTCATCAAGCCTCTTATCAACAGCTAGAGGAGACAGGGTATCAGTCCATACTGACAGGTGGAGATCAAGGGTCCAAGGACAGATTTGGAAGATTCTTGTTGAGGAACTGTAACGATTGTAATACTGTAGCTGAAGACATGGTGAAGAATGTCGAAGGTCCAGGCAAGTCATAGACAAAACACTGAAGACACAAAAAAGCAGGGAACAGGATTGCAGGACAGAAGACTTGCACTCACATTCTGTAGATCAAGGTGGCAGAGGTCAAGGACAAGGAGTCTAGATTGAACAGGAGAACAGATGAAAGCAACATCTTGGAATGAGAACTGGTTCATGGTTCACAGTGGCGAAGACAAGCATCATTTTCACAGTGGAACGGGCATCAAGTTGGAATCTAGAGATGCGAGATTGGTATTCCAGGAGTGTAGGTAGATAACTTACGAGTGCCAGCTGCTCTTGAATAAGCAGTGGTGTCAGGAGGACTCGGGTGAATGTCCAATGAACATGACTTAAGATATTTCATACTGGGTCAGACCAAGGGTCCATCAAGCCCAGTATCTTGTTTCCAACAGTGGCCAATCCAAGTCACAAGTACCTGGCAAGTACCCAAACATTAGATAAAGCACAAGCTACTAATGCTTATTAATTACCGTAATAGCAATTTATGGATTTTTCCTCTAGGAACTTATCCAAAGCTTTTTTTGGATATGTATACTATTTGATTTATTCTAAACAGTATGGAGTAGATTTTAAAAAGGTGCATGCACTACCCGGCGTGCGCACATGTACACCCGATTTTATAACTTGCGCAGGTGCACACAAGTTATAAAATCAAGGGTCAGTGCGCGCAAGGGGGTGCACAATTGTGCATCTTGCACTCACCGAGCCGCGCTGCCTTCCCCTATTCTCCCTAACCTGACCTTCCCAGCCCTTCCCCTAACCTTTCCCCCCCAGCCCTACTCTAACCGCCCCCCAAATCTTTGTTTTACCCCGCCCAATTCCAGCGCTCTAGGCGACTGCCTAGTACCACCTACTGCTCATGCTGGCCCTGACTTCTGCTCCTGCTTATACTGCAGGTAGATTTTCTACAGAAAATTATGTGCATAGATTTGCAATTACAATCTATGGGTTGACTATTCAAAATGTTATGGAAGGAAAAATTAGCAAGTGCACATGTAAGTAGCCTCTACTCACGCATTCTGTATTTTATAAAAGTAAAAACATTTGCATATTTTTGTTTTTGTGCACACATGCACATGTGTGAAAAAGGGGCAGTCTACGGGCATTCCAGGGTGGAGCCAACACGCATAAGTTGCCATTTTAAAAGACAAGTGTGTATATTTGCCAATGTACTCGCGTGTTTTTACACCTGCTAATTATCTGTCGTAAGTCATATTTAACGTATTTAATGTTTGTACCAACTGGGTGGGAGGTATGGATGAACAGGGGTGGAGTTCAGACTGAAGAACCAAGAAGGGCTCCATGACCTGGAGAAAGACAGAGTACATGTTTTAAAAACTGGCCAGCTTATATATGTAAATTAGGACTTGCATGATTAAATCATGCTTTACTTTTGAGCATAAATTATACAATTGTATATTTTTTTAAATTGGTAGGAAAAGTATGTGTATTTACATCTGAATTTTCGAAGCCCAGTGCATGTAAAATCCGGGAGAGTTGATCTTGGAGGCAACTTCACCTAAAAGAAGATGGTAATGTAGTCCTTAGCGGGAGTCTCACTTGCGGATGTGAAGAGAAACTTCTAGTTGAAGATGGCTCCTATGGCAAGCACTAGGACAATGCAAGGAGGAGTGGAGTCAGAAGCCAGGAGACAAGGATGAGTCTAGGGTGCAGGCGCCTCCTGCTGGTCGTAAGAACCCTAGACGCGAAATGTGGAGAGAAGCTTCCGGCTGAGAAGACTCCAGAGCCAGCACTAGGCCAGTGCAAGCAAGGGGTGAATTGACAAAGATGACGTGAAGACAGGTCATGGGTGCAGGCGCCTCCTGCTGGTCGAAAAAAGTCAAGACTTGCAATGGTGCAGAGTACACTTCGAAGACACGTACTCCCTGATGCTTGAAGATTCTCGATGATGAGGGTGCTGGTTGCTGGATGTGGGACCTGGGTGCAGGCACCTCCTGCAGGTCCTATAAAACCCAGGAAGCTGGGCCACATCGTAGAGGGAAGTACGCAGATGGATGCTGGAATAGTGGCAGGCGCTTCCTGCTGGTCATGGAAGTTCCAAATTAAGTTGACCGCAGAGATGGTCTGGATGCAGACGCCTCCTGCAGATCATGGGAACCAGACAGCTGTAGAAAAAGACACAAAACTAAAGGAAAAAAATTTGGTTAAAGCATAGTATTAAATGTCCAGGAAACTAGAAGCAAAAATTTGGGGCAAAAATCAAGCTAAGAGGAAGTCCAGGAGCTAAAGCTAAAAAATTCTCTGGGCAAAAACAGGTCAAAGAAAGTCCAGAAACCAAAGCAAAAATTTCAAGACTAAGTTCAAGGCAAGACAAATGTCCAAAACTGGAGCCCGTCACAGACACACAGCTCACCGAGCTCATGGCCTTCGGATACTGTTATGAACGCGGAGGCGCGGTCATCTATGAAACGGGTGATGTGAGCCCTTGAGCCACAGCATGACTCAGGGAGGAGTCCCAAGACACACCGCGGAAGGTGAGCTGGTGCAAGCATGGGTAACAAGGAGCAGGACAAGGCTGGAACAAAGAACAGGAGATGGGAGGTCTGACCCTCTACTGGACCTGCACGCCCCAGGATGACCAACAATGCGGGGTCCCGGGGGAGCCGGGACATGCAAAGAAACTGTGTCGGCAGCCCAGCCGGCCACGCTGAGGCTGGTAGAAGGTGAGAGACCAGCTCGCGGAGAGTAGCTCTGCGGGCAGGAATCGTAACAGATATAGCTAGAATAGCATTTGCACTCTATTATCATATTATCAAATATCTTACAGTCCAATACTGAAAGGACCTGACCTAGGTACAAATATCTTACAGTACAATACTGAAAGGGCCTGACCTAGGTACCTCTCTTTTAGACATCAAATGTTTGGTGAAATTTCAGCCAAAATTAGTCATCATTGTTGCACTGGAGGAAGACCCTTGGCCTGGAGCAGGATTGGTATGGCCCTCTGAGGGATCCCAGAGGACGCCTGCCGCCAGGAGTTGGAGCACACAAGGAGACAGAGGCTGACAGTAACTTCACCAATAACAGTCCGGGAGTTCTGCAGGTTGAGCCCTTGGTTTCGGAGACTGCCTGGTCTTAGGTGGGGCTCTGGTGTTCTCCCGAAGAGATGACGGAGAGGTGTGCCCACCAAGAGGAGAGGTGCACGGCTGTCAGCGAACAGGCGAGCTAGACCAGAACCGAGGGTACCGGAGACCACTGGAACAAGACAGGAACTTAAGGTCCTCCGGGTAGGATAGGCAGCACCAAGTGTTCCAGCTCAAAGGAGGCCGCGGGTGGTGTTGAGGCAGGCAGGCCTGGTGATCACAGGAGGAGCAAAGAGAGTGTCCGAATGGAACACAAGGGTCAGAGCCAGGGTATCCATCCAATAATGGTCAGTCAAAGCAAGGGTCAGTTCCAGGTATCAGTCTGAGGACAAAGGTGAGCAGAGGTCAGTTCCAACTGTCAGTCCGAGTGTAGTCAAAGGCAAGCAGAGGTCAGTTCCAAGGGTCAGTCCGAGTGTGGTCAAGACAAGCCGAGGTCAGTACCGGGTATCAGTCCGAAAGGTACTACCTGGGTAGCAAGATGAGGAACAGGACTCAGGAATGCAGGAACTCAGGAACAGACGCTGGAACACAGGAAGGACCACGGGAACACAGGAGCAAGGCAGGAACACTGGAACAGGCACAGGAACAAGGAACACAGGAACAGGCACAGGAACAAGGAATGCAGGAACACTGGAACAAGCACAGGAACGATGATGCAAACTAGCTCACACAGAGGTGATGACCCGATTGCCAAGGTGAGGGACTGAGGAGCAGGACCTCGCTTAAATACTGAGACTAGGTAACGTCATTAGGAGGTGCCGTGGAGGAGTTTCCCACCCATGGCCCTTTAAAGGGCCAGGCGATCTGCGTGCATGTGCCTAGGGGCAGAGTCAAGGGAGTGGAGGATGCCGAGCCCCTGCATGGGGCGAGAAGTGAGGTCTGGTACGCCAAAGCGCTGGAGGCAGCCGGGGACTCCGCTGCCCTGAGCTGGGGGCACAGCCGACTGGCTGTGGCAGAGAGGGAGGAAGGCCTGGAGCCTGTGGAGCTGGGAACAAGGTGAGCAGGCCCGGGTGTGGCCTTAGAGTGACCGGGACGTGCAACAGCACTCCCCCTCTAGGCCTCCCCCTCATCGGTCGGGGCTTCTTGGGGTAAGAGAACGTCCGCAGGAGATCCCTCCAGGAGATACTCCCATCGGCCCCAGTGGTGGCAGACGTCTAGGACCTCTTTTACCTCTAGGATGTTGTCGGGTTCAGTGGCCACGTGCAGGTGGAACGGCCGATGGGATGGCCAGGAAAGAACAAGTGGTTTGAGGAGGGATACGTGGAATATGTTGTGAATTCCCATACTCGCTGGTAAGCTTAACTGGTAAGTGACAGCCTCGATGCGACATAGGATAGGGAACAGACCCACATACCTGGGTGCAAACCGTTGTGACAGGAGTCGGAGCCGAATATGGTGAGTGTTGAGCCATACCTTTTGACTAGGCAGGAATGTGGGTGCTGCATGATGGGCATCAGTGGTCTTCTTAATTTAATTTAAAATCTTTTCTATACCGTCGTTAAGATAGATATCGTCACAACAGTTTACAATAAGGCACATAAATTAATGTTGCTAAATGTATTAAATTATATCAATTAAACAGGTTCCATCAAGTTACGGTAACATAGTTATATAATAAGTAGTATTTGGTGAGTGTGATAAATCATGTCCATTCCTATCTGTATCAGTTTTAAATACAAGAATAGATTAAAAATTGTATCTTATCCTTTGATGGTGAACGAAAAATGAAAATAAAATACACACATATTGATTAGGGTGATGTGTGTGGGTGTTCTACTATCTGCATCCTACATTTCCTGGGTTCTATTCTCCATTCTCTTTGTGATACGCTTGTTTAAAGAGCCATGTTTTTAAACTTTTTCTGAAGGTTTTGATGTCTCTTTGTAATCTGATCTCTAAAGGCATGGTGTTCCATAGTATGGGACCTGCCAAGGATAGTGCCCTTTTCCTTACTTGGGTTAGTCTTGCTGTTTTGACTGAAGGAATGGTTGGGAGTTCTTTGTTTGCTGATCTCAGGTTTCTGTGAAGGACGTGTACGCGAAGGGCTGTGTTCAGCCATTCTGCTTTTTTGTTATGCATTAATTTATGTATGGTGCATAGTGTTTTCTTCTGTATTCTTTGCTCAATGGGTAACCAATATAGTTCAGCTAGGGTTTCAGTGATATGGTCTCTTTTACAGTCAGAATTCTTGCAGCAGTGTTTTGTAATATCTGAAGAGGTCTTATCATGGTGTATGGTAAACCTAGTAGTAGGGCATTACAATAATCAGTGCTCACAAAAATTAAAGCTTGTAACACTGATCGAAAGTTGGTGGTTGTTAGTAGTGGTTTTAGTCTTCTAAGAATCATGAGTTTGGCGTAACCTTCCTTTACTTTTAAAGATATATGTTGTTTCATGCTTAGTTCCGTGTCAATTATCACTCTGAGGTTTCGCACTTTCTCTGCTAATTCTATTTTTGGTTGTTTTTGAGTGTGATTGGGTTTTGAATGATCTCTATATTTTTTCATTCTAAGTGTAGGAATTCTGTTTTCTCTATATTAATAACTAATTCCATCTGGTTTAGCAGATGTTTGATGAAATCTAGATACATGTTAGCTATGTTTAATGTTTTTTCAATTGTGTTGTTGATGGGCATTATTAATTGAATATCATCAGCGTATATGTAATATGAGATGCCCAGACCAGCCAGCAGGTGACATAACAGCAACAAGAATATGTTGAATAGTGTGGCAGATAGGGCTGATCCCTGTGGAACTCCTGTTTGAAGGTTTATTTTTTCTGACATTACGTCTTTGATCTGTACTTGGAAATATCTGTTATTTAGGTATGATCTGAACCATTTGATTGTTTTGTTACTTAATCCTATTTCTTCTAATCTATTTAATAGAATGTCATGGTTTACTGTATCAAAGGCCGCTGACAGGTCTAGCATCACTAAAATGTAATGTTTACCACTGTCGAAACCACTCATGATGTCTGTTAGCACAAGCAGTAGTGTCTCTTTGCTGTAGTGTTTGCGAAAGCCATGTTGTGTTGGGTACAGGATATTGTTGCTCTCTAAGTGTTCCGCTAATTGATTTTGTATAGTTTTTTCTATTGATTTTGCAATTAGGGGTAAATTTGATACTGGTCTGTAATTGCTCAGGATGAGCGGGTCACTGTTTTTTTTCTTTAAAATTGGATTTACGATTGCCCCTTTTAGTTTATCTGGCGTGGTTCCTTCCTTTAAGGATAGATTAATGATCTTTGTTAATATCGGAGAGATTGAGTTGGCTACTTTTTTTATGTCTATGGTTGGTATTATGTCATATGCATGTGGGGTGGGATTTATCTTTTTTAGCATAGATTCAACTTCCATTTCTAATATTTCATTGAATGTCGTCCATTGTTTAAAGTCTCTTTTTTGCATTTTAATTTTTTGTTTAGTTATATTTGGAATTTTTGCTTTTAGGTTCGTAATTTTGTCACTGAAAAAGGTAGCTATTTCATTACATCTATTTACTGGTAGGTTTTGGGGTGAGTCAGATTTGTCATTGGTGAGATTTTTTACTATGGTAAATAGGGTTCTTGGGTTATTTGCGAATTTCTCTATTTTAGTGCTGCTTGACAAATGCGTTGAGTCACCTGATCCCATACACATCGGAACTCCTGGGCCATGGCTTGAGCCGCAGGGGAAGGAACCTGAAGTGGTACAGACAATGGTAGATGGGGCTGTCGTTCAAAAACCATGGCAAATGGAGAGGTTCCAGTAGCTGCTAACAGGTGGCTGTTATGGGAAAATTCAGCCCACAGGGTAGATCCGCCCAATTATCTTGTTGGTCATTTACATATGACCTAAGGAATGTCTTTAATGACTGGTTGGTCCGTTCAGCCTGCCCATTGGCCTGAAGGTGGTAGGCTGAAGTGAGGTTAAGCAAGATGTTGAACGTTTTGCATAAAGCTTTCAATAGCGGGCAGCGAATTGTGGACCCCGGTTGGAGGTTATCTCCTGAGGCAGGCCATGGATGCGGTAGACATGTAACAGGAAGAGTCAAGCCAATTCTGGTGCAGAGGGTAGACCTGGTAGCAGGACAAAATAAGGCATTTTAGAGAAACGGTCAATGATGACCCATATGATGGTATTCCCCATAGAAGGGGGCAGGTCCACTAGGAAATCCTTGACCAAATGGGGCCATGGTCCGGTAGGAGCTGGTAAGGGGTGTAAAAGACCCCATGGATGCCCTGTGGGCGGCTTCTGTTACATACAGGTGGGACAGGAGTCAAAATAATCGCGTGAATCTTTAACCATGGAAGGCCACCAGTAATGGTGACGGAGCATCTCTAGGGTGCATGTCCAACCCGGATGGCCGGCAAATCTGGAGTCATGGGTCCAACGCAATACCCGCTCTTGGAGGTGATGGGGCACCATGGTGGCAGTGTAGTAATGGTTGTGAGGGAGATGCAGGTCAGGTCAATGATGTGGGTTGGACCTTCGGGAATATCCTCCGGCTTGAGTGAGCATGAAAGTGAATTGGTGCGGAGATTTTTTGTAGCAGGACAGTAGCGCAGCTCGAAATGGAAACTTGCGAAGAAAAGGGCCCATTGGGCCTGCCGTGCTTTGAGTAGCTGGGCTTCTTTGAGATGTTCAAGGATTTTATGGTCTGTATATATGGTAAACTTGTGTTGAGCCCCCTCAAGCCAGGGGTGCTACTCTTGGAGGGCCACCTTCACGGCCAAGAGCTCACAATCTCCAATAGTGTAGTTGCACTCCACATGTGAGAACTTATGGCAGAAAAAGGAGCAGGGGACTAGAGCTCCTTTCGTGGAGTACTGGCTGAGGACCATCCTGCGGACACGTCAACTTCTACAATGAAGGGGCGGTTCGGGTCCCATTGATGGAGACAGGGGCCAGTATGGAAGGCTTCTTTAAGAGCTTGCAATGCAGACTGGGCTTTGGGAGTCCACTCCTGAAGATTGCATCCTTTCCTGGTCATGGCGGTGAGTGGAGCGGCTAATGTGTAGTAGTCTGCGATAAAGTGGCAGTAATAGTTCATGAATCCCAAGAATCTTTGTAGAGCCCACAGACCATCAGGCTGGAGCCAGTCGTGAATACCTTGGAGCTTGTCGGGATCCATGGTAAATCCCTGGTTGGAGATGATGTAGCCCAGGAATGGGAGACTAGACTGCTCGAAAAGGCATTTTTCCAGTTTTTCGTAGAGATTGTAGTCCCTAAGCCGCTGAAGGACAGTTCAGATATGAGAGCGATGGGATTCCAGGTCCTTAGACAAAATCAAGATGTCATCTAAATAGACCACAACAAAGGAGTATAGAAGGTCTCGGAAGATCTCATTCATTATTCTCTGGAAGATGGCCGGAGAGTTACAAAGCGCAAAGGGCATCACCACATACTCGTAGTGTCCGTCTCGCGTATTAAACGCTGTCTTCCATATATTCTGGGGCTGAATGCAGACTAGATTATAGGCCCCATGCAGGTCCAACTTGGTAAAGATCCGGGCCCCCTGGAGACAATCGAATATCTCGCTAATGAGTGGAAGCGGATACGGTCTTTGCAGGTGATGGCATTCAGGCCGCGATAGTCAATAAATGGTCTTAAGGTACCGTCCTTCTTTTTTACAAAGAAGAATTCAGCACCTGCTGAGGACATGGAAGGCCTGATGAATCATTTGGCCACATTTTGTTTAATATAGGCAGACATGATCTGAGTCTTGGGAAGCAAGAGTGGGTATGTTCTTCCCTTGGGAGGCATGGTACCTGGCAGTAGTTCGATAGGGCAGTTGAATTTCTAGTGAGGAGGTAAGACATTGGCTTGTTGCTTGGAGAAGACATCTTGGTAGTCATCTTATGGCATAGGAAGCCCTGGAAGAGTTGTGGATTTCAACATGGGAACGGACGGGGACACCCATCATAAACAATGTGTCTGGCATCGAGAACCCCATTCGATGAGCTGGAGCGCCTTCCAGTTGAAGTAGGGGGAGTGTAGTTGTAGCCAGGGTAATTCGAGGACGATGGGATGTACTGACCATTTCAGGACCAAGAGCGGAATCTCTTCATCATTTATTTATTTATTTATATAAAAGCTCTTCTATACCGGCGTTAAGTTAGATAACCGTCACAACGGTTTACAGCAAGGCACGATAATGAAAAAAGTGAGTGGTATAGATTACAATTAATCATGTGCCATCATATGGACCTGGAATCCCATCGCTCTCATATCTGAACTGTCCTTCAGCGGCTTAGGGACTACAATCACTACGAAAAAGAAGGCAAAACAATTACCGGCATGGTTAAAAGGGGAGGTGAAAGAAGCTATTTTAGCCAAAAGGTCTTCATTCAAAAATTGGAAGAAGGATCCAACAGAAGAAAATAGGATAAAGCATAAACATTGGCAGGTTAAATGTAAGACATTGATAAGACAGGCTAAGAGAGAATTTGAAAAGAAGTTGGCTGTAGAGGCAAAAACTCACAGTAAAAACTTTTTAAAATATATCCGAAGCACAAAGCCTCTGAGGGAGTCAGTTGGACCGTTAGATGATCGAGGTGTTAAAGGGGCACTTAGAGAAGATAAGGCCATCGCGGAAAGATTAAATGATTTCTTTGCTTCGGTGTTTACTGAAGAGGATGTTAGGGAGGTACCCGTAATGGAGAAGGTTTTCATGGGCAATGATTCAGATGGACTGAATCAAATCACGGTGAACCTAGAAGATGTGGTAGGCCTGATTGACAAACTGAAGAGTAGTAAATCACCTGGACTGGATGGTATACACCCCAGAGTTCTGAAGGAACTAAAAAATGAAATTTCAGACCTATTAGTAAAAATTTGTAACTTTCATTAAAATCATCCATTGTACCTGAAGGCTGGAGGATAGCAAATGTAACCCCAATATTTTAAAAGGGCTCCAGGGGCGATCCGGGAAACTACAGACCGGTTAGCCTGACTTCAGTGCCAGGAAAAGTAGTGGAAAGTGTTCTAAACATCAAAATCACAGAACATATAGAAAGACATGGTTTAATGGAACAAAGTCAGCATGGCTTCACTCAGGGCAAGTCTTGCTTCACAAATCTGCTTCACTTTTTTGAAGGAGTTAATAAACATGTGGATAAAGGTGAACAGGTAGATATAGTATACTTGGATTTTCAGAAGGCATTTGACAAAGTTCCTCATGAGAGGCTTCTAGGAAAAGTAAAAAGCGATGTCCTTTCGTGGATTGCAAACTGGCTAAAAGACAGGAAACAGAGAGTAGGATTAAATGGGCAATTTTCTCAGTGGAAGGGAGTGGACAGTGGAGTGCCTCAGGGATCTGTATTGGGACCCTTACTTTTCAATATATTTATAAAGGATCTGGAAAGAAATACGACGAGTGAGATAATCAAATTTGCAGATGACACAAAATTGTTCAGAGTAGTTAAATCACAAGCAGATTGTGATAAATTGCAGGAAGACCTTGTGAGACTGGAAAATTGGGCATCCAAATGGCAGATGAAATTTAATGTGGATAAGTGCAAGGTGATGCATATAAGGAAAAATAACCCATGCTATAATTACACAATGTTGGGTTCCATATTAGGTGCTACAACCCAAGAAAGAGATCTAGGTATCATAGTGGATAACACATTGAAATCGTCGGTACAGTGTGCTGCGGCAGTCAAAAAAGCAAACAGAATGTTGGGAATTATTAGAAAGGGAATGGTGAATAAAACAGAAAATGTCATAATGCCTCTGTATCGCTCCATGGTGAGACTGCACCTTGAATACTGTGTACAATTCTGTTCGCCGCATCTCAAAAAAGATATAATTGCGATGGAGAAGGTACAGAGAAGGGCTACCAAAATGATAAGGGGAATGGAACAACTCTCCTAGGAGGAAAGACTAAAGAGGTTAGGACTTTTCAGCTTGGAGAAGAGACGACTGAGGGGGGATATGATAGAGGTGTTTAAATTCATGAGAGGTCTAGAACGGGTAGATGTGAATCGGTTATTTACTCTTTCGGCTAGTAGAAAGACTAGGGGGCACTCCATGAAGTTAGTATGGGGCACATTTAAAACTAATCGGAGAAAGTTCTTTTTTACTCAACGCACAATTAAACTCTGGAATTTGTTGCCAGAGGATGTGGTTAGTGCAGTTAATATAGCTGTGTTTAAAAAAGGATTGGATAAGTTCTTGGAGGAGAAGTCCATTACCTGCTATTAAGTTCACTTAGAGAATAGCCACTGCCATTAGCAATGGTTACATGGAATAGACTTAGTTTTTGGGTACTTGCCAGTTTCTTATGGCCTGGATTGGCCACTGTTGGAAACAGTATGCTGGGCTTGATGGACCCTTGGTCTGACCCAGTATGGCATTTTCTTATGTTCTTATTTCAATAAACTATGTGTGTACATTAAGCTTGTCTGTTGGGAGCATATTAGGCGGATTGAATTTAACATTAATGTGCATTTGTAGGTTAAAATTAACAATTTCTAGTTTGGTGCGTCCTAATCAATCACCTGTTTTTTCCCTTCTCTTTATCTTTATAAAAAGCTTGTTTAAATAGCTAGGTTTTCAGATTGGATTTGAATATTTTGAAGTTTCTCTGCAGTCTTATTTCGAGTGGCATGGTGTTCCATAGCACAGGGCCAGCCAGTGATAGTGCTCTTTCCCTAACTTGCGTGAGACGTGCTGTTTTGACAGAGGGGACAGTTAGTAGAGCCTTATTAGCAGATCTTAGGTTTCTTTGTGGGACATGTACGCGCAGAGCAGTGTTAAGCCAGTCAGCTTTTTCATCATGGATTAGTTTATGTATTATGCATAAAGCCTTATATTGAATTCTTTGTTCAGTTGGGAGCCAGTTTAAATCGGCGAGCGTTCCTGTAATGTGATCATTCTTTTTTTTGCCAGTCAAAATTCTCACAGCTGAATTTTGTAATATTTGTAGTGGCTGAATTGTGGATTGTGGTAGTCTTAAAAGTAGGGAGTCCTAAAAGTAGGGAGTTGCAGTAGTCATCATGGAGAGTCCCTACGGTCCCTACGGTCAATTGGATGGCTGTGGTACGATGAGTGATGCAATCTGGTAAAGGTTCTCCATGGATGGAGGCAATTCGCAGTGGAACCTCCAGAGGTTGAACAGGAATCTGGAGTAACGTGACTAGTTCTTCAAGAATAAAGTTCCCCCCAGAACAAGTATCCACAAGGGTGGTGGTAGAGAAGGATCATGTCTCCCTGGAGAGGGAGATGGGAAGCAGTAGTTGGAGCCCTGTAACTGTAGTGCCCAAGGTCGGGACCCCTGCCGGGCTTAGGCTCTGGAGTTTCCCGGACGCACGGGACAAGTCTGGATCTGGTGACCTGGAGCCCCGCAATAAAGGCAGAGACAAGACTTACGTCTTCCTCGGGAGTAAGACGACCACGGTTTATCTGCATTGGTTCTTCTTGTGGCGGAATGACCATCGGTGGTGCCCTAGATTTAGGGCTAGCGGACTGAGGTAGTTCCAGGGTCACTCTTCATATGACCTGTACTTCCCGATGCCATTCCTGGAAGCAGGGGTCAATCCATCTGACCAAGGATATAAGGTCCTCCAAAGATGCAGGGATTTCTCGGGCTGCCAGTTCATCTTTTAGAGCGGAAGACAGGCCATCTAGATAGAGTGCCCACAAGCAGTCTTCCTTCCATCCCAATTCCGTTGCCAGAGTTTGGAATTCCATAGTGGAGGTGGAGATGGTGTCTGGTGACCGCCTGTTGGCCTGGATCATCTAAGGTGCATCGGAATGTAAAGATGAACTGGGGGAGCTGCTGAAGTAAGGAATCAGAATGCTCCCAAAGCGGGGAGGCCCATGCTAGAGCCTTTCCCTCCAAACAAGGGAGAATAAACGTAATCTTCGTGACTTCGTCTGGAAACAAGGAAGGTTGCAGTGTGAATTGCATGTAACACTGGTTAATGAAGCCTCGGCAGAGACGAGGGTCCCCATTGAAGTGGGGAGGAGCTGGGAGGGCCAGCAATGCCCGTGAGGGTGAAGAACCAGAGGAAGCACTGTTAGGAAGATTCCCAGGGTTGGCCATAGCGGACACTGCAAGTTGGGCTCGTATTCCTTCAACTGAGGTGGCCAATGGCTCGAGGTATTGCTGCTTCTCCCGGATACATGTAGCCAGGTCTGGAATAGCCCGCATGGCAGAGGACTCCACCGAGTCCATGGCCTTGGCACCCTGTTGCACTGGAGGTGGCCTGGTGCAGGATTGGTATAGCCCTCTGAGGGATCCCAGAGGGCGCCTGCTGCCAGGAGGCAGAACACACAAGGAGACATAAGCTGACAGGAACTTCACCAATAACAGTCCTGGAGTTCCGCGGGTTGAGTCCTTGGTTTCCCAGACCGCCTGGTCTTAGGTTAGTGAGCACAGAGACCCTTAGAATATTCTAGAGCAGAGTTTCCCCAACCTGTCCTGGAGGACCCCCAGCCAGTCAGGTTTTCAGAGTATTCACAATGAATATGCATGAGATAAATGTGTCTGCACTGCCTCTATAGCATGCATATTTTATCTTATCATATTCATTGTGGATACCCTGAAAATCTGACTGGCCGGGAGTCCCCCAGGACAGGTTTGGGAAACTCTGCTCTAGAAGTTAAGAGCTGGAATTAGTGTTCAAAAAGAGATGGAACAGTTTTCTTCCTATTTCCCCTGCAGTGATCTGCAGGAAAGGCACAGACTGCATGATCTCTGGTGTCCCTGAGAGAAGCTATCTGCCGAAAGGAAGGGGCTTGTCATAGGCATGGGCATTTGTTTTCTTTCGTTTTGTAATTTTTTGCAGATAAATATTTTACGCACATAAAAACAGATTTTACACATGTAATAAAATGAAACAGAATTACGAAATGCAATCAACCACCCCCACAAGAAAAAACAAAACAAAACAAGATGAAACAAATTTTCAGGTGCACATGTGAATTTTGGAGAAGGCAGAAGAAAGGGAAGAAGTTATTGAAATTCTTTTCTCTTTGTATTTTCCAAGTCCTTATGAAAATTGGGATGAAAGCTTTTATACACATGATTTCTATTCCTACTAGAGTCTTGTGTTTTTGGAGCTCAGCTCAAGAGTTGTCAGATTTTTATGTTCTGGTTTGCCGGAAACCAGTCAGTGTCTTGGAGGAAAAGGAATTCACATCCATAGGGGCCAATGCAATAAATTTTGCGGAAAATGGGTGCTGACTTTTCAGCGCCCGCTTTCTTATTGCATGCATGGCGCCCGCAAGGGGGGCACCATGAAATATGCAAAGTAGGGGGTCGCCCTAGCTTGGGCGACCTTAGCACCTCCTTGCTAACGCGACCCTGCGGCAGCTGCCAGTTATGAAGACTGACGCCGGTAAACTCATTACTGGCAGACGGCCGGTTATGAAAACTGACGCCGAGTTTACCGGCATCGGTCTTCATAACTCGGCGATCTGCCCAATTAGGCGTTAATATTTGAGTGATAAATGTGCGTCTGAGACGCACAGTTATTTTTTTGAATGCGGAGTGAATGAGTAATAGCCTCATTCACATGCATTTGCATGTGATGAGCGCTAACACATTCACTCAGCGTCAGACGCACGTTAAATAGGTGCTAATCCCCCTATTGCATTAGGGGGTGGATTAGCGCCTATTTAACCCGCTTCCGACAGCGGGTTAAACAGTGCGCTCGTGTGAGCACACTGTATTGCATCGGCCCCCGTGTGTCCAAGGGCCACCTGGACATCATTCTGGAGGGAGATTGTGCCCATTTGGTACAAAATAGCAGGAGGAAGGGAAGGGAGATTGTCCTGCAGTGCAGCATACCAAAGCTTTGGACGTCAGGTATAAAGGGGTGTTCCAGGAAGAAAGGAATGCTTACAGCCTACCCTGAGGAGATCCTGAGTCAGAAAAAAGTAAAGGGGATCCTGAGAGTGTGGTTTTTCCATGTTCTGCACATCTTAAACACATGGATCAGTTTGCTAAGAAATACACTCTTTTTCAAATCATTGTCCCTGAAGAACTTTGAGTAAAGTTTATTTTGTTGGCCCACCATATCTAGTGTGAAGAGTGCTTCATTGGAGTGAATGACAGCCTGAATCCCTAGGATCTTGTGTTCATGTGAAAAGCTTTTATTGTTTTGGACTTGTTTTTTGTTTCATTTATTATTTTACTTTATTTATTGTTTTCTTTAATGTGCGCTTAAATTATTTAGCATGCACCAAAAAGCAGAAATAAAATGAAATTGTTTTATTTTGTGTGTCATTTTGGATAGAAAATAGCACAAAATGTTGAGATTTCCCTGTCATTTAGGGAGTCATTTTTTAAAGGATTTACATGCAGATCAAAGTAAGTGCATTCCTCAGTTATACTCATGATTGGTGTTCTGTAGGGTGGAGTTGAGGTGGAGAAAGCATTTACATGCATACATTCCATTTTTAAAAGTAGGCTCGTAAACATACATGCACAGAGTTATGCCTGCTCAGAAGCAAGTGTAAGTATGCGTACGTCCCTGTGTGTTCCAGCAAAGTCCAAGAACTGGAAACATCCATTTTGAAACTTCAGGCTGAAGTCTGTAGATATGACCTTTCAACTAGGGAACATTCCTATTCCCCGCTTTCCCACCCAGGAATATATCCAGCGCTGAGACACAGCCCCCTTATATACCCCCTGTTCGGTGAGGAGGGACATGGGAGGGGGCTCTACATGTACAAAATGTATTGGTATGCAGCTTTGAGGTCCACTGATTTTAAAACTACCCTCATAACAAAAAAGAGCTAGGATATGGCTAGCTTAATATTCTAAATATGTGAAAAGTACATATTACATAAATACAACAAACTCACTCTACAGAATTTACTGTAAATTTAAATCAGCTCCACATTTAGTCCAAAGCCCATCAGAAATTAACCAGCTAAATATGAATGCAGGCTTTATGTTTCAGTCATCAGGTTATGTCATCCAAAAGTCTCAACATCAGAAAACTTTTTGTTTTATTAATATGCAAATAAAATCAGCTACAAAGCAGAACACATGGTGGAAAATTCCTGGCACTAGCCATGTTTCAAAATATCTGCAACAGCAGAGTCCTCGCTGTGCAGAGCAGCTGTAGGTGTCCATCTTAAGCTGGCTTTTTCAGCAGACTTCCTGTAAAAAGGAGGAAAAACTCAGTTTTAACCTTCTCTCCCTTTTACCCTATTAGTCCTGATCCTTCTGTAACCGTCTCTTTTTAGTCAGTAAGGAGGTCCAGACAACTGATCCGTAAAGATAGACTTTTATTGCCAGCAAGATGCAGCTAAGACAAAGGCTCAGTACAACTGCATGCCACGCCCCCTTAGGAGCAAACCTTTATACACTTTACAGTTCTTATCTTTCACACATGCGTTCTGGTTTTTGCTGAACAAACAATTTACAAACTGCTGAACAAGCAATAGCTAGCGTGGTCTCTAGTAGGTGTAGCTTATGATCAGACTATTGTTTCGTCATTTAATTGACGGGTTAGACATTTGCGGTGGCGTTCGTATTAATACAATATAAATTATGATTCCAAAATGGAGTTACGTTTCACTAAATGTTAGTGCGTGAATACGTCACTACGTATTAGGTTCCGTTTGCGTTGCAAATGTTAGTAAATCAAGATGGCTGTGCGTTTCACTGCAGGCATGAAGAGACGAGAGGCGTCTCAGGGGTGCAGTCTTCAGGGGTTCATGGAATCGAACTCCTTCATTCCCCCCTTTGATACTTCAACTTCGGTGGAAGGTGGAAGTATCACTCGTAGCTGTTAAGTAACTGAAAAGAGAAGAAAAAATTAATACATAGAACTTTTCAAGGTGGACCCTAAGATGTTGCCAGGTCGTTGGTTTCTTCACGGGTTTGAGACGGGTGGACCCTATTGGCATCACCCCCCTTTGTAGCCCGGCTTACCCTAGCAACAAATGTGGTCCAACGTGGTGAGTTACTTATGGGGCATTAGAGTTTAGTATCAAGGTAATCGTCATCAGAATCAAAAGTGACATCAGAGTCCGATGAATCAGAATCGGGGAATGTGGAAATGGACACATACTTATTGATCATCATAACATGAGCAGCTGCTCTGCGATCAGCAATGGTTTCAATCATAGATCGTAGATTTCTGAAAATGAGAGGTAAACAAAGAGGAATTAAAATGCAAGTTAGAACAAAAAACAGCAGAGGGATGAGAATGTCTTTCAATCCGGGAATCGAAGTAAGCCAATTTGGTAGAGAGGCTGTCCAGTCAAGGACACCGGTCCACGTCTGCACAGGGACATGGGCCAATCGGATCATTCGATCAGTAATCTCTTCGATGACTTTACTCTTATCATCAATCTGTAAACAACAATTAGAGAGATTAAACTTTCCACACACGCCTCCGTCTTGAGCTAGGAGGTAGTCCAAGGCTAAACGGTTTTGGTAGACAGCTGTGATTATTTTGGTGTTCTGCTTGGCAAGGATATTGAGAGCCATGGCAGAATCGTTAGTCAGAAGTTCCAACACTGCTTGCAGTCGGATGATACGATTTAACATATAGATTGGAGTTCTATATCCATAAGAACCATCTTCAGCCCAAGTGGCAGGGCCATAGTATTGTACAATTCGTTCAGGAGGCCACTCCTGATCTTTCCAATCTCCAATAGTAACTTTAGTAGTTCTGCGACGCTTGTTTGGTTTCATAGGACTGTAGACAGGTACACCTAATGTTTCTCCAGCGGTGATTGGTAAGAGAAAGAAACTTGGCCGAATGGTGGCCAAGAAACAGGTGCCATACCAGTTGAGTGGTAACAGTTCATAAGCCCTTCGGCCACAAACGAAGTAGTATCCATCTGGCGCAGCAAAGAGGGTGGTGGGCACCCCAGCAGCAGTCCACGTTTTGTTTAGGGTTGAGTCAGTCCACAAGGTAGTGGGCATAGTCAAATTTTCTGTCTGCCACCAAGTTAGTTTGGTTAGGTTAGCAGTAAGGACCCCTGTACATGGTGAATTTCCAACAGAGGTAGTATAGATTCGGGAGTGTTGTCGAGATATGCATTGTCTGCCAATGACATCTGTCTGGAGAGCCCACTCGTATGGATGTGTTTTCCGTTTGTAAGTTATAGTTGTGTTCAATTGATTGAGGTCGGTTTGGAAGACCTCTTTGGCTTCCCATGGCCATTGCTCTCCTGTGTGTGTGCCTCCGCAGACAAAGCAATTCTTAACTTCGAGAGAGAGAGCTATATTCTCAGCCAGATTCACAAACATATTCTTTGCTTGATGTGAAAAGGCATGCTTCTTCAATTCTTCTGATACATGGGATATTTCATCAAAGAAGGATTGATAGCCCACCACAGTGGTCTGATGAATGATTGGGCGAGGCTTGTCTCTACGCTGGGTGATTGTTATGTAAGTCATTGGGTCTTTACCAGTTCCGTCGATGCCAAATCCCCAAGTATCTTGCCAGTGGGATCCTTCACCTCGTATGGGCCATTGCACGGACACAATATTACCAGTTACTGCAGTCAATCTGCCGATTCCGTGGCAGCCATGGTAACCTCCACCTGTATAGTCACATACCAGAGCCCAACCCGACAAAATCAAGTCTCCTTGACAGGGTATCCAACTGGATGGGTTGGCAGCTCGATTGTACGGACAAAGGTACTTGTGGTTATAAACATAGGCATTTTTCCAGGATTGAGATCCGCAATGGAGTGCATTTGGGTGTTTATCAATGGCTTCACAGGCATCGAAGGTTATTGTGACGGTAGACTCTCCTCCGATAAGGACTTTGGTCGAGTTGATGTAGTACAGGATACCTTTTCCTTCTGGGATAATACTTGATGTGTAGCTCTTTGGTAATCCAGCAGTGAGGGTAATGTTATAGTACTTGGGAGTTGTAGGTGTGTGACAAATAACCTTGTCACCCTCTAGGCATCGATGAAAAGACTGGTATCCTTGAGTGGTATTTAATGCGCATGCAGGTTGCGTTGCACATGAAGTGGGTGGCTGAGATTGGTGTATAATGGTAGAGACAACCTGGAATCCATCTGGAGTTGTAGTACGGATTGATTTGACGCATTCTGTGCAGTTCTTGCTTAGGGGTAGAACAAGAGATGTAGTTGTAGAACATGAGATTAGTAGAATAACTTGTAGAAGTCTGTTTCTCATGGCTGGAGGTTTAGAGTAAACACTTTATGCTTTGCCTTGTAAGTAGATCAGTTGATTAATTCTGAAAGGAAGAAAAAATGTATATGTTAGTACTCTTTAGCAAAGTACTATAGTCATTTACCCTGGACTAATTTGTTGCCTGTTTTGAATGAACTTTAACTTGTTGTCTCTAATCCTGGAGACCTGCCAACTGGAGGCAGCAGGTTTCAAGCGGGTCCAGTGAATCCATGAAGGGCATCCAGAGACTTTTACAGCAGTAGGAGTGGTGAGTAACACTGTGTATGGACCCTTCTATCGTGGTTTGAGGAAATCTGATTCATCCCAGTCCTTCATCCATACAGAATTTCCGATTTGGAATGGATGAGTCGGGGTTAGCAAGACTAGTGGTTCAATGTCGCATGTATAGCTCTGGATGGCGATGACTGTGTTATGTAGTCTCTTAAGTTGGTTACTAAGAGACAGCTCTCCTTGTATCTGCAGCGACTCAGGAAAAGATGGAAGGGGTGGAGGTCTTGCATACATCATTTCATAAGGTGTTAGACCAGACTTTCTTGGACTGCATCAGATATGTAGTAAGGCTAAAGGTAGGATGTCTGGCCATTTAGTCTTTGTTTCTTGGCATAGCTTAGCCATCTGATTTTTCAGAGTTCTATTAGCTCGTTCAACAGCTCCGCTGCTCTGGGGTCTCCACGCACAGTGTAGATGCCAACTTACACCCAGAATTCTGCTTAATTGCTGTGTAACTTCACTGGTGAAAGCTGGTCCATTGTCTGAATTTATTTGCCTTGGTAATCCATATCGTGGTAAGATCTGATGAAGGAGCAAAGCCACTACCTCTTTGGCAGTTTCAGTTCGTGTGGGTATGGCTTCGATCCATCCAGTATAAGTACAGACAGCTACCAGCATTGCTTTGTATCCTCTAGAGGGTGTCATGTGGGTGAAATCGATTTGACAAACTTGAAACGGCGTAGTTCCTCGTAGGATATGTCCGGGGGCAGGACCAGGTCCATTTCTGGGATTGTTTCTTGCACACGTGACACATTGATTGCATGTTTAGTCAGCTGAGTAATTCTGTTGATGTAATACGTTTTCTCCAATAGCTTAATTAATGCATCTCGACCAAGATGAGTTCTGTTGTGGGCTTCTTTGACAATAGTCCAAGCTAATGCTTCAGGTATCCATATTCTGTTATCTTGCAGAATCCACCAGCCATCGTGATGGTGGAATTTCTCAGCCTGTGCCCAATCATTCTCCTCCGTTGAATAAGCAAGAGTTTCCGTTGGGAATTGTAGAAGTGGACAAGTTGTAGCTGGGATGTGCGGTAAATGGGCACGGGCTGCTTCTTTCGCTGTTTTGTCTGCCCATTGGTTTCCTTTTGCAACGGGATCTGATTTTCCTGTGTGGGCTTTACAATGCATGACAGCTACCTTTTGCGGTGCCCATACAGCATTTAGCAATTGATGTATTTCAGACGCATTAGCCAGTTGCTTTCCTTCGGCGGTGAGAAAACCTCGCTCTTTGTATAAGGCTCCATGTACTTGGATGGTGAGGAAAGCATATTTGGAATCTGTGTAAATGTTCACAGTCTGTCCTTCTGCCAATTGTAGAGCTCGAGTGAGAGCGATGAGTTCAGCTTTTTGAGCTGATGTCCCAGGAGGTAGGGACTCAGCTTCAATGATGTCATCTTCAGAAACCACAGCATAACCAGCAACCCGAATTCCATCAATAACTTGGCTGCTTCCATCAGTAAATAGAGTCCATGCTCCCTGCCAGGGTTGATCCCTCAAGTCTGGTCTGCTGGAATGTATTGTAGTCATGACCTCTTCACAGTCATGGGCAACGGGTTCAGGTGCCAGCATAAGAGTGGCCGGGTTCAAGTTTTTACTGTCTTGTATTTGAATTTCAGGTGTTTCACACAGTAAGGCTTGGTATTTTACAAGACATGAGTTGGTCATCCATTTTGGTCCCTGCATTTCTAGAAGTCCTTGAATAGTGTGGGGAGTTGTTACGTTTAGAATTTGACCAAAAGTTAATTTGACAGCCTCTGGGATTAGTAAGCACGCAGCCGCAATGCTTCGAAGACAACCTGGCCATCCTTTTGCAACATTGTCCATTCCTTTTGACAGATATGCAACAGGTCGTTCCCACGAGCCTAGAGTTTGAGTCAATACCCCAATGGCCATTCCCTTTTTCTCATCGACGAATAGATGGAATGGTTTCATTACATCTGGCAATCCTAGGGCAGGAGGTTCAATCAGGGCATCCTTCAGTTGTTGTAAGCTTGTCAATTCATGGGTTTCCCATTGAAAAGGCTGAGATTCTGCCTCCTTTCCCCGCAGCTTGTTGTACAGGGACTGGGCAATAACAGCATAGTTAGCAATCCACAGCCTGCAATATCCAGCAGCTCCAAGGAACGCTCGGAGCTCTTTCTTGCAAGTGGGTACAGGTTGACCTCGTATTGAACTGGTACGGGATATTCCAAGACAACGGGTACCTTCCCGGATTTGGAAGCCCAAGTATTCTACTTCCAATTCACAGATTTGCGCCTTCTTTTTACTTGCACGGTATCCTTTTGAGTACAACGTCTTTAGCAGGTGGAGAGTGGCTACTGCACATTCGTGATACGTTTCACGAAACAACAGAAGGTCATCCACATACTGTATTACTGGCCCATACATGACTTGGTACATCTTCAAGTCTTTTGCCAGTTGCTCACCGAACAGCATAGGTGAGTGCTTGAACCCTTGCGGCAAGCGAGTCCATGTGTACTGCTGCTTGATTCCAGTTTGTGCATTTTCCCATGTGAAGGCAAAGATCTTCTGGCATTCTTCTGCTACTGGAACGGAGAAGAAAGCATCTTTGAGATCAATAACACTGTACCACTTGGATGCAGGGGAAACTTGAGCCAAGATTGAGTATGGATTTGGTACGAGGGCTACTAGATCTGCTACTTGATTATTCACTTTCCGTAGATCCTGTACTGGTCGGTAATCAGTAGAACCAGGTTTCTTTACGGGCAACAAAGGGGTGTTCCAAGCAGATCGGATTCGTCGGAGAATGCCCAAGTCGTACAGTCTCTGCAGATGTATCTGGATTCCTTGCCTGGCCATATATGGAATGGGGTATTGAGGTTGATTAATCACCTGTGCATTCTGTTTCATTTCGATCCAAACAGGGGTAGCATCGATGGCTATTCCTCCTGGATTCTGCTCGGACCATACTTTAGGCACGCTATCCATTAGCTGTCTTCGTTGTTCGTTGAGAGGGGTGTTCACTTCGTATCGATGCGGAGTGATTTGTTCAAGGACGGGGAGATGTAGTCTCCATTCCTCTTGGAGTGGACAAATGAGAGAGACAGGATTATCGGCAAAGGATGCCTTAATTTCACCGGTGGGCTCGAATTGCAAAGTAGCCCTTAATTTACACAGGAGGTCTCTCCCTATGAGTGGTACTGGGCACCCTGGCACGTAAAGGAATTGATGGGACACTAATTGTCCTCCTACTGTAACCTGCCGTTTCTGGAGGAAGGGAGCGCTTAGTGGCTTTCCTGAAGCCCCGACTATAGAGATATTTTTCGAAGTAGGCGTGGTGAAGGCTGTGGTCATTACAGATCTTTGTGCCCCCGTATCCAACAGTCCTTTGAATGTTTCAGCCCCTACTCTTATTTCCACCAAAGGGTCTATGGGAAGGGTTCCCCTATCTAGTCATGTTTCACTATCTTCGCCGGAAGTTTCACCTACGGTCATCTGCCATTCCATTTCCTTAGATTTGGACGGAGTATATCCTTCCTGCTTTGCTTGCAGGGACTCCGGACACTCAGACTTCCAATGTCCTTCTTGTTTACAATATGCGCATTGATTGGTTCCCAATGGCATTCTTCCACCTCTAAACGATCCTCCTCTATTTGCTCGTCCTCTTGGCAGCCCTCTAGAGGGCGATCTGCCTCTTCCTCGGGGTCCGGGATACCCGTGATACTGCCTGGACGGGTTCCCGAAATTAGTTTCTTCCAACGCTGCGGCTAACAAACTGACACTTTCTCTTAACTTTCTAGTTTCTTTCTTTTCCTTCCTGTCTCCATCCGGTTCTCGGTTTACATAGACTTTATCAGCCATTGCTTTTAATTGGCTGATATTCATTCCCTCGAACCCTTCCTGCTTTTGCAACTTCCGGCGAATGTCTGGGCAGGACTGCCCAACGAAGCTCATCACTATGATGGATTGATGTTTGGGGTCTTCTGGATCAAATGGGCTGTATTGGCGGTACGCATCCATCAATCGCTCCAAAAAGTTTCCGGGGGACTCGTCTCTCTTCTGCACCACGTCTTGGATTTTTCCCATGTTTACAACTTTCTGCTTCCCTTTCTTTAAAGCTTCAAGAAACGCGGTCTGATAGGCGGTAATGCGCTCCCGCCCTGCCGCGGTCTGGAAATCCCAGTTGGGATCTGCAGTCGGGGCTAAGTCTCTCACTACGTCTTCGGGACGTCCATCTGACCCGGCTCCTAATCGAGCTGCCTCTTCCATGTTTAATTGTATCTGTCGGCGTTCTTCAGTGGTAAAAAGAATGGAGGCTAAATGCCGAATGTCAGCCCAGTTGGGATTATGGGCTGCAAAAATGCCCCGTAAAAAGTCTATCATCTGTTCTGGTTTTTCAGCGTATGACGGCCCAAGCTGTTTCCAATTGAAAAGATCGCTGGATGTAAAAGGTATGTAGGTAAATAACTTTATTGTTTGCGTAGTGCGATGTTCGTTTTCTTCAGTCGGGACTACAGGAACTACAGTTGATGTCTCCCTGATTTGTAATTGCAAACTTGCTGCGGCTTGGGTTTTACTACGAGTTCCGTCTGCCACGGACGACTCGCTGCCGCCTTCTACCTTTGCGGTTGCCGCTTCGGGTTGCTCTTCATGAGCCGGTGCCATCCTAGGATCGGCTTGCGCATTGGAGGGAACTGGGGGACTTGGTGGCGTAGGATATGCCAGGGGACAACTAGGGGCATATGGTGGCGGCAAGATATTTTCAGCGTCGGGCAGTGCTGCGGGCGGCAGGGGTTTAATTTTTTTTTCTGGAGTCCGTGAATTCCCTTGTACTACAAATATGGCCGCCGCAGATGACGCATGCTCTGTAGGTTCCAATATGGCCGCCTTTCCCCTTCTCTTCCGGTTTGGGGACTTCCGGTCTCCCATTTTGCATACTTGAGTTACCATTACGAGGGCGGCTCCCTCTACTAGCTTCTTTGCCCACGACGGAGGATTTTCAATAACTGCTATCCATGCGGTTATGTACGGTATATCCTCAGGGCAACCCGGATTCCCTTCTCGTATAACTATATTCTGGACCCTTGTGGCCGTTTGGAAATTGAAAGTTCCTACCGGAGGCCAATTTACACACAAACTGGGCCACCTATGGGTACATCGTTGAATCATTCCGGGTTTTGTACATTTATGTCTATCGAACACTTCCCTATAGTGTTCCGTCATGACTTTTAATGGAGTCGAACCGCCCCCTCCCATTAGGATAGAATTCACAGACAAAGGAGGGAAGGGAAGACGGATAGGTAAGGGGTCCGTATCCGCCAGACACAAAGGGTCACAATTGCCCCGACTAGAACGCGGTCGCCCGGTCTAGAACTGCGAGACCATTCACTCTCTTTCACACAACAAGAAACCTATTCCCACTATCGTATACTTCACTTATAATTTTTCCTTATCATGCGCGTGGTCTTCGGAACGTAATTCCTACTAACACACTGCGTGGGGTGTGATCAAGGCCCCCTCGGTCCGCCGGGGATGGACCGGTTATTTTTCTTATCTATTCTTCACTTATTCCCTTGTTTCCATGATACTCGCCTGCAGGGGTCTTCCGATCGTCACGAAAGCCTTCTTCCCGGATCATCAACCCAGAGATCTCAGCAGAATTTCTGTGGAACAATCCCCTCAGAAACCTGATCGCTGAACTCAGCGGTGGCCACTCACCAGGTGTGTCTGGGGGACTGCTCCGCCACCAAACTACCGGACCTTCTGGAGAGCTAAAATAGCGTCTCCGGTACCTCCTGGCTGGCTCGCCAAATGTAACCGTCTCTTTTTAGTCAGTAAGGAGGTCCAGACAACTGATCCGTAAAGATAGACTTTTATTGCCAGCAAGATGCAGCTAAGACAAAGGCTCAATACAACTGCATGCCACGCCCCCTTAGGAGCAAACCTTTATACACTTTACAGTTCTTATCTTTCACACATGCGTTCTGGTTTTTGCTGAACAAACAATTTACAAACTGCTGAACAAGCAATAGCTAGCGTGGTCTCTAGTAGGTGTAGCTTATGATCAGACTATTGTTTCGTCATTTAATTGACGGGTTAGACATTTGCGGTGGCGTTCGTATTAATACAATACAAATTATGATTCCAAAATGGAGTTACGTTTCACTAAATGTTAGTGCGTGAATACGTCACTACGTATTAGGTTCCGTTTGCGTTGCAAATGTTAGTAAATCAAGATGGCTGTGCGTTTCACTGCAGGCATGAAGAGACGAGAGGCGTCTCAGGGGTGCAGTCTTCAGGGGTTCATGGAATCAAACTCCTTCACTTCAAACCCTGCTGAGTAGCCCCCCCTTTTTTTTTTAAATTTATATGCCATCCATAGCACAAGTAAAGTTATGCTTTACGGGACCCTGGAATAAATACTTATGCGCACCTTCCCAGAACGCCCATGTCCCGCCCATGCTCTGCCCAGCCATGCCCATGCCTTTCCCCTTTTTAAACTTTTTAATTTGTGTGCATACTCAAGCTCTTCTTAAAATCCACATGGTGTGCTTTGTCCCAAACGAGCGTATCTCCTGGCTTTGATGTGCATAGGGTTTTCAAAATTCACCTTTAAGGCTTTTCTCCCATTCTGTGTCTATAGGAAAATGCCTAGATGAATTAGGCCCTAAATCTGTTGCGGTTCTGGCCGCGAGCGCCTCAACCAGACCCTTACCTCCGTGTTTCTGGACCTGTTCCCGCTTTCACCGGCCTAGTTCCTGTCTTGTTCGGCAGCGTCCCAGCGAGGGCCGCGCCGCCGGGAAGCCTTCCATGGATGCCCTGTCTCTAGGCGCGCGCGCGTGCCACTTGGGCGCTTTTCTAGACCGTTTCACGCCAGTGGTGACTCCGCCCAAATCCTGACGTCAGACGCCGTGGCCTTGATAAGCCAGCCGCGGCCACCCAGTCTTAGCCTTGCAACGGGCTTAACTACCGGATCCCTGTTGCGCTGTGAACCGGAGCGTCCCGCTTTGCTAATCGCTCCATTCCTACTTGCCTGCTACAGTCCCTGCTTGGTTCCTGCTTGCCAGCTACAGTGCTTGCTTGGTTCCTGCTTGTCAGCTACAGTACCTGCCTGGTTTCTGTTTACCTGCTACAGTTCCTGCCTGGTTCTAGTACCCGAGTCTTGCTATAGTTCCTGCCTGGTTCCAGAACCCGAGCCCCGTTACAGTACTGTCCTACTGTCCTTGTCTGGTTCCAGTTCCCAGACCTGATCCACTACCGCCTAAGTCCCAGCGGCCGGGCCCCTACGGGCTCCTCCCGGGGGGGCTTCGGCTTCCAAGGGTGAAGCCACCTAAGTCCCAGCGGTTGGGCTCCTACGGGCTCCTCCCGGAGGAGTACCAGCTTCCAGGGTGAAGAGCACCTCTACGTTCAGCCTGAACATCTGCCTCCCGGCCTGTGGTATACTAGCGACTTTGAATACCTTTCCCAGTCTCCTGCAGGTTGGCCCAAGGGTCCACTAAACTGTCATTCCCTAACAAAGTCATCAAAAATATGACTGTGAGAAAGGCAATGGGCATCTAATGGTACCTGCAGCTTGTTTAAATGCATGTACGCTACAGGCACCATTAGTTGCCCCCATGCGTAGACTTGAAAATGGAATTGTTAATGCTTGCAATAGTGATAACACATTTTAGTACATTGGCCCCTAAGTGTCATGTCTTTCTACTCGTGCAAGGATCAGCAAGAGGGTTGGCTTCTTCCAGAAGCTAATTGAATTAAATAAGGATTATTCAATGAAAATACAATCAAGAAGTAGAGTAGGAGAGGGGTTGGAAAACAGAGTAAAGGAACTTTTCCCAGTTGCATAAAGGCTAATAAAATCACAGATTGATCTATTTCCTATTTTATTAATATATCCATAAGGGTAACATACAAGTCATATTAACTAATGTCTTTAGTCATGAAAAAGCTCATAGCTACCAAAGTTTTATGTAGCTGAGGAAAACACACTATAATCAGGAACCATCTGTCCAGTCCTTCCTGTACTTCATGGTTATTGGAATGTAGCAAGCAAGAAACACCAGTGGCTAGGGCAAAAGTTTGGTATTTTTCATCCCTTCTGTACTACATCCTCTTGTGTTATCCACTCTCTTTACAGTTTCTCACCCATGCACAGCCTGATCATCAGATTTAGTCAATGACATATGGGCATGCCACCTAACTGCCTTAGATTTGCATACTATAGGCCTCAACAGAAGTTGAGCTATATAGGAAAATTATGAACAGAAATCCTGCTGCTCTCTGACCATAGTTGCAAAGACACCTGCCTAATACCCTGTCACCAGCTATGCACAAACATTAGCAAAAATAAATAAAACAGCAAAAAAAACCCCCCATTCTGTATTCTCCCAAACTTTCAGATATGTTGCTGTTTTAAAATTATTTGAACTATGTGTTTTGGGATGTGGAAGTAGTCTTAACAGTATATTTTTAGATAAGGACCTCACTGTAAAAAACCCTCCCTTACTCATCTCACTGCACACAGAAAATGAGTTATGATTCCAGAAAGTTCTAACTAGAAGATGCTTTTCATGTTTGGAATCCTTAGTTTGTAAAATGGAGGTTTGAGTCTTTAGTTTCATCCACTTAACCAATTTCTAATTTGTAAAAAGAGGTGAGATAACTGCTGCTTAATAGAGGTGTGAATCGTGTGAGCGATCGTCTTAACGATCGATTTTGGCTGGGGGGGAGGGAAATCTTATCGTCGTGGTTTTTTTTTTTTTTTTTTTTTAAATCGTTACAAATCGTAAATCGGGGGAGGGCGGGAAAACCGGCACACCAAAAAAACCCTAAAACCCACCCCGAACCTTTAAAACAAATCCCCCACCCTCCCGAACCCCCCCAAAATGTTTTAAATTACCTAGGGTCCAGTGGGGGGGTCCCGACGCGATCTCCCTCTCTCTCTGGCCACTGCTGCGTTGAGAAATGGTGCCAGTGGCCCTTTGCCCTTATCATGTGACAGGGCAAAGGTAGCGCCGGCGCCATTTTGGTTCCTGGCTCCTGACGTCACGCGTGCAGGAGATCGCCCCCGGTCCCCCGCTGGACCCCCAGGGACTTTTGGCCAGCTTGGGGGGGCCTACTGACCCCCACAAGACTTGCCAAAAGTCCAGCGGTGGTCCGGGAGTGACCTCCTGTATGTGGGCCGTATTGCCAATCTTCAAAATGGCGCCGGCGCTACCTTTGCCCTCACTATGTCATACGGGCAAACCCATTCCAGGGAGCCCTTTCCTGCACAAAGGAAAGGGAACTCTCCCCAGGTATCACCTATCTCTTAACACCTGCTGACCCATGTTGAACCGCTGTTCACATGGAAACCTCCTCTGCCTCGGCCTTCAAAATTGTCGTTTGTATATCTGATACATCCACCAGATTTTAAAAGACCAGCAAGAGCTCACTAGACGCCAATGGAACCACCATACTTTCGGGGTGAACCTATTCTAGGGAGCCCTTTCCTGCACAAAGGAAAGGGAACTCTCCCCGGGGCTCTTGTTTGAATATTTGCTACTACCACCAAGATCTGCACCCGCAGCAGCTCCACCCCACCCAGGCATAGTTCATCATCTTTCAGGTCATAGCATGCGTGTTAGACTCCTTGGTCCATGTTTCAAGACGGGTCGGGTGTACAGTACGCCCAGGTTGATAGTAGCGCCGCATGCGGGGGGCTCTGTCCTGCTTCACCCCGCTTCCCCTCACGAGGGGGTTCTGGAGGAGGGTGCAGCAGCGGTCATCTCCCTCAGCCCAAGGGGAAACGGAAAAGCTGCTGCCTGAGGGAGGGTTATAACACACTCTGCCAAAGCAGCGAGCCCCCTGCCCCCACCCGAGGCCTTCCCAGCCGAGCCATAGATGTTGAGGAAATGTGCCCTTCGGGGGCTGATGCTATGTGGGAGGCGTTCCCCACTCAGGAGGGATCCGCCGCCCCAGTCAGACCAAATTCTTAGCGGTTTTACGCCCTCTTGAACTCAAATCATTTTTCTAATTCAGCCAATCACTGCTCAGTGCTCTGTGATGTTTTTGCTGCTGTATTTCTACCTTAAGCAAGCATACCACAGTGCACTTTTTTCTTGGGTTCTATCTGAGAAGGTTGTTTGCTGTTTGAGCTCTCTCAGAGTGTCTCAAATCTTTATTCAATTGCTATTGCTAGTTTGATGCAATTAATTTTCTATTGCTGAAAAAGATATTTGTTCTTTTTTGCTGCTGTGCCTGCCAGGCAGCCAGGCTTTGTTTTTACTGCACTCCTTTTTTATTGAACTACTTGTTGACTATTGGTCTCATCCTGGTATTTAGCCTTAGATGGAGTTTACCACCCACTTTCGGCTGCATTCACAAACAACCCAACTCCGAGAAGACCTGGTCCTGGCACGCCGCAGGCAACTACTACCGGCCTAACACCGTCCGTGGACTGAGCCTCTTCTTATTTTTCCTCCTTGTCTTTCCCCTATCAACCCCACAGTGACCTGACTACCTCAGCTCTAACAGCCTGTCTTTCCCCTATCAACCCCACAGCGACCTGACAACCTCAGCTATACCAGCCTGTCTTGCCCCTATCAACCCCACAGGGGTTAGACTACCTCCGCTCTGCCAGCCTGTCTTGCACCTATCAACCCCACAGCGACCTGACTACCTCAACTCTGCCAACCTTTCTTTCCCCTATCAAAACCACAGGGGCTAGACTACCTCCACTCTGCCAGCCTGTCTTGCTCCTATCAAAACCACAGGGACTAGACTACCTCCACTTTGCCAGCCTGTCTTGCCCCTATCAACACCACAGCAACCTGACTACCTCCGTTCTGCCAGCCTGTCTTGCCCCTATCAAAACCACAGGGGCTAGACTACCTCCACTCTGCCAGCCGGTCTTGCCCCTATCAAAACCACAGGGACTAGACTACCTTCACTTTGCCAGCCTGTCTTGCCCCAATCAACACCACATCGACCTGGCTACCTCAGCTCTGCCAGCCTGTCTTGCACCTATCAACACCACAGTGACCTGAATACCTCCACTCTGCCAGCCTGTCTTGCCCCTATCAACTTTCTGCCACTCTGAATTGCTGCCATACACCAGATAACTCTACTTCTTGAGGTGTTCTTGCCACTATCATGGTTCCTCAGTGTGTTGATGCTAGTCCTTCTTTGCTTCTTATCCCTTTATCGGTGCCTTGTGGTTTTTTCTGACACCCTTTCTGCTTGCTATGTTCCCCCTTCATTGTGCTGTAGGATGTTGATGCCACTTGTCTTGCCACTTTGCCTGTCATGCTGCCTTCGAGGGTTCATGTAACTGTTATTGGTGCTCTCTTTTGAAGCTGTGGTGTGTTTTGGACACTCTCGCTGCTGCTTTGCACCTCTGTTAAAGTACTCTTGCCACTCCTGGTACACCTTTGCCTCTTTATTTATTTATTTATTTATTTATTTATTTATTTATTTAACACTTTTCTATACCGACCTTCATGAAAAATTTCATATCAGATCGATTTACATGTAACAAAGGGTATAACTTAAACAAGAACAATTCACTAGAAGCGGAAGTTACATATAACAAGGGTAGATAACTTGGAGGCTAGGCTAGTCAGAGGTAAAGGACAGTGTAACTGAAGAGAACTAGAAAAGGCAATGAAACAAAAGAAACGGCAGCTTAATTATAATGTTTCTGTTTGCCATTAAAGTCAATGGGGTAAGTATTTGCAGCCTATTTTTGACTGCAGAATTGGGGTTTTCCTAGCGTGTAGCAGATGGACTCAGGACCAATGGTATAGTGTACTCCTGATAGCAGTTGGAGACGGATCAGATTTCAATCTGATGTCAGCCCCTAGTACATATATCCCTGCAGGAAGTGCAGCTCTTCAGTATTCTTCTCGAAAAGCATTGTGGATATATGTGTGACTGACTAATTTGATTAACTTGACTAACTTTATAACTTGGTTAAATTTTATAGCTTGATTAACTTGATCTGGTTGAATTGGTTATAGCTGGAGACCGCCAGCATACTCAACCAGAAAACGTCGACACCCGGTAGGGTGAGTGTCCTAGTTGAATGAAAACATGGCTTACCCTTGATTCATTCGAAATTCCATGTGTAACGGCAGCCAAGGGTGGGATGCTGAGTCCATCTGTCTACACTAAGGAAAACGAAATTATCAGGTAAGTAATTTCTCCATTTCCTAGTGTGTAGCAGATGGACTCAGGACCAATGGGATGTATAAAAGCTACTCCTGAACTGGGTGGGAGGCTGCCCGTGACCCACTTAGTACTGTCCTTGCAAATGCCGTGTCCTCCCAAGCCTGAACATCCAGGCGGTAGAATCTGGAGAAGGTGTGGATGGAGGACCATGTCGCCACCCTGCAAATCTCGGCAGGTGACAGCATTCTGGTTTCTGCCCAGGACACTGCCTGGGCTCTAGTAGAATGGGCCTTGACCTGTAAAGGCGGTGGTTTGCCTGCTTCTACGTAGGCCACCTTGATGACTTCCTTGATCCAGCAGGCTATGGTTGCCTGCGAGGCCGCTTCCCTTTGTCTCTTCCCGCTGTGAAGGACGAATAGGTGGTCCATTTTTCGTACGGGTTCTGACATTTCCAGGTGTTTGGATAGGAGTCTGCCAATGTTGAGGTGGTGTAGACTACGAGTCTCTTCCGAATTCTTAGACTCATCCAGCAATGGTAGCAAGATGATTTGGTTGAGATGGAAGTGTGACACCCCTTGGGGAGGAATGAAGGGACCTTGCGTAGCTGGATGGTTCCCGGGGTGAGCCTGAGGAATGGCTCACGGCAGGACAGTGCTTGTAGTTCTGAAATGCAGTGGGCTGAACAAACTGCCAGCAGGAATGCTGTCTTTAAAGTTAACAGGTGGACGGACAGCCCTCAGAGAAGCCTGAAGTAGGCTCCTGCTAGAAAATCCAAGACCAGGTTGAGATTCCAAAGAGGTACCGGCCACTTTAGTGGTGGGTAGATGTGTTTGACTCCTTTCAGGAAGCGTGAAATGTCTGGGTGAGAAGCTATGCTGTTGCCCTCACTCTTGGAGCCGTAGCATGACAATGCGGCTACCTGTACCTTGATGGAGTTGAGGGACAGACCCTTCTGTAGCCCGTTCTGCGGGAATTCCAGGATCACGGGAACTTTAATTGAGCGTGGTATGATGTCGTGGTCTTTGCAACAGGCTTCAAATACTCTCCAAATCCTTATGTACGTTAAGGATGTGGAGAACTTGCGTGCTTGGAGTACGGTGTTGATTACAGTCCCCGAGTATCCGCTCTTTCTCAGGCGAGCCCTCTCAATGGCCAGGCCGTAAGAGAGAATTGAGCTGGATCCTCGTGTGAGGAGGATCTTCTATGAGGAGGCAGTGGCAGGGGGGTCCCTGCTAGTAGTCTTCTCATGTCTGCGTACCACAGTCTTCTTGGCCAGTCCGGGGCCACCAGAAGCACTAGTCCCCTGTGTAGCTGTATCTTGTGAATGATTGCACCCAATAGGGGCCTCGGCAGGAAGGCGTATAATAGGGTCCCCTGTGGCCAGGTCTGTACCAGGGCATCGGTCCCCTGGGACTGAGGTTCCCGCCTGCGGCTGAAGTACCTGGGTACTTGGCCATTGGACCGGTTTGCCAGGAGATCCATGTCTGGTGTCCCCCACCGTTTCACTATCATTTGGAACGCTGCGGGTGACAGCTTCCATTCTCCTGGGTCTAGACTTTCTCTGCTGAGGTAGTCCCCGTGATATTGTCTTTCCCGGCGATGTGGACGGCTGAGATCTCCTGGAGGTTTACTTCTGCCCACGACATTAGGGGGTCGATTTCCAGAGACCCCTGTTGGCTTCTGGTTCCCCCCTGATGGTTGATGTAGGCCACTGTTGTGGTATTGTCCCACATTACTCTGACCGCTTTGTCTCGGAGTCTGTGAGCGAATCTTAGGCAGGCTAGTCTGACTGCCCGTGCTTCTAGGCGGTTGATGTTCCATCCCAACTCTTCTGTGTTCCACTGCCCTTGAGCGGTTAACTCCTCGCAGTGTGCTCCCCATCCTCATAGGCTGGCGTCTGTGGTGAGCAGGGTCCAGGTTGGTGAAGATAGCCTTGTCCTCTGGTTCAGGTGATTGCCCTGAAGCCACCACCGTAACTGGGTCCGGACCCTGCCCAGGAGTGATAGACGAACGACGTAGTTCTGAGGAAGTGGATTCCATCGCGATAGAAGTGAGCGCTGTAGGGGTCTCATGTGAGCTCGCGCCCATGGCACTACTTCCAATGTGGATGCCATCAGACGAGAACTTGTAGATAATCCCATGCTGTGGGGTGAGGTTCGCTTAGCAGGATTTGTAACCGGTTTTGATCTCCTTGTGGGAGTTTTGATCTCCTTCTGTGAGTCAGGCTGACCTTGTCTTCTTTGGTGTCGAATCAGACTCCTAGGTATTCTAGCGACTGTGTGGGATGCAAACAACTTTTGTTTGTGTTGACCACCCATCTGAGGCTCTCCAGTAGAGTTTTGATTCTGTTGGTTGCTTGGTGGCTTTCCTCTGGGGATTTCGCCCTGATCAGCCAAGGTGTACAAGGATTCCTTCCTTCCTCAGTGTTGCCGCCACCACCACTATGATCTTGGTGAACGTCCGGGGTGCTGTGGCTAACCCGAAGGGTAGTGCCTGGAACTGGTAGTGATGGTCCAGGATTTTGAATCGTAGAAAGTGCTGATGTTCCTGATGAATTGGGATGTGAAGGTAGGCCTCCGAAAGATCCAGGGATGTGAGGAACTCCCCCGGTTGTATCGCCCTTATTACGGAGCGTAGGGTTTCCATGCGGAAGCGGGGAATCCTCAGGTGGCGGTTGACTGACTTGAGGTCAGGATGGACCTGAACATCCCCTGTTTCTTGGGGACGATAAAATAAATGGAATAATGCCCAGTATTTATTTCTTGTGGAGGCACTGGGATTATGGCCTCGAGGGCCAGTAGTCTGGTCAGTGTAGCTTCCACTGCCACCCTCTTGGAGAGGTTGTGGCAGGGGGATTCCACGAACGTATTCGGAGGGGTTCGTAGGAAATCCAGGTAGTACCCCTCTTGAATGATGGCTAGGACCCACTTGTCCTAAGTTATCTTGACCCATCTGTGGTAGAATAGGGCTAGTCTGCCCCCTATGGCTTCTTCCCTTGGACGGGTCGGTTGAATCTCATTGTGGGATGCAGCTGGGGCCTGGACCTGAGCTGGTTCCCCTATTGTTGTGCTTGTTCCGAAAGGACTGGTTCCTGCCTGTTGGGCGGGGCGTTTGATAGTTGCATCTGTATGGGTTGAAGCACTGTGAACCTCTGCCCCTGGAGGCCCGAGGGGAATGGTCGCTGGTTTCTCTTATTCCTGTCCTCCGGTAGGCACGGCAATGGGGACTCGCCCCATTGGTTGGCCAGTTTCTCTAGTTCGCTGCCGAATAAAAGGGATCCTTTGAAGGGCATCCTTGTGAGAAGCGTTTTGGAAGATGTGTCAGCCGACCAGCTTCGGAGCCAGAGTTGTCTCCTGGCAGCCACAGCTGATGACACTCCTCTGGCTGCTATGCACACCAGATCGTAAGCAGCGTCCGCAAGGAATGATACTGCTGGTTCCATGACCTCCCCAGGGGTGTTGCTCCTGATCTGAGATAGGCAGGCTCGGGTCACTATGGTGCAGCAGGCCACTATTTGTAGGGACATAGTGGCGACGTCAAAGGACTGTTTAAGGATGGATTCCAGACACCGGTCATGAGCATCTTTAAGTGCTGATCCTCCCTCCACTGGGATAGTAGTGAGCTTCGAGACCACGCAGACCATGGCATCCACTTTAGGGCATGTCAGAAGGTCTTTGGTCGCCGGGTCCAGAGGGTACATGGCTGCCATGGCTCGTCCCCCTTTGAATGTGGACTCTGGAGCACTCCATTCCAGGTCAATTAGCTGCCGGACGGCTTGTAAGAGAGGGAAATGGCGAGAGCTCTGGCGGAGTCCCTCTAGTAGGTGATTCGTCTTAGGCTCCCCCGAAGCCCTTGCGCCCGGGATAGCGAGCTCAGGCTGTGGGTGACCAGGACTGGGAGCTCGTCCTTGGTGAAGAAGTGTCTCATGGTTCGGTGAGGCTCTGTCCCTGGAGGGAGTTCCCCTCTTCTGGGGGCTCTGCTTCCTCTTCAGAGTTGTCCGTGGCCTCATAGGTGGGGCTTCTGGGTGGTGGAAACAATTGTCTAGGCCTAGAGATGCCTGAGGGATAAAAGTCTTCTGGTGTGGGCTGTGGCTATGTAGCCAGAGGCTCCATCTGCATGTGGATGAAGGTGTGTAGCCCTTTGAAGAATTCCACCCATGAGATAGACACTGGGTCCGAGCTAAGGGACGTTGAGTCCCTGGGGGGTCCCCTTCTGAGGGGGTGTCCCGCTGGAATTTATTGGTCCGGGGTACTCACTGAGGAGCTAATACTCGGCACCGGGTGGGACTGGCCCTGGACTGGGTGGGACTGGCCTGGACTGGAGGGGACTGGGTGGGACTGGCCTGGACTGGAGGGTCACCATGTGGGAAGACCCGTGGAACTAACCGGGGACTGGCCCTGCTAGGGCGTATCAACCTGGTGGCCCTGGTCCCAGCCGGTGACCTGTGCAACTCCTTGAACCTCAGAGACCGGAGTCTATGCTGAAGATTTCTACCTTATCCTGTCTTCGGCACTTCCCGGTTTCGTTCCAGGCAGTCTCTGGCTGCGGGGGGAGAGGGCAAATACATTCACCGCCACACTTGGGGGTGCACCCGCTACCTCTCAGCTGCGCCTGAGATCGGGGGCTAGCTCCTCGCCGCGATTCAGCCGCCAGACCGAGGCTCACCTCCGAGGGACCACAGAAATCACCTCGGGAATTCTCAACTGGGGGTGGGACCCAAGGGTATCACTGCAGGAGAGCGGGGCTCATCTTCAGAGGTAGGATCCAACAGAGGAAAATAGGAAAATGCATACATGTTGGCAAGTTAAATATAAGACATTGATAAGGCAAGCTAAGACAGAATTTGAAAAGAAGTTGGCAATAGAGGCAAAAACTCACAGTAAAAACGTTTTTAAATATATCCGAAGCAGAAAGCCTGTGAGAGAGTCAGTTGGACCGTTAGATGATCGAGGGGTTCAAGGGGCACGTAGAGAAGATAAGTCCATCGCAGAAAGATTAAATGATTTCTTTTCTTCGGTGTTTACTGAAGAGGATGTTGGGGAGGTACCCGTACTGGAGAAGGTTTTCATGGGTAATGATTCAGATGGACTGAACCAAATCACGGTGAACCTACAAGATGTGGTAGACCTGATTGATAAACTGAAGAGTAGTAAATCACCTGGACCAGATGGTATACACCCCAGAGTTCTGACGGAACTCAAAAATGAAATTTCAGAAATATTAGTAAAAATTTGCAACCTATCATTAAAATCATCCATTGGAGGATAGCTAATGTAACCCCCACATTTAAAAAGGGCTCCAGGGGAGATCCAGGAAATTACAGACCGGTTAGCCTGACTTCAGTGCCAGGAAAAATAGTGGAAAGTGTTCTAAACATCAAAATCACAGAACATATAGAAAGACATGGTTTAATGGAACAAAGCCAGCATGGCTTTACCCAAGGCAAGTCTTGCCTCACAAATCTGCTTCACTTTTTTGAAGGAGTTTATAAACATGTGGATAAAGGTGAACTGGTAGATGTAGTGTACTTGGATTTTCAGAAGGCATTTGATAAAGTTCCTCATGAGACGCTTCTTGGAAAAGTAAAAAGTCATGGGATAGGTGGCGATGTCCTTTCGTGGATTACAAACTGGCTAAAAGACAGGAAACAGAGAGTGGGATTAAATGGATAATTTTCTCATTGGAAAGGAGTGGGCAGTGGAGTGCCTCAGGGATCTGCACTGGGACCCTTACTTTTCAATATATTTATAAATGATCTGGAAAGAAATACGAGTGAGGTAATCAAATTTGCAGATGATACAAAATTGTTCAGAGTAGTTAAATCACAAGCAGATTGTGATAAATTGCAGGAAGATCTTGTAAGGCTGGAAAATTGGGCATCTAAATGGCAGATGAAATTTAATGTGGACAAGTGCAAGGTGATGCATATAGGGAAAAATAACCCATGCTATAGTTACACAATGTTAGGTTCCATATTAGGTGCTACTACCCAAGAAAGAGATCTAGGTGTCATAGTGGATAACACATTGAAATTGTCGGTTCAGTGTGCTGTGGCAGTCAAAAAAGCAAACAGAATGTTGGGAATTATTAAAAAGGGAATGGTGAATAAAACAGAAAATGTCATATTGCCTCTGTATCGCTCCATGGTGAGACCGCACCTTGAATATTGTGTACAATTCTGGTCGCCACATCTCAAAAAAGATATAATTGCGATGGAGACGGTACAGAGAAGGGCTACCAAAATGATAAAGGGAATGGAATATCTCCCCTATGAGGAAAGACTAAAGAGGTTAGGCTTTTCAGCTTGGAGACAAGACGGTTGAGGGGGGATATGACAGAGGTGTTTAAAATCATGAGAGGTCTAGAATGGGTAGATGTGAATCATTTTTTTACTCTTTCGGATAACAGAAAGACTCGGGGGCACTCCATGAAGTTAGCATGTGGCACATTTAAAACTAATCAGAGAAAGTTCCTTTTCACTCAACGCACAATTAAACTCTGGAATTTGTTGCCAGAGGATGTGGTTAGTGCAGTTAGTATAGCTGTGTTTAAAAAAGGATTGGATAAGTTCTTGGACGAGAAGTCCATTACCTGCTATTAATTAAGTTGACCTAGAAAATAACCACCGCTATTACTAGCAACGGTAACATGGAATGGACTTAGTTTTTGGGTACTTGCCAGGTTCTTATGGCCTGGATTGGCCACTGTTGGAAACAGGATGCTGGGCTTGATGGACCCTTGGTCTGACCCAGTATGGCATGTTCTTATGTTCTTATGAATTTGGGTTTTCTCCACTGATTTTGTTCTAATGCTGTGAGAGCGTGCTAGTCCCTAACTGCTATGGAGATGGAAAATTCTTGAGAGCTGCACTTCCTGCAGGGGTATATGTACTAGGGGCTGACATCAGATTGAAATCTGATCCGTCTCCAACTGCTATCAGGAGTACACTATACCATTGGTCCTGAGTCCATCTGCTACACGCTAGGAAAACCCCAATTCTGCAGTCAAAAATAGGCTGCAAATACTTACCCCATTGACTTTAATGGCAAACAGAAACAAATGAAACTAATAAACAAATTGGTGGGTTTTTTTCCTATGAAACTAATGAAACCAATTGGGGTCCCCTTGAAACGAAAACAAGAAAAGAAAAACATTTTTTCCTTCTGCACATCCCTAGTATTTACATGCACAAGCGAGTGTCGGGTATCCCTGCTGTATAACGTTACTACTGCTATGGATGCTACATATATAATAATAGACAATATAGGCTAATCAGTGGGGTTTTAAAAGTTGGTGCTAAAAGGGTAAAAGGGAGGCTATTTAACTAGGGGGTTACCTGTGTGAACTGGGGAAACTGGTAATTGCATTGGCATACGTCCCTTATAGAATCCCCCCCACTTACGTGATAGAGGTGGCATCTGTGTGCACATGCGCGAGTCCATATAAAATATTGCACACATTAATGAATACACTACCGATTTTATGTGTGCATGTTATAAAATGGTTGCATCCTTTGGTGTGAGCCGGCGCATATGTGGTACATGTGCATTCACGTGGCTGTTAAAAAGTTACTGTCCCTGTAAGTATGAATTCATCTTTCACTAAAATCAATCCCCTGTTGCAAGCTTGCTTTCCCCTATATTAGTCAGATAAATTCTGATTCTAGAAGGAAAATGTCTCCAGGCCGAACTGGCAGTGAGTTGATATTATAATAGGAAGAGTTAAAAAACATTGCTAGTGTAGATTGAACCTAATCTGACCTGGAAAATGCTAGTCCATTAATGAAAAGATCTCTAGGTTATTTATTTTTTTTAACAATGAATAACTTTTTAGCTCGAACATGACACATCCTGCTGTAATGTCAGTGTAGGAAAAACATCTTCAAGCTGTTCTGTAAGGGAAGTCAATTTTAATATTGCACTATATGAATATATGAAACCACTGGTACAGACTTGCATAGTCTTGAATAGTATGGTTTAATAGTCAAACCATTTCCTGCCTGTACATTCACTAGAAGATCTGCATCATAGCTGGATTGTTGCTATAATATAGAAAACAGCAGGGTACTAGGAAACTGATTATAGGTTGTAATAACTGAGATGGAGGTTAGCAACAAAATGTTTTCAAAGGGAAAGAACTATTTTAGAGTTTAGAGAAGTAACAAAGAATGGTATGTAAGAGACAGGAAAAGAAAAGAAGATTACAGAGAGATGAGTTGCATTATATGGGAAAGGTACTTCTTGTCCTCGCAACTCTCTTCATGGGAGGGAATATGCAAATGAGATTGCAGTTTGTCGAAAAGCATATTTCATGCAGTGTAAGCATTCACGGGCCATTTTCTACTCTTTCTGTGCAATTCTTTCACTCACATATACTGCTCAACATGATGATACATAGAGAAACAGGGCCCCTGGTTGATTATAACACATTATCCATGATTGTCCTATTACAACACAACATTACTGAGGCAATTTTTAAACAAACCCATGTGGACTGCAAGCTAATTTTCAAAGGAAGTTTTCCTGAGAAGTTAAACTTTTAAACTTCAGGCCAGTGGGGGGACTGTGGATTTTTTATACCTACATACTTTTGCAGACTATGCATGTGAAAGTCAGCCCGGGCATTATAAAATGGAATCCCCACACATGCTTTCTCCTCTCCCTTTACTACTCAGGTAGAAGGTATGTGGGCTATGGGAGGTGGGTGTGTGAGAGGGCTAGACTAAATTTTCAAGCCATGAAAATACACCCATGTAAAATCGCATAAAGAATGCCTTTCCTATAACTATTTTGAATAGTTCTTTTCTTCAGGGCAGAGTCCATTGCTTCATCAGCAGTTTACTGCACAAAATTTCACTCTAACCCACTGTCAAGAGATTTGTCACTTGCTGTAATCTACAATAGGGGTGTGTATGTAAATATATTTCTTTTAATTTTTGTTTATTGCATTCATTTTTTCATTTTATTTGATGTTTATTTCTCTTCATTTTATGTGAACTGAAATAAATACCAAAGAGAAAAAATGAGAACGAAATCAGAAGGAAGGTGCAAGCATCCTCCTCACCTGCCTCCCCAACATTGTCAGAATAAAACTATCCCCCCTACCTGGGCATCTTTCCCCATCCTTGCAGTGCAATCGTCCAAAGGGCCAGGAGTGATCCCCAGTCGCTGCTGTCCCACTGAGTCTTGATTTTCTAAGTCCTGAAGAAAGGAGTCATTGGTGGTACTGGCAGGAGATCTAGCTGGGGGCCAGAGGTTGCATTACAAAATTATACAAAAAGAAGCTATAGATTTTATTGTTTCTTTTTGTTTTATTTTCAAATGTCACAGAATAAAGCAGAGTGTCTCATTACGGTTTTTTATGCTGCATAAAATAAATGTACTCTCCTAATCTACAGCTGGTCTGTCATGCAAGGGTCTAGTCCTCCTCTCTGCCTGGGATGCTGGTCCTCACTGAAGTACATTTACATGTGTAACACCCAGTTTTGAAAATCAGGACCTGGGATTTTATGTGAGGATATGACTTGGAAGGAGGAAGGGGAAGAGGAAGGGGCAGGAGCAGAGCTAGGGGCTTGGGCTTTTCCTCAAACATGAGAGACTGGCCTGCAACAATCTGGAGAGGAGGATGAGATGAAGGTAGAAATATCAATGGAGCCAGAGCTGGAAGAAATGAAGATGAATTAAGCAAGTGAAGTGCATTTTTAAACTGAATGTTTTTGGATTTTCTTACATGATTGTTTTGGCAGAAGTAGGAAAATTGGTTCTTACCTGCTAATTTTCGTTCCTGTAGTACCACGGATCAGTCCAGGATAGCTGGGTTTTGCCTCCCCACCAGCAGATGGAGACAGAAGAAGACTTTGCGGACTTTGTCCTATACCCCTGAGGTGCCACCTAGTGTCTGCCAGTATGATTCAGTACCCAAGCAGAAAAACCAGATACAAAAAAACATAACTATGAACCATAAAAACACCTCCCTCACAGAGCAGAGGATATGAAAACACTACATAAACCGTATTGAACCCGAATGTCAACAAAAATGCAGAGAATAAAACTTGCATAGAGAATGACCAGCCACCAGCCGACCGGACTCTCCATCGTCTTCCTGGGCAGGCATCTGGATTGATCCGTGGTACTACAGGAACGAAAATTAGCAGGTAAGAACCAATTTTCCTTTCCCTGTACGTACCCGGATCAGTCCAGGACAGCTGGGATGTACCAAAGCTATCTTAACCTGGGTGGGACTGAGATAGTCCCGCTCGGAGCACACTGGCCCCAAAGGAACCGGGCTCTGGAGCCCGGACATCGAGCCGATAATGTCTTGCAAAGATATGCGGAGACTGCCAGGCTGCCGCCCTACAAATTTCCTGTGGCGACACCTGCTGACACTCCGCCCAAGACGTCGACTGCGAACAAGTAGAATGAGCCTTAAGGCCAGAAGGAAGAGGACGACCCTGAACCAGGTAAGCAGAGGAAATCGCCTCCTTGAACCATCAGGCAATCGTTGACTTAGATGCCTTTTGCCCTTTTCTGGGCCCATTCCAAAGTACAAAGAGGTGGTCCGAAAGCTGAAAACCATTCGTTACCTCTAAATAGCGTAACAGAGCCCTCTTCACGTCCAACTTCTGCAACTCTTTTGCCTCTGGCGAAGAAGAATCCACCCCCACAAAGGAAGGAAGTTCCACCAACTGATTCACATGAAAGGAGGACACCACCTTCGGGAGAAAAGAGGGAACGGTTCTCAGGGAGACTCCCGCCTCAGAAATCCTCAAGAAGGGCTCCCTGCATGACAAGGCCTGAAGCTCGGACACCTGTCTAGCGGAAGAAACCGCCACTAGAAAAACCGTCTTCAAGGTCAGATCCTTCAACGTCACCCGACGCAATGGTTCAAAAGGAGCCGAACAAAGCGCCTTGAGTACAAGGTTCAACCGCCAAGAAGGACAAGGACTCCGGACCGGAGGGCGAAGCTGCTTAACGCCCTGCAAAAAACGAACCACATCCGGGTGAGAGGCAAGAGGCACTCCCTGCACCTTCCCTCGAAAACTGCCCAGAGCCACCACCTGCACCCGCAGTGAATTGAATGCCAACCCCTTGGCTAGCCCTGCCTGTAAGAAATCCAGAACCTCTGGAATAGACGCCCTGGCGGGCTGGACACCGTGGTCGATACACCAGGCCTCAAAGACTCCCCATACTCGGACATATGCCATAGACGTAGAAGTCTTGCGGGAACGTAAGAGTGTGGCCACCACCGCATCCGAGTAACCCTTACTCTTCAACCGATGCCTTTCAAAAGCCATGCCACTAGACAAAAGCGATCTGCCTCTGTGAAACAGACGGGCCCCTGCCGCAGAAGCGTGGGAGACGGATGAAACCTCAGTGGACCGTCCACTGCCAGAGCCAAAAGATCCACGAACCACGGATGCCTTGGCCACTCCGGGGCCACTAGAATCACCTTTCCGGCGTGCCTTTCGATGCGGCGCAGGACTTTGCCCACCAACGGCCATGTGGGAAACACATACAGGAGAATGCCCCTGGGCCAGGGGAGGACCAGGGCGTCCATCCCCTCTGCCCCCGGTTCCCGCCGATGACTGAAGAACTGGGGGGCCTTGGCGTTGCGGTGAGCCGCCATCAGATCCATGGCCGGCATGGACCACCGGTCGCACAGACGATGAAAGGCGTCGTCGGAGAGCTCCCACTCTCCAGGACCCAGTTGGTGGTGACTGAGGAAATCCCTTGGACGTTGTCCACGCCGGCAATGTGAGATTCCGCTATCCGTAAAGATGCGCCTCCGCCCAGCGGAGCAATAGCTTTGCCTCCACCGCCACCGGACGGCTCCTAGTGCCGCCCTGACGATTGATGTATGCTACTGTCGTCGCATTGTCGGAGAGCACCCTCACTGACTTGCCCTCCACCAAAGGCAGGAGGGCCTGAAGCGCAAAGCGAACCACTCTGGTCTCTAAGCGATTGATCGACCAGGAGGCCTCCTGCCTGGTCCACTGACCCTGGACCGATGTATCCTGACAGACCGCTCCCCATCCAGAGAGGCTGGCATCCGTGGTCACTACGGTCCAGCAGGGTGTCTCCAGGTCCATCCCCTGATGCAGGTTGTGCGGAGAAAGCCACCACTGCAGACTGGAATGCACCGCCCTCTACAGTGGAAGGACAGTGTCATAAAGCTGCGAGCAAGGCTTCCAGCGGGACAACAGATCTGAGTGAAGAGGACGCATATGTGCGAGATCGATGGTCGAGGCCATGAAGCCCAGGACCTGCAAATAATCCCAGGCCGTAGGATGAGAGAGAGATTGGAATTCCGTCACCTGTTGCATGAGCTTCAAGACTCTTTCCTCCGTCAGAAAGACCTTCCCTAAGACCATATCGAAACGAGCCCCTAGGAATATCAAGTTCTGAGAGGGGGTCAGATGGCTCTTCGCGGGGTTGACCACCCATCCCAAGGAGCCCAACTTCCAGAGGACCCGTTGAACTGCGTCCCTGCAGAGACTTTCTGACTTCGCTCGAACCAACCAATCGTCCAGGTACGGATGGACCAAGATCCCCTCCCGTCGCAATGCAGCCGCAACCACCACCATCACCTTGGTGAAGACCCTGGGAGCCGTCGCCAGACCGAACGGAAGGGCGCAGAACTGAAAGTGGTGCCCCAGGACTGCAAACCGCAGGAATCTCTGATGGTCCGGATGGATGGGGATGTGGAAGTACGCCTCTGACAGGTCCAGAGAAGCCAAGAACTCCCCTTTGTGCACCGACGCGATTACCGAACGAAGCGTTTCCATCCGAAACCGGGGCACCTTCAGAGCGTGGTTTACACGCTTCAAATCGAGGATGGGGCGGAAGGACCCGTCCTTTTATGGAACCACGAAGTAAATGGAGTAGCGCCCATGCCGCAGCTGCCCCGCGGGCACCGGAACTATTGCCCCTAGATCTTGCAGGCGTTGCAGGGTGACCTGTACCGCCACGCGCTTCTTGCTGTACGCGCAAGGGGACACTATGTAATGGTCCCTGACTGGCCGTGTAAAATCTAAGGCGTAGCCGTGCTCTATTATGTCTAGGAGCCATTGATCGGATGTCAGTTGGACCCATGCCTCCCGGAAAAGAGACAACCGTCCCCCGATCTTTGGAACGGAAGGGTGGGCCAGCCGCACTTTATTGCGTAGTCTTGGAGCCCCCATGAGCCTGGGGGGCACCATTTATGGCTGGGCAACGGCCCCAAAAGGACTGATTCCAAGAAGACTGCCGGGGCGCGTTCTGACGAAAGGACGACCCGGTGGACCGAGAGGACCGGAAGCGACAATTCCCCCGAGAACGATTCCGCTGAGGAAAGGCACTCTTAGACCGGAATCTATCCTCCAGCAACCGGTGAACCTTGTTCTCACCCAGAGACTTAATCAGATCGTCCAACTGTTGCCCGAAGAGGAGCTTCCCCTTAAATGGTAAGGAATTCAGCTGCGCTTTTGAAGAGGTATCCGCTGCCCAGTGCCTGAGCCATAGGAGCCTGCGGGCCGAAACCGCTGAGATCATCGTCCAGGCAGACGTCCTCAGGAGATCATACAGGGCGTCAGCGCCATATGCAACCGCGGCTTCCAGCCGACTAGCTCGCTCTGCTGCCGCACCAGACAGGTTGGACTTAGCCTGCCAATCCTGAACCCATCGGAGACAAGCCCTTTGGGCAAAGCTGGTACACATAGCCGCCCTGACCCCAAGGGCCGACACCTCAAAAATTCTCTTAACTTGAAGCTCCAGTTTACGATCCTGCAGGTCTTTCAAGGCTGTACCCCCTGTTACCGGAATAGTGGTCCTTTTGGTAACCGCGGCAACTGCGGAATCAATCTTGGGAAGCCTGAGGAGCTCCAACGCATCCTCCGGGAGCGGGTACAATTTTTACATCGCTCGGCCGACCTTTAGACCTAGCTCCGGATTGTCCCATTCCTTATACAATAAGTCCGTGACCGACCAGTGAAAGGGAAAGGAACGAGCCGGACCTCTGAGACCCATCATGACGGGGTCCATAGATCCCACCCTGGAATCCTCAGGGGGGACCAATAGCGAGCTCCTCTAGAATGACCGGTATCAGCGGCCCTAGCTCATCTCTTTTCAAAAGAGGCGCACCACCTTGGGATCATCGACTTCAGTCGCCTGGACCGCCCCCGGCTTGGCCGGCTGAGGATGAAGCTCAGGATCCTCTTCCTGTCCGTCGCCAGCCGGTATCGGGGGCGCTGGATCGTCGTCCAATGAGTCCAATTGAGAAGACTCCGTCAGCTTTGCCCGAGAAGGGAGAGGCCGCTTCGGCTTGGGGGCATCCGCCCCCTCCGACTGCCTGGACCGTTTCCATGAAGAAGACTCCCGGGGCAACCTGGAGTGCGACCGCCACCCAGATCTGCGAGCCTTGAAGAACTTCATCATATCCACAAAGTGGGAGGAGAACGAGGAAGAAGAACCATCCGACTCCAGATCCTCATCTGAGGAACCCCTGGTTGGAGCTATCGGCCCCATGCCCCCACCAGGAGCAGCTGGCCTTGGGGAGAGCAGAGGAGGAGAAGACCCATCCGCCAGCGCATCCAGCGCTGTCTTTTCCTGGTCCCGGAAGGTTGCTAACAGAGCCTCCGAACCAGCACTGAGCTGGAATGGAGCCGGGTCTTTTTCCCTAAAATCAGGCCTCCGGGGCTCCCGACGTGATCTGGAGCCTTGCCCAGGCTCCTTTCCCAGTAAATCCCGGGAGGAGCCTTCCCCCCCGGAGAGACAGGCCATGCAGACCCCAGCGCGGGAAATCCACGCGCGCGCACTGCCACAGGCAGAGCAGGCCACACCATGCGGCATAGCCCCGGGCTCGATTTGTTGAGTACCCGAAAAAAGAACCTCGGAGTTTGGTGCGATTTCCCGATAAGTAGGCCGCACCACGCGGCAAATCCCCGGGCTCGATTTTTTGCGTATCCGAAAAAAGAACCGCGGCGTTCGGCGCGATTTCCCGGTCCCCCCGGGGCGAAAAAACGGCAAAAAAGCGGCAAAAAATGGCGAAAACGGAGCGAACACCCGGTCGGCGGAGGCCCTAACTCCAGGCAAGTTTTAAAAACGAATTTTAAAAAATTGAAAACTTTACCTTAAACTGAAGAAAACGGCAGGCTGGACGAGGATGAGTGGCCGAGACACCCGGCATCACCCCGAACCATGGCAGAAGTAGGGTCCCCAACCCTCTGCTCTGCAGCCTCTAATACCAGGGGGATGGTCCCACCAGGACCTGACAACCCCCTGGGAGGCTAAATGCTGCACTGCCTTTTTTTTTTCTTTAATAAAATGGAAGGAACCCTACCAAGATCCCTAACCTGAAGAACAACAGCAGCACTAAGCTAAAGAACCAAATCCCTAACTTAGCACCACCGAGAGACACTAGGCTTTGCACCTCCACCATCTGCTGGAGACAGAAGAATACTGGCAGACACTAGGTGGCACCTCAGGGGTATAGGACAGAATCTGCAAAGTCTTCTTCTGTCTCCATCTGCTGGTGGGGAGGCAAAACCCAGCTGTCCTGGACTGATCCGGGTACGTACAGGGAATGAGAGAACTAACTTATTGCAGACTCTTTTTTTTTTCTATTGAATTAGAGTATTTTGAGGAAGTGTTTTGTCTCCTCTGGGATGACGGTTCGGTAGATTATACATTTTTATAAGAGGGAGCAAATTTTTATTATCACAAGAAATCTTTAACAACAAAACAAGTGTGTCATAAAATACACTCATGCACTCACACATTCACTCATTAAAATATAAGTTGAAGCATAGTTACAGAACAAACCAGAATACCTCACGTATCACTACCAAGATATCAAGAGGATGTTTCAAATATAACTGAAAACATGTCTTTGTGCTTCCTGTGGCTATCTGAAACCACTTACAACTCTAAAGATTTTTATACCTTCTCTAAATATCCAACCTGTTAGTCTTGATTACAATATGTATATGTAAATCACTACACAAAGTACATGTAACTTCAGTGTATCCAAATGTTTAAATCCTTCAAGTTTTCTTCATCTGGTGTTCTTCACTAAATGCTTTATTCATCAATATGAAGGCAGTGCGACATTAATTACACGGTATGAACCCCGACAAGAGGCCCTTGTTTCTCTTGATTTCAGCTTCATCAGGGGGAAGTTGACCATCTGTCTTGCTTTTTAAAAAACTCTTTTCAACGGACCTTCCACATTATTCATAGATCACTAGTCCCATAATATTTTCCACCAGCTCGACAAGAATCTCACAGGCTGAGTCCCAACAGGTACATGTCTGATTCCCAACTCATTTTTCATGCGAATTGCCACAGCATACTCTGGTAATTACAACAGACCCTCAACAACTTCTCCAAAAATACGAAAAAGTTTAAGTCAGGACTGAAGCCAACTCACCGCACTGCTCCACAGAAAGAAACAAGACAGATGGTCAACTTCCCCCTGATGAAGCTGAAATCAGAGAAACAAGGGCCTCTTGTCGGGGTTCATACCATGTAATTAATGTCACACTGCCTTCATATTGATGAATAAAGCATTTAGTGAAGAACACCAGATGAAGAGAACTTGAAGGATTTAAACATTTGGATACACTGAAGTTACATGTACTTTGTGTAGTGATTTACATATACATATTGTAACCAAGACTAACAGGTTGGATATTTAGAGAAGGTATAAAAATCTTTAGAGTTGTAAGTGATTTCAGATAGCCACAGGAAGCACAAAGACATGTTTTCAGTTATATTTGAAACATCCTCTTGATATCTTGGTAGTGATACGTGAGGTATTCTGGTTTGCTCTGTAACTATGCTTCAACTTGTATTTTAATGAGTGACTGTGTGAGTGCATGAGTGTATTTTATGACATACTTGTTTTGTTATTAAAGATTTCTTGTGATAATAAAAATTTGCTCCCTCTTATAAAAATGTATTGTTTACAATAGTGTTGAGGGAGTAGTAACATTCACCAACCTAGTATATGTTGTTCGGTAGATTAAACAGCCACTACTTTAAAACCTCTTTAGACTGAAAAGTTCACAGGTAAAGCTATCTAGTGTCTACCTGACCATTCCCCATGTGCCAGGCTTTCTAGACACACTCCCCAAGAGAACACACAGTGAGAATTTCAGTTCTGTGCCCCATCTTAAAGTTAAATAGTGCTATCAGTAGACATTGTGAATGAATTATGCTAGTTAATAAAGCTGAACAGTATGACAGCACTTGCATGCCTCTTCCAATATTCCTGAGAATACATAATTTCATGGATTTTGTGCTGTAAATTTGAGAAGATGGAAAGATGCATGGTAAAGGATATGCATACATACAGAACATATGTGGAATGCAATTGTGGGTATATGAGATGACTGATGTAAAATAAAGGAACTAAGATAGAAAGGTGAGGGAAACTTTTATTAGATTGCTATAAGAGAGATGGAATCCATACTGATAAGATTCTTAGCAATAGGGTTTGTTAAAGCAATTTTTAAAAGATAAAATTTTCGTTCCTGTAGTACCACGGATCAGTCCAGACCATGGGTTAAGCCCCCGTTCCAGCAGGTGGAGACGGTTCAGAATTCTGAGGCTAGCCCATATAAGGACAGAACCTACCCCAGAACCCTCAGTATAACTATTGTCAAAGCAGAAAGGTATAAGATCAAGCAAGTACCAGAATAAGTAATAAATATAATAAAAATATCCAAATAACCCAACAATTGGGAACAAAAGAACTGTGTAACTAAGCGCTCTTGTACAACTACCCCTGATCATCAAAAGATGCTTCCGGTGCCTTAACAGTGAACTTCAAAAAACATATGATGCAGGAGATCAAGAAAACGACAAAAATTCCTGTAAGAAGGAAAAAATGAGCGGATAAGAGAAGAACGGGCGGGTGTCTGGACTGATTCGTGGTACTACAGGAACAAAGGTTATCAGGTAAGAACTAATTTTCCTTTCCATGTACGTACCCAGATCAGTCCAGACCATGGGATGTCCCAAAGCTTCCCTACAAAGGGTGGGATCCAGACAATCCCGCTCGAAGAACCTGACGACCAAAGGAACCAAAAACTGGAGCCTGAACGTCGAGTCGGTAATGACGAGCAAAGGTATGAAGAGATTTCCAAGTAGCCGCCCTACAAATCTCCTGAGACGACACAGATTGAGACTCCGCTCAAGAAGTCGCCTGAGAATGCAAAGAATGGGCTTTCAGACCTTCAGGAACTGGCCTGCCCTTGCAAATGTAGGCTGAGGAAATCGCCTCCTTCAGCCAGCGAGCAATAGTAGTTTTAGAAGCTTGCTTACCTTTGTTGGGTCCACTCCATAGGACAAACAAATGATCAGAGACGAAAGTCATTGGTAACTTCAAGATTGTGCAACAAGATCCTTTTGAGATCGAGACGACGGAGATCGTTACCACCGGAGGCAGAGATCTCCTCCGGTGAAAAAGCAGGAAGTTCAACAGACTGATTAATATGAAAAGATGAAACAACCTTAGGTACAAAGGAAGGAACAGTCTTTAGAGAGACACCGGAATCCGAAAAACAGAGAAAGGGATCCCTACAGGATAGAGCTTGGAGCTCAGAAATTCTCCTGGCAGAAGAGATAGCAACCAGAAAAACAGTCTTAAGAGTCAAGTCCTTAAGAATGGCACGATGAAGAGGTTCGAACGGAGCCGAACAAAGAGCATGAAGCACCAAGTTTAAATTCCATGAAGGACAAATAGACCGAACAGGCGGGTTCAGATGTTTAGCGCTTCTTAGAAAACGAACAGCATCAGGATGAGAGGCGACTGGACGACCCTCGATGGTGCCTAAAAGTGAACCAAGAGCAGAAACTTGAACACGCAGAGAGCTCACCGAGAGACCTTTAGAAAGGCCACGCTGAAGAAAAGAAAAGAAGACCGCCACAGAGGGCGAACGAGCTGAAACGCCCAACTCTTCACATACATCCTCAAAAACCTTCCAAACCCTAACATAAGTAATGGAAGTTGATTGCTTATGAGCCCTGAGAAGGGTGGCAATAACCTCATCTTTATATCCTCTGCATCTCAAACGACGCCTTTCAAAAGCCATGCCGCTAGACAGAAGTGATCCGCCTGATCAGAAAATACGGGACCTTGGCGCAGAAGATGGGGTAGATGACCGAGACGGAGAGGACCGTCCACCGAGAGATTCACCATGTCCACGAACCATGGTCTCCGAGGCCACTCTGGAGCCACGAGAATGACCGGACCACAATGGAGCTCTATTCTCCGAAGGACTTTTCCCACTAACGGCCTTGAAGGGAACACGTAGAGAAGAACGCCGGAGGGCCAGGGAAGAACTAGCGCGTCCACCCCTTCTGAACAATGCTCCCTCCACCGGCTGAAGAACCGTGGAGCTTTTGTGTTGGCTAGCGTAGCCATGAGGTCTAGGTGAGGGGGACCCCACCTGCGCACAATTCGATCCATCGTGACGTTCGATAACTCCCACTCGCCGGGATCGAGATGCTGACGACTGAGAAAGTCGGCTTGAACATTCTCCCTCCCCACTATGTGGGAAGCCGCCAGACAATCCAAGTGTCTCTCTGCCCAAAGAAAAAGCTTGCTGGTCTCGAACGCCATCAGATGGCTCCGAGTTTCGCCCTGTCAGTTTATGTAAGCTACAGTGGTAGAATTGTCTGATAGTACTCGGACAGCTTTGTGACGAATCAGAGGAAGAAAAAAACTTGAGGGCCAGACGAACAGCTCGGGATTCTAAGCGATCGATGTGCCATCGGGATTGGGAAGGGGACCATAACCCTTGAGTGGTTTGAGACTGACAGACGGACGCCAGCCGGAGAGGCTGGCATCCGTCGTTACTATGACCCAAGAGGGAGTCAAAAGAGGCATTCCCTTGAGAAGGTGAGCCGGGGAAAATCACCATTGTATGCGGGCGATGGTAGATGCGGAAAGAGGAAGAATCTCCTGATAGTCCTCGGATATTGGCTTCCAACAGGACAACAAAGCTGTTTGTAAAGGACGCATATGAGCAAACGCCCAAGGAACGAGATCGATCGTTGAAGCCATAGTTCCTAGAACCTGGAGGTAATCCCATGCCGTGGGAAGCGGGAGAGTGATGAAAGTGTTCAACTGATTGATCAAGTTGAGTGTTCATGAGTCCGAAAGAAAAACTTTCCCGACTCGAGTGTTGAAAAGGGCGCTCAGGAATTCTAGTTGTTGAGAGGGTCGAAGAGGGCTTTTGGAGAAATTGACTATCCAGCCGAGAGACGTGAGAAGGGCCAAAACCCTGTCTACTGCAAGGGAGCAGAGAGCGGTGGACTTGGCCCTTATCAACCAGTCGTCCAGGTAAGGATGGACCAGAATTCCTTCCCGGCGAAGAGCTGCTGCGACGACCACCATGATCTTTGTAAAGATGCGGGGAGCAGTGGCGAGACCGAACGGGAGAGCCTGAAACTGGAATTGCTGACCTAGAATCCGAAAACAAAGGAATTTCTGATGATCTTAACGAATGGGAATGTGGAAGTAAGCCTCCTTCAGGTCCAGAGAAGCGAGGAATTCCCCGGGACGAACCGCCGCTATCACCGCCCTCAGGGTTTCCATCTTGAAACGGGGAACCCTGAGGGCCTGATTTATCCTTTTGAGATCCAGAATGGGACGGAACGAATCGTCCTTTTTGGGAACAACGAAGTAAATTGAATATTGGCCGGCGCCCCTTTCGTGAACTGGAACCGGAACGATTGCCCCCAATTCCTGAAGATTGAGCAAGGTGTGGCAAACCGCAGGCCGCCTGGAATGGCCGCAAGGGGAAACGATGTAGAGATCCGACAGGTGTCTGGCAAAATCGAATGCGTAGCCGTGTTCTATCACGTCGAGGACCCAGAGGTCAGAAGTGATCTTGGCCCACTCCTCGAGAAACATGGAAAGACGCCCACCTAAGTTTCGTGCGGAGGAATGGACCGGCTACATTTCATTGTGGGGTAGACTTAGAAGAAGTGGACTGCTGATGGCCGTCTCAGAAACCACGGCATCCATGAAAGGAATGGGACCAAGACTGAGACCTGGATACTCCTCCCCTGGGAAAAGAACCACGGGCTCTGCTGACATAACGGCGATTGCCCCTGAAGCGAGAACGAGATGGGCCAAAAGACCTTGACTGTTTGGGATGGTCCGCTGGCAGCTTATGGACCTTGTTTTCACCCAAGGACTTAATAAGCTGCTCCAGGTCCTCTCCAAAAAGCAACTTACCCTTAAAAGGAAGATTGCCCAACCGAGCCATAGAGGAAGCATCAGCAGACCAATTGCACAACCAGAGAAGACGTCTGGCAGAAACCGCTGACACCATAGCTTTAGCTTGGACCCGAAGCAAATCATACAGAGCATCCGCCCCATAAGCAATAGCACCCTCCAAACGTTCAGCTTGCTCAGCCTGTGCAGATGGGAGGTCCTGGGTGCTGAGTAACTGCTGCATCCACCTAAGGCTTGCCCGCTGCATAAGACTGCTGCAAATTGTTGCTCGGACACCAAGAGCCAAAACTTCAAAAATGCGCTTTAAATAAAATTCAAGCTTACGGTCTTGAATGTCCCATAAAGCAGTCAAACCCACCACTGGGATGGTAGTGCGCTTTGTCACAGCTGTGACAGACGAATCCACCTTGGGAATTTTTTTAAATGTCCAAGCAGTCCTCAGGGAGAGGGTATAGCTTATCCATAGCTCTCCCAACACAAAGTCCAGACCCAGGAGACTCCCATTCCCTGAGGAGGAGCAAGCGGTATATGGGATGAAAAGGAAAGGAATGCGGTAAGGCCCTGAGTCCCACCAGGACCAGGTCCGCGTTTGGTCATAGCTGTAGCGACAGAATCCTCTGGGGGAGGGTCAATTCCCAGGTCTTGAAGAACGAAGGTAATAAGAGGCTCCAATTCTTCCCACCTAAATAAATGCAGAACACGCGGATCATCACCCTCTAGGGGAGGGGGAGTAGAACCTTCATCATCCCCAAAATTGCGCGGGTCCACCGGAGGGGGGGGGTGGTGGGTCCGCGGCGGGAGGGGAGGCCCCCGGGACCACGCGAAGCCTAACGGGGCCCTGAGGGTCCAAAACTTCCTCAGAGGAAGGCCTAGGTGGAATTGGAGAGGAGGGAACAATAGGAGGGGGGTCCATATCCCTTTGCAGACTGGCCAGATATGAATCATACATTAAAGTACAAAATCCGACGAAAAACGGGCCCGGGCCAAACTTTTCGCAGGGGGGGGGGTTGAAAAGGCGAGGGGGGATCAGAGCCAGCACCCCGAGAGTGAACCGGGCTCAAATCGGGCGCAAAAAGCGAAAAATTCGAGTCCCCTGCATCCGGAGAAGCAGGGAGAGAAAAATCCAAGATGGCCGCTGCAGCCGCGCGATCCTGCGACGAAAAAGGCTTGGCAGCACGGCAGGGAGTCCTTCCCCGAGGCTTAATTGCTGGCGATTCAAGAGAGGGACCTTCACCCCCCGAAATGCACCGAGAACAAACCCCTTCACGGGAGAGCCGGGAGGCCGACTCTCCACAAGCAGTGCAGCACAATGGTCGCGGCATGAGAGCAGGAGCCGCAATGTAATTAAGCAAAACAGCTGAGCTGGGAGCCCCAGAGGAGTTAGGCGGGAGATTGAACCCCGCTCTCTCCTCAAATAATAAAACTGCTGCCTTAAAGTTAAATTTATTAAATATTCTCTATTAGTTCTTTTTTTTTTTTTTTTTTTTTAAAGAACTGTATGAAAAACAAAGCTCTGTGGAAAAAGTGACAGAAAAAAGTTTTAGTTCCTCACAGAGACAGGGGAATGAAATTCATCCCTGAAAGGCACATCCGAGGAATAGACCACTCGGGGCACGACAGCAGTGGGGAGAGGGACTGGCACCACCAGTATCACCCACACAGGTCACCGGGAAGGGAACCTAGGCTGATAATAATCAAGGGGCAAAGCCCCCCTAGGAACCCCAAGAGCGAGGGAAACAGAAGTGTCTGCCCTAAACACAGTCAGTGAGAAAAGTTCTCAAAACAATTTTTTATTTTTTTTTTATTAATATGAAGTAGACAAAAAAGGTACTTGCATGAGCTTGCCCCAAAGAATAGAGTAGACAGAGAGGGCAAGCTAAACAGGGAACCGAGAGAGTGAGATGTTCCAGCTGCTGGAGACAGTTGAATACTGAGGGTTCCGGGGTAGGTTCTGTCCTTATATGGGCAGCCTCAGAATTCTGAACTGTCTCCACCTGCTGGAACGGGGGCTTAACCCATGGTCTGGACTGATCCGGGTACGTACAGGGAACCTGAGTTATATCCATTTGTTCAAGTTGAAATGTTGTACAGCATTTGTATATGTGAGTGACTGAGAGCATGTGTGTATAGGTGTGTAATTGAGAGCCAGTGTGAGAGAGAGCGCTGGTATGTGACTGAGAGAGAGGAGAAAGTTCCAAGCAAACCACCCCTCCTCATATAAAAAATTTCTAGATACCAATACAATATTTCAAAATAGCAGACACAAAGACCCAGTAATGAAAAATAAGGATACAAAAATGTTTTTGCTCTGCATACCTGGGAACATTTGATATCCAGGTGTCCTGAGATTGTTTTGAATTAGCAGGAGGAGGGGTGGTTTGCTTGGAACTTTCTCCTCTCTCTCAGTCACATACCAGCGCTCTCTCTCACACTGGCTCTCAATTACACACCTATACACACATGCTCTCAGTCACTCACATATACACATGCTTTTTCTCTCACTTATATAGGCTCTTAATTACACATTTACACACATGCTGTCTATCTTTTCACGCTTACACACATAGGCTTTCAATCACACACATATATGCTGTCTTTTTCTCTCACACACAGACTCTCATTCACATGCTTACAAACATGCTCTCTCTCTCTCATTTAAACACAGGCTCTCAATCACATACTTACGTGCTCCCTCACCTAAACCAGCTCTCAATTTCACACAGACACACATGCTCTCTCTCTTACTTATATACACAGGCTCTTAATCATACATCTCTCTCACACACAAAGGATCTCAATCATACACACATACTTTCACCCAAACAGGTTTGCAATCTCAAACTTACACACACAGACTTTCAATCACACACATACATGCTGTCTTTTTCTCTCACACACACTTTCATTCACATGCTTACACACATGCTCTCTCTCTCTCATTTAAACACAGGCTCTCAATCACATACTCACATGCTCCCTCACCTAAACCATCTCTCAATCATACAGATACATATGCTCTCTCCCTTACTTATACACACAGGCTCTTAATCATACATACACATGATCTCTCTCACACACAAATGATCTCAATCATACACACATACTCTTTCACACAAACAGGTTTGCAATCACAAACTTACACATATAGGTTCCCAGTTGTAAACTTACATTCATGCTCTCTCTCTCAAAGGCAGGCTCTCAATCACAGACATACATGCTATCTCACTCACACACATACATACATGCTTGCTTGCTCATTCACTCTCTCTCCCCCCCCCTCCGGAACTAGTGGCAGCAGCAGCCTCCTCCCAACCCTAACCTCCTTCATTTTCAGCCCTCGTGGAGGAGGAGTCCCATTGGCCGCGGGGTTGACGCTCTTCTTCATTTTCCTCCGAGCCGTGCTGCACATTCTTCAGACTGCGCCTCTCTTCTGTTCTTCGGGCCGATTCTGACCACACTAGCATGGTCTCTTCTTCCCGCGCACGCACCCGATGCTCACCATGCCGATGCCGCTGACTACAGCTGTCCTGCCGCGTTCCGCCCAGGCTGACAGCATTTTAAGCCCGGGCGGAGGAGGACCGGGTAGTAGCTGGTTCAGCGGGGGACCGGGAAGTGTGGCGACACACCTGCGTGTTCTTGGCGACACACTGGTGTGTTGCGACACACCGGTTGAGAACCACTGCTCTGATATATACTTTTGTCATTAAGCAAAAAAATAATTTTACTGTGTGAAAAATAAGTCCTTCCAGTTCTCTCCTAGTGACTGCTCTGCACTCAGCAACTTCACAGTAAAAAGTCTTGGGTTGATGTCATTAGTATATAGGACAATAGGGAAACCACTCTCTAGTGAGGCCAATTACTTGTCTGAAGATATCTAGTCAGGAAAGAGAAAATAAATTTTTACTTTATATTCATTCTACTTTTACTGGAAAAAAGTATATTAAAGTGATTTTAACCAATAAACCAAGTAGCTGTTGCTGGAGAATCAGAAAGATGAACATATACAGTAGATACCCTGCAGGTTTTGTTTTCAGATAGAAGCTTTTTATGACTTGTGATCTTCTTTAATGTCCATCTTCTTGGAAATATGTAATGGTTATTGTTTGAATATCTACAGTTCATTAGGAAATTCAATTATAAAACTTGAATTAGGAGATAATGCAATATAGTAATAGCTTGATTATATTCTACCTAGTTTATGTTTACTGGCTATATTATCCAATCCATAATTAAAGGTTCAAACCTTTTAAAGATTGTTGCCAGTAGCATTTAATATTTAATGACAATACATTACAGATGACATGTTTTAGAGGATATTTCATATCTCATTTGACTCAAAGGGTAATTTAATTAGCATACTGGATAAAGCACGATTATATACCCATGGTGAAATGTCCAGATTGCTTTTGAAATAAATCAAATCTTATAATTTGATGAGCCAGAATTACGGCACATTACTGTGTGGTGGTACAGTATTAATTAGCACCATGCAATTACTCTATGTTTCACTGTCTAGTCACAGCAAAAAAATATTTTGCATACTCCCTGTAGCAGTCAGCCTTTTACATATAGTAATGAAGACAGACTTCTTTTCATATGTGCATGAGAAATATAGGGTACTCGAGAGGACAGAATGCTAAAAAAACGTCTTGGGTTAACACTAACACAAGGAGTATATCACATCTTTCATGAAGAGTTAAAATCGCTTGCCATTGCACGCTACAATATTTTTTTGTATCAGTTCCCCTGGCATTAATGAATTGATATCTAATGGCAATTTCTTAAGTTCTTATGTTGCTGATAGAGTGAACTGACCAAGAGTGGAGTTTTGGAGAGTAGATGATATGTGGAATAATTTTTGTAGTTTTGGAGTTGAACCAGTTCCTGAAGGAAGGGAAACCCCAGTGTTTGGAAAGAGTGTGAAGATTTTTGGAAATCTTGACAATTACTGAGAGAGCCTTTTGGATTTATCTGTTTTCAAGGCAATTTTTGAATGAGGGGTTTGTCACCTTCTTCCAGGCTTTGGAATTACAAAGAACTACCCTACCCTCCAATGGAAGTGGATGCTGGTGAGGGGTGAGAAGAACATCAAGGAGTAGTACCATAGATAAAGAGACAATGGTTTTTCTGTGTTTGATTTTTTGATAATGTTCCTATTTTTTTCCTATACTGGCCTGGATTCTTATTTTAAAATGCAAGCAAACTTTTACTTTGAATGCCATTACTGGACCCTGTGGTTCTGTTGGCTATTAGTACCCCAAGTGGAAAGAGTTATTCCCATCAAAGGACTCCCCTGACCAGAGACTAAGACAAGTAAGGTGAAAGTGATTTTTGAAGACAGTATCCACAACTGCACCAAAGGCCCAGGAGGCTATCCTCCCTCTTCCAGATAAACATTGTAAATCCCTGGTTTCAGCCAGCAAGCAAACTGGAGATCCCGCTACATTGCCTATTTTGCTAATGCATTCTTTTACTTATCACACTATATAGCAGGGGTGAGAAACCTTCAGTCCTTAAGGGACACTAACTGGTCAGGTGTTTTGAGGATGTACCTAATCAATATGCACAATATGCATCATATAGATTTTCATATACACTGACTCAATTGTATGTTAGTCTGTCTCATGCATATTCATTAGGGTGATCCTGAAAACTGACTGGTTTGCAGCCCTTGAAGACTGAGGAGGTTCCCCTCCCTCGCTTTATATGTTCTTACTTCTCCCTAAAAGCTAGAGGATGGAAATGAAGAAAAGAATGCATGGAGGTAACTTGCTGGTGCGGCGGATACTACCAGGGCGGATTGGCCTTTCAGCCCAAATGATCCTTTCAGCCCAAATGATCCTATCATGCATGCTTTTTTTCAGCTTCCCAGTTCTATAAGGCAGGGTGAGGTGGCTGCCTCAGGGGGCTAAATCTTGAGAGAGGCAAGAATCCGCCCCCCCAAAAAAAAACCCTGCGGTGACTGCTTCACTACCAGGCTGATTTTAAAAGCCCTACACATGCCTATACAGGAAGATACGTGCGTGACCAGTCTGTGCGCGTGCTGCGGGCTTTTTCAAAGGCCTGCAGCCACAAGCATATCTCCTGGTACACTTAGAAGAACTGGATGAGTCAAAAGGGGTGGGCCAGGGGAGGGCTGGGGGTAGGGTCTGGGAGTGGCATGGGCGGCCCGGGGGGTGGGGGGGCCAGGACAGCCAGGACAGCACCATTAAGGCACTTGTCCCATTTCTGCATGTGTCGGAAACACCGTACACAAAGAAAAAGATAGTAGGGGGTCAGGGACAATAGGGAAAAAGGCAGGCAGGGGAGGTAGGGGGTTAGGAAGTTCCCTTCCAGTCCGTTCCTTTATTGGAGCGGACTGGGAGGGAACTGGGGAAAGGCCCTATCGTGTTGCCAGCACTAGTGCTAAAATCTTCCCTCCTTGTGCGCAGAAGTCGGCAATTGCGCTCACACATGCATGCCAATATAAAATTATGCGTACATGTGCGCAAAAGTAGAGAATTTTATAACATGCACACATTGATGAGCCCATGTTATAAAATCAACGCGTCCATGTGCACATGCCAGAACGCTCAGGCGTGGGTCTAAAAATTCACATTTATGCCCTTTGATTTTTAATGCTAGCAGGGTTCCCACATGCTGCTAGCAGGGTTCCCACATGCTGCTGGCAGGAAAATCGGCGGTGCTGCAAAATTATGTGATGGCAGGGTTTCCATTCCCTGCTAGCACTAGCGAAGACCCCATTGTGGTGCTGCAAAATGATGTGCTGGTGGGTTTCCTACTTCCTGCCAGCAACAAGAAATCTTGCGGGACCGTCGACATTTCTCCTGCAGCTGGTGGCAGAAGAGGAGGTCGAGTGGGGCCACCAGTATTACCCCTGCAGCAGCAGAAGAGTCCTCACTGTGGCACCGCCAGCCGAGGAGGAGCTCTAGTGAGAGGAGGCTACCTCTTCAGTCTGGCCCACGCTGCCTAAGGTAGAAAGCTGCTGCATCGGGCTGGGTTGTGCTGCCAAAGAGAGAAGGCTGCTGAACCAAGCTGGGCCATAGTATCTGAGAAAAGGCTGCTGCATCTGGCTGGGCTGAGTGGCTGAAGAAAGGATGACTACTGCTGCCTGTACTGTGCACATTCCAGGGACAGAGAGAAAGTGAGAGCATGCATGTGTGTGTGTGTGTGTGTGTGTGTGTGTAAGCAATAGCATGTATGAGAACTTGTATATATGTGTGTGAGCAATAGCATGTATGAGAGCTTGGGTGTGTCTGTGAGTAAGAGCATGTGTGAGTGAGAGCATTAGAGCATATGAGAGCTAGAGTGTGTATGTGAGAAATAGCATTTGTGAGAGCTTGAGTGTGTATGTGAGTGATGATGTGTGGGCCTAAGGAGGCTGCAGCTGCTGCCTACACATTCCAGGGAACATAAGAACATAAGAAATGTCCATGCTGGGTCAGACCAAGGGTCCATCAAGCCCAGCATCCTGTTTCCAACAGAGTCCAAAGCAGGCTACAAGAACCTGGCAATTACCCAAACACCAATAAGATCCCATGCTACTGATGCAATTAATAGCAGTAGCTATTTCCTAAGTAAACTTGATTAATAGCAGTTAATGGACTTCTCCTCCAAGAACTTATTCAAACCATTTTTGAACCCAGCTACACTAACTGCACTAACCATATCCCCTGGCAACAAATTCCAGAGCTTAATTGTGTGTTCAGTGAAAAATAATTTTCTCTGATTAGTCTTAAATGTGCTACTTGCTAACGTCTTGGAATGCCCCTAGTCCTTCTATTATCCAAAAGTGTAAATAACAGATTCACATCCACTCGTCCAGCCCCATGCGCCCCTGCTGAATGTAGTTTAGTTTATTTTAATTATTTATAGTTTTTAATGTTATTAACTATGTTTCATTATATAATATTTTGGATTGTAAAGCTTGTTGCTAATTTAATGTTCATTGTAAACCGAGGTGATGTTTGCTAACGAGCCGCGGTATATAAAAATCCTTAAATAAATAAACAAATAAAATCTTAAAGACCTCTATCATAGCCCCCTTCAGCCGTCTCTTCTCCAAGCTGAACAGCCCTAACCTCTTCAGCCTTTCCTCATAGGGGAGCTGTTCCATCCCCTTTATCATTTCGGTTGCCCTTCTCCGTACCTTCTCCATCGCAACTATATCTTTTTTGAGATGCGGTGACCGGAATTGTACACAGTATTCAAGGTGCGGTCTCACCATGGAGCGATACACAGGCATTATGACATTTTCCATTTTATTAACCATTCCTTTCCTAATAATGCCTAACATTCTGTTTGCTTTTTTTTTCACTGCTCTAGCAGACTGAGCCGATGATTTTAAAGTATTATCTACTATGATGCCTAGATCTTTTTCCTGGGTGGTAGCTCCTAATATGGAACCTAACATCGTGAAACTACAGCAAGGGTTATTTTTCCCTATATGTAACATCTTGCATTTGTCTTCATTAAATTTCATCTGCCATTTGGATGCCCAATCTTCCAGTCTTGCAAGGTCCTCCTGTAATTTATTACATCCACTTGTGTTTTAACTACTCTGAATAATTTTGTATCATCAGCAAATTTGATAATCTGACTCGTCAAATTCCTTTCCAGATCATTTATATATATATATTGAAAAGCACCGGTCCAAGTACAGATCCCTGAGGCACTCCACTGTTTACCCTTTTCCACTGAGAAAATTGACCATTTAATCATACTCTCTGTTTCCTGTCTTTTAACCAGTTTGTAGTCCATGAGAGGACATCGCCTTCTATCCCATGACTTTTTAGTTTTCTTAGAAGCCTCTCATGAGGGACTTTGTCAAATGCCTTTTGAAAATCCAAATATACTACATCTACCGGTTCACCTTTATCTACAGGTTTATTAATCCCTTCAAAAAAATAAAGCAGATTTGTTAGTGTGTATTTCCTCCATTGTGATGAGAAGTGCTGAGTTGGGTCTGGCAAGGTCGCGTATAGGCTTGACACAATCTGAAGGCAGACTGGGAGTAGTGGTAGGTGCTGAGAGAGCTGTCGATGCCATTTTTTTAAAAAGTTTGTTTTTGTTGCTTGCCGCTGCCTCAGGCCGCGATCGGCAGCTCTGGGTCAGGCCTGGAGCTAGAACCACGATCGCCGCGATCGTAGGATGGGCCATGTTTAGGCCAAAGCCAAGAGAAGTGAGCAAGACAGGAAAGGGGAGGAGCTTGGAGGAGCCACGATTAATGAGGGAGGGGAGGAGAGAGAGAGAATTTGTGGGCAGTTCGGAGAGACTGCTCTGCATCAGGCAGTGCTACTGAGGGGAAAAGGTGGGCCTTCCAGACGGTGCCAGATCTGAAGAAGAGGTAAAGAAAACGGCACAGGAGAGATCAGCTGGTCAGTAGTGACCAGCTAAACAAAATTGATATCGCTGCTGACGGTCTTTCACTTCTATGTGAGAGGTGTCAGAGCTGACAGGAAAGAACAGTTGGTGGTGGGAATCGGAGAGCTTTGAGCTTCTGGGTGAGCTTTTAATGTGAGAGGAACAGTTATAGGGAATTCTGATTAAAGTCATTGGACCAAGGAGTACCAGTGCAAGACTAGATAGTGGTAGTTTAGGTGATGTCATCAGTGATGTCATCAGGGACCCAATCTTTAGTGATGGGGGGGGGTGATCAATCTATATAAATAAAAATGTTAAATAGTTTGTACGTCATCGCTAATCTCGCCAACCGCTTAACTGAATGCATTCAAATTTGCACACAACATTCACTTCCCATACGGGAAGGATCTTATACACTTACATTACATATAGGTCACACCTGTGAGAGGTAATACAAGTTTAAAAATTGCTTACACAAAACAGCGACATCTGGTGGCCGTCAGCACAAGTGCAACTTCTTACACCTTTCACACACACTCACACACCACCCCCCACCCCCACACAGGGCTATTGTCTTTCGTTCACACTCCCTCATAACACACAGAAATCCACACTCATCACACCACACACCCCCACCCACATGCCTGCCAATGTCACTTACTTCACCCACCCTCCCAAAACACACCAAAACATGGATTCCTGGCTGCTACATTGGGAAGCCACGCATTTCACACACCCTCCGAATTTAAATTAAAGTACCCTCTTCCACCCACCCACGCACTGCACTCCGATCACACACTACACCTGAAACAAGTCCGTGCTTCTCCGCCGGCACCACAGGAACGGTCCGGGACACATCGCATTCAGTAGGGCCGTCCGATGCCAGCAACCAAAATGGTGCCGGCGGATCTTGCCCTTACTATGCTATACGGAGACAACAATGATGTCTGTACACCATGTGACATAGTAAGGGCAACAGCCCGTCGGTGCCATATCCTCAGCGGACATTTGCCCTTACTAGATCACGAATCCTGACGCATCCCTTTCACCGGTGAAGTTTTGCAACATGGCAGCCGGCGGAACAAACCCTAGCACACACCCTCAAGACCGGCTGGCAGTTTACACAGGTAGCCAGGGAGGAGCACGGTGGGGGACCGTTCTTATTTTCCGCCGCGCATTTTTCACGGATGGGGGGGGCACTCATTCTCCACATCTCCCGAGAGGGGGGCTGTAGTGTGGGTTGCTCTATTTTGCCAGGTTGGGGGGGGGGGGGGCCCAGGAAGGTGTGCTTGCATATTTAAACTAATCTTTGCTGGTGCTGTTCATTTGGGGTAAAAAAAAACCAAAAAAACCCCCCACAAACTGTAACCTTTACTGCTCTATTCTGTTTTTTCAACTTTACCAGGCTCAGCCACAGCTGAACCGATTGCTTTCAAATTTGGACACAAGCTTCACCTCACATACGGCAAGGTTCTTCCACACTTACATTACATATATGTCACACCGGGGGCTGGTAAAAAAGTTTTAATATTTGGTTCCACAAAACAGCGACATCTGCTGGACGTAAGCGCAAGCTCTTACACCTTGCACAAACGCTCACACTCCACACACACGTGACCAATGTTTGGGATTCACACACCCTCCGACCAGACACAATTCCACCCTCCTCACACACCCCCGCACACGTGCCAATTGTACTTACTTCACACACCCTCCCAAAACACACAAAAACCCACAAAATTCCAGCATGCTACACCGGGAGGCCACTAACATGCCACATGTTTGCAATTCCCACACCCTACGAGATCACACAAAAACACCCTCCTCACACCCCCCAAGCACATGACTTTTCTACTTACTGCCCACACCCTCCGAACGCACGCAAAACGGCAGAATAGTTCAGGCTGCTCCAGCGGGGGGGGGGGGGGACAGCGCTCCGTGACACATCGCATACACTACAGCCGTTGGCTGCCAGCAATCAAAATGGCGCCGACGGCTCTGTCCCTTACTAGGACACTCGGGAACGCCAATGGCGGCAGTAGCCCATGTGACATAGTAAGGGTGAGGGCCCGTCGACGCCATTTTCTGGACTGGCAACCGGCGCACCTTCGCCCTTACTATCTGAGCGAGACGACCGCTCCCATTTCTCCACCCTACTGACAGAGTAAGTTCTAACAGCCGTCGGAGACAGTTTCAGTGCTGGCTGCCAAGGGCCCGGCGCTAATACTTCCATGCCGGAACGAACACACGATCCACCGACTACCATTTTTGACAGGTATCGGCGGGCCTGCAGGGGGGGGGGGGCGTGGGGATGTTATTGCGTCCATGTTCGGGCGGGGGGGCAGGGGGGCGGTTATCCCCATTCTCTTTTCTTTCTTTTCCACTTAACCTTGCTCTGCCACTGCAACGTGTGGCCGGGTACAGCTAGTTGTGAATAAAATAAAGAAAATTATATATTTTTTAAAAGAAATGATAGTGGTAACCAGACAAAGACAATCAGAACACCTGACTGAGATAGATTTATCGTAGTAGAAATGTTTTAAAATATATGAATTTCTTCAATGAACACACTGACATGTTAAAAATAAAAATAACCAATATAATCAAAGCGAGGACACGTAGATTTTTTTCAAACTGTATCGGAAAAAACCCACCATATCACTGAAGCCAATACCAGTTTACCATCACCTCAAAAATTCCAACACAGTGATAGAACATAGATCTACCTTCCAATTATAATGACCTTCATAATAGGCATCATTGTAGTTGCTTACGCATTGTTCCACTCTGTCTTATGTATAATCATTTGGTCATTTTAAGTTCTATTTCTAACTGGATTTGCTTTCACAATTTTTTAAGAATTTTTTGTTTGCACATTAAAAGTTCCTCTTAAAATACATATATGTTGTGCTTAAATTTTGCACTTATCTTGAAATAATTTCACCTTCACAAGTGTTGATTGTTGTCTTGCTGTATTCCACAAGAAACTGTTGACCCAACACTGGACCGTATTTCGGACTGCTGTGAAAAATCTTCAGTCCTTTATCAAGGATGATTACATCTGCGTCTAAACACACCATATTGTCAATAAAATTACCACTCTAAATTTGAAAATTACTGCAGATAAAACTGGACTTTAGTTATTCCGATAGCGCAAACACGATAGCTTTGTGTACTCACATGTTTTCTTTTCATTTTTCTTTCACATTGCACTTCACACTCACAATGGCGTCCCAGCGTTTTTTAGATATTTCACATCCGGAACCCAACCGGAACCCTCTTAAATGCTGCTCTATACTATCATTCCGCCTACTATGCTAGATTGAGGGCTGATGTCAAAGCACCAAGTAATCTGATTATATCAAAGAGTACCACTCATTCGAAGCATTCAGACCATTCGGGGAAACTGTATTAAGGCTGAATATCCACTGTTGTTCCTTGAGATTTAATATTTTATTTATATTCCCCCCACGTGGATGTATTTGTACTTTCTCCAAAATCCTCCAGCGTAGATCATCAAAACTGTGATTTCGATCTTTACAATGTAGTACTAAGGGGGCAGTAATTTTTTCAGTAGTAATACAGCTTCTGTGTTCGGTCAATCGTGTACGTATCATTCTTTTCGTCCTGCCCACGTAATATAATTTACACGGACATTCAATCAGATATATGACATGTGTGGATTTACAGTCAGTATAATATCGTAATGTAAAATTACGTCCACTAGAATCCACCCATGTATCACCGATAATTACTTGTTTACACACAGAACAACCTGTGCATGGCCAACTACCATTTGGTAAATTTAAATTGTCATCTAAAGGAACTTGTAGAAACAAATGTATGATATTATCACCTATGTTGCGACCCCGACTATAAGCGATAATAGGGCGTATTTCAAATAATGGTGCATGAGGTTTTAATACTGTCCAATGTTGTAAAATAGATGCGGCAATTGCACCAGCTTTATTTGAAAAAGGAATCGAACAAACTAATGGGGATTTACGGTCCTCTTGTTTTTTCTAACAATAACCAACATCGCGCTGCATTGGTGGAGCATTTCCAAGCTCTTTTAATATAATGACTAGGATATCCCCATTGTAACAACCTTTGCGCCAAAATTCCTGCTTGTACTTGGAACTCTTCATTGTCACTGCATAGGCGTTTTAACCGCAAAAATTGTCCGATGGGCAAGTTTTTCTTCAGGTGATACGGATGAAAGCTAGAGAAATGGAATAAAGTATTTTTATCACATGGCTTACGATACATAGACATGACTATATTCTTCCCATCTTTTCTTATAAGAATATCCAAAAAATTAATTTGTATATGATGGAATTCAATCGTGAACTTCAAATTTTGATCAAGCGTATTAATCCAACTATGAAACTGTAACAATTCTTCCAAACTTCCATGCCACAAAAAGAAAATATCATCAATATAACGGGTATAATGTGAAATATTTGAAAACTCCACAGTGTTATATAGAAAAATATTTTCAAAATTTGTAACTTAAAGATTGGCCAAACTGGGGGCCATAGTGGCCCCCATAGCCGTCCCATGTATTTGTTTATACCACTTCTGTTGAAATAGAAAAAAATTCTCACACAATGCTAATGTTGTAAGTTGCATCAAAAATTCTGTGGTAATTCTATGAGGACGTTCTCGTAGATTGAGAGTATTTTCTACGATTTGCAAGGCTTCGAGCTGTGAAATTGACTGTATGTCCATAGTCACAAGCAATGCATCATCAGCATTATTAATATCATCCAACTTAGCTAACATTTGTTTGGTGTCTTTGCAAAACGATCTACTCTCCGACACAAAAGGCTGTAAGAAAAAATCGACAAAAGTGGATAACGGCTCCAATACAGATCCAATAGTGGTAACGATGGGGTGTCCGGGGGGATTCTCACAATCTTTATGCACTTTTGGCACAAAATATATCGTGGGTGCCATTGGATACTCCACACAGAGATACCGTGCTTCTCTTGATGTCAAACTGCCTAATATTAATTGCTCATTCACCAATTCTGCAATTTTGTGACTTAATTCTACTGTAGGGTCGTTCTCCAACAATTCATACCTAGTGGTATCCTGAACATGATGTAAAATCTCTGCGATGTATCTTTGTTTGTCTTGCAGGACTACGGCACCCCCTTTGTCAGCTTTTTTTATGACAATGGAAGTTTCATGCTTTAGAGATAATAATGCTTGAAATTCACCATGGGTTAGATTGTATTTAGGTGCCGTGTACCTTGCTTCAATTTCAACTACATCAATTATGACCAATTCAATAAAGGTTTTTATAATGGGATCTAAAGGTCCACTAGGTAACCAGTTGGATTTTGGATGCAGTATCGAGCAATCTACTTGTGGAATATTTTGAGAAAAATACAACAGCAATTGGAGTTTACGAAAAAAGCGATACAATACAATTCTACAAAAAAATGGATCGTGCCGATGAAAGGGAATAAAAGATAACCCTTTTTGTAACATTTTATAGTGATCCGGTGTTAACTGCATGTGAGATAAATTTATGACGTTGTAATCCGATTCTGGGATCTGGTGTAGGGTCTCTGTTCTAAATCCGGTCCTGTCGGTTGGCGTGTTTGGCGAAAAAACCGTCTTTGTTGTGGTCTATATGTACGAAAATTGCCTCTGCCACGGTTATATGTGGCATTATTTGCTACTTGAGGTAATTCTTCTTCCGAACCAGATGAGTTCTCGGAAGAACCTGCAAAGGCTACTTTGCGTGGAGGGTTTGATGTTCTTCTCTGCCATGGGTAAATTGCTCCGGTAGAGTAATCCTTTTCATCACGCTTGAATTTCCCGATTTTACTATTTTTCAGTTCTGTTCTGAACTTCTCAATAGTAGTATTAAATTCATGCAAACAAAAAATTCTTAAAAAATTGTGAAAGCAAATCCAGTTAGAAATAGGACTTAAAATGACCAAATGATTATACATAAGGCAGAGTGGAACAATGCATAAGCAACTACAATGATGCCTATTATGAAGGTCATTATAATTGGAAGGTAGATCTATGTTCTATCACTGTGTTGGAATTTTTGAGGTGATGGTAAACTGGTATTGGCTTCAGTGATATGGTGGATTTTTTCCGATACAGTTTGAAAAAAATCTACGTGTCCTCGCTTTGATTATATTGGAGTGGAACAAGTAGCATACAAAGGGGGATAAAAAACGATTCATAATGTGGACCAATATATTTAGTTATTCCGAACAGCAAATAACCACAGCACTGCAGGGTTCTTTACTTTTAGATGAGGACAGCAATATCTTCGAAAATTACACTTGGGAACAGCTGTTGGAATTACAAAAAAGAGTGATTAGATCCGAGCTGCATTCGGCTACATTGTTACAATATATAAAAACTGAGAGGATCCCTCGGGGTCTCAGGATTAATTTGGAACCTTCTATCTACCCAGATAATGATGAATTTATACAGAAATGGATTTGCATATTGAATAAATGTGCATTAGATTTAATGTTACTATTGATAGAAACTACTAATCAATTGGCAGAAAAACTACGTCCGGAATGTGAAGCAATGAAGTCCAATTTACAACAACAAGGGACTCTTGAAGCGTATGACGTATAATTGCATGAATTTAATACTACTATTGAGAAGTTCAGAACAGAACTGAAAAATAGTAAAATCGGGAAATTCAAGCGTGATGAAAAGGATTACTCTACCGGAGCAATTTACCCATGGCAGAGAAGAACATCAAACCTTCCACGCAAAGTAGCCTTTGCAGGTTCTTCCAAGGACTCATCTGGTTCGGAAGAAGAATTAACTCAAGTAGCAAATAATGCCGCATATAACCGTGGCAGAGGCAATTTTCATACATATAGACCACAACAAAGACGGTTTTTTCGCCAAACACGCCAACCGACAGGACCGGATTTAGAACAGAGACCCTACACCAGATCCCAGAATCAGATTACAACATCATAAATTTATCTCACATGCAGTTAACACCGGATCACTATAAAATGTTACAAAAAGGGTTATCTTTTATTCCCTTTCATCGGCACGATCCATTTTTTTGTAGAATTGCATTGTATCACTTTTTTTGTAAACTCCAATTGCTGTTGTATTTCTCTCAAAATATTCCACAAGTAGATTGCTCGATACTGCATCCAAAATCCAACTGGTTACCTAGTGGACCTTTAGATCCCATTATAAAAACCTTTATTGAATTGGTCATAATTGATGTAGTTGAAATTGAAGCAAGGTACACGGCACCTAAATACAATCTAACCCATGGTGAATTTCAAGCATTATTATCTCTAAAGCATGAATCTTCCATTGTCATAAAAAAAGCTGACAAAGGGGGTGCCGTAGTCCTGCAAGACAAAGAAAGATACATCGCAGAGATTTTACATCATGTTCAGGATACCACTAGGTATGATTTGTTGGAGAACGACCCTACAGTAGAATTAAGTCACAAAATTGCAGAATTGGTGAATGAGCAATTAATATTAGGCAGTTTGACATCAAGAGAAGCACGGTATCTCTGTGTGGAGTACCCAATGGCACCCACGATATATTTTGTGCCAAAAATGCATGAAGATTGTGAGAATCCCCCCGGACGCCCCATCGTTACCACTATTGGATCTGTATTGGAGCCGTTATCCACTTTTGTCGATTTTTTCTTACAGCCTTTTGTGTCGGAGAGTAGATCGTTTTGCAAAGACCCCAAACAAATGTTAGCTAAGTTGGATGATATTAATAATGCTGATGATGCATTGCTTGTGACTATGGACATACAGGCATTATATACGTCAATTCCACAGCTCGAAGCCTTGCAAATCGTAGAAAATACTCTCAATCTACGAGAACGTCCTCATAGAATTACCACAGAATTTTTGATGCAACTTACAACATTAGCATTGTGTGAGAATTTTTTTCTATTTCAACAGAAGTGGTATAAACAAATACATGGGACGGCTATGGGGGCCACTATGGCCCCCAGTTTAGCCATCTTTAAGTTACAAATTTTGAAAATATTTTTCTATATAACGCTGTGGAGTTTTCAAATATTTCACATTATACCCATTATATTGATGATATTTTCTTTTTGTGGCATGGAAGTTTGGAAGAATTGTTACAGTTTCATAGTTGGATTAATACGCTTGATCAAAATTTGAAGTTCACGATTGAATTCCATCATATACAAATTAATTTTTTGGATATTCTTATAAGAAAAGATGGGAAGAATATAGTCACGTCTCTGTATCTTAAGCCATGTGATAAAAATACTTTACTCCATTTCCCTAGCTTTCATCTGTATCACCTGAAGAAAAACTTGCCCATCGGACAATTTTTGCGGTTAAAACGCCTATGCAGTGACAATGAAGAGTTCCAAGTACAAGCAGGAATTTTGGCGCAAAGGTTGTTACAACGGGGATATCCTAGTCTTTATATTAAAAGAGCTTGGAAATGCTCCACCAATGCAGCGCGATGTTGGTTATTGTTAGAAAAACAAGAGGACCGTAAATCCCCATTAGTTTGTTAGATTCCTTTTTCAAATAAAGCTGGTGCGATTGCCGCATCTATTTTACAACATTGGACAGTATTAAGACCTCATGCACCATTATTTGAAATACGCCCTATTATCGCTTATAGTCGGGGTTGCAACATAGGTGATAATATCATACATTCGTTTCTACAAGTTCCTTTAGATGACAATTTAAATTTACCAAATGGTAGTTGGCCATGCACAGGTTGTTCTGTGTGTAAACAAGTAATTATCGGTGATACATGGGTGGATTCTAGTGGACGTAATTTTACATTACGATATTATACTGACTGTAAATCCACACATGTCATATATCTGATTGAATGTCCGTGTAAATTATATTACGTGGGCAGGACGAAAAGAATGATACGTACACGATTGACCGAACACAGAAGCTGTATTACTACTGAAAAAATTACTGCCCCCTTAGTACTACATTGTAAAGATTGAAATCACAGTTTTGATGATCTACGCTGGAGGATTTTGGAGAAAGTACAAATACATCCACGTGGGGGGAATATAAATAAAATATTAAACCTCAAGGAACAACAGTGGATATTCAGCCTTAATACAGTTTCCCCGAATGGTCTGAATGCTTCGATCGAGTGGTACTCTTTGATATAATAAGATTACTTGGTGCTTTGACGTCAGCCCTCAATCTAGCATAGTAGGCGGAATGATAGTATAGAGCAGCATTTAAGAGGGTTCCGGTTGGGTTCCGGATGTGAAATATCTAAAAAACGCTGGGACGCCATTGTGAGTGTGAAGTGCAATGTGAAAGAAAAATGAAAAGAAAATATGTGAGTACACAAAGCTACCGTGTTTGCGCTATCGGAATAACTAAAGTCCAGTTTTATCTGCAGTAATTTTCAAATTTAGAGTGGTAATTTTATTGACAATATGGTGTGTTTAGACGCAGATGTAATCACCCTTGATAAAGGACTGAAGATTTTTCACAGCAGTCCAAAACACGGTCCAGTGTTGGGTCAACAGTTTCTTGTGGAATTCAGCAAGAGAACAATCAACACTTGTGAAGGCGAAATTATTTCAAGATAAGTGCAAAATTTAAGCACAACATATATGTATTTTAAGAGGAACTTTTAAGTGCAAACAAAAAATTCTTAAAAAATTGTGAAAGCAAATCCAGTTAGAAATAGGACTTAAAATGACCAAATGATTATACATAAGGCAGAGTGGAACAATGCGTAAGCAACTACAATGATGCCTATTATGAAGGTCATTATAATTGGAAGGTAGATCTATGTTCTATCACTGCGTTGGAATTTTTGAGGTGATGGTAAACTGGTATTGGCTTCAGTGATATGATATGAAAAATAAAAATAACCCATAAAACTGGAAGAAATTTTTAATAAGAAATGAGAACAGTTTAAGTAAATTTTAGGGACTTTAGTTAAGTATTAGGAATGAGTGTAAGTTGTAGTGAGAATGAAATATTTATATTTATAGTAATTGTGTGAATACTGAAAGTGTTAAATAGAAGAAAAACACGTGAAAGATAAGAAGAAAATTTGTGAAATATTTTTATTATAGTTAGGAAATATGAAAAGGCCTGATGAGGTTAAAGAAATAAAATAAAAATACAGTTAGTACGTTCCTAACACCCCTATGTAAAGTAGTATAACCCACACCACCTTTGAAAAATAAGATGGTAACCATAACCAAGTATTGATGATAATAGCTTCCCTAGTTACCAGTGACAAGGTGAGCGCAGGAAGACCATTTTAAGCCTTAGCACTGAATTAAAGTAGGGAATAAAAAGAGAACTTTGTTAATAGAGTACGTATTATATATTTTCTTAAATTAAAACTTATAAACTCTGGTGTACATTTCCACAGAAACGGAAATAGAACATATTTAATGGGCAGTACCATGAACTATTTAAATGAGTGACATCAGCGGGAGAAAGGATCTAAGGGACTAAGAAAAGGAAAAGACAGTTAGAGGATTAGTCAGTTGAAAGATAGAAGTCAAAGAGGACAGAGATACTGTGATGGTTCTCTGTACTTGAGGCCTAGTGAAAAGTAAAAAACATTTAAATATTAATGAGAGAACAATCACATTAAAGAGAGTGAATGAGAGAATGTATGATAATGTGTGAGGTTCCTGCCAAGGTAAGATAGTTAAAAAAAAGAAAAGAAAAGAAAAGAGCTGTATCACGTATTGCCAGAGCATTAGGGATGTGCAGAAGGAAAGATTGTGTTTTGTTTTGTTTTTTTGTTTCGTTGGGACCCCAATTTGTTTCATTAGTTTCATAGGAAAAAACCCAATTTTTTTATTAGTTTCATTCATTTTCGTTTGCTATTAAAGTCAATGAGGGAAGTATTTGCAGCCTATTTTTGGCTGCAGAATTGGGGTTTTCTTATCAATTCAGATGAAACTTCTGGGGAGCGATCATCAAAATGAGAAAAGAGCTCCAAGATACTTAGACTGTGGCAAAGTGGCATGAATAGCCTAAGACACTGTAAAGTGGCAAAGGGGTACCAGGAGTGGCAAGACTGCTTTAAAAGAGGTGCAAAGCAGCAGAGAGTGTCAAAAACACACCACAGCTTCAATAGAGAGCATTGATAACAGTTGCATGAACCCTTGAAGGCAGCACGATAGGCAAAGTAGCAAGACAAGTGGCATAAAAATCCTACAGCACAATGAAGGGGGAACATAGCAAAGCAAGCAGAAAGAGTGTCAGAAAAAACCACAAGGCATAGATAAAGGGACAAGCAGCAAAGAAAGACTAGCATCAACACACTGAGGAACCATGATAGTGACAAGAACACCACAAGGAGTTGAGTCATCTGGTGTATGGCATCAAGGCAGAGTGGCAGAAAGTTGATAGGGGCAAGACCGGCTGGCAGAGTGGAGGTAGTCTGGTCCCTGTTTACATGGTTTAATGCAACAAAGTCAGCATGGCTTTACCCAGGGCAAGTCTTGCCTCACAAATCTGCTTCACTTTTTTGAAGGAGTTAATAAACATGTGGATAAAGGTAAACCGGTAGATATAGTATACTTGGATTTTCAGAAGGCATTTGACAAAGTTCCTCATGAGAGGCTTCTAGGAAAAGTAAAAAGTCATGGGATAGGTGGCGATGTCCTTTCGTGGATTGCAAACTGGCTAAAAGACAGGAATCAGAGAGTAGGATTAAATGGGCAATTTTCTCAGTGGAAGGGAGTGGACAGTGGAGTGCCTCAGGGATCTGTATTGGGACCCTTACTTTTCAATATATTTATAAATGATCTGGAAAGAAATACGAAGAGTGAGATAATCAAATTTGCAGATGACACAAAATTGTTCAGAGTAGTTAAATCACAAGCAGATTGTGATAAATTGCAGGAATACCTTGTGAGATTGGAAAATTGGGCATCCAAATGGCAGATGAAATTTAATGTGGATAAGTGCAAGGTGATGCATATAGGGAAAAATAACCCATGCTATAATTACACAGTGTTGGGTTCCATATTAGGTGCTACAACCCAAGAAAGAGATCTAGGTGTCATAGTGGATAACACATTGAAATCGTCGGTACAGTGTGCTGCGGCAGTCAAAAAAGCAAACAGAATGTTGGGAATTATTAGAAAAGGAATGGTAAATAAAACGGAAAATGTCATAATGCCTCTGTATCGCTCCATGGTGAGACCGCACCTTGAATACTGTGTCCAATTCTGGTCGCCGCATCTCAAAAAAGATATAATTGCGATGGAGAAGGTACAGAGAAGGGCTACCAAAATGATAAGGGGAATGGAACAACTCCCCTATGAGGAAAGACTAAAGAGGTTAGGACTTTTCAGCTTGGAGAGGAGACGACTGAGGGGGGATATGATAGAGGTGTTTAAAATCATGAGAGGTCTAGAACGGGTAGATGTGAATCGGTTATTTACTCTTTCGGATAGTAGAAAGACTAGGGGGCACTCCATGAAGTTAGCATGGGGCACATTTAAAACTAATCGGAGAAAGTTCTTTTTTACTCAACGCACAATTAGACTCTGGACTTTGTTGCCAGAGGATGTGGTTAGTGCAGTTAGTATAGCTGTGTTTAAAAAAGGATTGGATAAGTTCTTGGAGGAGAAGTCCATTACCTGCTATTAAGTTCACTTAGAGAATAGCCACTGCCATTAGCAATGGTAACATGGAATAGACTTAGTTTTTGGGTACCTGCCAGGTTCTTATGGCCTGGATTGGCCACTGTTGGAAACAGGATGCTGGGCTTGATGGACCCTTGGTCTGACCCAGTATGGCATTTTCTTATGTTCTTATGTTCTTATGTTCTCTGCTGGTCTCTGGTGTACCCTTGTCTACATCAAGTGGGAGTCGTCTCATGGAGGCCTGCCTAAGACCACTCAGCCTCGGCACCCGAGAGCTCAACCTAAGGGGAACGTGGGCTGGTATTGGCGAAGCTCCAGTCAGCTTTCATCTCCTAGCCTGCTCTGCCACCCGGTGGTGGGGACCTGTAGGGCTTGCCCTGTGGGTAGCGCCAACCCCACCTCAGGCCAAGGGTCCACAATCAGCGCAACATGGCTAAAGATAATTTTGTGTATTTAATGTGTTATCTTTATCTACTTGGAGAGCTTTGAATAGTCACCCCCAGCATTTTTTCCTCTACCTAGCTTGATGCACTACCTAGCTTCAATCAAGCTAGGTAGAAAGTAAAAGGACAAATCAACTCCTCTTTTATCTTTCATTGCTCCAAATGCCAACTTTGCTGTTTGTACCTCTGACTGTGTATGTAAATCTGCTCCCCCAACCTACCCCACCCCCAAACTCCACCCCAAGTTAGAAGTGCCCCCTCTTACAGTGGTATAAATAGTAAAGTGACATATTGGTCTCTCTCTCTCTCTTTCTCTCTTTCTCATTCTCCCCAAATAGCATGTGTAACAAAAACCTTTTTGGTGGGTAATGTGCCTGCGGTGGATTAATCAGCATGTAATATGAAAATTTGTGCTGGTGCAATAAATTTATTGCAGCTTGCCTATGCAATGTGAGAGCAGGGAAATTATCCTAACCACACCCCCTTTTTTTTATCACAGGCACTATTTCTGCTATATTTATAGCATTTTGATAATTCTAAGCCATAGCTCTGTATTATGAAGAACCAATCATTTGCTCAGTTATAAGTGCTTTAGGATTAACTTAAAAACAAAACAAAGTACTGCAGGATAACACTCACATACTCTGCAGTAGAATAAATTACCGAACATCATGTATAAGTCGACAACTTGTATAAGTCGACAACCATTTTGACTAATTTGCATTAATAAAAGTGGTATATAAACATTTAAATGAAAAGAAATAAATAAAGCTTTTACCCCCAAAACTGGTCCTTAAAATTATGATCATCTTATCCACATAATGGATCAATCCACATAATGCTGGTACCGTAATTCAAGATGTATGAGTGAATCATTCACAAGCTCCTCCTCCCGATCCCTTAACTGCTATCACAACAATGGCACTTGCAATTCCACAAGCATGTCCTTCCTCCTCCCAAGCCAGGGTCTGATTGGCGCACTTAGAACCACAAGATTCAAAGCACACCACTGGGACCCCATGGGGGAAGAGGGAGAACACGCCTGAGTGACCAAGAATTAGTCATCATCCTCATAGCAGCAGTGAGCATTCAAGTTAAGGGATCTGGAGGAGCTGTGGGGGAGAAGCTGTCCTACCGTTACACTGGTACATCACGGGGGAGGAGGAAGGACGTTCTGAGCAAATGCAAGTGCTGTCATTGTGCAGATAGCAGCAGCTGAGTTAAAGAATTGGGAGAGGGAAGGATTCAAATGGAAGGAGCAGTCATGGGGAGGAAGGGAAGGATTTAAATAGGAGAAGCAGCTCTGGGAGAGGGAGAGAAGGATTCAGACAGCAGGGGCAGCCATGGGGGGGGGGGGGGGGGAGAGAAAAGTGTTCTGACAGCAGGGACAGACATGAGGGAGGAAAGGATTCAGATAGCAAAACATTTGAATAATGACATCTTATCCTCAGGAAAATGAGTTCTGAGAAGAAAAAGAGAATATCCTATACCACATCGCTAAACTGAAGGTTAAAGAACATGCAAGAGAATTTGACATTAGTAAAAAACTCATCAGAGATTGGAGAAAAAATGAAGAAAAGCTGCTAGAAATGCCAAAGTCAAAGAAAGCCTTATATTTCAAAATTGCGCCTTTTGAAGGAATGGAAAATGATTTGAATGACTGGGTAATGGAATTCAAACAGAATGGCTACAATGTGACTCACTCAAGCATTAGGATTTGTGCCCTTCAAATGGAAAAAGAAGAAAAATATTCAGTGACCAAAGGTCTGAAAGAATTCACAGCATTGTCTGGTTGGTGTTTGCGGTTCATGAACAAATATGGATTGTGCCTTCATCAACGCACAAAGATTTCACAGAAACTGCCTAAAGAGCTTGATGAAAACATCTGTTGATTCTACAAATTCATTATTCAGCAGAGAATAAAGAGTCATTTTGATATGAATAAAATTGGTAATATGGATGAAACATCTATGACATTGCCTATGGTAATCACACATTGGTAAGAAGACTATACTTGTAAAAACAATTGGTCATGAAAAGACCCATTTCATGGTAGTCTTGTCTTGCCTGGCAGATGACATAATACTGTATCCAGTGGTAATATTCAAGAAGAAAATGATGCCAAAGAACCTAAAAATTCCAGCAAGCATAACTGGTCAGGTTCATCCCTTTAGATGGATGAGGAGAGAATGAAATGGTGTCTTTGGGGTAGGTGACCAGGCTTGGGGCTAAGAAAACAACCATCATTATTGATGTGTGATATGATCTATGCACATATAACAGAGGATGTGAAGGATGATGCAAAGAAAATGGCAATCACATTAGCAGTGATTCCAAGAGATCTGATATCAATGCTCCAGCCATTAGATATCTGTCTCAACAAGCCTTTCAAGGACCAATTGCGGCATATGTGGCAACAATGGATGTGTTCTGGTCAAGCAAAGTTAATGAAAGGAGGGATCCTGATGAAACCAGACATTGATTTGGTAGCAGAATGGGTAAAGGATGCCTGGGAATCAATTCCACCAGAAATGGTCAAGAAATCATTCCTGAAATGTGGCATTAGCAATGCTATGGAAGGATCAGAATATGACACCATCTATGAAGACCAACATGAATCAGCATTGGATGATGATTCAAAAGATGGAGACAGAGAAGACAACATTTATGCTGATGGCATCACTAAAGAACAGTTCCATGATTTATTTGGACATTCCAACAATGAAGAATGAGACTTGGAAGGATTTGAAAAGAGGATTCAAATAACAGAGACAGCCATGAGGAAAGGAGGCAGTGATTCATACAGCAGGGACATTTTCTTAAGTTGTTTCTTATGAGACACTTTATTCTGCTTTTAAAAATAAATACAAGTGATTTTCTTAAGTTATCAGTTTGCTTCTTAGTATGAATTCACATTTCATAAGCCCCTTAGGTTGTACCCTTGACATCCATGGGTGACAGATAATTCTTGATTTTGGGGCACAAAAAAAATCCTCGACTTATACATGAGATTGATTTATACAAGAGATTATACGGTAATTTCAGTTCCACTACATGCATCTTCTCTGGACTAAGTTTTAGTTTAGAGGCGTGAGTTATGGCGGTCAATCAAACAAGATGCACTGAGATTATGCCTTACTTTGAAATCCTTATTTTCACTATATCTTTAAGGACAGAAGGTATACGTAAGAACATAAGAACATAAGAAAATGCCATACTGGGTCAGACCAAGGGTCCATCAAGCCCAGCATCCTGTTTCCAACAGTGGCCAATCCAGGCCATAAGAACCTGGCAAGTACCCAAAAACTAAGTCTATTCCATGTAACCATTGCTAATGGCAGTGGCTATTCTCTAAGTGAAATTAATAGCAGGTAATGGACTTCTCCTCCAAGAACTTATCCAATCCTTTTTTAAACACAGCTATACTAACTGCACTAACCACATTCTCTGGCAACAAATTCCAGAGTTTAATTGTGCGTTGAGTAAAAAAGAACTTTCTCCGATTAGTTTTAAATGTGCCCCATGCTAACTTCATGGAGTGCCCCCAAGTCTTTCTACTATCCGAAAGAGTAAATAACCGATTCACATCTACCCGTTCTAGACCTCTCATGATTTTAAACACCTCTATCATATCCCCCCTCAGTCGTCTCTTCTCCAAGCTGAAAAGTCCTAACCTCTTTAGTCTTTCCTCATAGGGGAGTTGTTCCATTCCCCTTATCATTTTGGTAGCCCTTCTCTGTACCTTCTCCATCGCAATTATATCTTTTTTGAGATGCGGCGACCAGAATTGTACACAGTATTCAAGGTGCGGTCTCACCATGGAGCGATACAGAGGCATTATGACATTTTCCATTTTATTCATCATTCCTTTTCTAATAATTCCCAACATTCTGCTTTCTTTTTTGTCTGCCGCAGCACACTGCACCGACAATTTCAATGTGTTATCCACTATGACACCTAGATCTCTTTCTTGGGGTGTAGCACATAATATGGAACCCAACATTTTGTAATTATAGCATGGGTTATTTTTCCCTATATGCATCACCTTGCACTTATCCACATTAAATTTCATCTGCCATTTGGATGCCCAATTTTCCAGTCTCACAAGGTCTTCCTGCAATTTATCACAATCTGCTTGTGATTTAACTACTCTGAACAATTTTGTGTCATCTGCAAATTTGATTATCTCACTCGTCGTATTTCTTTCCAGATCATTTATAAATATATTGAACAGTAAGGGTCCCAATACAGATCCCTGAGGCACTCAAAAAAGTGAAGCAGATTTGTTAGGCAAGACTTGCCCTGGGTAAAGCCATGCTGACTTTGTTCCATTAAACCATGTCTTTCTATATGTTCTGTGATTTTGATGTTTAGAACACTTTCCACTATTTTTCCTGGTACTGAAGTCAGGCTAACCGGTCTGTAGTTTCCCGGATCGCCCCTGGAGCCCTTTTTAAATATTGGGGTTACATTTGCTATCCTCCAGTCTTCAGGTACAATGGATGATTTTAATGATAAGTTACACATTTTTACTAATAGGTCTGAAATTTCATTTTTTAGTTCCTTCAGAACTCTGGGGTGTATACCATCCGGTCCAGGTGATTTACTACTCTTCAGTTTGTCAATCAGGCCTACCACATCTTCTAGGTTCACCGTAATTTGATTCAGTCCATGTGAATCATTACCCATGAAAACCTTCTCCATTACGGGTACCTCCCCAACATCCTCTTCAGTAAACACCGAAGCAAAGAAATCATTTAATCTTTCCGCGATGGCCTTATCTTCTCTAAGTGCCCCTTTAACCCCTCGATCATCTAACGGTCCAACTGACTCCCTCACAGGCTTTCTGCTTCGGATATATTTAAAAAAGTTTTTACTGTGAGTTTTTGCCTCTACAGCCAACTTCTTTTCAAATTCTCTCTTAGCCTGTCTTATCAATATCTTACATTTAACTTGCCAATGTTTATGCTTTATCCTATTTTATTTATTTATTTATTTATTTATTTATTTATTTATTTATTTATAATTTTTATATACCGACATTCTTACATTAAAATGCAAATCATACCGGTTTACATAAAACAGAAAAAGCATGAAAAAATATTTCCATAGTCAAATACAGAGAACATTTATAATAAAATTGTTAACAAAGGCATAAGGTAGGAACTTGAAAAAAAACTTTCTTCTGTTGGATCCTTCTTCCAATTTTTGAATGAAGATCTTTTGGCTAAAATAGCTTCTTTCACCTCCCCTTTTAACCATGCCGGTAATCGTTTTGCCTTCTTTCCACCTTTCTTAATGTGTGGAATACATCTGGACTGTGCTTCTAGAATGGTATTTTTTAACAATGACCACGCCTCTTGGACATTTTTTACTTTTGTAGCTGCTCCTTTCAGTTTTTTTCTAACAATTTTTCTCATTTTATCAAAGTTTCCCTTTTGAAAGTGTAGCACGAGAGCCTTGGATTTGCACACTGTTCCTTTTTCAGTCATTAAATCAAATTTGATCATATTATGATCACTATTGCCAAGCGGCCCCACCACCGTTACCTCTCTCACCAAACAGTCTAACCAGTTAGTCAGCCTGATAATTCATGTTCCAGTGAAGTTGCATTCGGGGTTTGCAATCATTTAACATTTTACCAGTGCAATATCCAGGGTTTAGCAAGTCTGATTTTTTGTAATTAAGCAATTGACACATGATTGGGAGGTGACATTGTTGCGCGTCCCATCCACACTAGGCCCGTGCCGGGTCTGCTCACCTTGCTCCTGCGCTGTCGGGCCCCGGGCCATCCTCTTCCGCTGCTGCTACAAGTGCCTTCCATCCACGACGCTACATGGCATCATTTCCCAGGCCCTCCATGTCGGGCCTAGCTTCATGCCAGGGCATGGCGTCCTCTCTGGTGCTGGCCCCGCTCCTAGGCGCGTGTGCACGGACCGCCTGGCTCTTTAACGGGCCAAGGGCAGGAACCAGCTTTTCGGTGCAGCTCAACGACGTCACATAAACATATAAAACAAGGCCCTGTCCCCCAGGACCTCGCCTTGGCAATCAGGTCAACACCGTGGTGTTATTTGTTTGCCTACTCCATGTTCCAGCTTTCCTTGTTCCAGTGTCTCCTTGTTTCAGAGTCTCCTTGTTCCAGCATATTCCTGTTCCTGAGTCTCCGTGTCTTCCTGCATCCTTCCCAGGTAGTACCCCTATGGACTGACCTCTGAACTGACCTCTGCCTGCCTGACCATCCTCTTGCCTGCCGCCTGGAATTGACCTCTGCCTGCCTGACCATTCTCTTGCCTGCCACCTGGAACTGACCTCTGCCTGCCTGATCATTCTCCTGTCTGCTGCCTGGAACTGACCTCTGCTTGCCTTACCATTCTCTTGTCTGCTGCCTGAAACTGACCTCTGCTTGCCTGACCATTCTCCTGTCTGCCTGAAACTGACCTCACTTGCCTTGACTATGCTCGGACTGACTTTGGTATTTACCCCTGCTTTGGCTGACTACTTCTGGGCTGAGTGTAGGAAGATCACAACACCCCTGGTATCAGGGTTAGGACACTGTGTGCAGGAAGATCACAACACCCCCGGTATCAGGGTTAGGGCACTGTGTGCAGGAAGATCACAACACTCCCAGTATCAGGGATATGGCACTGTGTGCAGGAAGATCACAATACCCCTGGTATTAGGGATAGGGCACTGCGTGCAGGAAGATCACAACACTCCCTGTATCAGGGATATGGCACTGAGTGCAGGAAGATCACAACACTCCCAGTATCAGGGATAGGGCACTGTGTGCAGGAAGATCACAACACTCCCGGTATCAGGGATAGGGCACTGTGTGCAGGAAGATCACAACACTCCTGGTATTAGGGATAGGGCACTGCATGCAGGAAGATCACAACACTCACAGTATCAGGGATACGGCACTGCATTCAGGAAGATCACAACACTCCCGGTATCAGGGATACGGCACAAGTTCTAGTCACATTGACTGATCACATTACTTTTTTTGTCAAGCTACCAACCGTTACCATTTCCCATCCCCCCAACCATCACCACAGTGAGAACCTTGGTAACATCAATAAATAAGAGGGCAGCCAGCCAATAGGAATACATATTCATTCCTAAACTGACCTTAACTGACCTGAAAAGTGTCAATTTGTATCATTTTCTGTTAGTGCGCACTAACCCGATTAACGATTTTTTAACGATAAATCGTTAGAATTCCTATTCTATCGTGTTCTTTAATGATTTAAGAAGATTTTAAAATTATTGGACGATAATTTTAATCGTTGAAAAACAATTCACATCCCTATCACATAGTCCTTTTTTGTTGACATAATCTATTTTACAATGCTTTTTTCCTATTTTCTCCTGGAAACTATCATAGCAATCAGGCATCAAACCTGGAATTCTATCCCAGAAGTGGCTACATGCATGTTTCCAAATGAAGATTAGCAAACAAATTTGAGTCTTGCTCACACCTGATGATTTGAGTTCAACACAATTCTGCAGATTTCTCAGGGACTAAGGGAGAACTAGTTGGATTCTTCCCTGCAATATATATTTATAACATTCTAAACTGATATGAGGAACTTCATTTATCTGTGGAAATCCAAAGCATGGGTAAATAAGTTCCATGGATCCACTATGGATTTTGCCAGTGAACAATCCCGCTTTAAAAAAGTTAATGAATCATTTTAATGAACCTTTGGATTTTGTGAAGGGGTTTTTGTTCACATACAAGGTCACAAATCCTTATATTGAACACATTAAATTGAAAAACACATTGGGGTCTTTTTTATATGGAGAGTCCATTAAAGGTCAACATTTTTAATAAGAAGTCTCTTTTATGAAAGTGTTTAGATTTTTAGCCTTGTGTTCCAAGTGCATGCATAACTAATCAAATGACAGTATGACTCCAATTAATATTTTGTGTCCATGGAAATAAATTCCCTTTGGGTGGAGGGCCATTATGCACTGAAAAAAAAGTCAGAATCTAGCAATTCATGAATCTATTTCAGTCTTTTGTGATGTTAAGTCTTTCTGGACAAGTGTCACCTGTCCAGAGAAAAACATATATTGGTCTGTATGAGTGTAATGTCTTCCACAGTTCTTGATATTTTCTCCTTCAAAATTAACCCATGTAATTGTTGCCATTTGGCTTTTCTCTGAGAAACATTTTAATGCCTTTATCCACCAGGCTTAACTGTCAGCTGTGCAATTTTGACAACTTACAGGACATCATTCCTTATTCATTTTAGCATTAGCTAAAGCAAGTAGTCAAATCATCCTGCTGCCCTTGCTAAGCAAACATGCCATCTTTCTCAACTAGTGGCCTTCACCTTCCACTCTAGCTGCAAGGTGCTCCAGGAATAAAATTTAAAAAAGTTCCGGGCTAAATAAAAAAAGTTCCAACTTGGTGATTTGTCAGAAAATCAGCACTGCCCCTGAATATATATTTGAATGCACCACTGTATTATTGGGTTCTTTCGGGGTCTGCTAGTATTTGTATTTGTCCTGTGGTGGTCTGTATTACTGAATGTTGCGCCCGTCGGTTGTAGACGGCTGCGACCTCTCATGCTCACCTCTTTTTTTCCTGCACCGTCAATCATTGGGAGAATGGCCACCTCTGCCAACCAACGAGAAATTCCCCGGCGTCCCCGGGACAGCGTGGGCGCTGTCGACCACGACCTTAATTCCGTTATCACCTAGGCGTGCACGTGCACAAAGGGCCTCCTTATGAATACGTCATGGCGGGAACCTCTGAGGCATCCCCTCCCGATGTCGTCAACACCACTAGTGTACTTATACTGCCTGGTCCATGAGTTAGCAAGGAGTTCTCTTGCTTGTTAAATCTGCTCTAACTTGGATCTTCCATTCCAGACTCTCCTCCTGGCATTCAGATGCTCTGTGTACCCCCGCCTCGTGGGCTCTTCTGCGTCTTGGCTATCCACTCCTCGGAGGGCCCTCCTGCCTGGGACTTCCTTATCCACTCCTTGGGCTCTATAGCTAAGTGGTTAGAGCACTGGTTTTGTAAACCAGGGGTCATGAGTTCACTTCTCATCAGGACCTTCAAATGTGTAAGTCCAAAGAAAAAGCTTGCTTTCTTCACATTCCAGTGGGAACACTGAGAGGAGAGGTAGCTGAAAGGAATCAGTAAGTCTTTGCTTGGGACATTGTCTTTTTTAAAAGTATTGGGGCAAAGTTAACTATTTGGGAATATTATTTAGTGTGTTTGTATGTTTGTGCTTTTAATAATCAGTAAGACAGTGAATAAACAAGTTAGACTTTTTGTAATTTTAAATACTCAGTCAATAAGGCAGCTAGTAAGCAGTAGGTAGTGTGTTAATTTTTAAAAGTCTGCAGAACTGAGTGTTTGTATTTAATACAAACTGAGTGTTTGCATTAAAAAAAAACCCACTAAAAAAAAAACCAACTCAAAAAGTAGCCAGAAGCTAGAAATAAGCTAGGAACAGTGTATACCTAAGTAAAAAGGTTGAATAGTTCAGCTCAGTTACTCACCTTGGAAAGGTGTTGAGGTAGTGTGATTGGGTTTGAATAGGTACCAACATTTGTTAATCAAGAGAGCAGTGAGTCACTCTGGCTGACTAACTAAGTGTTAAGGTTGTGTGTTTGATTTGAATAGGTACAATTCTTTGTTAATCAGCACAGCACAGCAGTGAGTCACTCAGGAAAACTAACTGAAGTGTACATCTCCCTAAGGGATTGTTTTGCACTAATTTACCTTAGAAGCACATTATATATTACAAGGGAAGTGTTAAGGTTGTGTGTTTTATTTGATTAGGTACCATTCTTTGTTAATCAGCACAGCAGTGAGTCACTCAGGAAAACTAACTGAAGTGTAAATCTCTAAAGGGATTGTTTTGTACTAATTTACCTTAGAAGCATATTATAAATTAGAAGGGGAAGAACTCAGGAACCCACATTCCAGTGGGAACACTGAGAAGAGAGGATCTCCTTGCTGGTGGCTGAAAGGAATTGGTACGTTTTTGTTTGGGACATTGTCTTTTTTAAAAGTATTGGGGCAAAGTTAATTATTTGGGAATATTATTTAGTGTGCTTGTGCTTTTAATAATCAGTAAGACAGTGAATAAACAAGTTAGACTGTTTGTATTTTTAAATAGTCAGTCAATAAGGCAGCTAGTAAGCAGTAGGTAGTGTGTTTATTTTTAAAAGTCTGCAGAACTGAGTGTTTGTATTTAATACAAACTGAGTGTTTGTATTAAAAAAAAAAACCCATTAAAAAAAAAAAAACCCAAAAAGTAGCCAGAAGCTAGAAATAAGCTAGGAGCAGTGTATACCTAAGTAAAAAGGTTGAATAGTTCAGCTCAGTTACTCAACTTGGAAAGATGTTGAGGTAGTGTGATTGGGTTTGAATAGGTACCAACATTTGTTAATCAAGAGAGCAGTGATTCACTCTGGCTGACTAACTGAAGTTAGACTGTATTCTCAGGTGAGCTCTACAATAACGCCTGGCGTCCTCTCCTCTCCTACAGTGATGCCTGTTCGTCTCTCTGTACCCTTGCCAGCGCCTACACGCGTTACAGGTGATCCCCTGTTATGTAGGGGCTTTCTAAATCAGTGCTGCATGCACCTTTTGCTTCAACCTACCTATTTCCCAGACGTAGTCTCCAAAACTACATACATACTATCTCTGCTAGAATGAAAAGCCCTGGCCTGGGCTTCACCTCTCTGGGAACGAAATGACCCCCATAATCTAGGACTTGACAGGATTTCTCACACTCTTTCATTCAGTATTCGATTATCCTACCCATAAGACCATCGCTGGCTCTGCTCTTCTGCACTTACAACAAGGTACCAATCCTTTGACTGATTATGTTATTGAGTTTAAAACATTGTCCTCGGAACTACACTGGGACCTGGGTTGTCTATGGGCCGACTTCCTGGAGAGTCTCCACGCCCGCATCAAAGATGAACTAGCATCACGTGACCTCCCTAATACCATAGTCTCTCTCATTGAACTTGTTGGACGAATCGATCGATGCCTGCGTGAATGCTCACAAGAGGTAAAGAGTTCTAAGAAAATATCATCGGGAAGTTCCCGTCCTTGCCCAATGCCAGTTACTCCGACCACTCCTACACCTCTGACAGAGGAGGAAGAGCCAATGCAACTAGGATAAAGCCACCTTACATCAAAAGAGAGACGTTATCGAAAGAGACTTGGCCTCTGCATGTACTGCAGACAACCAGGCCACGCGATACCTTCCTGCCCCATCTGTCTGGGAAACTTGCAGACCTAGGTTCCTCCGGAGAACTCTTCCTAGGTCTAACTTCTCCATCTCCTCCACTGACCCTTCCAGTCTCTATTATTTCAGAGGCCCTTGAATTCCATACTCTAGCCCTTGTAGATTCCGTGGCAGGCGGAAACTTCATACGCCATAAACACATAGAGCACCTATGTATCCCTACAGTTTGGACACCCACTCCACTACTACTGTCGTCCATACACAGCGAGCCTTTACCTGGTGAGGTCTCGTTTACTACTCAGCCACTTCGCCTCCGCACAGGATCTCTGCATTCTTAAACCATCACAGTTTTAATTCTGGACAAGGTGGCACTTGGGATATCATGGCTTCAAACTCACTCTCCCCAGTTTGATTGGACTACCATGGAACTTTCTCAGCGAGGAGAAGCCTGCCATGGAAGATGCCTAGAGACAGTAATCCCTATGTCTTTCCGGGCTATTACCACCTCTCTTTCAGGCCTACCTCTACAGTACCAGTCCTACCAGGATGTGTTTTCTAAACAAGCGGCGGATACGTTACAACCTCACCGATCCTTTGACTGCGCCATCAACTTAGTACCGGGTTCTGAACCTCCTAAAGGAAGGGTGTACCCACATTCTCTATCCGAGACAAAGGCTATGTCTACTTACATCCAGGAGAACCTGGCAAAAGGGTTCATACGGCCTTCAAAGTCTCCAGCCAGAGCTGGATTCTTTTTTGTGGGCAAGAAGGATGGATGCCTTCGCTTATGTATAGACTACCATGGATTGAACGAGATCACCATGAAGGACCGCTACCCACTACCGTTGATCTCCAAACTTTTTGATCGGCTTCAAGGAGCCAGCATATTTACAAAGCTGGACTTTAGAGGAGCATATAATCTTGTTCATATACACCGGGGCGATGAATGGAAAACAGCTTTCAATACCTGTGATGGCCATTTTGAATACTTGGTCATGCCCATCGGCCTCTGCAATGCCCCAGCAGTATTCCAAAACATGATGAATGAAATCTTCAGAGACATGTTGTATGACTGTGCAGTAGTATATTTGGACGATATACTAGTCTTCTCTCGGGATCTTTAGACTCACCATTTGGATGTTTCCAAGATTCTTCAGAGACTCAGAAATAATCATCTATATGCCAAACTAGAAAAGTGTGCCTTCCACCAGGTGTCAGTCCCATTCTTAGGATATGTCGTGTACAGCCAGGGCTTCCAGATGGATCCGCAGAAAACTAAGAACATTCGGGACTGGCCTTAACCTACGGGTTTAAAGGCCCTACACTGATTTCTAGGATTTACCAACTACTATAGGTCATTCATTCATCACTACTCCACTTTGACCGTGCCTCTCACCGCTATGACATGCAAGGGAGCCATCCTTCTTGGTCCCCTGAAGCTTTAAAAGCCTTCCAGGAACTCAAAAAAGCCTTCCTTCAGGAGCCATGTCTTCGCCACCCTGATCCTTGACGACCTTTTGTGTCAAGGTAGATGCCTCAGACATCGGAGTTGGCGCTGTCTTCAGTCTCTAGAAGAGAGCGACTTGTTGCTAAGGCAAGGAAGAAAGGCACAGGTTTAAATACCCAGTGGCATCTGACATCATCTTAGGGGCCGGGCTGAGGTTTCCTGCCATGGCCCCTTTAAATCCCGACCCCTTACGCGCGCACCTAAGGGGCAGGGTTTCCTGGAGGAGCTCGGCGACATCTCCCTCATGGAGAGGCTGCTACAGAGAGGCCCAGCTGCACCCGAAGGAGAGCGAGGAACACCGTGATCAGTGAGAAGTCGACAGCAGGAAAGATGAGGACCCGTCGTGGGTTCCCCTGGCCAGGGTTCATAACAGTACCCCCTTACGCCCCCTCCTTGGAGGTCCGGGCTTGCTCAGATGATCCTGATGAAACTGGTGAAGGAGGGATTTGTCTAGAATGTTGACAGCGGGTTCCCAAGTGTCTTCAGGACCACATCCTTCCCAGGACAGTAAGTATTCCCATCTATGATGGTGGAAGCATACGTCTAACACCTCCTGTACCTGATAGATGGTCTCCTCTTCAGGAGCTGTCTTGGAGGGATCAGGTGGTTTTCGATGGAAGGTAGAGAGGATCAGTGGCTTGAGCAGTGAGACGTGTAATACATTGTAAATTTTCAAGGTGCTTGGAAGAAGTAAACAGTAGGAAACGGTGCCTACCCTCTCCAAAACCACAAATGGACCAATATATTTGGATGCCAGGTGCATAGAGGGGATTTAGAGATGGATATACTTTGTCCTCAACCATACTTTATCTCCAGGGTGAAACACAGGAGCTGGACGATGATGTTTGTCAGTGTTTTTCTTAGTGATGGCATCCGTTTGCTTTAATTTAATTTGTGTAGACTCCCAGGGGGAATGAAGCTGTTGAGCATATAATTGAGCCACAGGGGATGGCACAGACAAATGGAAAGGTAGAGGAGGCTTGGTTTGTCTATCATAGACAAGCTGAAAGGGAGAAGTCCCGGTGGCTGAATGGACATGGTGATTGTATGAAAATTCAGCCCATGGTAATAGATCATGCTTGTCTCCCATGAAGGATCTGAGAAAAGTCTTTAATGAGCGATTGGTTCGTTCCAATTGTCCATTACTCTGTGGATGGAACGCAGAGGTGAAGTCCAAATGAATCCCAAATGTTTTACAAAGGGCCCTCCAGTACTTCGCTGTAAACTGAGGGCCCCGGTCAGAAGCAATGTGGAAAGGTAGTCCATGAATGCGAAAAATGTGTTGCGTGAAAAGCTGGGCTAACTCGGGTGCAGAAGGGAGCTTGGGTAATGGGACAAAATGGGCCATCTTAGAAAATCTGTACACCTTGACCCAGATGACAGTCTTTCCCTCGGATAGGGGCAAGTCCACTATAAAGTCCGTAGAAATATGGGTCCACGGTTTAACAGGTATGGGAAGTGGCTGAAGAAGGCCCCAAGGGCTGCCTGGCAAAGGCTTCTGTTTGGCACAGATAAGGCAGGAGCTGACATATGCTTAGACATCCCGTTAAGCATGAGGCTGTAAGGGAGTCATGAGCCCAAGAGACAACTCCCTTTCTCAGACAGACTGGAACTACCGTCTTAGCGAGGGGAGCTACTTCCGTGGCAGCCACAATGACCTTCACAGGATCCAAAATGTATTGTGGTGGACTAGGCGTGTCCTCTGTTTCAGTAGTGTGGGATAGGGTGTCAGCACATACATTTTTGATGCTGGTCTGTAATGTAGCAAGAAGTGAAAACGACTGAAGAATAAGGATCAGTGGGCCTGTCTTGGATTCAGACGTTGTGCTTGGCACAGAAACTCTATATTCTTGTGGTCCGTGTACACTACTATTGGATGTTGGGCCCCCTTTAACCATTGACACCACTCCTCGAATGCCAGTTTGATGGCCAAAAGCTCCTTATCGCCTATACCATAGAAGTATGAACAGGGGAGTAACTTGCCCTTGTTGGAAATTTGTCTGAGGACCGATCCAACTGCTAGGTCTGATGCATCCACCTCTCCTTAGAAGGGTCGTTGGGGGACTGGGTGATGAAGACAAGTGCCTAGTAGAAAGGCTTTCTTTAAGTCCTCGAAAGCTTGACATACCGTCAAGAGCCAATCTTTGCTGTTAGTTCCTTTTTTTGTAAGGGCCGTGAGCGGGGGTCACCCTTTCAGAATAGTAAGGTATAAATTGCCTGTAGAAATTTGTGAACACAAGGAATCGCTGGAGGGCCTTGACCCCCACAGGTTGGGGCCAATCCTTAATGGCAGATTCCTTGTCAGAGTCCATATGAAATCCAGTTGATGACACTATATACCCCAAGAAAGATAGTGACTCTTGTTCAAAGAGGCATTTTTCTAACTTAGTGAACAGATGGTTGTCTCTAAGCCGCTGTAAGACTTGCTTCACTTGTTGGCGGTGCGTAGCGATATCCTTTGAATAAATCAAAATGTCATCCAGATAAACAATGACGGACGAATGGAGCATGTCTCGTAGTACCTCGTTCATCAGGTTTTGGAAAACCACGGGGGCATTGCATAGCCAGAATGGCATGACGAGGTACTCATAATGTCTGTCATGAGTGTTGAAAGAGGTCTTCCACTCATCTCCTGGGTGGATTCATATGAGGTTGTAGGCCCCACAGAGATCGAGTTTGGTGAAGACCTTGGCTTCCTGTAATCGGCCCAAAAGTTTCATAATGAGTGGCAATGGATATCTGTCTCGGCATGTGATGGCATTGAGCCCTCTGTAGTTGATGCAGGGCCTGAGGGAACCATCTTTTTTAGCAACAAGAAAGAACCCAGCTCCTGCTGGTGAATTAGAAGAACGAATGAAACCACTATCCAAGTTTTCCTTGTTATAGCTGGACATGGTTTGTGTCTCCGGGAGAGACAACGGGTACACGTGCCCTCGAGGTGGCGTTGTGCCAGGCAGTAAATCAATGGCACAATCAAATTGTTGATGCTCCAGCAGGAGTTCAGCCATCTCTTTAGAAAATACGTCCATATGCTCAGAGTACTGCGAGGGTAAGTCGAGGGGAGTGGTCAGCAGAGTTATGCTGGGTCGTGGTAGTGTCGGTAAAAAGGATGAAAAACAGTGCGGGCTCCAGGCCGCTAGTTGAAGAGTGTTCCACTGGATTATAGGAGAATGCTTTTGAAGCCACAGAAAGCCCAAAACAATAGGGTGGATGGCCTTTTCCAAGACCAGAAATGAAATCTCTTCCATGTGGAGCACTCCAGTACGCAGAATCAGAGGAATAGTAGTAGCAGAGACACAACCTGGAAGTAAGGTGCCATGGATAGATGAAATTCGTAGTGGGGGTTTGCAAGGTAGAACAGAGAGTTGCAATTGTTGTACCAGATCTGCAAGGATAAAGTCCCCTCCTGCTCCGAAGGCAAGAGTGGAGAATGTTCCCCCAGGGTATTCAAGGGTAACAGGTACAGTACATTGAGTAGCAGGATTGACGAAGCTAGGGACAGCTCCCCGACACCTAGGCCCTGGAGTTTTCCAGCCGCTCACTGCATTGGGCCAGTAAATGATCCTTGCCTCTGCAATACAGAGACCTAGCGATAGGCGGCACTTCTTCTCCTCTGGAGTAAGGGGACTGCAACCTAATTGCATGGGTTCGTCACCCTAACTGCTCGGGTATCCCGGGGGTGATGACATAGGTCAGGAGAAGGCTGGAGCCAGCGAGACTGGTCTATGGGCTGGTTTAACCTCTCGAGCCCATTGTTGAAGCCTGCGATCAATCCTTCCTGAGAGATCAATCAGGCCTTCCAGGTCATTTGGAAAATCCATTGCCGCAAGTTCATCTTTAATGCGAGAGGACAGTCCTTCCAAGAAGATGCTGCATATGCTGTCCTCCCACCAACCCAGCTCAGTTGCCAAGGTGTGAAACTCTACTGCGTAGTCAGCCAGTGGTTGGGAACCTTGGCGCAGGTGCAGAAGCTCAGCAGCTGTGGTAGACTGTTGAGCTGGTTCATCAAATACTTGTTTAAAGCTGTGAATAAACTGTTGAAGATTTCCCAGCAGCGGACCACTACGTTCCCATAATGGAGAGTCCCAAGCCAGGGCCCTCCCATCCAGCAAGGACACCTGCTCTGATGGGAACTGTGTTGGTTGGAGAGCAAATCACATGAAGCAATGATTGAGGAAACCCCGACACTGCTTAGCTTCTCCCGCATAATGGGGTGGAGCCGGTAGATGCATGGATGTAGCCAGACTGGGGGCTGGAACAGGAACCGGAGGCAGCCACCAGAGGTGTTGAATCCAAGTGGCTCGCCAATCTCTCAACAGTGGCTGCTAAGACATCCAAGCAGTGTTGCTGCTGCTATAGCCGTTGAGCCATTCCGGGAATGGCCTGGAGACCAGAGAGGTCCGCTGGCTCCATGGCCTTAGCAAACTGCTGTGGAACTTGGACCCTTGAGCCGGCTAGAGTATGTAAGCAATCTGCTGAAGGGAGGCCTGCAGCAGAACTTGTAGCCGGGAGGCGGTGTGAGACCAGGAGACCGAACAGGACTTTCACCTATACCAACCCACATTCCCCGCAGGTTGAGCCCTTGGGTGGTGGGGCCGGCAGGACTTAGAAGGTCTCCTGGCGAAGAGGAATCCGGTGAGAGGTGAAGAGGAGGGTGAACGGAGACAGTCCAGAGGTCATGGCAGGCAGCAGAGGAGCAAAACGATGAAGCGAGATGGAAGTCGGGGCAGGCAGCAGCATAGAGGAGTCAGGAACAGACCAAAGGTCAGGACAGGCAGCGAATAGAGAATACCAGAGTCAAGCTAAGGTCAGAAGCAAGGAAGTCAAGCAGAGCAGGAGCGGAGTAGAAGACGGGAACAGGAGCAGGGCAGGAACTGGATCACGGAGGCAGGATGGAGCAGGAACTGGGTCATGGAGGCAGGATGGAGCCGGAACTGCATCAGGAACACAGGAACCGGGATGCAGAGACAGCAACCAGCAACTCTAGAAGAGTACAACCTGTTGCTAAGGCAAGGAAGAAAGGCACAGGCTGGGTTTAAATATCCAGTGGCGTCTGACATCATTTTAGGGGCTGGGCCAAGGTTTCCCGCCATGTCCCTTTTAAATCCCGACCCTTTGCGCGCGCGCGCCTAAGGGACGAGGTTTCCTGGAGGAGCTCAGCGGCATCTCCCTCATGGAGAGGCTGCCGCAGAGAGGCCCAGCTGCGGCCCAAAGGAGAGTGGGGAACGCTGCGATCAGTGAGCAGTCGGCAGCAGGAAAGGTGAGGGCCCGGTCGTGGGTTCCCGCGGCCAGGATTCATAACATCTTCCGCGGACTAGTTATGTGGTGAGTTCCCTAGGTGTAAGGTTCCTTGATGGTTTTGTGAACTGTATTAACTAGCTTTATAAAAAAAAGTAATAATCAATGTACCCTATTCTGTGAGATGGAAGAGAATCTGTATTCATTCACAACATCATATGTTGAGCACTGATACCTTGCTTCACTTATAACTTACAGAGTTGTTATTACTTTGCTTCTTAACGATTTCACTGCTCACAGACAAGAGCTTCTCTGTTGCCTTAAATTTCAATTTTGCAACTTTATTCGTCATGAAGAGATGTGAATATGATGAAAGTTACTCTCACTTTAATTTGTTTCTGGTCAGCTTTTATTTATAAGCTAATCATTGATCAAACCTCTTTTGCAGGGCTGGCTCTGAAATATTTGTGCCATGACAGTTCATTTGTCTCTTCAGCAAATCTTTATTTGCTCATTGTGTGTGAGTTTTCTTTCAGACTTATCTTCCAGTGTTAAATCTGTTAAACTAAGCTGCTCAGAATCACACTGGGCAGCATTGTCAGTAACTCTTTTCTATTCTTCCCCTTACCTTTACAGAAACGTTTGCTCTAAACACACTCATACACTTTCCAGTCATGCTCTTTTATTATTTTTACCATTCCTTCTCTTTTTTATGTTCTTGATGTTTTTACTAGGCCTGGGTTGCTGAGCATTACATCAGTACTCCTGTTCTAAAAACAGTTTTCTTGAGATCACGTGAGGTGATGAGCTGAAGCAGACGAACTCTCTTTAGCTCCGGGTAACTGCCTCCTAATACACCCGTGAATTTGGACCGGCGGACCCCCAATTTTCTTGCCAGACAGCAAAACACCCGGCTTATGTCGATAGTTAATTTTATGCAGAAGTCGCCACAGCTAATGGCCGCTAGAAGTTGCAGAAAGGAGAAGAAAAAGGGGAAAACCGCTGAATCCAAGATGGCGCCTACGGAGCTCTCTGGCCCACCCTCGCCCTCCGGCCCAGTCACCGTGGCGATCCTACGCGATACTATAGCCGCTACTTTGGATGAGAAATTAGCTGGCATCGCGACCCAGCTAACAGAGGTGAGGGATGCATTAGCAGAATTTGGCCCGCGCATCGATCACGTCGAAGGGAGGGTGTCCCTGGTAGAGGACGATCTTACGGCGATAACGGGCAAAGTGGAGGCGCATGCTACCTCGTTGCGGGAGTGCCAAGAGAAAATCGATGACCTCGAAAATCGGTCGAGGCGAGTAAATCTACGTTTCATAGGCTTACCGGAATCCCTAGATGAAGGGAGCTTGGGTGACTTTCTCGAGCCATCTTACAATCGAGAGAGCTCATCGAGTGGGAATGCGGCGCCCTACGGATTCCAGGCCCCGAATAATCCTGGCAAAATTTCTTAATTATGCTCAGAAGCATAAAATATGGCTGGCGTATAGAAATAAATCAGAAGTTGACTACAAGGGTACAAAGATACGTATTACTCAGGATTACTCCGCCCGAGTCTCACAGCAACGCAAGCGATTCTCCAGCATATGCTCCGAATTATACAATAAGCATATTAAATTTGCGCTTCAATACCCTGCCACCCTAAAGATATGGATGAATGGGGGGCAAAAATCATTTTCCTCACCGGAGGAAGCGCAGAAATATATACAGAATGGTGAACGCTAAAGCTTTTACCCTACCACTCAAGTCTGCAGCTACTATGACTCGGGGTTTCGCATTATACCTGATACGTATAATCACGAAAGATTTTTGAAGTTTTTGTAAGTTCAGGTTCTTGGACCTGGGTTTATTTTCTTTTTTTTCTCTTTCTACTCTTGGGTTGATTGTACTAAATCATTAAGAATTTTTTGTTACCATACGTCATGCCGGGCTAAGCGGACATTCCTTTCGTATATTGCCAGGAAGGATTATGAAGCCTTTCACATTTAAGAAGTGCGTCAGGGGGCCGAGTATGCAGCCTGAAAAAAGGCGAGGACACTGGATAAAGGCCAGTGGATACCGGTTTGGTTGGTTTCACCGGGTGCAGCGACATGCACCGCTCTGAGCTGCATTACTTGAACATTGAGGGAGCAGTTTTTTTTTTTATATTTTTTTTTATTATTGACGTTTTTTTTTGGCAGCTCCCCTTACCTGCAGATGTACCATTCTATTGTAATTATACTGTGTACTACTTGCCCATACAGTTGAAAAGGTTTATGTTTTATTCCATTTACAGCTTATCGTAAAAAGGAAATGCTTGATGCAGAGTTTTCTTGGGGGTACAGCATGGGGGGCAGTTTACCCGGTCATCTTGTGTAGTGATCTTCCTCTCTTAAAAAGAGGGTGAATTTGTGGGTTCTCGGGGATTAGGGAAAGGGTTATAAGGATGCAGGAGAGGAAGGGGGGTGGGCGACTGGGGGGAAGGGTTATAGGACTAGAAGGGGAGGAGGGGGGACGGGACAGCAAAGCACAGGATGAGGAGTTCAAGGGGGAGGGGAGATGCATGAGAGAGCGTGAGTTGTGGAAGCGGGGCAGCTTGAGGGGGTGGCGACCCAAATGGTGGAGAGGGGTGAGGCTGGGCACCCAGCTCCAAACAATTAGATTTAAAGGGTTCTGGTATGTACAGGGAACGAGTATTTCTCATGGGGGGTAAATACAGACTCATCTCCTGGAATATAGACGGTTTAGGATCTCCCATAAAACGGAAGAAAGTTTTTCAACACTTAAAGAGACTTAAAGTTAATATTGCATGTCTTCAAGAGACTCATCTATCGCCTGTTGAAAGTGCAAAACTTTGTAGAGACTGGGCTTCGGATTGTTTTTACTCTGCGGCACGCGGAAAAAAGGGAGGGGTGGCAATTTTAATAAATAGAAATACCCCTTTTACACTGACGAAGGAAATCAATGATCCAGAGGGCAGATTTCATATCATTGTGGGGCAATTAGCGGGAAAAGTGATTACAGTGTGCAATATGTATGCTCCTAACGTTCCTAACCCAACTTATTTTAATACTGTTATCACCTTACTATTAGAGCATTCACAAGGTGACTTGTTAGTGGCCGGTGATATGAACAGTGTGCTAGATGCCTGCTTGGATAAATCCCAGACCCCAAAAGGATTCGTTTCACCATCTAATTCAGGAGTAGCCCAGTTGGCTACCAGATTGGGCCTTATGGACCCTTGGAGAACACTAAACCCGGAAACTAAAGACTTCACGCATGTATCTAGAGCACATCATACGATGTCCAGAATAGACTATATTCTTATTCCTGCTAATTTATTCTCTAAAGTGGCGACAGCGGAGATTGGTCCCATGGCTATAGCAGATCATACACCTATTTGGATGGACTTGTGGTTTACTACGGATAGATCAGCAAAAAAACAGTGGCGTTTACCGGGACATTTAACTACCGATAAAGATTTTCAGAAATTTTTGACTGCACGCTGGGAAGAGTATTCTCAACATAATGAACAGCATGCAGATGACCCACTTCTCTTTTGGGAAGCTAGTAAGGCAGTCCTCAGGGGAGAAATAATTGCCTTTGCTATACAAAAGAATAAACAGCTCAATAAGACCATACTCAGCCTGGAAACACAATTGCAAGCAGCAAAACGAAAGCTGGCAGAACAAGTAACAGTTCAAACTAGAGCTTCATATAGGACATGTCTGTCGGCGTTGAATGAACATCTACAACTAAGAGCCCAAAGGGCACTACGAGCTTCTGATCACCTTTTCTACCGGTTTGGCGATAAGTCTAGTAAATTACTAGCGCGACTAGTGGCGATTAAAAGGAAAAAAATCGTACATTCCTGGACTGAAGAACTCCTCTGGGCAATATCTCACTACAGCGCCAGAAGTTTTAGAGATCTTCCGCCGGTTTTATGAAGAACTATACCGGGAAGATCGGCAAGGGAATTTTGAAGAGGAGGAATCCTTTTTTCGGGATTTGAAGTTACCTACTCTGTCCACAGAAGACAAAGAACGGCTAATTGAACCAATCTCTGAACAGGAAGTCAAACACGTTATCTGTACCAGTAAAAGTCATAAATCTCCAGGACCCGATGGGTTTCCTGCTGAATACTATAAAATCTTGCTTCATCAAGTGGTACAGCCCTTGACGGTTTTCTTCAATCAAGCATGGCAGGCGGGAGGCTTCCCGCCTAATTTCAACAAAGCCTTTATTACCATTTTACCCAAACCGGGTAAAGACCCTCTACTGGCGTCCTCCTACAGACCTATCTCACTCCTAAATGTGGACCTAAAAATGTATGCTAGGATTTTGGCGATTCGTTTGGGGAAAGTGATTCCATCTATTATATCGCCATTCCAGGCGGGGTTTGTGAGTGGACGGAATGCAGGAGCACACGTGATCCGCCTTCTAACTGCCATTGAAACATCCCATCGTTACAAGATCTCCACGATGGCGGTGGGATTCGATTCCGAAAAAGCTTTCGATAGAGTGTCCTGGGATTATATGTTTTCAGCGTTACAGTGTTTTGGGACTCCGAACACTCTTATCACGGCTATCAAGATTTTATATGCTAATCCAATGTCACACATCTCGGCGAATGATACCATCTCAGAGGGCTTTAAGATAACCAGAGGGGTTAGACAGGGTTGCCCCCTCTCTCCCATACTATACATTATGGCCTTAGACCCACTGTTACGAAAGCTAGATTTGTCTCCCGACATACAGGGCTTGAAATTATCAGGAGTTCACTTTAAAGTGGCCGCTTTTGCCGACGACATGCTAATTTACTTAAGTAACCCTATTCAGGCCCTACCTCATGTATTGTCTATCCAAAAGGCTTTTGGAAGATTTGCCGGTTTAAAAATAAATATTGACAAGTCAGAAGCCCTGGATATCCTGGGAAGCCTCCAGTCTACCTGGCCGGGACAATTCCCATTGAAATGGGTTTCAAAATCACTTAAATACTTAGGGATCCACATACCAGCGGATTTACGTCAACTTTTTTTTTTTTTTTTTAATTTATATTTTATTATTTATATATATTTATGACATACACAGTCATTAATAATACAGATATCCATATCATAAACACATCCATTATCAATCCTCTAATCCATTACAAAATAATATTATTCTAATGCATAGACAGGATATCTTAGTTACCATGAAATTGAGACAGATAACCCTTAATCAATAAGGAGCTTGCTTAAGAAAATTTTTTCAAGGAAAATGAAAGTGTAAGCTTCCCAACATTCAAAAACTGGCAACTGGAATCTCACTCTGCTTTATCACCCATTAACTTTTTTGCTTCTAAGAAAGATTTTAAATCTTCTGGCTCAAAATATATATATCTATTGTTATCATAATTTACTAAGCATTTGCACGGATATCTAATTAACAAGTGAGCACCCACTTGTTCAGCAAGTGCTTTCATATCTAGAAATTGCTTTCGTCTCATTTGAGTCGCTCTTGTGATATCAGGGAAGATCCAAATCTGATGGTCAAAATTTTTTTTTAATCTATTCCTAAAAAACAATTTTAGAACATTATCCCTATCTGAGGGGAATACGAATTTGACCAAAACCGTCCCTTTTCTTTCTACCACTTCTTCACTGGAGGATTCTAATATCTGAGAAACATCCAAAGGTGCTATCTGTTCCTCCAATAAGTTAGTTGACTTTATAAAGTATATTTTAGATATAGGAGGAGAAACTTCAGATGGTATTTGTAAAATTTCCAACATATACTTTCTAAACTGATCTTGTAAGGATGAAAATCTAATTAATGGAAAATTTATAACCCTTAAATTTAGGTATCTCATCTCATTTTCCATTCTTTCTTGATTCCTAGTATGTAGTTTCTCCCCCTGTATTAAATTAACTTGTACCTTTTGTATCTGAGACACCTTTTGTTCAACATCTACCAATTTCTCATTATATTTCTTTACATTTTCCTCATTTAATTCAATACGATGATTCATCTGTAAAGTAATGGTAGTTAGTTTTGAAATAGCATTTTCTAGTGTAACAATAGCTGTCCAGACTGAGTCCAGTGTTATCACAGATGGTTTTTGTAAATTCTTCATGGGGGATATTGCAGATGAGTCTATCAACCCAGATTTCATCACTTCTTCAAGTGTACTGGGTTGTCCAGCCAGTCCTCCCTTCAAGGATGGTTCTTCTCTCTCTACTGAAGATATATTGGAAGATTCTTCCAATACTCCAGTAGGAGTATTAGCAAGCGATGGTGTGGCTTGCGACAAATCCTGACAGGGTTGAATTGGAGTTGCCGGGGCTCCCGGACTTAGAGATATTAGCGAAGCAGGCGAGTCTAATCCGGGCTCCTCCGGGTGACTTGCAGCGCTTCTCTCGGGAGTATTTTCTGGAGCTAATCTGAAAAACTTCTCAATTTTAGGAGTTGAGGAAGTCGAGGGAGTTGCAGTTGCCATCTCCCTCAGGCGTCCTTTCCTCTTAGTATGCGGCATTGAGTACTAAATATTATATTATTGAGATTTTCCAGCACTTTCAATACTATTAGTTATAGGATACTGTCTCGAGAGTGGAGGAGAAGGTAGTATTACACAAAATAATATAAAACCTTATTTTACTTACATAAGGAGAGGAGTAGAAGGATCAGCCGCTCAGCAAAGCCGCGCGCGCCCCTTAGGCGCGCGCGGCTTGGGCGACGCGCGCCAACGTCGACTGCGCGCCGTGGGCGGGTCGATTTTATAGTCCCCTCTGGATGACGTCAGACGCGGAAGTGTTCGTGCCCGGTGGGGCAAGACGAATTCTCACCCTCTCCGGCTTCGAATTGCAAGTAATTGCAGGTAAAACAGTAGGGTCCTACGTCTCCAGACCTCCCACGGGCTTTCCTTCACTCCTTCTCCTCAGCTAGACTCCAGTGGGCGGGTCGATTTTATAGTCCCCTCTGGATGACGTCAGACGCGGAAGTGTTCGTGCCCGGTGGGGCAAGACAAATTCTCACCCTCTCCGGCTTCGAATTGCAAGTAATTGCAGGTAAAACAGTAGGGTCCTACGTCTCCAGACCTCCCACGGGCTTTCCTTCACTCCTTCTCCTCAGCTAGACTCCAGTGGGCGGGTCGATTTTATAGTCCCCTCTGGATGACGTCAGACGCGGAAGTGTTCGTGCCCGGTGGGGCAAGACGAATTCTCACCCTCTCCGGCTTCGAATTGCAAGTAATTGCAGGTAAAACAGTAGGGTCCTACGTCTCCAGACCTCCCACGGGCTTTCCTTCACTCCTTCTCCTCAGCTAGACTCCAGTGGGCGGGTCGATTTTATAGTCCCCTCTGGATGACGTCAGACGCGGAAGTGTTCGTGCCCGGTGGGGCAAGACGAATTCTCACCCTCTCCGGCTTCGAATTGCAAGTAATTGCAGGTAAAACAGTAGGGTCCTACGTCTCCAGACCTCCCACGGGCTTTCCTTCACTCCTTCTCCTCCGGATTTACGTCAACTTTACTCACTTAATGTTACTCCGTTAAAAATTAAATTTCTGGCCAAAATGCAAGCTTGGAGAAATCTACCATTGTCCTTATCAGGGAAGATTCTTTTACTGAAAATGATAGAGATTTCCAAGTGGCTCTATCTTTTTGCCATGCTACCCATTTGGTTAAAACGAACAGACCTTCTTAAGATAAATATGGAGTTGAACCGTTATTTGTGGGGAGGTAAACGAGCAAGAATACCATTGCGGGTTTTAATGAGACCGAAGCCAGAGGGAGGCTTGAACTGCCCAGATCTAAGAGCTTATAACTTTGCCAGTCTAGCGAGACACATCAAGGATTGGATTTATGACACCGAGAGTTTTTCACCGCTATCTCATTATAAACACTGGTTGGCGCCCATAAGTCCAAGTGCAGCGTTACAGATCGCGAAACGTGAATTGCCTCTATATGTAACAACGAGTGTACTTATCTATCCTTTTCGGATGGCTTGGAAAAAACTTTGTACTTTAACAGATGTAGTTTCTGATCATACTACTAGTATACCGATACTGGGCTGTCCTCTCTTCCAACCTGGGATGACTATCGGTCCTTTTGTTCACTGGGCATCTCGAGGGATGACTACGGTGGGTCACTTACTCAACCTGGATTCCAAGCCTTATCGACTCCTTAGTTATCAAGAATTACAATCAGTATATTCTTTACCACATAAGGATTTTTATTGCTATTTACAGATTCGTCATTTCCTCTTGGAAACACTGCTCTCAAAGCCTCTCTTTTCTTATCCCACTAAGCTACACCAACTGTTTCAAGGACAGGATGGCAAGCGCAGTAAATGCTCACAGTTTTATGCAGCGCTTATCGCTCTTATATATCCCACAGACTTTACAGACCAGGTTGCGAAGTGGAACAAGTGGCTTCCTAGTGTTATTACCCCGAGGGAATTCGGAGCTTGCGTCAAAGCAATTCCTAAAACCATTGAAAACGTAGCACTAAGGGACAAACTTTACAAATTTTATAACGTAGCCTACCTATCTCAGAAAATGGCGTTCTATGTGGGAGTGATGGCCAAGAATAATTGTATACGATGTAGCGATACCAATCCAGATTACTATCATGATGTGTGGGACTGCACCTCAATACAAGCTTTTTGGATTGCCTTACAACAGTTAATTAAACTAATGTGGGGGGTCCTCATTCCATCCCACCCAAAGATATGGCTATTTGGACTATTGGAGGAAGCCGCAATTACCCTTCCTAGATGCCGATTACTACTGTTTCAAAAATTGATATTAATAGCTAAAGACACTATTTTGGCACAATGGACAGTCGCACAACCACAGTATTGGGATATCTTCCAAAGTAAAATGCGAAAGTTGCTGCTACACGAATTTTTGACTGCTAAACAGATGTCCGAAAAAAATAGTAAACATTCAAAATCTGGGAGGACTATGAAAAACTATTAACAGCAGAAGAACGCGCCTACATAGAATCACCTGAGTAGTAGAGATTGATTTAGAACATTTTTGGGGCTGGACGCACTCTCATGGTACGCCACTGACTATGTAAATTAGATAAAGTTTCTTTTAGGGGTTTCCCACCAATGCTTTACTGTCTATATGTAGGGGGCTTAGTTGTCAATGAGCTCCTTTATCTTCTCGAAACCAATAATTTACTTATTATTGGCTTGGCTGGGGTTCCTCCATTCAGTGTCTCATGGATGAGTCGCTAACCGTGGATAATAAATTAATATAATATAGTGAAATACAGTAAAGAGTGTAAGTTCCAGACTCTTAGCTTCTATCTTCACAGGTTTATAGGTGGGCCACGACTTCTGTGTTTCTGTGTTTCTAGTATGAGCTTTCTCGGGTATCTCATTTCATCTCCTCAGACTAAAGGTAAAAGTAACGGTATAGATAAAGAGGGGTGGGCAATGCGATAGGGGGGGAGGGGGAAACAAGGGGGGGGATGGGGAATAAGGGGGGAATAGTAGCGACAAAAATAAAAAAGGGGATTATGACGTCAGCTTTGGCTGGATAGCTCTGTACTAACCCATAATTAAATGTAAGCAGATTGGGAAAGACGGAACTTGGAGAATTTATGTTTCGACACAAAATCAAGGGATATTCACACCTTGTTCTAATAGACCTTTATACGAGTTACGAGGAATGTTTATATTGAATGTTTTGTTTTTGTCTTGTTTATGGAGTTTATGATGGTTATATTGTTGAATTATTTCCCTGGTTTATACTGTCTCTGGCATGTACTTAATGTCTCCTGTTCTAAACTGAAATCTGTTGACTTGCATTCTGATAAGTGGTGGTCCTTTTTCAGTGCAGTTACATTTATGTATGTATGTATGTATTACTCTGCATTTTTATAATTCTGTAACAAATACTGATGTTCCTAATTCCTAATAAACAGATTTACACAAAAAAAAAAACAGTTTTCTTTCCTGGATTCCAAACTGTCAAGTAGCTTTACTAGTATCTGGGATGTTTGCTGCAATGACATCATTGCTCTTGGAACTCTGTGGCTGCCTGATGCTTCTCCCATCAGGCCTTTACCAGCCAGCCCACTCCTGCCCTGCCAAACATAAGACTCAGATAACCTTCTTGTCTTTTTTAACTTTGGGCACCCTATTTATAATAGCATATCATAGTTTCACCTTTGACTCTTTCCTAGCCCTCACATGTTGGCAAGATAGTTGCATATGTATGATAGAAGTCCAGCAGAGCCTAGGATATGGATCTGAATGCTCTATTTGTACAATAAATCATATATAGCTCAGCTGCTTAGTCACTGCTGAAGATAAAAGTTGACAGCTACAATCATCAAGCAATGACTCTACATGTTATACTAGATTCCCTAGCTGATATCCATGTGCATCTGAACATATCCACATACACATCTGAATGTCTCAGATAGGCATACAAAGACACAGCACGGGGAGGAGGCCGCCACGTCGGAGGCGTAGTTAAGGTAGGGGGGCCAGCCGGTCGCGACCAGATGCCCTAACAGCACCCCCCCTCTTGCCCCCCTCTTAGAAGGGCCAGGCTTGTCAGGGTGTGTACGATGGAAGTGCTGAAGCAAGGATTTGTCCAAGATATTCAAGGAGGGTTCCCACGAATTCTCTTCAGCACCGAAACCCTCCCAAGCAATGAGATACTCCCAACGTCTATGATGTTATCGAACATCCAGGACCTCCCAGACTTGGTAGACTGGGTCATCATCCGAAGCTATCTCTGGGGGCTTAGACAGTAGGAAGACAGTACCAAGGATTTTAACAGAGATACATGGAAAGAATTGTGTATCCGGAGACTTGAGGGCAGTTTTAGGTGATAGGTCACTGGACCTAAGTGTTCAGAAATCGAAAAAGGACCGATGTATTTTGGTGCCAGTCACATAGATGGAACCCGAAGGCGGATGAGGCGGGTGCTGAGCCAAACCCGATCTCCTGAGTTAAAGAGGGGAGCTGGCCGGAGGCGTTTATCAGATGTGCGCTTGGTGGTGTCAGCAGCTTTAATCAAGTTGGCATTGGTGGTCTTCCATAGGTTGTGCATTTGTTCAACCATAAGTTGGGCTGCGGGAGAGGGCACCAACAGAGGTAACGGTAGTGGAGGTTTAGGGTGCCTTCCATAAACCACCTGAAATGGAGATGACCTGTAGCAGAATGAACATGGGAGTTGTGGGAAAACTCCACCCAAGGCAAGAGGGAAGACCAGTCATCTTGGCAGCTTCCTACAAAGGAACAAAGGAAGGTCTTCAATCCCCGGTTAAGTTGCTCGGCTTGCCCGTTACCCTGTGGGTGGAAGGCAGTGGTGAAATCCAAATGAACTCCAAACTTCTTGCATAGAGCCCGCCATAATTTGGCCGTAAACTGAGGGCCACGATCAGAAGCGATATATAAGGGAAGACCATGCAATCGAAATATGTGTGACGTAAAGAGTCATGTCAACTCTGGGACTGAAGGTAACTTTGGTAAGGGAATAAAGTGTGCCATCTTGGAAAATCTGTCAATCACAACCCAGATTACGTGATTACCAGATAAGGTAGATAGATCAACCACAACACCTGTAGAGATGTGCATCCAGGACTCCTGAGGGGCCGGGAGAGGTCGGAGTAACCCCCAGGGCAGACCAGACAAGGGCTTTTGCTGCACGCACGTCAGGCAGGAATTCACGTAGGATCTTACATCTTGAGCCATCCGAGGCCACCAGTAATATCGGGATAGTAGTTTCAGGATTTGGGCTCTGCCTGGGTGTTCAGCAGTAAGGGAGTCATGCGCCCAAGCCAATACTTTAGGTCGCTGATGAAGGGAAATCACCATTTTCCCCTGTGGTATCATGTCACTAGTTGTATTTTGGCAGGATCCAAGATGTAGTGGATTGTTTCTGGTACATCTTCAGCCTCATATAGCCTGGAAAGTGCGTCCGCCCGTGTATTCTTATCCGCAGGGCAGTAATGTAGTACGAAGTCGAATCGACTGAAGAAGAGCGATCACCAGGCCTGGTGTGGATTTAGCCATTGAGCCCTACTGAAGAACTCAAGATTCTTATGGTCGGTATATACCATCACAGTGTGTTGTGCTTCCTCAAACCATTGTCTCCATTCTTCAAAAGCCATCTTAATGGCTAACAGCTCCTTGTCTCCACAGAGGAAAACTTGCGGGAGAAGAAAGAACAAGGCAGGAGAGTCCCTTGAGGGGAGAATTGGCTGAGTACCACTCTTAGAGCGAGGTCTGAGGCATCCACCTCCACGATGAATGGGTGAGCTGGATCGGGGTGGTGAAGACATGGCTCTTGTAGAAATGCCTTTTTCAAATTGTGGAAGGCGTGGATGGCTTCCTCCGGCCACTGTTTAGAGTTAGCCCCCTTTTTGGTTAATGCCATTAGGGGTGCTACTATGTGTGAATTGTGGGGAATGAAATTCCTATAGAAATTGGCGAAGCCAAGAAACCTTTGCAATGAACGGAGTCCCACCAGTTGCGGCCACTCCCGAATGCTGGTTAACCTGTCTGGGTCCATCCGAAAACCCGAGGTGGATACGATGAAGCCCAAAAATGGCAAGGACTCCTGTTCAAAGAGGCATTTTTCTAATTTGGTGAATTGACGATGTTCTCTTAAACGTTGGAGGACCCGACAAATGTCCCTGCGATGTGTCTTCAAGTCTTTGGAATAAATTAGGACATCATTGAGGTAGACAATCACCCCCTTATGTAACATTTCCCGGAATATCTCGTTCATTAAATTTTGGAGCACTGCGGGTGAGTTGCGTATTCCAAAGGGCATTACGAGATATTTGTAATGGCCGTCGCGTGTATTAAACTCCATCTTCCACTCATCTCCCGGCTTTATTCAGACAAGATTGTAGGCCCCTCTGAGGTCCAATTTGGAAAAGACCTTGACTCCATGAAGGCGATCCAATAGCTCAGGAATCAGGGGAAGCGGGTAACAATCTTTTCGAGTGATTGTGTTGAGTCCCTTGTAATCAATACAGGGTCTTAAAGAACCGTCCTTCTTGGCTATGAAGAAAAAGCCTGCCCCTGCTGGAGAAGAAGAGGGGCAAATAAAACCCCAGTCAAGGTTTTCTTTTATGTATTTAGACATCTCCTGTGTCTCGGGCAGAGACAATGGATACACGGCGGAGCTGTAACGGGTAGTAGGTCGATGGCGCAGTCGAAGGACCGATGCTCCAGAAGGGTTTCCACCTCCTTCTTGGAGAACACATCGGCGAAGCTACTATATTGGGGAGGTAATGATAGGGAGGTGCTAGCCAGCACCAACTGTGGTTGCAGTCTAAGCTGAAGGCAGGTAGAAAAGCAGTCCTTCCCCCAGGCTGTAATTTGCAGTATTTTCCAGTCAATGGTGGGTGAATGCTTTTGTAGCCAAGGAAGCCCTAGTACCATGGGATGAATGGATTTCTCGAGAATCAAGAAGGACACTTTCTCTTGGTGAAGGACCCCGGTCAGTAATGTTACAGGGGCAGTGCGGGAATTTACCCTTCCCAGGAGAGGGTCTCCTTGGATTGAAGAAATCCACAACAGTGGTGTATGGGGTAACACGGGTAGTTGTAATTGGTGGACTAACTCAGAATGAAGTTCCCGCCGGAACCTGAGTCGATGAGAGCAAGTATAGTACCCTGGAAAATTGTAGTGTAACAGGGAACGTGCATGGAGGAGCAGGATTGATACAGCCTAGGGTCAGCCCTCCTGTGACACCTAGACCTGGGTATTTCCTGGACATTCAGAACATTGGGCCAACAGGTGTCCTTTGCCTCTGCAGTAGAGGCATAAGCTGAGTCTCTATCGACGCTGTTTTTCTTCAGTTGTCAGGTGGCTGTGGCCTAGCTGCATAGGCTCTTCTCGGCACTCCGGCGAAGCTCCAGACGTTGTGGGTGCAACCACTGGATGAGAAAAAGTTGGAGCCAGGGACACTGAGTGACGATCTGGATTACATTCTTTAGCACATTGCTGTAATTGACAATCGATCCGACCTGCCAGTTCAATGAGTGCCTCAAGGTTATCAGGGAGCTCCCATGCGGCCAGCTCATCCTTTATACGGGAGGACAACCCCTCCAGGAAGATGGAATGCAGGTTGTCCTCATGCCACCCTAGTTCGGATGCCAAGGTGCGAAATTCTACAGCAAAGGAACAACTCCCCTATGAGGAAAGACTAAAGAGGTTAGGACTTTTCAGCTTGGAGAAGAGACGACTGAGGGGGGATATGATAGAGGTGTTTAAAATCATGAGAGGTCTAGAACGGGTAGATGTGAATCAGTTATTTACTCTTTCGGATAATAGAAAGACTAGGGGGCATTCCATGAAGTTAGCATGTGGCACATTTAAGACTAATCGGAGAAAGTTCTTTTTTACTCAACGCACAATTAAACTCTGGAATTTGTTGCCAGAGGATGTGGTTAGTGCAGTTAGTATAGCTGTGTTTAAAAAAGGATTGGATAAGTTCTTGGAGGAGAAGTCCATTACCTGCTATTAAGTTCACCTAGAGAATAGCCACTGCCATTAGCAATGGTAACATGGAATAGATTTAGTTTTTGGGTACTTGCCAGGTTCTTGTGGCCTGGATTGGCCACTGTTGGAAGCAGGATGCTGGGCTTGATGGACCCTTGGTCTGACCCAGTATGGCATTTTCTTATGTTCTTAGGGTGCGTGAGCACTGGCGGAGGTGAAGCAGTTCAGAAGTGGCAGTGGACTGACGACTTGGCTCATTGAATACTTGACGGAATGTCTGGACAAACTGAGGTAGGCCTCCCAGAATGGAATCTCCTCACTCTCAAAGCAGAGATGCCCAGGCCAGGGCTTTACCATCCAATAGGGATATGATGAAGGATGTCTTCACTCGGTCAGTAGGAAACTGCTGTTCTGGTAGAGAGAACCGTATGAAGCAGTGGTTCAGAAACCCTCAGCACTGCTTAGATTCTCCAGAGGATTGAGATGGAGCAGGCATATGGATCACGGAGGTCGAGGCTACTGGAGGCGCCGGAGGAGGGGGGGTTGCCCCGTGTCCAGCGGTGGAATCCAGGAGAGATACCAGACGTTCTACTGTGGAGTAAAAGGTCTCCAGGAATTGCTGTTGCTGCAAAAGCCATTGAGCCAGGCCCAGAATGGCCTGAAGGCTAGACAAGTCCACCAGGTCCATGGCCTTTGCAAACTTGTCGATGTGGACCTTTGAGCCGGAGCGAGATGTGAAGACCGCCGAGCGATCCCCTCAGAGGGATTTGTCTCTGGGAGGTGGCATAGGTGAGAGGAGGACTCACAAGGCCTGGTTCCGAAGAATAAAGCAGGACGGCCCTCCGAGGAGCGGATAGCCTATGAATGTGGAAGAGCCCCCGAGGAGAGGGTACTCGGAGCGGTCACCCGGTGAGATAGGAACCGACCTACACTAAGAAACAAAGCGAAGTCCAGGCAGAAGGTCCAGGGAAGGCAGCGAAGAGATGAAGCTAAGACACAGGCCACAAGTCAGGACAGACAGCAAACAGAGAGGTCAAGAGGCAAGCCGAGGTCAGTACCAGAGAGACAGTCCGAAGCTACTACCTGGGAAGATGAACAGGTGGTCACGGGAACAAGGAGACACTGGAGGAGCAGAGACACTGGAGACACGGAGACACTGGAGGCACAGAGAAACAGCACCTGAAGCACAGCCCAGGAGCAACAGAGGAAGTCTGTTGCAAAGGCAATGAAGGAAAGGAGCTGCGGGGTCTAAATACCCTTCCTGTAGAGACGTCATCATCCGGAGCGGATCGACTCTCCCGCTGCGGCCCCTTTAAGAGGCGGAGCCTCCCACGCACACGTGTCAAGGGAGGCCCCTGGCGCCCGCGGCCCAGCACGGGGAGGAGGCTGTCACATCAGAGGCATAGTTAAGGTGGGGGGGGGGGGGGGGGGCGGCCGGTCGCAGCCAGACGCCCTAACATGTGACATCAAAAAAGGTTCACCTCATTGAATCAAAGGCAAATCTGTTAGAGGCTTGAAACTACTCTGATATTTAACAGGTAGCCATTGGGAAATATTGTGATACCAGGGCCCAGGAAGGACATTTGCCTATCCAGCTCTGGACTATTCATATTCTCCTGCTTTATGTAGGTACACACAAAATCTGCAGACTAGTTTGTTTGGATTGCTAGTATCAGTTGCAGTCCTTATCCTATATGTGGCCACCTTTAAAACACATAGACTGAGGATTCCAGGGGAAACATGCTATCAGAATTATTCTCAAAGCAGAGGCGCAAACTTTCAGTTGTAGAGAGGTTTGAGGCCTTTGCTTTTCCATGTGACTGACATGCAGAAAAGCTCATTTTCTGACATAACTTGTGGCCAGTATAGCAGAGTTGCAGTCCTAAAAGATGTGTCTCCTGTGGTGTTATTGCATTTTTTTACTTTTTGGATACTGAGACTAAGGCTGGTGTGCTGATATACTCCCAGTCATCAGTTCTGAGTGTAGCAATAAGGCAAAAGAAGGTGTTGCCAACTGATGAGCGTATGAGCCTTCAACACGTCTCTTTCTGAAGACTACCACAGTAAAAATGCATAACTCAATAGATCTCAGAGGTATCATGTGGAAGGCATGATGTCTTCTGCACTTTCATTGTTATTTTGTAGAAATATAAGCATTTTTTGGCAGCTAAGGCCTGGACATGCCCATGTCCGTTACAAAGAAGAATTAGAGAGCATATATGTTTTCAACAGGTATCTGTCAGGTTACATGGTATAGACATAAGAACATAAGAAAATGCCATACTGGGTCAGACCAAGGGTCCATCAAGCCCAGCATCCTGTTTCCAACAGTGGCCAATCCAGGCCACAAGAACCTGGCAAGTACCCAAAACTAAGTCAATTCCATGTTACCATTGCTAATGGCAGTGGCTATTCTCTAAATGAACTTAATAGCAGGTAATGGACTTCTCCTCCAAGAGCTTATCCAATCCTTTTTTAAACACAGCTATACTAACTGCACTAACCACATCCTCTGGCAACAAATTCCAGAGTTTAATTGTGCGTTGAATAAAAAAGAACTTTCTCCGATTAGCTTTAAATGTGCCCCATGTTAACTTCATGAAGTGCCCCCTAGTCTTTCTATTATCCGAAAGAGTAAATAACCGATTCACATCTACCCGATCTAGACTTCTCATAATTTTAAACATCTCTATCATATCCCCCCTCAGCCGTCTCTTCTTCAAGCTGAAAAGTCCTAACCTCTTTAGTCTTTCCTCATAGGGGAGCTGTTCCATTTCCCTTATCATTTTGGTAGCCCTTCTCTGTACCTTCTCCATCGCAATTATATCTTTTTTGAGATGCGGCGACCAGAATTGTACACAGTATTCAAGGTGCGGTCTCACCATGGAGCGATACAGAGGCATTATGACATTTTCTGTTGTATTCACTATTCCCTTTCTAATAATTCCCAACATTCTGTTAGCTTTCCTGACTGCCGCAGCACACTGAACCGACGAGTTCAATGTGTTATCCACTATGACGCCTAGATCTCTTTCTTGGGTTGTAGCACCTAATATGGAACCCAACATTGTGTAACTATAGCATGGGTTATTTTTCCCTACATGCATCACCTTGCATCACCTTGCACTTATCCACATTAAATTTCATCTGCCAATTGGATGCCCAATTTTCCAGTCTCACAAGGTCTTCCTGCAATTTATCACAATCTGCTTGTGATTTATCTACTCTGAACAATTTTGTGTCATCTGCAAATTTGATTATCTCACTCATCATATTTCTTTCCAGATCATTTATAAATATATTGAAAAGTAAGGGTCCCGATACAGATCCCTGAGGCACTCCACTGTCCACTCCCTTCCACTGAGAAAATTGTCCATTTAATCCTACTCTCTGTTTCCTGTGTTTTAGCCAGTTTGCAATCCACGAAAGGACATCACCACCTATCCCATGACTTTTTACTTTTCCTAGAAGCCTCTCATGAGCAACTTTGTCAAACGCCATCTGAAAATCCAAGTATACTACATCTACCGGTACTCTTCTGTGAGTAGTTATGACTCTGTCTAGCTCATGAACAGGTAGGGAAAAGGTTGGCACATACATCATTGAAGTTTGATGAAGAACCTGCCAGGAACAGCAATTAATAGCCTCTGTAGTTACCAAAGTGCTGGAAGGAGTATGTAAATAACAATTTCCTAACATATGTATATGTATGTATGTGTGTGTGTGTGTGTGTATGTGTGTCCTTGGGGAAGTCTGGGTGAGTGATGTGCTATGTAAGCCTTTGTCTATACTTGTGTCTGAGGGTGATATGTCTTGCTGTTGACTTCCTTACCATACCACTGCATACACCACAGCATGCGCAGTGTGGGAACCAATGAATACACACTGGGCCAGATTTTCAAAGGGTTACATGAGTAAATCCAGAGGATTTATGCGCGTAACCGGCCTTGCGCCTGCCGAGACTATTTTAAAAAGGCCCCGTGATGCGCGTAAAGCCCCGGGACGCGTGTCAGTCCAGGGGCTTTAAAAGGGTTGGGGAGGGGGTGGGGTGTGGGCGGTTTGGGGGCAGGGCGGAGGCGGGGTCAGGCTCCTGGCACGGTGGCCATATTTGCTGCTGTGCCAGGGATCACATGCTGGCAGTCAGCCGGCAGGCGCAAAAGGTAAAACAAATTTTTTGAGGGGGGTTAGAGTAGGGCTGGGGGGGAAAGGTTAAGGGAAGGGGTAGAAAGGTCAGGTTAGGGGGAGGGAACAGGGTAAGGCAGTGCTGCATGGTGCACGCAAGATGCCCAATTGTGCACCCCCTTGCGCACGCCGATCCCTGATCTTATAACTTGTGTGCGCCTGCGCGAGCAAGTTATAAAATCGGGTGTACATGCTATAAAATCTTCCCCACTGTCTTTAGCCACAAGCAATCCTGTGCTCCCACCCTTTAGGATGGAAGCTACAGGTATGGTAACATGTAGGTGGTTAGAAAATGGCCTCACACATTGTTCCATTCCACCTAGGCCTGACCCTGTTTATTCATTCAGAAATGAAGGGATTAAGAATTGGCAGCATAAGAGCTCAGATATCCAGCACCACTTTGCTGGATGAGTTTGAAAATGAGTTGAAATCTGGCTATAGTTCCCACTGTATAGTCACATCTTGACAACTCTCACAATGTAGCTTGGGCCACACAGGCAGAAACCTATATACTTATGAGGCAAAATGGCAGCTGAGTGGGTCATGTTTTAGTCTGGGAGGTTATCAGTGGCCTTACAGTTGTGCTGGTAAAGTATTTATTTATTTATTTGGTATTATATACCGGTGTTCTGGATCAATCACATTGGTTTACAGAATAAAATAGTATAAAATTTAGATATAGCATAAAACACATCAATAAACATACACTTTTAGCATATAAAAAATAAATAAACTTCTAAAACATTAAATAACATCAAAGCAAATCAAATAAAAAATAAAATCTGAAGCATAAAACACTATAATAAAAGGTTAATTAAAGTCCAGCAATAGCTATTGCTGTCCATTTAAAGATATTCTCATTCTCTTCTGCAGACGCCTGCCAACAAAATTATATTTTACTCTCTTTCAAATTTTCAAACGCTTGGCTAACAGCCATGTTTTGAGATTCTTTTTAAAAGATGAAAAACTTGTGTCTAATATTAATTCCATTGGCATAGAGTTCCATAGTTTCGGTCTGGCTAATGGTGAAGATCTCATACTTTATTCAGTCATACCGTTTTGTTTTTTTAAATTTTTTATTTCTCAGAATTTTCAAAATTACAATCAAGCATTCTTGACAGCAATACTGGCCTCAGCCAATTCCCAGTTCACAATACATGAGGAAAGGTTTCACACATTTTTAAGGCAATTACATTCAAAACAAAAATAACTAAGTAATAATAGACGATCAACTAGGATAACAATATTAACTAGGGATGTGCAGAGCAAAATTTTATGTTCATATTTTTTATGTCCGAAAGGGGGTCCCACTTGCGGCCAATATGGACATAAAAAAAATCCAATGAGTTGGGTATATGTACATATGTGCAAAAAAAAAAATTTAAACCCCCTCACCCTCCTTAATCCCCCCCCCAGACTTACCACAACTCCCTGGTGATCGAGCGAGGAGTGAGGACGTCATTTCTGCAATCCTTGGCGAGAAGCATGTGACGTCGGTGGCACGTCGAGTGACGCGGCGTCACGTGATTCCCGGCTCGTTCGCGCCGGACGGCTCGTTCGGCCCAAAAAGAACTTTTGGCCAGCTTGGGGGGGCCTCCTGACCCCCCCAAGCTGGCCAAAAGTTCTTTTTGGGCCGAACGAGCCTTCCGGCGCGAACGAGCCGGGAATCACGTGACGCCGACGTCACGTGATTCCCGGCAAGTTCGCGCCGGACGGCTCGTTCGGCCCAAAAAGAACTTTTGGCCAGCTTGGGGGGGCCTCCTGACCCCCTCAAGCTGGCCAAAAGTTCTTTTTGGGCCGAACGAGCCGTCCGGCGCGAACTTGCCGGGAATCACGTGACGTCGCGTCTGAGTGACGCGGCGCCACGTGATTCCCGGCGAGTTTGCGCCGGACGGCTCGTTCGGCCCAAAAAGAACTTTTGGCCAGATTGGGGGGGCCCCCCCAAGCTGGCCAAAAGTTCTTTTTGGGCCGAACGAGCCGTCCGGCGCGAACGAGCCGGGAATCACGTGACGCCGGCGTCACTCGACGTGCCGCCGATGTCACATGCTTCTCGCCAAGGATTGCAGAAATGGCGTCCTCACTCCTCGCTCCATCACCAGGGAGTTGTGGTAAGTCGGGGGGGGGATTAAGGAGGGTGAGGGGGTTTATATTTTTATTTTGGCTCAACAATCGCGATTTCCAACATATCGAACATATCTATGTTCGATATGTGGGAAATCCGATCGTTTATGTCGAATCAATTTTTTAAGTAAAAAAAAAATATGAGTTGCGTTTTACTAATGCGGTCAATCCGAATGCACACCCCTAATATTAACTATTACTTAGAGTTTCCAGCTATTTCACTAGGGGAAGTATCAGTAGTTCCTGTAGTTTGTTTTTCCATAATAAATCTCTACAGATGTGACGGTTGGAAAAAACAATATTTCACCTTTTTATATAATATATCACATTTACATGGATATCTTAACTTAAATATTGCACCCATTTGTAACCATTTTGACTTTAATGAAAGAAATTCTTTCCTCCTATTCTGGGTTTCCCTCGTCACATCTGGAAATATTCTAACTTCCATCTGGTAAAATTTCTCTTTAATATTACGAAAAAAGAGTTTTTGAACCCACTCTATTTGTTTTCAATAAAAAGGATATTATCATAGTGGCAGGTTGGGCTTCTTCTAAGCCAGTGGATTCAAGAATATCAGTTATATTCAACAGTTTTAAAGATTGATAATGATCCTCTTTTTCAAGTGACTTTTTCATAGAAGGTACATAATATACTTGGGACAATGGAGGTAACGCTTGTTGTGGAATTTTTAAAAATTCTAATGCAAATTTATTCCACATTTCCTTCGCTGACAAACTTACCATTTTAGGAAAATTTATCAGTCTTCTTATTTGATTTTCTAAATTCTCTAATTTTCTAGTCAAAAATTGATTTTTCTTCATTATTAAACCATTTTGGTTATTTAATTTTTTTATTTCTTGTGAGTTCTTTCCAATTTCCAAATCTCTCTTTTTATCATCAGAGATTATTTTATTCACTTTAATTTCAATTTTTTCCATATTTTTAACTATTGGTTTTAATTGAAGAGATACATTTTTGTCTAACACGACAAGCATTTCCCAAACTACTTCTAATGAAAATGTATGTGGTCTCACAATAGGTATCATTTCAAATTTCTCACTTTCTAACACAGGTTCTTGAGATAGATCCCCTATCATAACTGCCCCTTCTAATCTTTCTGCTACCGGAACCTCAGACGTTTCCAGAGGACCCTCCATATTGTCACACTTTTCCAGGGACAACACGGTGTTCTCTGTAGGTTCAGATCTTGAAGTAGCAGGATTATCAGGGGGTACTCTACAATCCGGGGATAAAGAGATTTCAAAGTCACGAGGGTTTGCATTGCCTTCCTGCATTCCCCATGGATGCCCATATCCTTCTGATATGGGCATCCATGGGGGCCCAATATCGGACTGGCTAATTCTCCTTCCATAACAATTCTCTCTCTTGCCCTTTGTTTCCGGGCAGAGTGAGGCAAAATATTAAAGTCAGAAATAAAAGAAGAAAAAGAAGGGGACTTAGCTGAATTGAACTTCTCTCCTGTTTCCTCACGTGGGGTCTTTGAAGGTGGACTGCTGTAAAATCAAATTGATACAAAGTTCCTTGCAATTCCCTGCGATTCCCTGCGAAGCCCGGCAAAGCTCGAAAGCCGCGCGCCCCTTAGGTGCACGCGGCTTTGGCGGCGCGCTGGCGTTGGCTGCGTGCCGCTAACAGCCCGATGTTATAGGGCTGCTTCCGGGTCCGCCCTCCGAGTCATAGAAATCACGTGGTACAAGAAAACTTCGGGGCACTGAGGCTCCTCTTACCCCGGCAAGAAAGATGGTAGGCAGTCCTTCCCCTCTCAACCCGTAGGGAGAGTACAGCAGCCTGATGTTATAGGGCTACTTCCAGGTCCATCCTCCGTGTCAGAGAAGTCACGTGGTACAAGAAAACTTCGGGGCACTGAGGCTCCTCTTACCCCAGCAAGAAAGATGGCAGGCAGTCCTTCCCCTCTCTTTACCTGTAGGGAGAGTACAGCAGCCCGATGTTATAGGGCTGCTTCCGGGTCTGCCCTCCGCATCAGAGAAGTCACGTGGTACAAGAAAACTTCGGGGCACTGAGGCTCCTCTTACCCCGGCGAGAAAGATGGTAGGCAGTCCTTCCCCTCTCAACCAGTAGGGAGAGTACAGCAGTCCAATGTTATATGGCTGCTTCTGGGTCCACCCTCCATGTCAGAGAAGTCATGTGGTACAAGAAAACGTTGGGGCACTGAGGCTCCTCTTACCCCGGCAAGAAAGATGGTAGGCACTCCTTCCCCTCTCAACCCATAGGGAGAGTACAGCAGCCCGATGTTATAGGGCTGCTTCCAGGTCCGCCTTCCACGTCAGAGAAGTCACGTGGTACAAGAAAACTTTGGGGCACTGAGGCTCCTCTTACCCCGGCAAGAAAGATGGTAGGCAGTCCTTCCCCTCTCAACCCGTAGGGAGAGTACAGCAGCCCAATATTATAGGCTGCTTCCGGGTCCGCCTTCCGCATCAGAGAAGTCATGTAATACAAGAAAACTTCGGGGTACTGAGGCTCCTCTTATCCCGGTGAGAAAGATGGTAGGCAGTCCTTCCCCTCTCAACCCAGTCATGCCGTTTTTAATGATGGAATTGTTAAGAAGCCCTTATTCCCTGATCGAAGATTTCTTTGTGGAACATGAATGTGTAATGATGCATTTAACCATTCAATATTCTTATTATTCAAGGAGTTATAGATTAAGCACAGTGCCTTATATTGTACTCTAAATGTATCGGGAGCCAATGGAGGTCTTTTAGAATCGGGGTGATGTGGTCAAATCTTTTAGACCCAGTTAAGGCTATAGCTGTTGCATTTTGCAGCAACTGAAGTGGTCTAATTGATGATGACAGCAAACCTAATAAAAGCGTGTTGCAATAAGGGATTGAAAAACAGTCCTAAAATCACTGAAATGCAAAAGAGGTTTTAGTTTCTCTAAAATATGTAATTTGTTATAACCTTCCCGGACTTAGAAATGAATTTTTTCATATTAAATTCACTGTCGATCGCAACTCCTAAATCCCTAGCATGATCTGTTACAATAAAATTTTGATGATCAAACTGTGTATGTCTTGATGTGTTCATTAATTAGTTTGTTAGTATAATCTCTGTTTTCTCATTTAAAATGAATCAAAATTTGTTGAATGATGGAAAAATATACACAACAATTTCAATGTCAACTATAGTGTATGTTATCAGAACCACAAATTGTACATCGTCTGCATATATAAAATATGTTAAATCCAAGCCAGAGAGAAGTTTGCATATTTGCAACATGTATAGATTAAAAAGGGTGGCTGATAGTGTCCCTGCAGGATACCTGTTTGTAGCGGCACTTGTTTTGAAATTGAATTCCCTATTTTAACACTATACGTATGATTACTAAGATACAATTTCAACCAATTAAAAGGTTTTCCTGCAATGCCTATTTCTAGTAATCTATGGAGAAAAATTTTATGATCAATTGTATCAAAGGCAGCAGTGAAATCCAACAATACTAAAAAATACATTTGACCTGAATCCATTCCTCTAAGGATTGTGTCAGATAAAGATAAAAGTGTTTCAGTGCTAAAAGATGGACGACAACCAAATTGTGAGGGATAAAGGATGTTTTGATCTTCAATGAATTCTGTTAGTTGCTTTTGAACTACTTTCTCTATCAATTTTGATAAAAGCGGAGGATTGGAAATTGGCCTAAATTTCTTAGGTTGATTAATATCCAGACTTTTATTCTTCAAAATTGGTTTAATAATGGCAATTTTTAGTATATCTGGTAATGTCTCTTCTTTTAATGATAAATTTACTATCTCTGCTACTGGCTTTGCAATAACATTCGAAATCATTTTTAAGTATTTAATTGGAATAACATCTAAAGGGTGAGTAGCAGGATTTAATTTCTTAATCAGTCACTCTATTTCCATTGAGGATATAGGTTCGAATGATGTTCATTTACAATCTGCTGATTTCACAAGCACAATCTTTTTTTCCTTTATCAGTTGTGATTTTGTAATTCATTTATCTATTTTATCTTTAAAGAAAGAGGCAAACTCTTTTCATTTTATGTTAATAGAATCTAAGTTAAAGATGGGATTTGGTTTTATCAATTCTTGTACATATAAAAATAGTACTCTAGGATTATACATAAAATCATGCATCCTTTTGGTGAGGAATTCGCATTTAGCATTAGAAATTTTAGTTCTGTATTTAGTGCCTAAGCAATGATAAGACGCTAAGGTATCAGGATTAGAATTCTTTCTCCATCTTACTTTTTTTCATAGAGCCTTCTTTAAATCTCTAAGTTTCTGAGAGTACCAAGGGGTATTAATTTTTTTTTTTTGAGGTTTTACTTTCTTTTTTTGTTAGGGGACTACTTTTATTAACTAATGAGGTGGTGCATGATACCCATGATAAAACAGCTTGCTCCCAGACTTTTAGTCTGCTCACTGGCTTACAGTATGACATGTAATGGCCTCATGAGCATAGAGTTCACATGTTAGGATGCTAAGAACTTAGCTTAGAATCTTTTTTTTTTTTTGAAGGATGAAACTGCTTGTGCTTGCTGCATCAGCAATTAAGTATGCACTCACAAAATGAGGGTTCAAGACCTGCTCCACCTGTGCCTTGGGTTCACAGCACATCTCTGCACCTGCCTGTTTGTGTGATATGTGGTAGTCACTGTGCCTTTCTATCTGTGGGCTTTCAGGCTTGCTAAGGTTTATAAAGGTCTGGTTGTTGGGTGTTTTTGTTTCTCACTTATTTTTCTTGTGTAGGTTGCACTATAAGTATGTCTGGGTGTCTGTGTCACTCTCTGGCAATCTGTGAATATGCTCATTGAGTGAGTACTTGCAGTCTATAGGCCCATGTCAATAGAATCTTGTATGTAAGATGAAGATATAGCTAAGGGTCCTTTCCACCAATGTGAAACCATTAAGCTGCATTGTAATTAGCTGATATGTATATTAATGATATGCCCAATTAACACACACATATTTTCCTGAGGCAATTTTGGTATGAAGCCACACAGCCAAATACTGCCTGTAAGACCTCATTTGGAGGATTGGGAAAGTGCCCAAAGGAGTCCAATGGCATATACTCAGTTCCATAGAGACAAAGAGGGACGGATTTTAAGATCCCTGCTCGCCGGTGCGCCTATGTTCAATAGGCCTACCGGCGCGCGCAGAGCCCCGGGACTCGCGGAAGTCCCGGGGTTTTCTGAGGGGGCGTGTCGGGGGCGGGGCCGAGCGGCGCGCCATTTTTGGGGCGGGACACGGCGTTTCGGGGGCGGGCCCGGGGGCGTGGTTTCGTCCCGGGGCGGTCCGGGGGCGTGGCTGTGCCCTCCGGAACCGCTCCCGGGTCGCGTCTAGGCGCGCCAGAGGCCCGCTGGCGCGCGGGGATTTACTTCTCCCTCTGGGAGGCGTAAATCCCCCAACAAAGGTAGGGGGGGGGGTTTAGACCGGGCCGGGGGGATGGGTTAGGTAGAGGAAGGGAGGGGAAGGTGAGGGGAGGGCGTTAGCGAATTCCCTCCGAGGCCGCTCCGATTTCGGAGCGGCCTTGGAGGGAACGGAGGTAGGCTGTGCGGCTCGGCGCGCACCGGCTACACGAAATCGGTAGCCTTGCGCGTGCCGATCCAGGATTTTAGCGGATACGCGCGGCTACGCGCGTATCTACTAAAATCCCTCGTACTTTTGTTTGCGCCTGATGCGCCTACAAAAGTACGCAAGGGCGCCCTTTTTGTAAATCTACCCCAGAGCAAGCAGTTTTGGACACACTGATGCCATACACTGTGAGCAGCAGAGAGTGAGACATACAATCCAGACATTAACATCCCAAACATATATTTCTGTACATTGTTACTATCCCTTATTGGCATACATTATTTATTAGACATGTGCTTCGGGTAAAAATTTCGTGTTTCGTTTTGGGCCCCCCCCCCACGGAAATTTTGTTTTTCCCACAGTTTGGGGTTTTTTTTCCGAGGGCCCCGATTTTTGGGTTAGTGCGCGCTAAAGGGAGTTAGAGCGCACTAACTCAAAAATGAATTTTTTTGAAATTTCGGAAAAAATTAAATCATTTTTTGGTTCTCCCAAATCATTCCAAATTAGGCAATATCATTGACATTGTCTAATTGGGGAAAAACAATTGCACATCCCTATTATTTATAAGGCCATGGAAGCAAGTGTTGAAATAATGTCTACCAATAAGGGAAGTAACAACACATAGATCAGATTTTGCTAATAGCTATCTACAGATCAACAACCCAAGGCAGTGCAAAGGTGGTAGGGAGTAGGAGGAAGTCTGCCTGGTCACAAGCAACAGTGAAGGCAAATGTAAGGGACCTTATGTTATCTCTTGTGTGTGCATTTGTGTCACTCCAGCTAAGACCATGCAAGAGTTACATGTACACTATCTACTCTCTAGGCCTGGCACCTGCAACTGCAAAAATATGCTCATTATAGATGAACAAGTCCAAGTGGTTAATGTATTTTTCCAGTAGGCTTCTGACTAAAGAGTTTTGTGATTACAGCTTTAGGTGTTAGACCCACAGAGAAGGCCCATTGTTTGGTCAAAGGTAATGGAATGGATTTTCAAAGGGTTACCCATGCTGGGCATATTTTCAAAAGGCCCAGTGACACACATAAAGCCCCGGGACATTTGTAAGTCCCGGGGCTTGCGAAAAGGGGCAGTCCGGGGCTGGGGAGGGGCGGTCTGGGCGTGGGAGTGGGGGCATGGCTAGAGGCCTCCGCACAGCTGCTGTGCCATGGATCGCGTGCTGGCAGTTGGCAGGCATGCGCAACTTACTTCAGTCCCAGGGCTGAAGTAAGTTTTAAAACAAGAAAAAGAAAATGAAAAAGGTAGGGGGGAAAGGGTGGGGGAGGAAGGGAAGGAGGGGTGGGAGTAGGGAATGGGGGAAGGCAATGCGGCTTGGCGCGGTCTTGACACAGGCAAGGTGCACAATTGTGCACCCCCTTGCATGCACTGACCCCTGATTTTATAACATGCGCGCACATGCGCGCGCATGTTATAAAATCTGGCGTACATGTGTGTGTGCCGGGTAGTGCGCGTACATGTACCCTCACCCGCAGGTTTGAAAATCTACCCTAATATATCTTCACAATGGAAGAGGCCAATGGATTATTATAGCTGTGCTATGACATGATCATAACTATCCAACCTATTGGTCACCAACAAAGTGAAGACATTGCTACATCACCTCCATGAGCAGTCTATATGTAGTCCATTTGACTGCACATGGAGGTGAATACTAGCTAGATAGTGCCCATCTGACATACATACCCGTGTACCCTAATAGTTAGCAAACAGTATGCTTTCTTCAGTATACAGTGTGAGTGTAGTAGATGGCTCCCAGATCCCCGCTGGACCACCAGGGAGTTTTGGCAAGTCTTGGGGGGTCAGGAGGGTGGGGGGTTGTAATTAATTACATTTTAGCCGGGAAACGAATAAGAATGGAACGCATGAACGGACTGGGGCCCCCCTTGAAGAATGCAACGTATCTGCCCCCCCACGAATACGAATACCGAATGCAATGTATGTGGTCCCTCTGCACATCCCTACAATGTCCTGATGAAACCTTTCACCATGTTCATCACTCACAGCGCCAAGGTTGTCTGGGAAGAAGTCCAAGTGGGAATGAAGAAAATGTATCTTCAATGACATTGCACTTCATCAATTTGTATGCCTGAATCATATTTTCAACCTGTTTGACATAGTCTGCTGCTTTATAGTTGCCTAGAAAGTTACAAACAAAATTTTGAAGGCTGTCCATGCAACAGGTTCTGTAACTTGCAGAAGACCATCAAAGTGGCTGTCCTTCATCACAGCTCAGATTTGTGGGCCAACGAAAACACCTTCTTTTATCTTGGCATCACTTCTGCGTGGAAACATTTGCTTCAAATAATCAAAGGCTTTATTTTGCTTGTTCATTGCCTTAAGAACATAAGAACATAAGAACATGCCTTACTGGTCAGACCAAGGGTCCATCAAGCCCAGCATTCTGTTTCCAATCCAGGCCATATGAACCTGGCAAGTACCCTAAAAATAAGTCTATTCATAAGAACATAAGAACATAAGAAATTGCCATGCTGGGTCAGACCAAGGGTCCATCAAGCCCAGCATCCTGTTTCCAACAGAGGCCAAAACCAGGCCACAAGAACCTGGCAATCACCCAAACACTAAGAAGATCCCATGCTACTGATGCAATTAATAGCAGTGGCTATTCCCTAAGTAAAATTGATTAATAGCCATTAATGGACTTCTCCTCCAAGAACTTATCCAAACCCTTTTTCAACCCAGCTACACTAACTGCACTAACCACATCTTCTGGCAACAAATTCCAGAGCTTTATTGTGCGTTGAGTAAAAAAGAATTTTCTCCGATTAGTCTTAAATGTGCTACTTGCTAACTTCATGGAATGCCCCCTAGTCCTTCTATTATTCGAAATTGAAAATAACCGAGTCACATCTACTCGTTCAAGACCTCTCATGATCTTAACGACCTCTATCATATCCCCCCTCAGCCGTCTCTTCTCCAAGCTGAACAGCCCTAATCTCTTCAGCCTTTCCTCATAGGGAAGCTGTTCCATCCCTTTATCATTTTGGTTTCATGTTACCGTTGCTAGTAATAACAGTGGCTATTTTCTAAGTCAACTTAATTAATAACAGGTAATGGACTTCTCCTCCAAGAACTTATCCAATCCTTTTTTAAACACAGTTATACTAACCACACTAATCACATCTTCTGGCAACAAATTCCAGAGTTTAATTGTGCATTGAGTAAAAAAGAACTTTCTCCGATTAGTTTTAAATGTGCCACATGCTAACTTCATGGAGTGCCCCCTAGTCTTTTTATTATCCGAAAGAGTAAATAACCGATTCACATCTACCCGTTCTAGACCTCTCATGATTTTAAACACCTCTATCATATCCCCCCTCAGCAGTCTCTTCTTCAAGCTGAAAAGTCCTAACCTCTTTAGTCTTTCCTCATAGGGGAGCTGTTCCATTCCCCTTATCATTTTGGTAGCCCTTCTCAGTACCTTCTCCATCGCAATTATATCTTTTTTGCGATGCGGCGACCAGAATTGTACACAGTATTCAAGGTGCGGTCTCACCATGGAGCGATACAGAGGCATTATGACATTTTCCGTTTTATTCACCATTCCCTTTCTAATAATTCCCAACATTGTTTGCTTTTTTGACTGCCGCAGCACACTTAACTGACGATTTCAATGTGTTATCCACTATGACACCTAGATCTCTTTCTTGGGAGGTAGCACCTAATATGGAACCTAACATTGTGTAACTATAGCATAGGTTATTTTTCCCTATATGCATCACCTTGCATGTATCCACATTAAATTTCATCTTCCATTTTGATGCCCAGTTTTCCAGTCTCACAAGGTCTTCCTGCAATTTATCACAATCTGCTTGTGATTTAAATACTATGAACAATTTTGTATCATCTGCAAATTTGATTATCTCACTCGTCGTATTTCTTTCCAGATCATTTATAAATATATTGAAAAGTAAGGGTCCCAATACAGATCCCTGAGGCACTCCACTGCCCACACCCTTCCACTGAGAAAATTGTCCATTTAATCCTACTCTCTGTTTCCTGTCTTTTAGCCAGTTTGCAATCCACGAAAGGACATCGCCACCTATCCCATGACGTTTTACTTTTCCTAGAAGCCTCTCATGAGGAACTTTGTCAAATTCCTTCTGAAAATCCAAGTATACTACATCTACCAGTTCACCTTTATCCACATGTTTATTAACTCCTTCAAAAAAGTGAAGCAGATTTGTGAGGCAAGACTTGCCTTGGGTAAAGCCATGCTGACTTTGTTCCATTAAAGCATGTCTTTCTATATGTTCTGTGATTTTGATGTTTAGAACACTTTCCACTATTTTTTCTGGCACTGAAGTCAGGCTAACCGGTCTGTAGTTTTCCGGATTGCCCCTGGAGCTCTTTTTAAATATTGGGGTTACATTTGCTATCCTCCAGTCTTTAGGTACAATGGATGATTATAATGATAGGTTACCAATTTTTACTAATAGGTCTGAGATTTCATTTTTTAGTTCCTTCAGAACTCTGGGGTGTATACCATCTGGTCCAGGTGATTTACTACTCTTAAGTTTGTCAATCAGGTCTACCATATCTTCTAGGTTCACCGTGATTTGATTCAGTCCATCTGAATCATTACCCATGAAAACCTTCTCCAGTACGGGTACCTCCCCAACATCCTCTTCAGTAAACACCGAAGCAAAGAAATCATTTAATCTTTCCGTGATGGCGTTATTTTCTCTAAGTGCTCCTTTAACCCCTCGATCATCTAACGGTCCAACTGACTCCCTCACAAGCTTTCTGCTTCGGATATATTTTAAAAAGTTTTTACTGTGAGTTTTTGCCTCTATGGCCAACTTCTTTTCAAATTCTCTCTTAGCCTGTCTTATCAATGTCTTACATTTAACTTGCCAATGTTTATGCATTATCCTATTTTCTTCTGTTGGATCCTTCTTCCAATTTTTGAATGAAGATCTTTTGGCTAAAATAGCTTCTTTCACCTCCCCTTTTAACCATGCCGATAATCGTTTTGCCATCTTTCCACCTTTCTTAATGTGTGGAATACATCTGCACTGTGCTTCTAGAATGGTATTTTTTAACAATGACCATGCCTCTTGCACACTTTTTACTTTTGTAGCTGCTCCTTTCAGTTTTTTTCTAACAATTTTTCTCATTTTATCAAAGTTTCCCTTTTGAAAGTTTAGCACGAGAGCCGTGGATTTGCATATTGTTCCTCTTCCAGTCATGAATTCAAATTTGATCAAAGTTTTTCATCAGCCCAAGTTTTATGTGCAATGGTGGAAGAAATATCTTACCTGGATCCACCAATGGGTCATGCCCTGGAACCAGCTTCTTGTGGAGAGGCCAGACTTTTCTGACATAATGCAAATCTCTTGCTCGACTGTCCCACTCACAAAGGAAGCAACAATCCTTGGTGTAACCAAGCTGCAGACCCAGTAGATTTGCAACTACCTTGAGATCACCACACAAATTCCAGTTGTACCTCGACTACTCAATGTGGTTCAGCAGTAGCTGCATGTTCTCATATGTTTCTTTCATATGAACGGCATGTCCAACAGGTATTGATGGGTAGATATTGCTGTTGTGCAGCAAAACAGCCTTCAAACTTAAGATTGATGAATCAATAAACAGTCGCCATTCTGTTGGGTCATGGTCACATCCAAGAACACAAAACAATCCATTGATGTCACAGCAAAAAGTCAGAGTGTCTACTTGATTAAAATATTTTGTCAAATCTTCATGACGGCTGCGAAATACTGAAATTTTCATATCAGATGACAAAAGATTCCATCCTTGTAGCCTTGACCCAAGCAGCTCTGCCTGACTCTTCGATAAAGCCAAATCTCTGACCAGATCGTTCAGCTCTGACTGAGATATTAAATGATCGCTGGATGTTGATGGCACAAAGTCAGGATCAGCCGCAGGTTCCATCTGAGATGGCTTGCCATCATCGACTACCTCCTCATCCTCGTCATCAAGTGTCTACACCTCTGGTGGTTTTGGAACAGGAAGACTATCATCATGTGGCACTAATGTCATTGCCGATGTAAGGTTAGTGTACTCAATAAACTTCCTGTTCTTTGATAAGTATCCTGACACATTTGTCATGCAGAAGTAACAGTCAGTTATATGATCTTTCTGTTCCCTCCATATCATTGGGATGGCAAACAGCATGGATGGTCACACACCTTTTATCCAAGCTCGCAGACTACTAGCACAAGATGCGCAACATATATGAGGAGCCCATGCTCTGTCCTGGTCACCAATTTTGCACCTGAAGTATAACTCGTATGCCTTCTTAATGAGTGCAGTCATACTCCTTTTCTGTGCTTTCAGAGTAAACTCACCACAGATGTAACAAACGTGTCATGGCTATTACGACGTTGGTGCAACATTTCATAAAGTATAGGAAATTAAATTCACAAGCTTTAAACTCAACAGTTTTAGCGATTCGATTCTCTCATTCACACAGACGTTGCATAGGAGAATACTCATTGCTGCTGCATATATCAGACTGCGTCGTCATGGAAACAAATTGGAATCTTGTAGCTGAGCTAGGGCTTGCCCAAGTAAGTTCTGGCATGATCAGGCAGAGTTTCTTGGTGTATTTTAAAAAAAGGTTAGTCTCTGTTACATGTTACGTTGCTTATGGCCGTCAAAAATATGACATGAATTTTAAAAATTATAAAAACTACTGTCCAGCAAGAAATTATATGTACGCAAGATTGTTTTAAAATTTTACAATTATTGTAACACAAAATTGGCCATTTCTCAAAAACCTTATGTGATATACAAATTTTGAAGTAATATCTGTGATCAGTATCAAATCTATTTGGAACACCAAAAAGCCTGAAGGAAACAAAAACTTTGTTTACCAGTGAAACCAGAAGGATACATGGAGTTCTGGAGGCAGCTGGTGACTAGACATGTTCTTCCCATGGCAGGGCAGATCCCTCCATTAGGCTGCTGTGCATGCTGCTGCTCCTCTTCCTCCTCCACCTCTTCCTCTGTCCACTATGTCTCAGCATCCAGGAGAAAGGGGCTGCTGAGACCTGGGGCTGCACTGCTGGCACCTGAGGCTTCACGGCTGGGACCAGGGGCTTCATGGGAGAGAGAGCTGTGGAAACAAAGAAGAAGACATAAGTGTGAATGCTAAGAAGTGCACACATATGTTTTACAAAAGATGTGCACTTTGCATCATTCAATGTGAGGATTCTATACAAAAAAGTGTAGACATCTCATGTGCAGGGGCTCATCCATGCCCTCAATGATGTCCTGTCCCAGCTGTTCAATAAGCCGCTTCTCCATTGGCATCAGGACAATTGGGCAAGGGACTCCTCTTCCAGTCTTGCGCATGTATTTTTTCCTGCTGATCACCTTATTCTTTAATTGTGCCTTGATGTAGTGATGGGCCACCTGCTCTCCGGTCCTCTTGATGCTGCTGCGTCAGTATATGGCCTGCGTGAATGTCCACCATATCTGGCCTTTGGCAGCCCTGAAGGTCTTCACAGCCTGGTTGTTGAAGAGCATGTTGTAATTCTCCAGGACCCTCGTAATGAGCTGCTCATTATTCTCCACACTGAACTTGTAGGTGCATATTCATGGACGGTCTGCTGCCTGCCTACTGGAGGATTGGGTTGCCTCTTCCACTTCTGGAGATGTGGTGTCACTCTCCTGATTTTCACTCCCAGTCCTCGCTGCACCTGCTCTGACAACTTACCCACCCTCTAAACTCTCTGTCTAGCCTTATTCTCATGTTCTCCTCCCTTCACATTCACCTACCTAGGCCCTTCCCCCTGCTGCCTTATCCTATTCCTTTCCTCTTCCTTAGCTCTACTACTGTCCCTACTCCTCCTTCTACTCAGGCCCCTACCACTCCTTCCCTCCTCCGCCTTCTCTCTCCTAACCTCCTTCTTCTCCTCTCTCCTCCTGTTCCTTCTCTCTTCATTCCTCTTCTCTCATCTCACCCCATGCCTACCACACTTCATCCTATCTTGCTCCTCTCCAGTCCTCCACCACACAGCCCACTCTCACCACTCTTCACCACTCCTGTCCACACCACACCTCACCACTCTGGTCCACATCATTCCTCTACCACTCTTCCACACAAAGGGACAGACAGACAAACAAGAAAAATGTTATCACACACAGATAACAATAGACAAAGATAAAGGTAAACAGAGGAGAAATAATAAACAGGACAACTCACTCAGGTAATCAGTAGAACTCTCTTCCAAAATACCAACTAACCACCAACTAAACTCCAACCAGCAATCTTCTCTCCCCATCTCCTGACATACCCTCAGAGGCAGATGCAGGAAGTCGGTATATATAAACAAAGAAAAATAATATGCAACAGGTAAAATGACATGTGACACATAATATGTGCATCACATGACGTGATACATACACGGCGCAGTGTTTTGTTAATTTTCCTACTCACGCCCTTCTTTTTTGATGAATCTAGGGGTAAATTAGGTGCCTCATTCTCAAAATCAGTGCTAAGCTCCTAACTCTGTACATTTGACCACCCTCTTTTTAGACCTCTAAATTTAGGCTCCTAGTAAAGCTAGGAGCCAAAATTAAAAAACTTAGCACTAGTAAATTTTGAAAGGGCCAGTATAAGAGCCTAATTCCAAAAAGGGCATGCACCTTTTGAAAATTGACTTCTTGTTGACTAGGCTATAATCATGCAAGAGAAGTGGTGTTAGTTATCTTTTAACACCAAAGGGCAAAGCCAATGGACTGGGTTAAGAACTATTGTAAACCTCCATTGAAACTGTAATAGCTCCCTTTATACAGTATTTCTGCTATAGGCAATTCATACCATATTGAGTACCAAATATTTTTTGGGTGAGTTTAGAAAGGATTGGAAATGAAGTTCATGTTTGAAGTTAGAATTCTGTATCATAGCTGAGCTATTCGTTAGATAGAATACATTTAGTGCATTTAGCTCATGCTAAAGTACTTGCCCAGGTACTTGTAGCCTGGATTGGCCACTGTTGGAAACAGGATGCTGGGCTTGATGGACCCTTGGTCTGACTCAGTATGGTAATTTCTTATGTTCTTATGCCTTTTAATTGAATACATCTTTTTTCCCCTTTCTTCCCACCTCCCAAAAATACAAAAACCCTGGTTTTCTATTTCTTTTGCCAATAAAATGAAGTATATTGTGTATAAAATATAAGAAATTGCCTCTTCCTTCTCCCAATGTTTGTTTTAGTGTATCAATAAAATCCACATGAAATTACAGCCACAAACTCTGCTTGTAGCATAAAGAAACATTTGTTCACATGATAGCTTTTTCTGCTTCTTTTACCCTTCTGTTTGCGATCCACTGTTCATTAATCTCCAGTCAAGTATAAAACAGGCCTTGAAAATTCACGTGTTGGTTGGTGGTTAATCAAACTGCTCCTGCAGTGTTTATATAATATGATTATGATGCATCTTTTGCTAACGGTAAGAGCACTGGGGTGTCGTTTCCAAACAGCCTTGTACATCGTCATGTATGGAAACTCTAGAATTACAGAAGAAAGCTATCATCAGACAAATACATCTTTTATTTGCCCATTGATGTTATGAATTTATTCCATATGATACACTAGAAGGATTTTAATCAGTTCTGTAAGAGAAACACCCTTCAATGCAACACATTAAAAAAATAGTTTGAGTAGAAACGTTCCAGCATTTCCACATAAAATTTTTCCAATTTCTTGAAATTGCATTATGCCGAATAATTTAAAGCTGGGAATATTGAAACCCTAAACATGGTTACCTCTTCAAAAGCTGTGTTGTGAAGGGCTTTTAAGAGCCTGGACCCTTTTCAGAATGTATGAAAATGCAAAATGCCATTTTTCAGCTTTTATTGAAAGATGATTACAAAATATAAAGACTATGAATTTATGTTTTTGTTCATATTCATGGCTTTGTTGACTAAGTTTAAGATATTCACCCCTACATAAGACTTAGAAAAGTTTGTGTCAAAAGTTGAATTGCTGGCTTGTTTAAGCCAAATAAAAATTATTTTCTAAGTCTGAAAAGTACCGCGAATAACCGCAACATCTTGATAATTATTAAACACCCTTTGGGGTAGATTTTCAAAGGGTTATGCACGTAACCCTTTAAAACCTACCCCTGAGCGCGCCAAGCCTATTTTGCATAGGCTTGGCGGCGCATGCAAGCACCGGGATGCGCATATGTCCCTGGGCTTTGAAAAAGGGGGAGTCCGGGGTGGAGCCAGGGGCGGTGGTCCGGGGGCAGTCTCGAGTCCTCCAGCAGCCGGCCGGTGTGTGCAAGTTACGCCAGAGGCAGGCGTAACTCCTGCAATAAAGGTAGGGGGGGGGGATTTAGATAGGGTAGGAGGGTGGGTTAGATAGGGGAAGGGAGGGGAAGGTGGGGGGGGAGTGAAAGGAAAGTTCCCTTCGAGGCCGCTATGATTTCAGAGCGGCCTCGGAAGGAACGGGGAAAGAAATTGGGTCTCCCCTAGGGCTCGGCGCATACAAGGTGCACAAGAGTGCACCCCCTTGCGTGCGCTGACTCCAGATTTTATAACATGCGCGCGGTAGCGCGCACATGTTCTAAAATAGGGTGTACATTTGTGCGTGCCGTGTAGCGAGCACAAATGTACCCCATGCGCGTAAGATTAAAAATCTGCCCCTTTATGTAGGACCTTTGTCCTGCCCATGCTTTTATTTGCATACTACATTAATGGCTTTATTTTAACATATGGTATATATGAAGCTCATTTTTTTGGACATGTAAAACTATTTATTGACTGGCAACATCTGGAATTAGGTGGAAAAGGTTCATGGGGCATGTTAGTTAGACTCAGCTTATTTCTTGATTAACCACAAAAACCTTTAAAAAACATCAGTGGGGTTTTCTTAAAATAATAACTTACTGGCATAACCATCAATACCATCTAAGGTCAAGAAGATAGCAAGAAAGAAAGAACATGCTGGAAGCAGTGCACAATAGTGCATTTTTCTTAAGTTCTTCTCCTGTTGCCTCCTACAAAGAAAGTCCATGGGATTGACAAAGCTGAGAGGCACCATTGGTAATAGGATCAGAGGTGGGGGCACAAACTCTCGCCAATTCTGCTTTCCCACTAAAACTGTCATGAAGTCAGAGATGGGGGTTCACTGGTGGCGGTGGTAATGGCACAGAGTCCTGCTGCTCCTCTTAGCTCCCACTCTCCTTTCCTCTCCTGCTGTTCCTCCTGCCCTTCTGCCTGATTTGCAGTATGCGTGATTGCTTTACTTAAGGTCCATGGCGGCTATTCAGAACTTCAACTGCTCAGCAATGCATGTGTACATATGGATGGAGATTTGGATAGCTAAAGACTCCACAATATTCCTACTAACAAAAGGTTCCTAAAATCAATTGCCCACCCTTAAATGAGCTTACTGCCTCATTTAAGAATCATTTCATTTATGTGGCTCAACTCCACAAGAAATAAAAATAGTAAGAAAGAAAAAACTGCAGCAAAACAGGAAACAGTTTATTGCAGATTTAAAAAAAGAAAAAAAAAAAGAAAAGCAGTGATTTAAGGTAGAAAGCATAATGGGCTGCAGGCTTTTTCTACCAGCAAGTTTACCTGTGCTCACTGACCCTTGCGGGTCCTTTTTCTATCTGGATTATTGCTGCCATTGCTTGAGGCGGGTAGGCTGCACAGTTAACGGTGATTGTGGGACCCCTTCCGGATTCTGACATCACAGGGAGGCGCCCAGACAAACGCCCATAAAATCGGCGTTTGTCCAGAGAGACTCTGCTGCAGGCTTTTTCTACCAGCAAGCTACCTGTGCTCACTGACCCTTGCGGGTCCTTTTTCTTTTTTTTTTTTCAATTCTTTATTTTCAATTTTTGAACATTTCTACCAGGAAAAAACTCCTTACAGTAAATTCAGTGTCCTACAAATTGTATATTCACAAGCAATATATATTAAACATCATATATTATAATATGTACGGACATTTAAATTATAAGAAAATAAATGTAATTAGGAGGCGGAAGGAGCAATATCATCAAGAAATTCAAACTATAACTAAAATAAAAATATGGCACGCCTATAATACTGCTTCCTTATTTTAAACCGGATCTGTCGGAGTAACCATATGGGCTCTTCCAGCCAAGAACGCCTTCAGTTGGTCCGGTTCTAAGAATATATAATTCACATTAAGGTATCTGATGCATGCTTTACAGGGGTATTTCAAAGTAAACTTCGCTCCTAGCCTCACAACATCTGATCTCAAAGAAAGAAAGTCCTTCCTACGGGTTTGAGTCGCTTTAATCATGTCTGGATAGATCCATATAGGACTTCCATAAAAAGGCATCTGACGATTTCTAAAGAATAAACGCATTACGTGATTTCTCTCAGTAAGGAATGCAAAGGAGACTAATAAAGGTCTCCTTTGATTAATTTCATGATCAGAAGACATTTCCAAAATGTTAGTTAAATTTAAAGAAGAAACTTGTTCCTGTTCTTGAGAAGATTGTTGTTGGAGATAGAAAGCCTTTGTAACCACTGGGAGAGCCTGTTCAGGAATTTTTAAGTTCTTTTTCATATAAAGTTTAAATAGTTCTAGTGGAGAAATAGAATTAATAACAGGAAAACTTAATATACGTAGATTATGTGCTCTTAATGCGTTTTCAACTGTTTCCAATCTTTTTGAATTTATACGTTCAGAGTCCATTAATTTTGCTTGTTTCATTTCAACAGTAACCATTTTTCTTTCCATTCTGTTCTATTTGAGAAATTTGAGACTTCTGTTCTATTTGAGAAATTTGTAATTAAATTATTATTCCTCACAGATTGATTCTGTATCTCCACTGTCACTTTGGACAAGGTTTTAATGGAATTTTCTATAGAACTTAACATAGTCCAAATCCCCTCTAGAGACATTGCATCAGGTTTCTTTGTAAGGGGACAAACGGAAAGTTCTTCAAGTTGTTTTAGTGCCCCTACTTCGACAGTCCCTTCACTTCCCCCGATACCTTGAGATGCAAATGGAGTGGCTTCCTTCCATGCTAGCGGTGTAGAAGCACTCAGGGGTCCCTCCATTCCTCCTGGAGTTCCTTCTTCTGGAAGATTTTCCCCTCCCGAAGCTTCCACTCGCCATGCTCCGGAGTCACCAGCCCTGGCCATAGCCATGGCCCCTCCGACTTCCACCGAAGTCAGGCAAGGTATCACGATGTTTCTGGGGTTAACGGGTTTTCGCGGCGATCCGGGGCTTAACATTGTATCAAAGGTCAAGGGGGATGGTTCCTGCTCCTGAATCAAGCCCCCAGCGACCAAGCTCTCCGGAATAGTTGAAGCAGCAATGCCTGCCAATATGCCGGGAATCATAGGCTGTCGTGGGTCGACTGTTGGTGAGTTGATAATCTCACCCCTTAGTCGTCCTTTTCTTTTAGTATGCGGCATTATACCAAAGTAATTAGAGGAAAAGACAGCGTTCTCCCTCCGGCGTCTTGCACAGGACAACGTCTAGGCGGCCATCTTGCCTCCATTGCGGGTCCTTTTTCTATCTGGATTATTGCTGCCATTGCTTGAGGCGGGTAGGCTGCACAGTTGACGGTGATTGTGGGACCCCTTTCGGATTCTGACGTCACAGGGAGGCGCCCAGACAAACGCCCATAAAATCGGTGTTTAGACGGCGCGCCGCCATTGGCGTGTCGCCAAAGCCATGCGCCTAAAGGGCGCGCGGCTTTGTCGGGCTTCGTCGGAGCTCGTTGGAGCCTGTTGGAGATTGTGGAGGAATCCTCATCATTGGAATTTCTAGAAGTATATTCCTGGTTTCTGGACTGCAGCCCTTTACGGAATTTGGCTGGATTAGACTGTGTCTCCAAGGAGCCTAACATTTAGAGGTACAATTTTCTTTATTTACTGTGGACACCATTCCTCTTGGTGATGCCCTATACTAAGAGGAAGGGGAAAGTAGCAACCTCAACACCGGTTGTGAGCAACAACCAACCACGAATTCAGGACATCTTTGGTAGAACCGTAACTTTAACACCAGGAGCAGAAGTCGCTGGAGTTGTAGTCCAGGAGCAGGGTCTCAACTCCCTGACTTGTGAAACATCTTTAAGCCCTGGTGCTCCCTTAACCCCAGATCCACCAATGGGAAAAGGAGGAGGAGAATTTCTATTTACGGATTCTAACCTGAATTTGGTCCTTTCAACATCTTCTGAGAAAAGAGGAGTAGTGGGATTAGATCACCCACTACAGAACCCAGAATCTCAGGTTATTAAAGACCAAAAACAGGAAGTTAGCACTAAACGAGACTTTAAAGTAAAAGGGATGGTAGGAGTACAAGGAAACGCAATATCTGGTATACCTGTTATAGTTCCCTCTAATTTTACTTTGGAAGAAATTGGTGGTATGATCCATTTAATGCAAAAGTCTATTAATGATTTATCAAAATTGGTTCAAGAAAGTTTGAATAATAGTAAAATATTACAGACAAGAACAGAAAAGCTAGAAGACCTAGTGGCCAATCTAGGTCAGAAAGCTGACGAGATAGAAAAAGTTCAATCAAATTTAATTGTCAGAAAAAATGCAATTAAACAAAATTGAACAAATAGAAAATCAAATTAGAAGAGTTAATTTGCGAATCTTAAATTTTCCCAGGACTCATCTATTATCATCTAGAGAGCTATTTAAGAGCTATCTTACAAAAGTATTGAAATATTCAGAGGAAACATTACCAATAATAACTAGGATATATTATATCCCTCAAAAAGTTGCAAGTAGTGATTCGTTAATACAAGGTCAGGGGGAACAAAAAGATGACACAAATTTGTCTGAACTTCTTGAGAAATCGTCTGATATGGAAATTAAATCTCGTGCTACATTAATAGTTCAATTTGCAGACCTCTCTCTTATTCTTAGATTATACTTTAAACATCAGAATTCTCAATTTCATGGTTTTCCAATTAGACTTTTTCCTAACGTTTCCTTAAATACGCAATTAAGAAGAAAAGAATTTCTAACTATGAAAGAAAGGGTCATACAGAGAGGAGCAAAATTCTTATTACGCTTTGCAAGTAAATGCGTTCTTACATATCAAAATACGAGATACGTATTCAGCTATCCAGAACAATTGCGTACATACCTTGACTCCTAAACTTCATCCAAAGGGAGAAATGATAAATTTAGATACAGTTTAGACACAAATTATTATCTTAATTGTATTGGATAAACTACTTCCTTTCCTGCCAGTCAGATTCTGTAATTACTATTGTAGACTATGTTTCTAGGTAACACAAATGAATATGCAAAGGACTTTCAATTGTTTCTCTTCTTTTTCTTTTCTTTTATGTATAAATAATGTGTGTATATAGATTGTGTGTATCTTCTCAAAAGTTAATAAAAATAAAATTTTAAAAAAAAAGAAAGCATAATGAAATACATTCTTGGAAAGCCAGTGTTACGGTCCCAGGCCGTGCCCCGGTCCCTTCACCTACATCGGGGCCGCCCCGGGCCGCTGGAAGCCTCCTTCGGCCGTCTAGGTCCGAATTGCCTCCTGTCGTGGCGTTCCCTCTGTAAGGGAGATGCTGCTGATCCTCTGTCACTGGCCCTGCCCCCTAGGCGCGCGCGCAGGGGGGTTCTAGATTTAAAGGGGCCAGCACGGGAATTGAAGGACAGCCCTAGAGGTGACGTCAGACACTGCAGGGTTATTTAAACCCTGCAGCTGCCTCAATACCTTGCCTTGCAACGAAGTTCACTCTCTTGAGTCACTAGTTGCTGCTCTTCGGACTTCTCCTGCTTCTGTTTCCTGGCTTCCGACCTTGGCTCGTCCTCTGACTCTGGCTTCAGCTTCTGTCCCTGGCTTTGACTTCGGCTTTTGACTTCTGGCTTCCGACCTTGGCTCGTCCACTGACTCCAGCTTCAGCTTCCGTGCCTGGCTTTATCTTCAGCTTCTGGCTTCCGACCTTGGCTCATCCACTGACTCCAGCTTCAGCCTCCACCCTTGCCTGGGCTCCGGCTCCATACCTCTCGTCTTCCTCAGGTATCCTGATCTTCACCCGCCTGGAGGTCTCGCCTAAGTCCCAGCGGCTTGTGTCCTCACGGGCTCCTCCCGGGGGAACCGTGGGTTTCCAAGGGTGAAGTCTCTTCGGACCTCCTGGGCTCAGCTGCTTCGTTGGACTACCTCTTCAGGGCTTCTCTTCTGGTCCTCGGTCGCAGAGGATCTCACCTAAGTCCAAGAGGCCCGTGTTCCTACGGGCTCCTCCTAGGGGGACCTCGAGCTTCCAGTGATGAAGCCTTCCCAGGACAACCTCTTCAGCACTGCCTCCCAGCTGCGACATCCACTGTGGGATCCCCACAGTGCATCACCACCTGTCTCAGCCGGCCCAAGGGTCCACAAATCTAACAGATTGCAAGTCCATGGATCCGGCGGATGCCTCGGGCTTGAAAGCCATTCCTGGTATCGCACAGCAGGTACAACAACATCAAATATGTATCGACTCCCTGATGACAACCATGCAAAGATTAGCCTCAGCCGATATCGGACCGAGCACCCCCACACAACTACTAGCACCCTCACGATACACAGGAGATACGAAGCTATGCCAAGGATTTCTTAATCAATGTTTCATCCATTTCAATCTATTGCCAGTCCAGTTTCACACAGATTGGATTAAAACCAGCTATATTATTTCATTGTAGGATGGGAAACCCCTGGCGTGGGCCTCTCCACTTTAGGAGCGTCAGGATCCCCGCCTGGCCAGCCTGGACCAATTCGTCACTGCCTTCTGACAGATCTTTGATGAGCCCTCTCACAGGTCCACTGCCACCTCAGAATTACTCCAGCTACGTCAGGGCAACTTGTCCTTGTCCGAGTATGCGGTGGAATTCCAGTCCCTAGCAGCCAAGTTGAACTGGGGAGAGGACAGCCTTCATGGCATCTTCCTGGAGGCTCTCTCCCCAAGACTTCAAGTTGAGCTGGCAGCGAGGGACCTACCGGACGACCAGAACAGCCTCATTGACTTGGCCGGTCACGTGGACTGCCGTATCCAATGCCGATTCCGAGAGGTAAGGTCCACTCAGAGACCCGGAAACGCTGGAACCACCTTTTCCTGACCAGTACCCTCCTCTTCTACCTCTCCAGGGAATCAAGATGCGGAACCCATGCAGCTGGGCTGGGGCCCAATTTTGAAGGAAGAAAGAAGGAAACGCCAGGACCTAGGGGTAGTCAGAGAGCTGATGCTAGGTAACACCATTTCTGCCTCCCCGTGTACGGTTCCAGTAACTATACTCCTTCCCGGAGGGAATTTCTATATGCTAGCCCTGATTGACTCCAGAGCTGGGGGAACCTTTATCCTCTGGGATTTAGTCCAACAACTTCAGATCGGGGTCCAACCCCAAAAGCCTCCCATCCAAGTGTCTTCCATTCATGGGACCCCCCTTCCAGGGACAATTTCGACCTGTACCAAGCCATTAATGCTATGCACGGGCCTTCTACATGTAGAGGAAATCTCGTTCCTCATTTTGGAAAAGTCTATGCATCCGGTCATATTGGGCCTACCCTAGCTTCAGAAGCATTCTCCAGTTATCTGTTGGGATACTCTCCAAGTGGCGTCCTGGGGTACGTCTTGCTTTGACACTTGCCTGAGCGCTGTTCCTCGCCCCTTGGTACCCCTCTTGACCACACCTCTGGCTCTGCCACTACAGTATCAAGAGTACATGGATGTCTTTTCGAAAGAAAAGGCCGAGCTTCTTCCGGAGCATCGACCCTTTGACTGTGCTATCAAGCTGATCCCGGGTACCACACTGCCACGAGGACGGGTATATCCCTTGTCGCTCCCAGAGACTCGGGCCATGTCCGCATATATTCAGGAGAATTTGGACAGAGGGTTCATTCAGCCATCGAACTCCCTGGCCGGTGCCGGGTTCTTCTTTGTGGCGAAGAAGGACGGGTCTCTCCGGGCCTGTATAGATTATCGTGGTCTAAATAATATTACACAACGTGACCAATACCCTCTACCCTTGATTCCAGAGCTACTGGATCGATTGCAAGGAGCCAAGATCTTCATGAAGTTGGATCTCCGTGGGGCGTAAACCTGGTGAGGATACGGCCGGGCGACGAGTGGAAGACCACTTTTAACACGAGGGACGGCCACTATGAATATCTGGTCATGCCCTTTGACCTCTGCAATGTGCCCACGGTTTTCCAGAACCTTATGAACGAGGTACTGAGGGATATGTTACGCACTTCGGTCATTGTTTACCTGGACAATGTGCTGATTTACTCAAACGACCTGGCCATGCATCGCAGAGATGTCCGCAGGGTGTTGCAGAAGCTTCAGGATAATCAGCTCTTTGCCAAATTGGAGAAATGTCAATTTGAGCACGAATCCCTACCCTTTCTCAGGTATATTGTGTCTTCCACAGGTTTCCACATGGACCCTGAGAAGGTAACGGCCAACAAGGATTGGCCTCAACCTGTGGGAGTCAAGGTGCTTCAACATTTCCTTGGCTTTGCCAATTTTTACTGGCAATTTATACCCCACTATTCTCGGATGGTGGCCCCAATAACGGCCCTCACCAAGAAGGGGGCCGACACTAGAAACTGGCCTGTGGCTGCGCTACGAGCCTTCCAAGAACTCAAGTCGGCCTTCCTTCGGGACACATATCTTCACCATCCGGATCCCCAGCGACAGTTCATTGTGGAAGTTGACGCCTCCAATATGGCAGTCAGAGCCGTCCTGAGTCAAATGTCCAGCAATGGTAGATCCTTGCCGTGTCCCTACTTTTCCCAGAAATTCTTGCCCGTAGAAAAGAATTACGGCATAGGAGACAAGGAACTTCTGGCCATCAAATTGGCATTCAAGGAATGGCACCAGTGGCTGGAAGGAGCCCAACACCCAGTGATCGTTTATACAGATCACAAAAATCTGGAATGCTTATGTAGCGCCCAGTGCCTCAACCCGCAACAAGCTCAGTGGTCCTTCTTTTTTAGCCACTTCAATTTTGTTCTCCGCAACAGGCCAGCATCCAAGAACATCCGGGCGGACACTCTCTCCTGCATGGTGGAGTTTAAGGATACCCCTAACCCGCCTCTATATATCCTCGACCCGGCCAAAGTGCTCCTTGCGGCTTCGAAGGTGGTCCCCGCAGGTAAGACGGTAGTACCCACTCGTTTGCTCAGGAAGGTCTTAGCATGGGCCCTCGACTCACTGACTGCAGGACATCCAGGATCAACCCAGACCCTGGACTTATTGACCAAATTCCACTGGTGGCCTCAGGTCAAAAAGGATGTCCACCTCTAAGTCCGTTCCTGTCCTACTTGCGCCTGGCAAAAGTTTCTGCACGGTCGCCCCTGGGGACTTCTCCAGCCGCTACCCATACCAACCGAGCCCTGGACCCACCTGTCCACGGACCTCATTGTGGATCTACCTAACTCGGAAGGGAAAACCATGATCTGGGTCATGGTCGACAAATTCTCATAGATGGCCCATTTTGTGCCTCTCACTAAGTTACCCACGGCACCAGAGTTGGCAAGCCTCTTCACGCAACATGTATTCCGTCTGCATGGGCTCCCCCTGCACATTGCCTTGGATTGTGGTCCCCAGTTCATGGCAAAGTATTGGAGGGCTCTCTGCAGTAAATTTGCAGTACAACTGGACCTAATGGCGACATTCCACCCTCAAGGCAACAGCCAAGCTGACTGCACTAATTGGACGCTAAAAGCCTTCCTCTGGGCCTTTGTGGGAGACCTCCAAGATGATTGGGTAGCCTTATTACCCTGGGCTGAGTTTTCATATAACCGCCATAAGCATTCCGCTACTAATCTCTCCCCCTTCCAGGTGGTCTACGGGAAGACCCTTAGACCTCCCTTGCCATTGCCATTGATGGTACCGTCTCCTGCAGTGCAACTTACGACACGACAGTTGCGCAATCTCTGGAGTTCCACCCAAGACAAGCTCCGCCTGACGGCGGCCAAGGCAAAGACGTATGCAGACAAATTACGGCGTCCTGCCCCCGCCTTTCTCCCAGGGGATAAAGTATGGTTGAGCACCAGAAATATCCGGTTACAGACTCCCTCCATGCACCTGGCCCCCAGGTATATTGGCCCATTTACGGTGGCGGAGCGAGTAAGTGCAGTGTCCTACCGGCTTCGACTGCCGTCCACCCTGAGGATCCACAATGTCTTCCACATGTCTATTCTCAAGCCTGTGGTCCTATCCACATTTCATGATAAACCTCCTGAACCTACCACCATTATTGCCGAACAAGATGTCACTTATACGGTGAAGGTCGTACTGGATGTTCGGTTCCACCATCGCAGGTGTGAATACCTCCTCTCCTGGGAGGGTTACGGACCTGAGGAAAATTTATAGGAACCTTCCGCTAACATACTGTACAAGGGCCTTCTCCGCCAGATCCACCTGGACCATCCTGCTAAGCCCAGACCCCAGAGAAGGGGGCGTAGGAGAGGAGCTACTGTTACGGTCCCGGGCTGTGCCCTGGTCCCTTCACCTACCTTGGGGCCGGCCTGGGCTGCTGGAAGCCTCCTTCGGCCATCTAGGCCCGAATTGCCTCCTGCTGTGTCGTTCCCTCTATGAGGGAGACACCGCCGATCCTCTGTCGCTGGCCCCGCCCCCTAGGCACGCTCACGTGCAGGGAGCTCCAGATTTAAAGGGGCCAGCGTGGGAATTGAAGGACAGCCCTAGAAATTATGTCAGACACTGCAGGGTTATTTAAACCCTGCAGCTGCCTCAATGCCTTGCCTTGCAACGAAGTTCACTCTCTTGAGTCACTAGTTGCTGCTCTTCGGACTTCTCCTGCTTCTGTTTCCTGGCTTCCGACCTTGGCTCATCCTCTGACTCCAGCTTCAGCTTCCTTCTTTGGCTTTGTCTTCGGCTTCTGACTTCTGGCTTCCGACCTTGGCTCATCCACTGACTCCAGCTTCAGCTTCCGTCCCTGGCTTTGTCTTCGGTTTCTGACTTTTGGCTTCTGACCTTGGCTCGTCCACTGCCTCCGGCTTCAGCCTCTGCCCCTGCCTGGACTCTGGCTCCAGACCTCTCGTCTTCCTCAGGTATCCTGTTCTTCACCCGCCTGGAGGTCTCGCCTAAGTCATAGCGGCTCGGGTCCTCATGGGCTCCTCCCGGGGGGACCGCGGGCTTCCAAGGGTGAAGTCTCTTCGGACCTTCTGGGCTCAGCTGCTTCGTTGGACTACCTCTTCAGGGCTTCTCTTCTGGTCCTCAGTCACAGAGGATCTACCTAAGTCCAAGAGGCCCGGAGCTCTACGGGCTCCTCCTGGGGGTACCTCGGGCTTCCAGTGATGAAGCCTTCCCAGGCAACCTCTTCAGCGCCACCTCCCTGTGGCAACATCCACTGTGGGCTCCCCCTAGTGCATCACCACCCGTCTCAGCCAGCCCAAGTGTCCACAAATCTAACAGCCAGCATATATGCCAACCTCTCCATTCCCTTCTTCCAAAGAAAAGCATTTCCATAGATGCACTCTACCCTCTTCTGAGCTGAGGAGCACTTATCCCACCCATAAAAATGTCAAACTGGCAGCTTGGATGGCAAAGCACAATTTTTGCTTATCTGGAGGTGATACCTAAAAAGAAAGAAAATAAATTATCTTTTGTGATTATTTTCAGTAAAATATTTTTTAAATGTTTTTAATATGTTGTGTATCATTTCTTGTAATTATGGGCATGAATGCAGGAATATGGATGCATGTATATGGTGCGGGCAGTGCAAGCATTGATTGGATGTGAGAGAGGATATAAAGACACCAAGGAAAACTCAGATATTTTTCTAGCACTGGACATATTTTGGCTTTTAGATTCAGGGAAGTCAATGAAAAGGACTGAGCATAAGGGTGAATAACCCCTTGTGAGTCATTTTTTTGGGGTGGAAGGAGATAATGGAGCATCTCTGGTGTTTCTGCATCTTTCATACACCAAATTATCTTTTGATTTAGGCTGAATAATATCTGTATTTCTCTCAAACAGACCCTTGTATGAGAGTTGATCTTCAGTAAAACCTGAATATCATGAGATATTCTCCCACTGGAGTCTAAAATGCAAAGGGTGAATCAACTTCATTTGATACTGCAGTAATTGTTAGTTTTCTCTAAAAGTAATATTGAAAATCTAGGGAAACATTGATCTTTCCGTGCTTTGCTGGAAAGTAGGGATGTGAATCGTTTTTTGACGATTTAAAATATCGTCCGATATATTTTAAATCGTCAAAAATCGTTAGGGCCACGATACAATACCAATTCCCCCGATTTATCGTTAAAAAATCGTAAATCGGGGGAAGGGGGAGGGCAGGAAAACCGGCACACTAAAATCCCCTAAAACCCACCCCCGACCCTTTAAATTAAATCCCCCACCCTCCCGAACCCCCCCCCAAATGCTTTAAATTACCTGGGGATCCAGCGGTGGTCCAGAACGGCGGCGGTCCGGAACGGCCCCCTCAATTGAATCCTGTTGTCTTCAGCCGGCGCCATTTTGCAAAATGGCCACCGCAAAATGGCGGCGGCCATAGACAAAAACGATTCGACGAAGGAGGTCGTTCCGGACCCCCGCTGGACTTTTGGCAAGTCTTGTGGGGGTCAGGAGGCCCCCCCAAGCTGGCCAAAAGTTCCTGGGAGTCCAGCGGGGTTCAGGAAGCGATTTCTTGCCGCAAATCGTTTTCCGTACGGAAAATGGCGCCGGCAGGAGATCGACTGCAGGAGGTCGTTCAGCGGGGGTTCCGGACCGCCGCTGAACGACCTCCTGCACTCGATCTCCTGCCGGCGCCATTTTCCGTACGGAAAACGATTCGCGGCAAGAAATCGCTTCCTGAACCCCGCTGGACTCCCAGGAACTTTTGGCCAGCTTGGGGGGGCCTCCTGACCCCCACAAGACTTGCCAAAAGTCCAGCGGGAGTCCGGAACGACCTCCTTCGTTGAATCGTTTTTGTCTATGGCCGCCGCCATTTTGCGGTGGCCATTTTGCAAAATGGCGCCGGCTGAAGACAACAGGATTCAATTGAGGGGGCCGTTCCGGACCGCCGCCGTTCTGGACCACCGCTGGATCCCCAGGTAATTTAAAGCATTTGGGGGGGGGGTTCGGGAGGGTGGGGGATTTAATTTAAAGGTTCGGGGGTGGGTTTTAGGGGGTTGGCTCACGATTTTAACGATTTTTCACGAAAGTTTACACACCCAAACGGCAACAATACGATTCCCTCCCCCTCCCAGCCGAAATCGATCGTTAAGACGATCGAGGACACGATTCACATCTCTACTGGAAAGACAGTTCAATGCCTCAAAGCATTATAAAAAAGGAAATCCTTTACTGGGAGGAGTCAATTTGTTAGAATAAAAGTACAGTACGTTTCTTTCATCAGCAAAATTTCTTAAGTAAAATGTGTGATATTTTAAGGTTAAACATATTCTCCCTAAGTTTCTAATATTTTTAGAAACAAAAGCCAAGAAACCAGTTATAGAGATACATTTTTATTGAACCAATTCTAATACATTTGTGACTCTCAAATGCATTAAATTAGTCCAATCAGAGCTAAAACTGTGGGTTGTGTCAAATTTGTATTTGAAATCCCCCCCCCCCCATACACACTTCATCACATTTTAACAAAAAAGTCATGTGAAAAAGCTTTACATGGTTCTCCTACTACCCTCCCTCATTACCCCTTCCCAAGTCCCCATGGTCCCTTCTTGGGTTCTCAGTCTCCTATCCTCCCCATGACCCCTTCCTGGGTTCTTCTCCACCCATGGACCCTTCCCAGGTAGGGTTGTCATCTCTGAGGAGAAAAACCCCTCTCCACATGTACTTGTCTCTTATCGTTATCCTATCCCTATTCTTTTCACCTTTCTCCATGCTCCCTCCAGCATTCATCTTCTTTCTCTCTCTGCCAGCATTTACTCCTCCTTGTAACTCATCATATCCATATATAACCCTAAGGGGTCACTAGATGGTGCCTTACCAGCAAAAAATCAGGGTTTACAAAAAGCTATTTGAAGGTTGAGGTTAAAAGTGCTTTGCTGTACTTTACAATGGGGAATGTCCTGGGTTTTGAGGATGTCAAACAAAGGCTAGTAGTAGGGTAGATAACTTGAGATTAGTGTTTTGGTAGCTATTGCCTCCTGAGAGAGCATCTCATGGGGAGGTCAGAAGTTTACTGATGCTTTAATATTGGGGGAAGTTTCCAGAGTATGTGTCAAAGGCTAGATAAGTAGGTGTGTACTAGAACTGTGAGTGGCAGTGTGAGTTTGGGCAAATGGCAGAGTGCATTTCAGTGGTATAAAAAAAGGTTTTTCCTGTGCGGAAGGGCTGGTTGTCTATAGAAAGGGGGTCTGAGTGGAGTCCTGGAGAAGGCAATCTAGAGGAGTGTCTGGAGAAGCAGCAGATACCTCCCTTTCAGGTATAACAGATTGCTGTGAGAGTGGTGAAGCTGAGAATCCAGGATTTCCCAAAAAGAAATCCCTAAGTAGTGAGCCTCAGCTGGAGTGTGTGGAGAAACAGGAGAAAACAGCTGTGGATACCAAGGCTGTTCTGAGTGAGAGGAGGATAATCTAAAAGCTCCCATCAGCTTAGGAGAGAGGAGTGATATTTAAGAAGCTGAAACTTGGTGTGAAAGGAGAAAAAGTTTGGACATTTGGGATTCAAGCACAGGAACTGTGGTGGTGGTGGCAGCAGCAGGGGAGGGGGGCAGCTGGAATTAGAAAAGAGGTACTAGTCTGGATTTCCACTATAGAGTTTGGGATCAACCTATGCTCGGGGAAGGCAATGTATCATCCTTCAGCTGCTCCTGGTGTGTGGGGATTTTGTGATTGGAAAAAATATACCAGGGACCCCCCTAAGGGTCCAAGAAAGAAGATTTTCTAGGGAAGAAGTATAAAAGATGGGGAAGGTAATTGGGTTTGAACTGTACTGTTGAATTTTTAATACCAGGCCCAGCATGTTGACTATGGATATAGACTATGGGGCGGATTTTAAGAGCCCTGCTCGCCTAAATCTGCCCAAAACCGGGCGGATTTAGGCGAGCAGGGCCCTGCGCGCCGGTGAGCCTATTTTACATAGGCCTACCGGTGCGCGCAGAGCCCCGGGACTCGCGTAAGTCCCGGGGTTTTCGGAGGGGGCGTGTTGGGGGCGTGTTTGGGGGCGAGGCTGAGCGCCGCGCCGTTTTCGGGGTGTGTCGGCAGCGTTTTGGGGGCGGGCCCGGGGGCGTGGTTATGGCCCGGGGCGGTCCGGGGGCGTGGCCGCACCCTCCGTACCCGCCCCCAGGTCGCGTCCCGGCGCGCTAGGGGCCTGCTGGCGCGCGGGGATTTACGTCTCCCTCCGGGAGGCGTAAATCCCCCGACAAAGGTAAGGGGGGGGGTTTAGACAGGGCCGGGGGGGTGGGTTAGGTAGAGGAAGGGAGGGGAAGGTGAGGGGAGGGCGTTAGAGGATTCCCTCCAAGGCCGCTCCGATTTCGGAGCGGCCTTGGAGGGAACGTGGGTAGGCTGCGCGGCTCGGCGCGCGCCGGCTATACGTAATCGATAGCCTTGCACGCGCCGATCCAGGATTTTAGCGGATACGCGCGACTACGCGCGTATCTACTAAAATCCCGCGTACTTTTGCTTGCGCCTGATGCGCCAACAAAAGTACACGAACACGCCGTGTTTGAAAATCTACCCCTATGAATCTAACCTAATGTTTTAGCTACTATTGTTTTTGTGTTTTAAAATGCATGTTTTAATTTTTGAAGCACAAGTGAAGAGAATTTCTTCAGCCTGATTTCGGCCCTGCTGATGGCTCTGTCCCCAAGCCCATGTTTTCTTGAGAGACTGTAAAATACCCAACCCTGGTAGAGTTACCCTGATGCTCCCCAGGTAATTCTCCCTGGGAAGATAGGGTTTTACACACACACACACACACACACACACACACACACACACACACACACACACACACACACATTCACTCTTCTCAGCACCTAACCCCACCTCTAACCTTTACTTCCTCCTCTCTTCTCAAAATCACCCAGCTTTAACCCTTCCTTGTGCATGCCTGCTCAGCATTAACCTCCACCTCCCCCTTGGCACCTCCACCCTTGGCATTCATCACCTCCTCTTGCATCCCACAAGCATTCATCCTTTCCTCTCCCCCTCCCATATCATTCACCCCTTCATCTGCTTAGTGCCATATGGGGAGAAGACAGAGAAGATGAGTTTCAGAGAGCATTCAACTCATGTTTCCTCCCATCATTGGTACTGCAGGCCTGCTGCTTACCGGTTATGTGTTGCTTAACATAGTGAGCAGGGAGAGAGGACAGTTCAAAACCAACTTTTACATTGTCAGTTTTGATCTTGTTCCAGCAGTCAATTGAATACTGGCTAGTTGAAAACCCTATTCCTAGTACTTCTCCCTCCACCTGCCATTACTCTACCCTTCCTCATCTCATTGTCAGGTTCTGAGCCCAGGCCCTCTGATGGTGCAGTAAGACCAGAAGCAACTCAATCAGGGCTAATGGACTGACATACTGAGTCAGAAGTGCTGCGTTGTGGCAATAGGTGGAAAAATCAGTGTGGGGCCTGTGATCCAGCAAGCACTCACAGACTCTGCAGCAATGCCCCTAATATGAATTTCTTGGCAACAAGGAGCATGAGAGGGAGAGGCCACTGCAGGGCCATGAGTCCATGTTCGCTCATAGGCTTCTCGTAAATATTTCCTCCTATTACCACAGCATCATAGAATTGCCTGAGGAATACAGTCCACTGTCCCTGCTTTTGGCCCCCTCGTTGCACCAGAATCCTGTATGGAGTACAGTTTGCACACCCTTAGGACTGGCCTTGAGTCCGATAAAACTGAATCATTATCATCTACAACTTATGTATTGACCTTTATTTTTAGGTATCCAAGTTGACTAACATGGCAACCATACTACTTAATTTAAATATGTACAATGTCTTCCCATATTAAACCCATTTCATTTAAGATCAAGGGTTCAGTGGTGCTTTTATGCAGCAGCTTTTGAAGGCTTGTAAGTGTCTGCAACACAATGTGCAATATTAATAAGTGGCATTATACTTGACCTTGCACCTTTTAGTCCTTGCATTGGGACTTCATCCTTGCCTAGAGTGATGGAAATACATCTGGTATGACAGATAATAACTTCTGCGAAAAAAAGAAATTGGATCAGATGGTCTCAGCATTATTTCCACTTTTTCAAGATTGCACGTCAACAAACCATACTGACCTGCCACTAATTTGACAGCAGTAGCTGTGAAAAGCCCCATAAAATCAAAGCAAAGCACTAGGACTCATGCCAGATGAACACAGGATTACCTTGAAAAGACTAAGGGCCAGATTTAAGCCTTAAGCAAATGTTCTGCAGCACTTTTATGTACATTTAAGCTTGTGTAATGCTTTTTTTATCTCTTTTTTTCGTCTATGGGAAATTTAAGCCTTGGGTGAAAAATGTGCTGTTTCAAAAGAATGGAAGCTTGGCGAACTTCACTGAATTTTTCTATTCTATACATTTTTTAAAGGAACCTATAAAATGATAGTTCCAGTTAAAAACGTATGGGTGTTTTTTTCAGTTTTTACAGAATATTGCAATGAGGTTTTACCCTGTCACAGCTTAGTAAACTGGATTTTGCACGGTTTGCACTTTTGGCAGCTGCATAAGCAAAAGAAGGAATATGTTCATATGATAATGTTTTAATATTGATAACAGCTTAAAACAGAAGAAATGGACAATTCTGGTGGTGTCCAAACACTGAAAGCATATTTTTAGGAGGCTGACTATGCACTCAATATGGCCTAGGGAACCAATGAGAATTATTTTAGTACTTTCTAGAAACACTAGTTAGTGATGGAATCTAATTAACAGCCAGGGCAGGAAGGGGTAACCAGAAAACTCTTTAGCTCTAGGCAACCTGAACTCCTAACATTTTGTGCCTGGCATCTGCTGCCAGCCTAAGCTTGGGGACAACCTTGGTGGCTTGTCCAGACCCAAGTGAAATCACCAGGGCTGGCCCAGTCTTGCATGGAACTAAAATGGCTAATAAAGACCACCACCACTACCCCCCATTCTGCTAAGACCACATAGAAGAGGAGAAGGTGGTGGAAAAGAAAGAAGGGATGGGAAGTGGTAAAGGAGAGGGGGAGGGGTATGAAGGATGGAAAGAAGAAAGCAGATGAAGGAGACGAGGATGAAAGAGACAAGAATGGACAATTTTCTCAGTGGACGGGTGTGGGCAGTGGAGTGCCTCAGGGATCTGTATTGGGACCCTTACCTTTCAATATATTTATAAATGATCTGGAAAGAAATACGACAAGTGAGGTAATCAAATTTGCAGATGATACAAAATTCTTAAGAGTAGTTAAATCACAAGCAGATTGTGATAAATTGCAGGAAGATCTTGTGAGGCTGGAAAATTGGGCATCAAAATGGCAGATGAAATTTAATGTGGATACATGCAAGGTGATGCATATAGGGAAAAATAACCCATGCTATAGTTACACAATGTTAGGTTCCATATTAGGTGCTACTACCAAGAAAGAGATCTAGGCGTCATAGTGGATAACACATTGAAATTGTCAGTTTAGTGTGCTGTGGCAGTCAAAAAAGCAAACAGAATGTTGGGAATTATTAGAAAGGGAATATCATAATGCCTCTGTATTGCTCCATGGTGAGACTGCACCTTGAATACTGAGTACAATTCAGGTCACCGCATCTCAAAAAAGATATAATTGCGATGGAGAAGGTACAGAGAAGAGCGACCAAAATGATAAAGGGAATGGAACAGCTCCCCTATGAGGAAAGACTAAAGAAGTTAGGACTTTTCAGCTTGGAGAAGAGACAGCTGAGGGGGGATATGATAGAGGTGTTTAATATCATGAGAGGTCTTTTACTCTTTCGGTTTTTTACTCTTTCGGATAATAGAAAGACTAGGGTGCACTCCATGAAGTTAGCATATGGCATATTTAAAACTAATCGGAGAAAGTTCTTTTTTACTCAACGCACAATTAAACTCTGGAATTTGTTGCCAGAAGATGTGGTTAGTGCAGTTAGTATAGCTGTGTTTAAAAAAGGATTGGATAAGTTCTTAGAGGAGAAGTCCATTACCTGCTATTAATTAAGTTGACTTTGATAATAACCACCGCTATTACTAGCAACAGTAACATGGAATAGACAGATTTTGGGTACTTGCCAGGTTCTTATGGCCTGGATAGGCCACTGTTGGAAACAGGATGCTGGGCTTGATGAACCCTTGGTCTGACCCAGTATGGCATGTTCTTATGTTCTTATGTAAGAAGGAAGGAGTATAAAATAGGCTAAGAGAGAGGCTAGAGGAAGGAAGGAAAAGCAAATAACAAAAACAATGCAAGATAAGCAGAACAAAACAAATATAAAATGAAAAATAATCCCAAATAAAATAAATTATTTAGAAGGAAACTTTTTTGTTTTTTTTTACCCTGACTCCCAAAAATTATATATAGCACCCGGGTTTTCTAATACTTTTCCACAATTGCTAATTGCCACCTACAAACTCAAACAGGATGCACATCAATGAGGGACATTTTCAGTGCAAGCCAGTTTTCAAAGGAAAATTCCCCATGGAGTTTTACTCTGAAGTTCCCACAATGGGATGCAATGGGGATTTTCTATTCCACATACTTTGCAGCTGCAAACCGCGTAGGGTAGTAGAGATGTGCAGTCGTTTGCAACGAAATAGGAAATAAAGATGATATTTCCTATTTCATTGCATTTTGGGAAGTAAAAAAAATGAAAGAAAAACCCATGAAATTTTGTGTGGTTTTCCTGGGTATTTTTTTTTTTTTAAGTACACATCTTAGGGCAGTGGTTCTCAACCCTGTCCTGGGGACCCCCCCAGCCAGTCGGGTTTTCAGGATATCCACAATGAATATGCATGAGAGAAAATTTGCATGTTATGGAGGCAATGTATGCAAATTTTCTCTCATGCATATTCATTGTGGATATCCTGAAAACCCAACTGGCTGGGGGGGTCCCCAGGACAGGGTTGAGAACCACTGTCTTAGGGGAAAAAACCCCAAACCCACTCCAACCCTTCAAATTTAATTAAATACCCCCCTACCCTCCCAATTCCCCCAAGACTCCCCAAAACTCCCCTAATGTCCCTGGTGGCCCAGTGGGGGTCCTGGGAGCGATCTCCCACTCTTGGGCCTTCGGCTGCCAGTAATCAAAATGGCACTGGCAGCCCTTTGCCCTTACCATGTGACAGGGTCTACTGGTGCCATTAGCTGGCTCCTGTCACATGGTAGGACCAATGGATCGCCGGTGCCATCTTAAAAAATGGTGCGGGCCAGCATCCAGGATACATGGTCAGCACAGTCATCACTAGCAAGCAGTGGTTAAGGCAAACCTGCATATTTAGGCTGTGATTGTGTTTTCAGTTCTAGTAGATGACTTACTGGACACTTAGAGGAACCAAGCCTATGTGAGTCCAAACAGTAGTCCTGATCACACTGTGGAAGTGAGCTATCTCATACAATCTATTTATTTACCTTTACCACTGGTATTGGATATAGGCACGGCAGGTAGATAGACAAACACAGCATCAAATAAGGAACTGACACTGCTGCAGACATAGGGCTGACTGATGTCATCCATGATTTCTTTGAAATGAGCCAGTATCCAGGTACTAGATAGCTGTCATTACTTTTAGATATACAGTCACATTTGCTTTACAAGAAGATGAAGTAGCAATAAGTCTGTTTCTCATCCAGAATGGCATATGGGGTACCTTCCTGGAGGTTTATTGGAATGAAGAGCACCCAACACAGAGATAACCCAGATGAATATCTAGCCACAGAAAGCAGTTTGTGGAGTATCCTGTTCCTCAGGGCAGTGAATAATAAATGCTTACATGGCTTTGTGTTTGTACGTATGGATGTAAGTCTGATTTCACATGCATTTTCCTTGATGTGCATATTTGTGTGACTGCATTCCTGACATGTGCATGTGTTGTATTCGCTGCCCTTAAATCTGTGCCTTATTGACTGCTGAAAAAAGAAACATTCAGTTTTCAGACAGGGATGCCACTATACTACTTGACCTGTTTATAGGGGAGAGAAAATAGAGAAACTGTCTGAAGTAGTTCATTATGGCTTCCTGGGGAATTCTGGAGAGAAGAATTAATGAGATAGACTTGGCAGAAAAAAATGATGGGCTGGGATTTTATTTTATTTGCTGATGTGATGCTTGGAGGCTTATTTTGCTACTGGTACTCCATTTTCAGATATTGAACAGATTCATATCAGCTGGTAAGTTCATAAATGCAATAAGAATCCTTTTTTCTGCCATGTTATTGTGTTAATGCCTCCAGTAAATAAAAAGTCTCTTCCCATTAGCAAACCAAATAACTGTTATCCCTACTGTACATCAACAAAAATTGCATATTTATGGACAAGAAACATGTAAAGTGATATCATACTAAATATAATTCTGTGAATCGAATGTTGAGTCATCGGCGTTAAACACAAAGTGGCTGTAATCAGCTGCCTTTTGAAATCTGCAGAGAAAGGAAAAGCTGAAGGTCCATAAAAGACATAAAAATACTTCAAAATGTTTATCTTGGTGATGGGATGTAACAAAACAACATCCGCTTGACTGTTTCAAAATAATTTGTCTAAGATGCCTTGTAGTTTCACCATTGTGCATTTTCTGACATAATGAGTATTAACAAGTCCGCTTGTAGATTACTCTGAAAACATCACTAAGCAGATGGTCTCTTGCTAAATTGGCAACTATTGTAGTCAGGTGTGCACAAAGTTGATTAAACTAAATCTCTCAGTTTGCTGCTGCCTGGAAGAATAACCCATAATGATTTTCTAGCTTTACTTTATAGCACATGCTATTGAAAAATGGAGCAATTAACAGAAGTAGTACTCATAACAAAAAATGTTTAAATCACAAGCGGATTGTGATACGTTACAGGAGGACCCTGCAAGACTGGAAGATTGGGCATCCAAATGGCAGATGAAATTTAATGTGGACAAGTGCAAGGTGATGCATATAGGGAAAAACAACCCTTGCTGTAGCTACACGATGTTAGGTTCCATATTAGGAGCTACCACCCAGGAAAAAGATCTAGGCATCATAGTGGATATTGGATAATACTTTAAAATCATCGGCTCAGTGTGTTGCAGCAGTCAAAAAAGCAAACAGAATGTTAGGAATTATTAGGAAGGGAATGGTTAATAAAATGGAAAATGTCATAATGCCTCTATATCGCTCCAAGGTGAGACCGCAGCATGAATTCTGTGTACTATTCTGGTCCCCGCATCTCAAAAAATATATAGTTGCAATGGAGATGGTACAGAGAAGGGCAAAATGATAAAGGGGATGGAACAGCTCTCCTATGAGGAAAGGCTGAAGAGGTTAGGGCTGTTCAGCTTGGAGAAGAGACGGCTGAAGGGGGATATGATAGAGGTCTTTAAGATCATGAGAGGTCTTGAATGAGTAGATGTGAATCGGTTATTTACACTTTTGAATAATAGAAGGACTAGGGGGCATTCCATGAAATTAGTAAGTAGCACATTTAAGACTAATCGGAGAAAATTCTTTTTCACTCAGTGCACAATAAAGCACTGGAATTTGTTGGCAGAGGATGTGGTTAGTGTAGTTAGTTTAGCTGGGTTCAAAAAAGGTTTGGATAAGTTCTTGGAGAAGTCCATTAACAGCTATTAATCAAGTTTACTTAGGGAATAGCTACTGCTATTAATTGCAACATGGGATCTTCTTTATGTTTGGGTAATTGCCAGGTTCTTGTGGCCTGGTTTGGCCTCTGTTGGAAACAGGATGCTGGGCTTGATGGACCCTTGGTCTGACCCAAAATGACAATTTCTTTTGTTCTTATGTTCTTAATAAATATGATATTATTCACCTCATGTACATGAGTAGATAGTAATGGAGTTAGATTCTTTAATGGGGAACATGAGTACTAGTAGAAGAGGCTGGTAACTACAGACCGGTTAGCCTCACTTCGGTGGTGGGAAAAGTAATGGAGTCACTGTTGAAAGAGAGAATAGTGAACTATCTACAGTCTGGAGAATTGATGGACCAGAGGCAGCATGGATTCACCAGGGGAAGATCCTGTCAGACAAATCTGATTGACTTTTTCGACTGGGTAACCAAGGAATTGGATCAAGGAAGAGCGCTAGATGTCATCTACTTGGATTTCAGCAAAGCTTTTGATACGGTTCCGCACAGGAGGCTGGTGAATAAAACAAGAAGCTTGGGAGTGAGTGCCGAAGTGGTGACCTGGATTGCAAACTGGTTGATGGACAGAAGACAATGCGTGATGGTAAATGGAACTTTCTCTGAAGAGAGAGCGGTTTTAAGTGGTGTACCGCAAGGATTGGTGTTGGGACCGGTCCTGTTCAATATCTTTGTGAGCGACATTGCGGACGGGGTAGAAGGTAAGGTTTGTCTTTTTGCGGACGACACTAAGATCTGCAACAGAGTGGACACGCCGGAAGGAGTGGAGAGAATGAGACGGGATTTAAGGAAGCTGGAAGAGTGGTCAAAGATATGGCAGCTGAAATTCAATGCCAAGAAGTGCAAAGTCATGCATTTGGGGAGTGGAAATCCGAATGAACTGTATTCGATGGGGGGGGGGAAAGGCTGATGTGCACGGAGCAGGAGAGAGACCTTGGGGTGATAGTGTCTAATGATATGAAGTCGGCGAAACAATGCGACAAGGCGATAGCAAAAGCCAGAAGAATGCTGGGATGCATAGAGAGAGGAATATCGAGTAAGAAAAGGGAAGTGATAATCCCCTTGTACAGGTCCTTGGTGAGGCCTCACCTGGAGTACTGTGTTCAATTCTGGAGACCGTATCTACAAAGAGACAAGGACAATTTGGAAGCGGTACAGAGAAGGGCGACCAGGAAGGTGGAGGGTCTTCATCGGTTGACATACGAGGAGAGATTGAAGAATCTAAATATGTACACCCTGGAGGAAAGGAGGAGCAGGGGTGATATGATTCAAACTTTCAGATACTTGAAAAACTTTAACGATCCAAAGACAACGACAAACCTTTTCCAACAGAAAAAAATCAGCAGAACCAGAGGTCACGAGCTGAGGCTCCAAGGAGGAAGACTAAGAACCAATGTCAGGAAGAATTTCTTCACGGATAGAGTGGTGGATGCCTGGAATGCCCTTCTGGAGGAAGTGGTGAAGTCCAAAACTGTGAAGCACTTCAAAGGGGCGTGGGATAAACATTGTGGATCCATCAGGTCCAGAGGACACATATAAAAGAGCAGGTAGCAAAACACTGCACGGAGCGGCAGTAGCCACAGAGGCATTCACGGAGCGGGATGCCAGTGACCAGTGGTAGGTGTTCCACCTTCACGGAGCGGAAGGATGGAGGGCTGTCATCTCCCAATTAAATAAAAAAAAAACAAAACAGGGATGGGATCCATCTGGTCTAGAGGACGCATATAAAGAGCAGGTAGTAAAATACTGCACGGAGCGGCAGTAGCCACAGAGGCATTCACGGAGCGGGATGCCAGTGGCCAGTGGTAGGTGTCCATCTTCACGGAGCAGAAGGATGGAGGGCTGTCATCTCCCAATTAAATAAATAAAAAAAGAAAAAGAAAAAAACAGGGATGGGTTCATGGGCTATAGGTATTACCAATTATTAGGCTTTTCAATATTTGATGATAGTTAATGTGACTTTCAAGGCATGCTTCACTTTCGGTGCATGTCCGGCATGACTCCCTGCTTCAATGACAGGGGAAAAGAAAAACTGATACTTCACACATTTCCAGCATTGCCCTCTGCTTCATGGCAGAGAGCTATGCTGCCGCTTACCCAACTAATCAAACTTAATATTTCACTTGGAAGCAGCTCCATCACTGCTCTCTACATTAATAGTGGGGGTGAAAAGGGAATTAGAACATAAGGTTACTAAGAGCCAAGAGAAACAGATAAGTATAAGTGTGAAGCTTGCTGGGCAGACTGGATGGACCAATTGGTCTTCTTCTGCCGTCATTTCTATGTTTCTATGTTTCTATGTAGTGTTACCAGTAGGGATGTGCAGAAGGTACGGATTCATCCGATTTGGTATTTGTATTCGGTGGTGGGCAAATACATTACATTCGTTCAATGATGCCCCTGATCTGTTGATACGTTGCATTCTTTTTCCGGTTCCCATTAAAGCCAATGGGGGAAGTATTTGCAGTCTATTTTTGGCTGCAGAATTGGGGTTTTCTTATCAATTTTGATGAAACTTCTGGGGAGCAATCATCTGAACAAGAAAAGAGCTCCAAGGTACTTAGACTGTGGCAAAGTGGCACCAAAGTGGTATGAATAGCCTAAGGTACTTTAAAGGGGCAAAGGGGTACCAGGAGTGGCAAGAAGATTGCTTTAATAGAGGTGCAAAGCAGCGAAAGTGTAAAAAACACACCACTGCTTCAAAAGAGAGCACCAATAACAGATGCATGAACCCTCAAAGGCAGCGTGACATGCAAAGCGGCAAGACAAGTGGCATCAATATTCTACAGCACAATGAAGGGGGAACATAGCAAGCAGAAAGACTAGCACCAACACACTTAGCAACCATGATTGTGGCAAGAATACCACAAAGAGTTGAGTGAGTCATCTGGTGTATGGCAGCAAGGCACAGAGGCAGAGGGTAGATATAGGCTGGCTACACCCGGGGAGAGTTCCCTTTCCTTTGTGCAGGAAAGGGCTCCCTAGAATGGATTCGCCCCTAGAGTGAGGGGTTTCCGTTGGCATCTAGTGAGCTCTCGCTGGTCTTTTAAAATCTGGTGGAGGCAAGATCCAAAATGGCACTGATCTGAGAGGACGCAGAGATGGAGCTCCCGAGATTGAGTTTTTGTGCCTTTTACCTGTCTCTCCTCGCACTGTGGAGAATATGCCGCATACAAAAGGAAAAGGCAGGATAAGGGAGATGACCTCGGGCACCCCTAACCTGCCGATGCAACAGACTTCAATTCCGGAGTTTTTCTCTCAGGCAATAGGAACCCCAGAGAGTCCCGCGCATGCGACGTTCGGAGAGCAGACGCCGTCGCCAGCAGGCGAAACAACACTTAATCCTGGGGCACCGCTGACCCCCTCCCCTCCAAGTAGAACACAAGCTGCAGGCACAGTATCCCCCCAATGGACACCACTAATTGGGGTGAGTACACCTGAGGTGTGCCCATCAGGGGAGATCATGGTTTCTACTACAGAAGGTGGAATAAGGGTTTCCACACCAGTGGGGGAGGGGAACTCTCCGAACTCCAAGGTGCAGTTGGAGGAGGAGAAATTAGAGATGTGAATCGTGTCCTTGATCGTCTTAACGATCAATTTCGGCTGGGAGGGGGAATCGTATCGTCGCCATTTGGGTGTTTAGAGTATCGTGAAAATCGTTAAAATCGTGAACCGGCACACTAAAACCCCCTAAAACCCACCCCCAACCCTTTAAATTAAATCCCCCACCCTCCCAACCCCCCCCCCCAAATGCCTTAAATTACCTGGGGGTCCAGCGGCGGTCCGTAGCTAAATCGGAGGAAGGGGGAGGGCAGGAAAACCGGCACACTAAAATCCCCTAAAACCCACCCCCGATCCTTTAAATTAAATCCCCCACCCTCCAGAACCCCCCCCCAAATGCCTTAAATTACCTGGGGGTCCAGCGGCGGTCCGGAACGGTCTCCTGCAATTGAGTCGTGTTGTCTTCAGCCGGCGCCATTCTGTGCCGCCATTTTGCAAAATGGCGGCGCAAAATGGCGGCGGCCATAGACCAATACAATTCGACTGCAGGACGCCGTTCCGGACCCCCGCTGGACTTTTGGCAAGTCTTGTGGGGGTCAGGAGGCCCCCCCAAGCTGGCCAAAAGTCCCTGGGGGTCCAGCGGGGGTCCGGGAGTGATCTCCTGCCGCAAATCGTTTTCCGTACGGAAAATGGTGCCGGCAGGAGATCGACTGCAGGAGTTCATTCAGCGGGGGTTCCGGCCATCCAGTGCTCCTACCATGTAAAGATGGCCGGCGCCATCATAAAGATGGCTACCACCATCTTTAAAGATGGCGCTGGCCATCCAGTGCTCCCTCCATGTGACAGGGGCCGGCCAATGGCACGGATACCCTGTCACATGGTAAGGGCAAAGGGCCATCGGCGCCATCTTTATGAGTGGCAGCCGACCTCCCGAGAACGGGAGATCGCTCCCGGGACCACCACTTGATCACCAGGTAATTTTAAAATGTTTTGGGGGGATCAGGAGGGTGGGAGAAGCTAAGGGGTCATCTTTAAAGGGTCGGGTGGGTTTTTTTTAATTGGGCCATCGGCGCCATTTTTGAGTAGCAGTCAAAATGGCACCGATGGCCCGAGAGCGGGAGATCGGTCCCCGTGCCCCCACTGGACCACCAGGTACTCGTAAAATGTTTTGGGGGGGTTCTGGGGGGTGGGGGAAGGTAAGGGGGTCAATTTTAAAGGGCCGGGCCTCACTAAAAAAAAGTTAACGATGTGAATCAGAACCGATTCCGATTCACATCTCCAGAGATCAGATTTTTTTCTCCCTTCAGCCAAACCTGATCGTTAAGATGATCGGGCACACGATTCACATCTCTAATGCCAGGGGCCTCAGTCACACTCTGTGCCTGCGCGGAATGCTCTTCCTCCTCCTCATCATCATCAGTTTCATCTCTCACCTGCTGCACTGACGTGGAGGCTAGGGATGTGCAGCCCGAAAATTTTCTTTGCATTCTTGATACGTATTCGTTGGGGGTCATTTCCATTGCATTTGGACGTATGGCACCCTGATACATTAATACGTGAATTTGTTTTCCGGTTCCCATTAAAGTCAATGGGGGAAGGACTTCCAGCCTATTTTTGGCTGCAGAATTGGGGTTTTATTATCAATTTTGATGAAACTTCTGGGGAGCAATCATCAGAACAGGAAAACAGCTCCAAGATACTTAGACTGTAGCAAGGTGGCATGAATAGACTAAGGCACTGTAAAGGTGCAAAGGGGTACCAGAAGTGGCAAGAGTGTTTTAACAGAGGCACAAAGCAGCAGCAAGAGTTTCAAAAACACACCACAGCTTCAAAAGAGAGCACCAATAACAGATGCATGAACCCTCGAAGGCAGCACAACAGGCAAAGCAGCAAGACAAGTACCATTGACATCCTACAGCACAATGAAGGGGGAACATAGCAAGCAGAAAGACTAGCACCAACACACTGAGGAACCATGATAGTGGCAAGATCACCACAAGGAGTTAAGTGAGTCGTCTGGTGTATGGCAGCAAGGCAGAGTGGCAGAAAGCTGTTAGGGCAAGACAGACTGGCAGAGCGGAGGTAGTCAGGTCCCTGTGGTTTTGATAGGGGTAAGACAGGCTGGCCCAGGAGAGAGTTCCCTTTCCTTTGTGCAGGAAAAGGCTCCCTAGAACGGATTTGCCCCTTGAGTGGGGTGTTTTCATTGGCGTCTAGTGAGCTTTCGCTGGTCTTTTAAAATCTGGTGGATGTAGCAGATATATGAAAGAGAATTTTGAAGGCAGAGGCGGAGGAGGTTTCCATGTGAACAGCGGTTCAACATGGGTCAGCGGGTGTTAAGAGATAGGCTGGCTACAGCCAGGGAAAGTTCAATTTCCTTTGCGCAGGAAACGGCTCCCTAGAATGGGTTAGCCCCTAGAGTGTGGTGGTTAAGTTGGTGTCTAGTGAATACCCAGAAGCTACTGACTACTTATGCACTTCAGCTGATGACAAAAGAACGAAGAGCTCTCAGAAATAAGAAAACTGCTACTCAAGTCCAAATCTACAATATCAACCTATGTTGACTTTGTACCCTACAATGCCTCAGTAAACAATGAGAACACAGAGGATGAACTAGAGTACAACTACCACCAGTTTTATATAGCACTAGAAACATTAATGTGGCAACTAAGAAACATCTAGGGAAAATGGCCCGTATTATGAAGGTAATGAAAACTATAACCTAGCTCCAAGCTGGACAAACAGGTACAGCGTTAGAGGTCAAGCCCTGGTAGGGTCGAAAGGCCTGGATGGATAGGCACAGCGTTAGAGATCAAGCCCTTGTAGTTATATAAGGAGGCCTGCATGGACAGGTACAGCATTAGAGGTCAGGCCCTTGTAAGGCCCTTGTAAGAGGTCAGGCCCTTGTAAGGTGTTGACAGTGGACGGACATGCACAACATTAGAGGTCAAGCCCTTGTAGGGATGTAAGGCCTGGATGGACAGGCACAGCATTTGAGGACAGAGTTCAATCCCAGCTAGGGACATAAGGCCTGGAAGGACAGGCAAAGCAATCAAGGTCACACACTTGTAGGAACATAAGGCCTGGACGGACAGGCAAAGCAGTTGAGATCAAACACTTGTAGGAACATAAGGCCTAGATGGACAGGCAAAGCAATCGAGGTCAAACACCTGTAGGAACATAAGGCCTGGACAGACAGGCAAAGCAGTCGAGGACAGAGGTCAATCCCACCTAGGGACATAAGACCTGGACAAACAGGCAAAGCAGTCGAAGACAGAGGTCAATCCCATCTAGGGACATAAGGCCTGGATGAACAGGCAAAGCAGTCGAGGACAGAGGTCAATTCCATCTAGGGACATAAGGCCTGGACGAACAGGCAAATCAATCGAGGTCAAACACTTGTAGGAACATAAGGCCTGGACAGACAGGCAACGCAGTCGATGACAGAGGTAAATCCCACTAGGGACAAAAGGCCTGGATGGACAGGCAAAGCAATCGAGGTCAAACACTTGTAGGAACATAAGCCCTGGGTGGACAGGCAAAGCAATCGAAGTCAAACACTTGTAGGAACATAAGGCCTGGATGGACAGGCAAAGCAGTCGAGGACAGAGGTTAATCCCACCTAGGGACATGAGGTCTGGACGGACAGGCAAAGCAGTCGAGGCCAGAGGTCAATCCCACGTAGAGACATAAGGCCTGGATGAACAGGCAAAGCAGTTGTGGACAGAGGTCAATCGCAGCTAGGGACATAAGGCCTGGACGAACAGGCAAAGCTGACGAAATCAAACACTTGTAGGAACATAAATCCTGGACAGACAGGCACAGCAGTTTTTTGTTTTTTTAATTTATGTATCTTGCTATTTTCAAACATTTCTAGCACTTCATAGTCAATTACACTCAGGTACTGTAGGTAGTTCCCTATCCCCAGAGGGCTTACAATCTAAGTCAAAGATTTGTAGGAACATAAGGCCTGGACGGACAGGCATAGCTGTCAAGGTCAAACCCTTTATGGAACATAAGGCCTGGACGGACAGGCAAAGCAATCGAAGTCAAACACTTGTAGGAACATAAGGCCTGGACTGACAGGCACAGCAGTCTAGGACAGAGGTCAATCCCAGCTAGGGACATAAGACCTGGAAGGACAGGCGAAGTGCTCGAGAACAGAGGTCAATAACAGCTAGGGACATAAGGCCTGGATGGACATGCAAAGCAATCTAGGACAGAGGTCAATCCAGCTAGGGAAATAAGGCCTGGACGGACAGGCAAAGCAATCGAGGTCAAACACTTGTAGGAATATAAGGCCTGGATGGACTGGCATAGCAATCAAAGTCAAACACTTGTAGGAACATAAGTCCTGGAAGAACAGGCAAAGCAGTCGAGGTCAAACAATTGTAGGAACATAAGGCCTGGATGGACAGTCACAGCAGTTTTTTGTTTTTTTAATTTGTTTATCTTTCTATTTTCAAACATTTCCAGCACTTCATAGTCGATTACACTCAGGTACTGTAGGTAGTTCCCTATCCCCAGATGGCTTACAATCTAAGTCAAACACTTGTACGAACATAAGGTCTGGACAGACAGGCACAGCAGTTTTTTGTTCTTTTAATTTATTTATCTAGCTATTTTCAAACATCTCCAGCACTTCATAATTGATTACACTCAGGTACTGTAGGTAGTTCCCTATCCCCAGATGGCTTACAATCTAAGTCAAACAGTTGTAGGAACATAGGACCTGTATAGGCCGGCAAAGCAATGAAGGTCAAAACCTTGTAGGAATATAAGGCCTGGACAGTTCACGGTCAGGCACAGCATTTGAGGTCAGGCCCTTGTAGGAATGTATGGCCTGGGCAGTGGACGGTCAGGTACAGCGTTTGAGGTCAGGTACATGTGCTGCAGTGCTTATATTATCTGGAGCATAGGAAACAGTTGGAGCTGCTGCAAGGCTTTTAATTGCTTTTATTCATCTTGACAATCACAGGGAAAATTTGGAAACCCAAGCAAAGGCAGGTTTACTTTCAAAAACACTAGCATTTCCTGGTACCAGCCTTGAGCGGTGACGGCTCATGATATCCCCTGTCATTGAAAAGACACGTTCACTGGGCACACTGGTTGGTGGACATGACAGATATCGCTGAGCCACTTTGGCTACGTGTGGCCAGACAGTGGACTTCTGTGCCCAATATGCCAGCGGATCTGTGTGCATGTTCTCTATCGGCTCTGAAGGATACCTTGTCACTGATAGCTGTGCTGGTGTCTCCTTTGTTTGGGCGGACTGAGAGTCACTCATGCCAGCAGCTTTCTCTCTCACCTGTCACACAACAGATACATTTTTATGGGCAACATGTGTTGGGCGTTCTGAAGTGGAGGAGGAGGTCCTATCTGTCGCTGACACAGTGCTGCTCCTGCTTGGGCTAGCAGCACAACTCTCTGAAGTGCCCACTGTTTCCACCTCTGCTTCAAGCCTAATCTGTCTCTGCCTATGGCGCTCCTGTTCACGGACTTTTGCTAACAGCAGGTCCTTCACCAATAAGAGACAATCATACTGTAGGGCGAGTTTCCCTTTCACATGGGGATCATAGAATGAGGTGAGCATATATGTGTTCTGTACTGTTAAAGGCCTTAATCTCTCTTTCACCTGCTGCTGCAAAACGTCCAGACAATGCAGCACCTCTACTGTCATTCCCTCTTCCTGTTTAAAGGCCTCCAAATGTTCATCCAGGAAATGAACTATAGGGATGATGTCAGCCAAGGTGGCACTTCTGTAACTCAGCTCCTCCGTGACATCCTTGAAGGGCTGCAGTTTTACCAGATGACTAACCAATCATGATGCCCTAGGGCAGCGGTTCTCAACCTGGGGGTCGCGACCCCGGCGGGGGTCGAACGACCACAACACAGGGGTCGCCTAAAGCAGGGTCCCCAACCACCGGTACCGGGCCGTTGGGGTTTTTTGCCGGTCCGCGGCTATTTTTTCTGCCAGTCGCGTTTTTTTGGGCTTGTTGGGCGGGACTTGTGCTCTGAATCAGGGCGGACTGTAACAGAGCACAAGTTGGGCGGGACTTGTGCTCTGTTACAGTGATTGGCTGCTGCTTCTGTTGCGATGAAGCCTGTCCATAGCAGGCGCACCCTATCCCTATATTGCAGCAGTAAGCCAATCAGAGCAGGAGCTGCAAGCCTTGTTGATGCATACGTCAGGAGCACATTTTGTGGGCAGACCCAGCCAGCACAGCATCGCACGTGGGCGGAACGGGAAGACCAGCAGCACAGCGTTGGAGAAAAACAGCAAAGGAATCCAGAGTGTGCAGCTACAGCCAGGTATCAGGAGGGAAGGAGTTAGTATGTTGGGAGAGGGTAATGAGTGTGTGGGGGCCGGGGATGTACTGGGGGGAATGAGTGTGTGGGGGCTGGGGATGTACTGGGGGGAATGAGTGTGTGGGGGGCCAGAAATGTGCTCGGAGAGGGTTAGGGAGGTGGGAATGAGTGTGTGGGGCCAGAGATGTGCTGGGAGGGGGGGGGAATGAGAGTGTGTGGGGCCAGAGATGTGCTGGGAGGGGGGGGGGGATGAGAGTGTGTGGGGCCAGAGATGTGCTGGGGGGGGGGAATGAGAGTGTGGGGGGCCAGAGATGTGCTGGGGGGGGAGGGAATGAGAGTGTGTGGGGCCAGAGATGTGCTGGGAGGGGGGGGAATGAGAGTGTGTGGGGCCAGAGATGTGCTGGGAGGGGGGGAATGAGAGTGTGGGGGGCCAGAGATGTGCTGGGAGGGGGGAGAATGAGAGTGTGGGGGGCCAGAGATGTGCTGGGAGGGGGGGGAATGAGAGTGTGTGGGGCCAGAGATGTGCTGGGAGGGGGGGGAATGAGAGTGTGGGGGGCCAGAGATGTGCTGGGAGGGGGGAGAATGAGAGTGTGGGGGGCCAGAGATGTGCTGGGAGGGGGGGGAATGAGAGTGTGGGGGGCCAGAGATGTGCTGGGAGGGGGGGGGAATGAGAGTGTGGGGGGCCAGAGATGTGCTGGGAGGGGGGGAATGAGAGTGTGGGGGGCCAGAGATGTGCTGGGAGGGGGGAATGAGAGTGTGGGGGGCCAGAGATTTGCTTGGAGGGGGCTCGGGAGAGGGGTATGAGTATGTGAGGGCATTAACTGCTATAAAAAAATAAAATGTTTCAATCTCATGTGTTTTGGGCTTGTTTTTTTGGAAAAAAGTGCTTGTTCGTTCATGAAAACCTGGCAACACTGCCGGAGCCGCACGGGCAGGAAGGAGGAGGCGCTTCAGCTGCGTGCAGAAGAGGAGCAGCGGGCCGGGAAGACTAGGGCCGCTGCAGAGCCCATCCTGTGGCAACCCGTAAAGAAGAGGCCCAGAGGTAAGAGAGAGGTGTGTGCGAGTATGAGATGAGTTGAGAGACTGTGTGTGTTTGCAGAGACAGCATGTGAGAGCCTCTGTGTGTGTGAAAGAGACAGCATGTAAGAGTGAGAGCCTGTGCTTGAGCAAGGCAGCATGTGGGGGTGTGAGAGCCTGTGTGTGAGACTCAGCCTGTGCCAGTGAGAGCCTGTGTATATGTGTGTGAGAGAGAAATGCATGTGAGAATGAGAACCTGACTGTGTGTTTGAGGGAAGAAGACAGGTGGAGAGAAAAGAAATAGAAAAAAAGGCAATATTAAAGGAAATGGCAAAAAATTAGAAAGGGAAGCAGATGTAAAAAAAAACCATTTTATTTTTTTATAGCAGTTAATGCCCTCACATACTCATACCCCCCTCCCCACCCCCCTACAAGCAAATCTCTGGCCCCCACACTCTTTCCCCCCTCCCTAACCCCTCCTAGCACATCTCTGGTCCCCACACTCTCATTCTCCCCCCTCTGTAACCCCTCCGAGCACATCTATGGCTCCACACACACTGATTCCCCCCTCCCTAACCCCTCCTAGCACATCTCTGGCCCCCACATACTCATTCCTCTCTCCTCAGCCCCCTCCAAGCACATCTCTGGCCCCTCACACACATTCCCACCTCTCTAACCCCTCCGAGCACATCTCTGGCCCCCCACATGCTGATTCCCTCCTCCCAGCACATCTCTGGTCACCACACTCTCATTCCCCCCCTCCGTAACCCCTCCGAGCACATCTCTGGCCCCCCACACGCTGATTCCCTCCTCCCAGCACATCTCTGGTCACCACACACTCATTCCCCCTCCCTACATCCTAATTCCTCCCCTCCTGCTACCTGGCTGTAGCTGCACACTCTGGATTCCTTTGCTGTTGCGCTCCAATGCCGTGCTGCTCTTCCCGTTCCGCCCACGTGAGATGCTGTGCAGTGCTGGCTAGGTCTGCCCACAAAATGTGCTCCTGACGTGTGCATCAACAAGGCTTGCAGCTCCTGCTCTGATTGGCTTACTGCTGCAATATAGGGATAGAGTGCGCCTGCTATGGACAGGTTTCATCGCAGCAGCCAATCACTGTAACATGATTCAGAGCACAAGTCCCGCCCAACAAGCCCAAAAAAACACGACTGGCAGAAAAAATAGCCCAATTAAAAGCAACCCGCGAATCGGAAAAAAAACCCGCGAATGACTACAAAAAGAAGCCCAATCTCGCGGTAAATAAGCGAGGTTGGCAACACTGGTGCCAATAGCAGCAATCAGCGCCTCCCCAATAGCCACGTGGCAGCAGTGGCAGTAATTAGATTAATTGTTTGACTCAGCTGGAGGTGACAAAGTATGAAGTGGGATGTGAAATCAGCTTGATCTGGTGGAGAATTAGGATTGCTGTTACACATGAACTGTATTTGGCAAACATTATTAAAGGGAGCCAGGATAATCAATTGAAGGCTGCAGCTGAGGACTGATTCATTATGACTCATGTAGAAATTAGTGCATTTTCCAGATTAGTCTGCATAACACAATTCTCAACATTCAGCATTATTTCTGCTGCATAGACTTTTATCTGAGAGGCTCTGTGAGGGAGCCAGTAAGAGTGAGAGCATGAGTGTGTATTAGAAAATCCAGGGGAGTAAGAGTGTGTGTGTGTGAGTGTGGGGGGGGGGGGGGGGGGGGGAGAGAGTGTCTTACACCCTGAGAGTGTATCAGTGTCTGTGAGAGTGAGAGGTTATGGTGGGTATAAGAGCATGAATGTGTAAGTATGTGACAGTGTATGTGTGAGAGAGAATGGACATGTGAGTGTATGTGTGAGAGAGAGAGGATAACCTCCTAATCCTCGACAATATCAGGGTGACTGGAAATCAAGAGCTCCCATGTATGGACAGCAGGGGCTTTTTAAAATCCTTATTAGTTTTAATTATTGTGTGTTATTTGATATATGTGCTGTTTTGAAATATTATTGGTGTGTGGGAAATTATAAAAATGTATATGATTTTAATTAATAGAAATTCTATTTATCAGTAATTTTAAAATATTCTTTTATTAGTATGGTTTTACTATTATAACTGATGCTTTATGTTTCTTAATTTTATTGTTTTATGAGGAATGGTGGTTCTGTTTATAAATGTCATAATAAATAAGTATGCACTAAAATCCAACCCCATCCATAACCCCGCCCTCATATGACCAAAGCCCCACCCTCACCCCGCCCTCGCCCTGCGAGGGCGGGGCAAGGGCGGGGCAAGGGGGTCACCGCAACATGAGGAACTGTATTTCGGGGTCACGGCATTAGAAAGGTTGAGAACCACTGCCCTAGGGGATTCTGCACACCTATGTCCATTGTACCAGAAAGTTCATGAAGGGGTGTCTGCAGCTCCAGTAACCGCTTGAGCATCATAAAGGTGGAATTTCACCAGGTGGGAATGTCTTGAATAAGATGCTTGTAAGGCATCTCCAAATCAGTCTGTTTTTGTCGGAGAACCTGCCCTGCCTTGACACTTCTGTGGAAGTGTGCTGCTATGTTCCTGCACGTCTGTATTAACCTATGCAGGTATTCATTCTCTTTTTCATTAGAATCCAACCCCAGAGCTGACTTCACTACCAGGTGCAGAGTGTGTGCAAAACATCGGATGTTCTTAAAGCGCCCGTCGTTTATTTCCTTAACCATGTTTGCACGATTGTCTGTGACAAAGAACCCTGCCTGAGTTTTCCTGTCTCGCTGGTGTAGTTGCCAGCCCTCCAGCATCTGTCTGATGCATGCTAGAATATTGGCTGCGGTATGGGCCTGGTCCGTCAGGTGGGTGTGCAGTAAAGCCCTCCTCCACCCTGATACTTCTTCATTAATAGAACTGCTGGCTGCCCCTGCCTCAGCCATGTCCCACCAGTGTGCTGTCAGAGAGAGGTAAGAGTGTGCAGCATTCATGGTGGTCCAGATATTGCAGGTGAAATGCACTTTCCCCTCTGCCTTAGCTAGCAGCGACACTGCTTGTACAGGCTGGGGATGACCTTTCTACTAAATGTGGTTCAGGAGAGGACTTTGTAATTTGGAAGTACGACCTTCAGAAAACGCTTGAAACCCACATTCTCCACTAACTGCAAGGGCTGGTCATCAAGGGCAATCATTTCCTCAATGGTCCTGGTTACAACTTTTGAGGCTGCCTGCCTCCTACCCCAGGATAGCATTACCACACTCCACCCCATTTTCTCCATGGTGGATTGTCACTTCTGCCACATGTCAGGGGGTTGCTGGCTTGCCACCTGACTGCTAGAAGGGGATGAGGGTGTGGGCTGACTCTGCTGCTTTTCAAACACTGCACACTGCTTGGAAGGGGGTCCCCCGACTGGTACTGCCACCATCCCCAGATGGCAGTAATCTTGGGTGCTGCCTCTTCATATGATGGTTCATGCCAAAATTAGATAGATGTCCCATTTGCTTGCCTCTGCTAATATCCCTGGCACATTAATTACACCAAGCAAAATGTGGTTCTTCCATCACTTTAAACTGGCTCCAGATCACAGATGTCTTTCATGATCCTCCCCTCTCTAAAGCCTTGGGGGTGGAAGCTGCCACTGGAGCTGAGGTAGTGGGTGCACCCTGAGAAGCAATGCCAGGGGGAGCCTCAGTCACCCTTTGTGCCTCTGCTGACTGCTCTTCCTTCTCATCATCATCACTTTCATCTCTCCCCTGCTGCACTGAAGTGGAGGCTAAGACAGGGCTAACTGATCCTCCTGAAGATTCTTCACCTATTACTTCTTCTGTTTCTGATGAGAATCCCACATAAGAAGATTCTTCATCTGAATCAGAAGCAAACAGTGACTGCGCTACCTTGTCAACGCTAAGTGTTAGTCGAGACTTCTGTCCCCCTGCTGCTTTTGGGTGTCTATGTTTTGTCTGGCATGACTCTGCCTCCTCTTCCCTCACCTCCAAAACTACAGGGCCAGAAACATGTGGTGGCATTGGCGATGCATCATGGTCAGATTTCATTTTTTTCGGGATGGAACTGCCAGCCCCTACAAAGAGTTTAGATTGTGACATGTGCCTTTTTAACTGTACTGGTGGTGTTGCACTAGTGTCTTTTGAAGTGCCTCCTCTACCAGTCCCAATCACTCAACTAGATCTAGCTTTCCCTGACATTATGTTTTAATGTCACCGAGTAGTGCCTACCACTGCCCACTATCACGATGCCTGGCTGTGCACTAATGTGTGTGGTGTGCACACAGATGCTGCTTGCTTGTAAGCACAAAAGAGGCATTCTCCCTGGGCACTTGACTGCACAGACCCACCCAATAATTAGGTTCAGTCTGTTAAAACTACCCACTGCCCACTATCACGGTGCCTGGCTGTGCACTAATGTGTGTGGTGTGCACACAGAAGCTGCTTGCTTGTAAGCACAAAAGAGGCAGACTCCCTGGGCACTTGACTGCACAGACCCACCCAATAATTAGGTTCAGTCTGTTAAAAATACCCACTGCACACTGTCACGGTGCCTGGCTATGCACTAATGTGTATGGTGTGCACAGAAGCTGCTTGCCTGTAAGCACAAAAGAGGCAGACTCCCTGGGCACTTGAATGCACAGACCCACCCAATAATTAGGTTCAGTCTGTTAAACTAACCACTACCCACTGAAGACCAGTGCACAGAGAGACTAATTGACTTGAATTAAAAAAACTCAGTTTAAAAAAGCTGGAATTTTTTTTTGAAAATTATATATCTCTCCCAGCCAGCCACAACACCCTAATGGTGGTGAGTGCCAGCTGCTTCTCTCCCTGGCACAGCTTTTCTTCTCAGTCAGATCACCTAAATAAACAGCTTGAAAGAAACAGGACTAACTGGCACTGGCACTGCAGCAAAATAACTAACCTATCTCTCAGTGCAGCCTTCTCTTACACCAAGCCCACCTCCCCACAGCATCGCTGGAAATAAAATGCATAGCTCTCCTCGTTCTGATCTTTATATAGTGCTGGCTCATCAGTAAATTCGACATAGAGCACTGAATGACAGCGCAATTGGCTGCATTCAGTGCATTTCACAAAATTTCAGCGCGGATACACTTCTTTCTGGTATCCATGCCGATCTGTCAGACAGGTCGGCATGGATACCGGAATGTAGGGCATGGGCGCTGCCATTTTGTGAAAATCCTAAGCTAGCTAGTAGCTAATGGGGGCGAAGAAAAGTGAGCGCCGTGGGGCGTGCCGAATTAAACGGATAATAAGTTACATACGTGGGGAGTCACGAAGCGTTTCGCCTCCCCACATATATAACGAATATGGCAAGATATGTTGCGGATCGCCAATACGGCGAAAACGAATGCACAACCCTAGTGGAGGCTAAGACATGACTAACTTATCCTCCTAAAACTTAGTCAGCTATTACTTCTTCCATTTCTGATGAGAATCCCATACAAGATGATTCTTCATCGGAATCAGAAGCAAACAGTGCCTGCGCTTCATTGTCAATGCTAAGTCGAGACTGCTGTACCACTGCTGCTTTTGGGTGTCAACATTTTGTCTTGCATGACTCAGCCTCCCCTTCCCTTACCTCCAAAACTACAGGGTCAGAAACAGGTGGTGGCGATGCATCATGTTTAGATTTCATTTTTTTCTGTATGGAACTGCCAGTGCCTGCCCCTCCAAAGAGTTTAGATTGCAACAGGTCCCTTTTTAACTTTAATGGGTAACTGGCACTAGTGCCTTTTGAAGTGCCTCCTCTGCCAGTCCCAATCACCCAACCACATCTAGCTTTCCCTGACATTATGGATTTAATGTCACTGCCTAGTGCCTACTGGCTGCCCACTGGCACAGTGCCTTGATATGCACTAATGTGTAATGTGTGTGCACACACTGAGCTTGTAACTACAAAAGAGACTCATGGGGATTTGGCTGCACACACAGACCACTGCTGTCCTAGTATACTTGAGTCTGCTAAACTACCCAGTGCCCACTGGCACAGTGCCTTGATATGCACTAATGTGTAATGTGTGCACACACACCGAGCTTGTAACTACAAAAGAGGCCCACTGGGGATTTGGCTGCACATACTGTCCCAATTATATACTTGAGTCTGCTAAACTACCCAGTGCCCACTGGCACAGTGCCTTGATATGCACTAATGTGTAATGTGTGTGCACACACCAAGCTTGTAACTACAAAAGAGGCACACTGGGGATTTGGCTGCACACACAGACCACTGCTGTCCCAGTATACTTGAGTCTGCTAAACTGCCTGCCCACTGGCACTGATGCACAATGCACAGAGATACTGAGTGAGTTCAATTAAACAAATTCAGTTAACAAAAATACTGGAATTGTTGGCACAGCAGGAAAATCAATGAAATATATTTTTCAATGGCAATTCTAGCAAACTAGCTAGAAATTGAATATATCTCTCCCACCCACAACACCCAAATGGTGCTTGCAACTTACCCCAGAGAGTGAATTAAACAAAATGCCACTCCTAGCAGCTTCTCTCCCTGGCACAGAGAGACTGTCTCAGAACAACTAAAAAAAGTGCTTAAAAAAAAAACAGGGCTAGCTGGCACTGCAGCCAAATGAAGCACAAATATCTTTTTATATCTAAGTAACTAGCCTAGCTAGCAATTGAATACAGATTTGAGAACTCAGACTAGCTCTGAGTGCATCCATGTTCCACACAGACCACCCCTGCAAAGAAAGTGCGTGGCACGCCGCGTGCTTAAGTATATATAGTGCTGGGTCATCAGGAAGAGTGTCACCGACCACTGAGTGAGAGCGCAATTGGCTGCATTGCAAAACTTCTTACCGCTGATACGTTGCATTCTGGTCTCCTTGCCAACCTGTCTGACCCACTCTGACAGGGCTGTGAGGTCACTGACGACTCACAGGAAAGGGCTGGTTTTTGGCTATGGATACACCCAAATGGCATCCTCCGATTACAAATGGCGAAGAAGAAAAGCACGCACTGCCAAACGTATGGAACGGATGATATGTTATATTCGTGGGGTATCGCAATACGTTTCGTTACCCCATGAATACAACAAATAGGGACATATACGTTGCAGATTGCCATTACGTTGCAAACGAATGCAAACCCCTAGTTACCAGGGCCCTGGTCTCCCGTGATCCCGTGGATGCAGGAAGGGCAGCAAAATACAGCCATTCCTGTGGTTAGTACAGTTAGTGTAGCTGGATTCAAAAAAGGTTTGGATAAGTTCTTGGAGGAGAAGTCCATTAATGGCTATTAATCAATTTTACTTAGGGAATAGCCACTGCTATTAATGGCATCAGTAGCATGGGATCTTCTTAGTGTTTGGGTAATTGCCAGGTTCTTGTGGCCTGGTTTTGGCCTCTGTTGGAAACAGGATGCTGGGCTTGATGGACCCTTGGTCTGACCCAGCATGGCAATTTCTTATGTTCTTATGTTCTTAATTGGCCAAATCTAATGGAGTTGCTGCAGGAGATTGGGGGGCCCAGACCTCTACAACTTTTACTGTTAACATGCTCTCAGAGGAGTTTTCTGGGGGAGCTCAGCCTGGTGGGGGGGTTCTGTGGTTTGGGCTGCCCAGCCTGCAAGAGACTTATTTTCTTTAACAGTGTGGCAATTAACTGGCAATATTCTTTTGTGTATATAGCCGGTTAAGTCTGGAGTCATCCGGCCACACAAAGTCAGATAACTTGAGACCTAATTGGCACATTCAAAAGCAAGCCCAGAGCCGTAACATGCCTATGGCAATAGGTGCCACTACCAAAAGGTGCCAAGGAGAGCTATGCGGCTGGCGGGTTCTCAGCAGAAGAAAAAGTAGCACGGCCCCATAAAAATTGACAGTGTGGTCACTGGTCAGCGGGGCCTTTGTAAGTGGAAAAGCAGTGCAGCCTCGCTGGCATTGCTGCTGATTCTGGCAGAGCTGCACTGCTTTTCCACTAAGGCAGCACTTACAATGTTGTCGGGGGGGGGGGGGGGGGTGTGTCACACTCCTTTGGAGGAAGAGAGGTCATTCCCTTGGCCATGCGGGCTGTAGAAGGAGACTGCTGCTGCCTGCTAAGTCAAGGGAAGTGAGTGAGAGAGAGCATGTGTGCTTGCGTGTGAGAGAGTAGGAGAGCATGTGTGCTTGTGTGTGGTAAAGTGAGAGAGAGTATGTGAGTTTACGTGTGGAAAGTGAGAGAGCATGTATGCATGTGTATGGAAGAGTGAGAGCATATATGTGGGAAAGTGAGAGAGAGCATGTGTGTGTGGGAGATTGAGAGACAGCATGTGTGCTTGTATGTGGGAAAGTGAGAGACAGCATGTGTGTGGGAGAGTGAGAGAAAGCATGTGTATGTATGAGAGGAAGCACGAGAGTGCACAACTACCCGTTACTCCTTGCCTGCTAATTCATGACAATTTCAGGGCATCTGGAAATCAAAAGTTTCAAGGTATGGACAACGGGGAATTTTTTAAAATCCTTATTTTAATTGTTGGGTGTTATTTGATGTGTCTGTTTTGAAATATTTTATTGATATTTAGATTTTTATATGAGTTTTTAATTATTGAATGTTATTCTATTCATTGAGGGGTAGATTTTAAAACCCCAGCATGATTAAATCCCTGGGTTTACACGTGTGGCTGGGCCTTACGCGCGCCGGGCCAATTTTCAAACAGGCCCGGCCACACGCGTAAACCCCTGGATGCATGTAAGTGCTGGGGCTTTAAAAGGGGGTGGGACGAGGTGGTCCGGGGTGGGGCAGGGCTAGAGGTGCCTGGCCCAGCGGTCATTTGCCGCTGTGCTGGGGGATCACGTGTCAGCGCGCGCAACTTGCTTCTGCTCCTTTGCAGGAGCAAAAGGTAAAACAAAAAAAAATTGGGGTACTTAGGATAGGGATAGGGGGAGGGTAGGATAGGAGAAGGGGAAGGGAGGTTAGGGTAGGGAGGGAACTGGGGAAGGCCCCGATGCATTGCCATGTGTATTTGCAAAATTATACCCTCCCTCGTGTGAGCTGACCCGAAATTTTTTAACATGCACATGCCAGCATGCACATGTTATAAAATCACACGTCCATGTGTGTGCATGCCGGATAGTGCACGCACATGGACACGCGTGTACGTTTAGAAAATCTACCTCTAATTGTTTTGAATTCTTTTTATTGGTATGGTTTTACTAATTTTGTTTTATGAGGAATGGTAATGTTTCTGTTTTTTACATTGTTTCAGTATATACAGAATTTGGCATGTTGTGGTTTCCAGTTCAGTTTTTGTCTATACATTTGTACTTATACTTTGTGGTCTCTTTATTCTGTACTTGAAGGTCTATCTGTTAGAGGTGTGCATCCGTTTTCCACGTATTTGTAATCCGCAACTTATTTTGTCCTATCTGTTAAATACGTGGGGAGGCGAAATCATCGCGACTCCCCACGTATTATACAGATTTCTGTTTTATTCGGCCTCCTAAATAAAAATGTAAACTCCCCACCCTCTTGACCCCCCCAAGACTTACCAAAACTCCCTGGTGGTCTAGCGGCAAGTCCAGAAGCCATCCCTGCATTCTCACACCCACGTTTGCCGGTTTCATCATGACGCTGATAGCCTGTGTCACAGGGGCTACCGGTGCTATTGGTCAGTCCCTGTCACATGATCACCGGCGCCATCTTGTGCTCCTACAATGTGACAGGGGCTGACCAATGGCACCGATAGCCCCTGTGACATAGTATGGGCAAAGGCTATCGGCGCCATTTTGAGTCCAAAGGGCAATCACCTTTGCCCTTTGCCTTTGCTTCTCAAAATGGCGCCGATCGCCTTTGCCCTTACTATGTGTGACATAGTGAGGGCAAAGGCGATCGGCGCCATTTTGAGAAGCAAAGGCAAAGGGCAAAGGCGATTGCCCTTTGGACTCAAAATGGCGCCGATAGCCTTTGCCCATACTATGTCACAGGGGCTATCGGTGCCATTGGTCAGCCCCTGTCACATGGTAGGAGCACAAGATGGCGCCGGTGACCATGTGACAGGGACTGACCAATGGCACCGGTAGCCCCTGTGACACAGGCTATCGGCGTCATGATGAAACCGGCAAACGTGGGTGTGAGAATGCAGGGATGGCTTCTGGACTCGCCACTGGACCACCAGGGAGTTTTGGTAAGTCTTGGGGGGGGGTCAGGAGGGTGGGGGGTTGTAGTTAATTTTAATTTTAGCTGGGACAGGAATTTAACTCGCCATAGTAATGTATTGACAGATCGACAACTTATGGAATTCTCCATACTTCCGCATGAAACGGAATTGACCCCCCACGAATATGTATCACGAATGCAACAAAAACCTTTTGGCTGCACATCCCTACTATCTGTGTTTTGCATATGTGACCAAAGTGAGTTATTCCATTAGTGTGTAATTTCTATGTAGGGATCTATAGCAGCTTATATTGTTTTGTTTTCCTAATAGGGGGTTTATTAATTTGTTAGGCCTGGTGTAATATTTATAGTATTATCTTTCATAGGTAAGGTTGTTGCTGTTTGAGTGGCTCTCTGGGGTTATGTCCATGCCCAAGATATATTACAGTAGGCCTAATACTATATAGGTTCCAAGTATCTCTTGCTTTTTTGTAGGGTTTTCTGGTTGGCACCTCAGCAGTGCATTAAATATAATATACATATTGTAAGTGATATTTTTACCTCAGAAGACTTTTTCATGTAAAATCTGTTACTAAAACGCATAATTTTTAATTGAGTGTGAGGAGGGTATGATGGGGTGGGGAGTGCAAGGCTGTAAAGCTTTCCTAAGGCACCCAGTACCCTTGCGCTGGCCATGGGCATTGCTGTACAAACATTGAACAGAATCTCCCAACATGTGGTGTCATGTGTTGTGAAACGAGTGCGAGCACAGTTTTTTACTTGGCCATAGGCACCAAATTGCCTGGCTACAGCTCTGAACTAGCCTGTTAGGTTAAAAGTTATTTGATAACTTTAATCAGGGATATATTAAGCGGGACGTTTATACTACTGAATATACAGGCTATCTTGTTCAGCTAAATGTATCCATTCTAGGGCTTTTTTTTTTTTAAAGATTGGCCTCATGAAATTCAATGGGAATTAAATGCAGCACAACGTGAATATATAATTGTGTGATAAAGATTAAGGGGAGACTATACAGGAGGAATGAAGTCTCAAAAACCGTTACAGCATGAAATTGTTGAAGTCCTTTTTGTGTTACAAAAGAGTATAATTTTCTCCCAGTATTGGCTTTTATTAGATTCTCCAGAATTGAAAATGTTATAATTAATCTATTTTTATATATATTCTGTTCATTTCTAAACTTGGGATTTCGGACAGCATTCATTCATTCTTAGACTTCCAATCAGTACAATAGTCATTATTCTGAAAGAAGTAAGACTTTGGAACTGGATATTCCCCTTGGCGGTTACACCGTCACTTAATTTAATATGCTATTTCTTTGTCGATCATGTTTCAAGTCCATTTAGTGGCAAGGATAAACTCTGAGGAACTTTGGTTGCACAGAGAGATGGAAAGATCAGCCCTGCCAATGATTACTAGTTCCTGTCTCTCCCTCCCTTGTGGTTTACTAGATGCTGGGAGTGCTACGTGGCTAGCCATCCCTTATTCCTTCAGATGTAATTCTAGTATATTTTAATGGGTAAAAACAAGCTACTCATATTAACGTGGGGAATATTGCTCATACTTTCTTTTCTAAGAAAAGGGAAAGTGAAATTGAGTAATTTCAGTATCCTTGTAATACATAGCAAGCAAACTACTGTTTGAGGCCAATGTACTAAAGTGCAATAATATGAGCTGTTAACGCACGTTAATTATCTTGTGTTAATGGCCCCTGTTAAATACCATGCAAATGAGTTGTAAGTTATATTTCTTCTAGCTAACATTAAAACAAACATTGAACTACATCTCTCTGTAACTAAGTTTCTTGCTTTAATGGGTTAGTATATTAACTTTTGCATGTTTTAATGTATTTTTCCCATGCAATCAAAGTTGGTGAGTTGATTTTCAGAATCATGCGGCACATTACCTATTTTGTATAGATTTTATACCTTGAAAAGCTAAATAATGAGCATTAAGCCAATAATATATATTTACAGTGCATTTAATGGACATTAACACTTTTGTGTAGAGCAGCGCCCTTTAGTACAGGGTGTGCAAACTTTGTGGAATGAGGGCTAAATGAGACATTTTGAAATACTGATAGTACTGAGAGGACTGAGGAACTTGTGTGTGTGTGTGTGTGTGTGTGTGTGGGGGGGGGGGGGGGTTCCCCTTGGAGTTTGCTGAACAGGGGTTTGGGGGGGATCCCCTCAGAGCTGGGAATGGTAACCAATAAACAAAATTTCTTTTGGTTGCTTTATATATTTCAACCTAATACCTGCTGGATTGTTGAAAAATATTGCTCTTAGAAAGATATAGTAGAAAAACAACACAAATGATGTACATTTAAACTTGAGTTCCAAATCGCCATATTACATATTCCAGCATAGTTAACTGTATTAGCACCCAAATGTGGTGTACTTATTTTCTTCTTCTCACTATTTCTCAATGCTACTTGCAGAGGTTTGGTGAAAAGAAAGTCAATGAAATCACTTGGCACTGGTGTTTTGGCAACCATCATTACATTGCCTGCCTCTGAATTTGTTTGACCCCCCACCTATTTATATCTTAACAGTTTCATGTCCTGTTGAATACTCTTTTCAAAGTTCTTTTCAACTTTCCCTTATGGTACTTGTTGACTATTGGTCTTCTTCCGGTATTTAGCCTTAGATGGAGTTTTTCCACTGATTATGGACTGATCCACATGTTTATTAACCCCTTCTAAAAAATGAGATTTGTTAGGCAAGACTTCCCTTAGGTAAATCCATGTTGACTGTGTTCCATTAAACCATGTCTTTCTATATGCTCTACGATTTTGATCTTGAGAATAGTTTCTACTATTTTACCTGGCACTGAAGTCAGGATCACTGACTCATTTTCCTACTTCTCAACAGATGTTCAGTGAAGCACCAGGAGCCCCATTTCCAGTAAAAATAAGAAAGTGTGCTGAAGCACTGGAAATGTTGCAAACTGAGCTCCAGTACAGATTTTGTGAACTACATACCCATGGCTTTTTAAAAATCCATTTGAAGCTGACTTAGATGAATCCCTGCCTTCTTATTAGCTTCAGTTGGTAGAATTACAAGCCGTGGATAACCTTCCTAGCTTCTGTGCTGCCCTTCCTTATGAGACCTAATCAAACATAATAAAATATCAATTCTTAAAGTATCCTACATGTGGGAGCATAGGAGTAAAGCTTAAGAATGAAATTGCTTAAATCTCGGATGAAATCAAGAATCACTGACAAGCATCGGCATCAGTCATTGAAACTGTGCGTGACCGCCATGGAATCTGACATTAAATTTCTTTCCAGTCGAATAATAGAAGGACTAGGGGGCATTCCATGAAGTTAACAAGTAGCACATTTAAGGCTAATCAGAGAAAATTCTTTTTCACTCAATGCACAATTTAGCTCTGGAATTTGTTGCCAGAGGATATGGTTAGTGCAGTTAGTGTAGCTGGGTTCAAAAAAGGTTTGGATAAGTTCTTGGAGGAGAAGTCCATTAACTGCTTTTAATCAGGTTTACTTAGGGAATAGCCACTGCTATTAATTGCATCAGTAGCATGGGATCTTCATAGTGTTTGGGTAATTGTCAGGTTCTTGTGGCCTGGTTTGGCCTCTGTTGGAAACAGGATGCTGGGCTTGATGGACCCTTGATCTGACCCAGCATGGCAATTTCTTATGTTCTTTCTTAAGTCTCCCTTCAATAGAAATTCATTAATTTCATGAAGCAATTTCAGGAAGCATTTTGAAACTCTGCTCTTCTGATGCAGCACATTTCCATACAGAGTCTAGAGATGTGAATCGTGTCCTCGATCGTCTTAACGATCGATTTCGGCTGGGAGGGGGAGGGAATCGTATTGTTGCCGTTTGGGTGTTTAAAGTATCGTGAAAATCGTGAGCCGGCACACTAAAACCCCCTAAAACCCACCCCCGACCCTTTAAATTAAATCCCCCACCCTCCCGAACCCCCCCCCAAATGCCTTAAATTACCTGGGGGTCCAGCGGCGGTCCGGAACGGCAGCAGTCCGGAACGGCCTCCTGCAATTGAGTCGTGTTGTCTTCAGCCGGCGCCATTCTGTGCCGCCATTTTGCAAAATGGCGGCGCAAAATGGCGGCGGCCATAGACCAACACGATTCGACTGCAGGAGGTCGTTCCGGACCCCCGCTGGACTTTTGGCAAGTCTTGTGGGGGTCAGGAGGCCCCCCCAAGCTGGCCAAAAGTCCCTGGGGGTCCAGCGGGGGTCCGGAAAACGATCTCCTGCCACGAATCGTTTTCCGTACGGAAAATGGCGCCGGCAGGAGATCGACTGCAGGAGGTCGTTCAGCGGCGGTCCGGAACCCCCGCTGAATGACCTCCTGCAGTCGATCTCCTGCCGGCGCCATTTTCCGTACGGAAAATGATTCGCGGCAGGAGATCGTTTTCCGGACCCCCAGGGACTTTTGGCCAGCTTGGGGGGGCCTCCTGACCCCCACAAGACTTGCCAAAAGTCCAGCGGGGGTCCGTAACGACCTCCTGCAGTCGAATCGTGTTGGTCTATGGCCACCGCCATTTTGCACCGCCATTTTGAAAAATGGCGCCGGCTGAAGACAACACGATTCAATTGCAGGAGGCCGTTCCGGACCGCTGCTGTTCCGGACCGCCGCTGGACCCCCAGGTAATTTAAGGCATTTGGGGGGGGGGTTCGGGAGGGTGGGGGATTTAATTTAAAGGGTCGGGGGTGGGTTTTAGGGGGTTTTAGTGTGCCGGTTTTCCTGCCCTCCCCCTTCCCCCGATTTACGATTTTTTGACGATAAATCGGGGGAATTGGTATTGTATCGTGGCCCTAACGATTTTTGACGATTTAAAATATATCAGACGATATTTTAAATCGTCAAAAAACGATTCACATCCCTACTAGAGAATTCCTGGACTTGTCTATTATAAAGACCATTTGCTCAGATAAAATTTACACAGGATACAACAATCTTCATGATGGAATCCCACTGCACTACTTTGCAGCACAATACAGGCTGATGAATTATGCAGTGCATTTGCACTGGACATGCAAGACCATGTTCATCCATTTCCCTGTTTAAGTGACCAATGAGTCCCTTTCTTTTACCCACCAAGCTTGGAGCACCATCATTTCTTAAATTATTAATTGTGTGTGTGTGTGTGTGGGGGGGGGGGATTGATTGGAAAGTGCCTGGTGGAAGTGAAAGGGGGTGCTACTTTCTCTGGGCCTGGGTTGGAAGCCAGAGAGGAGTATACTGGGTAGAGGAACCTACCAAAAGGAGAAAGAAATTCTTAAAATATTAAAAAGATTTTATTTCTCCTGCTAACACTCGGCCAGTGTCTTCCTTCTGCTCCCATCATAGTCGGCAGTAGTGGCATCTCCCTTTCTTTTTCACCCACCACCCAAGGTTTCCTTCCCCTCTTTCACTGCCCTTTTTTAGGCTGCTCCTTGGAAAAGCAAGTCGCCACATGCCTATCCTTACTACTGCTGCTAGCCATAGGTGGAAGGACACAGGGTGATACTGGGCAGGATACTTGGAATGGGTGAAAAAATCCCTTGGATAAATATAAGCCTTCAAATAAATAAAATAGTAAGCGCTTGTAGAGAAATAAGGGGAAAAAAATGACATTTTGAAAGCTCTGTATACTAATTCCCATAGTATGAGAAATAAAGTCCCAGATCTAGAGGCAGCCATGGACGAGACTGACTTGGATGTAGCGGCTGTCACGGAGATGTGATACATGGAAAACAGACAACTAGGATATAGTTAGACTGGGCTCCAATCTATTCGGGAAGGACTGCTTAGGGAGGAAGGGAGGAGGCATGGCACTATATATAAAAAGCAGAGCAGAGCTTACAAGGTAAGGAGGAGGAACTGTGAGTTCATCTAGAAAGAGGGAATGGAACATTTATTTATATCCATCACAGGCAGACAAAATGGATAGAGATTTAATGTATAATATTCACAGAATTGCTATGAAAGGGGAAGTGCTATTGCTAGGTGATTTCAATCTGTTGGAGGTTGATTGGGACATCCTGTTGTGTTTGGCAGTCTGCAGGCCCCATACCGCAGACTGTCACTCTCACCTCCAGCTGGCCTACTTCCTGGTATGGTGAGGCCTCCTAAGGTGTGCCATGCCCCCATCTGTGGCAGGGGCACCACCGCTCAATACAACGGAATGCTGGGGCTACTTGCGGCCGAGGCGCTGCCAACAGGCTTTCTTGCGGTGTGTCCTCCTTAGGTGCCTGTACGCCCCCTGGGCAGAATTTAAATGGACACTGACAAGAAAGCCCACAGTCCCCCCTGATTAAGTAATTTATCCTGGCCTATATATAGCCTCCTCTGACACGCCACTTGTGCCTCTGCAATAGGTCAGTTTCTTCAAAGTCTTTGCGTGTCCTGGTTCCTGGATTTACTTCCATCCGGTGTTTCTGAGTTCTTCCTGGTTTCTGAGGTCCATCTCCTAGAGTTCCTGGTCTGTCTTCAGTCCTTGTCTCCAGTTTTCAATGTCTTCATCCCTGCTTGTGCTGCTCCTTGCTCTCCATCCCTCTTTTCGCACCCTGTTGCCCTGTGGACAGATTTCTGGATTTTGACCTCAGCTTGCCATGACTTTCCGCCTGGACCTCGACTCAGATCAGATTCCGCCTGCCTCTGACTGTTGCCTGTTTCTGTTGCTTGCTGCCCATCTGACCAGTCTCACTCTCATCGATGGACTGTCACATCCTCGCTTCTTCAGAGTCTCCATCTCCTCGAAGGCCTGCACCTAAATCCAGCCAGCCTTGGCATCTAAGGGCTCAACCTAAGGGAAACGAGGGCTGGTATTGGTGAAGCTTCTGTTGGGCCTCTACTCCAGCCAGCTCCACTGCCAATTGTGGGGATCTACATGGTTCCTCTCTGTGAATTGTGCCAATTTCACCTCAGTCCAAGGTGGAACAGATTGCCGAGGACATGGACACGAGGATCTAGCCGCATTGAAAGCCATTCCTGGTTTAGCCCAGAAACTGCAGACCCTCCAGTCAGCCATAGAACTCATTGTCTCAGACATGGACCACCTTGCTGCATGCTTGGACTACTTGACCCTACCCACTGCCCCACCGCTGCCTGCCTCTGTCCCAACACTGGTACCAGGAACCTATCAGCCAGTAATTCCATTACCAGCTCTACCCCAGTATGTCAGAGATCCAAAACAATGCCAGGGATTCCTTAACCAGTGCCACATGGATGGCATCACTCTCTCCCTCCTCGATGCTAAGGCTCTAGCCTGAGCTTTCCCCCTATGGGAACACTACGATCCCCTTCTAATGAATCTCCAACAATTTGTCTCAGCCTTCAAACAGGTTTGTGATGAGCCTGGCTGGCTGCCCATGATGGGCTCTAACCTCCTGCACTTGCGCCAAGGAAATTAGTCATTAATGAATTGCGCCATAGAGTTCTGAACCCTGGTTGCAGTACTAAACTGGCAGGGGTATAGCTTACACATCATATTCTTAGAAGGTTTAGCTCCCAAAATTAAGGATGAGCTTGTGGCATGGGAATCTCTCACCTTCCTTGAAGGGCTCATTGATCTCACGGGGAAAATTGATACTTGCCTCCAGGAGCAAGCCCAAGAAACACACTCAACCGAAAAAGGGTCTCTCCAGGATATCATCTCCTTCTATGCTTGACTCCATCACTTACCATAGTTGCTGATGTAATTGGGTCATTCCTATCTCACAAATGAAGAGAGGGCTTAACACCGTCAATTAGGCTTCAGCCTTTATTGTGGGCTCCTGGTCACCTACTAGCTCAATGCCTGGAGAGAGGGAGAACAGTACTACGCCCTGAGATACCTAGGCAAATGACCATAAATTTGACATCCGCAACCCCCCAGCCTCTATTGTCAGTTTTATTTGAGCAAGCCTCCTCACGTCTCTCCACTCAGGCCCTGGTAGACTCTGGTTCTGGAGAAAATGTTGTATGACAGGAGTTTTTCAAAATACACTCCAGAGAGTTTTTTAACAACTCAAAGAACAATTGGGGCAAGAAAGGACAGAGGAGGAGACCTGGAGAGGGAACTCAATGATGAGATGAAAAGGTTTGAGTTTTTAGTTTCCAGGAAAGATGAAGAAATATGAACTCTGTACAGCCTTCTTCAACAAAAGAGAGAGAGAAGAAACCTTTAATCCTGTCTGATCCTGCCTGTCTAGACCCTGGAAAGGGAAAAGCTATCACTACCCCAATATTGGGGCCTGTCATCTCTAAAAGAAACCCAGATGAGACCACCCATTCACCTGTGGTTCAGGTTCACTCCACAGAATGCAAGAACTAGGGGACAAAACCAATCATTTGGTTAAAAGAACTTACCTCCCGAACCAAGAGACCCGAAGGGTCTGAAAGATTTCTTGTGACTGGTATCCGCATTCGGCGGTCTATGCGCCCATACTGTGGACCGCTGCTCTCATCTCCAGCCGGCCTATGCAGAGACACTGTGTCCTGGCACGGTGAGGCCTCCTCTGTGTGCTGCCTCCTCTGTGTGCCGCTCCACCATCTATGGGAGCGGCGCTGCCGCCTGATGTGACAGCATGCTGGCGGTATTTGTGGCCAAGGCACTGCCACAAATACCGCCATGTGCATGTCCTCCTTAGGCACGCGTGTGCCTCCCCTGGACAGAATTTAAAGGGACTGCGACAGGAAAGTCCACAATCCCACCTGAATGACAGCATTTATTTTGGCCCATATATACTTCTCTGACACTCCACCAGCACCTCAGCAATAGGACAGCTTCTTCGAAGTGGTGCTTTGCCTTTGTGTATTCTGGTTTCCTTGATTTGCTTCCTTCCGGTGTTCCTGAGTTCTTCCTGGTTCCTGTGGTCCATCTTCTTGAGTTCCTATTTTTTGTGTGGTCAGTCTTTGGTCCTTGACCACAGTCTTCAGTGTTTTCATTCCTGATTCTGCTGCTTCTTGCCCTCCATCCCTCTCTTTTCCCCCTGTTACCCTGTGGACAGATTTCTGATTTTGACCTCAGCCTGAACTCTGACCTGCACTGCCTGAACCTGCACTGCCTGGACCTCGACTCAGACTGGACTCCGACAGCCTCCGATCCTCGCTTGTTTCTGACGCTGTTGCTTGCTACTCATCTGACCTGTCTCACTCTCATCGCTGGCCTGTCATGTCCTCACTTCTTCTAATCTTCATCTTCTTGGAGGCCTGCACCTAAGTCCAACCAGCACCTGAGGGCTCAACCTAAGTGAAACAAGGGCTGGTATTGGTGAAGCTCTTGTTGAACCTCTGCTCCAGCCAGCTCCATCTGCCAATGGTGGGGACCTACGGGGCTCCTTCCTGTGGGTTGTGCCAACTCCACCTTGGTCCAAGGATCCACTTCTGCAACACATCCCAGCTGCAATGTTTCTAGAAGCAGGGAGATTCTGGATTCTCTGCAGGTAGAACTGTTCTGTCAACTGGTAACAGAACCTACACGGGAGCGAGCAATACTGGATCTGGTGCTTACCAACTGGGAGAATGTTTCTGAAGTTGCAGTGGATGATCATCTGGGATCCAGTGATCCCTGGATGGTGTGGTTCAGAATTACAGTGCAAATGGTGATACTTATTTAAATATGAGGATCCTAGACCTCAAACAACAAAATTTGTTAAAATGGTGGAGTACCTTAAGGAGTTTTAGCTGGGTTGGAAAATCTAGGGGAAGGAGAAGAGCAGTGGGCAAAACTAAAAGGAGATATTGTAAGAGTAACTAACTGCTTTTGTTAGTAAAGTAAATAAAGGTAAGAGGGAAAAAAGTTCTTATGTTTTTTTAAAGAAGTAGCTGAAAGGTAACAAAAAACAGTTAATAAACTGCAAGAGATCACAGAAAAAGAAAGACAGGCAACAATGGGCCGGATTTTAAAAGCCCTGCGCACATAAATCCGACCGGATTTACGTGTGCAGGGCACTTGCGCGCCAGCATGCCTATTTTGCATAGGCCGCCGGTGCACGCACAGCCCCGGGACGCGCGTAAGTCCCGGGGCTTCGTAAAAGGGGTGGGGAGGGGGTGTGTCCGGGGCGTGTCTGGAGTCAGGGGCGGTTAGGGGCGAGACCGGGGGCGTGGCGCCGGCCCAGGGGCATGGTCGAGGCCTCCTGACCAGCCCCCGGGTCGGGTGATGGCGCTCCAGCAGCCCACTGGTGCGCGCAGATTTACGCCTGCTTTCGGCAGGCGTAAATCTGCCAACAAAGGTAGGGGGGGGTTAGATAGGGCCGGGTGGTGGGTTAGGGAGGGGAAGGGAGGGGAAGGTGCAGGGGGGTGGAAAGAAAGTTCCCTCCGAGGCCGCTCCGATTTCGGAGCGGCCTCGGAGGGAACAGGCAGCATGCGCCGGGCTTGGCGCGCGCAAGTTGCACAAATGTGCACCCCCTTGCATGCGCTGACCCCGGATTTTATAAGATACACGCGGCTACGCGCGTATCTTATAAAATCCAGCGTACTTTTGTTCGTGCCTGGTGCACGAACAAAAGTACGCGCTTGCGTAAATTTATAAAATCTACCCCAATATGTAGAAAAGCTTAAAGGTGAATTTTAAAAGCCTGACATACACATCAATTAGGGATGTGTGAATTTGTTGGGCCAGCGCGTGCCAAGTGGATTTTCTAAGCCTTCCAAGTTTGTGCTTATCTCCAACTGTGGTTATTTAATTTAAAAAAAAAAAGGTTAGAAAAGAAGGAACGGATATGCATGAATTCCATGCTGCAGTATTTGTTAATTACAGATATTATGTTATATTCTAATGATAGATATTCCTCAGTTTTGCTCATACCCCACTAGATTCAAACTTTTGGAAGAGGGATGGTGGTGCTAGATGAAGGGAATGATTGGTTGTTTTTTTTTGATGGGAGCTCAGGTATACATATCCGAAATAGATTGAAACAAAATAACACAGGGAAATCCCTCATATACAGTTGCAGATCTTGGCTAATGCATATTAATTAGGGATGTGAATCGTGTGATCGATCGTCTTAACGATCAATTTTGGCTGAGGGGGCCGACGTCACCCTTATGACATAGTGAGGGCAAAGGTAGCACCGGCGCCATTTTGAATATTGGCAATACGGCCCGAATGCAGGAGGTCGCTCCCAGACCCCCACTGGACTTTTGGCAAGTCTTGTGGGGGTCATGAGGCCCCCCCAAGCTGGCCAAAAGTCCCTGGAGGTCCAGCGGGGGTCCGGGAGCGATCTCCTGCACTCGTGACGTCGGGTGCCAGGAACCAAAATGGCGCCAGCGCTACCTTTGCCCTGTCATATGATAAGGGCAAAGGGCCACTGGCGCCATTTCTATTAACGCAGCTGTGGCCAGAGAGCGGGAGATCACGCTGGGACCCCCCCCCCCCCACTAGACCCCAGGTAATTTAAAACATTTTGGGGGGGTTCGGGAGGGTGGGGGATTTGTTTTAAAGGGTCAGGGTGGGTTTTAGGGTTGTTTTGGTGTGCCGGTTTTCCCGCCCTCCCCCCTCCCCCGATTTACAATTTTTTGACGATAAATCGGGGGAATTGCTATTGTATCGCGGCTCTAACGATTTTTCATGATTTAAAATATATCTGACGATTGTTTTAAATCGTCAAAAAACGATTCACATCCCTAATATTAATGTGTGCCCATGGTTGTGCACAGTAGGGGATTAATTGCTCTCTGGTATAACAAAGTCCGTCCTTTTATTTTGAAGACTTTCAGACTCCCACTGTCATTTGCAATATTTACAGGATCTGGTATTACGAACTCTATGGAGCATATTAGTGTAGGAAAGACAAAAGATTAAGGGTTCAGAGAAGAAATCTGAGTAAAAAGGGAATAGGATATTTAGCATGGGTTATTTTTCCCTATATGCATCACCTTGCACTTGTCTACATTAAATTTCATCTGCCATTTTGATGCCCAATTTTCCAGCTTCACAAGGTCTTCCTGCAATTTATCACAATCTGCTTGTGATTTAACTACTCTGAACAATTTTGTGTCATCTGCAAATTTGATTACCTCACTTGTCGTATTTCTTTCCAGATCATTTATAAATATATTGAAAAGTAAGGGTCCCAATACAGATCCCTAAGGCACTCCAATGCCCACACCCTTCCACTGAGAAAATTGTCCATGTAATCCTACTCTCTGTTTCCTGTCTTTTAGCCAGTTTGCAATCCACGAAAGGACATCGCCACCTATCCCATGACTTTATACTTTTCCTAGAAGCCTTTCATGAGGAACTTTGTCAAACGCCTTCTGAAAATCCAAGTATACTATATCTACCGATTCACCTTTATCCACATGTTTATTAACTCCTTCAAAAAACTGAAGCAGATTTGTGAGGCAAAACTTGCCCTGGGTAAAGCCATGCTGACTTTGTTCCATTAAACCATGTCTTTCTATATGTTCTGTGATTTTGATGTTTAGAACACTTTCCACTATTTTTCCTGGCACTGAAGTCAGGCTAACCGGTCTGTAGTTTCCCGGATCACCCCTGGAGCCCTTTTTAAATATTGGGGCTACATTTGCTATCCTCCAGTCTTCAGGTACAATGGATGATTTTAATAATAGGTTACAAATTTTTACTAATAGGTCTGAGATTTCATTTTTTAGTTCCTTCAGAACTCTGGGGTGTATACCATCCAGTCTAGGTGATTTACTACTCTGAAGTTTGTCAATCAGGTCTACCACATCTTCTAGGTTCACCGTGATTTGATTCAGTCCATCTGAATCATTACCCATGAAAACCTTCTCCAGTACGAGTACCTCCTCAACATCCTCTTCAGTAAACACTGAAGCAAAGAAATCATTTAATCTTTCCACGATGGCCTTATCTTCTCTAAGTGCTCCTTTAACCCCTCGATCATCTAACGGTCCAACTGACTCCCTCACAGGCTTTCTGCTTCGGATATATTTTAAAAAGTTTTTACTGTGAGTTTTTGCCTCTATGGCCAACTTCTTTTCAAATTCTCTCTTAGCCTGTCTTATCAATGTCTTACATTTAACTTGCCAATGTTTATGCTTTATCCTGTTTTCTTCTGTTGTATCCTTCTTCCAATTTTTGAATGAAGATCTTTTGGCTAAAATAGCTTCTTTCACCTCCCCTTTTAACCATGCAGGTAATCGTTTTGCCTTCTTTCCACATTTCTTAATGTGTGGAAATACATCTGGACTGTGCTTCTAGAATGGTATTTTTTAACAATGACCATGCCTCTTGGACATTTTTTACTCTTGTAACTGCTCCTTTAAGTGTTTTTCTAACAATTTTTCTCATTTTATCAAAGTTTCCCTTTTGAAAGTTTAGCACGAGAGATGCGTCATACCAAAATTAGATAGATGTCCCATTTGCTTGCCTCTGCTAATAGCCCTGGCACAGTATTTATACTGAGCAAACGTGGGTTCTCTATCATTTTCAAGTGGCTCCAGATCACAGATTTCTTTCGGGGTAGACGCTGGCACTGGAGCTGAAGTAGTGGGTGCACCCTGAGAAGCAATGCCAGGGGCATCAGTCACACTCTGTGCCTGCGCTGACTGCTCTTCCTCATCATCATCAGTTTCATCTCTCCCCTGCTGCACTGAAGTGGAGGCTAAGGCAGGACTAGCTAATCCTCCTAAACCTTCTCCAGCTATTACTTCTTCCATTTCTGATGATGAGAATCCCACATGATTCTTCATCGGAATGAGAAGCAAACAGTGCCTACGCTAGATTGTCAACGCTACGAGTCTGCTGCTTTTAGGTGTCACAATTTTGTCTGGCATGACTCAGCCTCCCCTTCCCTCACCTCTAAAATTAGTTTCAGAAACAGGTCATGGTGATGCATCTTCTTTAAATTTCATTTTTTTCCAGATGGAACTGCCTGCCCCTCCAGAGATTTTAGATTGGAACAAGTTCCTTTTTAACTTTAGTGGGGGACTGGCACTGCCTTTTGAAGTGCCTCCTATGCCAGTCCCAATCACTCGACCATGTCTAGCTTTCTCTGACATTATGGATTTAATGTCCCTGCCTAGTAGGGGTTTCAATTAAAAGAATTATTTCCAAAAGAAGCCCACTGGGGATTTGGCTTCAGAGAGCACTGCTGTCCCAATAATATATAAGTATGTCTGCAAAATTTCCCCCAGGCCCACGAGGCTGTGCATGGATGTACACTAAAACTGGGACCACTGTATGTGTGGACACACCACTCTTCTAACTACAAAAGAGGCCCACTGGGGATTTGGCTTCAGAGAGCACTGCTGTCCCAATAATATATACGTGAGTCTGCAAAAGTGCCCTCAGGCCCACGAGGCTATGCCTGGATGTACACTAAAACTGGGACCACTGAATGTGCACACACACCAATTTTGTAACTAAAAAAGAGGCCCACTGGGGATTTGGCTTCAGAGAGCACTGCTGTCCCAATAATATATATGTGAGTCTGCAAAACTACCCAGTGCCCACTGATGCCCAGTAAGTGCACTGCGTGTCTTCTTGGCTTAAAAGAGCACAAAGAGACAGCCTGAGTTCAATTAAAAAAAAAACCTGCAGTTAAATAAAAAAGATGGCTTGCTTGGCACAGCATCAAAAACAAAGAAATATATTTTTCAATGGAAACTTCTATCAAAGTAACTAGCAATTTAATATATCTCCCGCCTACAACACCAAAATCCTGCTTGCAACCTACCCCAAGGGGTAAAATAAGCAGAAAAATGCTACTGCTAGCAGCTTCTCTCAGTGGCACAGAGAGACCGTCTCAGATCAATTAAAAAAAAGTGTGGTCAAAAAAAGCATGGCTACGCTAGCTTACTGGCAGCAGCACTGCAGCCAAATTGAAGAAATATGTTTTTCAATGGAAAATTCTATCAAAGTAGCTAGCAATTGAATACAGATTTCAGGCACTCAGGCTAGTTCTGAGTGCAGCCACCTCCCTGGACCACTTCCCCAGATCATCCCCGCCAAGAAAGTGCATGGCACGCTGCGTGCATAATGAATAAATAGTGCTGCATCATCAGGAATAGCGTCACAGAGCACTGAGTGAGAGCTGCAATTGGCTGCATTAGAAAAATGCTTAGCTCTGATAGTTTGCATTCTGGTCTCCTTGCCAACCTGTCTGACTCACTCTGTGACAGGGCTGTGAGGTCACTTATGACTCACAGGAAAGAGCTGATTTTTGCTATCTCCTATTTCAAACGGCTGCTAAGAAATCACTGCGAACCAAAAGAATGAAACTAATATGATATTTTGTATTCGTGGGGGATCGTGATGCGTTTCACGAACCCACAAATACAACGAATAGGGACATATATGTTACGAATTGCCAATACGTTGCAAGCAAATGCACATCCCTAGTGTAAACAAAGTTCCCTGCTGCCCCCTTCCGTCTTCTGCAAGAGGTTAGAATTATCCTAGGTGCTGGATGATGTTTGAACTGTAAGGCAAAAAAAGTGGCAAACATCTATATTTCCAGTCCTGATATTTTTCTGGTGGTATCTGAGTGCTTGAGTTAGTTGGGAAGAGAAACAGAGGACCATGCTGCGGCTGTGTTCACATGCCAGTGTTATACATTCCACAGCTAAGATCAGAATAATGTTTATAAGCCAAGTAAACAAAAAATACAAAAAGTCCTGAGACATCTGCACCCCACAGCTCTGAACTCAGAAAAAGAAAGCTTTTACTCTCTGAATCCCCTTTCTCTGTCTAGAGCTCTGTTTTGTTTTGGTTTTTTTTTTTTTTTGGGGGGGGGGGGGGGTTGTGCTTATTTCTGGATTTCTTTTGTTGTTCTCCTTAATGTTCTACTGAGAGCAGCTTGTAAAGGTCTGTATACCTCGGGCTCATGCACACTTCAATTCTATTGCACCTTTCTTTCTAGAAACTGCTATGTCATTTGTAGATTTTTTTCTGTAGTCAACCACCTGAAAACTCTGGCATCTTTTCTGATCAACAACATGAAAATCTACACTATTCAGTATGGCAGTGGGAGACTGAAAATATTGGTATTATGTAAATCAGAAGGATGTTTGAAGTGGAATTACAATAACAAAGAACATAAATGAGAGGTACTGGTACTGCAATGGCAGTGAAAATAGCAACAAATAATTTCCAGTGATAAAGTATAGTAATTTCCCAGTAACAGAATTGCAAGAATACAACGGGCCAAACCTCTGTGCTTACTTTAAGAGCTTAACCAGCAATTTATCCAGAATTAGAGTTGCATGAATGGCAGATGACATTATAGGCATTAATACCATTTGGAACCATACAGTTCATGTAGGCTTTTAAAATATTTTTGGATGACTTCAAGTAATTTTGGAAGGTCCAGGGCTGTTCATTCTAGTGTAAGCTCCTGGCCCGGTCTCACTTTGTTTTCTTCCTCTCCCAGCTTTTCTTCCTCTTCCGGGGGGGCTAGTCCAGCATTGTGGCCATGTTGCAAGTGGGCACAGAATCTGCCTTTTCCTTATTACTAATTCACCCTAAGTGCTTTCTGTTGCTGGTTTTCAGTTTGAGGGCAATTTTTTTTAGTTTCAATATGTTTATTGTTTTTTGTTTAGAAAATAACAATAACACACAAAAAATAATACAAGGGAAATTGACATATGGGAGACATAAAGCACTAGTACATGTCAATACCATCAGAACAACCATGTGTGTGCAATACACATAATTACTGGGGATGGAACAACCATGATAAAACAGTAAAATGAACCGTTGTAAGACATAAACAAAGAAATAAGAAGAAGAAGGAGTGGAAGAAAGAAGAAATAGGGTTCAGACAGGGGGAGAATAAGAGAAGAAAGAGAAATATGACATCCAATACCAATGATAGTGCATTGATGTATTCTTCTAATGGCTTCCACATCAAGGCCCATTGAGCTAGCCTAATAAATTTGGTGGCCATAGCTTTTTCATACTTACTAGAGATGTGAATCGGAACCGGAATCAGTTCGGATTCCGGTTCCGATTCACATCGTGGTTTCTTTTTTCGTCCGGCCCGATCGCAGTTTTGTTTATTGGCTGCGCCTGAGCCGATAAACAAAAAACCCACCCGACCCTTTAAAACTAATCCCTTAGCTTCCTCCACCCTCCTGACCCCCCCAAAAACATTTTACAGGTACCTGGTGGTCCAGTGGGGGTCCCGGGAGTGATCTCCCGCTCTCGGGCCGTCGGCTGCCACTAATAAAAATGGTGCCGATGGCCTTTGCCCTTACCATGTGACAGGGTATCCGTACCATTGGCCGGACCCTGTCACATGGAGGGAGCACTGGATGGCCGGCTCCATCTTTAAAAATGGCGCGGGCCATCCAGGAGGATGAATAACATCAAATTCCTTGAATGCCCTATGAAGTGCCCTCAAAATAGGACTGAAGGTATGCTGCAGCAATGATCCCATACCCAGCAAACAGGTAAGTGGGTATGGAACAAAAAATTGTGACAGCTGCTAACCATCTAGGGACATCACCCAGACTATGTTCGAGGGAATAGTGATGATACGCTTGTTGGAGAGTAAAGGCCTGATGGTAAGAATAAAAATCAGGAAAATTAACCCAGCCATCAGACTTTAACTTGGAAAGTGCTATCCTGAGGGCCTTGTGTTTCCACAGAAATCATGTTAATAGACTATCTACGTGTCTATAAAAATCGTTGGAAAAAAAAAAATCGGTAGCATAGAAAGAATATAGGTAATCTTAGAGGCCAGAACCATTTTTATAGTATCTAATCTACCCCACCACGTGAGATGCAGAGGAGACCATTGTAAGGTGAGGTGTCTCAGAATTTGTAGTATTTGGGATTCAGCATTGCTAACAGTTTGTTGTGGGTCTGAGTAAAATATAATTCCCAAATATTTAAGACCTTGAGTCACTTTCTGTATAGGAGAGCGGGAGAAATTTATCAAAGAGCCCAAATAGTTTAAGGGAAGGAGTTCAGTTTTATGCCAATTAATTTTATAATCAGAAACAGACGAATAGGACTCAATCAAATCTAATAAGTGAGGGAGTGAAGTGTCAGGATTACAGAGAAAAAGAAGCACATCATCTGCGTATGTAGATAGTTTAAACTCTTCTAAACCTAACTGTACCCCTTCGATCTGCTTGTCTTGCTAATAGCAAGGAGTAGTGGTTCCAAAGCCAGATTGAACAGGAGAGGGGAAGAGGACAGCCTTGGCGTGTTCCTCTGTGTAATGAAAAGGAAGGCAAGATTTGGTTGTTAATATAAAGATATGCAGTGAGAGAGTAATATAGTAAGCAAATCCAGGAAATGAATTTAGGACCAAAGCCGAATTGGTGCAAGGTGGAAAAGAGGAAAGGCCATTTGACCCTGTTGAAGGCCTTTTCCGCATCTAATGATACTGCTACCACAAGGTGGGTTTGAGTAAGGGTCGTTGACTCGTCTCATGTACATGTAGGAAGAGTCTAGTGTGTAACATTAGTATCCAGGTGTTTGCAAATTAAAATAGCAGTACCCCTCTTTTTTTGAACAGCCGGGCTAAAATAAACCTGGCGAACCCACTGCTGTTTCAGCTTAAGCGATTCAAAAGGCGACAGATGGATTTCTTGTAATAGCACAATGTCCAGTTGAAGAGACTGCAAGTATGTTAAAATCTTCCTCCATTTTATAGGGTGTGAAAAGCCATTAACATTCAGAGAAATAAAATTAAGTGATGTGATTTGAGAAGCCATAAGTAACCTTAGTTGTCTGGTATGTTAGGTTCAGAAGTACAAGCAATAGTACTAGAAAAAGGAGATAGTAAGAGGAAAGGAATAGGAGAGAAGGACCAAGAGAGAAAGAAGAAAAACTTAGGATAAGGGAGAAAAGGAACAAAGGCAGTGCAGTAGCCTTTGCATTACAAGTCAATTGTCTATATAAGAAAAATAAGCAACGGGCCTCTAGGCGGACCATAGGCCTCCGAGACTGCATCTCCATAAGTAGAGCTTAGACAAGCATCTTGTAGGTAGAGATAGCCATTACAATAGTAAGCTTAGGTTAATTATATAGGGAAGAAAAACTGGGAGCAATATTAGCTATATATAATCTGAACAAGTATGACAAACTGATTTGAGGAGTCTGTTTCTCTCTGTTTTTCTCCTTCCATGCTGAAAGCAAGGAGCAATTATTGATAGTAGTGAAACGGAGTGGGAAGGAGAGGAATCCAACAAGGTTCCCGGAGCAGTCTAAACGTTGGCGCTTGATAGCGCAAAACCAACAGTATTTAGCATGCCAGTCAAATGATGTGATCTCTCAAGTAACCATTGATTGTGAGTTTTCAAAGGAGCAAAGAAAAGCATCGAAATCCTTCGGTTCCTGGAATAATTTGGTTTGGTTATGGCAGGTGACTTTCATTTGTGCCAGATACATTAGACCATATTTAGCTCCTAGCATTTGGAGCCTGAGCCTCAGTGCCAAAAAAGCCTTCCGTTTGTCTGCTGTTGATTTTGCCAAATCAGGCACAAAAAGGAGGGTGTGCCCCTGGTGGTTTATTGGGGCCTGTGCCTGGGCAGCTGAGAAAATTTGCAAAACTTGCGGGTAGCGGAGTACCTTAAAAATGACAGGTCTAGGATATTTCGAATTCCATAAAGGGCGAGAGGGAATCCTGTGTGCCCTCTCAATTTCGAAAGGGTGATCGAAATTTACACATAAACAAGTGGGAAGCAGTTGAGTGGGGAATTGAATGATGTCCGATCCTTCCGCTCCTTCTGGGACTCCCAATATTCTGATGTTGTTCCTCCGGTTTCTATTAGATAAGTCGTCGATGGCCTGTTGCAATTTATCCAGGTCTTGGGCTAGGTACGGGACAGGTGCGGTCACAATCAGCAGTGCTGCCACATGCGATTCAACATCATCAATTCGATTTTGAAACGCGTCTAGCCGTGTTGATATATGCTGTAAATCTCCTCGTATAGCCGTAGTACCTTCCTTAAGCTGTTTAAGTTCCGTGAGAACTATCTGCAGATGCCATTATTTTCGATGGAGGGGCCTTATCAGGGGACGGCGGCTCCGGTTTTGTTCTTTTGGAACCTGACAAAGCAGCGAATGCAGCCTCAATCTTACACGCTTTAGTCGATGCCATCTATATTGTAGAAGAAGGTGGAGTAGGAAAGAGCCAAAGAAAACTAGCGATTTTAGGATTTCTCCCCTCAAATGAGATATGATCCAACGGAGGTGCAGGCTCAAGTGGCCATCTTGGTCGCTGCTCAAGAGCGCCCTCCAGTTTGAGGGCAATTTTTATTTAGATTGGTGTTACATGTTTTGCAAGTTATTTGAGCTTTCCAGTAGAGATGTGAATCGTGTGATCGATCGTCTTAATGATCGATTTCGGCTGGGAGGGGGAGGAAATCGGATCGTCGCAGTTTGGGTTTTTTAAATATCGTGTAAATCGTGTAAATCGAAAACCGGCACACTAAAACATCCCTAAAACCCACCCCGACCCTTTAAAATAAATCCCCCACCCTCCCGAACCCCCCCAAAATGCCTTAAATTACCTGGGGTCCAGTGGGGGGGGAGGGGAAGGGGGAGGGCAGGAAAACCGGCACACTAAAACAACCCTAAACCCCACCCCGACCCTTTAAAATAAATCCCCCACCCTCCCGAACCCCCCCAAAATGCCTTAAATTACCTGGGGTCCAGAGGAAGGGTCCCGGTGTGATCTTTTACTCTCGGACCTCCGTGCATTGTAGAAATGGCGCCGGCGCTACCTTTGACCTGTCATATGACAGGTCAAAGGTAGCGCAGGCGCCATTTTGTTTTTTTGTCCCCCGATGTCAGGAGCATAGGAGATCGCTCCCGGACCCCCGCTGGACCCCCAGGGACTTTTGGCCAGCTTGGGGGGGCCTCCTGACCCCCACAAGACTTGCCAAAAGTCCAGCGGGGGTCCGGGAGCAATCTCCTACCGCGAATCGTTTCTCCGTACGGAAAAACGATTCGACTGCAGGAGGTCATTCTGGACCCCCGCTGGACCCCCAGGGACTTTTGGCCAGCTTGGGGGGGCCTCCTGACCCCCACAAGACTTGCCAAAAGTCCAGCGGGGGTCCGGAACGACCTCCTGCAGTCGAATCGTGTTGCCGAACAGTCGGCGCCATTTTGCGCAAAATGGCGCCGGCCGTACAGCAACATGATTCGACTGCAGGAGGTCATTCCGGACCCCCGCTGGACATTTGGCAAGTCTTGTGGGGGTCAGGCATTTTGGGGGGGTTCGGAAGGGTAGGGGATTTATTTTAAAGGGTCGGGGTGGGTTTTAGGGTTGTTTTAGTGTGCCGGTTTTCCCGCCCTCCCCCTTCCCCTCCCCCTTCCCCCGATTTACGATTTTTTGACAATAAATCAGGGGAATTGTTATTGTATCGCGGCTCTAACGATTTTTGACGATTTAAAATATATCGGACGATATTTTAAATCGTCAAAAAACGATTCACATCCCTACTTTCCAGTACTTTCGTGCATTTGTGTGCCTACCCAGATAGCAAGGAGTGGCAACATCGTACATTATCTGGATGATATTTAGTTTGCTGGCTCTCAGCATTCCAAAACTTGATAGTTTGTTTTAGGTGATTGATCATTTTGGTATTCCAATCACCAGGGGACAAGATTGAGTGACCAGTAACTCGTCTCGCCTTTTTGAGATTAGAGCATCACTCGGTAGCCATGGTCTCTCACTTGTGTGAAGAGAGTGGCTAAGCTGCAGCATTACATGGAAATGGCATTGCAACCTAAGAAGGTAATTTTGTCAGTTGCAGTCCTTAGTTGGCTGCTTGATTTTTTCTTGCTCGGTCAGTCCTATGAAGCAAGTCTTTCTTAGGTGTCTGCTCCATGTTATATCTGGAATTTAGCACAAACATCTTTACATTTGCTTAATGAGCTATAATAGGGAGGATGTAAGGGTATGGCATAGTTTCATTTCTGGATTCAATATAATTTTTATCTGATAGACTGATCAAGTTTCAAATCAGGATGAGGAATTTGTTTACAGACAAAGCTGGAAAAGTGGATTTTGGCACTTATTGTCAGGGATCTTGGTATGCTGCATCTTAAACTTGGTGATAGGGATGTGCAGTTGTTTCTAATGAATTGAAAAAATGTAATGAATGAGGATATTTTTAATTTGTTGCAAATGGAATGAACCACAGATAGTTTCCTATGAAAATACCCAAACATGTTTGGGTATTTTCATGTCATGGCATTAAAAAATGGGCCTCCATTGGCCCTGAATAAGCTTCCTGGATAAAAAGGTACTAGGGCCTAGCCATGAGCCAGGCCCAGTGCCCAGGTATAGTCCCTATCCAGAATCAGCCCAGGGCCCTCCATTTAAAAGTGCAAGGGCCGAGGAGTTCTCACCTCAGCCCATACTTACAGTCTTCACAGATCTTAGTTTGAAATGGACAGGAGTGACACCTGTCACTGCAGCACAAGGTCACGATGCTTTAAAAATGGCGCAGTCTGCCTAGAGGATGCTACTGAAGTGACATCACTTTGGTGCTTTTCACTGGTATGTCTGGCACCATTTTGATTTACTGCTGGTAAGGGGAGAAGGACTCAGCCCCAGTATATTTGTAAGCGGGTAACCGGCGTGGAGTGGCAGCTACAACCCAGGAACAGCAGGGGTTTAACTTCATTGGGACTCAAAGAAAACATTGAGAGGCCAACACTGTGATGACTGTGATGGACTTGACCATGTGTAGGACAGATGTGACGGGGGAAGAGGATTGAGAGATCAGGTGGGGGACACAAGAACAAAGTTGGTATTGGTTTGGTTTTGAGAATTCTATATATGTTCATCTGCCAAAACGGGATGAATCTCAACTGGACAGACTGAATGGGCCATCATCGCACTGTAAAAAGAAAAAGCCCTACTGTTCTGAGTCTTCCCACTTTCCCCAACTCCTCCAATTTTTTTTAAACTAAATGTATAATAGTTTGACACCGGCTCACCCTCTCCCTCCTTCTCTAGTCTCCTTTCCAGTTTGCCAAACTTTAATCAATGCTCCTTCCCTCCTATCCACCCTGTATCTTTGTTCACCCCATTCTGTGCCTGGATCACAGGTACGCAGCAATCATGGCTGCTTCCAACATTGCTCTGGCATCGACATTGACAGCAGGATATTCTTGTTTTAGTATTTACCTCCCTCACTTTATACTTCTTTCATTGTATATCTAGGGTCTGAACTTACATTAAGTAAGACAGGTAAACATTAGTATGAAGACAAAAATACTTTAGTTTCCCGAGTGATTGGATTTTTTGAAGTTTGTTACTCAAATGAAATATAAGGTTGTTCTCAAACCAAGAGACCCCCCCCCCCCCCCCACACACACACACACACACAACACACTGGAAATCTCAGATAATAGCTAATAAAACATAGCATCCAATACACTAGACCTAACCTAGAAACCTTGAGATACAGTTATACTGGATATAACATGCCGTAACATTATGCACCCACCCTTCCTGTTATATCTATAATAAACAGTCTTTGAAGCCAGCATAAAAAGTATATGGTCAAGGCCTACATCCTATTTTCTTTAATAAGTTCATTATCTATTAAGGAAATAAGTTTGGTTAAAGCAATATAACTCGCATCCACTTTCATCTCTTTATCCACCTTATTGCTAAGACTAATAACTTTCATCACAGCTGCAAATAGGTTGGTCTAAATATTGACCAATTAAAGGTCAACATATTGGCATATAGGACAAACCTTAATTAATGGATTATAAACCAACCTTTCTAGGATTGTAAGCTAAACAAACTCTGTCTTGACAAAAATTAGTAATTTCCAATATCTTGTTTACAAGCTAATGCAAAAGGTGGTAATATTTTTCCTAAACTAATAAGAAATGACATGTTTTATGTGAACAATTAATTCAGCTAAAGTCAATGATAAATAATGCATATTTTATCTATACTACCTATTCTATTTCTGTTCATTCTGGATTTGAATGAGGTTAAAAATCAGGCCTTGTATTAAAAGTAATGTGCTTGATATGATCCATGCATCTTGGGAAAACCAAATAAACTCCTATTTTTTAGCTGATACTTATCAGAATAACAAAATATGTTATTAGTTTCATTATGGGGAGCATTAAGTTTTAAAATAAGCAGTTGCCCTTCTGACATCACCAGCATCTGTAAATAAGCAAATGAAGACTGCCAGAGATGGTCTAGCCATGATTTCATCTCAGCCAAAAAGCAAGGTGCCTATATTGCTTACCCATATATTCATCAGTACTGTAGGGCGATATCTCCTGTTTACCAATGATGCACCCATTTTGAATTATAATAGCCATTCACAGGATAAATTCTGACCGGCTCAGTGAGACTGTGGCGGTGGCAGTGGTGGGGAAAAAGGGGGGGGGGGGGGAGTTTGAGGGTGCTGAAAAACCCTACTACCATGACTAACAAGAATTTTTATTTTGGGGGAAGGAGTGAGCTGGATCTCAGTTCAGGGGATGGAGAAATAACGGGGATGGGGGATGACCTGAGGCAAAACCTTAATTTTGAGAGGTAGCTAGGGGGAGGAGGCAGAGGCCTGAAAGAATGGTGTTGGTGGTGGTGTGGAGGGGAGGGGGAGAATCTTCTGCATTAGCTTTTCCCTCTCCCCTTCATGCTGGCTACTCAGCAGTTCAAGGTAAGTGGCCACATTTCTCCGGGCTTTGTAGCCCAGTTGGCTGCCTGCAGTAGAACTGACAGGTAATGTGTGTTATACTGATGGCTCTAATACAGGTTAATGCGTAGACCCCCTAAATGTTTTCTGATATTTACCCTATATGAGACAGACATATATGGGCTAAACAGAACCTGAAAAAATGTATCATGACATTTTTATCTTTACTATGACTAGTGCTAAAATCAAACCTTATTAATGAACTGCAGAGATTTGCATAAAAAAATCTCAGGGTTACCTATTTTGTGGTTCACTCTATTGTACCTGGCATTTAGTCAATTGAGAAACCCTGGTCTCTAAAGAAGCTATTCAGCTATTTAGAATTACAATGGTGAAAGTACAGGCTAAAAGAACATTTATTCATGTCCAGAAATTTCTAGCTATTTTTTTCCTCATGTCCTATTTCCTGATAGGCTACCAAAGAAAATAGTATCTATGCCTTTAAATTTAGGATGGTCTGTGGGCATTTTTTAGAAATCAGAATTTACTACATTGTTTCCCCATTTGAAATGTCTAAATCTGTTTACATGTTCTTATCTTGTAGCTATGCAGTAATCAAAGTTTTTTTCTTCTCTGATATCTGCCTTTTGCTCTGTAGTTTTCAAATTAATTAAGCTCTTCCTTTTGCTATGTAATTTAATCCTTTGTATCAAAATGATCTTTTTTTTTGCAGCCTCTAGTTCATTCATTTTCTCTTTCTTCTTGAAACAACTAAAATTGGGGGGCACTCGCGAGCCATGAGAAGATGGTTGCCTGATAGATTAGCTCCTTGTGAAATTATAGAACTTATAGAACTTATTCCAGCATTTAGCTAAGGTTTTTGTTAAATTCAGCTAATATCCAGAGGTGATTATGTCAGGATCTAAGAATCATAAGATTAAGGCTGTTTTTGCCTTGACCTCCAGGACTAAACACTCCAAGCAGGATCCTCCTATACTGGAGAAGATTCCATTCGATAAGGCTAGGACACCCTCAGAGCATATTCTTGCTGAACTCCAGCAGCTAAAAGATATGTATTAACACTAAAACCATAGTATATGTGCTTTTATACTTAAATTATCTGATGTTTCAAGCAGTGTGGCAATGTTCCCGTCCAGAGTGGAGTCCCTTGAGCAACAAATTGATGCCTTCAAAACAATGACAACACACTTTCAGGGAGTGGTTGATAGGATGGCCTCCTTGCAACGTGATGTTGAAGAAGGTTTGAACTGAAATTGGAGCAATAATATACATATATTTGGGATTCCAGAAGGAAAGGAAGGCTCAGATATGATTGCCTTCCTAACTACATGAGTACTGCAATGTTTAAGGATCAGCTTTACAATGATGCTGGAAATCAAGCAAGCATGATTACTTTCATGGCTGCTACAACAGGCCAGACCTAGACCAGTTGTGGCAAACCCACGAGTACTTACCATTTTGATTGTTGTGCATGAAAGAGGCTCTCTCTCTTTTGATAGGATGAAGCTGTTCATCTCAGATTTGGCAAAATCAACAGCTTCAAGAAAGAAGATATTTCTAAGATTGAGGGATGTCAAGGTCCAGTTTGGTCTGCTGTATTTTGCCAGAATGAAGGAGACTGATAACAATGAAGCTCTGGAAGATCTTCAGAAGTATAAGTTAATATGCTATACTTTTTCAAATGATTACGTGATTTTAGTATGCATTGTACTGGATTATTCTGTAAATGTTTCATTGTATAGTGTGGTGGTTGGACATATCTGACAGTATGATTTAACCTACTGGTTGAGATCCCTTATTAAGCTAAGTTCCTGTCACAAACTGCATTAATTATTACCTTCCTTGTAACTTTTTTGGTGATACAATATTGCAAACAAACTCAAACTTCTCAATCCAGTGGTAGCATTGAGAGAGGATCATCTTGCTGGCAGATGAAGAGGACTGGTAAGTATTACTTTGGGAAATCTTAGGACTTAAAAAAATTTGGAGATGTAAAATAGAGGGATATGTTTGTTAGAGTTTGTATGTGTGTCTGAGATAATAAGCAAGCCAGAGGAAGTTAATTCTAGTGTCTGTCTTTCCCTTCCACCCACCCTTAATTTATAGGCAAGAGACACTTTCTCATTAAAAATCAATCAGGCTCTTATCTAAATCATACCAGCCCTTATTGAGAGATTAATCATCCCCTTGTAGGTCACTACCAGATTAATTAGTGAATACACCTATAAATGTAAAGGTCTCTAATTGTACACATTCCTATTCACATAACAACTTAAACTTAACTAAGAACACAACAAAATTAAAATTAAGGCAGGTGTTCAGTAGCAAGAGGGGGGCCTTCCATTATTTTGTATCGAGTATCATATGTATGATTTTTTACCTGCCAGTGAGAGGTTGTATGTTGTACACCCACTGCAAAGAGTTCCTGCCTCTAAGAGAATGAGGTTGATCTCTGGAGGCTAGAGTGGCAGACCTGGAGGAGCTGAGGCAGACAGAGAGATACATTGATGAGACCTTAAGGGACATAGTAGCCAAGTTCCAAATCTAGTCTGGCAGTCCTGGTGCTGCCTTGAAACAGAAAGGTCTCCTGATTGTAAAGTATCACCATGGTGTAGCAGAAAGTGATCCTGTAGCAAGGACCTGCTCTCCAGGTGATGCATTGTCCTCTTGCATCGAGCATGAGTCTCCCAGGGCTACTGCCCAGGAAGGAAGGGTTAGGTTGATCGTCATAGTTGGTGATTTGATAATTACAAAGTAGATAGCTGGGTGGCTGGTGGACGTGAGGACCCCCTGATAACTTGCCTGCCTGTTGTGAAGGTGGTGTATCTCATGCATTACCTAGATATGATTTTAGACAGTGTGGGGAGGAGCTGGCTGTCATGGTACATGTGGGCACCAAGGATATAGGAAAATGTGGGAGAAAGGCTCTGTTCCATGCACAGGTCCTCAGAAGCAGGCAGAGCTCAGGAGTCTCAATACATGGATGAGATGATGCTGCAGGCAAGAGGGATTCAGTTTTGAAAGAAACTGGGTAACCTTTGGGGGAAGGGGGAGACTTTTCAGAAAGGATGGGCTTCACCTTTACCAGAGTGGAACCAGGCCACTGGCGATAAATTTTAAAAAGGAGATAGGGCAACTTTTAAACTAGAACAAGGGGGAAAGCCAGTCACTCAGCAGAGCATGGTTCGGAGGAAGGTAGATTGAAGGATACTAATGAAACAGGAGAGTTAGGACAACCCAACAGTGAGGTTTCAATTAAAGCAAAAGTAGTCCATGTGCCTATAAGTAAAAAAATCACCTGATCTAAAAGATTCCAACTTATCCCTATCGACTGAAAAGCAGATTGTTAATACAAACAAAAAAACACACTTTGAAATGTCTGTATGCCAATGCCAGCAGTTTAAAAAGTAAGATGGGAGAGTTAGAGTGTATAGCAGTGAGATAGACTTAATTGGCATCTCAGAGACATGGTGGAAGGACGATAACCAATGGGGCAGTGCTATATCAGGGTATAAATTATATTGCAATGATAGGGAGGATCAAATAAGTGGGGGTTTGGTGCTTTATGACTAGGAGGACAGAGTCCAACAGTAGATAGGGATAATTTTAAATCATTTAGCTCAGGTGATTCTTTACTTACATGCACATGGAATACTTTTGCTTTTATTGGAACTTCTCTGTCAGGATGCCCTATGCCTAGTAGAATCTATATGGGTAGAAATCCCATATGTGTTGGGTAAGTGTGTAGTGATAGGAGCATACTACCGTCTACTTGGCCAAAATTGATGAGACAGACGATGAATTGCTAAGAGAAATCAGGGAAGCTGACCAATTTGGCAGTGTAGTAATAATAATGGGAGATTTCAGTTACCCTAATAGTGACTGGGTAAATGTAACATCAGGACATGCTAGAACATAAAGTTTCTGGATGGAATAAACAATTGCTTCATAATTGGTTCAGGAACCAACAAAAGGTGATCTAATTCCTAGTGGAACGTATGATTTGTTCAGAGAGGTATTGGTGATGGGTCCATTTGCCAATAGTGATCATAACATGATTACATTTGAACTAATAACTAGAAAGGGGACAATATGTAAATCTACTGCTCTAACACAAAATTTTTGAAAGGGAAACAGATAAAATGAAGTAAAATAGAAAAAAACTGAAACGTACAGCTACAAAGGTTAAAAGTGTGTAACAGGCGTGGACATTGTTTAAAAATACTATCTTAGACGTGCAGCCAAGATGTACTCCTCCATGCATTAAGAAAGGTGGAAGGAAGGCCAAATGATTACTGGCAAGATTAAAAGGTGAGGTGAAAGAGGATATTTTAGCTAAAAAATTATTCTTACAAAATTGGAAGAAAGATCCATCTGAAGAAAATAGGAAAAAACATAAGCATTGTCAAAAGTGTAAAACAATGATAAGACAGGCTAAGAGAGAATTTGAAATGAAGTTTGCCATAGAGGCAAAAATTCATAATAAAAACTTTTTAAAATTTATTCAAAGCAGAAAACCTGTGAGGTAGTCAGTTGGATCAAGGGGTTAAAGGGGCTCTTTGGGAAGATAAGGACATCATAGAAAGACTACATTAATTCTTTTTTCTGTGTTTACTAATGAGGATGTTGAGGAGATACCAGTTATGGAGTGTTATGTGCCCCGTCCGCGGCCATCCCTCACATGGGCCTGCTCACCTTCACGGTCCCAGGGCAGGTCCCGGGTCGGCTTCCCTAGCAGTAGCCAGCTCCTCTAGGACCCAGCGTCCTGCGGCAGTGGTCACCAGGCCTTCCATTGCGCGCCAAGCCTCTCGCCGAGGTTTGGTGTCCTCACCGATGCTAGCCACGCCTCTACGCACGCGCGTGCACGGACCGCCCGGACTATTGTAGGGCCAAGGGTGGGCCTCAGCTCCGTGGCGCGCCCTGATTGATCCCCCGATATAAGGAAGTCCCTGATAGTGCTTCCTTGCTTTGGCAATCGGGTCAGCATGTATGCGAGATTGCCTCTGCATTTGTTCCTGCGCTTGTCTTGTTCCTAGTCTTGTTCCAGGATCCTTCTGTTCCAGTTCAGTTCCTACCTTGTTCCTGCATCCTAGTTCCTGCTTGTCTTGTTCCTGTGTTCGTCTGTATATCTCCCCAGGTAGTACCTCTGAACTGTCTATCCGGTACTGACCTCAACTTGTTCCGTGACCTCCCTGCCTGCCTGCCGCCTGCCTCATGACCTCAGTTTGTTCCTTGACTTGTCCGCCTGCCTGCGGCCTGCCTCCTGACTTCAGCCTGCCTGTGACCTCATCATCTCCGATACCTGACCTCTGCCTTGTTGACTATCCCAAGGACTGATCTCTAGACTCTGACCTTTGCTCGCCTGACCTCATCTCTAGATTCTGGCTCTGTTCCTAGCCTTGTCATCACCTACGCTATTCTGGTCCGCTTTCTTCCATCTGAACTCCAGTCTCGAACCTGACTCTGCTCCCCTTCTGTCTGTGGGCACGCTGGATGTCTACTCTCCCAGGAGACTCTGCGAGGCCCACCTAAGTGCAAGCAGCCCAGGTCCCTACGAGCTCCTCCTAGGGGGACCTCGGGCTTCTGGTGGTGAAGCTCATCCTAGCCTCTGTCTCCTCCAGTGCTCCGCTCCCTGGGGGCAGTTCACTCCTGATCCCTATCAGGAAGTGTTCCTCCACTGCCCTAGGACAATGGTCCACCTCCGAGCGCAACATGGAGATGGTTTTCAAGGGTGATGAGTGAAATGAACTGAACCAAATCACGGTGAACCTGGAATATGTAGTAGGCCAGATTGACAAACTAAAGAGTAGAAAGTCACCTGGACCAGATGGTATGCATCCCAGGGTTCTGAAGGAACTAAAAAATTAAATTTCAGATCTATTAGTAAAAATTTATAACCTATGATTAAAATCATCCATTGTACCTGAAGTCCATAGGGTGGTCAATATAACCCCAATATTTAAAAAGGGATCCAGGTGTGATCTTCAGTGCTGGGAATAATAGGGAAAACTATTCTAAAGATCAAAATCACAGAGCATTTTGAAAGATATGGTTTAATGGAACACAGCCAGCAAAGATTTACCCAAGGGAAGTCTTGCCTCACAAATCTTCATTTTTTTGAAGGGTTTATAAAACATGTGGATAAAGGTGAACCGGTAGATAATGTAGCTTTTCAAAGCCCTATGTGCGTAAATCCATAGGATTTACGCACGTAGGGTGAGTTTTATAAAGGCTCGGCGACGCGCGTAAAGCCTTGGGATGCATCTAAGTTCCAGGGCTTCGAAAAAGGGACAGGGAGGGGGCGGGGTGGGGCAGTCCAGGGGTGGGGCAGGGCCAGAGGCCTCTGGTACAGTGGCCATTTGCCGCTGTGTTGGAGGATCGCGTGCTGGCAGGCTGCCAGTGCGCGCATCTTGCACCTGTCCAGAGGCAGGCGAAAGAGGTAAGTTAAAGAAATGGGGGGTTAAAATAGGGTTAGGGAGTGGACAGGTTAGGGGAAGGGGTAGGAAGGATAGAGTAGGGGAAAGGGAAGTTCCCTCACAGGCTGCTCCTAAATTGGAGTGGCCTGGGAGAGAACGGGTGAAGGCTGCAGGCATCGGTGTGTGCAAGATGCACACGTGGACGCCCGCACGTTTCTTTAAAATTTACTCCATAGTGTATTTGGATTTTCAGAAGGTGTTTGACAAAGTACCTCATAAGAGGCTACTAAGAAAACTAAAAAGTCATGGGATAGGAGGCACTTGTTATGATTAGTTAGTGTATGGTCCCTGGGCAGAGGTGAGAGATGGTCCTGCCCACAGGGAGGAGCCCCATGAGCCTCACCATCGGGAGGCGAGATCTTAGTGACATCAGACACAGTATCAGTCTAGAGTCTTTATTAAAGAGAAAGGGATATACAACCCATCGAGCGGGGGGCCAGAGAGGAGGTCTTTCAGACCCAGAGACACAGGGTCCGTGGATAGGAGAATACCCCCCAAGTGGATACCTCCGTAGACTAGATGATGATCAACAGAGCGAGGTACACTGATGATGTCTTCAGTAGAGATGGTAGTGGCCCGAGGAGCAGGGTACACCGAAGAAGGTCCTCAGCTGAGTCGGTAGTGGTCTGCAGAGCAGGGTACACCGATGAGGTCCTTAGTAAGATGGTAATGGTCCGCGAAGCAGGGTACCCTGGAGAGGGTCCTCAATAGTGATGATAGCAGTCCGCAGAGCAGGGCACGCTGATGAGGTCCTTAATAGAGATGATAATTAGAGATGTGAATCAGAACCGGAATCGGTATCCTGCCAATGGCACAGATACCCTGTCACATGGTAAGGGCAAAGGGTCATTGGCACCATTTTTATTAGTGGCAGCCGACGGCCCGAGAGCGGGAGATAGCTCCCGGGATCTCCACTGGACCACCAGGTAATTTCAAAAGGTTTTGGGGGGGTCGGGAGGGTGGGGGAAGCTAAGGGAGCTGTTTTAAAGGGTCAGGTGGGTTTAGGGGTTGTTTTTGTGTGCCAGTTTTCCTGCCCTCCCCCAAAACGATAAGAGAACCCCACAAACAATTTCATGGGGTTTTCCTATTGGTTTTCGGGAGCCCCCAATTTCTGACGACTTTGAAAATATCGTACGATATTTTCAATCGACAGAAATACGATTCACATCCCTAATGGTAATGACCCGCAGAGTGGCGGTACTAACGGTGATGGCCCTCAGTAGAGATGATAGTGATCCGCAGAGCAGGGAGCACCATTGAGGTCTTCAGTAGAAATGGTAGAGGTCTGTGAAGTGGGGTACACCAGAGGAATCCTCAGTAGAACAGGAAGTAGTCAGTGGAGCGGGGTACTCACAGGAAGAGTAGTGAAGGTTTCAGGGAAGCCCTGGGGAATGGGACAGGTAGAAGTCCCAAGCAATAGGCCCTCCGAGGAGCAGATAGCGAAGACGAGGAGAGTAGGGGTGTGCATTCGTTTGCAATGTATTGGCAATCCGCAACATATATGCCATATTCGTTGTATTCGTGGGGGTCACGAAATGTATGGCAAACCCCCACGAATACAACGTATCACTAACGAATAAACCCCCACCCTCCTGACCCCCCAAGACTTGTCAAAAGTCCCTGGTGGTCCAGCAGGGGTCCTGGAGCGATCTCCTGCACTCAGGCTGTTGGCTGCAGGTATTCAAAATGGCGCTGATAGCCTTTGCCCTTACTATGTCACAGGCGCTACCGGTGCCATTGGTCGGCCCCTGTCACATGGTAGGAGCAATGGATGGCCAGCGCCATTTTGAATACTGGCAGCCGATGGCCCGAGTGCAGGATATGGCTCCAGGACCCCCACTGGACCACCAGGGACTTTTGGCAAGTCTTGGGGGGATCAGGGGTCAGGAGCCTGGAGCGGGGGTCCTGGAGTGATCTCCTGCACTTGGGCTGTCAGCTGCCAGTATTCAAAATGGCGCCGATAGCCTTTGCCCTTACTATGTCACAGGGGCTACCGGTGCCATTGGTCAGCCCCTGTCACATGGTAGGAGCAATGGACGGCAGGCGCTATCTTGTGATCCTACCATGTGACAGGGGCCGACCAATGGCACCAGTAGTATACTTGGTTTTCATTAAGGCATAGGAGACATAAATAAATTGGACGCCCTTGGTATGCGACCTAGAGAGACTGACTGGGTTAGAAACTGGCTGAGTGGGAGGTGACAAAGGGTAGTGGTAAATGGAGTTTTCTCTGAGTAGTGGGGTGTTATTCGTTAGGGATGTGCATTTGTTTTTTGATGAATTAGGAAATCATACGATATTTCCTAATTCATCATGTATCGGTAAAACCGATAAACGATTACATTTTTCACAAATTTTCAGAAAAAATAATTTTTCGGTTTAGCGCGCACTAATGTTTTTGTGTTAGCGCATACTAATGGGAGTTAGCACATACAAGTGTGCCCTAACTCCCGTTAGTGCATGCTAAACCGAAAACAATTTGCCATGAAAAAAAAAAACCAAAGCTTGGGAGATACGAAATTTCCAGCGGTTTTACGAAAACGAAACTGGGAATGATTCTGGCATCCGATTCACATCTCTATTATTAGTGGTGGTCCTCAGAGATCAGTCCTTTTGTGAGCTACAAAGTAGAAAGATTGTTCAGAAAGGTTTGTCTTTTATTACTAATGATACTAAAATCTGAAACAAGGTAAACAGCCAGGAATGTATGGATGGAATCTAGTGAAGCTCAAGGAAAGTTCTAGGATCTGGCAGCTAAGATTTAATGCTAAAAGAACAGAATAATACATTTAGGGGTAGATTTTATAAGAAGCGCGCGGGTGTACCTTTGTTCACACAACCCTGGGCAAACAAGAGTACGCCAAATTTTTATAGATGCCTGATCATTCTGTTTAGCTTCCAGGATTTCAATTCCAAGGGGTGTTCGATGGTATAAAGAATTTAGGTATTTGTTTCTACAAAGATGTTGACATGACCATATAAGTATTTATGGACCATATTTATAATTTATAGAACGATACAGCCAACAGTTGGACACTATGCATTAGGGATGTGAATCGTTTTCCATATCGTCTTAACGATAGAAATCGTGTGGCAGGGCAAGAAAATCGTCTTAGGCACGATTTTTTAGTTAAAAAATCGTTAAAAATCGTTTTTTCCGATTAGTGCGCACTAACTCGAGTTAGTGCGCACTAACTGGGAGTTAGTGCGCACTAACTGAAAATGATACAATTTGACACTTTTCAGGTCAGTTAAGGTCAGTTTAGGAATGAATATGTATTCCTATTGGCTGCCCTCTTATTTATTCATGTTACCAAGTTTCCTACTGACAGTATATGGGGGATGGGAAATGGAAACAGTTGGTAGCTTGACAAAACAAGTAATGTGATCAGTCAATGTGACTAGAACTTGTGCCCTAACCCTGATACCAGGGGTATTGTGATCTTCCTGCACACAGTGCCCTATACCTATTAATACCAGGAGTGTTGTGATCTTCCTGCACACAGTGCCCTATCCCTAATACCAGGGGTGTTGTGATCTTCCTGCACACAGTGCCCTATTCCTGATACTGGGGGTGTTGTGATCTTCCTGCACACAGTGCCCTATTCCTGATAACGGGGGTGTTGTGATCTTCTTGCACACATCCCGATATCAGGGATAGGGCACTGCATGCAGGAAGATCACAACACTCCTGGTATTAATAGGGATAGGGCACTGCATGCAGGAAGATCACAACACTCCTGGTATTAATAGGGATAGGGCACTGCATGCAGGAAGATCACAACACCCCTGGTATCAGGGATAGGGCACTGTGTGCAGGAAGATCACAATACCCCGGAGGAGTGAGGCTCAGGCAGCTCCCCCCTGTCTGTGAAGCCAGCCTCTCACTAGTAATGCAGGGAGGGAGCTGTCTCAGACTTCACCATCCTCCCCCCGCCTCACCCACACACCATTCACTAGCTGGGACATGGGGGAAGTCAGGAGTGAGGGTCAGGCAGCTCCCCCCTGTCTGTGAAGCCAGCCTCTCACTAGTAATGCAGGGAGGGAGCTGTCTCAGACTTCACCATCCACCCCCCCCCTCACCCACACACCATTCACTAGCTGGGACATGGGGGAAGTCAGGAGTGAGGGACAGGCAGCTCCCCCCTGTCTGTGAAGCCAGCCTCTCACTAGTAATGCAGGGAGGGAGCTGTCTCAGACTTCACCATCCTCCCCCCCCCTCACCCACACACCATTCACTAGCTGGGACATGGGGGAAGTCAGGAGTGAGGGTCAGGCAGCTCCCCCCTGTCTGTGAAGCCAGCCTCTCACTAGTAATGCAGGGAGGGAGCTGTCTCAGACTTCACCATCCTCCCCCCCCCCTCACCCACACACCATTCACTAGTTGGGACATGGGGGAAGTCAGGAGTGAGGGTCAGGCAGCTCCCCCCTGTCTGCGAAGCCAGCCTCTCACTAGTAATGCAGGGAGGGAGCTGTCTCAGACTTCACCATCCTCCCCCCCCTCACCCACACACCATTCACTAGCTGGGACATGGGGGAAGTCAGGAGTGAGGGTCAGGCAGCTCCCCCCTGTCTGTGAAGCCAGCCTCTCACTAGTAATGCAGGGAGGGAGCTGTCTCAGACTTCACCATCCTCCCCCCCCCCCTCACCCACACACCATTCACTAGCTGGGACATGGGGGAAGTCAGGAGTGAGGGTCAGGCAGCTCCCCCCTGCCTGTGAAGCCAGCCTCTCACTAGTAATGCAGGGAGGGAGCTGTCTCAGACTTCACCATCCACCCCCCCCCCCCCTCACCCACACACCATTCACTAGCTGGGACATGGGGGAAGTCAGGAGTGAGGGTCAGGCAGCTCCCCCCTGTCTGTGAAGCCAGCCTCTCACTAGTAATGCAGGGAGGGAGCTGTCTCAGACTTCACCATCCTCCCCCCCCCCCTCACCCACACACCATTCACTAGCTGGGACATGGGGGAAGTCAGGAGTGAGGGTCAGGCAGCTCCCCCCTGTCTGTGAAGCCAGCCTCTCACTAGTAATGCAGGGAGGGAGCTGTCTCAGACTGGTATCAGGGTTAGGGCACTGTGTGCAGGAAGATCACAACACTCCTGGTATTAATATGGATAGGGCACTGTAAGAGATGACTGTAGTAGATTGAATAAAGATCTGATGTTTCTGCTCTCCTCACACCAAACAAAAACAACACACAAGCAGAGAAGCCCTTCTTACAAAGCTGAGCTAGTGAGTTAAGTAGGAGGAAAAGTAAACATACTGGTGCCAGTGTGGCTACTTAAAAAATACACTTACCAACAATCAATTACATATATTTGAACTGTGTACAGTTCCAGCCAGGACCACCTTTCTAAAATGCACAGTGATTGGCAAATTCAACATGCACTAGCATTTCAGGTGCCTGCTAACAAAAATAATAAACAAACAAGTTCTAGTCAGGTGAGTGCTGATCATTACATTACTTTTTTTGTCAAGCTTCCAACTGTTTCCATTTCACATCCCCCCAACCATATTGGTAACATCAATAGATAAGAGCACAGCCAGCCAATAGGAATACATACATACATATTCATTCCTAAGTGACCTTTACTGACCTGGGAAGTGTGAACACTTTGTTTCATTTTCTGTTGGTGTTCGTTAGTTTCCAGTTCCATTTCCCATCCCCCCAACCATCACCTCAGTGGTAACCTTGGTAACATCAATAGATAAGAGGGCAGCCAGCCAATAGGAACACATATTCATTCCTAACTGACCTTCAGTGACCTGGAAAGTGTTTATTTGTATCATTTTCAGTTAGTGCGCACTAAATCGAGTTAGTGCGAACTAACGGGGAGTTAGTGCGCACTAACACGATTTAACGATTTTTAACGATAAATCGTTAGAATTTCTATTGTATCGTGTTCTATAACGATTTAAGACGATATAAACATTATCGGACGATAATTTTAATCGTTGAAAAACGATTCACATCCCTACTATGCATCCTTCATGGTGGGAGAGTTTAGATACTATAAAATGGTATTAGCTCTGTGACTTAATTTTATGCTTAGCATGATTTTTATTTTCTTGACCTGGTACTCTCAAATGGTGATAATGTCTCAAATGTCTGAGTATGTGCCCTCCTGAGCACCAGTGACCATCAGACAGTATGGTTTGATATCTTAAGCACGATACAGAGAAGACACAAAGACCCGAGTTTTGAATTTCACACAGACTTTATCAAAATGTGAATGTTCCTAGAGGAAGAACTGGCCGCCTGGGAGAAAATGGGTCAGGTGGAACAACAATCGGCTAAACTGAAAGAAGCTATTATGAAGGCAATAAATCTATATGTTAGATAAGTAAACAAAAGTAAGAGGAAAAAGAAACTGTTTCTAAAAGGAAGTGGCTGAAAAAAATAAAGGCAAAAAGAATAGGGTTCAAGAAATATAAAGGATCCCAAAAAGAGGAACACAGGGAAGAAAGTTGGTGAAACTGAGGGATGCGCTTATGTGTACACATGATATAAAATTGCAGCAAATCTCTGCTCGTGTGTTTATGGACGCATATGCATTCTTTTAAAAATTAGCCATTATGATTCTCTTCTGCATCTCAGATTGATTTCATGGTGATCTGCAAAGATTTACTGCAAGCAGTTCATTGTTTTAAATACCGCATGAAAATTATTTACTGGTTTCTGACACTACTTATATAATTCTTATTTAATTCATTTTAGCACTACATCTTGATTAATTATATTCTCCTATTGCAAAATATATTAGTTTTGATAGGCATGTGAGAAAAATGAAGAATTAAAGTGTTTTCCACCTTATGAACATTTTTATGTATTACAAATATTATTGAGCAAATTATAGTCAGATTAGTTCTTTACAAATATTTAAAATAAATATATAAATATATAAATATATAAATAAATAAATGATAAGACCTCACAATATTTATTTATAAGGTCTACTTCACTGATGGGTGTACATGAGCAACATTTAGCAAAGAACACATCTATGACAACATAAAAGTACTTTTCTATGCATGATCAGTGATCTGTGACTTGCTTATCTTGATGATCCTACAAAAGGAATGTGCCACTTTTTTTTTTTTTTAATGAGAGACATTGAGCCATTATATTGCTTCCATTAAGGACCATGTACTAAAAAAGTAACTATCATACATCTGTGGTGCTTCAGTCAGAGGCAAAACAAAGGCCATGGTAACATAATAGGGACAAATAATGAGCACTCCGTACAATTATAAAATGCACTGTTTTATTTCCTCACTTCCAGGATATGAGAATCTTTCAGTTCCTCTCAGGGTCCTTTCTCAGGGTCCTCTTCAAATGGCAAAGATACTACAACTGCAAAATAAATTGGGAAGCCTACTTGCATGCTTGTTAACTGTTTTTCCATTCCTAAACTACTTGAAAAAGAGATCCAATTTCAATCCTGAAAAATTTTCTTTATTAATTTCAGGTTGGGAAGTAAGCCAATTTAAGATAGCCCAGCAAAAGACCAGTTATTCATTCAGATGTTCACCAGTGCTGTTTTCTATGTGCATTTGAATAGCTTGGAGAGTATTGCTGTGTTTGCTTAGAGGTCAGTTCATTTGTAGTTCAAGCGTGACACAACTCTTTTTTTTTTTCATACTCTTGCTCAGTGCTCATTAGCGAGGATGAATTATGGGGGTGAGAATTAGAAGCCCGCTGGGCTTTGATGTTTACAGTATTGGATGATACACTCTGTAATGTTTTCCTCTATTAAATGGTATTATTCTACTATGAATATCTTTTTTGTTGTTTTTGAACTTTTTCCCTTTATTGTTATGCTATTTGATTTCAAGGACTTTGTTTCTTCTGAATTATATTTTACAGCTATCTGTTTTGGTGTGATTGGTGCTTGATCTTCTGATGTGACTATTGAACTTCTTGTGGCTTTTCCCATCATCCAGCCAACAGTAGTGTCTTTTTTTTGTCCTGTGGTGTTCTGATGCTGTGATAGGTAGGAGATTTCCATTGCAATTTGACTTGGAAAGTTTTTTTTCTTCTCCTGTGTTTTCAGCTGTACCTTGCGAATGTGTTATGGATGGGTCAGAAGACTCAAACAAGAAATATTTCTGAGTCTAAACAGACATTATGGAAAAACAGAGACACAATACATTGTAATATTACTGACACAATTATGAAAGATGTTAAAAATGGAATAGAATCTTGCAGCAGTGCCTGGAATCAACTTTGGAATAAACATGCCATATACATATATAATGGAGACAGTGCATGCAAATCTCTCTCATGCATATTCATTTTGGTTATCCTGAAAACCTGACTGGTTGGGTGGGTTCAGAGGATTGGGTTTCACAGTAGTGTCTCCAAATGGATTTGTCTCATGCATACCATGTGAGAAAAGAAACCCACTCTAAAACCAGTTTACTTTAGGTATGATCTCAAGCGTTCACATTTACTGCTTATGATCTTTTAAATAGTTGCATTGCAGCAAATAGAGCTTCCTTCCAGAGCTTGGAAGGTACAAGATATATAGGTAACATTTTGAGATGCACATGCAAGCTCTATTTAATTAGGCCAATGGTGCCCAATAGAAGGGGGACGATTTCTGCATCTTTCTGCCACATTTTCCTGCATCTTCTGGTACTTGATCATTATTTGTCTCGCCATACGTAAGACAAAATAATCACTTCGTACTGATACTTTTATTAAAAGTGAGATTATTGTATTTTCCTCTCCTTTTACCACTGTCTGCTTCTCTACCATCAAGCTTTTTATTAGTTGCTATACTAATGTCCCTTGTGATCACAAGTTCTTCATTCTCCTCAGTTCTTTCAGGATTGCAGTCTCAGTGTTTCTTAGGTATTGTGATATTTAAACAGTTCTACTGGATGTCATGCTACCTTATTGTAGCTCTCTAGTCTGTACAGGCCTTTTGACGTCAGCATGTCACACTGTGAAGAAGGGAAACCATAATCAATCCTCTGCTAAAGAATATGTATTTATCTGTAATACGGGTAGCCAGGACTGACACTTCTACCCTCACCCGTCTCTTCACAAATAGTCAAATAAATATACAAACAACTGGAGTGGGATCAAATAGGCTGCAGCTTTATTACCCAAACACCCAGGAGATCGAGCCAGGTAACCATAACAATAAAACCCCCACTGCCCATCCGCCACAGTCCAGCAAGACAGGTTTGCCAGGCTACCCAGGCTGAAACAGTGACATCGATAAAGCACATCCCATGACCCTCGCCACCATCCAGCAAGAGGCTGAGAATGTCGATCCCTGCCACTGTCCAGCAAGGTGTCGTACCAGCAATAACTGCACCTAGTTGTTCTGCTAGGAATCCCTGACATGACCCCCATCAAGTCAGATAGCCATTAACCAAGCCTTAATTCCCCAATTGGCTCGGGTTACCCACCACCCCCCCAGTCTAGCTGCAACAACATAACCCCCGAACTAATAGGGTCGGATGGGAGGGATGTCGCGTCGGGTGCAGCAGCAGGCACGTGATGTTTGCTCGGTTGCGTACCAGAAGCCCAACCCCAACTCCTCCCACTCTTGACTACACCAGCCCCCGGGGAACAAATCAGTTTCCTCAGAATCCCAGTGGTTTAAATTTAAACCACCACTACTCTAATGGCTGCAAGCAGCCAACCAACCCACGATGGACCACAGGCTCGTTCTCCCCCCCCCCCCCCCCTTCCCCCAACCACCCTGGCCTACCAGGCTAGCAGCGAGCCTGGTACAATATTACATTGGCCAGGCAAGCATGGGGCCTGCCTGACCTCCCATTCTCAGTTTTTCTCTGCTTTTATTTGGCCACCTGCTTGGCCACTAGAGGTGAAATAGCAGTGTAATGAATTGGGTCTATATCTTAATAGAGAATCGTCTAGCAGTGAAGGGTTCAAAGAGAGTTCAGAGTCCTCTGGTGTGTTTTGTTTGTTCTATTGGGAGCCTTCTAGAACTGGGGGTTCAGAATTCATGGGCATGTATGTGTGTGCACTGGAGTGACTGGATGGCTCTCCCCAAGAGGATGGGACAGCTTGAGGGAGTATAAAAATGCATCCCACAAGGCACAGCATGGAGTTTTCTCTGGAAAGTTTTATAGCTGTGAGGAACTGGTGTATATTTACCTGAGTTGCGAAGCAATGAAGTGTAAGGAGCTGAGTGAAAAGATGAACAGCCAGAAGTATTTCTGGCCTGTCTTTCCAGTCCTTTGGAGTATCTCTGGAAAGGAAGAGAAACATGAAAGCTGGAGCATTTGTCTACCAGAACAAGGGGAGGTTTCTTGAGGGTCACCTACTGTGTTGGGAGTACTTTGAGAAAGATCAAGAGAAACTATACTTCTCATGGGAGCAACAGGGAACCTGAGTAAAAAGGAACAAGGTGCTTATGTGTGAAGAGCCTTATAGAACACAAGATCTGCTTATCTGAAAAGTAATTGTGAAATAGCTTGGAACCTTTGTATTTTTGTGACTGGATTTTATGTTATTTTTCTGTGGACTTTGTTTTTGTATTGATGAATTGGTTATTTTGCAAGTTCATTCCTTTTCAATTTAGAGCATAACCTTGGTGTGGCCATTGTTTTATTTTTGATGGTAACTGTCCAGTCTGCCCTCACAGAGGATCCTGTACCCATTCAATATGTTGCGATCCTGCCCGTGAGGAGCTCGGGCAGGCTCTTACATTCAAGCAGTCAGTTGGGCCGCTGACGCTGCTCCCTTCGCGGCGGGAGTGCCGCCGTTGCCAGGTTCCTCCTCGGCTGCCTCCAGCCCCGCGTGGCAGGGTAGGGCTGCCGGGAGCTCCTCCATGCGGCCGGGTCCTTTGTTGCTGCTCCTGCCTCTCCCCGACGAGCTCTGCCGCTCCCGGGGTCTTCAGCCGGCAGGGAGGCCGTCCCTGCCGGTGCCTGCTGCTGCTCGGGTCCTTGCCTGGCAGGGAGGCTGTCCCTGCCGGTGCCTGCAGCTTCCTGCAGCACTCTGCTCTGCCTGCAGCCAGCCCTTCTTCTCTTCCTGCTTCAGTCTTCGCGGCTGGGAGCCGCTCCTGCAGCCTGCCATCTCTCCAGCTTCGGAGCAGAGCTGCTCCACTGCCTGCCTGGCTTCTTCGGGCCTTCCACATGGCTGAGGACACCACCAGCTTCCAGCTCTCTCTTCTCCAGCTTCCTAAAGCGTGGGCGCGCGCCTCTCGCCTGTTCTTCAAGGGCCAGCCAAGTGTGGCCCTCTGCTGACCCCTCCCTGGGCGTTTTCCTCTTCAGCCCTACAAAAGGGCTCAGCGTCCATTCCAACTTTGCCTTCACAAGGGCTTGGTCACTCCTGGGATCTTGCTGTCCTTCGCTCCAGGAGTCGTCCTTGTTCCAGCACTTCTTCAAGGTCCTGTGTTTCCTGTTCTTCGTTGGAGCTCCTTGTCTTGTCTTTTTGTCTACGTTTCAGTCCTGATGTTCACCTGCTGTTCCAGATGTCCGTGTTCCAGCCCTAAGGTCTGTCTCCTGATCCAGTATCTGTGTTCCAGTCCAGATGTTTGTTCCTGATGTCCATGACCCAACTCTGATGTTGCTTCTCCTGATCCTGAAGTCCGTGATCCTGTCTTGCTCTCCTGAACCCCTGGTTCCTCATTCCTGAGTCTTCTGTATGCTTGGTACCCCGTGGCAAGCCATGTCGTGGTCCACGACCAGCCCCACGGGCGGGCTGAGTAGGGCGCTTCATGATGCAAGCCTTGTACCTTGTTCCTGAGTCTTCTGAAAGCTAAGTACCTTGTACCTGAGTCTTCTGAAAGCCAAATACCTTGTTCCTTCCTGCGCTGGTCCCGCTCCCGCAGATGTAGGACAGGGTGGCCCATGACCAGACCAGTAGTACTGGCTGAGTAGGGCGCCCTGAGGGATCGCACCACTGTCCATATACCACAAAGTCTTGTCTCTGCATCCCAGAACCTCGTTCCTGAGTCTACGTCTGTGCCTGTCTACTTCTGTGCATCCGAGTACCTCATGCCTGAGTCTACATCTGTGCATCCAAGTACCTCGTTCCTGAGTCTCGTCTGAATCTCCATGTTCCGGTCTTCGCTGCCCTGGCCTCCATCCGGCCTGCCGCTTCTTGCCGTACCCTGCGGCAGGTCCGAAAGGGCTTGGAATGGTCGGAGGACTGTTCATATGACCATCATTGCGTTGTTGGTCTTCCGAAGCGTACAGGTTTGGAGGAGGGTCAGTATCTCCAGTCTTCAGTCCAGCATCGCTCCTGTCCAGCCCATGCTCTGGCATGCCTCGCCTACCACGGCACCTCTTCGGAGTTCCTCTGGGGTCGAGCCATGGCCCAAGAACACACATCTCTTGGTAAGTGGGACCGCTCTCCTAGTGCTCCACAATAAGACTCAAACAGACTTTTCCATTACCCCAATTGAGTAAACAAATGCACTACAGGTCTGAGAAAGTGATCCCTGGCCAAGGCGAGGGAGGAGAGGGAGGAAAGGGGGCATGTTTCATTTACTATGAACCATCTTGTCCATAGTCCACTGAACTGAGCGGCAATTACCAGACTCTCAACTTATCTGTTTCAGATATCATTGCTACCTTGATATCATTCTGACTTTATTTGTTTATTTAGTATCATTTTGATATTGTTTTGCTTTTCTTGTTTTTATTTTATATTATTTGTTTATTATGGGCCAGATTTTAGTAGGTACGCGCAGGCGTAGATTTGTGCGCACAATCCAGTGCACACAAATCTACGCCTGATTTTATAACATGCGCACGCAGCCGCGCACATCTTATAAAATCCGGGGTCAGCGCGCACAAGGGGGTGCACACTTGTGCATCTTACGCGCGCCGAGCCCTAGGGGAGCCCCGATGGCTTTTCCTGTTTCCTCCAAGGCCGCTCTGAAATCGGAGTGGCCTCGGAGGAAACTTTCCTTCTGAACCCGCCCCCCAGGCCTATCTAAATCCCCCCCTGACCTTTGTTGAATAAGTTGTGCCTGCCTCTGAGCAGGCGTAGGTTGCGTGCGCCGGCCGAGTGTCAGCGCGCGATCCCCCAGCACAGCCATTGTGCCGGAGGCCTCGATTCCGCCCCACCCCACCCCCGGACCACTATGCCCTGCCCACTCCACGCCCATTTTTTCAAACCATGGGACATACGCGCGTCCCAGGGCTTGCGTGCGTCGCCGGACCTATGCAAAATAGGCTCGGTGCACGCAGGAGTGGATTTTTGGGGTTACACATATAATATACGCGCATAACCCTTTTAAAATCAGCCCCTATGTTTTTATTACTGTGTATGTGAGATTGTAAACCACCTTAAAAGATTTGAAGACTGCGGGATATAAATAATAAGTTTACCTCCTTTGCCCGATTTTGGTCTATATGTAGTAGTTGAAGTAATTCTTTGTACTTCCTACTTTATTGTGCATATGCTATTTGTTTTCCATGTTTAATGGGCTAGATCTTTAAATAACTTTTTCTCTTGTTTTGCAAATTCTTTTGCTTTTTTTCTTTAAATATGTGAATGGGCTCTTTCTTATTTATTTTGTTCTTTGTAACATTTTTCCAAGTTTAATGATGGAAATTGCTTGTGATCATTTACTTTCATATTTTAGCACTTTTTAAGTATTGCTTTTCATGTCTTTATGTTCTTTCTAAAAGAGAGGTGCAGGAAAAAGGCAAGAGATTTCCATAGAAGTGTAAAGGCTCCTGTGAGAAGCGGGAAGGATGTGGGCTGCCTCACAAGCATCTTATTCAAGATGTTGGCACCCAGTGGAACTCCACCTATATGATGCTATAGAGATTAAAAAAGCAGCAGACACCTCTTCAGGATCTGTCTCTAGAAACAGAGGTAGGTGTGAATTGCCCCCTGGGGCATCATGATTGGGTAAAAATGAGACAGCTAGTGAAATCCTGAAGCCCATTAATTTCATTAGATATAATTAGAAAATCCAATTTTTGGAGCTCAAAATACGTTTCATTGATTCCCCCATTGGTTATAATGGTAAATGAATGAATAAATAAAATGAACAAACAACCTTTCTTTTTCTATTTTAAACTAATGATGTGAAAGGCGGTATCCTATGATACGAATGAATGAACCAAAACAAAAATGTTACCTCTGCATATTCCTATTATTGAAATCCTATTGATTTCAATAGGTATATATTTTGGGTACCTTGCTGTTTATAACTCCTTTAAAAGGAAATTAGGGGTGTGCATTCGTTTTCGCTGTATCGGCGATCCGCAAAGTATATGCCACTTTTCGTTATATTTGTGGGGAGGCGAATCGCATAGCAACTCCCCATGAATATAACTTATTATCCGTTTAATGCGTTGCGCGGCGCGCGCTTTTCTTCGCCGCCATTTGGAATGATTTCACAAAATGTCAGCGCTCATACCCTGCATTCCGGTATCCATGCCAACCTCTCCGACCCTTTCCTGTGAGTCACTGTGTGCTGAATCCTGAGTCCTGGTGTGCCAACAATTCCAGCTTTTTTAAACTGAGTTTGTTTAATTCAAGTCACTCAGTATCTCTGTGCACTGGGCTTCAGTGGGCAGTGGGTAGTTTAACAGACTGAACATTATTATTGGGACGGTCTGTGCAGTCAAGTGCCCAATCTGTGCCCAGTCTGCATCTTTTGTGCTTACAAGGAAGCTGAGAGTGTCTGCACACAACACACCTTACATTAGTGCATAGCAAGGCAGCGTGACAGTGGGCAGTGGGTAGTTTAACAAACTGAACTTTATTTTTGGGGCGGTCTGTGCAGTCAAGTGCCCAGTCTTCCTCTTTTGTGCTTACAAGCAAGCTGCGTGTATGTGCACACCACACATATTACATTAGTGCACTGCAAGGCACCGTGACAGTGGGAAGTGGGTAGTTTAACAGACTGAACTTTATTTTTGGGACATTCTGTACAGTCAAGTGCCAAGTCTGCCTCTTTTGTGCTTACAAGCAAGCTGCATGTGTGTGCACACCACACACGTTACATTAGTGCATAGCAAGGCACCACGAAAGTGGGCAGTGGGTAGTTTAACAGACTGAACTTTATTTTTGGGAAGGTCTGTGCAGTCAAGAGCCCAGTCTGCCTCTTTTGGGCTTACAAGCAAGCTGCGTATGTGTGCACACCACACATGTTACATTAGTGCCTAGCAAGGCACGGTGACAGTGGGCAGTGAGTAGTTTAACAGACTGAACATTATTATTGGGACAGTCTGTGCAGTCAAGAGCCCAGTCTGCCTCTTTTGTGCTTACAAGCAAGCTGCATATGTGTCCACACCACAGACATTACATTAGTGCATAGCAAGGCACCGTGATAGTGGGCAGTGGGTAGTTTAACAAACTGAACTTTATTTTTGGGACGGTCTGTGCAGTCAAGTGCCCAGTCTTCCTCTTTTGTGCTTACAAACAAGTTGCGTGTGTCTGCACACAACACATCTTACATTATTGCATAACAAGACATCGTGACAGTGGGCAGGGGTAGTTTAACGGACTGAACATTAATATTGGGATGGTTTCTGCAGTCAAGTGCCCAGTCTTCCTCTTTTGTGCTTACAAGCAAGTTGCGTGTGTCTGCACACAACACATCTTACATTATTGCATAACAAGACACCGTGACAGTGGGCAGGGGGTAGTTTAACAGACTGAACTTGATTTTTGGAGTGGTCTGTGCAGTCAGGTGCCCAGTCTGTCTCTTTTGTTCTTACAAGCAAGCTTCATGTGTGTGCACACCACACACGTTACATTAGTGCATAGCAAGGCACCGTGACAGTGGGAAGTGGGTAGTTTAACAGACTGAACTTTATTATTGGGAAGGTCTGTGCAGGCAAGTGCCCAGTCTGCCTCTTTTGTTCTTACAAGCAAGCTTCATGTGTGTGCACACCACACACGTTACATTAGTGCATAGCAAGGCACCGTGACAGTGGGCAGTGGGTAGTGTAACAGACTGAACTTTATTATTGCGACAGTCTGTGCAGTCAAGTACCCAGTCTGCCTCTTTTGTGCTTACAAGCAAGCTGCATGTGTGTCCACACCACAGACATTACATTAGTGCACTGCAAGGCACCGTGACAGTGGGCAGTGGGAGGTTTAACAGACTGAACATTATTTTTGGAATGGTCTGTGCAGTCAAGTGCCCACTCTGCCTCTTTTGTGCTTACAAGCAAGCTGCGTGTGTGTGCACACCACACACGTTACATTAGTGCACTGCAAGGCACCGTGACAGTGGGCAGTGGGCAGTTTAACAGACTGAACTTTATATTTGGGACGGTCTGTGCAGTCAAGTGCCCAGTCTGTCTCTTTTGTCTTACAAGCAAGCTGCGTGTGTGCACCACACACGTTACATTAGTGCACTGCAAGGCACCGTGACAGTGGGCAGTGGGTAGTTTAACAGACTGAACTTTATATTTGGGACAGTCTGTGCAGTCAAGTGCCCAGTCTTCCTCTTTGTGCTTACAAGCAAGCTGAGTGTGTGTGTACACAACACATGTTACATTAGTTCATACAAGGCACCGTGACAGTAGGCAGTGGGTAGTTTAACAGACTGAACTTTATTATTGGGGCGATATGCAGTCAAGAGCCTAGTCTGCCTCTTTTGTGCTTACAAGCGATCTGCGTATGTGTGCACACCACACACGTTACATTAGTGCATAGCAAGGCACCGTGACAGTGGGAAGTGGGTAGTTTAACAGACTGAACTTTATTTTTGGGACATTCTGTGCAGTCAAGTGCCCAGTCTGCCTCTTTTGTGCTTACAAGCAAGCTGCATGTGTGTGCACACCACAGATATTACATTAGTGCATAGTAAGGCACCGTGACAGTGGGCAGTGGGTAGTTTAATAGACTGAACATTATTAATGGGGTGATATGCAGTCAAGAGCCTAGTATGCCTCTTTTGTGCTTACAAGCAAGCTGCGTGTGTATGCACACCACACACGTTACATTAGTGCATAGCAAGGCACTATGACAGTGGGCAGTGGGTAGTTTAACAGACTGAACATTATTTTTGGAACGGTCTATGCAGTCAAGAGCCCAGTCTGCCTCTTTTGTGCTTACAAGGAAGCTGCATGTGTGTGCACACCACACACGTTACATTAGTGCTTTGCAAGGCACCGCGAAAGTGGGCAGTGGGTAGTTTAACAGACTGAACTTTATTTTTGGGAAGGTCTGTGCAGTCAAGAGCCCAGTCTGCCTCTTTTGGGCTTACAAGCAAGCTGCGTATGTGTGCACACCACACATGTTACATTAGTGCCTAGCAAGGCACCGTCTCAGTGGGCAGTGAGTAGTTTAACAGACTGAACATTATTATTGGGACAGTCTGTGCAGTCTGCCTCTTTTGTGCTTACAAGCAAGCTGCATATGTGTCCATACCACAGACATTACATTAGTGCATAGCAAGGCACCGTGATAGTGGGCAGTGGGTAGTTTAACAAACTGAACTTTATTTTTGGGACGGTCTGTGCAGTCAAGTGCCCAGTCTTCCTCTTTTGTGCTTACAAACAAGTGGCGTGTGTCTGCACACAACACATCTTACATTATTGCATAACAAGACATCGTGACAGTGGGCAGGGGTAGTTTAACAGACTGCATATCGCCCCAACTGAACAAGCTGTGTGTGTGTGTACACCACACACGTTACATTAGTTCATACAAGGCTCCGTGACAGTAGGCAGTGGGTAGTTTAACAGATTGAACTTTATTATTGGGGCGATATGCAGTCAAGAGCCCAGTCTGCCTCTTTTGTGCTTACAAGCAAGCTACGTGTGTGTGCACACCACACACGTTACATTAGTGCATAGCAATGCACCGTGACAGTTGGAAGTGGGTAATTTTACATATGTTTCATGACAAATTCGTAAGTGAAAAATAGCACACACAAAACACCAAATAGCATATGCAGAAGTTTTCAAATGGGATAATGTGTGCTATTTACGTGCCGCGGTATATAAGAATCACTAAATAAAATAAAATAAAATAAATGTAATAGTTTTGCACATGCTATTCCATTTTCAAACCTTTCACAGAATAGTACATCAGCCTCATATTATGTTGTGAATGAATTTGGTGTGAATTCAAATGAAGAAGATTTCAGTCTGGCTTGAATTTTTAAAAAAAAAAGCAGTGGGGTTTCTGCTATTGCATTTGTTTTTCACAGATCTTCACAAACTTTGCTGAAATAAACCAATCTATGGAAATTCAAGTGGATTTTGTTTGGCTTTATGGCACATTTCCATCAATCCACTGAGGATTTTGACAGCAACTGTTTACTGTAGATGCAAGAACCTTGTATCTACTTTTTTAAAGTGTGTAAATTAAAATTGATGAACCCATATAATGTGTATCAGTTCATCAAAATAGTTTGGATGTCTGTATGAAACATGCATATGCTTTAAAAAAACAAAGAAATAAAAATTCCAAATGTCTTTCATAAGGCCATGATACACATATTTTTTAACTCTTCTTTTTATCAGATTTTCAATTTACATCCAAGCAAGCAAACTTGTACAGAAACAGCATGTAGAGATCATTGTAATAAGAAACAACTGAATTCATGGTAGAGGTGCATTTTTCATTAAGAAAAGCAGTCAATTGAGAGGGTTAAAAAATACATATTTTACCCCTGAAATGTAACCACACATTTAGAAGGAAAATATTGCCAGAATAAAGCCCCCAAACTAGTGACACCAGGTCAAAACAATAACAATCAGTTTCTCTTAGCCTGAGTTGACTTAGCAACATCAGGAAACTTACAAACTATTAATCCTAGAAAGGGAACATCTCTATAACGAAAATACAATTTCAGAATGAAATCACAATCTTATTCAATAGCAAATGTCACAATTAATGTAAAAGTCTTTATTTCTTCCTCAGAAGAATATTCTAAAAAAGAAGTCAAATGGGAAAGATCAAAGGGAGCTGGTGAATCCTTCTCTTGTGAAAGCTTGTGAGATATTGGCAAGTAATATGCCTTCAAAACTGGGAGGAACACATTTTTAGAAACTAAGAATTTGCAGAAAATACTTGCGCAGCATCTCAATAAGGGAGAACAATTTTTTCTTAGGAAAATTAATCAAATATTATGTTGAAGAACAATATTTTCTAAATTTTCCACTTTATTTTGCAAGTATAAATGACCCCCTGGAAATAGCTCCCACCGAGCTCTGTAGAGCAGTCTTTCTACCTTCAAGTTATTCCACTTTCTGAGATAGTCCAGTTATTTGTACTTGTGAGGCATTGGCAACCATTGATAACTCTTTGTGTTGAGAAACAAACTGGGCCACTTGAGAGGAAAGCTTCATAATGACTTCCCTTAGAACCTCAAAAGTAATATTAGATAGCTTCATAGTTGCTGAAGAAAATACTCAGGTTTCAAAAACCCCTCCAAAACAGGCACAAGCGGTAAAGTGCCTCCAGACAAACCTGCCACCTCTGTACATAAAGCAGAGAAGTTTAATGTCCTTCCAACAATTGGTTCCTTAGCTTGGGCATCTCTCAATGTCAACTCAAGTGGCAATGCAATGTCATCTAACCATGCTGGAGCAAGCCCCTTGCCATCGATACTGGTCGCAAAGGGTCTGGGTTGGGGAGGCAAGCAGCTCAGCTCTGGAATAGATATTTCTTGGACCGCAGCTGGAGAATTGTAAAGATGTCCAATTACTGCTCAACAGAGTCAAATGGAGGGTCCATAGGACCCTTCAGCATTGAGGTTGCCAACATGACTGGGAAACCTTGAGCCTTGTCCTTTTGCCCATCAAGCCAACGAAGAAATAAGGTAAAAATCTATATAATATGCAGCAAGAGGGAGTCCACGGAGATCACTCCTCTAACATGCGGCCATCTTGGAACCTCCATTATACATATTTAATATAACATTTTTTAATGTGCCTCTTTGACATTATATCTATGTTGTTTGTCTAGGTCATGAATTATTGGATCCTTTTTGGGCTGTGGTAACTTTTATAACCTAATAATTTTCTAGAGGTGGTATCCAGAATCAAGCACAACTTCTTTGGATTATTTTTATGTTGAACTCAATCAAAGCCTGCATAGAGTTCAGTTCTATCTTAGAACAGTACAGCTATTAGAACACTATACAATTGTTCATTACTATGACATTAATGCATCGTACAGCCAACTTGTATATTGTTAAGAGTAAATTTATTTATAAAAATTTATTTATAGAAATCCAATTACAGCTATTTGTGTTGTGGATCTGGCCGCAAGCACCGTGGCCAGGTCCTTACCTCCAGGCTCCCGGACCTGCTCCCGCTTCCAGAGGCCTGGGTTGCAGCCTGTTTGGCGGCATCCCCGCTGGGGCTGCGCCACTGCGAGGTCTCCCTTGGATGCCCGGCTCCTAGGCGCGTGCCACTTGGGCGCTTTTCTAGGCCGTTTCCCCACCAGTGGTGACTCCACCCAACTCCTAACATCAGATGCCGCGGCCTTCATAAGCTGGCCGCGGCCATCCAGTCTTTGCCTTGCAACGGGTTAGCCTCCCGGTCTCCTGTTGCGCTGTGCCCCGGAGTGACTCGCTTTGCTTCGTCGCTCCATTCCTGCTACAGTACCTGCCTGGTTCCTGCCTGCCTGCTACAGTGCCTGCTTGGTTCCTGCCGGCCTGCTACAGTACCTGGTTGGTTCCTGCTTGCCTGCTACAGTTCCTGCCTGGTTCTAGTACCCGAGTCTTGCTACAGTTCCTGCCTGGTTCCAGTACCCGAATCCTGCTACAGTTCTTGCCTAGTTCCAGTACCCAAATCCTGCTACAGTTCTTGCCTGGTTCCAGTACCCGAATCCTGCTACAGTTCTTGCCTGATTCCAGAACCCGAGCCAGTTACAGTATTGCTACTGTCCTAGTCTGGTTCCAGTTACCTGTCCTGATCCACAACCCACCTAAGTCCCAGCGGCCGGGCTCCTACGGGCTCCTCCCGGGGGGGCTTCGGCTTCCAAGGGTGAAGCCACCTAAGTCCCAGCGGTTGGGCTCCTACGGGCTCCTCCCGGGGGAGTACCAGCTTCCAGGGTGAAGAGCATCTATGTCCTGCCTGAACATCTGCCTCCCGGCCTGCTATTCATTAGAGACATTGACCACCTTTCCTAGTCTCCAGCAGGTCGGCCCAAGGGTCCACTAAACAGAGGCTCCCATAACAGATTGCAAGGCCATGGACTCGGCGGATGCACCCGCTCCCTCAGATCTGCCCGGGATGGCCCAGCAGATGCTACAGCACCAGAGCTGCATAGATACCTTGGCAGCCACGGTGGAACAGCTATCCTCGCACCTGGAGTCCTTGCCTTCCGCTGGCAGGGTCCCCAAGGGTCACAGTTCCTCTGTGACAGCTACCGGCACCCTCTCATTATGCTGGTGATATAAGGACCTGCCGCGGCTTCTTGAACCAATGTTTTGTACGGTTCTCATTGTTGCCTCGGCAGTTTCCCTCGGATGCGGTGAAAGTGGCATATATCCTGTCTCTGCTTAATGGGAAAGCCTTAATCTGGGCTTCTCCCCTCTGGGAAAACAATGATTCTTCGCTAACGGACTTACAACAGTTCATCACAAACCTTCGCCAGGCCTTTGATGAGCCCGCCCGAGTAGCCACAGCTACGTCTGACCTGCTGCAACTTCGTCAGGGTGCTCACTCCTTTTCAGATTATGCAATGGAGTTTCGGGCTTTAGCCCAAGAAGTAGGTTGGCAAGATGGTAGTCTTAAGGCCATCTTCCTGGAAGGTCTCTCCGGACGCATAAAGGATGAAATTGCTGCTCGAGATCCGCCGGAGGACCTCAACTCCTTGATTAAGATGGCTGCCCGCATTGACCGCCACCTACAACAATGGGCCAAGGAGCAACGCTCCTCTCGCCATAGTCCGGCTCGTGGGCCGAGACCGGTGCCCTCGCCCAAGATTTCTCACCCAGATGCTCCCACTTGCGAACCTATGCAGCTGGGATGGGCCCCGCTTTCTGCTGAAGAAAGGCAATGTCGCCGTTCATTGAAGTTGTGCTTGAATTGTGGCCAGAAGAGCCACTTCTTGGCACGCTGCCAGGAGCATGCGGAAAATGCCAAAGCCTAGGAGGTTGGGAGGAGCTCCTCCTAGGCTGTGCTACAGCTCCTCAATGTACTGTCCCCGTTACCTTGGAATATCCCGGAAGCTCCTTTGAGACGATGGCATTCCTGGATTCCTGAGCCAGAGGTAATTTCATCCTGCAGGACTTAGTCTCCCAGTTTTGAATCCCTATGCATAGAAGGGAGGTCCCGTTATGAATTACCTCTATCCAGGGGACGCTTCTTCCAGGACCTGTCCAGATGTCCACAGCACCCATTACGGTCCGCACCGGGGCAATCCATTTGAAGGAGATAGCCTTCCTAGTGTTGGAGAAGGCTGTCCAGCCCGTGGTGCTAGGGTTGCCGTGGTTACAGAAACACTCACCCACGATTCAGTGGGATATGCTACAGATTGTCAAATGGAGTCCTTTTTGCCTAGCTAATTGTATGAAAGTGCCTAAGACTCCTGCACTTCCCTTGATGCACTCTGCTGTGGGTCCTCCTGCTCCTTATGAGGACTTTACAGATGTATTCTCCAAGACCAAGGCGGAGATCCTTCTGCAGCATCGTCCGTATGACTGTGCCATAGACTCGCTACCTGGTACTATGCCCCCCCCCCCCCCCCCGAGGAAGGGTTTATCCCTTATCCATACCTGAGACCCGGGCCATGTCCGAGTACATTGCAGAGAATCTGGCCAAGGGCTTTATCTGCCCGTCCAAGTCGCCTGCAGGGGCAGGTTTCTTTTTTGTCAGCAAGAAAGACGGCTCACTGAGGCCGTGCATAGACTATCGAGGCCTAAATTCTATTACCAAGCGAGACCGTAATCCGCTCCCGTTAATCCCGGAGCTCCTTGATCGGCTTCAAGGAGTGAAGATTTTCACAAAGTTGGACTTGCGAGGAGCGTACAATTTAGTCAGAATAAGTCCCGGAGATGAGTGGAAAACCGCGTTTAATACCCGAGAAGGGCATTACGAGTACTTCGTGATGCCTTTCGGCTTATGTAATGCCCCTTTGGTGTTCCAGCACTTGATGAATGAGGTGTTGCGGGACCTTCTGAACACCTGAGTAATTGTTTACCTCGACGATGTGTTAATCTACTCCCAGGATCTGTCGGCACACCATCAGCATGTCCGTCAAGTGCTCCAGATAATTAGGGAGCATGGTCTGTACGTGAAGCTGGAAAAATGTAGCTTTGAGAAGACGTCCCTGCCATTCCTAGGCTACATAGTCTCTGCAGCTGGCTTTCGAATGGATCCTGAGAAAGTGGCAGCTATTAAGAATTGGCCCCGGCCAAGGTGTCTTAAAGCGTTGCAACGCTTCCTCGGCGTTTCCAATTTCTACCGTCACTTTATTCCCAATTACTCTCGTATTGTGGCACCATTAACTGCCCTCACCCGAAAGGGGGCTAACACAGTGGATTGGCCTGCTTCTCCCTGTCAAGCTTTTGAGGCCCTTAAAGAAGCCTTCCTGTTAGACACCTGCCTTTGCCATCCGGATCCCAGCCGGCCCTTCGTGGTGGAAGTTGATGCCTCCAATGTGGCCGTGGGGGCCATACTGAGTCAGTACTCTGATTCTGGACAGCTGTTGCCCTGTTCATACTTCTCAAGGAAATTCTCCCCGGCAGAGAGCAACTACTGAGTTGGTGACAAAGAGTTGCTAGCCGTGAAACTTGCCCTGGAGGAATGGAGACAATGGTTGGAAGGAGCCAACCATCTGGTTACGATTTACACCGATCACAAAAACCTAGCATTCTTGAAGCAAGCCCAATGCCTGAATCCAAGACAAGCCCGGTGGTCGCTGTTTTTTGATGGGTTTGATTTTACGTTACGCTACCGACCTGGCTTGAAGAACTTCGAGCTGATGCGCTCTCGCCCTCCTCTGAGGTCGAAGAGATTCCTGATACTTCCCAATATATCTTGGACCCTGAGAAAGTAAGTCTTGCTGCAACCTCAGTGGCCTCCCAAGAGAAGACCGTCGTTCCACGTCGCTCCCGGAGAGCAGTTCTCGCTTGGGCCCATGACTCCCTCACTGGGGGCCATGCTGGTTGGAAAGGGACTTTAGACTTGCTAAACCATTTCTACTGGTGGCCAACGGTGAGACAGGACAGCCAAGCTTTTGTGGGCTCATGCCCTACCTGTGCTGTTCAAAAGCTGCTCATCGGGAAGCCCAGGGGCCTGTTGCAACCATTGCCCATCCCGGTGGAACCTTGACACACATCTCCACCGATTTCGTCATGGACCTTCCTGCCTCAGGAGGTAATTTAGTCATTTAGGTAACCGTGGACCGATTTTCCAAGATGGCACATTTTGTCCCTTTGCCTAAGCTACCTTCTGCACCTGACCTGGACGGCCTGTTCGCCCAGCATATCTTTAGACTTCACGGTCTCCCGCAGGATATAGACTCTGATCGAGGACCACAGTTTACAGCTCGTTATTGGAAAGCCTTATGCAAACGCTTCAATGTGCAACTTAGTCTTTCGTCAGCGTTCCATCCTCAAAGTAATGGGCAAACGGAACGAACCAATCGAACCTTGAAGACTTTTCTTCGTGCCTTCGTGAACGAACGACAAGATAATTGGGCTCAGCTACTCCTGTGGGCGGAGTTCTCGTATAATAATCACACGCATGCTGCTAATGGAAGTTCGCCGTTCCTTGTTGTTAATGGGAAGCAACTTCGTCCGCCCTTACCTTCACCTGAACCTAGTGCACTCCCAGCAGTGCAACTCTCAGCTCGCCAGCTTCGTTCCTTGTGGATCTCTACCCAGGAAAAGATCCGTAAAGCTGCCCTGTCCTCTAAGAAGTGGGCAGATAGGCATCGTCTGCCAGCACCCATCTTCCTCCCAGGAGACCGTATCTGGCTTAGCACCAGAAATCTACAGCTACATATCCTGTCTAGAAGACTAGCTCCGAAATTCTGTGGCCTTTTTGAGTCACCGAACGAGTGAGAGCAGTCTCATACCATCTGCGCCTACCCTCCTCCATGCGCATACATGACATGTTCCACGTCATTGCTGAAGCCTCTTGTGTTATCCAGGTAGCACTCCCGGGATCCTGAACCATCGGATCCTTCAGCACCGGACGAGGTCACGTATCTAGTGCGTGAAGTTTTGGATGTCCGGTTTCATCAACGCCGATGGGAATACTTGCTTGCCTGGGAGGGTTGCGGACCCGAGGATAATTCTTAGGAACCGGCCCGTAACATCCTCGACAAGGACTTATTATGGCATTTCCATCTGGACCACCCAAGTAAACCCGGACCGGCTAAGAGGGGGCGTAAGAGGGGAGGTACTGTTGCGGTTCTGGCTGCGAGCACCACGGCCAGGCCCTTACCTCCAGGCTCCCGGACCTGCTCCCGCTTCCAGAGGCCTGGGTTGCGGCCTGTTTGGCGGCATCCCCGCTGGGGCTGCGCCGCTGCGAGGTCTCCCTTGGATGACCAGCTCCTAGGCGCACGAGCGCGCGCCACTTGGGCGCTTTTCTAGGCCGTTTCTCGCCAGTGGTGACTCCACCCAACTCCTGACGTCAGACGCCGCGGCCTTCATAAGCTGGCCGCGGCCATCCAGTTTTTGCCTTGCAACGGGTTAGCCTTCCGGTTTCCTGTTGTGCTGTGCCCCAGAGTGACTTGCTTTGCTTCGTCGCTCCGTTCCTGCTACAGTACCTGCCTGGTTCCTGCCTGCTTGCTACAGTACCTGCTTGGTTCCTGCCTGCCTGCTACAGTACCTGGTTGGTTCCTGCTTGCCTGCTACAGTTCCTGCCTGGTTCCAGTACCCGAATCCTGCTACAGTTCTTGCCTAGTTCCAGTACCTGAATCCTGCTATAGTTCTTGCCTGGTTCCAGTATCCAAATCCTGCTACAGTTCCTGCCTGGTTCCAGAACCCGAGCCCAGTTAAAGTATTGCTACTGTCCTAGTCTGGTTCAAGTTACCTGTCCTGATCCACAACCCACCTATGTCCCAGCGGCCGGGCCCCTATGGGCTCCTCCCGGGGGGGCTTCGGCTTCCAAGGGTGAAGCCACCTAAGTCCCAGCGGTTGGGCTCCTACGGGCTCCTCTCGGGGGAGTACCAGCTTCCAGGGTGAAGAGCATCTATGTCCTGCCTGAACATCTGCCTCCCGGCCTGCTATTCATTAGAGACATTGACCACCTTTCCCAGTCTCCAGCAGGTCGGCCCAAGGGTCCACTAAACAGAGAATCCCATAACAATTTGATCAAAGAAATTAAAATTTCATTGTCCCTTAAAATTAAAAAGAATAGTAAACTAGGCAGGTGGATGGTAGAGATCTGTTAAATAAGTGGCTTGTTAGCAGTGGTGTTGAGTTCCAGTGTTAAGTCCTAACTTATGGGGCCCATGTACTATCGAAAAGGCCTGTGCCCTTAAAAATTGGGGTTTACGCGTATGGCTGAGCCTTGCACACATCGCCCACATTTTAGAACAGGCCCAGCCATGCGAGTAATCCCCTTATACATGCACCAGTGCAGGGCGTGCTGAAAGGGGCAGACTGGGGAGCAGGGTAGGAGGTGGGCTGGGACACTGCCATTAGACACTGTGTCAGAAAAAGTGTTTCTTTGTTAGAAAATGTGTTGGAAAAGTGTTTCTTTACAGCCATGCACATGTACAGTGTAGTCAGTTAAATCAAGTTTATATTGAAGCATATGAAATGCATTTTATACATTTACTTAGAGGAGGGCCTCTTCTGGGCTGCCTTCCAACTCCTGGCACCTGTGTGCTCCGGGGGGGGGTGGGGGGTATTCTGTCTATTTAAGCCCCTAATAAGGACAGTACAGGAGGAGCAAGATAAACCCTGACTGACCGCACAAGAAAGGCATTAAAGGGCTAATCACTTCATGATATTGGTACTACCAACAAAACCCCCAAAGAATCACGACATTGCAATCTTTGATACTGACAATATACAAATGTGCCTTATCTATTGCCCACCTAGCCTCCTTGAACTAAACATTTCCCCTCTAATCAAATTCCTCACAACACACCTAAATACATCTAAACCCACCATCGTGCTCGGAGATTTCAACCTTCACATAGACATCCACTAGCTATCAAATACCTAATTGATATAATGACAGCACTAGGATTCAATCTAATTACAGGCAAACCCACACATAAAGCAGGATACTCCCTCGACCTAACATTTATCAACCAAAACTGTCTAGAACAAATAAGAACAGATTATATGCAAATTCCATGGATTTATCACTTTCTCATCCAATCTACAATTAAATATCTGGGACCCCAAGTAAAGCAAAAAAAAAGAACTAACAGAATTTAAGTATCGCTCGCCTTATAACATTGAAATACTAAAAAACAAATTAGAAGAAAAATTAACAGATTTCAATTTTAAAGGTTGCGATTCTGCAACAACAGCATGGATGGAAACAACTAACAAACTAGCAGACAAAATAAACCCCATAAAACACATACGTATCAAAAAACCAAAACAAATAAATCCTTGGCATAATGAAAAGATAAAAGAGGTCAAGAAAAATCTTAGAAAAAAAGAAAAAGAATGGAGAAAATATAAAACACATGAAAACTTAACTAAATTCAGAAAACATTTAGCTTACTACAAACAAATAATTCTTGATGCAAAGAAACAATACTTCAGCTCAAAAATGGAGAAATTTGAAAATAACCCTAGAGCTTTATTCACCATAGTTAAAGATCTCACCATCGACAAATCAGAGTCTCCCTAGAACTTACCAGAGAAAAGGTGCAACGAAATAGCACAGTTCTTTAGTGACAAAATTGAAACCTTAAGAAACAAAATACCTAACATAAGTAAACAAGAAATTAAAATATGTAAAAGAGAGGTTACACAATGGTCTACATTTGGCGAGATATCAGACCTTGAAGTAGAAACCATGCTAAAAAACTAAATCCTGCCCCACATATAACTGATACCCTGCCAACTATGGACGTGAAAAGATTAGCCAAAATAGCTTCCCCAATATTAGCAAAAATCATAAACCTATCCCTAGAGGAAGGGGCAATGCCCGATATACTAAAAGGGACAATTATTAAACCAATTATCAAGAAAAAAAACAGTGATCCCCTTATCCTGAGCAATACAGACCAGTTCAAAAACAACTGGCTGAGCATTTGGATAGCACTAATATACTACACCCTTCACAGCATGGCTTCCATAAACATAGCATAGAGACTTTGCTAATCTCACTGACAGACAATATTCTAAGAGGATTTGATAGTGGAAAACATTACATTCTGGTGATGCTAGACCTGTCATCAGCCTTTTACATAGTAAATCACAATATACTTTTAAAAAGATTAGAAGAAATAGGACTACATGGCACAACAATCGCCTGGTTCAGATCATATCTAAGTAACAGATTTTTTCAAGTACAGATCAAAAATGTAATGTCAAAAAAAATAAATCTACAAACAGGAATACCACAGGGTCAGCTTTGTCCACAACACTCTTTAACATTTACCTGCTTTCTCTGTGCTATCTACTAGCAGGCCTAGTAGGAATCATACATTACATATATGCTGATGACATACAACTAATCTTACCAATTGAAGACACAATTGAAAAAACATTAAACCTAGCTAACATGTACCTTGACATCATCAAACAACTACTAAACCAAATGGAGCTAGTTATTAACATCGAAAAAACTGAATTCCTACATTTAGAGTGAAAAATATTGAGGTCATTCACATACCAATAATGCTTAAGAATAATCAAAAATTAGAATTAGCTGAGAAGGTACGGAACCTAGGTGTGATAATTGACATGGAACTCAGCCTTAAACAACACGTATCACTAAAAGCAAAAGAAGGATACGCTAAACTTATGGTTCTTAGGTAACTAAAACCTTTACTAACACCTAATAACTTTCAAACAGTTCTATAAGCACTAATATTGGCAAGCACCGATTACAGCAATGCCCTCTTTCTAGGATTACCATACACAACTTTAAGACCACTCCAAATATTACAGAACTCTGCTGCAAGAATACTTACTGATAAGTATACTTACAGGCATCCATTTATATTGGAGTGGTTTATAGGACTCCAAATCAAAAGGAAGAGCATGACAGAGATCTGGTTGAAGACATCCAAAAGATGGGAAAGAAGGGAGAAGTGGTGATCGTTGGAGACTTTAATCTGCCAGATGTAGACTGGAGAATCCCTTCTGCAGAATTTAACAATAGTAGAGAAATAGTGGATGCCCTGCAAGGGGCTTTATTCAAACAAATGGTAATGGAACCCATGAGAGAGGGAGCTATACTAGATTTAGTGCTCACTAATGGAGATAATGTCTCTGATGTCCAGGTGAGCGCCCACCTCAGCACCAGTGATCATCAAATGGTATGATCAAAGGATACGTAGAAGAAGCACGAAGACCCAAGTTTTGCAGCTCAAAAAATCGGACTTTGATGAAATGGGGAAGTACCTGGAGGAAGAACTAAAAGGCTGGGAGAACGAGAGAGATGTGGATCAACAGTGGACCAATCTAAAAGGAGCAATTATCAAGGCAACTAATCTATATGTTAGAAAATGAAAGAAAAGCAAAAGAAAAATGAAACCTATCTGGTTCTCAAAGGAGGTGGCTGACAAAATAAAAGCTAAAAGAACAGCATTCAAGAAATATAAAGGATCCCAAAGGGAGGAGCACAAAGAAGAATATCAGATACAACTGAGGGAGACGAAGAAGTAATCAAGATGGCAAAAAGTCAAGCAGAAGAAAGGATTGCCAAAGAGGTAAAGAGAGGTGACAAAACATTTTTCAGATACATCAGAGAAAAGAGAAAAGTTCAAAGTGGTATAGTGAAATTGAAAGGTGAAAAGGATCAATGTGTAGAGAGAGATGAAGAAATGGCAGAAATATTAAACGAATACTTCAGTTCGATGTTCACTAAAGAGGACCTAGGAGAAGGACCATCGCTAGTTAACAATAAACTGGAGGGGAGTGGAGTAGATGTAACTCTGTTTACAGTGGATAATATGTGGAAGAGCTGGGGAAACTGAAAGTGGAGAAAGACATGGGGCCTGATGAGGTTCATCCCAGGATACTGAGGGAGCTCAGATATGTGCTAGCAGGTCCACTGTGTGACCTGTTCAATAGATCCCTAGAAACGGGAGTGGTGCCGAGTGATTGGAGAAAAGGGGTAGTGGTCCCGCGTCACAAGAGTGGGAGCAGAGAGGAGGCTGGTAACTACAGGCTGGTTAGCCTCACCTCGGTGGTGAGAAAAGTGATGGAGTCGCTGCTGAAAGAAAGAATAGTGAACTATCTACAATCGGGAGATTTGCTGGACCAGAGGCAGCATGGATTCACCAGGGGAAGATCCTGTCAGACAAATCTGATTGACATTTTCAACTGGGTGACTAGGGAATTGAATCAAAGAAGAGCACTCGATATTATCTATTTGGATTTCAGCATGGCTTTTGATACGGTCCCGCACAAGAGGCTGGTGAATGAAATGAGAAGCTTAGGAGTGAGTGCCAAGGTGGTGGCCTGGATTGCAAACTGGTTGATGGACAGACAACAATGTGTGCTGATAAATGAAACTTACTCTGAAGAGAGAGAGGTGTTAAGCAGAGTGCCGCAATCATCGGTGTTGGGACCGGTCCTGTTCAATATCTATGAGAGCGACATAGTGGATGAGATAGAAGGTAAGGTTTGTCTATTTGCAGATGACACTAAGATCTGCAACAGAGTGGACACACTGGAAGGAGTGGAGAGAATGAGACGGGATTTAAGGAAGCTGGAAGAGTGGTCGAAGATATGGCAGCTGAGTCATGCATATGGGGTGTGGAAATCTGAAAGAACTGTATTTGATGGGGGATGAAGGGCTGATGTGCATGGAGCAGGAGAGAGAGTGTCTAATGATCTAAAGTCGGCGAAGCAATGTGACAAGGCGATAGCTAAAGCCAGAAGAATGCTGGGCTGCATAGAGAGATGAATATCGAATAAGAAAAGGGAAGTAATGAATCCCTTGTACAGGTCCTTGGTGAGGCCTCACCTGAAGTACTGTGCTCAGTACTGGAGACCATATCTCTGAAGGGACAGAGAGAGGATGGAGGCAGTCCAGAGAAGGGCAACCAAAAAGGTGGATTGTCTTCATCGAATGACTTATGAGAAGAGATTGAAGAATCTAAATTTGTACACCCTGGAGGAAATGAGGAGCAGAGGTGATATGATACAGACTTTCAGATACTTGAAAGGTTTTAATGATCCAAAGATAACAACAAGCCTTTTCCGTTGGAAAAAAATCAGCAGAACCAGGGGTAACGATTTAAAACTCCAGGGAGGAAGACTCAGAACCAATGTCAGGAAGTATTTCTTCACGGAGAGGGTGATGGATGCCTGGAATGCCCTTCCGGAGGAAGTGGTGAAGACCAGAGCTGTGAAGGACTTCAAAGGGGTACATAAAGTCTAGAGGATGTGAATGAAGAGTGGGTGGCTTGTGGGAATGAAGGCTACTACCTGGAGATAATACCCTTATTCAATAAATATACACATGGTTAATGTGACTCCAACATTGCTCTAAGCTTCAACGGCAAGAGGAATGTGGAAAAAAGGATTTGCATTCACAAAAAAGCGGGAAATAGCTTGCTTTATGGCGGTTACTACCCCAAACCAAATAAGCCTGATACTTCACATATCCAGCATAGCTCTCTGCTTCAACGGCAGGGGAGAAAGACTGATACTTTACTTTCAATGCATATCCAGCATAGCTCTCTGCTTCAACAGCAGGGGGAATGAAGAAAAGGGGATCTATACAACCAAGGACTGAATTACATAGTCTGGGTAAACAAATAAGCATGGGTGTAGCTTGCTTATTGTGACAGTTAAAACCCCTAACTAATTAAGCTATTTCACTTAGATGCAGTTCCAACACTGCTCTCTACATTAATGGTGGGGGTGGAAGGGAAATAGAACCAAAAGATTACTAAGGGCCAAGAGTAACAGATAAGTATGTGAAAAAAAAAGTGTGAAAGCTTGCTTGGCAGACTGGAAGAGCTGTTTGGTCTTCTTCTGCCATCATTTCTATGTTTCTATGTAAAAGTAAAAGAGATCACATTACTGAAACTCTGGCAGATTTACACTGGCTTCCCATTGAACACAGAGTACAATACAAAACACTATGCACAAAACATAAACTAATTCATGTCGAAAAAGCGGAATGGTTGAACACTGCACTGCATGTCCATGTCCCACATAGAAATCTGAGATCGGTTAACAAAGCCCTCCTAACCATCCCTTCTGTTAGGACAGCAAGTCTAACCCAAGTTAGAGAATGAGCATTATCCTTAGCAGGACATATACTATGGAACACCATGCCCTTAGAGATTAGACTACAGAGAAATTTAAAACTTTTTTTTTAAAAAGTTTAAAAACCTGGCTTTTTAAAAAGCATTTTACAAAGAGAACGGAGAATAAAAATATGTGTAAAAAAACAGGCAGCAGAACATCAGCACAGAGCACATAGCTCAAACGAGCAGATTTTTATTGTTTTATTCCACCATTAACAAAAGAAAAATTATACAGTTCTAAGAGAAGTATACATGTAAAGAAAACTGGTACATGTATAAAAGGACAAGATTTAATACATTCATCAAATAGCCTTTATTATGAAATTATGTAACCGGACCTTAATGGCACTTTATAAACATATTACCATATACAATTCCTAACATTACTATTTGTGCTTTTCTGTAAACTGTTGTGATGGTATATAACTTAATGACGGTATAGAAAAGATTGTAAATAAATAAATAAATAAATAAATAAATAAATGACTTATAATCTGATGCTTATTTATTTATTTCTGCATACGAGAACCCTAGCTTGTATAATTAACCCTAGCTAGTATTAGCAAATTATGTACTAGAAAGAATTTATTTTACAAGAAAATGGCTTTAGCAGATATTTATCTGATTGCTATAATTTCAGTAACTATTGTTACCATACTTATACTTATAGCTATGTACTGTTTGATTAAAATAAGATTTTAGAAGTAAAATGCTTCATAAGCTAATCACATGCCTTAAAAGATTATAACTGTTATCTGAATAAAGAGACTGTTATTTTCATACATCTGGACTGAATTATTTCTTTAAACAACTCTATTGGGGAACCCTAATCTCTAAATAATAGACTCCTTCCATAAGGCTGGAGGGTCTTATGAAAAGGTAGGATAGGAGCAGAGCTTATTCTGACTTTCACTGACATGGCAACCCAGATGGGATCCCTTTGGAAAAATAAGTAATATCTAGGGAAAAATAAAATAGGAATTTTTAATTTCCAATAAAGTGATATTACCTATAATAAAAATTATATATTAATACAGAATGGCAGACCCTTATAGGATAAGGCAAACCACATTCAGGAAGGTCAGTCTTTTGTTCTACATTTGCAGATAGTGATTCCTCCCTGTGCTATCACAAAGATATTTGTAAATGAAAATCCCTGACTCAACAAGGGAGACATCAGGGATTAGATTGTAGGAGAGATGAGAACTTCATACCCTTTACTCTCCCTGATTTCCAAATGTCATACACATTTAGTAAGTGTCTGTTTACAGACAATCCAACCTTCCCAGTCTCTGAGAAGTGAGGTGGCTTGACTTTCACAGAACCCGGACCATCTCTCGATGCAATATTATCATATGATCCTCCCGCTGTGGGCAATGTCCCGGCTGGAAAACGGGGTGTGTACTACACCGCTGTCCTGAGATGATTTTTAACATTACGAGATCATTATGGAAGCACCTCAACTCCGACAGGGATGCTTGCAGGGTATGGGGGCCATAGTGAGATCGACCATTAAGCAGACAGGGTAAGTCGGACTTTAGGTACTCTCCCTGCAGACATTAATCAGGTACCAGAACATTTGGCAACCCGACTTGCAGCATTAGAGGCAGTCACTGGTTAGGTTGATGGACACACCAGACACTATATAATTTCAACCCTAATGCCACAAAATTTAGTTTCCCTCATCTGCTTGTGACTCATGGGGAACTTATTATGGCTGGTGCTGTCGAGCAATAAATGGCAAACCCTTGATTACTAATCTAGGGGATATATTACAGAAAATATTACATATGTATGGGATATCCACTGCCTATTCACTAGGGGGCAGATTTTAAAAGGGTTACATGCATAATATACGTGCATAACCCTTTTAAACCCACTCCTGGTCATGCCGAGCCTATTTTGCATAGGCCCGGTGATGCGCGCAAGCCCCGGGATGCGCATATGTCCCAGGGCTTGAAAAAAGGGGCGGGGAGTAGGCGGGGTGGTCTGGGGGTGGGGCAGGGGCAGGAATGAGGCCTCCGGCACAGCGGCCGTGCTAGGAAATCGTGTGCCGTCATTTGGCCGGCATGTGCAACCTCCGCCTGCCGAGAGGCAGGCACAACTTATTTAACAAAGGTAAGGGAGGGATTTTAGGTAGGGCTGGGAGGCATGTTAGGTAGGGGAAGGGAGGGGAAGGTGGGGGGCAGAAGGAAAGTTCCCTCCGAGGCCACTCCGATTTCAGAGCGGCCTTGGAGGGAACAGGGAAAGCCATCGGGGCTTCCCTAGGGCTTGGCGTGTGCAAGGTGCACAAGTGTGCACCCCCTTGTGCGCGCCGACCCCGGATTTTATAACATGCGCCCAGCTGTGCGTGCATGTTATAAAATCAGGCGTAGATTTTTGCACGCCGGGTTGCGCGCACAAATCTATGCCCCCGCGTAAATCTTAAAATCCGGCCCTAGGAATGTTAGTGACTTTAGAAAATTGTGACCAGGTATGGGAAATCCTGAAAGATATTATGCCTGAGACCTCTATCTGCATTGATCTTAGTAATTGATTAAGCAAGTTGGTTCCTGCTGAAAGGAACCAACACTTTCCATTCCTGATCCAACAGGCATACGAGGCAGCAGGAAAATCCTTAATTCCGGGGAAGCCATTCAAACCGGCGCACCAGGGGAAGGATAAACATAAAGACAGAGGAAGGGGCAGCCAGAGGTCTCAACACCTGAAAGGTATGCTTTAATTTCAGAAACTCATCATCCCAGGAAAGGAATCATAGGAAAATAGGGAGTTCAAGGGACCTAGACAGGAATACCCACCTCCTCCACAGAGAACTCCTCCAGGCACCGTGTGGGTTCCCCGGTACCCTGTGAGGGAAAATAGATGGACTCCATCTATACGATATCCAGCACCAGAAAGACCCCCAGGGGTATCTGGAGCTACAGCCAAAGCTGACCACCCTCCCACACCTACCCCGAGAAAACCGACCAAGTATGCCACACACCATGGAAGCCCTGGCCCCAAAACCCAACCCCCTGTGGATCCAGAATAAGGAACGGGGCAAACTTTATGTGGGGATGGTAGATATGGGAACTACCATTAGTATACTGACATGATAATGGGATACTATGCAGTATTTACTACAAAATATAACAATTACTATGTTTGCGGGACAGCAGACCCAAGCTCCCTTAGCAACCATAGATATTTATTCCCCCTACTACAAGGGAGCTCATATCATAAAGGTAGCTTGTTTATTTGATGAAGAAGACCCGTATGTGGTCTACTTCTTGCCAGCTGATGTACTGGTACTCCCCTCTATGATGAGGAAGACCCAGCATATGGGTTAGAGTTAACCCATATGGGTTATATGGGTTAACCTAAATCTTGCATATGGGTTAACCTAAATCTTGCGGTTCCAGCCATCATTTTGGGAGACTTCAACTTACATGTTGATGACCCCTCTCCATCTACAAACTGTGAAACTTTCCTAAATGCAATGACCGCCATGGGATTCAAGCAGATAATCAACAACCCTACTCACAGAGCAGGACACACTTTGGATCTCATTTTTGTAAACTCAGGCATCGCGTACTCAGCACCCCCCATATGCAAAATAGTCCCCTGGTCAGACCATGCTTTAATTTCTACCACTTTTTCGCTGGCACAATCTAACATCAAACAAGATCTTCAACCTCAATTTACTTACAGAAACCTATGTTCATCCGATGAACTTCACGAACACCTTGTCCTGGAACTCCCCCACATAGACATCTCCACTCCCAACACGGCTCTCCACTCATGGTCCAACATCACAGAATCGGCAGCTAATAAACTCTGCCCACTGGCAACAAAAAAACCTAAACATAATGCCGCCAGAAGACAACCCTGGTTTAATGACCAACTACAAAAACTCAAGCTTTCACTGAGACAAAAAGAAAATAAATGGCGTAAAGCACCATCACCGACCTCCCTCTCAGCTTACAAACTCGCTCTTCACATTTACAAGAGCGCCACACTAAAAACAAAAAGGGACTACTACGCTCACAAGATACATCACCTCATCTTCGATTCAAAAGCCCTCTTTACTTACGTCTCGAACTTAACTCAACCCAATTCTCCGGACATCCCACTCAACCAAGCGCACGAAAAAGCTGAGGAGCTGGCCATCTTCTTCAGTAACAAAATTTCCAACCTGCAATCTCAACTAAAAACGAATACCCTAGCCCCACCCAGCACATTCCGCCATCACTGCAATGACATTGCTATACAAGCCTTCGAACCCATTGCAATATCAGAGACCAAGTTAGTATTGAAGAGAATGAAACCATCATCCCACCCATTTGACCAGATCCCTCCCAAACTACTGCTGCTAATACCAGATACCATCTCCAAAACCCTAACTGACATTATCAATTGTTCCTTAGCCCAAGGAATTTATCCAGACGACCTGAAAGTTGCTTCTATCAAACCCCTATTAAAAAAACCGAACCTTAATCCTAAAGATCCATCCAACTTCCGCCCAATATCCAACCTTCCTTTTATAGCCAAGGTTACAGAAAAATTAGTCAACACCAGATTATCAGAATACCTCAAAGACAACAACATATTATTCCCCACTCAATACGGCTTCCGAAAATCTTTAAGTACAGAATCACTTCTCATATCTCTGACAGATTACCTCATCATGGGCCTCGATAAAGGTCATGCCTACTTGCTGATACTCCTCGACCTATCGGCGGCCTTTGACACCGTGAATCACTCCCTTCTCCTAAATCAACTAGCGAACATCGGAATTACAGGCTCTGCTCTTGCCTGGTTCAAATCATTCTTGGGAAACAGAGGATATAAAGTCAAAATACATAACAAAGAATCACAGTTTTACCCTTCTTCGCTAGGTGTTCCACAGGGCTCCTCTCTCTCCCCCACGCTCTTTAACATTTACCTCCTACCCCTATGTCAACTATTAACCAATCTTAACCTCAAATACTTTCTATACGCAGATGACATCCAGATTGTCATCCCTATCAAAGAATCCCTTACAAAAACTATCAAAATCTGGGAAAACTGTCTTCAAAATATTGACAACCTCCTCTCCAGCCTAAATCTAATCTTAAATTCTGCTAAAACCGAAGTCCTCATAATTTCCCCTGAAAACAGTAACCTTACCTCAAATCCTCCAACCGGCTTTCAAACTTCACATGTAAGAGACCTAGGAGCCATTATCGACAATCGGCTAAATCTAAAATCTTTTATTAATCAAACCACGAAGGACTGCTTTTATAAATTACACGTCTTAAAAAGAATCAAACCACTTTTCCATTTCCACGATTACAGAACAGTTTTGCAATCAATAATCTTCTCTAAGTTAGATTATTGCAATTCTATTCTATTAGGTCTCCCGTCTTCTCATACTAAACCTCTTCAGATGGTTCAGAACACGGCGGCCAGAATTTTGACAAACACAAGAAGAAGAGACCACATATCTCCGATTCTCAAAGACTTACATTGGCTGCCAGTGCACTATAGAATCTTATATAAATCCATTACTACCATCTACAAAGCATTCCATCAACTCTCTCCGCTTAACCTCCAAATCCCATTTAAAAAACATACCTCCATCAGACCTATCAGAGAGTCCTACAGAGACTCATTACAGGTGCCTCCTGCAAAAACCTTTAACCAGAGGACTCTCAGAGACAGGGCTTTCTCTACAGCAGGACCTACCTTGTGGAATTCTATCCCACCAGAACTGAGACAGGAACCTTGCCTCCCCACTTTCAGAAAAAGACTTAAAACCTGGCTATTCTTGAAAGCCTTTCCAGACACCAACTGAACCCACTCTCAACTCAAGCAACTAAGAACTCCCGTCAGGGTAATCAACAACCTTTGACAACTCAATAATGTTTTTTTTAATGAGGCAGGTTTTATTTACCTTGGTTTTATTTACCTTGGTCATTCTTTTGTTATCTCAGTGTTAATCTCTCTTTTGCCTTCTCTTCATTCCAAGTTGCATTTTATCCCTGTTTTATTGTAACTGCTACCTTATTCTTCTATCACATGTTAATGTTTTTAAGTTATTAAGTATTTATTCTGTTGTCACACCTTGTTATTTGTAAACCGGCATGATGCGACTCCCATCGCGAATGCCGGTATATAAGAAATTTAAATAAATAAATAATAAATAGAGACAGTTAAAGCTCAAATCCTCTGTAGAAGAAGCAGAACTAGAAAAGAGATTTAAGGAATGGCTTACATTAGGGGTTATTCAGCTTTATCCCGCACATATGGGTTTAGTTCACATCCCCAAGCCAATAGAAATTGCATTAACTAAACCATTTAATCCCCAGAAATAGTACCCTGTACACCGAAAATTCTGAGATGACCTTGATGAGATTGTTACTCAGAAAGTGGCTCAAGGGGTTTTAAGAGAGGAATATTCTCAATATAATTCCCCTCTGCTCCCAGTACCCAAACCAAATGGGAAGACCCACATGGTCATCGACTATTGGGTCCTGAATGCCTCCTCTGAAACTGATGTGTCAACATTTGGTGGACGATTTGCGTTTTTTATTTATTTAGGAGATTAATAGCAGGAGAGGTGGGGATGTGAATAAGATGTTGTTGTAGACAGAGCAAAGGTGGATATTTTTTCTGAGAACCCTAGTTACGATAGATTTGAACAAAAAAAGTTGATTGGGTGGCATGTTTTTGAATCAGAGTGAATTGATTGGCTCCCGTGTCCTTTAAAGTGTGCTATGGAGAGTGAGTGTAGTCACCTGATTTACACAGCTGAAAGGCATGACGTGATGGATGCTGAAGGACTGTGAGCATCTTCGTTGGTTTTGTGGTAAGATTTTCAACTTCTCAAATGCAGTTCTCATAAAACTTTTGGGTAGAGTTAAGCATTAAAAAAGTGGATATTTGTTTAATTGTTTCAGGAAAAGAAAAAAACATGTGAAAATGGAAGAATAGTATTTTCTCCGTAGACTTCTTGATGTTTTTGAAGTTGGGAATGGAGGTTTGTACTTTTATATGTGCATCTATGGGATATAAGAACATAAGAACATAAGAAATTGCCATGCTGAGTCAGACCAAGGGTCCATCAAGCCCAGCATCCTGTTTCCAACAGAGGCCAAAACCAGGCCACAAGAACCTGGCAATTACCCAAACACTAAGAAGATCCCATGCTACTGATGCAATTAATAGCGGTGGCTATTCCCTAAATAAAATTGATTAATAGCCATTAATAGACTTCTCCTCCAAGAACTTATCCAAACCTTTTTTGACCCCAGCTACACTAACTGCACTAACCACATCCTCTGGCAACAAATTCCAGAGCTTTATTGTGCGTTGAGTGAAAAAGAATTTTCTCCGATTAGTCTTAAATGTGCTACTTGCTAACTTCTATTCTAGACATCTCATGATTTTAAAGACCTCTATCATATCCCCCCTCATCTCCAAGCTGAAAAGCCCTAATGTCTTTAGCCTTTCCTCATAGTATTACACGTGCTGCCCATGGCGCGGCCCTCTCACTTTCTTGCACGGACTCCAACTCCTGGTTCCTCTTCACTGGCAGTGGTGGGCCACCAGCTCCAATCTCGGGTTGCCTCCGGTGCCTCTGGCTCTGCCATGGTCCCCAGTATTGCCAGCCAAGATGTCCCTGCTCGTCTGGCCTCTCCGCGTGGCCCATAGAAAGACGCTGCCATCGGCACCACGCCCCTCCCGAGGCGCGCGCATCGCTGATTCTTTTAAAGGGTCCGTGGAGGGAACCTGGCTGCAGCCCTGAATGCTGACTTCAGACTCTTCAGCGTATATAGGTCAGGCCTCGCTCCATAGTGTTGCCTTTGCAACAGGTCTCCTCGTACTCATTGCTGATAGAGAGTTGTCTCTATGTTGTGTTCCTGTCTCCTGTGGTTCCCAGTTCTGTCTTCCTCATTCCTGCCCTGTCTATGTGTTGGACTAACTTTCTGGTTTTCGACTCGGCTTTGTTTGACTATTCTTCAGCCTATCTCCAACCTCGGACCTCTGCTACATTTGACTATGCTTCAGCCTATCTCCAAACCTGGACCTTTGCTACATTTGACCACGCCAGCCTTCTCCGTGCCCTGACCATTGCCTTGATTGACTATGCCTGCCTTCTCCGTGCCCTGACCATTGCCTTTGTTGACTACGCCTGCATATCTTCTTCTATATAAATAAAAAATGTTAAATAGTTTGTATGTCGTCGCTAATCTCGCCAACCGCTTAACCGAATGCGTTCAAATTTGCACACAACATTCACTTCCCATACAGGAAGGATCTTATACACTTACATTACATATAGGTCACACCTCTGACAGGTAATACAAGTTAAAAAATTGCTTACACAAAACAGCGACATCTGGTAGCCATCAGCGCAAGCGCAACCTCTTACACCTTTCACACACACTCCCCACCCCCACACAGGGCTATTGTCTTTCATTCACACTCCCTCATAACACACAGAAATCCACACTCATCACACCACACACCCCCACCCACACACCTGCCAATGTCACTTACTTCACCCACCCTCCCAAAACACACCAAAACACGAATTCCTGGCTGCTAAATTGGGAAGCCACACATTTCACACACCCTCCGATTTTATATTAAAATACCCTCTTCCACCCACTCACGCACTGCACTCCGATCACACACTATACCTGAAACAAGTCCGTGCTTCTCCGCCGGCACCACAGGAACGGTCCGGGACACATCACATTCAGTAGGGCGTCGGATGACAGCAACCAAAATGGCGCCAGCGGACCTTGCCCTTACTATGCTATACGGAGACAACAATGACGTCGCTACACCATGTGACATTGTGAGGTCAAGAGCCCGTCGGCGCCATATCCTCAGCGGACATTTGCCCTTACTAGATCACGAATACTGACGCATCCCTTTCACCGGTGAAGTTTTGCAACATGGCAGCCGGCGGAACAAACCCTAGCACATACCCTCGTCACCAGCTGGCAGTTTACACAGGTAGCCAGGGAGGAGCACGGTGGGGGACCGTTCTTATTTTCCGCCGTGCGTTTTTCACAAGGGGGGGGCCCACTCATTCTCCACATCTCCCGAGAGGGGGGCTGTAGCGTGGGTTGCTCTATTTCGCCGGGTTGGGGGTGGGGGGGCCAGGAAGGTGTGCTTGCATATTTAAACTATTCTTTGCTGGAGCTGTTCATTTGGGGTACAAAAAAAACAAAAACACACAAACTGTAACCTTTACTGCTCTGTTCTGTTTTTTCAACTTAACCAGGCTCAGCCACAGCAACGCGTGAACCGATTGCTTTCAAATTTGGATACAAGCTTCACCTCACATATGGCAAGGTTCTTCCACACTTACGTTACATATATATCACACCGGGGGCTGGTAAAAAAGTTTTAAAATTTGGTTCCACAAAACAGCGACATCTGCTGGACGTAAGCGCAAGTTCTTACACCTTGCACAAACGCTCACACCCCACACACACGTGACCAATGTTTGGGATTCACACACCCTCTGACCAGACACAAATCCACCCTCCTCACACACCCCCCCCCCCCCCGCCGCACACATGCCAATTGTACTTACTTCACACACCCTCCCAAAACACACAAAAACCCACAAAATTCCAGCATGCTACACCGGGAGGCCACTCACATGCCACATGTTTGCAATTCCCACACCCTACGAACTCACACAAAAACACCCTCCTCACACCCCCCACGCACATGACTTTTCTACTTACTGCCCACACCCTCAGAACGCACGCAAAACGGCAGAATAGGTCGGGCTGCTCCAGCGGAGGGGGGGGGGCAACACCGCTCCGTGACACATCGCATACACTACGGCCGTCGGCTGCCAGCAATCAAAATGGCGCCAACGGCTCTGTCCCTTACTAGGACACTCGGGAACACCAATGGCGACAGTAGCCCATGTGACATAGTAAAGGCGAGGGCCCGTCGACGCCATTTTCTGGACTGGCAACCGGCGCACCTTCGCCCTTACTATCTGAGCGAGACGACCGCTCCCATTGCTCCACCCCACTGACAGAGTAAGTTCTAACAGCCGTCGGAGACAGTTTCAGTGCTGGCTGCCAAGGGCCCGGCGCTAATACTTCCATGCCGGAACGAACGCCCGCTCCACCGACTACCATTTTTGACAGGTATCGGCGGGCCTGCGGGGGGGGGGGGTGCGTGGGGATGTTCTTGCGTCCATGTTCGGGGGGGGGGCAAGGGGCGGTTATCCCCATTCTCTTTTCTTTCTTTTCCACTTAACCTGGCTCTGCCACTGCAACGCGTGGCCAGGTACAGCTAGTATAGCTATAAAAAATATTTCAAAAGAGAAAAATTGTCATTACATATAAATATTAAGGGGCAGATTTTCAGAGCCCTGCTCGCGTAAATCCGCCCAAAACCGGGCGGATTTACGCGAGCAGGGCCCTGCGCGCCGGTAAGCCTATTTTACATAGGCCTACCGGCGCGCGCAGACCCCGGGACTCGCGTACGTCCCGGGGTTTTCGGAGGGGGGCGTGTCGGGGGCGTGTCGGGGGGCGGGCCCGGTCGTCGCGGCGTTTCGGGGGCGTGTCGGCAGCGTTTTGGGGGCGGGTACGGGGGCGTGGCTACGGCCCGGGGCGGTCCGGGGGCGTGGCCGTGCCCTCCGTACCCGCCCCCAGGTCGCGGCCCGGCGCGCAGCAGGCCCGCTGGCGCGCGGGGATTTACGTCTCCCTCCGGGAGGCGTAAATCCCCCGACAAAGGTAAGGGGGGGGTGTAGACAGGGCCGGGTGGGTGGGTTAGGTAGGGGAAGGGAGGGTAAGGTGAGGGGAGGGCAAAGGAAAGTTCCCTCCGAGGCCGCTCCGATTTCGGAGCGGCCTTGGAGGGAACGGGGGGAGGCAGCGCGGCTCGGCACGCGCAGGCTATACAAAATCGATAGCCTTGCGCGCGCCGATCCAGGATTTTAGTGGATATGCGCGGCTCCGCGCGTATCTACTAAAATCCAGCGTACTTTTGCTTGAGTCTGATGCGCAAGCAAAAGTAGGCTGATCGCGCTTCTTTTAAAATCTACCCCTAAGTGTAAATTTTGTTATTTGGATGTATTATCATTGTAGAAAGGATACATTGTAGAAAGGATACATGGTATACAAGTTGTATAGAAGATCCAGGAACAGAAGTGGATTGGATTACACTCCCCTGAAGAAGCTTATTAAGGCAAAACATGTTGGGAGTGTTAAAAACACTGTAAAGAAGGAAGGGAGTGCCAATACTTAACAAAACAGTGAAAAAGGAGTTTCACTACAAAGTGGGAATTTTTTAGAAAGATATGTGTGAATGAGTGTGTGAATGATTGTTTTAAGTGATGTGTTGTTCCTGAATATATATTTCTTGTGTATATCCAAAGAAGAAAGAAGGTGATGTAAAATGTTTTTTTTTAATTTTGTATAAAATAAAGATTGTTAAAATAAATTTATATGTCACTATATTTTATTGGTTGATTAGTAGCATGATATATTTATATAATTGCCAGTTCTTTTATTCATCTGAAACTGTGGCAGCGTAACCCTCAATCCAGCATCAACGATTGATAACTTGCCTTGCCCTAAGTGGAAAGCCACCTTAGATTTAGCTAATGGGTTCTGGAGTATAGCCTTGAGTTCCTCCCTGTTAACTGCATTTACATTCCAGGGAAAGCAATATCAATATATGATACTCCCCCAGGGATTTAAAATTTCCCCCGTATTATTTTCAGCAGCTGTTGAAGAGATCCTTCAACTACATCACATTGATAATGCCATACTATATGTTGATGACATATATTTGGCATCCAATACACTACATATACTTTGGCAGACAACAGTTAAACTGATACAGGTCCTGGGGGAAGAAAGATTAGTGGTAAATTTCACCAAAGCAAGAATAGGCTTTGAGGAAGTAAAATTTTGGGGATTTCTAATTGGGGTGGCAGGAGCTACACTCCAAGAAAAAATAATTTCCTTTCCCAAGTCACAAACTTCTCGCCAGTTACAGGTTATAATGGGAAGTCTCAATTTTGTCCGTAAAATGGTACCAAATTTTGCGGCACTAGCGAAACCCCTTATATGATCTGTTAAAAGGCGATGCAATTATAGATAGGGACTGGACCACTTTACATTTAGAATGCCTCCAGGAACTCCAGGAGGCTATAAAAAATTCAGCTCCATTAGAACACCAAAACCCTGTAAAGGATTTGGATCTTGTCCTTCAGGTTTCTGACTCACATTTCTTAGCTACAATAAGTAATCATGATGAGTTCCAACCTATTTGTTATATTACACACACTTTCTCTCTCTCCGAGAAAAAAGTTTAATATAGTTGAGCACATTTTAACAGCTGTCAGATATTGCCTTTCCAAAATTTCTACTTTGGCACAAGGTAAATGCATACATTGTTACACTGGTATACCACAACTGCAAGCAGTAACTTGGCACTCCCTACCTGAAAGAAAGGCTATCGCCACTCGCTGGGTGCAATGGCACGCCTATAGGGACGATGTACAATTCCATTATCAAAATGGTCTTGCAGACTCAGGCATTAAATTAGTTAGTGAGGAGGTCCTCCGAGATCCCCAACCAGACCGGATTCTCTCCCCTAACTCTAGAAAACTACAGGGTCATTTTTACTGATGGGTCTGCTACCCCATCTACTATCTCACAGCCTTCTTTGCAGGAGCAGCCAGTGTAATTTTAACTCTAATAAGAGAGGACAGTAGAAAATATCAGATACACACAATTGGCCATTAGGAGACATGTCAGCTCAACAAGCTGAACTTAGCACATTTCAAAAGGCCAAGGATGTGAATCGTGTCCTCGATCGTCTTAACGATCGATTTCGGCTGGGAGGGGGAGGGAATCGTATTGTTGCCGTTTGGGGGGGTAAAATATCGTGAAAAATCGTGAAAAATCGTGAAAAATCTAAAAATCTAAAAATCGCAAAACCGGCACATTAAAACCCCCTAAAACCCACCCCCGACCCTTTAAATTAAATCCCCCACCCTCCCGAACCCCCCCCAAATGAGTTAAATAACCTGCGGGTCCAGCGGCGGTCCGGAACGGCAGCGGTCCGGAACGGGCTCCTGCTCCTGAATCTTGTTGTCTTCAGCCGGCGCCATACACGTATGGCCGGCGCCATTTTCCATACGTATGGCCGGCGCCATTTTCCGTACGAAAACGATTCGCGGCGGGAAATCGCTCCCTGACCCCCGCTGGACCTCCAGGAACTTTTGGCCAGCTTGTGGGGGGCCTCCTGACCCCCACGAGACTTGCCAAAAGTCCAGCGGGGGTCCGGAAGGACCTCCTGCCGTCCAATCGTGTTCGTCTATGGCCGCCGCCATTTTTCGGCGCCATTTTGGAAAATGGCGCCGGCTGAAGACAACAAGATTCAGGAGCAGGAGCCCGTTCCGGACCGCTGCCATTCCGGACCGCCGCTGGACCCGCAGGTTATTTAACTCATTTGGGGGGGGTTCGGGAGGGTGGGGGATTTAATTTAAAGGGTCGGGGGTGGGTTTTAGGGGGTTTTAGTGTGCCGGCTCACGATTCTAACGATTTATAACGATAAATCGTTAGAATCTCTATTGTATTGTGTTCCATAACGGTTTAAGACGATATTAAAATTATCGGACGATAATTTTAATCGTCCTAAAACGATTCACATCCCTACAAAAGGCATTAACACATATTGAACACATGACCAATTTGGACCCAGAATGATCCATACTGGTTTGTTCAGATTTCACATATGTTGCTCTGGATACAACACACACATGAAAGTCTGGGAAAATAATGACTGTTTAGATGTTATTGGCACACTGGAGATTGATATTTTCTTCTTCCAAAACCTTTACAGTCCCGGTAATGGTTTTACATGTGCCAGCTCACCGGGCGGAAGGGGGGTATGCTCGTTTTAATAATATGGTGGATGAGGCTACCAAAAGAGCGGCTTCTCAGCAAGAAACCACTGTATGGGCACGGCTCTCCTGACATGGTTCTTTACATTTAAATGCCTGCAGAAATCAGGCTATGAAACTGGTTCGTGACTGTTTAGAATGTCAGCATACAAACCCTAAAAGGACAGGACCTCCTTATGTAGAAGGAAAACTTCCACGGGGGATAAGACCAGGACAGGTATTCTATATGGATCACATTGGACCACTTACCTCTTCGTGTGGCTGCCAACATATCTTAGTGGTGCTAGACTCCTTTTCAGGCTTCGTTTTCCTATTTGAACAGAAATGCCTTACAGCAGCTGTGACTGTTAATCATCTTGCTATTGTTTTTGGTATTTTGCCTTTTCAGTTTTTCTGCACAGATGGAAGTCCGGCCTTCAGAAATCTAGAGGTTGAAAACGTCTGTGCTGGCCAGGCCACTCCATTACCCATCAGTTCTCATACCCCCACCGTCCAGACTCTAATGGTATGGTAGAACAGGTGAATGATGAGGTTAAATGTAGCTTGTAAATTTTTGCCTTAAAAACTAGTCCCAAAGATTGGTACCATAATCTTCCAGAGATACAAATCCGGCTAAATAGTATCATAACTGCCAATCATGAAGCGCTCTGTCTCTCTTTGGGTTCTCTATGCTAGAAAACATGGGGTCCTCGAAGGTGATGGTTATCTCTGATGTAGTCCCTCGGAATCCGAATCCATTTCTGATTGGTTCCGTAGTATTGAGCAAAATGCATGTTCATGGCTCATTAGAATTATACTGGTCTAAACCCTTTATTGTTACAGAACTTCTAGATACCTTAGGACTGTTACTTTCTGACTCTAATCCAGAGTACAGAAAAGTTGTGTCTATTAGAGATGTCAAGCTGGTATCCGAGACTCTGGGGTTTTCCGATGCAAGTGCCTCCATTCGAACCCCAGCCTCTACTGCATCCACAGTTTCCACTGATGCAGATGAGACAGGAGAGTCCGATGCTGCCAAGCGCCCCCACCACTCAAGACATTGATATTTTTCTGAGAAGTGACATGACTGTGCCAAACCCAGAACAAGAAGAACAGGTCGTTCTTGATGTAACTTGTCCTATGTCTGAACGCTTTCCGCTTCTAACCCGCTTCCAGCATCAGCTTCTAAGTGCATGTTGTATAATTTATTCCCCGATCAGTACTTTTTTGCATGCGGGATTTTCTTTCTATAAACCTTACTATATTATTGCATGTTGGGTGTTCTTGGTAATTGCATTTCCCATCTCTCTCTACTACCTTTTATCTCATACCCAAGTGCATTCCACCACTTTTCCCGAAACTTCTTGGGTACTCCGTTACTGTCACTCACATATAAATAAACATTCACTTTCTAAACCACTGTCACTCCTCGCTGTGACTTTTCCATCTGGTGTAATCTTGGTTCCGTACTATGGCTGGTTAGTGCAGGACCCTGTTCTTTTGCATATTGATGTTCCTTTTAGGTACTACACTCACCAAGTCTGGCAAGGCATCTCTCCGAAATCTCAACCTGAGGGTCATGAGTCCAAGCTTATTGCTCTGTTCCAACAACCGGAGCAATCTTCCCTATAGCTTACTTCGATCACATCGGAATCTCCTCTTGATGGCTTCTGCGCAGAGTTCTGCTCATCTAAGTACCAAAACTTGTTCCTGGGTTTCCGAAACGAAGGTGCCAATCTTACTAAAATCCTTAGATCACCATCATGGAAACTACAGTACTGTTCCCAACCATATATTGGTGTTCCAGAATAGTTCCAGAAAAGATTTGCCCTTTGACCCTGCCTCCATAATGATTCTTGTGCCTGCCAAAACCTCCTAGCAGAAGTACTTCTGGAGGACTCCTCACCTGGTCCTATGCAAGGACTTTCAGTTTTGCTTAAAGGTCTTGTTTTCTCCTGGATGGACATCTTTCCTGATGTAACACTCTCTTATGACAATTATTCCACATTTGGGGAATGAGGATACAGGATTCCCCCGCCCAACGATTAAATATTCTCTGTCTTATGTTTGTAGGCAACCGTATGAAATTCTGTTTTTAAATAGTACACATTATCATGTATTTTGTGATGAATTGCCTGTTAATTTCACTCACTGGGAACGAATCCCTTATCGTAATAATACTTTGTGGAACAATGCTAGTGGGAACAATAGGTTCTTTTGTGCTCAGTCCTCGTCCACCCAGACATAATGCCCATGTTGCCCTAATTGGGGTTATCAAGTTAACCTCTGCAATAAAAGATTTCGTAATAGGGTATGGGGACCTTTTTTTTACACAGGAAGCATATTTCTTTTCAAACAGACTAGTGCAAGGTAGATCTTTAACTGCTGCCTGCATTTGAGGCTTAGCAGAAGGGAGGAATGAAACGGAAGTTACATCCATTTTAGACCTTATTATGCAGACTAAGTGGCTGAACGAGTCATTTTCCCTACCCAACTGGGTAATAAGAACAGCAAGAAGAAAAAGAAGACATGTTCTGAAACATGAAACTCAGAGCACTTTTCTTAATCTTAATAATAGAATTAAAGCTGCTATCAAGGGTATTCAGTCTAATGAATACCAGCTGAAAGCAGGAGTTTTTCAGTTAAGAGATTATTTGGCTCAAACCCTACAGTTAGGAATTGAAGCCATAAACATGACTGATGAGAAAATACAGGTCTTAGTGAGAATAGAACAGCTAACTCATTTTATAGATGGTCTCACTTCCCCAAAACCGAAATGGGGGGACCTTCCACTGGGAAAAATATTAGAGGAAATAAAACTCACAGCAGAACAAATTCAGTGTGCCCATGTGGAGGCCCCGCAAGTTATTTTGCAGGTCACCAAACATGAAATGAGAAAAGAACCATGGGCAACCTTAGGGTCAACATTAGTACAAGGGGTTAGATGCATTTTTCTCCCTATCACCACATAGGTGTGGAAGAAATGTTAGGAAATTCAAAATTGGGGACAAGATATTGAAAGTAGTTATGGTAGCAATGAATGGATAAAGACAAAATCTTTGAACCAACACATTTGTGCATTAATAATGCTGGTTATCACTGGATTATAGCACAGGTTTTGCACAAGGTTCCTGTAACTGTGTGCAATTCTCTGGTGCAAGTTTAAAATACCTGCCTCACACTGGAAGGAGAGACTGATTGCCCTCTAGAACCAAATCTGTTATTAGGTGTGGACCATAGGAATTTTATCCCATGCTTAGATCCCAGCTCACCAAAACTGCAATATATGGAATTTAAGCCAGTACAATTCACTGAGTTGAACATGCTATTGACTCATGTTTTAAATGTGAATGTATTATTGCGAAATTTGTCTTTGTTCTGGTTAATGTCTGAGGATGAGTTCTTGCAGCATCTGAGGATGATAGAATTAACAGCTAGTGAATGGGAACTGATCCTGGAAGAGCTGCTGAAACCGGAGGTTTTTTCCAATGCTCTGGGTTGAGCCTTCTCTGGATTAGTGTGTGGTATAGTAAAAACAGCTGTAGGAGTAGTTAGAGCTATAACTGAAGGGGTGGGTGGCCTCCTTCATGATTTAGGGATCAATCTATTCCCATTAATCCTGGGAATCATAATAATAATTGACGTTCTATTCTTTTGTTTTAGGAGAAATTAGAACAAAGAGCCATGAACTGAAGATGGCATGTGCAAACCCAACATTACAACCTCTGACAAATCCTATGATAGAAGCACTGATTGTTAGCCTGGGACCTGACCTCATAAAGACTGAACATTGCCGAAAAGACTGTCGCCAGCCATCTGTGGATCACTGAAAAGGGTTTTGAACGCTCACATTTGCAGGTGTGCGCCTTGGCAACTTCTGCCTTGTTACTTCGGTATCTGCTCTCTGGCAGATTATCAGTTTAGACATCGACATGGCTCATTGGATGCCACCCCCTACGTATCCGGTGGAATCTCCAGAGCCCCCAGCCTGGTAACAAACTCGACCTGGATTTTGGCATCTAGTCCACAGTTTCTTGCAATGGATGATGGATTGCAGATACTGGGTCCTCCACACCCCACTCCTGCTGTCTCTCCAAGGGATGGAAAAAATGAATTCAAGGTCTGGCTGGATGACCTCATCTCATTCGAAAGCAACTATCCAATTACCCTCTCAACCACAACAACCAAGTCATGATCCAGTTGACTGAGGACTGTTGATATCTGCCCACCTTCAAAAGGGCTGGTATGTGTCTTACTCACCATCAAACCAATTACCCATCATGCACCTCTGCCACTTTGGTTCATCTGCTCAAACAATTGGTAAGTAGGAATGGCCAATGTTGCCCACAGATCCCTACACAGGACGGAATCCATGACTTCTGACCGATAGAATCCGGAATCCAGACCTCTGACCAATAGAGACTATTGTTGTTATGGACCCTCATCCTTAAATGATTGGATTGAGAACAGCATATGTTATTTTATTTTAATTTCACATTCCTTGCGTATAAATGTTTTCGTACTTCCCACCTCTATGTATCAACCTGATAATGTAACCATTTCTAAAATATCATTTGTATTTCTATCTCTGTCCCTGTTATGCTGTGAGCAAACCTGGCTCAGCACATACAGCTTATTATGTAGCCACTTCTCCCCCAAGCTTCTTAGCACTTTGCTGATCCATATGTGTCTAGCTATGTTTTGAACTTGCTTAACTGACTTCATGGGGGGTTGTCATAAAATGGGTTTCTTTGTTAGAAAATGTGTTAGAAAAGTGTTTCTTTACAGCCATGCACATGTACAGTGTAGTCAGTTAAATCAAGTTTATATTGAAGCATATGAAATGCATTTTATAGTTTTTCTTAGATGAGGGCCTCTTCTAGGCTGCCTTCCAACTCCTGGCACCTGTGTGCTCGGAGGGGCAAATTTGTTAACTTTCTTGATAAGAACATAAGAACATAAGAAAATGCCATACTGGGTCAGACCAAGGGTCCATCAAGCCCAGCATCCTGTTTCCAACAGTGGCCAATCCAGGCCATAAGAACCTGGCAAGTACCCAAAAACTAAGTCTATTCCATGTAACCATTGTTAATGGCAGTGGCTATTCTCTAAGTGAACTTAATAGCAGGTAATGGACTTCTCCTCCAAGAACTTATCCAATCCTTTTTTAAACACAGCTATACTAACTGCACAAACCAAATTCTCTGGCAACAAATTCCAGAGTTTAATTGTGCGTTGAGTAAAAAAGAACTTTCTCCGATTAGTTTTAAATGTGCCCCATGCTAACTTCATGGAGTGTCCCCTAGTCCTTCTACTATCCGAAAGAGTAAATAACCGATTCACATCTACCCGTTCTAGACCTCTCATGATTTTAAACACCTCTATCATATCCCCCCTCAGTCGTCTCTTCTCCAAGCTGAAAAGTCCTAACCTCTTTAGTCTTTCCTCATAGGGGAGTTGTTCCATTCCCCTTATCATTTTGGTAGCCCTTCTCTGTACCTTCTCCATCGCAATTATATCTTTTTTGAGATGCGGCGACCAGAATTGTACACAGTATTCAAGGTGCGGTCTCACCATGGAGCGATACAGAGGATTTATGACATTTTCCGTTTTATTCATCATTCCTTTTCTAATAATTCCCAACATTCTGTTTGCTTTTTTGACTGCTGCAGCACACTGAACCGACGATTTCAATGTGTTATCCACTATGACACCTAGATCTCTTTCTTGGGTTGTAGCACCTAATATGGAACCCAACATCGTGTAATTATAGCATGGGTTATTTTTCCCTATATGCATCACCTTGCACTTATCCACATTAAATTTCATCTGCCATTTGGATGCCCAATTTTCCAGTCTCACAAGGTCTTCCTGCAATTTATCACAATCTGCTTGTGATTTAACTACTCTGCACAATTTTGTGTCATCTGCAAATTTGATTATCTCACTCGTCGTATTTCTTTCCAGATCATTTATAAATATATTGAACAGTAAGGGTCCCAATACAGATCCCTGAGGCACTCCACTGTCCACTCCCTTCCACTGAGAAAATTGCCCATTTAATCCTACTCTCTGTTTCCTGTCTTTTAGCCAGTTTGCAATCCACGAAAGGACATCACCACCTATCCCATGACTTTTTACTTTTCCTAGAAGCCTCTCATGAGGAACTTTGTCAAACGCCTTCTGAAAATCCAAGTATACTATATCTACCACCTGGCTATTCTGTCTATTTAAACCCCTGATAAAGACAGTACAGGAGAGAGGAGCAAGACAAACCCTGACTGACCGCATGAGAGAGACAATAAAGGGCTAATCACTTCATGAAATTGGTAAGCATCTGATTACAAGTTATTTCTGCATACAAGAACCCTAGCTAGTATAATTAACCCTAGTTAGTATTAGCAAATTATGCACTAGAAAGAATGTATTTTACAAGAAAATGTCTTTAGTAGATATTTATCTGATTGCTATAATTTCAGTAACTATTGTTACCATACTTATACTTATAGCTATGTACTGTTTGATTAAAATAAGATTTGAGAAATACAATGCTACATAAGCTAATCACATGCCTTAAAAGATTATAACTGTTATCTGAATAAAGAGACTGTTATTTTCATACATCCGAACATAATTATTTTTTTAAAGAACTCTATTGGGGGACCCTCATCTCTAAATAATAAAAAACTTCCCTAAGGGCTGGAGGGTCTTATGAAAAGGTAGGATAGGAGCAGAGCTTATCCTGACTTTCACTGACAACTGTCCCAGGGAAGCATGTGCCGGCTGCTGGCCGGTGTGAGGAGTTTACTTCTGTTCTGTGGGAGCAGTAAGTACAAAAATAAAAAAAAAATGGGGATAGGTAGGGTTAGTTTAGGGGTCAGGGAAGAGAGGGAAAGAGGGAGGAAGGATCATGTTAGGGCTAAGGAAGTTCTCTCCCAGTCTGCTCCTTTATTGGAGCAGACTGGGAGGGAACTGGGGAAGTCCTACTTGCTTTGCCACTCGTATTATTCTAAACGTCCCCTCCTGCGTGGAGAGCAGACTATCTGTCCACATATGCGCATACAGGCATGAAAATCCAGCACATGTTCATGCAGGAAATGTATTCTATAACATGCGTGTGCTGACGTGCGCATTATATAAAATAGCCACATCCATGTGTGGGCGCCAGAAACCACGCATACATGGATGCACGCGCACATGTTTTTAAATCTACCCCTTAGGTACTTTAAAAGCAGATGTAAGCAAGCAGAGTAAATGCACCAAATTTAATGCACACATTAGCAAAAACTCAGGGAGCGAATTTACATGATAAACTTCTGATGACAATGCCATGGAAGAGAATGGTTGATAAAGATACTCCAGGACAGTTTGCATGCGGTCATTGTACAGTTTCCCAGAATGTATTACAAATTAAGGGCTGGATTTTTAAACCTGCATGCACAAATATATGCCCGATTTTATAACATGTGCGCGCAGTCGCGTGCATGTTATAAAATCCGGGGTCGGCGCACAAGGGGGTGGACGCCGAGCCCTAGGGAAGCCCTGATGGCTTTCCCAGTTCCCTCCAAGGCCGCTCTAAAATCGGAGCAGCCTCGGAGGGAACTTTCCTTCTGCCCCCCCCCCCCCCCCACACCTTCCCCTCCCTAAACCCTCCCAACCTCTATTTCATAAGTTATGCCTGCCTCTGGGCAGGCGTAGGTTGCGCGCACCAGCTGAGTGCCAGTGCGCGATCCCCTGGCATGGCTGCTGTGCTGGAGGCCTCGGTCCCGCCCCTTTCACAAAGCCCGAGGACATATGCGCATCCCGGGGATTTGTGCGCGTCGCCGGGCCTATGCAAAATAGGCTCAGCGTGCGCAGGAGGTTTACGTGCGTAACCCTTTTAAAATCCGTCCCTAAGTTTTTTTTTACCATTCAGAACCAAAAATAAAATATTTTTTGAGAGCACATTTCAATTGTGAAACCACTCAGGTACTGTATGCAATTTTGTGTCCTTGTTTAAAGATTTATATTGGACAAACTAAACTTGCGATTAAAACCTGATCATTCAACATAAAAGTTGTATTCAGACTAAACATCTGGAATCACCATTGGTGAAATATTGGCTTTCACAAAATCATACTGTTGATGATATACGTTTTTTTAAATCATTCAGTGGATTAATTTACCAAGGGGAGGGAATATCTCCCTAATGCTTCGGCGGATGGAACAATGATTCATATATAATTGGCATACAGTTAGCCCAGTAGGCTTGAATACATCAATAAAGTGGGATGCTTTTTTCTAGATGATTTTAAGAAGAAATCTAATATGGGAAGGATGTTTACAACCAAAGGATGTTTTTTACGACTAAGATAACTATGTTAACAAGCACATGAATTTTTGAACACTCTGTTAAACATCAAAACTTTGTAAACCATTGTGATGGCGAAACCGAACAATGGTATATAAAACTTGATAAATAAATAAAATAAATCTACCGATTTAATGCCCAATATAATAAAGAGAATAAAGCTTTTAATGCAAGGGTGGGCAAACTTGCACCTCCAAGCAAAAAACGCTCTATTGGCTGAGGGGGGGATATGATAGAGGTCTACAAAATCATGAAAAGACTTGAATGGGTATATGTAAACCAGTTATTTACTCTCTCAGGAAGGACTAGGGGGCACTCCATGAAGTTAGCAAGTAGTACATTTAAAACAAATCAGAGAAAATTCTTTTTCACACAATGAACAATTAAGATCTGGAATTCATTGTGGTAGTTAATGTAACTGGGTTTAGAAAAGGTTTGGATACGTTCTTGGAGAAGTCCATAAGCTGCTATTAATTAATAAGGAATATTAGCTTGGGATCTATTTATTGCTGAATACTTGCTAGGTATTTGCGACTTGGATTTGCCACTGTTGGAAACAGTGTAATGGGCTTGATAGACCCTTGGTCTGACCCAGTACGGCAACTTCTTATGTTCTTTGTTCCAACCTATAGAGCTTTAAATTAATATAATATCCAGCCCACCAACATTCTAATTACAGAGCTGTCATTGAAGGCCCAGTCTCAGGATGTCATAAGAGGCCTTCACTCATGACAATTATAAAGCTGCCCCAGCTATGGCACCTGACATTCTCCACTGGCCAGCTCTTTTTTTCTTCGCTGCAGTCTGGAAGGCAGAGAAGAATGGGTGCAGAAAGTGCATGCAGGAGGAGATTCTGTGTGCTTATGTGTGTGCCTGGCAGGTTCCTCCTGTCGCATCCCAGTTAGAAAAACCTTTAATAGGCTATGATGCTTTAAGAATTTATCACAACTATTTGGGGTTTCCCCCCATTTTAAAGTCCAGCAGTTGCACTGACAGTCCTTTGCCAATGGATCACATAACACTGCTCTTTCTGGAGCATCCAGTCTGTCTGGCCACTAATTGATGCCAACGTGCAAAGGCATGAATTCTATCCTCCTGGAGGTTGTGAATGCTGCCTGTGCAACATCTCTGTCCCTCTGCCCAAGGAGAAAAGGGAATCAAACCCAGGTTTACTACAATATTGCTGGGGATATTTTTTAACACCTTGTTTAAAATACTTGTACCTAGACAGCAAATCACAAAGCTCTTTGTGCACCTTAGAATTATAGCAATTATAATGTAGCTAGATAAAATGGTTCAACATTTTAATCTCCATTATCACACATAAGAACATAATAACATAAGAAATTGCCATGCTGGGTTAGACCAAGAGTCCATCAAGCCCAGCATCCTGTTTCCAACAAACCAGGCCACAAGAACCTGGCAATTACCTAAACTCTAAGGGGCGGATTTTAAGAGCCCTGCTCGCGTAAATCCGCCTGGATTTACGCGAGCAGGGCCTTGCGCGCCGGTGCGCCTATTTTACATAGGCCTACCGGCGCGCGCAGAGCCCCGGGACTCGCGTAAGTCCCGGGTTTTTTTTAGGGGGGCGTGCCAGGGGCGTGTCGGGGGCGGGGCCGACCGGCGTGGTGTTTTCGGGGCGGGACACGGCATTTCGGGGGCGGGCCCGGGGGCGGGGTTTTGGGACGGGGCGGTCCGGGGGCGTGGTCGCGCCCTCCGGAACAGCCCCCCGGTCCCGTCTCGGCGCGCTGGAGGCCCGCTGGCGCGCGGGGATTTACTTCTCCCTCTGGGAGGCGTAAATCCCCCGACAAAGGTAAGGGGGGATCTAGATAGGGCCGGGGGGTGGGTTAGATAGAGGAAGGGAGGGGAAGGTGAGGGAACTGCGGCAGGCTGCGCGGCTCGGCGCGCGCCGGCTACACGAAATCGGCAGCCTTGCGCGCGCCGATCCAGGATTTTAGCGGATACGTGCGGCTACGCGCGTATCTACTAAAATCCAGCGTACTTTTGTTTGCGCCTGATGCGCCAACAAAGGTACGCTAAGGCGCGCTTTGTGAAAATCTACCCCTAAGAAGATCTCATGCTACTGATGCAATTAATAGCAGTGGCTATTCCCTAAGTAAACTTGATTAATAGCCGTTAATGGACTTCTCCTCCAAGAACTTATTCAAACCTTTTTTGAACCCAACTACACTAACTGCACTAACCACATCCTCTGGCAACAAATTCCAGAGCTTTATTGTGCGTTGAGTGAAAAAGAATTTTCTCCAATTAGTCTTAAATGTGCTACTTGCTAACTTCATGGAATGCCCCCTAGTCCTTCTATTATTCGAAAGTGTAAATAACCGATTCACATCTACTCATTCAAGACCACTCATGATCTTAAAGACCTCTATCATATACCCCCTCAGCCATCTCTTCTCCACTAACCATCTCTTCTTTCACTAACAGAGACAAAGGCCATGTCTGAATATATACAAGAAAATATGGCAACTCTATTGCTGCACATCAATAATAAGACAAATGTCTCTACTAGACAGTGTAGCAAATAATAATAACTAAATTATTCCTGATTCCCTTGGATTCATGCACTTGTATATTACAAGGAAAATCATAGTTTTTGTTCTTTTGTTTTATCTTATTTTGTTAGTGAACAAAGAAACACTGTGATGATATTTGGAATATATATTTGCAAATATTGAATAACTAGGACATTTTTTTTTATTATTTTAAAGGCAATAACAACTAGAAAATAGATGAAGGTCATCATTTATTTAGTGAGCTTATCAAATGCAGAACTAGCCTGCCTAATAAATAAAATTTGCTGTACCAAGTTGTGAACATTCAAGCATATAGATAATATATCTATGTGTAAATAGATTTTAATAATTTACACACCAGAAGAATATTTAAAAGCCTTTAAAAAATCTCTCTGCTATTTCACCAACACATGTAAATACCTTTCATCTAATATTCTGTATTTGATTTGTGAGCATTGATATCTTTGTATTTTGTGGGTGCGGTCATTAAATTATACCACACAAATAATATTGAATTGTATAAATCAAACATAAAGGATGGATGTTCATGTGTTAATTGCTGGGTGTTGGATTATGAATGGGAATATGTTTCTATTCTATCTAGGACGATACAGAACCAATGAGCCAGACAGCAAAAATTAATTTGAATAAGGAGCAATATACTATAAGCTAACAAGCATCTGTTGCTTGCAGGTGGAATAGAAGTGTAGAATAAATAAGTGGGATGTTGATATTTTTCAAGATTTCCAGTCCACTTGAAGACATTATATTAAGTTACAGTAGTAAGAAAATACTATTAGGTCAAGTCTCTGCTCAATATAATACTGTAGGAGCCAGCCACCGGTGGCTTTTGTTCTGTTTCGGAGTGTGAACCCTTGGGCCAGCGAAGAATGTATGTCCGGTCGCTGGAAGGCGAGGCCACGTCTGGAACTCTCATGAGATGGAAGAACAGGAAATCTGGATGCAGGCGCCTCCTGCAGGTCGTGTGGTCCAGATAGCTGACGCCTCCTGCCGATTATAGGATCCGAGACGTCTCCGATGGGTCATGGAAGATAAAGCTGAGCTGGCGCCTACAGCAGGTCGTGAGATCCGAGATGTCTCCAATGAGTCGTGGAAGGTAAAGCTGAGTTGGCGCCTCCAGCAGGTATTGAAATCAGAGATAAGAATAGTCCAGGCAAAACAGAGCCTGAGGAGCTCCAAAGCCGGTCCTGAGGTCGAAAGCCAACATAAGAACATAAGAACATAAGAAAATGCCGTACTGGGTCAGACCAAGGGTCCATCAAGCCCAGCATCCTGTTTCCAACAGTGGCCAATCCAGACCACAAGAACCTGCCAAGTACCCAAAAACTAAGTCTATTCCATGTAACCATTGCTAATGGCAGTGGCTATTCTCTAAGTGAACTTAATAGCAGGTAATGGACTTCTTCTCCAAGAACTTATCCAATCCTTTTTTAAACACAACTATACTAACTGCACGAACCACATTCTCTGGCAACAAATTCCAGAGTTTAATTGTGCGTTGAGTAAAAAAAGAACTTTCTCCGATTAGTTTTAAATGTGCCCCATGCTAACTTCATGGAGTGCCACCTAGTCTTTCTACTATCCGAAAGAGTAAATAACCAATTCATATCTACCCGTTCTAGACCTCTCATGATTTTAAACACCTCTATCATATCCCCCCTCAGTCGTTTCTTCTCCAAGCTGAAAAGTCCTAACCTCTTTAGTCTTTCCTCATAGGGGAGTTGTTCCATTCCCTTTATCATTTTGGTAGCCCTTCTCTGTACCTTCTCCATCGCAATTATATCTTTTTTGAGATGCGGCGACCAGAATTGTACACAGTATTCAAGGTGCGGTCTCACCATGGAGCGATAAAGAGGCATTATGACATTTTCCATTTTATTCATAATTCCTTTTCTAATAATTCCCAACATTCTGTTTGCTTTTTTGACTGCTGCAGCACACTGCACCGACGATTTCAATGTGTTGTCCACTATGACACTTAGATCTCTTTCTTGGGTTGTAGCACCTAATATGGAACCCAACATTGTGTAATTATAGCATGGGCTATTTTTCCCTATATGCATCACTTTTCACTTATCCACATTAAATTTCATCTGCCATTTGGATGCCCAATTTTCCAGGATTATTCACAGCCAGTAGAGATGTGAATCGTGTCCTCGATCGTCTTAACGATCGATTTCGGCTGGGAGGGGGAGGGAATCGTATTGTTGCCGTGATATATCGTATTGTTGTCGTGATATATCGTTAAAATCGTTAAAACCCGCTAAAACCCACCCCCGACCCTTTAAATTAAATCCCCCACCCTCCCGAATCCCCCCCAAATGACTTAAATTACCTGGTGGTCCAGCGGCGGTCCGGAACGGCAGCGGACCGGAACGGGCTCCTGCTACTGAATCTTGTTGTCTTCGGCCGGCGCCATGGCACCGAAAAATGGCGGCGGCCATAGACCAACAGGATTCGACGGCAGGAGGTCCTTCCGGACCCCCGCTGGACTTTTGGCAAGTCTTCTGGGGGTCAGGAGGCCCCCCCCCAAGCTGGCCAAAAGTTCCTGGAGGTCCAGCGGGGGTCAGGGAGCGATTTCCCGCCGCGAATCGTTTTCCGTACGGAAAATGGCGCCGGCAGGAGATCGACTGCAGGAGGTCGTTCAGCGAGGGTTCCGGCGCCTCGCTGAACGACCTCCTGCAGTCGATCTCCTGCCGGCGCCATTTTCCGTACGGAAAACGATTCGCGGCGGGAAATCGCTCCCTGACCCCCGCTGGACCTCCAGGAACTTTTGGCCAGCTTGGGGGGGGCCTCCTGACCCCCACAAGACTTGCCAAAAGTCCAGCGGGGGTCCGGAAGGACCTCCTGCCGTCGAATCCTGTTGGTCTATGGCCGCCGCCATTTTTCGGCGCCATTTTGGAAAATGGCGCCGGCCGAAGACAACAAGATTCAGTAGCAGGAGCCCGTTCCGGACCGCTGCCGTTCCGGACCCTCAGGTAATTTAAGTCATTTCGGGAGGGTGGGGGATTGAAGGAGGTAGGATTTGGCAAGGAAATGTTTAAGTTATTTGGGGGGGGTTCGGGAGGGTGGGGGATTTAATTTAAAGGGTCGGGGGTGGGTTTTAGCGGGTTTTAGTGTGCCGGCTCACGATTCTAACGATTTATAACGATAAATCGTTAGAATCTCTATTGTATTGTGTTCCATAACGGTTTAAGACAATATTAAAATTATCGGACGATAATTTTAATCGTCCTAAAACGATTCACATCCCTAACAGCCAGTCCAGGAGTCGAGAGCCAGAGGGTACACCGTGGCCGGTCCAGGGGTCGAGAGCCAGAGAGTACACCAGAGCCGGTCCAGGGATCGAGAGCCAGAGAATACACCAGAGCCGGTCCAGGGATTGAGAGCCAGAGAATACACCATAGCCAGTCAGGGATTGAGAACCAGAAGACACACCTCAGCCAGTCAGGAGTCAACACGGAGGATCAGACGCAGGAACCTACTCAGGAACAAACCAGGAGCCAAGAAGTCAAGGCAAGGTCTGAGGTACAGGCCTTGCCTTTAAATAGTTCCCACCAGCTGGCACACCAGAGGAGAGCCAATCCCGGTGCAGGAAGGACTCCAGCAGCGAATCCACTGCTGCCAAGTAAGCCCCTGGAGGGGGCGGAGCCAGCAACCCGGGAGGGAGATGATGCCGCGGCCATGTTGCGTGGCGAGAACCGTGGCTCCAAGCCCTCGAAACAGCACCCCATCATTGGGAACGCGGCGGTCAGCCGCGCAGGTAAGGGACGGCTTCTGATCGTGGCTTGCCGCTACCGCAATTCATAACAGTACCCCCTCCTTTAGGCCTCCCTCTAGAAGGCTTGGGCTTCTCGGGATGAAGAGTATGGAAGGTCTTGAGAAGGTCCTTATCCAAGATATTTGTAGCTGGTTCCCAGGAATTCTCCTCCGGTCCAAAACCTTCCCATGCAAGAAGGTACTCCCATTTATGACCTCGTTTGCGCACATCCAGGACTTCTCGAACTTGGTAAATAGTATCTTCTTCAGCCCTTACCAGCGGAGAAACAGGTGTCTTACGAGAGGGCTAGGTGAGAAGTACAGGCTTCAAAAGAGATACATGAAAGGAATTATGAATACGAAGTGTAGGAGGTAGATGTAATTGATAAGTTACAGGACCCAATTGTCTTATCACTGGAAACGGACCAATGTACCGAGGAGCCAATCTCATGGAGGGGACTCGTAAATGAATATGTCTGGTACTTAGCCATTGTCTCCTGGAAAGAATCGCGGTGCAGGACGTCTGTGTCGATCAGCAAATTTCTTGGCAGTATTCGCCGCCCTCCATAGCATTTGTTGCGTATGTTTCCATAGTCGTTTCAGTTGTAAGGCTGTACACTGGGCCACCGGAGAGGCGACCGGCAAAGGTAGTGGTATGGGTGGAGCGGGTTGCTGTCCATAAACCATTTGAAATGGGGAAGCCCCCGTAGAAGTGCAAGTATGAAAATTGTGGGAAAATTCTGCCCAGGGCAGCAACGCTGCCCAGTCATCTTGTCGGGAGTTAACATAAGCTCGTAAAAATTGTTTTAAGGATCGGTTGGTCCTCTCCGCCTGCCCGTTGGCTTGGGGGTGAAAAGCAGTGGTGAAATCCAGAGCAATGTGAAATTTAGTGCAAAGACTCCTCCAGTATTTAGCTGTGAACTGTGATCCGCAGTCCGAGGTAATGTGCTGAGGAATACCATGGAGACGAAAAATGTGTAACATGAAGAGATGAGCCAAATGGGGAGCAGATGGGAGGGCGGGTAATGGTGTAAAATGGGCCATTTTGGAAAATCGATCCACTACAACCCATATAACCGTATGTCCTTCTGAGGATGGCAGATTGACAATGAAATCAGTTGAAATGTGAGACCAAGGTTTAGTAGGCACCGGAAGAGGTTGTAACAGTCCCCATGTCTTCCCTGTAGGATTCTTATGTTGAGCGCATATAGGACAATAATCTATGTAAGCGCGAATGTCCTTGCACATGCCCGGCCACCAATAGTGTTGCTGCAGAAGGGCAAGTGTTTGTTTCTGTCCGGAATGCCCAGCCACTTGGGAATCATGTCCCCATTTTAATACCTTGTTGCGAAGTCTCTGAGGTACCACAGTCTTGTCAACGGGAACCGTGAAAGTTGCAGAGAGGATAATACGAGCAGGATCGATGATGCTCTGTATAGGCTCTATGATATCCTCGCTGACAAAAGATCGCGATAATGCATCAGCCTTAATGTTCTTGTTGGCGGGTCTATATCAAATCTCAAAGTCAAAATGGGTAAAAAAAAGTGCCCAGCGGGCCTGGCATAGATTCAGACGTTGGGCTTGCTGTAAATAAATTAGGTTTTTGTGGTCCATGAAAACTGTGATCGTATGCTGAGCCCCTTCCAGCCACTGTCGCCATTCTTCAAAAGCGAGTTTAATGGCTAGCAACTCCCGGTCACCAATGGAATAATTGTGCTCGGCGGGAGAGAACTTCCTAGAAAAGTAGGAGCAAGGATGAGATATACCTGAAGCTGTTATATGACTCAACACCGCACCAACTCCTACAGTGGAAGCATCAACCTCAACAATGAAGGGACATCTGGGGTCTGGGTGATGAAGACAAGGTTGTTGTAGAAAGGAATCTTTAAGAGTTTGGAATGCCTCTGTAGCTTCAACTGGCCAGATCTTAACATTAGCTCCCTTGCGTGTGAGCGCAGTAAGCGGTGCAGCTAGCTTGGAAAAATCCTTGATGAAACTGCGATAATAATTTGCGAATCCGAGGAACCTTTGAAGTGCACGTAGACCAGTAGGTTGAGGCCAGTTCTGAATAGAGATGTGCTTTGTTTTTTTCTACCGGGTCGTTTTTTGACTCGGATACTTCGTGGTAAAATTCGGGTTTTCTCGTTTAGTTTTTTTGAAAAATGAAACGAGGAAACCCGAAACCGGCCCAAAAAATGAAGCAGGAAACGAAGCTAAAAGAAAACCCACCCCAAGCATTTAAATTCATTTTAAGACATTACATACAACCCCCACCCCACCATCCCGATCCCTCCCCAAGACTTACTAACATCCCTGGGGGTCCAGCGGGGTCCTGGGTTCCATTTGTCCCTCCGTGCCCGGTGTGCTACTGCAAGCCGTGCTCCTCAAAATGATGCAGAATAGCCTCTGAACTACTATGTCACAGGGGCTACCAGTGCCATTGGTCAGCCCCTGTCACATGGCCATCGGTGCCATCTTGTGCTCATACCATGTGACAGGGGCTGACCAATGGCGCCGGTAGGCCCTGTGACATAGTACGGGCAAAGGCTATCGGTACCATTTTGATTCCTGGCAGCCGACAATGAAATCGCCCCCGGACCCCCGCTGGATCCCCAGGGATTATTGGCAAGCCTTGGGCGGGGGTCAGGAAGCCCCCCCCCAAGCTGGCCAAAAGTCCCTGGGGGTCCAGCGGGGGTCCAGGAGCGATCTCCTGCACTCGTGCCGTCGAATGCCAGGAATCAAAATGGCGCCAATAGCCTTTGCCCATACTATGTCACAGGGGCTACCGGCGCCATTGGTCAGCCTCTGTCACATGGTATGAGCACAAGATGGCGCCGATGGCCATGTGACAGGGGCTGACCAATGGCGCCGGTAGCCCCTGTGACATAGTAGTTCAGAGGCTATTCAGCACCATTCTGAGCATGGCTTGCAGTAGCACACCGGGCACGGAGGGACAAATGGAACCCAGGACCCCGCTGGACCCCCAGGGATGTTAGTAAGTCTTGGGGAGGGATCGGGATGGGGGGAGGGTGGTTGTATTATACTTAATCTTAATGTTTGGGGTGGTTTTTAATTTAAAAAAAAAATGTGCCCCTCTCCCCACACAAACCCGAAAAACAAAATTTCCCCGAAGTTCGGGGAAAATCCTTTTCGGGTTTTGGGGTCCCCGAACCACGACGAATTAGGCAATTTCATTGCAATTGCCTAATTCGTGATAAACGATTGCACATCTCTAGTTCTGAATACATCTTAGTTTAACAGGGTCCATCTGAAAACCTTGCTTGGAGATAATATACCCCAGGAAAGTAAAGATTCAGTCTCGAAAACACATTTCTCCAATTTAGCATATAAGTGATTCTCTCTTAACCATTGCAGAATCTGTATAACATGTTGACGATGAGCTTGTAAGTCTTTAGAAAAAATTAATATATCGTCTAGGTAGACCACCACACAGATATACAGTAAGTCTCTGAAGATTTCGTTAATGAAGTGCTGGAAGACGGCTGGAGTGTTGGTTAAGCCGAACGGCATAACTAAATATTCGTAATGTCCGTCCCTGGTGTTAAAAGCCGTCTTCCATTCGTCGCCCTCACGAATCCGGACTAGATTATATGCTCCAAGTAAGTCGAGTTTAGAAAAAATTTGGGCTCCTTGTAACCAATCAAATAATTCCGCAATAAGGGGTAACGGGTATCTGTCCTGAATGGTTATAGCGTTGAGTCTCCTAAAATCAATATAGGGTCGTAATGTCCCATCTTTTTTCTTGACAAAAAAAAATCCAGCTCCCGCCAGGGAGGTAGATCTTCGGATGAAACCCTTCTGTAAATTGTCCTGGATATATTCAGACATGGACAAAGTCTCTGACGCGGATAATGGATATGTTCTTCCTCGAGGTGGCGTGGATCCTGGAATCAAATTGATAGCACAATCAAACTCCCGATGTGGAGGTAAGGTGTCTGCGGCCTCCTTAGAGAATACATCCGCAAATTGTTCATATTGAAAGGGTAATTTCCCTAGGCCAGAGGCACAAATGAAACTCTGTGTGCGAGAAGTCTTGTTTAAACATGATCCAACACAATTGGATCCCCACTGCGTAAGTTTTAAACTAGTCCAATCAAATTGAGGATTATGACGTTGTAGCCACGGGATGCCAAGAACCACTGGATGAATGGCTTTCCTGAGTATGACTTTCCTGAGTATGACTATCCAGAAGTTCAGTCTGATGCGTAATGGTCCCAGGTAATGGATCCCCATGAATAGACGAAACGACTAAAGGCTTGGGACAGGGTCAGGTAGGGATCCGTAATTGGTCGACTATCTCTTGAAGGATGAATTCTCCGCTGGCACCGGAGTCCACTAAAGCCAAAGTGGTAAATTCCTGTCCATTAATCGAGAGGGTGATTGGTAACGTGAGTGGGGGAGCTGGAGATGTAAGACCTAGGGTTATTCCCCCCATGGACCCTAGGCTCTGGAGTTTCCCGGATGAATTGGGCAGCTTGCAATACGATGACCAGAACCTCCACAATACAAACAAAGTCCTTCTCTTCGTCTTCTCTGACGTTCAGCAGGAGACAAAGGACCTCTGCCGAGTTGCATGGGTTCCTCAGTGGTTGTTTCCATAGAAAACACTTCTCGGGTGTTCGTGGGAGGAAGAGATGGAGCATAGGAGGTGGTCAGGCGTCTTCTAGCTCCTAGATTTTCCCGAGCTCTTTCTTGAATTCGCCAGTCAGTTCTGGTGGCTAACTCAATAAGGGAGGTTAGAGAAGTCGGGAGTTCCCTGGCCGCCAGTTCATCTTTGATTTTAGGAGATAGACCTTCCAGATAAATCGTTCGGAGGGTTGATTCCTCCCACTGGAGTTACGTTGCCAAAATCCGAAATTCAATATTGTAGTCCATGAGAGCTCGTCCTTCTTGTCGCAAGTGCAGAAGAGTGGATCCTGCAGCTGCTTTTTTCCCTGGTTCTTCAAACACTGACTGGAACAATTCCAGGAAACGAGGAAAGTCCTGTAATACTGGATCGGCGTGCTGCCATAATGCAGACCCCCATGCTAGTGCTTTGCTATCCAACAGGGACAAAATGTAGGTAGTTCTAGTTATATCATCCGGAAAGAGTGAGGACTGTAGACGGAAATGCATATTGCATTGATCAAGAAATCCCAGGCATAAACGCGGATCTCCAGCATACCGAAGTGGAACAGGTAAAGGTATAACCGGACAAGGAAGGCCTTGTGGAATTGGCATAGCAGGTGTGGACAGCGAACTGACTGCGGGCGGGTTAGAGTGCGTCGCAACCACAGCATCTAACCGGTCGTTAAGTTGTTCAATGGAGGCGGCCATGGATTCCAACATGTTCTGCTGTTCGACTATTTTCTGTCCCAGACCGGGAATTACTCGTAGTGCTGAGGCCTCTGCCGGGTCCATGGCCTTGACTTCTTTCTGTTTCGGAGTGTGAACCCTTGGTCCAGCGAAGAACGTACGTCTGGTCACTGGAAGGCGAGGCCACGTCTGGAACTCTCGTGAGATGGAAGAACAGGAAACCTGGATGCAGGCGCCTCCTGCAGGTTATGTGGTCCAGATAGCTGACGCCTCCTGCCGGTCGTAGGATCCGAGACGTCTCCGATAGGTCATGGAAGAAAAAGCTGAGCTGGCGCCTCCAGCAGGTCGTGAGATCCGAGACGTCTCCAATGAGTCGTGGAAGGAAAAGCTGAGCTGGCGCCTCCAGCAGGTCGTGAAATCAGAGATAAGAATAGTCCAGGCAAAACAGAGCCTGAGGAGCTCCAAAGCCGGTCCTGAGGTCGAAAGCCAAGGATTCTTCACAGCCGGTCCAGGAGTCGAGAGCCAGAGGGTACACCATAGCCGGTCCAGGGGTCGAGAGCCAGAGAGTACACCAGAGCCGGTCCAGGGATCGAGAGCCAGAGAATACACCAGAGCCGGTCCAGGGATCGAGAGCCAGAGAATACACAGTAGCCAGTCAGGGATTGAGAACCAGAAGACACACCTCAGCCAGTCAAGAGTCAACACGGAGGTTCAGACGCAGGAACCAACTCAGGAACAAACCAGGAGCCAAGAAGAAGTCAAGGCAAGGTCTGAGGTGCAGGCCTTGCCTTTAAATAGTTCCCACCAGCTGGCACACCAGAGGAGAGCCAATCCCGGTGCAGGAAAGACTCCAGCAGCGAATCCACTGCTGCCAAGTAAGCCCCTGGAGGGGGCGGAGGCAGCGACCTGGGAGGGAGATGACGCCGCGGCCATGTTGCGCGGCGCGAACTGCGGCCCAGAGCCCTCAAAACAGCACCCCATCATCGGGAATGCAGCGGTCTGCCGCGCAGGTAAGGGACGGCTTCTGATCGCGGCTTACTGCTACCGCGATTCATAACAGCTTTGTGGCATGAGAAGTACCAAGGTTCAATTCCTGGGTCAGGTCTTCCATTTCTTGGGCTACCAGAGTGTTGTGATGACAACACATGTGAGTGTGAGCCCCTGAGTTGCAATGTGACTGACACAATCCCAGGACTGGCTGTGGTTCACACCGTTGGCAGGTGAACCAGAAATGGGCTAGGCTGAAGCTGAAGACTGGAGACTGGAGACTTGGGACAGACTGACGGCTCAAGCAGAGCTGAAGACATAGAACAGGGGAACTCAAAGACTTGGAACAGGAAAACTTGAGACTTGGAACAGGAACAGACAAACCACAAACTATGAGAACAAGCAACCTATGCTCGTCTCTGGGGTAGCTCTCAGGCTACTCCGAAAACCCTTTCAGATTCACCGTTTAGGAACAGCTTGCATGTAGGACAGATGAAGATTGAAGATTCATGACAAGGGTTCTGAAGACTTGGAACACAACAAAAGTTCAGGATTTGGAACAGGCTGAAGGGTGGAACAAGAACTCTGGAGACCAGAGAGAGGATACAAACTCAGAACTTGGACTCAAGAACTCAGACTCAGAAACTCAGAACAGAACTCAGGAACTCAAAACTCATAACAGGACTAAAAAATCAAGGAAGGACTTCCAAAGACTTGAACTAGTGGCAAAGACTCTGGACATGACTCAGAAGACACTGAAGGCTTGGATCAGACTCAGACTTGGATAGGACTCAGAAGACTCGGACCACAGGAAACAGGAAGCATGAACTCAGAGGACCTTGAAGACCAGGAACATGATGGAAGACCATTGGACTGGAAGACTTTGCGAAGGCAACATGGGAGTGTTTGAAGAGCCCTTTTATAAAGCAGCAAGCAATGACATCATACAAGGGTGCTGTGGGACTTTCCTACCGTTGGCCCTTTAATTGCAGCATAAGTGTGCACCTAGCCAGGACAGGAGCAGAAGCCATGGAGGTGATGCTCTACTGCAAGAGCTGGAGGAGACCTTCTGCAGGAAGTGACAGCATCAGAAGATGGTGGAGTTCAGCTGCATGGAACTGGAGGAAACTCTCCCACCATGGGAGATAGCAAGGTCAAGTAGAATCAATGGGAGTTGGCGACTTTTCAAGGCAGTGAACACAGCAGTATCACAACAGTACCCCTCTTCAAAGCCCCCTTCATCCAGCCTCCTCTCTTCAGCTTTGAGGAATCACAGGTAAACCCTTACCAACAGAGGGCTTGAGGGTCCAAACAAGATCCGGAGATACTTTGGTTTCGGAAACTGAAGCAAGGAACCAAAATGGACTGAAGGATTTAATAAAGAAAAGATAAGGCTGAAAACTTGGATGAAGACAAAGATAAAGCTAAGAATTTGGATGAAGACAAGGCTAATAAGGCCCATCTCAGGAATGTGTCACGGAGCTCATGTCCTTCGCAATCTGTTGTGATGATGACATACATGAGCCTGAGCCCTTGTGCCACGACGAGACCTATACAACCCCGGGGCTGGCTGTGGTCCATGCCACTGGTGGATGAGCATAGCCAGGTATGAGCTAGGCTGAAGCTGAAGGCTGGAGACTTGGGACAGACTGAAGGCTCAAACAGAGCTGAAGACTTAGAACAGGAACAGTATAAGATTTTGAACAGGAACACGAGACTTGGAACAGGAACAGATGAACCAAGATATAGGAGACCTCGGATGAGAGCCAGCAACCCATGGTAGTCTCTGGGGTAGCCCTGAGGCCACTCCAAAAGCTCTTTCAGACTCACCTTTTAGGAACAGCTTGAGCACTCAATTCCCGAAATTCAGAGAAGAAAAGGGTTGAGCTAAGGACTTTCCTCTCTGAATTTAGGGAATTGAGTGTTCAGTAGACAGATGACATTTTAAAAACATTGGGGCAGATTTTCAAAGGGGTACGCGCGTAAGATACTCGCGTAACTCCAGAAAACCTGCCACAAGCTGCCCCTGCGCGCACTGAGCCTATCTTGCATAGGGTCAGCAGTGCGCGCAAGCCCCGGGATGCGCGAAAGTCCCGGGGCTTGCAAAAGGGGAAGTTCCGGGGCCAAGGGGTGGGACCGAGGCCTCCGGCACAGCCGCCATGCTGGGGGATGGAGAGCCGGTGTGCGCTAGTTACCCCTGCCATGAGGCAGGGGTAACTTCTTCGATAAAGGTTAGGAGGGGGATTTAGGTAGGGCTGGGGGGTGGGTTAGAT